>NC_065887.2:29533200-30783200 GCF_932274485.2 Patella vulgata
GTGACCTAAACTTATATTGAATTCCAACTGCCATGGGATTTATTTTACGTGCACACCTATGTATACACGGGACCTCGGTTAACATGAATCATTAAGCCCGTGAAATAATGTAAATGTCATAACGTAAACCCACAGAAACCTTAAAACTATATACAAATATATCATATATTCGATAGTTTCATTACACATTTATAAATGCTGTGCCGAAACACTAAAGAAAAGCCCTGACCACACGTGAACGAACTGAAATTTTAGCTTTTAAAAAGAAGTTTCGGGGTGAAACGAACATGGAAAGAAGATAGCGTCGATCACAACTTGAGATTCGAAAATTGTAAACCTTTACATTGCCCCTCTGTACGCTTCATTTAATTTGAGATTATAAAATATATTATGGAAATACGTACCACACACTGAGCAGCAACTACGCGTAGGACTGATAAAATAGTGACAACATGGATCATGATGAACCTCTGTATGCCGCCATTACAAGCCATTAGTCATTGTGTATGACGTCACTTTCGATTTCCTGATCGAAATATAATAAAATATATGACACTGTTCAAAGTTATCAAAGAAGTTTTATGAACTGCACTTACTAGTATACAATAAGTTTGGATCCAACCCCAGATTGACAGGACTATAAATCAATTACAAGACAAGGTGTTCGGTATGTATTCATTTGATATATTTTATATTGTTTAAGTACTGATAAAATGAAATAAAAGTTAATAGACATAATATAGGTACATATCAAGACATATAATATATTACTTCCTGTTTAACGATATAATATATAGTTTTGCTTACAGTGGATTGGAAACTAAAAGCAATTATTGTCAAAACACTAACTAATGATTTTAATAACTATAGGATAGATTTTGTTTTAGTAGTACAGCAATTGATGTAGAAATAATGAACATGAAAAAAACATTATTTAAAAATACGGGATGGGTGTATAAAGGGAGAGAAATCATTATCAAAATCCTTTAAATTGTCCGGGTAAACATTTTTTATCAATAGCCTAATATCTCCGCATAGTCTGCTAACCACGGTAATACATTATTAGATAATTATTATTTATTTGGATTAAGTTTTCCTCGATGGTTGATTTATTTTGGCAATAAATGTTCGAATTTTCTCAACTTCCCATAGTTTCAATATTTAAGTTCTTGATTATATAATTATTGTGGTCATACGATTGTAGAAATTGGTTAGCTTGCAGGGTTTGAGACGCATGTTTATCCTAAAAAACACAATCATGTGCAAATTTACCCGCATTTATGGATTTTCTATTATATATTATCATGCCCAGCAAAGGCAATAATAAATTAGATCATACTTTCAATGAAATGAATTGTGACCAAAGATTCAAGTTTATAGTGAATTATGACTCAATTCAACAAAGCCTGGGTATTACTTGTTTAAGAATCGAAGGCAACCTCTTAAAACTTTTGTGTAACTCAAAGAAACAAAACTTTAAAATATAATATGTGTGTTGAAGTTGGAGTTAAGTGTCAGCTATATTTGTGACACTATGGGTAGATGTGTGACACTTTCTTCTTGGCCTTCCTTCGACTTCACGTTGTGGGATCAATTATTTCATTCATCAATTAACTGACTCTGGAACACCGTTTATGTTGTTACTATGTTTATATACCAATTACAGCAAACTACAAAGTTATGATAGTTCTACATAAGGTTCGCGCTAGGATGATGTGTTCGCCCTAGCCTCTAAGCCGAGGAGGCTATGGGTATGTTCCCATTGAGCTCCGAATGATGTCTTCCCTACGGTCTCATCATGATATCTGAAGGTAAATCAAACCATATCTCTCCTATATAGATATTATAATGCGTCATCTATTAGGGCGGGACAATTACCATTTTTGGGTAAGTGTTTCGTATAGGCACCGTTTTACGTCAACACTATTCTAGTTAATTGTACTAATCCATGCACGAGATGACTGGACTATAGTACCCTATTCCAGCAATGGATACTGACATAACTGTCGGTGAGTTAGTCTAAGATAGTAGTAGAATAATGCAAGCTACTTTGTAACAATATAGACATTGTTTTTAAATTTATAGACAAAGAATAGAGAAATAAGATGACTTGATATTTCATTAATTAATATATTTGGCAAATTAATAGTTTCACACATATTCACATATATATTATATATAGTGTGTACTAAATCAACTTAGTCTGTAATTGACAGTTGACACATAAAAAGAGATATTTAGCCAAAACATGTGTCAATAATATACCACCAGATTACACGTGAGTGGAATTATTCTAATTGCATCATTTGGCTTAAAGTAACCAATCATATCGTTAATTGCACAGGTTCAGAGCCATGAACAGGCTTTCTGTGCGTGATATGCAGGAGTCTTATAAAAGAAATCATAGTAAAGTTTTAAGTTAGACTTCTATTAGATTCCAGAGAGGTTCCATCTGAGTTCCTAGACAGCCGCGAGGCTAGGGTGGAGAATAGTTTTAGCTAATATTGTTATCTATTATGCTTGTATACATGTATTCGGCTATATATATATATATAAAATGTAGAAGCGAACTGTTGCATTGTTATTCCTGTTAAGACAAACGTCTTAAGAAAACTGTAGAAGTAAATACACTACGTGAAGCAGAAGTAAAGACAGCTAAAGACAAATTCTAGACGATCACAAGGCTACAGAAATATGTAGTAAGAAAAGATGCATGGGTCGTATGTAGGATGTGGCGACCGGTCTGGCATTCCCGCTATCCACGTCTGACAAAAAGGCCCATGGTGCTAAATATTCGATTTGGTGCCGTAACGGAGTTTCGACCTTTAGGGTAAGAAGTCACTTTAGAAGAAGAATACATATTTGAAGACGTTAAAAAGAAAATAAAAGATCTGTACAATCCAGCAACAGAGGAAAATTTTTGGTGGAAATAGTCTCAAAAGTCGGTAAATACATTTTGTTTGGTAAATTAAATGTGTTAAATTTGTTTACAGACCAAATAATATTAATTTAAGGTTAAAATCTGATTAGAATCTAAATATTTGAAATTTAACTGTATAGGGAAATAAAGGTATTCATTCATAAGTTTTGATAGACAGGTTTAGTAAACAATATAATATCATGAGCTATAGGTATGTATATTATCAAGTTAACATGACCTGTAGTGAATTTGAGTAAAATTAAAGTTAAAGTGAGGGTCTCTAGGGCGTAGGTTTGAAAAAAAATTGTTTTGATATAACTAAGGAATAATAATGATAAGGAAACAGAATAGGGAATAAAGTAAGGAACTAATGTTGTCTCCGGATCGCAGTAGAAAAATGGCAGATCTAAGGATGAAGTTTGTGAGTGATTAACTCTAGTTTCCAAGATGGCCGTGCTTTCTACTGTGATTCGTTAATTTGTGTTTTTTGTTGTTTCGTATATAGTGTAATTTTGAAGCTCTAGTCCAAGGTTTCAAAATTAAGTAATTTAACTTTTGAATAAAAAGTTAGGTTATGAAAAAAAATCCCTTATAATTAAATATAGAGATGTGGGTTATAGTTTTCCTGGGGAAAAACTAAAATTAACGGCTCGTTAAATTGTGAGATTATCGCAGTCATTAATACGGGTTTAATACGAGGTTAAGGTAAGAATACGACACTTTCTTAGAAAAGTGGAAGTATACGGTAGATTTTGTCCGTATATGATTTTGTGTAATTAAATTTTTGCTTTAGAAACGTAATATAAACGTTAAATATATATTTGCTAAATGTTATTTTGTCATTAATTAAATTTTGCTTTAAATTGTTCATGCGAGATGATTAGAATGTGTAATTTGACATTAGGTCTGATTATTATAAACAATAGGTTCTAACACTGTGTTAAATTTGACGTGTGTAAAAGTCAAAATATATAGGATAAAATGGGATGTCATTCAGATAGTGGCCATATCTGTGTGTCATCCTGGCTAATGTAATAATAAAGAGAATGTTTATATAATGTGGAATGTGTTCTGGGTGAATGAAACTGCAGTCGTTTATTTGGGACAGTTCTATTTTGGATAAATTATAGTCTGGTATTTTCATAAGTGTGAGCTCAGCTTGTGTCAGTGTCAGTCTGACAGGAATGTTTATAAAAAAACGAAATACAAAATTGTAAATGATTAGGTCAAAAAGGTAACATTACTGACGGTGAAATATAAAATAACAATGTAGGAATTCTAAAACAGAAACGGAAATTATAAAACATAAACGTAATTATAAAATTGTATATTATGATAAGGTCAAGAGGTCAAAGTTAGTTTGAAGATTTATAATTAAAGGGACACATCAAAGTTTATTAATGATTAAATAAAGTTTAATTTTGATTAAGAGTGAGTTACTTGTAAGTTTTCGAAATAATAATGTTAGACTAATATCAAAATAAAGTTTTAAAAAAAAATAGGAATAGTTAGTTCTTGGTCTGATGGCAATGACATGTTTGATTGACGGATAAAATTGTACAAACCAATCATACTTAGAAGAAAAAAAAAGAAAGTTTCCACTTGATACTAAGGTAGCTGAAACAGACCAATACAAATCCAAGTAGAAGAAATGGTTTACCAGTTTACCAAATTGAGATATCCTGAGACAGAATTTAAAGTGAAACCTGAACTTTATAAATATTACGTGATGTGTTATAGTGTTTTGAAATTAGGACACTTGAAGATTTGAAAAAGACAATCTGTGTTTTCTGTGTTTAGGATTAGTGAATTTTCGTAGGACTTTGAAGTACATATGAACTTTTTGAAGAGCTTTTGCATGCGACTTTTGATTGTTGATTTTTGATTATTTCTGTTTTCTTTCACAGCTTATAGTATAGTAATCATTTATATTTGCCTGTTACGTGAATAATTAGTTAGAATATCTATATTTTATATATATTCTTAAAGGGGGAAGAAATGTAACAATATAGTCGTTGCGAGAGAGAGAGAGAGAGAGAGAGAGAGAGAGAGAAATGGGGTTTAACGTCCACTCGACACAAACTAGGTCATTTCGGGACTAACATATGGTTTAATTGTATTTACATAATTCGCTTGCGCGTAGGGGTCTTTAGCAGTGGGAGGAAACCGGAGGACCCGGAGAAAACCCACGAGGTTGGATATAGTCGTTGCGACATTGTTTTTAAATTTATAGACAAAGAATAGGGAAATAAGATGACTTGATATTTCATTAATTAATATATTTGGCAAATTAATAGTTTCACACATATTCACATATATATTATATATAGTGTGTACTAAATCAACTTAGTCTGTAATTGACAGTTGACACATAAAAAGAGCTATTTAGCCAAAACATGTGTCAATAATATACCACCAGATTACACGTGAGTGGAATTATTCCAATTGAATCGTTTGGCTTAAAGTAAACAATCATATCATTTGCGTGATATGCAGGAGTCTTATAAAAGAAATCATAGTAAAGTTTTAAGTTAGACTTCCTTTAGATTCCAGAGAGGTTCCATCTGAATTCCTAGACAGCCGTGAGGCTGGCTAGGGTGGAGAAATGGTTTTAGCTAGTATTGTTATCTATTATGCTTGTATACATGTATTCGGCTATATATATATATATATAAAATGTAGAAGCGAACTGTTGCATTGTTATTCCTGTTAAGACAAACGTCTTAAGAAAACTGTAGAAGTAAATACACAACGTGAAGCAGAAGTAAAGACAGCTAGAGACAAATTCTAGACGATCACAAGGCTACAGAAATATGTAGTAAGAAAAGATGCATGGGTCGTATGTAGGATGTGGCGACCGGTCTGGCATTCCCGCTCTCCACGTCTGACAAAAAGGCCCATGGTGCTACAACTTCATTACCCTAGTTTTCGGCACACATCATGTAGATAACGAATTTCTATATTAAACAGAACACCTTTCTTATAATAGGGGTGGGCTATACGGGGGCAAAAAAGTGAAGGTTTTCAAATACCATCTCTGCAGAGCTAAATTTATGCAGAATTCATTTCTGATCATTTTGGTACCAATTATATTGAAATCGGATGAAAATTAAGAAGGTGCAGGCAAATTAAGTGACCTAGGGGCGGGGATCGCGGTTTTTCGGTATAATATAGCATATTATGTGTTTTTTTCATATCTTGGTCAATTTTCAACATATTTTGATAATTTTTGTGGCTATTTTAATGTATTTTATGTCAGAGAATACAATGAGAGTGTTAATTTTTACTTTTGGGTGCAGATTCACTATGAAATTACAGAAAATAACCTTTTGCGCGGGGGCATAAAAAAAAATTTCAGCTTACCAAGAAAAATTTGTATAGGCCTACAATATTATATGAGAGAGTGATGTCCCTTTATGACTAGTTTCTTTCAAAATGGCCTCCCTCCAAAATTTTTTGATTTAGAGTTTGACTGGACCCTTGTTAAAATTGAAATGACGTCGAATACACCTGTTTTTGTATTTATGGATACATTACCAACTGTGTCTGAATGTATTTCATGTATAATATCTTATGCTCCTACCTATGGTTCTAGACAACAGCAAGAAGCTGCTTGGGCATTTAGCTATCAGATTGAAGAGTTATGGCATAAGTCATTTTCAAAAGAAAATGTTATTGTATTTTCAAGTATCAAAAGAAAACTAGATGTGTACTTAAAAGATTATAGATCACAGGTCCAAAAAGTTCATACAACCAAGAAAAGAAATTCTCTTAAAATTCTCAAAAAACAGTAACCAGGAAGATGGCCTTAAGCGACCAAGTTGATGAAAATTTCGAATTTCAAATACAAAAACAAACATTTGAACACAGTCTTAGTCACAATGTTATAAGCTCAGATGATGATGATAATGAAACAGGTTGTCAAACCAGTTATAATTTAGATAAAACAATGCTTATTCAATGTAAGATGCGATCTGGCAAAGTACGATTGACAAAATGTTTCAGTGAAGTAGCAACCCAGACAGAACCTGTTAATGCCACAACAGCCTTTCAAGCAACATGTGAGGTTTTCACTAAAGATAGATATTATTTGAGTGTTGATGAAGTTCCTGAAGTCTGTTCGGAAGCCAATACCCCAACTGGTCGTAAGAGATCAAAATCAGGAGAAGATTATGAGAAGTATAAATTTGTCCTTCCCTCAGCTCGTGTGATTAACCGGGAAAAGCACCTTCAAGCCATTCAAGCAGAGAGAAATTGTGCACTTGCTATGATGGATGTCGACCCTGAGGATGTGATAGCTATTCACTATGATACAACAAAAAGAAGGCGCATCCAAGGTGATTGGACTTCACTCATTGTCAAAATCAATAATGGACAGTGTTTTAGGTTGCGGCCTCTCTCACTTGCTATTGAAGACAGAGAAACGATAACTGAATTGCTTGTGGAAGAATTCAAGAGGCTTGCAAAAGCTGGAGAGTGCAGTGCTAACATTCTTTGGGAGAAAGTAACTACGCTTATGACCGATTCTGTGTCCAAGAACTTGCATGTTGAAGCATCAATTGCAGCTACTTTAAATTCAACGCACATTCCATTCCACCTATTATGTGTCAGTCACACATGTGAAGTGTTTGATCGAGGGAATCTGTGTGTTCTAATAGAGGCGGAGGATAAACTTGATCTGCGAACCATTTTGATTGCAAACTTGTTGCAAATGATGGACATCTGTCTTCACAATGAGAATTGTTTGTTAAAATACTTGCTGAGAAAAACAGGACAAAGAAACATAGCATTTATAAAGAGAGGCGATTCGCTAAACTTGGTTATACTGCATCAACAATACTTTATCATCTCTCAGATTATGAGCAGCTTTTGATCCAAACAAAGTCAAACAATCAACTTGTTCAAGCTTGTAGGGTATATCTGGAATGTGAGTTCATTGTTATTGGACTGAAAATCCTCTCCTGGTTCACATACAAAGTCACTTTGCCATCTTTAAACATGGTGGAATTGTGTTCACAAAAAGATTTGCTTAATATCTTACCAAAACTGTATGATGACCTTTCAACCAATAGTCTAGATACCTTATGTAACTACGAAGTTAACTATTCATTTGAGGTTTCACAGCCAGCATTAGCAATAGAGAAGCATATTCTTAGTTTGTGCTCAAACAAAGCAGCTGCTGACCTTGCTACACAGAGAGGTCGTGAGTATGGCTTTGGTCCAGAGTCAGATGCATCAAGTAGA
Source organism: Patella vulgata (assembly GCF_932274485.2). Lineage (NCBI taxonomy): Eukaryota > Metazoa > Mollusca > Gastropoda > Patellidae > Patella > Patella vulgata. Next base: position 29,541,365 of record NC_065887.2, read on the forward strand.
GCCACTGCTTTACATAAACTGGAGCCGTCTCTCTTAGAATTTTTGCCAACAGACAATCTTGATTGTGAGAGGGACCTTGCTAAATTTGATAAGCTTGCCCAGAGATCAGCAGCTTGCTCAAATAAAAGATTCACTGGCAGAGGCATTCGCGATGAGATGACAGTTTACAAATCTCCACCAGTCAATGTTGAAAAAATAACCAAGAGTTTGTCGAAAATACTTGATAAACAAGAACAGCAATAGATGGAGAGACAAAAACTTCTGAATATTGAAAAATTAAAGAAAGACTGTAATGCTGCCCTAAAAGCCACTGAGTATGTTCTATACTACTCAAAAAGTGTAAAACTTGGGGTAGTCCCATTACAGATGTCAATGAACTTGAAAAAATTATACAAAATGCTGATGACGAGCAAAGTCTGAAGTCTATTTTGAAAAGTGAAATTTCTTATCGAAAACGAACGTCGCACGACTCAAAGACACGCCCACACTTATACAAATTGAATCAACTGTCCACAGCCGAAATGAAAATAAACCTGACATTAATTCTGACAACCGAAACGGATATGGCCGATATAAATATTCCTGACATGCCTACTGAGGATGATATGAGTCTCATATTTTTTGGTGTCCATACAATTAATAAGCAGAGTCCTGAAAGAGAAAAAATATCTGAGCCAGAAGTGACCATCAACGAGCCGTGTGTAGTTATTTGGGACACCTGTACCAGTAGGCAATGGTATGTTGGGATTTGTATATCTGAAGATACTGATGGAACATACACGGTAGAACATTTAGAACGTTGCATTTCCAATGAAAGCCAGCTATGGAGACATCCTTTACATACTGATATTCAGACTGTAGACGTAATTCAGATTCTGCCATGTAATATTATTGGATCATGGGATTTGAGAAAAAGAGCAATGACATTTGACCTTGAGAACTGGGAGATGATTGATGTTCTTTTTCGTTCATTTTACTAATTGTGCCTTTTCAGCTTGAATGTTACCTTAACCAAATATTTATGTTCACCTGTTTTCTATGTTCGATAATAATTGTTCATAATATTAAATTAATTATTCAATCGAGGGGTGTGTAGCTTTGAAAAATTTTCATTTCGATCCTAAAAATTACAATTTTGACAAATTACAGAGATAAATTGCACCCAAAAGTAAAAATTAACACTCTCATTGTATTCTCTGACATAAAATACATTAAAATAGCCACAAAAATTATCAAAATATGTTGAAAATTGACCAAGATATGAAAAAAACACATGATATGCTATATTATAGCAAAAAACCGCGATCCCAGCCCCTAGGTCACTAAATTTGCCTGCACCTTCTCAATTTTCATCCGATTTCAATATAATTGGTACCAAAATGATCAGAAATGAATTCTGCACAAATTTAGCTCTGCAGAGATGGTATTTGAAAACGTTCACTTTTATAGCCCACCCCTACTTATAACTAAAATAAAACCTATAGTATTACATATTTTATTGAACTGAAAGAATTAAATAATAGTCATGTCTCGTAGGTCAATTATTGCCAGAAATCTACGATGGCCTTTTAATGTTATACGTTGATTTATACCCTTTTCTTGTAGTTTACCTCATATTAGAAATCGCAGTGAAAATCCAAAAACCACGAAAAGCCTTTTCTCCGCGGTGTAAGCTTTTTTCATGGGTTTTTTTTATTAGTACTTATTATAGTTTTCACTGCGATTTCTCATATGAGGTTAATTGCTCGCTTTGTAGAATCTCGTGGCTTGAAAATTTATCACCCGATCGGGTTAATATCATGGCCTTCTTTGTAGAGTCTTGTGAATGCTTTGATATGTCGTCAAATCTACATGAACTTTATATTCTCTGTTATAAATATTATCAAAGGCTAACTAATGATTTTAATGGGAAAGAAAAAGATGATTATACATTTTGTTTTAGTAGTACAGCAATTGATGTAGAAATAAACATTGTTTAAAAATAGGGGATGGTTGTATAAAGGGAGATATCTAATTCTGTTAAAGATGCATTAGGTAAGATTAGATAAAGAGCTGACAGTTCTCCCTATCATAGTTAAAACTAGATAATGGAAATGGAATATCGTGAATTTTTTTTTGTCAAATTCCTTCATTCTAAACGACGTTAGAGCTGTTTAAAGAATAGCAGAGTCTCGATTGTCATTTCGGTAACGCTGTAAAGTCTCGGGGGGTTGGATGGGCGAATGGCTGAATGGTTAGCTTCCTCCCACTGCTAAAGACCCCTACGCTCAAGCGAATTATGGAAATAAACTTGAACCATATGTTAGTCCCGAAATGACCTAGTTTGTGTCGAGTGTACGTTAAACTCCATCTTTTTTTTCTCTCTCTCTCTGTAATGTCTCGATTATCCATTTGTATACTTCCATTTCTTGTATTTGTTTCTTTGTCGTCTACAGACCTCATTTCTTAACATATCATCTTGAAACTTTGCATACTTATTCTTTGTCCCCTAAAGCCTGTTTTCCACTAGGCGAATTTTTTCGCGCGAAGGCATGCGCAGTATAATTTCAGGCGACGCCACACTTTTCGCTGGCTCTTTTCTCTGCGAAAGAGTGAGTTCGACCAGTTTCTACTTTCCAGCCGCGAAAAAAGGAGCAAGCCAATCAGAATTCCGTAAACTCTCACGTGGTAATACAACTCACGATGTCAAGGCCACCCCATTCGCGTTTCTCCCCGCAAACAAAATGACTGAACTGAATTTGACGTCTGCGTAGCAGTAAAATTTTAATCAATCTTACCTTTAACAAGAGTATATATCTCAGATTAAAAGCAGCAGCCATTGAATACAAGCGCGGTTGCTCGAAATCTTTCGCGGCGAAAAAATTCGCCTAGTGGAAAACAGGCTTCAGGAACATCCCTATCGTTTTTGGTACATGCCCAACCCCCATTTGCAAAGCCATGCCCATTTTCTTTTCTGTGTGTCCGTGTGTCGCCTACAAGCCACAATTCTTAATCAATTGTCTTGAACAATTTACGTATGAATTCCTTATACCCTAAGGATGATCCCTATTTGTATTTGGTGCATGCCCGACCCCCAGGGGCAGAGCCACACCTATTTCTTGTATTTATTTGTTTGTTATCTACAGACCGCATTTCTTAACTATCACTACTCTGTGAAACATTGCATACTTATTCTTTGTACCCTAAGGAACATCCATATCATTTGGGGTACATTGCCGACCGCCAGGGGCTGAGCCACGTCCATTTATTTTTGTGTGTCTGTGTGTCACTTACAGCCCGCAATTTTTAATCGATCGTCTTGAAAACTTTTTTATACTTATTCCTTATACTCTAAGGCTTACCTCTATTATTATTTTTAGTGCATGCCCGAGCCCCTTGGACAGAGCCACGCCCAATGGATTATCTTGGAACTTTGGTATACTTATTCCTTATACCCGAAGAACGGCAACTATTGATGTTGGTGCACGACCCCCTCCTCCACCCCAACCCCTGCCCTTTGGGCGGTGCCACATCCACTTTTTGTTGATATTATGTCTGTAAATGATATACAGGTTGCAATTATTAACAGATTTGGATCCAATTTGGAATGATGCAGCTTAAGATTGGTCCATGTCCAACCCTCAGGGGCAGTGCCACGTTTAATTTTTGTGTTTTTTGTCTATAGGCTTGGATTCTAAATGGATCATCTTGGAACTTGACATATTTATACCTTATACTGTAAGGATAGCAACTATTTATTTTGGTGCATGTCCCGACCCCCAGGGGTGTGGTACCACCCCCACTTTTTTGTTAGTTTCTGTCGGTAAATACTCTACATGTTGCAATAAATAACAGATTTTGTTCAAATTCAGCATATCAATCTTTTCAATAACAGGTTGGTACCTATTTACATGTATATTGTTCCATATCTAACCCCCAGGGGCAGAGCCACGCCCAATTTTTGTATTTATCGTCTACAGGCTCCAATTCTGAATGGATCATCTTGGAATTTTACATATTTATTCCTTATACCGTAAAGACAGCAACTATTTATTTTGGTGCATGCCCCGATCCCTTGGGGCAGTGTCTCACCAACTTTTTTTTGTATAATATTTTGTCTGTAAATTTGGCAAAACAAACGCCTAGCCTTCTTCGCCTCTTGTCATATCACAGCCATTTCATATTTCATTCTCTTCATTTTAAAAAGTACCATATCAATCAAAGCAGGAATGTGGACGTATAGGAGCTTTTACGCGTGACGTACTTCCGGTGTCTATTTTTGGCCTGGCCTTTTTCTATCCGTATCTTAACATGGTAAATGCTAGGGAAAGCGGGGTTTTCCCTCTTTTTCTCTTTATAGAAAACGTATTCTTTAATGCCACTCTTGTTTTAAGTTGCGTGTAGCATTCGTAATAAATTACCGATTTCAAATCATGTCTAAGTTATTATTTTTTTTGTTTTAATGACGATATACTGCGTTGTAGCAGACGATATATGTCAAGCTCGCACACGGCCCAGTTGACCGCAGTACGCAAAAGCATTACAAAGATGCATTGCCGTATGAAGCCGATTTATATGTTTTGTTTTAATTTTACTGCAAACAATTAATAGATAACATCTGTTTGGTTGTAAAATGCCATGAAATAGAGCATATTTATAGAATGGGTAATTAGAGATGGTGACCTGCGGTTCCACAAAAGAATTATTCAAGACGATATTAAAATTTAAGCACGACCGTATCACATCTAATAAAAAAGAGAACAAATAATAATCACAATGTATAGAATGCACCGAGTCCAGTTACATATTTTCATTCAACAGTTGTTCTCTGAACCAAATACTGAATTAGAAATTGATAAAATGGACACAAATGTATCGTTCTTCTTCTTGGTTGCGGCAAGATAAACTAATTGGATTAAAATTTCACTGAGTGCCAAAAACTGAGCCAAGACGATTTATGTGACTACAATTAACAGAAAAAAAACGGTTTTAAAAAATATTCACAGATTCAACTTGATCGTCGTTTTATTCTTTCTGTTATTCATATCCCATCAATCAAGAGAAAAATTTATAAAAATGGCTGAAGTTTTACCCCGTGCACCAAATAACTATTTTATCATTGGTAAGAGCCGTCTAAACGCGGGGAAATTTACAATAGCTATTGGCTAACAGCACGCACGCATGCATAAACAATCTTATTTGCATATTGCATACTATTTATAGTATTATTAGCTGGAATTATTTTCAAGTCGACAGCCTCAAACAAAGACCAACATAGTACCGTGTTTTGTGTCGAGGACGTAGGGTCGTGGCATGCAGTGCTATAGCAGACGATATATCAACCTCGCAAAGATCTGTCCAGTCGGCAGTTGAATGTAAATAGGATAGACCATTTTTAAAAATCTTTTGTGTTAATAGTCCCGTAATTAATATATAACATCTGTTTGACCGTAAAATGCGTAATAAACTTCACTTAAGTTTAGTTCGGGCGATTGAGCACGGATCAGTCATCCACATGTTTCAATTGCAAACAGCCAATTACGGGTCTGGTAAACTTGCCGTATCTTTCCTATATCGAAGTTTTTGTAAATATCGTTTTCTGTCATCGGTCGGTAAACCTTACGCGTATATAGAAATGGCATTCAGTTCCATTTTATGTAAAAGAAGCTTACTGTACGACGGTATTTTCACAAAAAAACACACACTGGCCTATGGGTTTCAGTCTAAGAATAAGGCCAATGTCTGCGCATGACCGAAAATGACGTCAAAATGAAAACCCGTAAAAGCCCCTATATTGCAGCGTTAGCGATGCTCTTGTTAAATTAAGTCACTAACCCCAAATCGTGTTTAAATCTGTTGAAAATCAAGAGCATCCGATGACATAGAGAGTTGATTATGATCTTGACAATAAATGTCTAATTAATAATTTATATAGCTCTTGCATAATGCGTCTTTAAATTGTCTAGTAAACAATTTTTTACCATTAGTCTAAATATCTCAGCATATTTGTGCCAACCACAGTAATATATTATTAGATAATTATTTATTTTGATATGTTAAATCAACCTTTCCCCGATGGTTAATTTATTACTTCAAATTTTCTCAATTTCCAAATGGTTTCAATATTTTGGTTCTTGGTTATTTATATCAATTGTTGCGGTCATAGGATTATAGAAATTGGGTAGCTTGCAAGGTTTGAAACGCATGTTCATCATGATAAACACAATCCAGTGCTAATAATAATTTACCCACATTTATGTTTTTCTTTTAATTTCTTTAAGGGATTTACGATCATGCGTAGTAAAGACAACATCTCTCAAATGGTGACCAACCAGTACTCAATTTCCGAATTTCAAGTTGAGGTATGTATGCATAATATTCGTGTCAGAGATGACATCTCTTGTACGTTATCATAACAAATAATGTACGTGTTAGTTCATATGCGGAAGCGTCCAGTTACGAATACATACCAGATTGGGGTGCGTGTGTGTGGGGGGGGGGGGAGGGTAAATACTCCCGGTAGATGTATATTTATTTTTAAATATAAAGTTTGGTCATGCTAATATTGCCCGGGGTTATTTGATGATCAAAAAAATTAAATGAACGAAAGTAAACTATTATTATTTATTAGTATTATTTATATGTTTATTGGCCTTGCCATATAAAATTTCGTGAACTCCGTGACATATATTGTAGAATTATGGCCCATGCTATCTTTGTAGATTCTTGCGAATGCTTTAATATATATCGTTGAATCTACATGAACTTTATATTCTATATTTGAATTATATAAGTCCTTGTTTGCCTCACTGTATAAAACGTTTGAATTTTATTAATTAAAAGAATCACAATGCAACAAACGTTTTGGACCTCAGGGATGAGATATTTGAATGATTAATACAGCCCTTAACATTTCTATTTCAGAATAATATAGCGTTTGAAACAAAAGCGAAAGGGTTAGCTTTTTTAGCCTCCATGTATAAGTTCTTTAATACCAAGACAATAAACGTCACTGAAACCAAGGAAAACATTAATATGGAATATGGATATTTATACCTTTACGCTCGGGCACAGGATAATATTAATCTAAATTTTATGTCCGCAAAATATCATGGTGCATCAGAGGGCGTGGTATATTCACCAGCAAATGGTAGACATTTCGAAGAAGGCGAAATCTTACGAAAAGATAAGCTCTCTACGAAAATGAGCCGCAGTATGCAAATGCTAGATATTCAAAATGAGGAAGTTTCTTCAGAGAGCGTCGACCAAGTAGATTCAACAGAAGATGGGCCTGACAAGTACGTGACGGACGGTAACGATCAACGTTCTTCAATGAAAAGATGGAAATTCGCTTCTTCCAAGACCTTTCGGCATAGTATGCTTCGATTTTTAGATGTAATCACCCTAATGTTTGGTGGACCTGACAAGTACGTGACGGACGATATCGATCAACGTTCTTCACTGAAAAGATCAAAATTCCCTTCTTCCAAGGCCCTTCGGCATAATATGCTTCGACTTTTAGTTGTAATCACGGTGTTTGGTGCTTGCAGTAAGTACATAACATTATATTATTAACCTTAAAATATTGGGTTAGAATGGAACATTAAGCCCAGACAAGTTTCGAGTTAAATGCAGACGTGTCCATTTACTTGTCGTTTAACAATAGTTTGCTGTACTCTGCTGGTGGCCTTCGGTCCCGAGATTATCTTAAACCCAATAGACCTCGACTTTTAAATTCCAGATCCAATTCATCGCCCGGTTGAATACAAGCAGTGTTGGATATCGGGTATGCGACAGGGTATGTTTAATTAACCAAGCAAAAACATAGCTAATTTTTATTACAGGTGGATGCACACTACCAGATATGAATGCTAGTATAACAAGTTGTGTTATATTAAACTGTTCTGTCGGAACATTAACCTGGTCGTACATTCCCTCAGATGTTGAGAATGAAATAATATTATCTACCTCGGTAAGCATATGTACCTCTGCTAACTACATCACAGTAAACTTTCAGGAATCAAATCAATATTTTGTAAACTAACATCCTCACAGAAAAACATAATTTAAAACTTTTCCATCAATTTTGGACGAAACTATAAACAAAAACGGGCATGCAAAAAGTGGAAAAGGATATGTCAAGAACTTCAGAAATAATTGATGGGTCGGTTTATTTTTGTATCGGGGAGTTGGATGGTCGAATGGTTTAACGCGTGCGCGTTAGATCATACGGTCATTAATTGTGCCAAGTGCAATGGTTTCTATTACCAGCGTGAACGTGGCGAGGAGCAGAAGAGTCGCCTTTCCAACCCCGTGGGTTTATCCGGGTCTTCCGGCTTCCTCCCACTGCTAAATAAAACTGAACCATATGTTATTCCCGAAATGGCTTAGTTTGTGTATAGTGGACGTTAAACACCATTTTCGCTCTCTTTTTGGTGTCGAGCTATAGTTAATCCCCATTGGACGAAAGGATTGGGGATGTTGATGTAGGTGGTCATTTTGGACGTGTACGTAACAAAATCGAAATTTAACACACCAAAAAACTTCGTTTAGTCCTATGTAGAAATGGGAAAGAAGATTTTATGTTCATAAACACATTTGTATGTTTCATTCATATTAGAACAATTGTATATTTAAATTTTATTAGCACAATTTTATATTTAAATTTTATTAGTAAAATAATTGTGTTTCAATGTAATTAGCATAATATGTTCCCTATATATAGAAACGAATGATAGCCAAATGGAATATTAATGGTGATCTTATACAAACAATCAATGACGAGAGAATGCGATTTAATAGATCCGTGTCAAATGGTATAGAAAGCATTTCATTAACCATTTTCAACCCCATCCCTTTCGAGAGATCTAATGTAACGTATATTATTACGATTGTTTCAAGTAATGGCAGCCAACTAAGACAAGGTGAGTTGAAATAATAATATATTCTCTCATACATGTCTGACGTAATACGTAACGTTACGTACACGTCAATGTGTACACGGGTGGACATCGATTTTTTGCCATATCCGAATGACCTGGCGATTGACGATACTTTACTTGTAAGTCCCGCCTGTATGTCTATGTCAAACTGTATGTCTATGTTGATATTCTGAAATTGGTCTTTTGGAATATTTGCAGCTCTGAATTATGGCTGCGTTTTTCGGCTACTCTTCTTCGATTTCGAAAAAAAACAACGCACGACTTAGCAGTCTTTCCTTAACGGCCCCACAAAAATCACCGCTGACACGTGCAAGCCAGGTTTCAAAAACCTTACTTACTTACTTATTGGTACTTGTGCTTTGTCTCTACATATACTACGTACAATTGTACTTATACAATATAAGACCCCTTGGCTTGTATTCCATTTTTATGCCTATAAATTGTACAATATTTTCCAAATAAATATTGTCTTTGTGTTTCTGGCTTGATTTGTTCGCACATGTAGTTAGTATATAACTACGGTGGCTTTTAGTGCCATACATTGATTTATAATTTTTCTTGAAATTTACCTCATATGAGAAATCTCAGTAAAAACTATGATAAATAAAAAAAAACATGAAAAACCTTTCAACTGCAGTCTCCGCGGTGTACAGTGTACTCCACGCGGTGTTAACCTTTTCTCCGCGGTGTAAACCTTTTTTCTTCCGCGGTGAAAACTTTTTCTCCGCGGTGGTAAATCACATGCTTTCTCTGCAGAGAAGAGAAAACTTTATACCGCGTAGAAAAGGTTTACACCGGGGAGGAAAGGTTTACACCGCGGATTTATCATAGTTTCACTGCGATTTCTCACATGAGGTAAATTTTAAGAAAAATGTATAAATCAACGTATAGCACTAAAAGGCCATCGTATATAACTGTTGTTTTTTTTTCTCATTCACAATTTGGTTATTTTCTGTACTGATTAACAGCAAGCGCTGTACTCAGTGAAAAGTCTACAGTGCCAACAACTAAGGTGACTGACACAACAAGAACGCCTACAGCTTATAACACAAGAATTGATATTGTACCAACTGTAGTACTATCAGTCATAGTTTTATTACTGGGTGGTGTAGTTGGTGTAAGTTTCTTACGTTGTATACGAAGGTACGTTTATATTCTTTGCATTTTATACACACACATTTCAATTGGGAATAATTTTGATTTTGTCAGCACTCATGTCCACCCTTCCATTGATTCTGCCGTTCACAATTCTTGCAAACGCTCAACGGGATTTTTGTTTTTTCCAACATGTTGGAATTGTTCATCTGGTTAAGAACAAAGTTGCTGCCCTTGTCACCTAAACCCTGTAAACACTCTATGAGTCCCAATGTTTGACTTATTGAGTCTTGGGTGCATACAAGGCTTGACCAAGGGCATCACGAACCGCTGCACCCCACAGAATCCTAAAAACATTAACTTAATGTATAGAGTATACATCTCTGCGTAGAGTTTAGACTATCGGCTTTTAAATGTATATCAACAAGAAAATATTGAATGAAATCTGCTTTTGCATTACATGTTGAACCTTGACATGGGTTCAACATAAGACTTTTTATTATATCGATTTTTTGCAGGCGTATAAGATCAGTTGAAGACTCTACAGACGAAACAACGCCCGCATTGGTGCCTCCCACTTAGTGGTCTCTGTTGACACTTCATTATGCTTCAAATATTTTAATTATACATATATATGATAATACTTCAAAGATGCATTATGCTCGTCGTTCTATAATATATAGTTTAAACAGATAATGAAAAATGAATATATTGTAAATTTCAGACAAATTACTTTATTCTGAGCGAAATTGTGAGACTTGACAACACCATGGACCGTGTATAGATGGACAGGCAACGTCCACGAAGCCTTTAGAATTCTGTGCTGCGGCAAAAAGTAGACCGGTCAATCGTGACTAAAATAAAATTACCTCCCCTCGCGCAATTACGAGTATTAAGTTTAAAAAAAAAGAAACAGAAATCAATTCAGAATATTTTTATTAATCTTGCTACTGCATATTGGGTAATTATATTGACTCCAGTTAATCCACATTAAAGTATCACGTTTCGCTATAGATTACTGATAAAATTAAAACACCCTAATGTTATATCCATTAATGCCACCGTAAAAATGTTTTTCTATTCCTATGGATTCAAGTATTCATATATTGTATTAGTATTTCATATATTGTTTTCATTTAAAGTTTACTATAAGGTTTATTGTTGATAAAAATTAAAATCCTTTTATATTATGAACTTAAAAAAGAAATGAGATGACCGAGGAACACTAACCTATACTACATAACGTGCCTCTTTATGTATGTGTTTGTTTTAATATTATGTTATTATAGAATACATTTCTGCACTTTTTTGGGCATATACGTCTCCTATTGTATGCTGTCTAGTAAGCCAAACCCTCTCCATACAGCCCAAATTAGTTTCATAGTTAATTAAAAAAAAAAACTAAATATTAAACATATCTAGAAAATATTGGATTAAGGGACCAAATTATGATTACATCTTTTTTAAAAACAAAATATTTCTTACATATATTGGATTAAAGTCCCAATACGCCATTTGCATTTTTCGCAAAAATATCAAATTTCTCACAGATTAATCCACGCTAATATGTACCCAGATAGATTATTTAACATTTAATCAAGAAAACAAAATCAAAATACCAACACTAGATAATGTCCCGGTTAAAAGAAGGGCCTATCAATAAATCACGGCGGGCTTATTGCACAACGAGCAGAATAGATCGGTAAAATTTCAATTCCACATATCTTTGAAAATACTGAACGGACTGATATTCCTGTTAGAGATTCGTCTTTCACAATGTTGTAGTTTGCAAGTGAGAGCTAAAATGACGCATCGGGACTTTAAAAGACCATAATTCCATAATAAATTATCTTCTTTATTAGAATAATAAAATATTTATTGATAGAAATCTGTGGATCGATACATAAACCGGATACCTAACATCATGGTTAAAAATGTGCTACATGATTAATATGGTTTAAACAATATTCTATTTCTATTATAACATTGTGGATCTGAAAACAAGCCATAGCTTATATAGATTATCTCCATGTAAATTATAGATTTCAATAACATTGCTAAAATGTACAAATTTCAAAAGTATATATTTTAGATTTTTACAAATAAATAAATAAGTAAGTTAGTACATAAATAAGTAAATAAATAAATAAATCATCTTCATGGTCATCATCGTCATTATCATCGTCATTATCATCGTCATTATCATTATTTAACACAACCTGGCAATTAACTCATTTATTCAAAGCGTTTGGTTAGTTTTAAATACTTGTGAACTTTACTAAAAATCACTTCGTTGTACGATCTACTTTCGTTGGGGTCGCCAATCGGAACGCCTTTGTATGTTTGGATTTAAATGGGAAGGTGTTGAATGTTGAGATACGCTGAGACGATTAATTTGGGCAGTGCAGAAAATAATGGTCGCTGTCGCTGTCGGATTATATGAAATATGCATTAAAAATCTATGGAAGTTTAGAGCACTTTTATAATTACGAAGTCTGGAATGTATAATCTGAAATTTACCTTCTGCATAGTAATAATATTTGGGTATTTTGTGATCGTTCACAGTTATCTTAATTTTGAAATTTTTATAGTGGAGGCGTTTTGCGTATCGTAAGAAAGACTGTTCCATTGGTCAACTGTTGAAGGCAAAAATGAGTTCTTATAGTAATTAGAGAAACTATCTGTTTCAATTCATTGTTATTACGAACAGGGTAAGGATTTACTTCAGAAAATTTTAGGTTGTACTAGAAGAAGACTTAAGAAAGGGGGAACCAATTTATTGACCATTTTAAACATAAGAATAAGCTTGTGCCTTATACGTCTTGTTGATAGTGGGTTATATCCAGATTCACAGTAAAGTACATGTATAATGTGATAGTCATTGCCGTATTCTATCATATAGAAAATAATAAAACATTTTCATAATTTAATTTTAAAGTTCTAAAAAATAATCTTTGATAGCGATTGGTATTGAACTAGTCGATTTTTGGACACCATTTCTTAATCTCAAATTTTTTTACGGATTATCAGGTTTCTGTATTGACCCACAGAATTCATTGTTTGTAATTATATCTGCATATATATTGCTTTATAGATGTTGTTTTCCATAACGCTCTCTACATAAATAGTATAATGAAGTTTCAACATTTTTTTTTTAGAAATTCGCTACAATTTTGTACTGTATTTGCTTTAAATAAACTTAGTTTATTAAGTTATTGCATTAATTTGGGAAATTTGCTACGTGTGGGAGGCTCTATTGTTGCAGACGTATCCATTCATTACCTACACTCAAGTAATTAGGAGGGCAGATCTTTGGTGTACGGGCAAATAGTGTTGTACAGTTTATATTCAAGTTTCCGCTGACGAGCAGGGCACCCTAGCAGTTGGTTAAACTGGAGAACCGGGGGAAAACCCACAAGGTTAAACATAATCTAACCCACGGACCCAAAATGTAATTAGGAGACGCAATCATCATTATTTCCTTTTCTTTAAATACCTTAAAAAAGATTATGTCTTTATATTGCTGGTAATCTACGCATAGATATTCATCTTTAAACATGAACATGTCCCGGATAGGGTTACCATTCGCCCCGGTTTGACTGAAACAATCCCTGTTTTAGGGGTCCTTATTGCCATTACGTCCCGTTGCCTCTCACATGCACAAATGTTCCGGTTTTTAATCGTGTGGTTTCCAACAGAAAACAACAACACAAAACACATAGTTTTTATCATCAAGGAGTGTCACAAGTGGATGGCTCTTTGCTTTGACGGGGTTGGATATCAGAATGGTTAACGCGTGCGTGTTGAATCATGAGGTCTGTCATTGAACCAAGTGGCGTAGTTTCGATTTCACGCTTGTACGTGACAAGGAATAGGATCCCCATCCAACTTCATGGGTTTTCTCAGGGTCCTCCGTTTTCCTCCCACAGGTAATGACCCCTACGCGCAGCGAATTATTGAAATAAAATTGAACGATATGTCAGTCCCGAAATGACCTCCCCCTCTCTCTCTCTCTCTCTCTCTCTCTCTCTCTCTCTCTGCTTTGAGTTATCTCCCATACACTATATCTTGGACATCGCTTACAACGGTCAAAATAGCAATTCATTTGTAAATATAATATGACACTTTTAGCGAATAATAGTTAGGGTTAAAAATACGGTGAAAATCTCAAATCGCTCTCAATGATTAATTAAGGGAGATTAGCAATATTCATTAGCAGTATTCATTAACGTCGACTCGTCACAAACTATGGACCCTACAATACACACACTAGGACATTTCGGGACTAACATATGGTTAAATTATATTTTAACTAATTTATATCAAATTTGAAGTGAAACATTAGGATAAACCCTATCGATATTCGACATTCCGTGACATTCTAACCCGGAGTTGCCTCCGCTTTTTCTGATATCTTGCCAAACGATGAAGTCTGCCGTTTCTATTGTGTTTTTCATTTCCTTCAAATTTAGTGTGAAATCTTGTTTTTTTTCCCAATATAATCGAAAACACTGGGCATTCACGAGAGGAGTAGCGCTATCCTTAATAGAGCAGTCAATTTATGAAAACAAGGGGTCAACCCCTAAAAAAAGTGCAAGAAAAGGGTATTTGATGGTTTCTGGTACTTAAAAAAGTTTTCCCAAATGGGGTACCGGAAAGTCCCGAATTTTTAGGGTAAATGTCAGACAAGCACAAAATCATCAATTTTTGAGAGAAATACATGAAAATCTATTCCTTAGGTTGTTGGGGTAAATCGTTTGGCTTTACCATTTTAGGGGTATTACACCCAAAACATGCGGCCCAGAACCCTAATTAATATTAGGGCATAACTCTGCACTATTTTATTATAAAATAGCAAGTTTGGCCTCTAAATTAATATTATTTGGGGCATTGTTTCATTTGAAGATATATATACCTAGTTGTTGTAAATGGTCCCTTATTCCATTTTCGGGGATACCCCAAGCCCCACAACCTGAGACCGAAACCCCAAATGCACAAATAGGAATATGCATAACTCGGCACTGCTTTATAATAATAATTACAGCAAATTTGATATCTGAACTAATGTTTTGGGGGCCAATATTTCATTTGAAGATATGCTCAGTGGTGTTATGTGGTTCCTTATACCATTTTCGGGGTAACCCCTACCCAAAAACATGTGGCCGCGAACCCAAATTTACGAATATTGGTAACTCTGCACTATTTCATCTCCTGACATATTTGGTACGTAGATGTTTTTGGTGGGACACCCTTTCCTCCATAATCTGTTGTCGTGGTAGAAGAGTGAAACCAGATAAGAAAATAGATGTGCAAGAAATTATTTACCAGTTTGCTCTGCATAGAATGAAACGTGCTGCCATCTATGATTTCTAAAACACGTGGAGTTGCTCTTCTTTAACTGGGCCAACTTTTGCTAAAATACGTGTTTACTGTCATACATTTGGTGTAACCTCAAGGTAAGGTAAAACTTCAATACATGTGGCGGACTTCTACTTTTCGAGTTGCATTTTGGCTTGTGTAGCGTGATGTGGACTTTTAACTTAATCATATTTTTGTAAGAAAGGCGCTAACACGCATAGCAAGCAAAAATGCAACTCGAAAAGTAAAAATTAGGAAATTTACACACCGCGATATTAGCGACCTATCATTTTGGTTTGCTGTCGTGCTGCCGATTTTTCGAGTATCGCCTCGGAAACTGTTGTAGTCTCTGCATTCCAGGTCACATTTGAATACGCGCAATTTGAGTACCATTAAAGCCAGCAAACATGGGATCTGTTCTATAAATAACTACCAAAATGTTAATCTAATTATTCTGTGTATCATATTGTAAGACCAGTTATGTTTTAGCAGTAATGAATCTTGAGTTCAGCAGCACATTTTGAGGTGATTTGAGGTACCGTGCTAAGAATGAGTGCCAGTCTGCATGGTGATAATCGGTGCTAGCATTATTGATACGTAATGCACCATTTCCACCAACAATGGCCGTTTTCGTTATTGTCGAGCTCTTCTTGATAGAATGGACAAGTTTCTTGGCCAACGCTTTCATTTATTCTTAGCAGGGTACCTAGAATCACCCCAAAAGTATTGCTAAACGATTATTTATTTGGCATGTAAGTTCCCGTGTGTCAGTGAATCGCCTTCTCATGTAAACTTCCAAGAGTTATTCCACATTGGGCGTCCCAGTATAATTAGAATAGAAAAAAATATCGTTGTGCCAAATAGCCTTGACTTTGGCAGAATGTTTAATAGTAAATCTGGTGCAAACTATCAAGGCCAGCAAACTGAGATTGAAGCGGCATTCTTCTTTCTATGTAGAGCAAATTGGTAAATAATTTCTTCATGATCGTACATTTTAGTTCGAGACCACGTGTTTTGGGGGCAGGGCGTACCCTGATTGTCCCGGAAATGGGACAATAAGTAATCACTCTGAGCATATCGTCAAGTGAAATACTGAACCCCAAAACATTAGTTCAGATACCAAAGTTAAACTTATTGGTAAATTTGGGTTTTCGGTCGCAGGTTGATCCAGTATGAATCGAGAACTAAGCGTTTGAAATTTCTGCCTAGCCTCTATCATCATTAGAGCGCTGCCATCTAGAGTTGATTATGGTCTGGATAGGTTAATTAATGTCTAATTAATAATTTAGATAACATTTCAGACCTAAAGAAAGACCTGCAATAGACAGATTTAGCTCTTGCATAATGCATGTTTACCACTGGGTATATCTTCATATGAAAGAATGGCCCCAGGCATTAATACATAGGTTCATAATACATGTATAGGGTCTTAAGTCAAACGTTTATGGTTTCCTTGTATATACATTAGGCGAATGATTTCGGCGATCATGGATTTTAACAATTGTTACTGCCTAAAAGGACCAGTTAACACCACTGGGCATACCTTCAAATTAAAGAATGGCTCCAAAAACGTTAACATATATGTTCATAATTTATAGGGTCTTATCCAACAGTTTCGGATTTTCTTGTATATTGATTAGGCGAATGTCGGCCACCTTAGATACATGTATATGGTGTAAATCGAGGACTTTGAATGGATCCTGCTAATCTAGGTCTTGATAAATAGTGCATGTAGCTGAAAAGCACCGTTATTTCTGAACTCTATTACATTAAATGATTATGAAAAGATATAAATTATACCCCAATTTATAGATTTTATGCATTTGACTTTCCACCGAAGAAATTCGGACACACACGAGTTTACAAATAATTGGGGTATTACGAGCGACCGAGCCCCTATTAGAGGACACGAGGTAATTTGCTCTATACTGTCATACTGTGGAATTGACACTTATTGTGGTCTTTAACCTGTAAATAACTACGTTTTTGTCCCCCCCCCCTCTATTGACCACACATGGGAAAAAAATACAATATAACTGTTTAAAATTGGTACATGGCACAATATCGCGAAAGAACAGTCATTTATCGATGTGACCAACCGCGGACGCACATTGTGTTTTAATACCGACAAATGGGGACTTTGTGTATGGTGAACACCAACACCCGACTACACACACACTCACATCCGAGGACGTTACAAGTATATATCAATACCGGTAATATAAATTGGATGGGTTCAACATTCTATATCCAAGAACAGGCCCACTTTGACCACAGGAGTAGCTAGTCACTGAAAGAATATTTTTTATTGATTCAGCCACTTAAAACTTCTAATTTTCGAAACTAATATAAGTGAGGTCTTACAGTCTGTATGTGAACAATCGAATACATGGGAAAAATTATTTCTGGGAATCCGGATCTCCAACAAGTGATCGCAAAATTTCCATTCCGGCAGCAATATACCAGTAATTTATCATCAGCATCATCATTAACATTATCATCGTCATTATCCGTATTCAATGGGCTGAAAACGATTGGAAAGGTAGAAGAATGAGAGGCCGCACAAACTCTGTAATAATCGTTTTTGTAATATTACTTATAATCATGATAACCCCAATATGGATCCTCACTGAATGATTGTTTGTAATTGTTTACAAGTTGTTACTAACTTGAATCTTAAGATACTACCATGAATTTCCAAGGCACTAACTTGACTTCTAAGAAACAGTTTAAAGTGATGATCGCCCTTTGATTGAAGAGTTAGATAAAACTGATTTGTCTTAAAAATACAAAATTGTATCCTGAAATCTCAGATTAGTGTCTTGAAATTTGGTGTCCTGTGTAGCACCATGGGCCTTTCTGTCAGACGTGGAAAGCGGCACACTACTAATACCGGTCGCCACATCCTACGTATGACCCATGGATCTTTTCTTACTACATATCTTAGTAGCCTTGGGATCGTCTAGAATTTTCACTTTGCTTCTCCTTCACGTTGTGTATTCTCTTCTTATCTAAATAGTAAGACGTCTGTCTCCTCAGTAGTTAAGATGTTTGTCTTACTAGGAATAACGATGCAACTGTTCGTTTTTACATTTTATATATCATAGCTGGATACATAAACACAAGCATAGTAGATTACACTACAAAAGTCATTCTCTCAAACCCTATCCAGCCACACTCGCCCCACTGCTGATAGAAATTGCTACATCTTTTCCTTGCCAGAATCTGTCTGCTGTCTCTCGAATTCTCACAAATATGATAGTTTTGTAGCTTCGGGCCCTGACGCTCAATTATCTAATTGGTCAAATATGATGTAAATAATTAGGGAGATTGGTCAATTATCCTAATGACGTCGAAACCCAACCTTATGTGGACAGTGGAAACTTACCGGAGAAATTTCCTACAAGATATGTTATCAACATAGAATTGAATGTTTACCACATTGTGACTCTTTTTTATGTAACAATCTGTCACTCATTTGCTCATTTTGATTTAAGTAGCTACATATATGTGAATCCAATAATTTGCCAAAGATATTAATTAATTCAGTGCTACTAATTTAAAGAGCAAAAATTCCACAAAAGTCTTACCCCTGGTGTCTTGTTAATTCAAGTTGGTGTCTTGAAAATTCAAGTTAATATCTTGAAAATTCAAGTTAATATCTTGAAAATTCAGGTTAGTAACTTGAAAATTCAAGTTAGTACCTTGAAAATTCAAGTTATTACCTTGAAAATTCAAGTTGGCATCTTGCAAATTCACGATGGCATCTTGAAAATTCATGTAAGTAGCTTGAAATGCAAGTTGGTTTCTTCAAAGTTACAGTTGACATCTTGAAAAGTCAAGTTAATATCTTGAAATTTCAAGGTAATATCTTAAAATATAAGATATTAGCTTAACCATTTAAGATATTAACTTGAACTTTTACACTACTAACATTTTCAAATACCAACTTGAACTTAATCTTTTAAGATACTAACTTAAACTTTTAAGATATTAACTTTTAAAACATTAAAGATACATCTCACGAAAGTATTTATAGGGTAGTTATTTCCAATAAAAGTATGGCAAATTTAGTATATATAGAAAGCAGAGACACCCAATCTTACTAGAAAAAATACCGGATTCTCTGAAAACAGCCATGGGGCAAGCACTGGGCACAAATGTCAGGGTATCACTAACTGTTAGCCTGTCGGCTTATTGTCTGCCAGCTTGATTTAGAAAGCGGTTATTATTTCTTGATCGAATGGTTAAGCGGTTTTGGAAACATTGAGGGGTTTAAACGTACAACAGACTCTGTAATGCGATGGCGGAAAATAATGGCAGAATTAAAGAATAATCAAAGAATTAACTTAGGCTTCAATATGTACGGTAAATAGATAGTAAATGTTTTGAGAGGGATTTGAAGCACATTTTTGATAGATTAATTAGTATGAATATGTTTTTAGTCCAAATATATCATCAAATCACCAAGTTTGTACATGGGAAGGCATCTTCAACTTATTAACTTAATCTTTTAAGATATAAACCTAAAATTTTAATATATTAACTTAAAAGTACTTAAACTTTTAACATATTAACTTAAACGAACTTAGACTTTTAACATATTAACTTAAACTACTTTTAAACTACTAACTTGAATTTTCAAATACCGATTTGAATTTTCAAAATACTAACTTGAATTTTCAAGATACTAACTTGATACTAACTTGAATTCTCAAGATACTAACTTACATTTTCAAGATATTTAATTGAAAACAAATAATGAATGGACAAATCCGTAAACGTATCAATAGGCTCCCGTATAGTCCTTCATATGAAAACGAGATATTTCTGGACTAAAATTCCCCTTTATGGAATATTTGTTTATGAAACATTGGTATCAAAAGTCTAACGACAATTCATCAATCTAAATTTTAAACAGATTTTCATAACAAGACGAGTTTAACTAGTATGTATGTTTATTCGACATAAAACTAAAAGTTAAGACATACTACTTGCATGGAATACACTGTTTAAGTTAAGCGTGGGATCTTCCTTAACCGGAAGCCATTTCCTGTAGAATACAAAGGGCATATATGGGGACCCAGTATAACTTAAGATGTGTGGATCAAAATGTCAATAACAAAACCTAGTCTTTCATACTGAGTTCTTTGGTAATTTGGAGAATGGCAGATCACTAACTATATTTCACAAACTAATATAAAACAATTGCAACTGGCTTAAAACGTGCTAACAAGTGTTACTACTTGAACTTGCGCTACTTATTAATATTTCAATAGTTGATTACTTATTATTTTATCCTTATTGTTTCGGCAATAATCTCTTATGTTATGCCAGATAAAACGATCGAAAATTTAGTCAGAGTCAGAAGTAATATAATGACTAGATGACTTGATTTTTAATATCGATCAACGGGTTGAAAACGGTTATCTTACACAGGTCATCGGATGTTTTGTCAAAGGTATGATAATAATAATAGTAACATTCACCTTTCTTTTTTCTCAATTAACTTTAGATGTAGCAGAAATAACTTATTTCTCCGACGTGACCGTATATGATGTGAATGGTAGAAATCGATTAACTGAGGACTTAATATTCTCGCTGTCCAATAAACACTAACCGCGGACGTGATACACAAATATACAGCGTAACTGTAGAATACCGCCTAATGCGGAACACCTCAAATAGTTAAAATGTTTTCCACGTTGACGGCACACCCTGACTTCTCAGGCCGTGGCACTGTGGACTTGAAACGATTATTTTTAGGTATTCCACTTATATCAGGTGGGCATAGAGTGGGCATTTGGTTGCAAGAGCACGCATATTTTAAACAAGTACGATCGTACTATGAACCAGGAACTGACCATGTTGTTGGATAAAATTCAAAAATCTTATTGACCAAATCGATGCCGAATTGTTTAAAGAACAAGCATGCCACTTTTCATGTCGATCGGACTTGAATTGACGGGGCCTTGGGCTTTTTCAAAGAGCGTCACCCTAAGAAGAAGATTTAGAAGAAGACGAAGTGTAGCGCTTAGCGACCAGTTCCTGCTGGTCCCAAAAAAAGACTACTGTACACTCGGCCTGGAATAGCATAATAAACGCATGTTCGGGAATACTTTGCACATTTACAGTATTACATGATTAATTATTGGTATACATGAAAAGTCGGAGGTGTCTTTTAAAAATATGTGAGTTATTTTTCAAAATACAGAAGCACAGCTTGATTCGTCGTATATAAGACGAACATTGATAATAGGGATTATAAAAGATCTTTTTTATGTAAGGTACACATATAGATTAATTCTTTCATGTATTACTCTTACTCTTACTTCATCAACACGTATTGAGTTCCGAATAAACACATGCTGCATTTGTCATGACTTTTTTTAGTGTATGAAACATACTCCAAAGTTATATCGTGCGATGTCTAGACTATTACAACACACAATGTAGGCCAGATGCCCCCCCCCCCCCCACACACACACGTGTTGATTGGTGGTCCTTTTCGAGGACATTAGTAGACGTTTAAAACCGTATTTCGATGAAATAATTATCAATTCCAGAATGTAAATTCAGTTCTCTTTATCAATATACTCCTCCTACTGTTTTTAAGAATGATAAGAGAGGACACACACGGATGATTTTGCGCATGTCACACATCACTGATATTCAGAAACCGACGACGCTGGGTCAATTCAAGTCCTGTGTTAAGATGGTGTAGTGTTTAACACCAGTTAGATCAGTGTAGCACTGGTGTAGCGCTGTGCTAACTCAACCTCAGTCCCCCTCTGTATTTGAAATCAGTCCGAGTTAAGGTCTGTGGTGTTGAGGTTGTGTTAAACAAGGATATATTTACACAACATCAACACCAGTGTCGTATCTGTGTTACCCAACACTAACTTGTGCCTGAACCCCTCAATTTGTCTATATTTTCAGTATCAATTTACCGATTTAAGAAACAAATTTACATGAAAAAAATATAGAGACAAGGATCTTTGTGCAAAATTATTTCTAATTAAATAAAAATTTGTTAGATAATAATAACTTCATAAAAGTTATTATCTTGTTAAAAAAAACTCTAACACTATAACCCCTAGGGGTTAAAATAAATCTTAGTTCAAGTCATTTATTTCAGCACTGGTGTGAAACAACAGACGACAATAAGGGAATTTCTTTTAAGAATTTTAGATTTAGTTTAAAGGCTTAAAATGATTTTTTTTGCTCATATGTGGCCAAAACGTAAGACAAAGAAATGTTGATCGCAAGCCTGCTGAATAATGATCAAATGAGACTACAAAAATTCAATATAGATCCTAGTTACTCAATTTCATGGAAGCGGTTAGTTTTCCACAATTACCTTTCTTTTGCTCTATGTTACGCCCACATTTTCATGTGGACGTATTATGTCGTCGCCCCTGGTCGTCCGTCCGCCCGTCCACAATGTGTTTGTGGACACTCCACAGGTCATAATATTTATCCGATTTTGACGAAACTTGGAATTTATCCTTTCGATATTGGCATATATATAACAATAACTTCCTAGACTATGGCTCCTGATTATACGAAAAATCATGTTTTTAGCTTGTGGACTCTCTAGATGTCACAAGTTGTATCCAATTTAAAAAAAAACAACGTAGACATTGATCACCGTTACATGACGGTTGTGTTTCAATTTTGTGAACATCGGACCAAAAATGCCCGACAAAATGTTCGCTCTTTGTACGCAAATTGTGTAATACGAAGAGGTCACAATCTTTATCCGATTTTCATGAAACTTAAATATATGTTTATGTCCTAAAGTTTTCAGGTCTTGTCGATATTTACGCATTTCAGACCATAACTTTCTGGATTATGACCCCTGATTGAACGAAAAATGGCTTTTGTTTTTAACTATCCATCTCGTGAAAAGGTGGGTGTATCTTGCCTGGCAACCTCTGTTTTTTTTAGTTGGCTAGCTCATGCAAATAACAGAAGACAAAAACACTGTGCAACATTTAAAGATAACACTAGTGTTAGGTGTTTTTTATTTTCCATCAGTGTTAACACTGGTATTAAACTAGTTTAGACACTGGTGTAAACACTAGTGCTAAATCGAGGGGCTCGGGTTAAGGCACTAAAAAGAACACCAGTTATACACCACTACAACACAACCATAACACAAGCGTAACCCGGGACTTGAAATGACCCACTGTATCAACGCCGTCTTTTGGGGTAATAAGATATGTATTTATCACCACATGTCTTCGTTACTGACTATAAGAAACACCATGTATCATTCACTTAAATTAACCATCCTCGATAATGGGGACCTTCACTTAATGTAAATGTGTATGACCAGATAAGAATGAATCTAAAATCGAGCACCCAATAACTGAACTCATGATAGATTGTAACTTGGACACAGGACACGTAATAGGAGATTGCTCTAAGCTAAGAAAAGGAAAAACTGTATTAAATAACTGGTAATATGAAATATGGGTCATATGCCGGATGTGGCGACCGGTTTTAGGGTATGTCCGCTTTCCACGTCTGACAGACGACCCATGGTACTACACGGGGACCGCCAGATCCAATGGTCCTTCAACCAGGGTGTGGTTTAACCTTTTTGACACTGCAATACGTCTTTCTTACACTTTTTTTTTAAACACGTCATCATCCTCGGCTTTGCTCAATTTTATTGTGCCTAAAACACACTCATCTTCCGTTATCGTGAGGGTGAGGACAGGGTTTGGGAGGGTCCTCACAAGTGGAATAGCCTAGGCCCTCCCTTCATCTAAATCCGACACCGAGGTGGCGATACATCTATTGATATATCACAAATATATGAATATGCAAATGACATTTCCTGCGTGTCTGAATCTGTCCCCGGTGTTCACTACGGAGTAATACAATTATTGTGTTGTATTGACTTATAAGTTGAAATAATTCCAAGATCAATTTTGTATTTTATAACGGTGATTGTTATTTTTCACTGTCTGTAATACAATGATATTTGTGTGAAATTGATTGGCGCTAGGTTGTGTAATGTCGAATTTGGGGTTGTGTTAAATAGATCTATCCAGGTCAAATATTTGCAGTGATAAATCAGTGAATAAAATATGATATACATGTATGTTTTTAGAAATATAGAAATAGGTAGTCATTAAGCCTTTAATCAAGAAGTCCACGCTTGACCCACAACTGTTGGAAAAATTACCATCCTGTATCTAATCTAACATTTCTCTCAAAGATTTTATTGACTACTTAAACCAGTCCGGGCTCTTTGATGAGTTTCAGTAAGCTTATCGCCCCGCACATAGCACTGCAACAACTTTGGGTTGTGTCATCAACGCTTTAAAATCATCCGTCGATTCAGTAAGTATCAGTGTGCTAGCTGCTTTCGACACAATCGACTATTGCAACCTACTTGACCGACTGAAGACTGACTACGGAATAGCTGGATCTTCTCTACAGTGGTTCGGCTCATATCTAACTATGAGTTGACATTAATAACTTTTATTAATACTATATAGTAAATCCCTTGGAAACCTCGTCGATAGTTATAACCATTGGCAATTTGGAAAGTTGCCTAAGCGGTATTAAAAACTGGATGTCCGCCAGCATATTAAAGCTTAACGGCGACAAAACTGAGCTTTTCCTTATTGGACCTGACCACAGACTTAATACTTGCATTGTGAAATCTGCCAAAATAGGCAATTCAGATATTCCGATATCAAATCTTGGCGTGTTCTTAGATTCAAACCTTAGTTTTGACTCTCACATAAACAAATAGGATCAATCCGTCATCTTATACCTGAAAGTGCAACTGCTGCACTGGCTCGAACATTCGTGTCGCCAGAATTGACTACTGCAATGTCATACTTTCTGGAGTAACTGATGAACAAATTTCCAAGTCGCAAAGGATACAAAATCGTGCTGCACGCATTGTGACTAAAGCTAGAAGACGACATCTTGAAAAGTCAAGATGACATCTTTAAAAGTCAAGTTGACATCTTTAAAAGTCAAGTTGACATCTTGAAACCTGTTCCTGACGCCTTCCGAGGCTCATAAGACATTATAGTATGGCAGCCCAGGCCCTCGAACTCCAACGAAGGACATACAAATGTTCACCTTTATAGCAAGTTGCGGGTATTTCCTTGAATAATAAAAGTGGACGTCTGCCAGCATATATCAGGGGCCTGACCACAGTAGCCCTCTTAAACTGACCCCTAAAAACATGTCTGGATCCAACATTAGAGGTACTGAGTGAAACCAATTTATACATGATGAATGAGGTGTTTTAATTATGGAAACAGTAATGACAGACAATATTGGGGGTAACCACCCCCCTGGCAGATATGCCCTGAAGGGGGGTCTATATGGGCCTAGATCCAGTATTGGAGATACCAACTAAAAATTTGTCAGATTAAGGACCATTTAATGGTAAATCATCTACTATGAACGACAGACATTTTAAACAGTGCTTGCCACCTGACAGACGCCCTCTAGTGAGGAATATTTATGTTGGTGCCAGATTCAATGTTTGAGATACCACACTAAATTGAATTCTATATTACCTTAGTGTAGTTTGAATAAGTTACAGTAATTGACAGACATTTTAAATGGTGCTTACCCCCTGACAGACGCCCCCCTAGTGCTAAGCATTACTAAGCCATTTAGGCTGATTTTAAAAGCCCCATTATTGAAAGACGTTGTTTCAAGACGTCATGACGTTGTAGTAGCAGGCATTCATAGAAACACAAACAACCCCAGGCAAGCAAAGGACATTTGTCAGCGTATACTTTTTTTCTAGTGGGTACCTAAAAGCAAACTGTTGATATACATGTATTTCCAAGAACTTGTATAATAATGACTCAATAGACTCCATCTCGAACTTAATTGTTTGGCTTGCCAATATGTTATAGGCTGGTAGGAGAACTTTGGATTTTGGTGAGCTGGAGAAAAAAAAATCCGAAACAAATGATTCTTGCTATTTATGAAAGGTCTATATGAGTACAACTTCAGGAAAAAATCCACCGAAATCGGCCTTGGGCAAAGTTACAGACGTTCTGGTTTTCGTGCCCATTCGACTTATAAAATCCACAATTTTCGGCATGTTGATAATATTATAGATCTTGGCAACTGCAGACTATGAAATAGGGTTTAGTTGACAAAATATTATATAATAAAAAAAGCAAATATGGAAACTCAAATGAAAAATTGGCGGGAAAAAATGGAACCCAGAATGAGTACTGCGGTGCCAACTGTCAAATATTGTCAGTGGGGGGTTCGTCAAGCGTCCATAATCGCTCATTTACTAACCACACGAAACCTGTTGAAAAATGTTCAGCAAATTCACATGTATTAACAAAGACCACCTCCAGACATTTTCAGTGGTGCGGTATCCTCGCCGGGCTGGGCAATTTACCCATTACTAACTAAACACTACCTCGTTATTGTGGGAAACTAACATAATACTTCAATTATGTTGGGTAGTATCGGGCAAACTTCTGCCGTCCTATCCAGGCGTTCCTATTTCCTCACACAAAAGGCTATAACCCAAATAAGCATATTTACTTATCTCACGAAACTTGTTGCAAAATGCTCAGCATAAGAATGGCAATAGCCAAATTGTTTCAATAGTGGGATATCCCAAACATAAATCTAATCGCTCCACATGATTAATGTATAGAATGTATCTAAAAATCATCAACATATTCCAACAAATCATAAATGACCACCCAGGCATTTTCAGTGATGAAGTATTCCTGGTCGTGTGACGTACAAACTGTAAATCGGACCGTTCCCAACAATAATTGACTCACCGCGTTCACTGTAACTCTTTATCGCGAGAACGAACGCTTCTCTTGATGACTTTATTCTAGTCATGAACCCTTGACACACCCATCCAATTCTGATCCAGACGAGGACGTATACTAGTCATTTTAGCTGCTCACTGACTATTGAATCACCTTATACACAACATTTCCGACATGCCACATGACCAAAGCCCAGCTAGAATCGCGGGGCCCCTAACGCGATGAAAAGATTATTTCATTTCTTTTTTGAATTGTGCGCATGTGTAACACAATTAAACGGTCTGTAATACAAGAATAATTACATAATATCTGATCACATACGAAATATATTCAGTTCCGAATGGCATACAAGTCTAGAAGCCTAGACCGATCACCGAGTGGAGCTTCACAGACAAGGTCGAGGGATAGCTCAGTCTCCGCCCTTGCGAAGCTAGATCGATTACCGTGAAACTTTCATCTTGAATTTATTTTTTTCTGGTTTTGCCATGAACCGCTGGGCCCCGTAAAGCGCGGGGCCCTGGGCTCCTCGGGAACATGCCTAAGCTGGGCTTTGCACATGACACAATTGTAAAAATCACAGGTTACTAAGATGTTTATTTCTGGCAAAGTGTCCATGCAGATTATCTCGTCGCTATTAGGTTATGAAAAACATTTCAAATTATATAAAGTTCAGCGTAACCAGCTCGTCCGCACATAACTCCTGGTGCATATAACATCCTTCAAAACAGATTGAAGTCAATGCCAAACTATACATCCTTGTGAAATGCAACCATACCAATAATATCAACCAACTAAAACCCAAACACCTTCTAAAACAGCATTGTCAACACTCTTCAAGAAGAATCAAACTACACACAGGTAACGAAAGACCCCATTTCTGCTCATCAAACCAAAGACCCGAGACACGTCTGCCACCATCAGAAACCACCCAAAACTAGGTTACACGTGTGCTCCTGTGGACCTGTCGTGTACAAAACAGCCCAAAACCTTTCGAAATATTTATTCTTAAATGACGCCAAAGATTTTTGTAAAAACGTGAACGTAGGTTCGTCACCTACGATGTTGTCGTGGTCACAGAACAAGACAACAGTCTTCCCTTTCTATATATCATTATGAGAAGAAACAACAAATCGCTCCAAACTAATTTATGGGAAACTAGTCCACAACAACCAGTATCTCCATTACAAACCAACGACTCGTATCAGATCAAGAAAGCCATTATCACAAAACTCACCAGCGGTACCTCAATATTTGTGACCATTATATTATCTACTCCATAATGCAATCTCAAACAATTGTTTTCAAAATTTAACCAAAATCCTGCTACTCAGCACCACAAAGTCAACAAAGTCAGCATACAATTCAATGACAGTTCATCCTACCAAATCAGACGAGTATGGTGGATTAGGCTGCGATTTAGCCCCGAAAATCGTTTCATCTCGTCCCAGCAAATTCCGGGTGAAAATCTGACGCTTTGTTACGTATGTAAACCATCAATTATACTATTTTTTTTAAAAAAAAGAAAACAATAGACTTATTAAAAGAGTAGAGAGAGAGAGAGATGGGGTTTAACTTCCACTCGACACAAACTAGGTAATTTCGGGACTAACACATGGTTCAATTTTATTCCAATAATTCGCTTGCGCGTAGTGGTCTTTAGCAGTGGGAGGAAACCGGAGGACCCAGAGAAAACCTATGAGGTTGGACGGGCGACCCTTCTCCTGGTCACGTACAACTGTGGAATCTAAACCACGCCAGTGGGCTCAATGACAGGCCTTATGATACAGGGCGCACATGCTACCCAACCCCCTATAAGAGAGTATAAGATATGTACATTTATTTAAAGAAAGAAATAAAAAAAAATTAAACAAATGCAATTATATAAATTTCCTCGTACACAACAATGCCATACAAGTGTATTAATACTGGAGAACGGTTTCTAATGTGCTGTTCAGGTTCTTATATTCACAGAATACATGTATCTACACACAGATCAGGTCTTGTGCCCATATACACTGTACAAAATTAAAGATATATACCAACCAGTAAATAAAAGTACATATAAGAGAAAAACAGTTACCTGAGTAAAACGGTTCTAGTAAAATGAATTAGAAATGAAATGGGGTTTAACGTCCTACTGTTCTGCTCCTCTACATGTACTGGGCATACGCCATACAGTGTGCTATGAGGGAAATTTTGCCCGGGCACAGCACTATGGCTACGCTTAAATCCAATTCCAACAGCCAATTGATCTTTTTACGTGCACACCAATGTATACACGGGACCTCGACTAGACTGCTGTCCTTGTACTTTGTCAGCCCCTCCGCCTGCACCACTGACAAGAGGAAACCGTCGGAAATGAATTAGAATAAAAAAAAGTAAAATAGAAACACATCGTTAGCATAAAGTGACAAAATATAATATAAAACTTTATTGACATGTACAATACATTTAAGTAAAACATGTTTAAAATATGTAAATATTTAAAAACCGCTTACAAAAATACATGTATACAGGTGTAGGCCTACTCATAAAAAATCACATAATTTCATCAATATCATCATAACTATTAAAATCAATGTCACTGTCAGTATATGTTTGGCTGTCACTTTTATATTCGAACAATATACACAAATCCATACAAGAAAGTTTTCACTTCTAACAAGTACATCTATCTGTAATGCAGCTTGATTTACAGCGAGAACATGCCCCCTTTTGGATTGGTGATGCAAGGGCCACAGCGACATTTTCAGCCAGGAGACTCATGCAAGCTCAGTCTGGTACAGAAATAATTTATACATATTGTTTTCAAAAAAAGTAAGTGCACTTGTACCAACTCATCTATTTCGATTCTATTTTTCTCCATAACAACTTGGGTATGATTTCTACTGCACATTATATTTCACTTCAATGGTGACACAGTCTTTACCATAGTGGTCTTCTGTCTTGGACTGAGTGGGCTTCTTGGTTTGAGTGGTCTTGGGTCGAGCAGTCCTTGGTCTAGTTGTCATGCATTTAGGAGAATATATTCATCAGCTTGCATTTTCAAGAAAATGGGAAAATGTTAAGATATGATCCCCCTAACAAATTTTTTTTCCTGCTTGTTTTTAAACAGATGGGAATCGTGGCATTGTCTCTAAATAGCGAAAAAGAAAAATTACCTTACTTATCCAAGCACAAAAGTCAGATTATTTGATGAACATTTTTATGTTTACGATGTCAAGAAAGAAAAACCTGGGATTGTGTCGCGAATGAGGCTGGAGAAGATGACAATCGAATAGATGGACAGAGTTTGTTACGGGCCACGTTTTGCCCACTGAGCACTGCCTGTCAAGGTCACTACTGACAATGTGCACACATGTCTCAGGGGAGAGGGGGGGGGGGGGTATTTTAATGTATTGAGAAATGTCGTCAGCAAAAGGAAGGATTTTAAATTAGACGATATCATTAATTCTATAGAAAATTTGGCTTCTACCCAGAAACCATTTTATTTATTTACCAATTAGTAAACAACACAAACACACGGGCTACTTTAAAATCAGACGCTCTCACAATTATTCAGTCTGTTTGCATGTGCTTGCGTTTTGGGGGGTTTTTGGGGTTTTTTAGCTTGTGGCATATTTTATATGTGTATAGGGGTCATGTCAAATGCATCTAAATCGACCATTTGCCGGGAAGCAGCCGACCAATTTAAAACGTATGCCACAATGCAATCTGGTTAAAACACAGATCATATTTCGTTTCGTTTTTATAGTTCAAAATTTCGTTTCACTTGTCTTTACTACACTTGGATCTGGAAGAGTTGTTATTTAACTCGTGTTCTGAATGGTGTCAGGGATAAGCCAATGAAACGGTCTGTTGCGGCGAGCTTTGGGCGTGTTTTTTTACGGAACTGTGGCTAATCCACTAGTAACATCAATGCTGATTGGTTAATCAATTGTCTGACGTCATAGGGTCATAAGTCGGTCTTTTGACCCCTGATGTGACCTATCGCTATAACTTGTCAGATCTTCATGTTGTAGGCCATTGAAAGGATAAAAAAAAACGAAACGAAATATAGATCTGTATTTTAATCAGATTGGCCACAATGTGCTTAGACTTGTACTTGGAAAAGTAAAGCATGACTTTGTGCTTACTTTAAGAATTTTCCAGGAACCGTGACCTGGAACTCAGTCCTTAAAAACAAATCAAATCGTTTCTGGTAATTCGACCAAGTCATGTGTTATTAATAACTAGTGGATTATAACTTTCGTGTTGTAATAACTAAAGCTACATACATAAATAACATATAAATTTTTGATAAGTATATAGATACTAAACAAATGATCTGTTCACTTGTATGATGACTAACATTGTTACATTTAATTAATCAATGCCATAAACGTCACCACATTATTAGAATAGCTTTACTGCCATCGGAAATATATCTGTTTTCTTCAAACTAAACATTATTGAATATGTGATAATAATAGTCATTCAATAATTATATTGGTATGAATGCATCGATAAACACTATTCTGTCGCAAAACTACATGAACATATTGTGTTTAAAAATGATATGAAATGGGGATTAACGTTCTACTTTCTGCACTGACTGGGCTTATGAAGACAGACATACGCCTCGACAAGGGGGAAATCACACCGGAAAATCCCGCTTAATTACCGGGATCGAACACGGGACCACCAAGTTTGCAAGGCAACTTTTTTACCCACCCCACTGAGCCACTGCGTCTATCTGTTTAAAGTCATTATCACTTTTCAGAAAATAAGTGTGGGTTTTTTGGTGGGTTTTTTTGGATGGGGGTGTGTTTTGTTTGGTTTTTTTCTGGGGGGGGGGGGGGGATGAATACATATGGACAATAATTTGGACTCATTGAATTATGGAAAACACTCA
Organism: Patella vulgata; assembly: GCF_932274485.2. Classification (NCBI taxonomy): domain Eukaryota; kingdom Metazoa; phylum Mollusca; class Gastropoda; family Patellidae; genus Patella; species Patella vulgata. The sequence continues at coordinate 29,573,434 of NC_065887.2, forward strand.
CCTGTTACCAATAAATTGATATACGGCTTTTAGATTGGAAATTAAAGGCGTGGTTCCCCCTTGTCAGTGATGCAGGACAGAGGGCCTGACAAGGGCAGCTGTCTAGTCGTTCGGATGGGGCGAAAAACCGAGGTGACGTGTACACATTGGCGTGCACGTTAAAGATCCCTTAACGGTTGGAATTCGATATAAGAGTAGGCCGTAGTGCCGCTGTCCGGACAAAATTTCCCTCATAGCACACTGTCTGGCGTATGCCCGTCTTTATCAGCCCATTTCGGAGCAGAACAGTAGGACGTCAAACACCATTTCATTTCATTTCATTTTGGAAATTAAATCTCGAAAATTTCAAATGTACAATCTAATTTAAACATGGCCGATGTAATCACATGACTTGATGTCCAAATTTATATATTTACCAAAGCGTGGTTGGCGGGAGTGGGAAGGGGTGGGGTGATGACCGCGAAAGCAATAATTATTCAAAAACTTTTCTTTTACATATTACACGAATATCCTAATTATTATGGAAATCCAACAAAGTCAATGAAAGGCACTTATCATAACAATAGATCATTCCTCCAATTGACGATACATTATAAAATGCTATTCCTATCAATTGTTATTTACGTGTATTTTTTGTTGTCCCTTTAACAATACCGACAGCTTGATTACCATCTTTATTTGTCTCCATGTAATCAACACCTGTCTAGAATTTATTAATAATTAAATGGTTACAATGATTTGTATGAAGTACTCACAAAAAACAACTATTGCATCTGTAAGCCGGTATGAATTCAGTGGAAAATTAATAAAATATAACATTTTATACATTTGTTATGAACATTTTTGAGTCGTCTATATGCTATAAATGAAAATGTCTAGTTCGAAATACCCGAATCTTCTATTGGCCATATTGATGAGTGTTTTTGTAAATTTTGTCAAACCTCAAATTTCACAAAGTTGAAATATCTACGTTATCATCATAAATTATAGTTGTAAATGTCAACGTTATCATCATAAATTTTAGTTCTAAATACAATTCAAAACAGAAATATCTCCTAAATATGCCAGGCAGGGTAAGCTTACTCTTCCGAACACCTGTTACCACTGTTTGTCGTGTATTTTGTACACGGTGAACAGTCCATATGCTGATTACACTATTTTGCCTATACCGTTTTTTTTTAGGACTTCGAATTTTGTCTAATGGTTTGGCTTGTTCGTACTTGGTTTTATTTTATTATATTTACTCTGTTTAAATTTAATACACGTGAATCAACAACACCAGAAACAGTTTTCTGGTCCTCAACACAGGGTGATTAAGCAACAGAAACAGGAAATGTGATCAAAAGACTTTGCCATCTCCCATGCTCAGCAAAAGTAAATTTCAAAACTTAAAGTTGGGGTTATAAGCACTCTGCTCAATACTTTTCTTCTCTCAACCTTTTGCGACCTTTATCGCATCACTTGCTCAGCAGTAGTACATTTCAAAACCACCGCAGCATCAAACGTGATGGGGAAAATAATTTCCAAAATATTGCCAAAAAACACTCTAAATCTGTTTTGGCCTTAGCTCCCGTCGGATCAGAACAGTGGGGCGTTTAACCCATTTCGTTTCGTTTCATTTCCTTTCTGCACAACAGGGTTAAGGAAGACGGTCATACGATATGCCGTGTGCTATGATGGAAGGTCTACAGTTACTTCGAATTCCAATTGTCAAGGGTTCTTTTACGTGCACATCAACAGGTACACGGTATCCCTGGTTTGCGTCCAATCCGAACGACCACACTCTCAATCATCACAGGAAATTGGCGTGGTTTCGATACCTCGCGTGTACGTGACATGGAGCATGGTTACCCAAAGACCCCTACGCGCAAGCTAAATATTGAAATAAAATAGAACTATATGTAAGTCCCAAAATGACATAGTTTCTTTCTCTCGAAACCGAGAGATGAACAACTTCTTATCGGTTCCACATACAGAAAATCGCCATTGTTTCATTCCCTTTAAATAATTTAGCGCTGGTTATCGTTTCATGATAATAAAAAAAAAATATTTAACCAACTTGGGCTAGAATCAAAACTACTTTACAATGGGTTGGAAAATTCCTCATAAAACCGAGAGATAAACATTTTTTATCTATTCCACATACAGAATGAATATTTACAGTTCAGAATTTGCTATCTATAATTTTAATGACGTTAATTTTAATTTAATATACATTGAATTTCTTTTTAACCAGAACATATTCAATTATATAGACAAAATCGTATACTGTTTTCAAAATAAACAGAATCTCCACAACTCACTTGCTAAACTAACTCAATTTTCCAAACCAATAACTTGACCAAACCCTACCCTGGACGTGACATTAATTAGAACGACTTGACTAGATAGTCTCATCAATTCGCTTTTGCCTACTTAACTTCGTTGGTTCTCTGAGCAGATGTTAATTATTGTAAACAAGCATGCCCGGTGTAAATATAGAGACACATTTATGGTTGCTCTGTGGGTACGACACTAGCTCACCACACCCGTGGTCCCGATTCGATGTCGGAGTTAGCGAAGAAAGTTCATCTGGACTTTTCAACGCGTTTAAAAGAACCATTGACAGATGTAATTCGACGAACGGTACATGCCAAAATGTTTTGATGATACGGTATCACAGTTTATATTATTCCATTTGTCATAATGAGATCGTATTATCGATTATACAAAACACTGACCCCTTCCTTCATCTGTACAGGTAGCTGTGTATATAATTAATGTTGAGAAATGTAATGGAAATACATGATTCAGGGATTGGGAAGGGAATGAGCATCTACTAAAGACCTGCTCGATAGCTCAACACATAAAAAAATAAATACATAAAGTTACGATTAATAATACTTTAATAAGTACAAATTATGACAATAAAAGTGTCTTATAAAAAGTAAAATAGCTTGAAATTTTTTGGGTGTTGTCTTTTAGAGAGGATGAAAGATCTATGGACAGTTGCTGATTAAGGTCCTGGTGTTACACCTGGAAATGAAAAGGGGGTCTAATCGAAGTCTAATCGCGTAAACGTTGACAAGCAAGTGAAACAACCGTTGGAATTCGACGAAGAGTAGGCTGAAAGGCCACTGTCAGAGCAAAATGTCCACCAAAGCACAGTGCATGAAGTTAGTACACCATCATTATCCCCGTTCGTGCAAAAACGTATTTCTTCGCATTACAAGTAAATGATTGGAAGCTGGTGTTAACGGCTTTGTTTTGGATGATCATATACTATGTTCATGTTTGGAAGGTTGACGCTATTTTGGTTTTAAAAAAGGCACTTTGAAGTGATTCAACATCATTGTTTCTAATTTAAGGTAATATATTCACAACACCACTCACTTTAGAAAAAAATGAGAAATGTAAAAATTATACACACACTCGCAGCTTAAAATAATATTTTATCTTGCAATGTGTGGCTTAAAGATGCATTACGTAATATATATATAAAGAGCCGGTCGTTCTTGTTATAATAGTTCAAAAATAGATAATAAAAATGAATATATTGAAAATTTCATTCAAATTACTTTATTCTGAGCGAAGTTACGGGTCTTGGAAAATGTAGAGCAGATAGTTTATTATCGTAGGAACATGATTAATTAAATCATTAAATGAGGATCATATTTCAGTCTGTTTAAATCTCCGACATCCGATGTTCTAAAGGGTTGATTATAGGCCATGTGAATACATGTCTACATAATAATTTATTTAACATTTTAAGCCAAAATAAAAACCTACGAAAGGAGATTTAGCTCTTACATAATGCATCTTTAATCTGTAACTGACATGAACGGGACCTTTTCCGGTAAAACATCAGAATATTCGACTAAAAGTTGTCTAGCCAGATCAACAGCATGAGATGCGTTATTGGCTACTCGCGTATTTTTTAGACTTTTAGTCCAAGTATTATGATAATTACTAACTTTATTCCACTTGTTATTTAGAATCACGTGGGGAATATCCAATAAAGTACTTAAGATATGACCATGAAGACGATCGGTAATAACCACCCTCCCCCTCTGTAAGAATACCAGTCCATTATTTTCTATAAGATAAGCGTTTTCTATTTTCATATTACTATGAGGCGTTGGCCAACGTAACCAATCATCAATTCGGATTGTGATATCAGTCGGCAGTTTTGGTATTTCATCCGTAACCTTTTCTTGATCTGTTCTGCGAATCCATAAAATGTCATAAAATGGTTTTAAAAATCGTTGAACTGGACCAATTTGAAAAGCCATGTCTGGTGCTATGATAAGTTTGGGTTGTCCGGTAAAATGTTTTTGAGCAAGTTCTAAAGAGTGTCTGTCTCTAAGAATCATGGTTAAATTAGTTTCTTTTTTGTACAGATTTTCACAATATCGGAGGTGTCTTTCTCCACCAGACATAAAAATACTCTGAGGAAACAGTAAGAAATTAAATCCCCGAAACACATTAAATATTTTCTCTCTGAGATGATCATTAATAACCCACCCTACGAGATTTCCTCCACCATGTAATAGAATTACGAGATTTTGACGAGTATAGTTTTTAACAATCGACGATGCTTTTACCAAGTTGTTTCGTACGCACATGTTGTAATCACAGTAATAAACTAATGTTTTATTCAATTTTTGTAATAGTATCATTTCACCAATGGTAATAGCCGGATCCCCTTTATTTTCATGCAAGGCAATATCAAGGAGCATTACGTTTTTATAAGGTTTCAACAACTCGGCAAAAAGTTCATGGTGTATTCTTTGTGTCTCCTTTATTATTTCATCCCTTGTTGTCAAAAAGGGCGAATATTTATCATAGTGGGTTTTGTTGAATAAGGGCACTGCATACCCCTCACCATGCCCTTCGCCATTTAAATCAGATGAAACAGCTGTGACGCCAACTATCACCAAAGGTAACATGATGTATACCATCGTCTTCATACGACCTATCGAAAAATAAACAAAATAAGATAATATATTATTTGTATTCATGTTATATCACGGTGCTTTTAATCGTTCCAGCGGTTAATAAAATACCGAAGTATATGTAACTTTTGTTGTAGTCAAAACGGATTCAGTATTAATCAGTATAATCGGGACTAGTGAAAAGACAAAGGTCCTAGTATACGAAATTAACACTTTGAATCATCTAATTATCGAAACCCCAGGCAGGGTTGAGATATAACTGACTTTGTATTCTTCTGTCGACAGTGGCCAATACCGGAGCTATGGTGGCTCGGCCAGCATGGCAATGACTTACTAACGACGAGGTCTCGTGTAAGCCGAAAACATCCTTTGGGCTTTTTCAATCAGGGTTTCCCCCTTCTGTAGACAGGAAGTGCGGAAACCTGTGACCCGTGTATACCATTGGCGGCATGTTAAAGACGTTTGGGTTCGGGGGGGGGGGGGCGTCTAGTGGTTGAACTCCTGCGCGTGAAATCACAAGGTCTTTCATTGAGTCAAGTGGCATGGTTTCCGTAATATCATGTAACCATTACGAAAAATAGAATCACGGGGGGGGGGGGGTCAAATCTGCTGTATATAGCCTGCTTTGCTCATGTCACATTCACAAGCGGGTAGTTTAGCACGTGCCACCCACCATTTACATGCTTCAACCGTGTGAACTAATATACTTACTTTTTGTGCTACTTGACATGCATCTGATGTCGGGGACACTCGTGGTATATTTTCTAAGAGCATGAATCGCAAGTCCCACGGTACACATCAACAAACCCAGCCAGTTAGCACCAGAAGCTCTGCGACTTCCTACAGCATATAGCAGTACAACAACCAACAGTCTCTTACAGATATTTAAAATAGAATGATTAAACACCGTCATAGTCTTTAGTACAATATTGGTACTAATATATGAATACATGACATGGAATATTCCTGACCCAAATACTAGAACCAACATTAAAGTTGTGCCTTTAGCAAAAGCTCCCCTTCCTTCGGTAATGTCTACTGTAATTAAGAAAGTAATCGTGAAGGCAACGAAGACAAGAATCGCTTTCGGTTTCCTTAAACTACTATTAGATTTCGTTTTGTGTTCTGTTGAAATGGCTATGTTTCTTGCTGCTAGAATTATATTAGACATGAAAGCTAACAAAGTTCCAGAAGATATTTCAATGCCGCCCAACGGACTACCGGTAAACAACAATGCCCCGTAAACAATAATTGGTAGACTAATCAGAGAAGATGGCGGTATCGAAATTTTCTGGAACAGACTTTGAGCAACAGCGGATGTGATTGGTTCTAGTAATTTAATTGTGAACGTTGAAGCAGCATTCATGAACGTCATACTATAATTGGTGCAAAATGTTGCCAAAATATGAGCAACAATCTTTACACAGGAGACCAGTTTTGAGGAATTCTCCACTCCAATCGTTGATTGTATATCCACCAAAACGATACATGTAAAACATTGTAACAAGGTTAATGTTGATGAGGCTATTAATGTGTCACCCTGTATAACCGCATCCCATGTTTTTAGAAATCGTTTTGCTGTCCAATGACACAAGAACGATGTAAGTGTCCAGGATATGAAGGCAAACAATGAGTTGAACGAAGATGGCATCATCTGAAAAAACAAAATATCGACAAATATGGAATTGATTTTTCACAGTTTAATCACACCGAGATCATCAGCAATATTTTTCGCGACACCCATTCCATGAAACTTTGGCAGTTACACCATTGCAGCCCTACCTTTCTAGTGTCCTTTTTTTAGCATATTATTAAGCCTGTTGTTTTAGTTTGAATTCCAATATATGTCTAGATTTTGGTTTGCTATAAACGTCATTATAGATAAACAGAGAGACACTGCATTCTATGCCTAAATGACCTAAACACACCTTATCCCAACTACACCCAATAAATACACAAAGTTCTATCCTATTTATTGGGGGAAGGGGTGAATGGTTAGCGCGTGCGCGTTGCATCATGAAGTCATGTCATTGTGTCAACTGGCTTGGATTCGATTCCCCGGTTTTACGTCACAAGGAGTAGGGTCGCCTGTCAAACCTCGTGGGTTTTTTCCAGGTCCACCGGTTCCCTCCCATTTTGATTAAATAGGAAGAGCAGCTTTATCTTTAAAAAAAAACAAAATGAGAAATGAAATTTCAGTGCAATTGTATGCACACTATCAATTTGTATCGCACTAAATGGGGGCAATCATATCAGACTATCCTAGAACTTATGACAAATCTTTAAAAAGCTGACCAATTGAATCTTTTAATGGATGTATGATTACATCCAACCGATACAGGACACGAATGCAACATTTACAAGATCACCTTCATAGCGCTATAGCCAAGAGAAAGTGATTATGAAAATAGTAAATAAAATATCACCAACATAATTTTAAACGGCGTTACTAGTTTATGTTGGTACGAATCAAAGATACATTCCCACAAAAAGAATTTATAGGATATATATTTCCATTAAAAGTATAGCATATTTGGTATATATGGAGAGTGGAGACACTCAATCGTACTATAAAAATACTAAATACCCCGAAAACAACTGGTAGCCTGTCTTATGTGTTGATATCGTAACTAACGGTTGTGAGAACGGTGAGCGATTGAAGGGCGGAAACGGTTAGCATAGAATAATCCGATAATTTATTTAGTCTTGGATATTTATGGTAAATGAACGTCAACACGTCGACTAACGACATAAACAATCCCAAATGGATACTCCTTATATTAAGTCACGTGACAAACAAGGTCGCTTAAAGTAGATATTGAGGGTCATTTTGGAGTTCCGTTATATACGATTGCAGAAAATAACTTGTCAATATTAATCAGACCTAGAATTATCAAAGACCTATAAAACACAAAAAATAGAGGTAGGAACATTCAGGGGGTATGTACATTTTAAGGGATCCTCGTGTAGCAGTTCAAATTAACACACACATACCCCCCCCCCTCCCCCACACACACTTTAACCAAACAACCTGTCCTACTAATTACCTACAAGAGTGCTTCTTTTGTCTAAAATAATTACATAAACAGGTGTGCAAATATAAGATTGGGACGTTCACATATGTATTCATAACGTTCAGACCTAAATATGCAGTGTTGACTGTTTAAAAAAAAAACAATGATGAAAATAGAGGGGTTTTTTTTAAATTTTAAAAATCATAATGCTGCGAGAGAATAATTAAAAATTGACCTATTATTTTTTTTCCTGGGATGAACGAAAGAGTTACAGAAGTTTGAACTTTAGAGTTCAGTTAAAGGATCCTGTGGCAAGCAAAAATTTGTGTTAGTTTCAAAACATTCCAGAAAATCTGTAAATCATTATTTTCTACATTTTTAATGACTGTTATAATGGATACCCCTAGCCTTTAAATACCACAACCATTTTTAGACCTGTGAAAGAATGAGACGCCCTCACAAATTACTACACGCAAAACAATTATTCTGTCATGTATAGTTATATAATTGAACTCTCAGAAGTCAACAAACTATATATTTAAATGTGTTTACCTGTTATTATAAGAAACTTAACTTATCCAGAAAATATATTAGTTGGGTTGATAAAGATACATTAATTCTCTATACAATGGAATGAATCTGCCGAAACACGATGACTTAATAGCTTGATGGTTGGAACATTTGTGATCAGAGCTATGTCGGGTTTTACGAATCGATTGTTCTCAAACTCACCCTCTATGATTTATATATACGATTTTGATATCTACACACGACTATAAAAATATTTTAACAGGTGTTAGTTCTAAAACGTACGCGGGTATAATACTTAATATTATTATACTCGCAAAAATAAAACTACCATGTCAAGCATTTTTATTATGTAACCCGCAATTTAATAAAACATAACTGATAAGTATTATTGATGTAAATGAAGCCAGTTTAATTGTATGCACCAATTTCACACAAATCATCCGGTATATATTACATATTGTGTTACACAGGATATGTTTTAATTTACAAACAGAATACAGTATTAATTTAAGAAAACTAATTACAGGTAATTAGTAGTCCCCTAACTATTGAAATAGAAATTCAGAAATCAGAAACGCAAACAGAATACGAATTTGTAAAGTATAAACACCAGTATTAATTTAAGAAAATTAATTACCGGTAATTAGTAATCCCTTAAATATTGAAATAGAAATCAGAAACGCATCATGTGGAATGACAAATCACTTTACTTTTATGACAGTGTGAACATAGTTCGTTTTTCGTTATTTCGTTATTGATGAATAATGAGAAACGAGTAACTCGTTTTTCGATATTGGCGAATAACGAAAAACAAGTAGTTCGCTTTTTCGACATTTACGAATAACGAAAAACAACCTATTCGGATTTGAATATAAAAAAAACAAATTTCAGAGATGGATCTTCTGAGATCATTTCGCGGACAAAAGTGAGATCAAGAAAACAAAAGCCTATATCAATGTTCATGTAACATACAACAATCTAAAATGTGAATCAAAGTAAAGGGGTGTTTGTAAATCTAATTTAGTGCCTTTGCTACCACTCATGACCTTGTACAAGTGCAAGTCTTTTGTATTTTGTTGAATGTTCGTGGATGAATAAATTAAAACAGGACTCTGGTTGGTTGTAAATATTATTATATTCTTTGGTTAACAATAATCAACATACAGTGCAGCACACAATTACTGTTAACAAATCTTGGTTCAATGCTTAATAGTAGATAAGCTCATATGGATATGGGAATTGACATAAATGTGTGTTTCCAAATACATGTAATTAAAGTCTGACCCTCAAAATGTGATCTGAGGTTGATCTCCTAATGACGGTTTGTATAACGGTCTTTCTCTTAACTGACTCATTTGGTCTATATATCCCCATGCATCACCTATGGTATTAATCCTATAATCTATCGTCTATATACAAACAGTATACCAGGGTAACTAAAACGTCAATTACAATTATAAAAGATCAATTTAAAGTGTAAAACAAAGAATACTGGAGACCGGTGATTAAGGAAATATATAAGACATTGTTAACGATTGTGACTCTCAATTTATATCTGATAATAAATTGTCCTTCAGTTAATATTCAAACACTTGATTTAGTCCATTTGATGTTTATGTGTACTCTTCGTCGAATTCCATCTGTCAATGGTTCTTTTAAACGCGTTGAAAAGTCCAGAAGAACTTTCTTCGCTAACTCCGGGATCGAATCGGGACCACATGTGTGGTGAGCTAGTGCCGTACCCACAGAGCAACCATAGATGTGTCTCTATATTTACACAAGGCATGCTTGTTTACAATAATTAACATCTGCTCAGAGAACCCACGAAGTTAAGTAGGCAAAAACGAATTGATGAGACTATCTAGTCAAGACGTTCTAATTAATGTCATGTCCAGGCATTACTAAATGGGGTCGACGATGCACCTGCAAATCTAAACTGCATAGGTACATTGAGTTAACTTATCGGTTTAAAGGCTAGTCTCTGTCACTTGATTACTTGATCTCACTCACTCTATGAAAATCCCAATTTGACCTTTGTTTTGCATCTCGAACTTAGGATATAAAGCTGGATGTAAATTAATTACCTGATGTCAATATCCTACCTCATTCCTTCATTCCCTGGATAACATAGGCAAATTTTCGGATGTTTAAACTGCCAATTTTAAAACTATTCACCCCCTTTTATTGATGATCGACAACTCATTTTCACTCTCTTTTCTTTATTGTTATCAGTGGCGGCGCCAAGGGGGCGGGGGGGCAAGGGGGGCAAGGGGGGCCCTCTGGTCTGCCCTCTGTTTGCCCCCCCCCCCCCCAATAATTTTAGAAAATAAAAAAAAGTATTTGTGGTACGTTTCGGTAATCAATACCTTCTACAGTGAATAAATCCAACATCCCCACTCAGTCATAGACTTGCATGTTGTAGAGCATTTCCGACAGTCTATTTTTCCAAATTTTCTTGGGGAGGTCCCCAATACCCCCCACAAGAACTCACTACTTTGGCGCTCATAAGGGGAATTCACTGAGGTTTGCAAGTCCGTTCGTTTGACATTTTGTTCTATGGTCGGATAAACTAGTGACAAGGCGACGGGCGGTATCTGGTCAGACCTATTTATCTCGACGATCGTTGCCTGACTGAATACTGTCAGACAGCATTTCCGGCAGTCTATTTTTCAATATTTTCTGGGGGAGGTCCCCCATAAACTCCGTAAGGACTCCCTACTTTGACGCCCGTGAGTGGGCTTCGTCGAGGTTCGCAAGTCCGTTCGTTTGACACTTTAACTCAACGATCAGTGCCTGAAATATCGCCAGGCTCCATTGCGGCAATCTGGTTTTCAAAATTTTCTGAGGGAGCCCCCCCCCCACCCCTAGTTGAAGCTCGTGCCTTTGCCCCCTTAACCTTGGACTTTGCCCCAGCTTTGCCCCTCCAACCACCGACGACTGGTGCCGCCACTGATTGTTATAGTTCTTTGTATTTATTTAGCATAAATGTTCAACCTACTGCTCTTAAATGTTCTCTCACTTTCACCAATTAAAACTGACCACCATGTCAGGAAGCGATATTCATAAGCACGCTGCTCGTTTCCGTATCCATTAGACTGTACAGCTGTCTAGTCGTTCGGATGGGACGAAAAACCGGGTCCCCGTGTACACATTGGCGTGCACGTAAAAGATCCCCTGATAGTTGGAATTCGATATAAGAGTAGGCTGTAGTGCCGCTGTCCGGGCAAAATTTCCCTCATAGCACACTGTATGGCGTATGCCCGTCTTCATTAGCCCAGTTCGGAGCAGAACAGTAGGACGTTAAACCCCATTTCATATCATTTCATAATGGCATATTTTGTGACAGCTTCCGGAAATTTCCGATTTTTCCCGATTTAGAGTTGTTTAGTTCAAAATAAATCAACGATTAGTTTTAAAATTAATTAATAATGGTGCCAAAAAAAATATCAATCTAATTTTTCTTATTTACTCTTGCAATGAGACTCGGTATGTCCAGACTTTTGACAGTTTCTACATATACGGGTATACTGTTCTTGTCTGATAGTCTAATTTTACTTTTTCCACATTCGCGGTATCCCCAGTGGTTTCATTCCGTTCTACCCCACTAACCCCTGGGTTACTATATATGTGTGTAGGGGGGGGAGACACGTTTTCAAGTTATCCGCCCTTGATGCGTTAATATAAACAGCACATAATAATACGAAGACCGGACGTTTATATGTCCCTTTTTAAACGTGACTACAAGTGTGGTTCTCGATATTTTGCGATTTGGAATACAATTATCAATTTATTCAAACAACACGTTATTATTAGTTCGAGTAGTCATATTAAAACACACACAATTAGCAATTTATTCAAATAACACTTTATTATTGGTTCGAGTAGTCATATTAAAATAAACACAATTATCAATTTATTAAAATAACACTTTATTATTGGTTCGAGTATTCATATTAAAGGCTCAATACCACTCTTGTTGTAACTGAATAATATGTCCCAATCTTTATTCTGGTCAACAAATTGTACTATTTTAGAATATTTCAATTAATTGATGATACAAATTTCATCTTAACACACCTTATTTAAAAATTTTGAAATATTCAACATAATGGTTTGAAACGTCTAACATAAACCTTTTCAAATGAAACTTCGATTTAAAAATATTTTCGAACCCTCTGGACAAGTAAAATAGGATGTAATGGATAATTTACACAACAGGTAGGACACTTAAACATCTAGTACTTAGATAGAGATATTATTTATTTTCTGGAGCTTTCAAGCCAGCAAGAGTGTTATTGTCCCTTTAAAACAAACGCAATTATCAATTTATTAAAACAACACTTTATTATTGGTCCGAGTCGTCTTTCTGTTGGGTCCGAATAGTCTTTTTGTATGGTCCGGGTAGTCTATTTGTTTGGGCTGAGTGGTCTATCAGTTGGTCCGACTGGTCTTGAACCGAGTGGTCTTTGGTCCGAGTGGTCATAGATTCTTGTCGTAATTGTACTTGAATTTCCTATGCTGTCACCCCTAATACGAAATGATATCTTCCGCAGAGTGACGTAACCATCTTCCATATTGGTATTTTTCTCTGGGAAAAGTTTGTGATATTTCAATTTTTCAAGAGAGAACTTGTTTTCATCGTTGTGATAATTAGTTGTGCAATGGATTTTATCGAACGGGAGTTCATTACAAACACACAGGTAAGTTTATAATAACCAAAGTTAAGTAGTTTGTTCATAATCGAAGAAATCCGTTTAAAATTTACCAAGACTCAGACAGTAGTTTATGTTTTGCGCGTCTTTCTTTTAACGAAATAAAACCGTATTCTTCGTATATAATTTTATGTGTTCCTCGAACAAGTCCAGTTACTGTTCTTAGGGCCTGAAGCTGGAGTTCATTAAAGTTGCAATTTCATTTTTTTTTAAGTTATATTTTTAAAATTTATTAAAATAAAGCCTTAAAAGAGATGGTATCTATAAACAGTCGTGCCTTGTTAAAGAATAATCCTATTTAACCTATAATTCACTATTGCCAGTTGAGTAATTGGCAAAAATATCATATTAATCATCAAATTCCAATGATTGAAGGTAACTACTCCATGGTGGAGAATAGAAAACAAGGGAGGTAATTGTGTTATTATTTCCGGTGTAAATGAGTTTTAAGTGTGAGAATGACACCTATGATCGTTTAATAGTGAGTTGACAACCTATTGAGCAAAAGACATAGAAATAATTATGTTTTGACTTTCTTAGAAAATATGAAATTGTAACTTTAAGTTTGAAAATCTTTGGTCTGTACAATTGTCTCTGATGCCTATCATAGGACGTCAGCATAGTCAAACAAGGGAAGGATGGGAGACTTGTATATTATTTCGAGTGACGTTCTAGATAGTCTGTACGTAAAGCTTCGGAAATGGTCAACAATTCTATTGATTTTGGATATGATGTAGTTTAAGTGAAATGTCCAGGTGCATGATTTTTCAAGATATACACCTAATTTAATGTTTATGAGAAGAGACTTCAGACAGGGAAGTGTTGTTGAATGTTAATTGAAAGAACGAAGGGGATTTTTTTTCCGGAGAAAATAATACTACTGTCTGAACCGTGGTAAATTATAAACGGATTTCTTCGATTGTGAACAAACTACAGAAGAATTGTTATTTAAAACTTGCCTATGTGTTTGAAATCACCTCCGGTTGAATAAAATCCATTGCACAATTGAATATCCCAACGAAAAAAAAAGTTCTCTTTCGAAAAATCAATGTTTTTGCTTGAATTTTGGACTAAGTTCATCATAACATTGTACGTGTTACTTGATGAGCGAAACCATCTTCAAATGTTGAAGAGGTAAATGGTTGACAAATTTTGACAATCACGTGTGATGCAATCTGAACAACGCGCGACATTTCCGATCGTTTGAATTTGGGCAACAAAAATGGCAACAGAAGACAATAAAATTAATTTGGAAACAACTGATTGTCAGTCTACTAAATTTTTATTCACAATGAATATATCACCGATTACACGAATACACGTTAATATTGCTTTTCACATCATCAACACCTCATAATTGTAAATACTCTGTGTTAGTGTGTATTATATATATATATTAATAAATTATATTAGGCCCTACATCCCTGTCAATTATATGCATTTTGCTTTGTTTTGATTTCTATTGCCGCTAATCTCTACCCACAGTTCCGCGCAAAAAAGGTCCAATGCTCGATTCGACAGACCATTTGATTGGCTGACCCCTCATTTCAAGCAGAACACGAGTTAAATAACAACGCTTCCAGATCCAAGTGTAGTAAAGACAAGTAAAATCGAAATTTTGTTTTGATTTCTATTGCCGCTAATCTCTACCCACAGTTCCGCGCAAAAAAGGTCAAATGCTCGATTCGACAGACCATTTGATTGGCTGACCCCTCATTTCAAGCAGAACACGAGTTAAATAACAACGCTTCCAGATCCAAGTGTAGTAAAGACAAGTAAAATCGAAATTTTGAACTATAAAAACGAGACGAAATTGGATCTGTGTTTTAATCAGATTGATATTAATTTTGCCGAGTCAAATGTAAAATACATTGGCATTTACGGATTTACCCCGGCTAGAGCCGATTGCCGAGGTTAATTGACAGGACTGCTTAAGTTCATCAGGAAATATTAAAGGAATGTCGTTCTTTTTGTTCAGCACTTGTGTTCCAAAGAAATAATCCCACCCAACTCTCTAACCAAATAATTAATACAAGACGGAAACAAAATAACGGACTACGCGCGTATTTATGTTTGTAAACGCCCAAACTCATTACTGGGTCCGAGAGCAATAGCTTATTCATACACAAAATTTGAATTGTCGTAAAAGCCAAACACCGTTACGAATACGATAGGCAAGCCTTGCTGAGACCCCCTTATACGAAATGATCTGTCCCGATAAGTGACGTAATTAGCTTCCATTTTTGATTTCTCGATGTCAAAGTTTGTGAGGAGTTCAATTTTACAAGAGAGAACTTTTTTTATTCGCTGGGATATTTAGTTGTTCAATGGATTTTATTTAACGGGAGGTAATTTCAAACACACAGATAAGTTTATATTAACCAATGCCAAGTGATTTGTTCATAATTGAAGAAATCCGTTTAAAATTTACGATGGTTCAGACAGTAGTGGTTTTAGAGGGGTTAAATGCAATTTTCCAGGTAGAATTTGCTAATGGTTGAAAGGACAGTATTTAGAATTCGTTGAAATGAATCGTAAAGTCCTATATTATTATTTTATTCTATATCATTAACAAGATTGTTTATGTAGCCGACGAAAAGTAAAGGGCCGGGTACTGATCTCTGTGGTACTCATATATGAACAATTGACAAGTTTGAAGATACTCCGTCGATCACTACGCGTTTTTGTCTATTTGATAGATAACTTTCTAAAAGCTTGTGGATATTCCCCAGAATACCAATAGCACGAAGCTTGGAAAGAATACCCCGATGCCAAACTTTATAAGCTTAATAGCGATATTGGACGGTAACTATTAATAGACGATGGTGGACCCTTCTTTAATATCGGCGTGATATTCGATTCTTTCCATTGATCTGGAAATACCGACTTTTCTAAGAGAAAGTTAAACAGATTTGTGTGTGGGTTTGCCAAACTGGAGCAACATGAAAGTGATGTGATGATATCTTGGGATTTCTGATTTTTTTAGTATTGGGGTTTCTAGCTCAAAGTCATTTGACGGAATGCATGGTGGTTTGTCGATTGTGTTTTCTAAGTTGGACTGCGCAATAAAATAATCATTCGGAGGCACTTATGCCTAGGTCCGTCTGGGCTTTTTTTGCCACTACGATATACTACCAAAAAGTCATGGTATTTCGGGCACTTTATTTTATATATTTTGAAGTGTTAATAACATCATGTTATTTCCAGTGTATGTGAATGCTTAATGCACGGATTGGGGACTATTTTTTTTTTAATCATGTATTAAGAAAATCTTTTTCAAAAATACCTGTGTTTACGATTAACAGACTTTTTTTTGTTAGCCAAAATCGCCTACCCAAAACATTTTTATTTCTTCATTTCCCAGGACCTATAAATCTGTCTTGGCGCTGTTTTCTGCTTGTCTACGCTATCACCCTTGGTGGAAGTGGACGTAAAACCCTTTGAACGAATGAACGAACGTTTTCTGCAGACAACTTCCAACACAGTCTAATTTTTAACAGTTCCGAGTTTTAGGTTTTGACTCAATGTTTCACCGAAAACCCGGACAAAAAATCCGACTTTTCGTCCTGTGCCGAAAACTCGGAAAAAAAAATTACGACTTTTCGTCCTGTGCCGAAAACTTGGAAAAAATAATTTTATATTTATATCTAAAGGGGTTGGGTTGTCGATTGGTTTGTCATTTAATTGAGACTTGCTCCCAGTGATTTGCATTTTCTTTACAGTTCCGAGGTTTAAATGTTTGACTTGATGTTTTACTAAAACCTCGGAAACAAAATCCGAGTTTCCGTCCTGTTCCGAAAATTCGGAACTAATAATTCCGAGAAATCCGACTTTTCAGACATACATGAAACCGACATACTGTTTATAATATAGACATCATGTATAAGCATACGTAATATACACTCTTGATAACCTATTTTATAATAGACCAGTAGGAACGATAAGACTCTGTATAAGCCATTGGGGGTGGGGGCGGGATATCAGGAGTATTACTATTTATAGTTGTATTGATACCAGTACCAATCAGCTTTATTTTCCAGAACCTTATGCTACTCAGTTATTAAGCTAGATAAATTATGCTTGGAAATAAATAATAAACACTTTATGGCATAGTACTAGTATCCACGTAGGTTAAACAAAGTCCTCCAAAAATTATGAGCAATAAATAATAAACACTTTATGGAAGGTAATATGACACAACAAAGGCTATAGAATGCAAGTAATAGTATCCATGTAGGTTACAAAAAATTCCCTTTTTTCTTTTTTAAACCAAACATGATTATTTTATTTTGCCTTATCATCGGATGTCATTGGAAATAATGAAAACCATACCCAGTGTCCTCTAGAATAACTTTAGCTACAGCAACGATATTGGACAATAGTAAATTATTCGCAAACAATATAATCAACTGTACATTGTAATAAAATAACTGTACCAAAGTATCCTTTCATTAAGAAAATAAACACTAAAAATGGCTATTCACAATTTTAATAAAAATGCATATCAACAAAGCATAAACTACATTTTAAAGAAACTACGTATTTTAATATTATGTTAAATGAAACGGACAAACTGGAAAAGTTGCAATAACGTAATTATTTAATTGTTTAACAACATTTTCTAAAAAGGATATCCTATGCCTTAAGACAGTGATTCTCAACCAGTGAGATCTTCCTAAGTGTGCCGCAGAATTTTGAACAAGATCCCAATTCAGTATTCACTGGTGTCTACTGATAAGTTTATATTTAGTTTGAGTCATTCTATGTGTCTATGACTAGTCTCTGTCTACGGTTGTATACCGTCAAATATTTTTCATATATATTTAGCCAGGTGTGCGTCTATTTTTCTATGTGTTCAAAGGAGTGACGCTGACAAGAAACGGTTGAGAACCACTGGCCCACACTGCCTTAAGATAAACGACTGTCTTACAAATGTCCAATAATAAACTTATTGCTTAATGCTGAATCGCGCAGTAGTATAATAATAATAATTTAATAATTTAAAGATACATTATGTAAGATTTGGTAAGATTAGATAAAGAAAGAAAGAAATGGGGTTTAACGTCCACTCGACACAAGCTAGGTCATTTCTTGACTAACGTATGGTTTAATTTTATTTCAATAGTTTGCTTGCGCGTAGGGGTCTTTAGCAGTGGGAGGAAACCGGAGGACCCGGAGAAACCGGGGAATCGAAACCACGCCAGTTAACTCAATGACCAACTTTATGATTCAGCGCGCACACGCTAACCATTCAGCCACCCCCCCCCCCCCCCAGCGATGGGCGGTCTTGCGATTATAGTTTAAAAGTAGATAATAAAAATCAATAGTACGGAATTGTAGCCATAATAGTGTTCTATCAGAAGTGGGGGAGGAGGTGTGTGTGTGTGTGTTGGGGGGGGGGGGGCGGGGTCTAACCAAAGACTCGATGTTATCACCACATTTAAAGTTATTAAAATTCCTCCCACTTTTCGCTGTATTCGAAAGTGATATGTTGCGTTCTCTAACTTAGTTGTTGATGTGTAATTTAATTAGTTTTCTTCTGTCACGTTATATTCTCCATCTGTCATTTACAATAATTGTGGAGGTAATCTGAAAAATACATGTAAATTTGTATATCAATTTGTCATGGCATTTTGTTTTTGCATAAAAAATAATCCTGCGAATGTTTAATAATAATAATAAATTACTTTTTTGTCTTAAATTTTTTTATTAATTACCGATTATTAATACGTTTATTGTAAACGTTTAGCATAACAAAACTTGAAGTTGATTGTAATTTTTATTATCCTAGATAAATCTAGAGCTTATATTGTGAAATTTAATTTTATCTAAAATGTTTAGATAATTTTCATTCTAAATGTATTTTTCACCATATTTCTACCAGTTGCGAGGCTTGAAATGTAAACTCGCGTTTAAACAAGTAGTATTATACTGGGCCTATTTCCCAAATACTTTTCAGTTTCGTAGCTAGAACATTACTCAGACTTAGTATTTTAACTATTCAGAAGTGGCATTAAGTTTTATTTTTTCTAAACTCCTAACGTTTCAACATACAAGAGATACCGCTCGCCTGTTGTAGCAGTGGGCAGTACTATTATTACCCTAACATGTAAACATGACATGATGCATTTTAGTTTTGATCAATTATATATTCTAATGAAGACACATACGGACTTAATATAAGCAAAGTATGGATAATTATGATGTCATCAAACTAGGCCAACCGTTCAGTTGAAAAGACGCCTGCCATATGAAAATTTTACCGTTGACAAGATCTATTTTATTTTTTTTATTTCTATTGGTACGCACAACACGATGTAATTATAATAAATAAATATACAAATACATATCAAATAAATGGCAGGCTAAAAAGATTGAGAATCTGCAGGTAACTTTCTGTTACTCACATTTCCGGCCTTCTGCCTGAACCGGGTGTTATGACTAGTATGCTGTTGATATATATATACGTCATTTGGGCTTCACAGTCACAACTTTATCTATATACGGCTTTGGTGTGGGCCATCGAATGTATAAAAAAAACGAAACGAAATATGTATTTTAATCAGATTGCTGTGTATGGTGGTGCGTGTGTGTGTGTGGGTGTGTGTGTGTGTGTCTTTGTGTGTCGCCTACAGGCTGCAATTCTTAACTGATCGTCTTGAAACTTTACGTGCTTATTCCTTATACCTTAAGGATGGCCCCTGTTTTTTTTAGTGTATGTCAGACTCCCAGGGACAGAGCCACGTACATTTTTGTATTTGTTTGTTTGTTGTTAACGTAATAGAGGCTACAGTTTGTAATGGCGTTGGTGTGTGACATTTGAGTCTTGAGAGGATGAATCCTATCAATATTCAGCCTTCAGCGATATTCCGTTCCAGACTTGTCTCCCTCACCCTGGTTGGCGTGGTAGAGATTTGTTAAAGCATCGCAATATATGACTTTCTGTTCCAGAGATATATTATGTGTCCGGAAAAGCTTGCGAATACGATAGAGATTAGATTTTATGAAGGATCCTAGATTCTTATCAAATTTGGTCAACTGCGTTGGCGTATTTCCGCGATTTGCGTGGCTGTCCTTTTTCTAATTTTAGTTTCGTTCTTGTTTTAAACGGTGACAAGTGTAGGATATTAACTTCACAAAGCAAATCAACACATCATATTATACAAAATCGACAATTTATTTTATAGAAATTAAGCACAATTCGTTTGACTGCTACAGTTTTTTTGTTTATTCTAAATTTTAAGACAAAAAATGCAGATAGTAATCAGTAATAATTCCAAAACAAGCAGCATCTAAATACACCCTATAAGTAGCAATATTGTTATCAATTTATAAAAAAAAACACGAAAAAACCCCAACCACGTCCAGGTAAAATATTCAACGTTATGGTCATCGACAAACTTATTGAATTGTTTGAAAGCTATAATTCTTAAATTGGTAGGCATCAATATAACACTTTGTTTAGAAAGTGACATTATAGAGAGATAAGCAATCAGCAGTATTCAAGAAGTTGTATGTACCAGAACTTACAAACTGTTAGAATTTCTAAATTATTTAATACATATGCAAACAAATACTTTCTAGATGTTGTGGGAGGGGGGGGGGGCAATTCTAGGGCGCCATCCACAATCCTACCCAACAATGAATGTCAACAAAATACTGACTATAATACTGAGCTTCCTGGTAGATCGTATAGCCGGTATATTTTTCGCCAATCCCAATCGTTATATTTGAGGTTAGTCGTAGCAATCGTGTTGATCGTTTTGAAACGTATCCGAACGTATCTTCACGTACCTGATCGTGGACTCAATAGGGTCAATCCTATCGTAACGCATCGCACGACAGTGGAAACCTAGCATAATCTAGGATAATTTACAATTCAACCCAGATAATTACACTATTTACCACCATTTACGCCACGTCAGTTCGCACCTATAGAAGGCTTTTGCACTTGGCTTTAAAGGTATGTTTACTTTAATAACATTGCTTTATTAATTTATTTATTTGGCTGAAGGCATAATGCTTGTACAATTTACTTATAAAGTAAATAACGCATTCGTTTAGGTTCGGGAGTGGCTAGATCGCTTTTATTCTGAGTATTTGACCAATGAATGAACATTTATTCAAATTGTAGAACCGAGAACCCGTTAGCTCCCTTGTGGGCAGTTTTCCGTTAATCCTTATTGCTACAACAGTATTAATGAATAGTTAGGAGTAACGGTAAGCAATAAATATATGTATTTGTTTGGGTTTTTTTTTTATTTCATTGAACGTTAGTATGTTCTTTCGTTAATTCTGGTGAATTTTTAGAAGACTGAACCGAATTTGATTATGACCAATTTTCGATGTTTACTTTTACATTAATGTGTATTATATTGGACGAAATGAAATAGGGGAATCAATCGATAAAAAAAGGACAAATTACGCCTGAAACCATAAAATTATAAAAATATGTATCAACTTGAATTAATTTTTTTATTGTGATGTTAGCAAGATGAGTACGGTATCACCTATATATTTATTTTCGTCATTTGTTTTATGGTTGCGATTTGTATAATTTCACGTGGAACATGCATTGTTATCTTACTATTGTTATAATTCATAACTTCTATGAGAAAGTGGCGTGCACGTAAAAGATCCCTTGACAGTTGGAATTCGATATAAGAGTAGGCCGTAGTGCCGCTGTCCGGGCAAAATTTCCCTCATAGCATACTGTATGGCGTATGCCCGTCTTCATTAGCCCAGTTCGGAGCAAAACAGTAGGACGTTAAACCCCATTTCATTTCATTTCATTTCTATGAGAAAATCAATATACAAACAAATGATATTTTAAGTGCTCAGTGCACTGTTACTTTTCTTTTCTAAAAATCTGCAATGTAAAAATGATAATTTATATGAATAATTTCTTAAAAATTGTAGTTGAATTTATTTTATAATATCTCCGTTATTACTTTTAATTTACTGTCATATTTTTGATATTTTTTAGTTTTTTTTAAGCATTTTACAGATATACCCGGTAATACCGACATAACTAAGTAACGTATAACACATACTATGGAAGAACAATATTGCTAATTTATTTGGGAGAGGTTTCGACGTTACTGTACTTACTTAAAAACGTTGAGAGAATACTCTTCGAAACGTCGCCCGAATAAATTAGAAACTGTTCTTCCATAAGTATGTGTTATAGTTTATTTCTCTATCTAGTTACTAAATAAAATATCTCCAGATGATTACTGACGACATAATTTGTAATTCTCATTAAGGTAACCGGAGGCACTGGTTAAAATTTTATATGGTCGCTGACACTTAAGCAGAAAACACGACACGAATATTACCGTAACGGCATACTATTGACTCATCGACTTTGTTAATTTCCTTCCAAATGAATAATACAAAATACAGAATGTTAACGTCACTTTAGTACCAACAAATCACATCGTGCTAAAACCGAATTTATAATAGATATATAATTAATGCTGGTATGAAAGGAATTGTCTTTTTCTATATTTTGCGCATGATAGCCCGGTTCGAAACGTAACTAAGTAGCTGGGGCCTGTTTCACGAAATTTTAACTAAAATAAAATCCAAATTTTAGTAATTTGATTGGATAATACTAGATTGATTTTAGTGCTTAGCCAATCAAAATTGAAGTATCTACTAAAATTTGGATTTTAACTTTAGTTAAGATTTCGAAAAACAGGGCCCTGTTTTCCAAACGTCTGTGTTATAGTTTACTTTATCTAGTTACTAAATGCCTCTAAAAGATTATTATACATTGGACTATTCAAAAAAGGTCATGGTTTATGTTTGTTAAAACAGCAATTTTGACATCTATTTTGGGGGAAACTGAAACTTACGCAAACTACATAGTTTACTGATTAATTTCAGTGCAAATGAACTCATTTGACCTTTGACCCCGAATATCTCGAAAACGCCCGAACTGCGGACTGATTACCACCCGGCATCGTATTCTACGCGGAATTTTACCAGAGATGAGTTGAGTCTGGTTTAGTGCCCAGTTGATGGACACCGCTCCGCACTGAGCCTCCAGACTACATTTAATAAACGAGTTTCTAAAACTGGCTAACGGTCATAATAATGATAGTATCGCAAGACGAGTCAGTCACCATACTAAAGATACAGATAGGGATAAGCCAAGCGTTAAATAATTATATACTATTTGATTTAAAGAAATGATAAATTATACAAAGGAACCTTATGTTGGTTTAACCTGTATGACAAATGGGAGGACATGGTTGAAATACAGATGAAGAGCCCCGGGAAGAACCCCAGTTAATGGCGCCATCTGGTAGCAAATTGTATAAGCTTTCTGTGGAACAATCAATTTCGGGTAAAAACGATCGGAGTCACATCGAATCAAGGCCCTTCTGAAATGCCCCCCCCCCCCCGGGGCAATTACGTCCATCGTAGCCTTAATTTGGCTGAAAAGTGGAAGTCAGTTGTTGTACTGGAAACGATGATTCGTATTAAACATCATTTTGAAGCTGTAATTAAACCCATTCGTTGTTCTTTCGCGTCAGGCATTCTCGTCTAAAAGTTTGTTTTGCCTTTAATGCGAAAAGACAAAAATGTGACTTAGATCGTTCTTCCCCTGGACTCTTCGGATGATATGAACATAGTAAGGAAGTGTATTAACTTAATTCCATATCGTTACATTATGTATAAACTCAAACAGTTAATGAAATATTTGTGGGATATTAATCCGGACATTAATCAATTGATGCTTTAACTAATTAATAATAAACTTGTCTACAAAGATACACTATAAGAATATTAAGATATGGAAACATACAAAATAAGCATTGGCGTCATGACTTCATAGTTGTAGCATGCGGTTTGTGTCATCTTGCTGCTTCTTTTAGTGTAGCTAGGGATACGGCCTTTTCGTGTTGTTAAGGATGCAGATTTGCATTTTCAATTGTGTTATCAAAAAAAAAGAATTATTTGAATATTATTTAAACTATCAAAATACTATTTGTACATGAATGACTTAAATGGGTTTGGACAATTGCCCCTGGACGCAGCTGAGGATGTGACAGGAAGCACATAATATATAGCTAATTGTAATAGAATAGGTACCAGTTTCTCAAGATCTAATTTAAGAACGACATCGTAGGGTTCGTGTTGTTTGTTTTCTCTAACAGATATCTCGGTATTAGAATAGTTTTAGTTTTATGTTAAAGAAATTTCGACGAGGTAAGTCATTGAGACTCATAAAGACTGATTATTAATATACGTTTTTACGTATAATCCCTCGAGGTTACCTGACTTGTTTTCGCATTATTGGGTGCTGAATAAAATTTCTTTTAATAGCAATAACTAATATTCGAATATCCCGGGATTCTTTGCTTATATAAGATTTCAGTATGGGATTATAACTCCAGTATGACGTCGGGGTACAATCTATCTCAGTACGTGTGACCAGCACTTAATGACAATTTCCACGAAGTTGCATGTCTCGGTATCAATTATAAATTCTTATAAGCGTTATGGTAATATCACTGAATATTGACATGTCTACCATATTGATGATGTAATAATGGAGACATAATGTTCACGAAGTCAAAATCTTTATTTGGGTAAACTTTTATGCTTTTAACACAATTCTTCACGTTTCTGCATATTTTTTAATTTTGAGTTTTTACCGTCAAAACGTATCATTTAGTGCTCAGTACTTTCTGTCTAACTGCATTTATGGTGAGCTGTTCGATTTTCTAGTACATAGACGATCAAGTGATGAATATCAAAATGTATGCACCATTGAGTTCTTGCAAAATGACGAATGTCGGCATCCGCCACTTCGTCGGATTTTTAATTTTCAGTTTGTCTATGTTAGTTAGGTGGCGAATATGAAGTTGGCGTGTTATTTTCTAAATAGCATAACGTGGCATGCCTTTCTTCCAAATTTGCAACAACTTAAACTAAAGAGAATAGTTCATTGCTTAAAGGTGAATCGAATGGGCGCGTTTTATTAATGCATTGGAAGCGATTGTAAGTTATCGCCGGAATAATTAACTCATGAATACTAATAAATTGCATTTTAATAAACACAGTTTGATAAATGTAATTACTTTTACCTATTGGTGTTTAAGTTTATTTTGTTCATTGCGAATGTCACTTCAAGGTAATTTAGGGTAAATTTAGAAATCTATTTTGTGGTCTGGTTGATCTAAAATTCGAACATTTAGAATTATCTTTCATTATCAAAAAGAACTATTTGTATCCACTCATAAGATTTCCAGAAGACAGTTAGCCTTTGAATTTGAAGCAGACGCCGGACTAGCCTCCAATAACCAATAATCAAAAAAAACGAAAGGGATCGGGGGTGACTAGGGTTGGGTACTGTATATCTAAACTATTTCTTAAGAACATAAATCAAAAATATCCAACCCCTTTAAACCTCGAAATATTGGTCAACATTTAGGTTGATTTATCAAATACTTTAATGTATTTTCGATGTGGACACACTCTACCATCTCAAACTCATGTATCCAACTTTCCCAATGCTAACATGTAATCAAAGATCGAAACGTTTACAGTATTCAGTATTTGTTGACAGTTTAAATGTGATGTAGATTTTAATATATACAACACTATAGGCATGCTATGTTTTGAGTAAATCATATCCAGTAAATGCCATGCTTGTGGTTATCTTATTTTACCGACGACATTGTATAAGACTGCTGTGTGCAGGAAGGGGGGGGGGACTGCGTCTAGTCGTTCGGATAGGACGAATAACAGGAAGGCGTGCATTAATGTTCGGTGTTAAGATTGCATACTTTTTTGTGAGTAAATGACGTGCCTTACGTTACAGTTTAATATTGGGTTTGTCTTCTTATGTCATGGCAAAATGAGAAATGCTGGATAAAAGATTCTGCGCCGAATCGACGAATATATGACATATATGATTATAGTACAACCTTTTTTGATCTTACAAAGTGACGAATTGGAGCGAATCTGAATCGTTCCGTTTTCCTTTTTTTCTAACAAAATGACGATTGTGACTATCATGAACTTTGACCCTTATGAAAGTCCAGTCTGATTAAAACACAGATCCTATTTCGTTTTGTTCGTTTTTTATAGTTCAAAATTTCGTTTTACTTGTCTTTACTACACTGGGATCTGGAAGAGTTGTTATATTACCGGCGTTTTGGTTGAAGTGGGGGATAAGCCAATGAAACGTTCTGTTACGGCGACTTATTGGCGTGCCATGCACGGAACTGTGGGTAAACCACTAGAAACGTCAATGCTGATTGATTAATCAATGTCTGACGTCATAGAGCAAAAGCCGCTCGCACGACCCCTGACACGACCTTCGAGTACAACTTGTCAGATCTTCATGTAATGTAGGCCTTCAAAAGTATAAAAAAAAATAAAACGAAATGAAATATAAATCTGTATTTTAATTAGATTGATGAAAGTCAAAGTTACCCCAGTTACAACTAAACTGGTTTGGTAATGTTAGCTGATGCGCGGTTATGAAATATTAAATCACAAATAAATAGTATTGTTTGACGGCCACGGTGATAACAACAGAATGCAAATTTCACTCGTGTTTTTCTCAAAACTTAAACTCCCCAGATTCGTCGGTTCGCGAGAAACGTGATGAATTATTTCAAATATCTGGCCCACTAATGATATAATATCTAATGTTTTTTCTTTTATTTCAGATGACGCCATCTTCGTTCAACTCATTGTTTGCCTTCATATCCTGGACGCTTACATCGTTCTTGTGTCATTGGACAGCAAAACGATTTCTAAAAACATGGGACGCGGTTATACAGGGTGACACATTAATAGCCTCATCAACATTAACCTTGTTACAATGTTTTACATGTATCGTTTTGGTGGATATACAATCAACGATTGGAGTGGAGAATTCCTCAAAACTGGTCTCCTGTGTAAAGATTGTTGCTCATATTTTGGCAACATTTTGCACCAATTATAGTATGACGTTCATGAATGCTGCTTCAACGTTCACAATTAAATTACTAGAACCAATCACATCCGCTGTTGCTCAAAGTCTGTTCCAGAAAATTTCGATACCGCCATCTTCTCTGATTAGTCTACCAATTATTGTTTACGGAGCATTGTTGTTTACCGGGAGTCCGTTGGGCGGCATTGAAATATCTTCTGGAACTTTTTTAGCTTTCATGTCTAATATTATTCTAGCAGCAAGAAACATAGCCATTTCAACAGAACACAAAACGAAATCTAATAGTAGTTTAAGGAAACCGAAAGCGATTCTTGTCTTCGTTGCCTTCACGATTACTTTCTTAATTACAGTAGACATTACCGAAGGAAGGGGAGCTTTTGCTAAAGGCACAACTTTAATGTTGGTTCTAGTATTTGGGTCAGGAATATTCCATGTCATGTATTCATATATTAGTACCAATATTGTACTAAAGACTATGACGGTGTTTAATCATTCTATTTTAAATATCTGTAAGAGACTGTTGGTTGTTGTACTGCTATATGCTGTAGGAAGTCGGCGAGCTTCTGGTGCTAACTGGCTGGGTTTGTTGATGTGCTTCATAGGTCTTATAATCCACGTTCTCGGAAAATACTTAAGGAATGAAACAGCAAGTGGGCGTGTTTTCACTGCCACGAAAGGTAAATATCTCATTGAATTCTGACATGAAATGGGGACAATGGCCCCCGGAAATCAATATGGCTAATTTATATTAAATTTTACATATTTTAATTTTAACTTATGTCTGAAATTTCTTAGTACTGGGCCCTACACTGGATTCAGGGGGCTGACAGTCAAGGTGTTGGACCGATCATCACCAAACCTCGGCACGTCAGTGATTCGGAATATGTATATAATTCATAGCACATTATATCATGTATTCGTGATGATTGCAGCACAAAAATGCAAACAATTTATATCCACTTTGTATATATTTTGACAGATGGGGTAAAGAAGATGGCGTATATCCTGATACCACTGATGATTTTAGGTTCCATAAGTTTTGTAACAAAATCAACTTCAAGTGATGGCCATGTTGTGTTGGATAGAAGTGATAATGGTCAAATCTCCGTAATGCAGAAATCCGAGGAACCGACGAAAAGGCTACAACCATTAAATATTGAATCATATGATGAATTTTCGCCGTTTTTAAAAACAAGCGAAGAAATAATCGAGGAAACTCAAAGAATACATTTTGATCTTTTTTCTAAATTGCTTAAACCTTACAAGAACGTAATGCTTCTTGATATTGCTCTGCATGAAAATAAGGGGGACCCGGCTATTACCATTGGTGAAATGACACTTATTAAACGGATGAATAAAACTTTAGTTTATTACTGTGATTTCAATATTTGTAAGAATAATCACTTGTTAAATGCCTCGTCTGTTCTTAAACAATACACGCCACAAAATCTGATAATTCTTTTACATGGTGGCGGGAATCTTGTTGGATGGATAATGGCTGATAAATTAAGAAAAATTATATTCGCGAAACTTCGGGGATTTAAATTCGTGCTCTTTCCCCAAAGCATTTTCATGGCTGGTGGAAATGACCACCTTAGATTTTGTGAAGATCTTTACAGAAAACAAACTAATTTAACCATGCTCCTTAGAGATAGGCACTCCTTACAGCTTGCTGAAAAACATTTTGCAGGACAACCAAAACTTATCTTGGCACCAGATATGGCTTTTCAAATTGGTCCGGTTCGACGATTTATGAAACCATTTTTTGATGTTTTATGGATTCGAAGAACAGATAGAGAAAGGGTTGGGGATGTCATTCCGACACTGCCGACTGATATCACAATAAGAATCGGTGATTGGTTAGGTTGGAGAACACCTCATACTCATAAACACATGGAAAACGCTTATCTTATAGCAAATAATGGACTGGTATTCTTACAGAGGGGGAGGGTGGTTATTACCGATCGTCTTCATGGTCATATCTTAAGTACTTTATTGGATATTCCCCACGTGATTCTAAATAACAAGTGGAATAAAGTTAGTAATTATCATAATACTTGGACTAAGAGTCTAAAAAATACGCGAGTTGCTAATAATGCATCTCATGCTATTGATCTGGCTAGAAAACTTTTAATAGAATATTCTGATGTTTTACCGGAAAAGGTTCCGTTCATGGATGTGAATGATGTACTTAATTAGTTATGGGAATAAGAATGGTTTTCTTAAATAGTTATAGGAATGGTGTTCTACAATAGTTATGAGAATGTGAGTGGTGTTATTCAATAGTCACAAGAATGTGAATAGTGTTCTTCAATAGTGATGAGGATGTGACAGATATTCTTTAAAAAATGCATGTATATGGTAATAGTTTATTAGTGACTAAAAGTTGTATCAGACAACTTCCAGATGAATTTACGGACAGTTTACCTGTGAAAATGAGCTAAATGTCATTGAAATGCAAATTTTATAACAATGCTTTCTTAAACTGTTATTTTATCGCTTACTCCTGTTTAATTTCGTTTAATTGGCTGGGGCCTGTTTCACGAAATTTTAACTAAGATAAAATTTTAGTAATTTGATTGGATAATATTAGATTGATTTTAGTGCCTAGCCAATCAAAATTGAAGTATCTACTAAAATTTGGATGTTATCTTTAGTTAAGATTTCGAGAAACCCGGCCCAGGTTGTAAATCATTGGTGCTCTCGGATAACGGATACTAACAGACCATTGGCCTGAATTATGTGAAGTGAATGTACGTATTTTAGTACTGTAGTGCAACAAATCTTGTTTGGACAGTCCATTTACAAATGTCACTCGTATATTTTTTTTTATTGCAACAGTATATTATATCTGTATATGTATTAACCCTTGTCGTTGTACGTGGGGGTCTTCGTGGACCCCATGCACGTGTTTTATATTGTTTTCTAATAACTACTGGGTACTGCTTTCTGAAATACACGTAGCGAAGTAATCGATTTTCTTCTGCTCTCCACATGCAGAGTATATGTTACATGCAAATCAGGCCCAACGCTTGAGGGGAACAAGGGGTCCAACCGGACCCCTAACTTATAACTCACAGTAGGGATTTTGCTAATGTGTTTGCTGTTTGATACTATATTGCGTATGTCAGAGTATTCTCTCTTTTGGCATCTGCATGTTACAAATACCAAAAATTAAATGATGAATTTCAAATATTCAGTGTTTTTTTGTATCAAGCGTGAATTGCCATTTAACCTCTTTATCACATAGTACATAGTAGCAATTGGTGAGAATTATTAAATCTTTTCCATATGTCACTAAAATGTTTATAACAATTTATATATATAAGTTGTTTTTCAGATGTCAAATATGATTTCAAATAAAAAAAAAACGCACTGCCTTTTAATTCAAATATATCTGTATTTAAAAAAATTGAATGATAACTGGCATATGGACCCCATGATACCTGCTATGTGATTCTCACAGGGTGCACCCACAGGGGTTAATAGTACCAGGTGGATCTTTCTACCAGGTGGGCCTTTGGTCATTTAATGATTGTCTGTCAACTTTATGAAAAATAAATTGGTGTAACTATCAAAATGTGGTAAAAATTAAATGAAATTAAATGGAGTTTAGCGTCCTACTGTTCTGCTCCTATGCTGGGCTAATGAAGACGGGCATACGCCCGGGCAGCGGCACTATCGCCTACTCTTATATCGAATTCCAATTGCCAATGGATCTTTTACGTGCATTCCAATGTATACACGGGACCTCGGTTTTTCGTCTCATCCGGAGGACTAGACAGCTATCCTTGTCAGGCCCCCCGTCCTGCATCACTGACAAGGGGGAACCACGCCGGAAAATCTGGATGAACTTTCTCGGCCAATGCAGGGATCGAACACCCGATCTCCAGGTTAGCCAAAATGTGGTAAATTGATATCAAACTTTGTATGAATTATCACATAAGCAGCATTTCTTTAATCGTGTCATTTATTAATATTTTGACGATTAGATAAATACAAATTCGTCGATTTTGTTTTTATTGGGTTTTTTTCTTTTTTCAAATAAAGCAAAACGAAAGGGTAAGATAATTATGATTAATTAAGGTAATTGCAATATTCAAATGATGCAAACTTAGACAAACCGTGACTGAGTTCAACCGATATATTCTAGTGCAGAGTCCATTGCCTTTAACACTCATTAATATATACATTTTAAAAAAAGATGTTTTATTTTCTGAAATGCCGTGTTTTCATAGACTAACCTAGTTTATCGTATATTTATACATCAACATTAAATTCAACATTGCTTTTTCAAGTCATATTTAAACAAGACACTTGTTTCAATACCCACAAAATGCATAAAAGTCGTATATATAATGGAACAAAGCACACCTTTATGTTTAACCTCTTTAAATTAATTTCCGTTTCAAAAGATTAAGCGAAAGATGGCTTCTTTATTAATGATACCTTATTCAAGAGATAAATTTGCCTATTGCAGGTCTTTCTTTGGGCCTAAAATTTATTAATTAGACATTTATTAACATGACATGACTATAATCAACTCTAAATGCCATCGGATGTTCAATATTTTAACTAGATCAGAACGGTTCGGAAATCTAATGATTTAATTTAAAAATGGAGAAGCGACTCTCGAATATATACCAACCCGTTTTACGATAATGAAAATCAATGCACACATCTGGTCAAAACTACAAACAGTTGATAACTTTGCTCAGGATAAAGTAGTTTAAATGAAATTTTTAGCCTTTTATCTAAATCTTACACAATGTATCTTTAAGTCTAGTTTTACACTAGAACATGGGTCCATTAGTTCACACACGAATTCAAATGCGCCCTACAACTCGTATACCCCCTTCTACGTCTTGTAAAGGGGGATCACGTGGCTAAGTGGGTAAGACGCTAGCTCGCTAACCTGGAGGTCGGGTGTTCGATCCCTGCATTGGCCGAGAAAGTTCATCCAGATTTTCCGGCGTGGTTCTCCCTTGTCAGTGATGCAGGACGGAGGGGCTGACAAGGATAGCTGTCTAGTCGTTCGGATGGGACGAAAAACCGAGGTCCCGTGTACACATTGGCGTGCACGTAAAAGATCCCTTGGCAGTTGGAATTCGATATAAGAGTAGGCCGTAGTGCCGCTGTCCGGGCAAAATTTCCCTCATAGCACACTGTATGGCGTATGCCCGTCTTCATTAGCCCAGTTCGGAGCAGAACAGTAGGACGTAAAACCCCATTTCATTTCATTTCATTTCATTTCACGTCTTGTAAAAATATGTATATAGACGTCACGATTGCAGAACAAGGTGCCATATTTTCTAGTTTGAGTCATTAAGCATGTTTTAACTGAACACAGAATATATACACTTCATCAGCTTCAACAATCTGATTAAAATACAGATCTATATTTCGTTTCGTTTTTCATACTTTCGATGGCCTACACTACAAGAAGATCTGACCAGTTGTTTTGGTAGGTCGCGTCAGAGGTCAAACGAGCGGCTTTTGACCTATGACGTCAGCCATTTGATTAACCAATCAGCATTGATGTTTCTAGTTGATTACTCACAGTTCCGTGCACCTCACGCCAAAAGCTCGCCGTAACAGACCGTTTCGTGGTCGAATCCCTCACATCATCCAGAACACGCCAATGATAACAACTCTACCAGATCCTAGTAAAGTAAAAGACAAGTAAAATGAAATTTTGAACTATACAAAATGAAACGAAATAGGATCTGTGTTTTAATCAGATTGCAGCTTCAACAGACTAATTTCTTAGTGATTCACTCCGTTTCCTCCAATGATTCTAACATTCAGTGCTTAGTTCAAACTTGGACAATCTGTAGCAATACTTGTTGTTCACTCGGATAATTTACGTTCGGCGATATCACAGACAACACTTATGTCTTTCAGCCATTATAATAATAAATTAATATTTAAATTCGACGTAATTGGTGTAAAGTGATCGAGGAGGGTCATTTGGTCGTAGAATTTTTGATTTATTTCGGGACATCAAATTTTGAAAAGAAAATACACATTTGCATCTTTTAAAAAATCAACACATAAAATGCAACCAAATGACTAAATTTATTTGTTAAACAAATCAAACAATATCAATATATATTATGTTATCAAATTGTTATGGTAACTAGTTTTTTTCGAATTTAATAATTTGTTTCTAATAATTGAATAAAATGGACAGGCAAAGAAAAGAATGGCAACTGTACCTTCGTGCGAATGATTTTATTGTGTGTATATATTTTTTATTTTGTGGTGGAAAATATGATCATCCAGCTTACTTACTATATATCTGTATAATTAATAAGTAATAAGGTATTTAGAGACGGCAAAGAATGTGCATGCACATAGATTTCAACTAATTCAATATGCCACAATCGATAAGATTTAGAAATACCACGGATTATAAAAGTAAGCTTATTCCCTTTGCCTCAATTACTTATGTTCATACATAAGAAGTTGGTTTTATTTCGGGTGTCTTACAGATAGTGCAAGCTAATGGAACCGGACGAAATGTTCTGTGAACTGTGGATCAGGATTTGTAGGGGTTTTTTTTAAAAAAAAAAGAGAGAAAACATCCAATTAGACACAACCAAACCAAAACAAAAACACGTTGTTGGTTCTTCACAAAATAAAAGATTATTGGTGGGCGAAAGCCGATTACAAACTTTTAAAGGTACATTGTATTCTTCTTCTTGTTTAATTTAGTCGTTCGGAAAAAAAACAAAGTCCCGTGTACACATTTCTGTCTTCATTAGCCCTGTCATTAGTAGGACTTTAAACCCCATTTCATTTAATTTTATATATACATACATGTATTTATATAATCGCTAGTATAATCTCGATTCTCACGACCGGAGAGAGAAAGGCCTGTGTTAAAAAAAACATATAGAATATTGAAATATGTTATAATAATATTGAATATTGGATTAATATGTTTTAATGTTTCGGAAACGCCTATTTACTCAGTCCACTCACCTGTTACGAACATAATTATAGTTTTATCAGTTTTCTTTATGACTACATTAATGATACTCCTCTTTTAATACATTTTCTATAAGACATCTCTTCTCTCGTGTTTCTGATTACTACTGCTGTCCTCTGAATTCGTCCAATTGTATGTCCGTCCCTACATTGTGAACGTTCTACGATAACTATCCGAGGTGGGGGGGGGGGGTAAATCCTGTTTTTTTCCCTTTTTTCATCATATCGATTAAATTTTAATTAAAATGTATCTAGCCTAGTTGACTAAATAATACTGACCATGAAGACAACATTTTGCACTTCGTGCTGCTTGGCATGAATAATGTGTACCAATATACAACTGACACTTGTGGTTATGTCAATAAATATTTGCTACATGTAGAGTACATGTAACTTATGGTTTTATGAAGACACGAATTCGTTAGAAAATGTCATGGTTAGTAGCTCTGCCTGCTTGGTAGTGGTGGGGGGGGGCAGAGCAACGGCAAAGAACACTTGACAGTTTAAATTCGACGGAAATGCCGCTATCGGGGCCAACATTTCCTCATGGCCACACAGGCGGGGATCCATGGGGGGGGGGGCAGGGGGCCCCTCAGCCCCAGTGAGACTGGTCATCACTGTTCAGACCAGCACCTGCAGCCAGCAATGGGATTCCCAGATTTTAGTTTCTGTTTAATGAGGCAGCAACGAAGACTCCGGGGACTACACCAAACCACTAATGCATGCGGCACTCTGATGATTACCCTTTGCTCAAATGTATTAACCCCCCACCCCCACCTCGACAAAATCCTGCACCAGGGCCTGGCACATGTCCGCCATCATTAGCACAGTTATTGCATTTCATTTTATTACTTACTTCTATTGTGAGTTTTACCCATGCGACCGCATACGTTTACTATACCAATGAGTACAGATTACATTCAGACGCACGGTGCTTCTAATTATACGAATTTATAATTTGGTGCTGCAGCTTGGCACCATATAAAAGTATAGATTTAAAAATCTTTTGATATTAATGCAGATATTTTAAAAACTGTACACAGCTTCTATTTATTTTTTACATTTCTTACATGTGTTATTTCCTAACCTTCGCATAATTACCATGGTCCTCACTTTTCAGGTGCCAAAAGTATTTTAAAATTCAGAAAGCGTACATACTTAAATTATTTGTTAGAGTGAATATATAATAATCCAATAATATTTCAAAGATATATTCCCACGGGTATGGCAAATTTGGTGTAATGTAGAGGCAGACAAATTGTACAAGCTGAAAATGGGCCCCGCACTCAATCAAGTCACGTGACGAACAAGGGTTACTTACATTATAATTGTACCAGTGGGTAGTTTTCTTCCATTTTAATCCACATTATATAAAAAAAATCACACCTGGGAAGACATATTTAATATTGTTTAGGCTGTACTCTTTACTTTCTAGCCCAATTCACAGATTTTATAATTCATTGCCTATGTTTGGGGTGTTTTGTGATATTCTTATAGCAAATATTTTTCTTGTCAATTCAAAATATACTCTGAAAGCTTATGCTATATTTTTTTATTTGTACAGGTATGGTAATAATATGTATATAGAAAATATTTTTTTCCGTATTCAAAACATACGCTGAGGGAGTCGCTATCTGTAAACAATTATAAACAATAGATGTTTGGGAACAGGTAGAGGCTATGTAAATTTCGTCCTCCCTATATTCCGAGTACAAAATCAAGACAGATATCAAGAAATAATTCCAATTAGGTATCACAAGCGACGAAAATTCGATGCGAGATTAACTTCGTTGGGGCCTCCGAGCCTACTATGCCCACAGACATTCTCTCAGTCCGTCCCTGCTAAAGTGTCGTTTGTTAACGGTCTGTTAAATTTCTGTTGCTGGAAAGTCATTTTCATTATACGTTAGCTAACGACTGACTAAATTAATCCAAGAGAAAACTGATTAGTCATTGGCTGAATATTAAATTTTTAAAGTCAATGTAGGTGTACATGTATAACAACTTCATAAAAATTAGTATTAACAAGAAACCGAAGAAAGTGAGACAACTGAGCAGTCTGTTCACACAACTTGATTAAAGACAAAAAGATAACTGTAGAATTTCCGACAGAAAACATTATAAGAAAATTCTATAGAATACTTTAGTATTTTCCTATAAATTTTTTAGCATAAATCTATAGGAAAAATTATAGGATTTGCACTACAGAAACTGTAGCATATTTGGAGCCGTTATTTTCTACAGGCTCCCAAAATTCTGTAGAATACTATACAATTTCATCCTATAGAAAATGGGATAGCGCCCCCACCGCCCACCACCAACAACCCTCTAGAATGTTCTATAGAATTCTATAGAAAACTACGCTGGTGATCTATTACTTTTTGCTGGGGTTAACTAATACCATTGTTAAACAGAATGTAACGGCAAAATGCAAAATATCGGAATGTTAAAGTTAATGGGGTTTCCATCAACAGACTTTCTCTCCGTTAAAGATAACAATCCGTTAACTCCATGTTAACGAGTCGTTATAAGTTAACGGGGCTTTGAACAAAAAGCCATAGGTTGTTGTCCTCCATTCTGGTAAATTTAACCAAACGTTGAATGGTCAAGCAAGCAAGCCAATGTCTAGATGAACCATAATAATTTTGGGAGATTTATGCTATCGATACTTTTTTAAAGGCTCAATACCACTCTTGTTGTAACTGAATAATATGTCCCAATCTTTATTCAGGTCAACAAATTGTTATACTATTTTACAATATTTCAATTAATTGATGATATAAATTTCATCTTAACTCACCTTTTCAAAAATTTTTGAAAATTCAACATAATGGTTTGAAACGTCTAACGTAAACCTTTTCAAATGAAACTTCGATTTAAAAATATTTTCGAACCTTCTGGACAAGTAAAATAGGATGTAATGGATAATTTACACAACAGGTAGGACACTTAAACATCGAGTACTTAGATAGAGATATTATTTATTTTCTGGAGCTTCAAGCCAGCAAGAGTGTTATTGTCCCTTTAAATAAACAATAAAATACCCGGTTACAATTCAAGCACAAAATCCAATTACTGCTAATTTGGAGTCAATATATGTTCAATTGAATATCCAAATATCGTGTTCAAGAAAAGTGGTGGGGTAGGGATGGTGAGCCTCCACACGTCCAACGTGTTCTTAGACAAGCCACAGATCATTAATGATTTCCACCTTGACTTTAATGTTAATTCTCGTCTCTTAGATCGGCTCTAACTGTTTCCCAAATTTTCATTAGGTAGAACGCTTCCTGCCACAGATGGGGCAACATGCGGCAACGTCTTGCTCAAAAGCACATATGGAAAACTTGAGATACACAAACTGGAAGTAAAGATATTTAAAGTGTAATTTCAACCTAACCAACCGCTCAACTCTTGTATTCTTCCGCCTCAAAATCATGAATATTCATCCAAACCTGGCAAAAAATGTATTTTTAAGCCCTTTTCTTCGATTCTACACCAAAAACTCAACGTAAATCGCTATGCAAAAGGGGGAAAGGGAGAGAAAACCCACGAGGTTGGACAGACGACCCTACTCCTTGTCACGTGCAATCGGGAACTCGAAACCACGCCAGTTGACTCAATGACAGACCTTATGATACAGCGAGCACATGCTAACCATTCGGCCATCCACTCCCCCTGTCTAACAGCTATGTTTACCATACCTGGCTAACAGTGTCGGACTGGGCCCACCTGTCCACCTGTCCGTGACAGGTGGGCCTAACCTCATTAAAAAAAAGTGGGCCTTAGCCTATAAAGAAAAAAGAGAAAGAAAAAAAAAGAAAAAAGAAAAGAGAAAGAAAGGGGGGGGGGAGAAAGAAGGAGGGAGAGGACAGGACACAGGACAGGAGAAAGAAAAGATAGGGAAAAAAATGACTGACAAACAACACAAAAAAAGAAGACTGCTTTGGTCTGAATTGCTTGGAAAATGGGTTTGCGGTTGTCAATTTTCAAAATTTGCCTGTGAGGAGAGCCCCCCCCCCCCGACCTCCCTCGGACGCTCGCGCCTTTGGCGCGCTCGTGTCTACTTGTGTGGGCCTTGGTCAATAACCTGACAGGTGGGGCGAAGGCCCTGCTGGCTAACATATTTACATATAAACTATAATATGTTCAATAAATATGAATTATGGTTAAAAATAGTCCTCTCTAACAAAAGGATCACAGAATGCATGCACAATTTTCGCAAATTTGAGAATATTCAATGTTTTCAACATCTCAAAGCTCAGAGACACCATACAAATCTTTATTGCAATTCTTGTGCTGAAGCACAACAAAATAGTTATGACAGTGGTCCATGACAGGGGTTGGTGGCTGTCATTTGCAGCGTCTAGTTATTTGGATGAGATATAAAAATGAGATCCCATGCACACGGTGGCGTGGACGTAAAAGAACTCTTGACAGCTCGAATTCAACATAAAAAGTAGACCGCAACGTCGCTGTTTGGGCCAAACTCACCCTATAGCATAATGCATTGCATATGTACATCTTCATTATCCCGGTTGATACTGAACAGTTAGCTATTAAACTCCATTTGATTTTTTTTCTCTTTATTATCATTGCCAGTATTATTTAGTTTTTGCCATAACATCTATTTTAGTGAGAAAATTACATATAGATGCTTTGTTTCAATTCAAATATTTGTTAGGAATTTAGCCTCAAATCTTATCTGAACTAAAGGTTTACTGATATACTAGTAACCAGTGGCTGCCAGGCAGGATACGCCCACATTTTGCAAGCTAAAAACAAACGCGATTTTTTGTACAATCAGGGGCAAAAATCCAGAAAGTTATGGCCTGAAATATGCAAATATCAAAAGGGACTGAGATCTTTGGGATACGAGTATAAAGATATGTTTTAAGTTTCATCAAAATCGGATAAAAATTGTGACCTCTAGAGGGTACACAACCTTCGTATTACACACTTCTACACAATTTGCATACAAAGAGCGGCCATTTTGTCGGGCAATTTTATTTCGATCTTCCCGAAATACGATTTAATCTTCATTATGGTGGAATGGTGATGTATTTAAACGGTTTTTAAAATCGGAAAAAAATGTGACCTCTAGAGAATCCGCAAGCTAAAAATGCGATATTTCGAACAATCAGGGGCCATAATCTAGGAAATTAAGTTTGGGTATCCGCGATTATCAAAAGGAACCAAGATCTTAGTGTGTAATTGTGATATATTCACACGTTTTTTTTTTAAATCGGATAAAAATTGTGACCTCTACAGGGACCACAAGCTAAAAACTTGATTTTTTGTTCAATCAAGGTCCATAAATTCAGGAAGTTACGGTCCGATATGCACGAATATCTACAGGAACCAATAGCTTTAGGTTATAAACATGTATTTCAAGTTTCATCGAAATCGGATCAAAATTGGCCCGATTTTCATGAAATTCGAAGTCAACAAACATTACGGTGTAACGGTGATATATTCGAACGTTTGTTTTTAAATCGAATAATAATTGTGACCTCTAGAGGGACCACAAGCTAAAAACGCGATTTTTCGTACAACCAGAGGCCATTATTCAGGAAGTTACGATCTGATATGCGCGAATATTGAAAGGAACCGAGATCTTTGGGTTATAAACTTGCATTTCAAGTTTCATCAAAATCGGATCAAAATTGTGGCCTCTAGAGGGCCCACAACTTTGATATACCAGATGTTTACGCAATTTTGGTCCGATTTTCATGAAATACAACCTCAGACAAAATTACGGTGTAACGGTGATATATTCAAACGTTTTTTTTTTTAAATCGGATAATAATTGTGACCTCTAGAGGGACCACAAGCTAAAAACGCGATTTTTCGTAAAATCAGGGGCCATAATTCGGGAAGTTACAATTCGATATGCATGAAAATAGAAAGGAACCAAGATATTTGGGTTATAAACATGCATTTCAAATTTCATCAAAATCAGATGACAATTGTGACCTCCAGAGGGTCCACAACCTTGATACGCAATATTTTGACACTATTTGCGAACGAGGGGTTGGCCATTTTGTCCGTCAGTTTCGGTCCGATTTTTACGAAATTCGAACTCAGCAGTCCTTAGGGTGTAACGGTGATATATTCACACGGTTTTTTTTAAATCGGATAAACATTGTGACCTCTAGCTAAAGCTAAAAACGCGATTTTTCGTACAATCGAGGGCCATAATTCAAGAAGTTATTGTCCGATATGCGCGAATATCGAAAGTAACCGAGATCTTGGGGAGATAAACCTATATTTCAAGTTTCGTTGAAATCGGATAAAAATTGTGACCTGTAGAGTGTTCACAAACAATTGTGGACGGACGGGGGCGATGACAATATGTTACGTCCACATGAAAATGTGGGCGTATAAATATACTATTATGATAGAAACTATATAGCTCCTTAACTGTTGTTCAATCCGATTCAGTTTGTTGAATCAAATATAGTTTAAACTGTTGTTTTCCCAAACATCAAAATGACTAGGCACTGTCCTTTCCAGTCCCCTCCTACCTTGTACCAATTGCAAGGGGGAACAATCCCTTTTGGGAGGGATACCCACATTAAATGGAATCAGTGGATCAAATTTTTATAGAAACCTCCCCTCAAACCGAGGTCCCGAGAATTGGTCACAAATTTTATCCAGTTGAAAAACCAGAAAATGCCTTATGGCGGCCATCTTGAATATTTAAATTTTCCCAAGGATGCCTGGATGGCCTCATCGAGTTCGAATCAGTAAAAAAAAAAAACATTAGATGGACTATATTTAAAAGTTGGTCAACCGGCTGCTAGACTATTTATGTTACCCCATTTTGCCAAATTGATCCATCCTAATACTGACTTTGCTAAACAGTGTAACCATCAAACAGTTCAATTTTAATGGGAACACCTGATGCTAATAAAATATTTTTATTTCTTTAAAAAAATCTGAATGTATGAAAAACTGTACAAGTCATATTTAAATAAAATTCTTATTTCTGAATTACAGAAAATATAAATTTTTACAAGCCACATTAAATTTCTTTCTTTTTTTTTTTAAATGAACCAGGCATGCGCCATTCCTTGCATTATTGAAAAATAAAAATGTATTTTAATTGATTATTAGTTTATTTATTATCAACTGAAACAAAAAAGATTTAGGCAAAATAATAAGCACTCGCTCCATTTCTTCTAATTCATGCTGTTATAGATAATTAAATATTGCAACCAATACCTTAGATTACCTAAAAACACGACAATTGGACATTGGTTCATACACAGCCATCAGTCTATGTTTATGTGGTCCGTAATTTTCACCAGAAATTGTTATTAATCATAACACGTTAAGTTCCAAATATTATTAATATGATAATTTTTAAAGTTGTGATGAAAGAGTTAATTTATAAAAGATTTCCCTACATAATAGTCCAAATCAATATGAATACAATTAAAGTGTTAAATATATAAAATATGTATAAAATCGGAATGCATATTGATACACTTTTGATGTAAATTATATGTAAAAATAAAAAAGCACTTTTAATTCAAGAAGAAGGGAAAAGATGGGTACAGTTGTATATAAGCTAAATATAATGAATACTTGGAAAGTTTGCAATAGACATGTGAATATTAAATCAGTTCATCTATATAAGATTGGTATTCCATTTAAAACCTAGAAGCATGATGTAATGACAATATACTTTGTGTAGATTATTGTTGGAATCTATCTTCTGTAATAATTTTATATTTAATAAAATATAGAAGATCATTTTTCGATAATTCTTGTTGTGCTCAACTATCTTACACCTTGGTACATGTGCACGAATCTTGGGGTTTTTTTTTGACATTTGATGTGTTAATATACATGTGCCTTTATCTTTAATATGTGTTAAATGTTCCATAATTAAAAGGTGATTATGCATAGCTTTATATAAATGAAAAATTTGTCTAGAAAATGGAATGTTTATGTACAAATTATTTACATATACAGATAAAGTATGAACAGAAAAATCAGGCAAGTCTCCAGGCACCAAATCGTTCAGCAAAAACTGCAGTCAATGTAAGTGATAGTGCCACCAGTGTTATACTGAACTTTAGGTTTGTCGATCCAAGCTGTAAGAAAGAAATACAGAAATAGCATGAAGAAACC
The DNA here is from genome assembly GCF_932274485.2 of Patella vulgata. Lineage (NCBI taxonomy): Eukaryota > Metazoa > Mollusca > Gastropoda > Patellidae > Patella > Patella vulgata. The sequence continues at coordinate 29,615,717 of NC_065887.2, forward strand.
AGTGATAATGACTAAATAAATATCTTGTATTATAAACATATTTACATTTAGTTCAATGTATTTAAGTAGACAAAATAAAATGAAATATGTCAATACAATTGGTTAAATTTGCCACACATCTATAAGTGGGAATCGAAACCTGTGACTTGCAGAGGTAATAGTCCTTATGAACTACACTGCACATAATATACAGATTGGCCATCCAACCACAGAAGTGAGAAATAGGTCAGTGATAGCTATTTATTGGTCTCTTTTTGAAGTTAAATTATAATACAACACAAGAGCATGTAATACAGTGTGTAGATACAGTATACATATCTAGGAATCATCTTGGAAGTTGAAGCCCTGGTTTCAAAAATGTTTTCATAAATCCAGCCAATTAACTGTATAACATTTCCCAACTCTTCAGTGAAACAACTTTTTAAATGACCTTATACTATACACAATGTTAATTCACTGCATTTTAACACTTAATTTATGCTGTATTTATGCACTCTCACCTCTAGGGTTAAATTTACACTAAAAGCTTATATTGTTTTATGGACAAGAACATGTTGAATAACTGGCCTTAAAGATACATTATGGGAGATTTTTATAAGGAGTTAGCCATTCTTGCTATAACAGTTCAAAAATAGATGATGAAAGAAGAATATATTGAAAAATTCAGTCAGATTACTTTATTCTAAACATACAGTGTAGTTATCACCAGTGTAATTTTTGACTAGAAATGGGATTGAATTCCATCTTCACCGATTCTTAGTATGACCGATCGTTTGATTGAAAGGCGTTAACTCCACCTACATAATCTCTGCTGTCATTTGTCTGATGTCATCATATCTGAATTTGTGTTTTACCTTTTTGGATTTTTATAACAAGTGGACAAAATAAGTGAGAGGGTAAATTTTCATTCTTACTTGTATTTTGGTCATGCATTAAATCAATTGAATATAGGACATAATATTATAATACAATTATGATAAATCTATAGGTATACACCAGTGGCGTATATTTTTATTGATATTATTAAGACAGAAGACCTGTCCGTCTGTATAAGTCATCACACGATCTCCAGGAATTGTATAATTTGTCATTATCTGTGTTTAGTTTATTATTATATAATTGCACACATCGCTCAACAGCGGCCTCGCTTCGTACACTCTATCATTTAGCCTCGATCCGGGGGTATGACGTCAACGTAAAATTAATAATCTCCACTCACGACGCCATTTAAAATTAAATCAGTCAACGAAATCCTGTTTAAATCCAAGCTAAATCTAAGCCATCAGTGGATCTACAGAGTAGATTTTGTGCTTGTTGTGTAAATAAAGATCTAATTTATAATTTCTATGACATCTGAAGCCTAAATAAAGACTTGCAATAATCAGATTCAGCTCCTGCATAATGTATGTTTAAATCTTCTAAAATGACCACATTTAACTTTACATTTATTAAATTGCTATGTTTGTTAATTGATAATAATTTACATGTACAAGCCTGGAAATAAGGCACCGGTCACAGACATTATCAGAATAAGTTCAGGTTTGGTCAGGCATTTTCCATGTCTTTTTTTGTGTTTATAGTGATAGTTTTAATATAAAGTTAAAAATATCAGATTAGTTCAATTAGTGCCTGACATTTTAACAGGTTCAATTAAAATCATTATTTCCATGCCTGTAAATGTATGTTAGGTGGTGAAATGAAATAGGGTTTAACGCCCTACTGGTCTGCTCTGACTGGGCTAATGAAGACGATACTCTACACGCTACCAATACGGTAAGCTTAAACATAAACAAATAAATATCAATTAAAGATAAAATAAAAGTTTTCCTTACAGTGACATAAAAATTGCATCGGTCTCCTTGACAACACTCCACACACTCCCAATCTTTATACCAATCTCTCATACATCTTAGTTTTAATCCAAACTGTTCTTCAGTACAATTTGATGAGGAACTACAACTTTTATATACATGGTGCATCTTCTCACTTCTTGGTGTCCAAAACTGGGGAGCTAAAAAAAACAATTTGTATGGGTAACACTAACAGTACAAAATACCAAAAACCATGATCTGATTTCAAATGATAACTGAGGTTTAACATCCTACTTTTCTTCACTAACTGGGATAACGAAGAAGGGCATCCTCTATGACATAGTATACTTAAAGCTGTGAATTGCCAGACCCTCCATCACAGATATATTAATGAGCCACTGCGGGTCCCTTGTACAGTGATAGGAAAAAATAATAACTTGATACAATGAAAATGATAAAACACTGATTACCTCTCCATACTATCCGTGTAAGACATGTATCTTGTTCTTCACGACACTGGATGGTTGTTTTAACACATTTATCTTTATTATCTGGTTGATTATTACAAACATAACACTCTAATGCCAACCCTACAAAATACAATATAAAAAATTAAATTCGCTATTAAGATCTGTTTTCCCAAGTTTCTTACACTGATAGGATTCACATTGGAGAGATCTATTTATACTATTCCTGTACACTGTTGGGGTTGTCAATGTATGAGATTCTTGTCTTCACAGAGTTTGGGCTGCTTTGACCAATGATTCTCATGTTGTCAGCTAAATGATATACTATAATTAGTTATGCAAGTTATGTCCTAAAGGGGGCTTCATTTACCCCAGAAGGTAATGAAAGACTTATGTAAAAAGGCAGATGGTAAAGTTAAGCCAGTTTAATATTTTAAAAAGATCTTGTTAGCAGGTGAATTTATGCCACCTATCTTTTCCAGGTTTGCTTTTTAAAGTTTTCTGGCTTAAGCATGTCCAACTAAACAGATTAAACTATGTGTACAAGTAACTTAATTTGACCATCTGAACAGGTTAGCTTATTGCCCGCTTACCTACTTTTTGTCATGCGCTTTTACTACCTACTGTAGGATATGCATCATGTTTCATTACAATACATATCATCTGACAGAATAGGAAATGAAGACAGGCATACGCCATACAGTGTGCTATGAGGGCAATTTTGCCCGGACAGCGGCACTGCAACCTACTCATGTATCGAATTCCAACTGTCAAGGAATCTTTTACATGCACTCCAATGTGTACGTGGGACCTCGGTTTTTCGTTCCATCTGAACGACTAGACAGTTGTCCTTGTCAGGCCCCCCGTCTTGCATTACCGACAAGGGAGAACCACGCCAGAAAATCTAGATGTACTTTCTTGGCCAAAGCAGAGATCAAACACCCAACCTCAAGGTTAGCGAGTCAGGGTCTTACCCACTTAGCCACCGTGATCCCCCTGGCAGAATAGGTAAGTTGGCTTAATGATGCACTATTTAAGAACTAAATCTGCCTATTGCAGGTCTTTGGCTTCAAATGTTGTATAAACTACATGTACATGTATTATTTAGACAAGCCTATAATCAAGACCATCAGATGGTTGAGATTTAGATGAATTCGAACACCCATCATAATTAAAGAATTTAACATACTTCATTGCTTTTAGTATTACTACATGTACATGATGTAAATATTTTGTTGATAACAATCACATTTCGACAACATAAGATTTTCAAAATATGCTTTGTAAACGAATTTACGCGAAACAGACAAAGAGAATTGAATAACCTTCAGACTTTATCGCAAATATGAATAACTGGAAACGAAGACTATTTTTACAACAACTCTCACTGACTCATTCAAAAGGTACGCCGCCATTTTAGTTGACCTGAATTTATGACTAAAAGCAAATGAGAAGCCATTTATTAAAATTTACACCTGTAATTAACCTATTATCTACCTGGAAACATTTCTTACTTACCTGTAGCAAAAAGGCCAAAGAGACCCACTAATATGAACAAATCTTTCATTTTCATCTGCTATTTTCATGCGTTGTTGACATGTTCATTACATTGGTGACATACCGTCTGTCCTCATCTTCACAGGTGGGGTAAACGTCACGGGAGATAACTCTGGTTATTTAGTTTTGGTGTCAAACTACTGGTTAATTTAGATACCTCTTTTTGCACTCCAACTTCTGTTATCATTTGTTCTAGAATCGATAAAAAAAATTAACATGAGTTTTAAAGAAGATGCGTAAGAGCTACATCTTCCCTTTATTTTGGTTTCAAATGTTATATAAATTGATATTTATACATTTATTTACATGGCAGGCCTATAATCAACTCTCTAGGTCATTGAATGACAGAGATTTAAATGGATTGAAAACCATCATCATTTAATGTTGTCAATCTTGTCAAAACTTTGTCAAATCAGTGATAACTTTGCTCAGAATAAAGTAATTTGTATGAAATTTTCAATATGTTAATTTTGAATGGGCAGCTATTTATCCAAATCTTACATAATGCATCTTTAAATTCTGTCCGGTTTTAGTAAAAATTAATGATTTTAAGACAGTTGATTAACTGAACTTTGTGATCAAATACTGGAATAAAATTTTATTCCGATACCTGGTACTGTAATATTTTCTTGAAAGTTATTACAATATTGGATTGAATATAAATGTGATCATAAGAAAATTGAATGTGACATAATTATTTTCTGTCCTGATATAAAGATGTTGCTATCCATAAAAGAAATGAGATAGAATGGGGTTAATCCTTTTGATATTTTGGGACAAACCAATGGTGATTTTTATTTCTAAGGTTACATGTGCAAAGAGAGGCAGTATAATTTTGCCCAGGCAGTGAAGGGTTATTTTATGTGCTCGCCTATGTGTACACGGGTGGACCTAGATTTTCAACCCATCCAAATGACCAGTCCAGACAACATTTTCCTGGTCAGCCTCACAGGTGCACCCCCAGCAAGTGAAGGCTGTAGGTTCTTCTAGGCCCAAACTTCAATTTATATTTTAAATTACCTAGCTTTTGTTCTTCTGTGTGAAAAATATCTGCTATACTAACATTTATAAGTGTGCCCAAGTTTTTGCCTCGTTATTAGTAGTTGATAGCCAATGATTTGGCTCTGTTTGTCATTTTTATATGTTCACTTTGAAATTTGATTGTATATTGTCATCACATCAGTCTGTTGTGCAATCTTTCGTCCACAAGCAAGAGGCTAAAGACAACATCCGATTGACTAAAAATTTATCACCAGTGGTTATATTCATGAGACAAAAAACCCTATTACTTTCAGCATTATAGCCCTTGACCATGTTGAAAAACCTTGTGACACTCTAATGGCTAAAGATATTATTCAAATGTCTTAAAATTTATACACAATGTTGATGGGATGAACAAGCCTATCGATTTTAAAATTGAACAGCTAAGTTATTACTGGATTAGCAGTACATGTTAGTGCAAGGAGCAATCTGATAATAATAGATCTATATTTTGTTTTTTATACTTTTGCAGATCTAAATAATAAGACCACCTGCAGATTTCATCAAGGTCACAAGAATTGAACAGGGTTAGGCCAGACGATTGTTGCTGAGGATTGTGGGTTAGGGTTAGCGCTAGCCCAGTTTACATCTCGTGACCATGACAAAATCTGCAGGTGGCCTTAATATTTAGATCTAACCCCTCCAGAGACCATCAGATTTTAATTAATTCTGATAATTAGTTTATGAATTGTTGTCCTTGATTGGTTTTCAGTGTCTAGTAAATACAAAAGAAAGAAAATGTGACAACCTTATGAACCTTTATTAACTGCTGTGGCCATGTTTCATTGCTTGGCAATCCCTCTTTCATCGTTTTAGCAACAGCTTATATTCCAATAACAAAGCTTAAAATACAAATGTGACATCCTCCTTTGTGTATCATTACTTCAAATAATGTACAGACCAATCGTACATTATTTATACAAGATGAAATGTTGGACTCATGTGACAATTTCATTTAAATGCACCTGTGGGAAAGTACTGCTTAACTGTCTTGGGCGAGATATTATGTAATATATTCAAACAACACTCAAGCTAACACTCTGTGCAGTATTCATATATTACTTAATGTCTCGCTCTTGACCATTAAACCTCACTTAACTAATTCCCCAAATATCTGACCCATTACTAGGTGATTTTGGTTGCTACTTGTGAGCTATAGCAGATTCAAATTTATTTATCTTGATCATCCCCACCTATACTGTCTTCACTGTTGAAGCAAATGTAATATAGACTGACTAAAAGCTAGCCTACTCCTCACCATAATTTCAATATAATTGCCAAAACAAGGTTCACTGGTTTTCATCAATTTTGTCAAGCTTCTATTGTAAACATTTTAATTAGATAGGGTATGAAACCATGCTCGGAGACAATAAATTGTCATTTTTTATTTCGAGAAGTACTAATATAAGTAGCACTTCTCAAACCGATGACAAAAAAAGTTTTGGTTGATCAAAACTTTGTAGTTGAGGACAAACTAGTAGCTAAAGATGCATTCCCCCAAAGTATTTATAGGGTAGTTATTTCCAATAAAAGTATGGCAAATACGGTATATATGGAAAGTAGAGACATCCAATCTTACTAGAAAAATACTGAATTCCATGAAAAACACTCATGTGTAAGGTATTGCTAGCTGGCAACCTGTCGGCTTGCTGGCTATGAGAACAGTGAGAGACTTCAACATACAAAAGACTCTGCTATTAAACAGTGGAAAAAAAAGTTGCCAGATAATTCCAAGAACTTACTTAGGCCTCGATATGCATGGTAAATTGACAGCAAGTAATAACAAATACAAACTGACATGGGCCTTCTCTTAATCAAGTCACTTAACAAACAAGGATACTTAATATAGATTCTTGCAGTTTGGGGTAGTTTCTTGCTAGATAGATAATTAGTTTGAATATGTTTTTAGTCCAAATATATCATCTAATCACACAGTTTTTGTGTGGGAAGTCATCTTTAACTGTTTGGTACAGGATCTCATAACCCCAACAACAAACTCTTTATTATATAAAGATGATTTTATTTATAATTGAGACCAATATTTAGATGCAGTAATAAGAATTAATATCATTTAAATAAAGTCAACATTCCATTGGGTAAAAGACTGACTGTATTAAGACTATTTCTGGCAACAATATGCCCCCTTCTACAGGTTACAGGGAACCCTAATATTAAACAGATTTATTACTAATCTATAGATGAACCTGGGATTAAACTAATTAATCCAAATTAAATCGTTAATCAATTTATCAATTCAAGTATCAGTTCATAAATGGTCGGTTTATCTACTTAGCTCTTCTTTACTCCTCTTAAAAAATCTCATCTTTGTTTAAATCTTATTGGATCTTAACAAACAAACACAACTGAGGCATGCTCCTGTATTATCTATAATTAAGGGCGTTATGGCACATTATTATCTGTTAAATATGTACATACATACATTAATATATTTTAAACTTTGTATTGCTTTTAATTTGAATTTTTGTTTTACAAGATTTACAAAGAATGTTAGAATCAAAATTCAATATTATTTAAAATAAATTGCCAAAAAAATTAAATGATCTAAAATGTCAACATATTCTGAAGTTGATGAAACAAACTTCGACTGTACAGATCTTATTTAAAATAATAAAAAAAAAAAACAACAAAAAGAATTCTACCTAACAGTATTACCATATTAAATAAAACTTAGAAACAATATGATCTGAATTCTATCGATTATGGGAGGGGTTATATATAAATAACTGCATGCATGTATCTCTCTAGTATAGATTATAGAATTAAATATAAACCCATGCCATAACACAAGACCAATAACTTTGTAAGAGAAATTATGCTTAATATACATACACATAAACACTGCCTTTTGAACAGTATAAATTATACTTCTGTTAGTAAACGAATCTCGTACAAAAATTGTTTACAATTTTAACAAAATTAATCCATAAATAAAATGTAATTAATTATTATTAAATAATCAATATTTGATGTTAAAATATTTTTAAATTTGTCTTAACATGAGACCTTAATAAGTCAAACATTGTCCAAACTGATAACATAGTAATAAAACCTAATATACACCATAATAATAATAAATAGCGTTACTAAGAGATGGTTATAATTTACGGTTGTCGATTGGTATCTTATGTTTGCTTTGCACCCCTTCTCCGATATATCTGGTTTTTTAATTGACGGTATAAACTGTACATATTATATATACATGTACATTATTTTAACATCATATAATAATATTATGTTTCATAAATTGGTATATATATTTACAATAAAGATAACAGTTATATGCAGCTCATACCTACGATAAGGCCAATCAGATGGTTTGCATCAGTTTTGAACCAAACACCTTTCGTACATCCTTACTTTAAAATTTTGGCATCTGGTATGTGTTCTTACATAGTGATATTTTGATCATAAAGGGACAGTCTCCAATCATGAACCTCTCAAATTGTTATAAAACTCCAAATTTCTATTAAATGTCAACCTAGAAAGTTCATTTGGTCAACACTGAGTTTAATTTTTGAGGATAACCTGATCATTTTACATCAAATCTAAATGAGAGAGACTGTTCCTTTAATAAATCTACCCACTTCTCTTGACAAATAATAAAAAGTATATAGTAGTCATTTACAACAAAACAAGACAACAACTTAGCACCAAAAAACTTCCAAGAGACATCTAAACCACAAAGAGGTATGCATGTTTATAATAAAACACATTTAGCAATAGACAAAGAAAAAAACAAAATGCCTTCCCCGAGAACTAACTGAACAGAGCCACATAAAAACATATTGCAAATGCTTTTAAAACTTAATAACAACATGAACAGACAGATTAAAAAGAGGTTTGTAAGTCTACCAGATAAAACACAGGGGCATGGTACATATTATATAAATAAAGAAATAATAGCTCTATTATTATTAATACATATATATATATATATATAATAATAAATCTTCAGTGTAATAAAAGACAACATATAAATGATTAACATATATTTTAAAACATGTTATCATAATAACATATTCAAATACAAAAACACATAGCAATAATAATATTAGTCCATAAAATGTACCTAAACTTTCTTTTTGAGAAAATAGTCGAGAATTATACACTGTAATTTAAATAGCACTTTTATTTATTTTCACTACAGCAGCCAGCCTCTATTTAAGATTAATAAATACATTATGTTTAATTTCCACTTTATGAGCCTATTCCTATGCCCATAACAGCACCCTTTGTTTACTATTGGTGTTTATATTGAAGGGGCTTCCTTATGCTAAATATAACTATACAATTTCTAAATAATATATGGATTAATAGAATATAATAATGTACAAATCTCATTTATAATAATAATAATAAAGTCATTTTACACTATACACAAGAAATAAAATGCTATCGTTCAACATATCTACAGCAACAAAAAATAAACCAGCAAGCCATTTCTTAAATACAAAAACTGCTATAATACACGGAGAATAAAATAAAAGCGTCTAAAAATCTAGAGTCTGTAAGCATTAAGTCGTTTTTTTAACTGTGGTTTTCTTCTCATAATAACAATTCACAAAAATAGTTTATGCAATATGTATTTCTTATCTCCTTATTACTTCGTACACAACCAGAATCGGTAAACTTGACCACAGAGAAAACCTTTCTCTAGCCTGAATATCATAGAACTTATACACTGAACACAGCATGAAAGACTGCAGCAAGGCTAGTAATATGGCCAATATACATTCAGCATTTCAAAATTGTCCAATCCTATTCTAAGATTTTGGTTTGCTTTGACCAATCATTACTTTTGTCACAAAGTTAACTATGGCTGAAGCCGGTTGTTCTGGATCCAATTCAGCAAAAAGATGGCAGGAGTTATCTGAGATTCCTCCTTGTTTCCTGGCAACAAAACCAAATATTCTGGAAAAAAAAGTGATAACAATATATAATGCACATTTGATGAGGACAAGCAAAACATTTTTTTTTTAAAAGATAGTTTGCTAGGCTCGAGAATTCCACAAGAGTTGTTTATTCTTTTGTAGGTAATGGGAGCATTTACATGAAACCAAAAACTAAAACAACCCATTAAGGAATTTGTTATACATTATCTGATGAACATTAGCCACTTGAAACCTCAAGATTTTGGCAGTGATGGTCAAGGTCATTATCTCTGGAAGTATTTATTGAATATTTTTGAAAATCCTGCAGAATATAACATCTGTGAATAATTTTTTCAGTCATTCAGATAATGACTTTAGCCTTTAAGCATACACAGGGAGATAATCATCTTTTAACAAATCTTGTGGATTCTTCATCTCCTGAACATAACACTGTGTATAAATTTCAGGTCAATCAGATGATAACTTTAGAACATCCACCAGCAATTGTGAATACCAGACGGACGGACATGAACTGACAACAATATATGATTCCAATGTGGGCGTATAAAAAAAGTATTGCCTTTAATTGTAACTCTCAATTAACTATGTATGTCAAAAGCAATATTGACATTGTTTTTACCAATAGAAGATATAAAAGAATAGACAAAATTACCTAGCATCAGGGACTGCGCCTAATACATCAATATCTTTCTTCCACCTGAAAAAGGATCAAACAAATGATAACACTTTAGCACTTTTTCACTCAAACCTCAATGAATAATATTCCATACATAATTTTAATTTTCATAAGGTTCCACCTTCCACCATAGCCCATTTGAAAAATCCTACCAAAGCATTCCAAAGGTTTATAAGGCATAATACGACTGGAAAAAAAAATTATGTTCTGATTTTACGATCAAAAAATATTCAATTCAATAAGATTATTTCTAAAAAAAAACCTAACCAACAATTCAACAAAGTTTTCCAAAATTCCATCAAGAACTCCACTCTGGTGTGAAAGTGAATGAAAATATAACTTCAAGAATTTCGATAGGGTTTCTCCGCCTGATCCAGTAAACAATACCTGCAAATTTTAAGATATGTCAAACCTCTGATCTGCTGAGTGTTGAGTAGATATAGTGGATGGACAGTGGATATTAAATATGAGCATATAAAATCTATACAACTTACTTTCTGTCTTCAGGATCCATACCACAATAGGTAACAGCCGTAACAGGGTAATGACGTCGGAAAAACAACCTAAAATAAGATTCATTACATAGAAATATAATATAATCTGACTTCTAATCGTAGGGTTGGTCTAAATTTATATAGATAGTATGTTCTTGTCTATAATACTAGAGATGAGAATTTGAACCAATCAGTGTTTCTAAATCTTGCCATTACATTGTACAACCAACCGACCCGTCGGCATTATCGACATTATCGTTGTTAAATGAGAAGAAGGCTATTGTCAGGATAGGATATTCTATTTCATACTATTTTCAACAATGCGAATTCCAAATCCAGTTTCCTAATCAAAAACATTGATTTGACTTCATGAAGGGCAAAACCTGATGGAAACCCACCATGAGAATGAAAGTCAGGCAGACATCAATAGGTTAAGATCCCTTCTCGGAAATTGCACTTTTGTCATTGGAATTTGAATCCAAAATTGTCAAGTTTATAAAACAGGCCCCACTTACTTTCTTTGATTATCTGTTAATGTGATACCCTGATTGGACACTTTAAAATGCACCATTGTTGTTTTATGGTTAGGTGGATTGTCCATTGTCATTTTAATAGCTTTGGATACAGCTTGAGGTCCAGTTAAAGATTCGGTATCTACTGTATTGATGAAGATCACATTACATGCTGCAAAGTAAAACAGTAGAGAGTTAGTGTGATTCAGATTAATAATAAATAAATATCCTTGATACAAACTACTTTATAAAGGATTTTTGAGTTTGATATTCAGAATTGAGATTTTACAACACCTATTTTACAAGTTCTCAATTTACATGATTTTATATGAATGAAATGATACACTTAATGATATTTATGTAAATCACATGTTTTTCTTGTAATTGATAGATATTAACATAAAACCATCTTAACTAATTAAAATAAGCTGATCGGCATAATTTATAGTACAGATTGAATTATGACAGAATTTCAGAAGCTAAACAAGGCCTTTTTTTTTTTTACTTTAATTTCAACTTATTAGTATCTTAAAGATGGGTTCCCAGAAAAGTATTTATCAGGTGGTTATTTCCAATAAAAGTATGGTAATTTTGGTATATATGGAAAGTAGAGATATCCAATCTTACTAGATTCCCCGAAAAACACTCATGGAGCGTGTATACAGGACAAAAATGTAAGGGTTCCCCTAATCTACAGGCGGACGATTAAGAATTTCTGCACGCGTGATGTCAAAGGTCACACGTGAACATTGAGCGCTTGATGTACAAGTTGATAAAGTTTATGAAGAGTTAGACGTACAACACTTTCTGAGATAAAAATGACGGAGAAAGACGCGGGTAGTGGATTATCCTAGAATTTAGTTAGTATTCGATATTTGTGATAAATAGTAAGCGATTAAAGACAACATCGTCTTATGTATGCAATGAATTCTCTGACTTCCAAGAGAGGTAAGTCATGTGACGTAAAAATGACCTGGTTTGATCGAATTTTTATAGCAGGACATTCCTTTGAAATTACAATGTTTGAGAAGGATTTGAAGCAAAGTTATGACAAATTAATTAGTTTGAATATGTTTTTAGTCCATATATACCATTAAATCACACAGTTTGTACACGGGAACCCATCTTTAAAATTTCACTTAAAATCGCAGTAAACAGAAGAATAACATTATAGCCCTTTTCAGCTTCTGTACAGAACTCAACAACAGAAGAAAATAAAATATTCGAAAAATCAGTAACATAAAAAGCTTGTGGTGCTGATGATAATGAAAGCAGAAAGAGTTCACACAAAATCATATTGTCAAATAATATCAGTCAAAACCATAAACCATTTCTCTGTTTTTGCAGTTGCCAGATGAAATAAAGAAGTGTGCAGACAACTGCAAAGGTGAATTTTCAATGAGGGAAAAGGCAAATGGGGTTTAATGTCCTCTTTAACACAAGCTAGGTCATTCTAGGATATATTCTATTTTAAAAACCTACTTGCAATGGGAGGAAACTGTTGAAATCCCAAAAGATCAGACAGGATTTAAATCCAACAGTTCATACAGTAAATGTAAATGTCCTTCACTAAAGTAATCATTGTATCACATTCCCGGTGTATAAGACACATGCTTATATAAAACATAGACTCCCATTAACTCTGCCAATGCTTTTTTTTTCAGGGTAGAAAATAAAGTTCACAACGTTGAGTCTTGGCATGTGAGAAGGTATATACATGACAATGATGATGATGATGATGATAATGACAGCATGTCAAATGTCTCATTGGACTTTACTTGTATAAATAATTTTCTTGTGTCAACTATAAAAATACCCTAATAAATGTTGAGGTAATATATTTAGTGAAGTATATCGTAATTAGCGGGAGATTTTAAGGACATACCAGCTCCTTGCTGTAACAAAGCAGACGCGGAACTTGGCATCTCTGTTGTTCTTGTACTTTCAGAAGTGAAGAGCTCTCCTCCAGAATCTGTAACCAATTAGATTATTCTTTAAAAATTTAAGTTAACATTTTTTTAATGGACAATGTTTCAAATAACCAAGCCTTAATTGGAGAATAACTGACATTTTCATTGCAAAAGCTTTTTATTCTTATTGCTATACGTTTTATTGAAAAGGAAAGTATCATGCACTTTTTAGTTTTAGTAATTAGTAGAGATTTCTTTTTTGTTTGGGGTTGAAAAATATATTATATATTTACATGCGAAATTTGTTTTCCTTTGAAGGTACCAAGAAATTTTCCCATTGCTTGTTTCCTACAAGCAGAGTTTAATTACCAGGCTAAGGCAAACACCTGAATTTTAGCCAAAAGTAATCTTTTACGATGATGTCCAGTGTATGTCTACTACTGTAATACTTATTCTTTTCATATGAGTCAAAATTACATTTTTTTCTCTTATAACTATTTTAGGTCATTCCTGTCATGCTGTTTGTGATGTGCATGGTGCTTTTAAAATTACAAATTAAGATAGAACAACTTAAAATAATAGAGAAAGCCGTTTTCCACAGAAAATGAAATTATAATAACTACAAGACACAACAGCATGCAACCATAGGGGGAGGAAAGAAAAGTATTATGTCCTCCAATAAATATTTCATGCATATTCATGAGTTAATCAATATTCATTAACCTTTTCTGTTTGTTACATTACATCACAATTACCTGTGGTACAAAAAGTGACATTTTTCTTTTTCCACAAAGCTGCATGTCATAAATATACAAGCATGCAAATTTCAAATCATTTTTAAAGGAAATATAAATATCACTTGCAGCAAATTAAATTGGAAAATCTAAGTCAAAAATTTGAAGTACAATGTGTTTGAAATTGAATGCAAAAAACTGAAATTACAAATTTTGTTTTAAGTTTATAATTAAACATTTCATAACTTAATAAAGTATAAAATAATAAATTAGAGTTCTTAATTTATTTGAAATTTATTTGCAGCAAGTGATAAGAAATAATAATAAATAAAAAGTTCAAATTCCATTTTGTAGATTTAAATAGAAACATTTGATTACAAGTAATATAAATGCAAATCAAAATTTTTACACTCTTGCATTATTTATAAAATTATATTAACTTCTTCAAACACAAAATTTAGATCCAATTAATGAAATTTACCACAAAAGTTAAGATGTGTTATCTTTTAAGAAAACTAAAATTAATCTAATTTCTAAATCTCTGATATTTCTACATTTTGAAAATAAGTGCAAGAGTGAAAATTCTAACATTTATATTAATGTAGGACAGAGAATTTAGTTGCCCAACACCTCACAAAGGAATAGCAAGCACAAGCGACACCCAACTGAAGTGAATGATTACACTCTCTACATTTGGTCTTAAGATGACAAAGAGTGATTTTTCTAATTAATCTACTTATTTTTCTAATTAGTTAATTATCTCAAATGAATGAATTAATAGAAAAAGAAATTTAAAAACGGATTAATAAGCATTATTCCAAAAATTCCATGCAAAGGATTTCAAAATGACCATATATGGAACTTATCTTCCACGGCCTATCTGTATTTATGATCTATTACGACAATATAGAATTAAAACATCTACATATATGAGAGTACAACATTAACTAGAAATTTTAAAATTTAAATCTATGAAAATTAAAATATTTTTAAATTAAAAAAAAACAACACACCAATTCTAAACTATTTTCATATAAAACCTAAGCTGAACAGTAAAATGATGATACATTACTAAATAAAATGGACTTTTTCTGTACCTTTTGAAGAATTATCACCTAAATAACTGACCTAGAAGGTCATTATGGAACCTCATTTTTTATCTATATGCAATTAAAGATACAGAAAATGTCACATGCAAAGTGCTGATAAAAGAAAACAAAGCATCTCAAGTGATTTATAGCAAGTGCTATTTACGACATTTAAGAGATTTTTCTTTCAAGTTTTATGTTTGTGGTAGGAATGAGCCAAACGGACAAAAAGCAATAGATTTTAGCACTTCGTAAAAATAATACTTCATTTTTTTATACTTATATGTGCAATGAGAGGAGGGCAGTTTTGCTGTACACTAGCCCTTAATTAATCTTCTTGCAATTTCATCTACCAACAATTTCTACATGGAACCCCAGTTTTGAATATTTTTAATTTGCCAAAAGAAAATAACATCTATCCGATCTCGAGATGCGTTGTTTCTTTAGCTATAAACATATATAGGGCTTACAATTCTGGTGCATGCTATTGCTATACACCTGACCTGGGTCTGGAAGAGCCAATTTACACGGCAGTGCTAATGGTGTCATAGAGTGCTGATATACGAGAGCTGCTAAACTTCCTGAAATACACAAATATACCAAAATAAATCAGTCTTCTTTATCAGTAATTTAAGAAACAGATTTTTTTTTTTAAAATTGTACGTATCAGAGTCACTTTAGCCATTTTATATACACTGCTGCCAATTCATAAATACTACTTTATATCCAATTTTATCCTGCCTAACTTTTCAATATTCAATTATCTGAGAACAATTGTAACACCTTGATATGATATTTTTATATTCTACTATGTCAAGGTGTTAACTTAAAGTTTAATCACAACTATTAGGTTCCAGTTATTTGCTTCAGGTGAAGTTAACATGAAATACACAGCCTCAGTCTGTATTATAAACTTATTGAATTGAAACTTACCAAAAACGGGTTCATTGCTACAGCCCCTTAGACGTACTCCTTTAGGTGTGGGTTCAATCAAGAAATGGCGGACAAGATCAGCTTGAGGATCACCTGAAAAATCAAATTAAAATTGCATTACTCTAGGGCGTTTAATACCTTCACATATATAATTTAGCAAATGCAATACATTTTGTATCCAAATGTTGCAGGGCATATAAATGAAACAATATTAGATAGGATATTATTCTAAGTTCTAGAAACAAACAAACCTGAGGGCTTAATCTGTACATTGGGAGGCAAGGTGGCTACTTTCAGGGCTAATCCAAAAGCACCTGGGAAAGAATTACTGTCACGAATAACAAAAGTTCCAGGTGATTTATCTTTGAGAAGAACAATAGCTGTAATAGAAAATAAACAAACATGTTATTTCGGCATACATTTAAATGTACAGTGGTTTTTGGAGGTGTGTGATACCAGAGGCCAAATTTTTGACAGTGAAGAATCACTTTATGCATATGTAAATCTTCATAAAAATGTGGGCATATAAAAAATGAATTAGGCTTCGTTTTCCTTCAATAAATGGTCAATATCTAAAGTATTTAAAGGCAACCTTAAATTAGGACATCTTGTTTGAACTATTCCACCGTCATAGTGAGTATGGTGATTTCCCTAGAGTGGGATTCACAAAACAAATGGACACATAATATCCAATGAAATTGACATTTTTAGTTTGGATCCAAATGAAGGAGATCTAGCTATTTAAATTATTTTAAAACACCCTGCATTGACAACAATGACTGTACCTATTCACGTAATATTAGATTTTCGCCCCATGTAACAAATCAACAAATAAAATACAATGCAATCAGCCATTTTATTTTTGGACTTAATCAAATCATTTTAAATCATTTCCAAACATTCTTCATTCTTTTTAGGCAATTTCTAAAAATATCCAGTTATCATTCAACAAATAAATGCATTTGTACTCCCTATTCGACTGGGTCAACCATCACTTATCTTTTCTAATTTCTTTTTGATATTTCACAAGGTGTATAATGCATGTATGCAGGTGATCAAATATATCATCCTTATCTATCTTTTATATACCTACTGTAAATTATGTCTCACTAAAAATGAGTGAGTAGTTGTACTTACCTTCCTCTCTTGTGATATTTGGTTTGTACCAGAATTTAGATGTGTCTTTCACAAATTTAGGTGTGGTATGGACCATATCAATATCTGAAATTTTACGATAAAACATTGTTAACAGACAATATCTAGTCTAAATAGAGACTTGGACAAATCAAATGTGAAAAAGAGCAAGTCATACAGTGTACATTCAAATTACAAAGTTATCTTATGTACCATATAATATTGTCAAGAGACACTTTGCTGAGGGTCATTTTTTGTTTCAATTTTTGGCTGACCTTTTCTATAGTAACATCTAATATCAATTATATTACTATATTACTAAGAAATGAAAAGTAACACATTTAAAAGTTGAATTATTTCCGAAATTTGGATCAGAGTTAGATCATTGGAAAATTCTATCACAAAATGTCCCTTTACTTTTCAACCACTGAAGGTCTATTCATAGAGGACAAATAGGGATAAGTCATAATAACCCATTGATAAAGGGAAGTTTTGCATGACTGACAGTTTCTTATAGTGGAATGTAAATTAACTCTCCATGACAATGATTACTCACGCTTTTATAAATATGTATATAAGTGTGTGTAAGAATAAAATGTTAGGCATTATTAGCCATGGTACGAAAACATACATCTTTTGACCCTGAACATGTATAGCCTACACATAAATTAATATCTATATCCTTATGACATTGTCAACACAATTCTTGTATGGTTTTCTTGCTCTCAAAATTTGGCCACATGCCACCTACACATGTCATTGAACAGGGAACATAGTAACTACTGCCAATTAAACATGTACTAATTTGAAATTTGCAATAAATGTTATGGAGTTATTTATAATACAAACTTTAACAATACTCACCACCTAATGATGACAAACTTCCGCGTCGTGACAGTCCAAAATATACACTGGGTGAACTCTGACCTGTCATTGAGTGAGGACCAGGTGAGAGAGCACCACCTGACATAGAGTGTGATGTCGTCAGCTGAGAACGGAGGGTGTTTAATCCACTAGATGGTGAGGGTGGGCTGCAATAATGAACATATTTATTACATCAAGTGACGATTAAGCTGAATCCATTCAATTATAGACCCTCATGTTTGGTGCCAGTAGTCAAGCTATAGGGCACTGGTATTTCATGTATAATATCTCAGGATTAGGATTATTCAAGGTCTCATTTGTCAAGGGTGTCGCGACGGAAAATGAAAGTGTTAAAAACTTGGCATGAAAAACCAAGGTCTACCCATGTGCACACAAATGGATGTTCAGTAGTTGCAATACAAAGAGTAGAAAAAACCACTGTTGTCCTAGCAAGTCTCCTTGCATTGCACACATGAGAACAGAAATGAAAATAATAGTGCTGGGTATTGCCACTGCAGTGAAAATACGACACATATTGTCATTCAGGTGCTACGATAAGATTCATATCACAATTCATAACCAGGTCAATATTTACCAAGAAAACAACAGGATAAATGAATACTTGATATTTTTAGGCCTGCTGATGTCGAAGAAGCAAAACTGTTTTATATCACAATATTGATGTGGATCAAAATAAGGACCCAAACAATTTAAGAGTATTTGTGTACCTATCGATAATGTGTGATGTGGATAATTAAAAGTGACAGGTTACTTACTGAAGCGACCACAAAAAACCTTAAAAAAAAGAATCGCTATACATCGCTTCAGCATCTCACAATTCAATACGCGAAATATGAGGAGGTGAATCGCGATATATTGATTCAACAATATATCGTGCCAGCACTAGAAAATAACACACAATGATGAAAGTATTGTGTTAATGAGACTTTGAACCCAATTAGTTCCATTCCACATATTGAGTGTATATTTCAAAGATTACAGACCAAAGATGGAACTAAATATAGGTTGTTTTTTTTTTAGAATATTCAACATTTCTATTGTACAGTTCATTTGCAATGTTAGAGAGAACACTATTTACCTGACAGCGATGTTGATGCACAACACAACATAGGTAATTCTTTAACTAACATACTCCTTGTCACAAGCCTGGGATTGAATACACAACACTTGACTCAATGACAGTGCTTTGGAACATGCTCTAGACCTTTCCCCCCCTTCTCCACCCACCAAAATGGTACACAAAAATAGCTATCAAAGAGTTTAAATATAGCTCATATTGAACTACAATATAAAAGAATAAAAAACATAAAGCTACAAAAACTTTGTTACTAGACATAAATCCACAAGAAAATCTTATTTATTTTGTTGTGAAAATATTAGTAACAGTAAAATTATATTACCTTCCAGCAGAACCAGGTCCTCTTGGTAGTGTACCTTGATGATTGGTATCTATAGATAGACCATCATGATTAGAGAAATTTTGCTGTGTTTGGTATTGTTGAACATTGCTTGTCTGATACTGTACCGTCTGTCCATGCTGACCTCCTTGTCCATGTTGAAGTGTACCTGTTGGACTAATAATGTGTCCACCTCCACTACCTACCAAACAATAGATAACAAATTTGTTAAATAACAGTAAATCTATGATTATTTTGAGCATAAAATTTCTGTACGGGGCAAAACTCAAGACTAAAAACTGTACGAGCACACCAATTGGCACAGAAGCCACAGATTGTTTGATGATTCAACTGTTCATGTCTCAATTTCTCCCACATATCTGGAGAAAAAGCAAGTACTCTACTGAAGTTCAATATTTAGTGTCTAAGCTAATCAAATGAATTTAACGTCTAAATATGTTAGTACAGAAAATGTTAAACCTTTCTACCATAACCCCAAAATGTGTCAAAAGAAGAAAGATAACTAAGTGCAAAAATATATTAATATATCCTAATCTGACCAATCAGCTAACCTACCGTCTACAAGAATTCTACTAATTAGTATACCAAAATCTAAGACAATGACTGCCTAGTATGTATGTAAGACCTTTTTATTATTGTGATTCCCTTCATTTAATCAAAAGAAATAATTAAACAAATTAAAAAATATAAATTTTGGTAAAAATGTCAAAATAGGCTTCTTCAAGTTACTGATGTGCTGCCATGCCCTAGTTCATGGACCAAAGGAATTTCGTTTGAACAAATCTGAATAAACACAACCCAGGCAATATTCATTAATTTGGGTTGTGATCTTCTAAATGGGTTAGGCGCCCTTGCCCCTGTACAGTACCTTTATTTGTACAAATCTTGACAAATAGCCCTTAATCATCATACCTACCAAATATTATTGAAAAATCCATTTAACAGTCCAAAATGAATAATTGTTTTAGCTGGACAGGCAGATAACAGACAGAAGTAACAACATACATCATTTGGGCCAATGGCATGATAGGTTAGCAAGCGTAACATCATTCTCCACTCAAGTGTAAAATAAAGCAAACAATGCTTGCAAAGAGTTGCATAAAATAAGATTGTATGCATTACAAAGAAATAGCGTACTAATATTGAATATATATATATATATGTCAAATTCCAGAAATACTAAGGCACATTTGCATACACACCAAAACCATGGTAATTTTTACTGGCATATCAAGGTAATAAATACTATCTTTTCCTAACAAAAATAAGCATATCTTTTGATTATGTGTCAGAACTAATGCAAATTGACAATCACAAAGACAGATCCTCATCACAGCAAGAATTAATTAGATAAAGATGTCTTTTCATTACAATTTGATATTTTGAAAATAGTTTTCATTCTAAAAACAGCATTTAATTTTTGATGTAAAAACATTTGGAAAATCCTGACATTAACCAACCAAAGGATTTAGAGTGCTGACAAATGCATCTTTTATATCTCTACCTTTAGCTCTGCGATGTCCTTCTGGTATGCTAGCATAAAGAGGGTCTGAGAGTCTAAATTCAGGTTGGACCCCACTACTCTCTGAGACCTTTCTTATAGCAACCTGTGATGTAGCTTGTGTTGGCGAGGAGACAAGACGATTGCGAGAAGGTTCTGCATAAACCCAAAGAAAAAGCAACAAGATGCATTTAAATCACTACAAAAATAATCAGGCTACATGCTAAAATCTAAAATAAAATGGCATTTGGTGCTTTGTTGATGAAGAAATCTGGTTATTTTCAAATAAAATAATCACATATTAACCAATTTTTAGGCCCTGACAAAAAGCCATCTTGCCCTCAAGTTGTATCAAATAACTTATATTTTATTTTCACCATACTTAAAATACACAGCAAAAATGTTTCCTTCATACATTCTGATACAAAGCACCAAATGCCACAAAATATGTTTAAAAGCCACAAATTCAAATATACACTACAGCCATATTATGTAGAAAACAATATTGATTTAAACATTGCATAGTGAATTCAACTATTTACTAAATAAACGTCATGGCTATTTTATTTAGGTTACTATAGTTTTATTATTCTATCAAAACTGTCAGAATAGTTGAATATCATTTATCATGCAATCAATATTTTTATACTATTCGTGAATGACTTTGATTTGAATAATGATAACTTATCTCAATAATATATATGCTTAAAGAGTCCATTCAACTGGAGGAAGAAGGTCACCTTTAATATTTATCTTATCATTTTAGTCAAAATTTCTTATGTTGGACAAATACTTTTATTTTTTAAAATTTCAAATATACAGGGTACTACCTGTTAATTCTGTATAATAACTGGTTATGATCATGCAACTATTAGAGCATGCTTATTCCTTTTATCTACCTAAAACTTAACCTCCGACCTGTTATATTGGATTAAATTACATATATATATATAATTATCAATTGGGAATGTAAGTAAAGCTTATATGTATTAATCTAAAACTTTTTAAATTTTAGTCAAATAATGGTGATTTTAGGATATTAATCAGGATTATATTATTACAATAGGGCAAAATTTAAGAATTTTTTGATAACTGTCTGAATAATTTGTATGGTTTTGTTTTTATTTGATATGAAAAGTTTTGTAGTTCACACTTATACTTTTGATATAATATGTCTACCGGTAATTTCTCTAAAATTTTAAAGTAAGAGTTGCCCCTTTCCAAATGCCCTATAGTAAATGTGGCCTTGTGTTACATAGTTTTTAATATGGTATATTATAAGCATTTTTTGATAATACTAATTATATGTATGTACAAAAGTACCAGTATTTAATAGGCATTAATAATAAATAACTTCTTTCTACATATTTTTTGAAAGCATATTATATATATATATATATAATGGATAATAATTATGGATATATTGCATATATCATATTAATAAGTATATGGCTTTTATACACATTATAACATTATATAATACTACACTAAGCTATTTATAAACATTATATAATACTACACTAAGCTATTTATAAATATTAGTATACAACATGTACTGTTCATGCATTTAGAAAATTCCCCTCAAACCCAGACTATTATTAACACACATTTCAAAAAGACTATAAATGACATAAAAATAAGAATATCAGAGAATAACTGTTTTTGAATATGCAATCAAACTTTGAACCAATTTGTTTAACAAAAGAGTAATTATATGAGTAAACAGCTCTGGAAATTGCAATCAAAGGTGCATTAAGTTGGATATTAGACCTAATGATAATAGTCATATAACATTTAACACTTTATGCAATTATTCTCTGATTTGAAGGTAATATGTGGAAAATCCCAATGCAACGATTAATTTTAAGTGAACAAAGTCATGCAATTGAATGTCTGCATTTGTTTTGTGTGAAATGGTAAAATATGGCATAATAATTTATACTATATTTGAGGAATCTTTACCTGCGTTAGCATATGGTGTCCTAGGAGAAACTGGGAAGGGTGGAGTCACTACAACGAACACATCATGCATCAAACATTGTTATAAATCATGGTTTATAGCACAATTATAAACTTTTTACTGAGAAACTCTAACAAGCACTCCTACACACCATTTTCGGTATTATGAGAGCTGTTAGCATTGCTACAGGTAAATGGTTTATTTTGAAACAAGCAAAAACTAAAATCAAATTGAATCTCAAAGCACATGATCATATTTAAAATATTAGTAAAAATTTTAAAAAATTCTACTATTGTTCAATTTTTTTTATTTTTTTTTCAAAGATGCTTACGTAAAATGGAATAAAATTATCTATAATAGAGTATAAGCTTTAAATGAATGTTAAAATACTAAAAAAGATAAATTATTCATTCAAAACACTATCCTCTAATTGTCTTTGGCATGTTTTATTAGTAGGTACATTTCAAATTCAACAAAAATAAATAATATTCAAGCACAAACAAAGTAAGAAATTTATTAAATTTTCCTGAATTCACTTCTTTGCGCTGAACATCATAGGTAACACTCGAAAAGTGGATAGAGGGGGTTGGGGAGTTCATGCAAACAAACAGGGACACATCAAATCAATTACAGTTAAGTACTTTATATTTTATCCTTATGGAGTTTTACTTTATCCTACATAATAATCCTGAAAATGGGTTAAAATCAAATTACAAAATGTGGAGTTATCTCCCCTTACCTGGTGATGTAGGGAAGCCTGGTGTTAATGGACGATTGAGTGTATTTGTTGAACCAGTCTCGGGTTCTAAGACTTGAACACCAGGACCAATCGGCTGAAGTGAGATTCTGTCTTCCTCTATAACACTGATCTTTTTAGGAGCTGGCTGCTCTTTAACCTGCTAAGGCATTAAAGGAACATTTTTAAAACTAGATATAAACAATTTTGTTTTAGTTTCAACAGGTTTTGTTTCCAGAATAGCATCTATAAATTTTGCAGGGTGAATTTAAATGAGAAATGAAAAGCATGTTAGACAGTTAACATGAAATGTATATCATGTATATGTTCATTTTATTTGTTTGAAAACTGGGGGGTTGGATGGCTAAATGGTTAGCGAAAACGCGCTGTATCATCAAGTCTGTCATTGAGTCGACTGGCGTGGTTTCGAATCCCCGGTTGTTAATGACAAGGAGTAGGGTCGCCTGTCCAACCTCGTGGGTTTTCTCCGGGTCCTCCGGTTTCCTCCCACTTATAAAGACCCGTACGCGCATGCGAGTTGTTGAAATAAAATTGAACAATATGTTAGTCCCGAAATGACCTAGTTTGTGTCGAGTGGACGTTAAACCCCATTTCTCTCTCTCTCTCTCTTGTTTGAAAACTGCAATAATGAACATGATTGAAAATGTTGAGGAAAGCAAGCTGAATTTTGGCCATGTACTTATATTTTACCATTAGACCATCATTTTATTTTCAAATCTTGTTTGTGAATGTTTTGGGTCTTTTTAATAAATCATACTTGTATACATCTATGTAGTAGATATAAATAACAAGAAAATAAAAGTGTAAAATTAGACACGTAACACCAAGTCTGAATAATTCATACTACTACCATTACACCAAGAATACAAAACTAAAATTAATTTCTACTAATCTACACATTACAAATCCCTGTCACTGAACGAAACAAAATAAATGAAAGTCTCTTAGAGATAAAAACAAAAGTTCACATATTTCTAATGTTAAAAAAACAACCCATGACTAATCTGCAAGGATATAAATTATGTACACAAAATATCTAAAATCTCACCAAACTCGGTATAAAACTAATATTATGCACATAAAAATTCTAAAAAATATTGTTGAAATATAAGACTAGATAAATGAATGCATTATACTTTAGACATTGATATAGTGTCCAAGTTA
This sequence comes from Patella vulgata, assembly GCF_932274485.2. Lineage (NCBI taxonomy): Eukaryota > Metazoa > Mollusca > Gastropoda > Patellidae > Patella > Patella vulgata. The sequence goes on from NC_065887.2 coordinate 29,640,672, forward strand.
TAAAAAGTCAAGTGCTTTATCAATATCAAAATTCATGCAATTGACAATGTGTAGGTAACAATTGCATATTGTATAATATAATTTAGGCTATATCTTAATTCTATATATATATATTTATCTAAATGATGCTGGGTGATGATAGGCTATGATGTGCAGGACAATTATTTCAATATACATGCATTTACATGTCCATAAACAAAAAAAAATATATCTAGATACATATAATTATCATTGAATAACAAGCCTGGAAATAAGGCATCTGTCAGATTCAGACTTTGTCAGGTATGATCTCCTCAGTGTCTGCCATTTTGTACGGTACCGATTTATTTATTTTTTTTTTTTTTTTGTATTTTCACTTATTTTATTAAAGATGCATTATGTAAGAATTAGATAGAGCTAGCCATTCTTGCTGTACTAGTTCAAAAATAGATAATGAAAAGTGAATATATCGAAAATTGCAGTCAAATTGCTTTATTCTGTGCAAAGTTATAAGTGTGTTTGAAGTTATGACAAAATGTATTGTAGATTGTTTATTAATGTAGCAACGGTACTTGACAATTGAGACTGTCTTAATTATCTATTTTATTGTTAAAACTCGTAAAGGGCCCCAGTGTTCCTTGAAATTGAAGCCATCCAATGGCCCAGAGAGTTGATTATTATCTTGTCATGTTAATAAATGTTTAAATAATGAATTTTAAAAAATCTGATGCCAAAAAAAAGACAATAGGCAGATTGAGCTCTTACATATTGCGTCTTTAATATTTCTGACACAAAGTTTTCAATGTCAGACATATTTTGTCAGTTACAACAGAAACCTTTATTTTCAGGCCTGTTGAATAATAAATAAAGTATTCAATAAAAGAATTGTGTGATCTTGCAAGTGGTTCATACTTAAAATGACTACAGGTAGTACTCTACGATTCAGGTCAAGAATAAAATTATTGATCTCAATAAATTATATATATTGATTTCATTTGCCTGTAAAGCTAGTTTTGAAATATAACCAATTTTATGTTCCACAGTTGACATCCTGATTTATCTCTCAAAACCACATCAAACGGCTTGAAATAAGATCAGATAAAACCAATTCAGCCCCTTTAAAATTATTTCAAAAAGCATGCAGCTTAGATGCCATAATGCAACATATTAAAATGTTAACTAAATCCATGATTTACTCATGTCTTATAAGAAGGGTGATTACCTTTTTATATTTTGATTTTGTAACTAAGTCAAACTAACAATATCAGACACACTGCAATACAATTGTTACTATTACAGTTGTCAAATTCCTTGCAAGACCACACAGAAGGATATATACAAACCAAACCAGAACTACAACATACAGGAAATGGATTATCCCAGACAGGTGACATACTTCGCATCGTCATGCCATCGGACTTGGTATTACTCACTTGATACCGATTCTCAAAACGATGAGACTCTGAAATCGTCTGCTGTGTTTTGCTAGCCATGATGGATTCTGAAGCCTTCTGCAACGTTCTTTCCAGTTCATCCAGTCTGTTGGAGTCATAAGACTCATTGTGTTGTGTAGGGCTTTTTTCTGTAAACATGGTCATTTTCATAATTATTAAAATCTTATAATTTAAAAGTAAATGCATTTGAGTAATATTTTAAATATTCTTATATCAGTTATTTTCTAATTCGAAAGCTTTCAAAAATGTCTTAGTTGACATCTTAAATAGAAAATAATTATCTTTTTAAATGTTTGTTATAATTCATAATTAAACTCTACTTTTGGTTGTTACTTTTTATACTTAAGTGGTGTTTTAACTATTTTTTTTAGATATTTGACAACACAAAAACACACATCTAAGGGTTTGCAACACACTGACACTACTTAACATGTAAGTGAAAGGTAAAAATATCCACACATAAAAAGAATACTGAATTTTAAAATTGTGCATGCAAAAATATGTAAAGTAGAAATATCATTTCCAAAAAGTTTTTGAATCATACATTTTGGTTCAGCCATTTTTTTTTAAATCTTAAAATATGGAATTAATTTGTGATTAATGTGGTTTGATGCATAATTTCAATTATAATCAAGGTAGTTTAGAGGAACACACACAGAAAGCAGTTTTTATTATTATATTAGAATCAAAGCAACAGATTTTGATCAACCGAGACAACATTAATGATTAGAATGTGATCAGGTTTTCTTTATTTTAATTTATTGAAATAGAAGAGAGTTTCTTGAATCTATTTACATTACAAATTATTACTAATGTTTTATGCTATGTTGACTATTTGACTGACTTGAAAAAAAAATTATAGACGGAAGCAGTTTTATTCAGGTAAGTCTTCAATCAAAGTAGTTTTAAATGCTAGAGGACTCTAAAAACATTAGTTCACGTTTGATGGATATTGTATACGGAGGATATTTTGGTAAATATATCTATATTACAAATTATTTCTAAATGGAGGATATTTTGGTAAATATATCTATTACAAATTATTTCTAGACTTGTTGATCAACTATTTGTCGGATGGTTGCCGACTTATAATTACACAACTGCATCAATGTCATGCTTCCATATAAATGTCTAACTCTAATTAATCAGATTAGGAAGATATACTAAATATATCATATCATTACATAATAATCATTTTAAATATGTCCTTCACCATGAAGAAAATAAATTGTTTTTAAACAGCAACCATTAATTTGATAAATAATCTAAAAATAAATACATAAAATATAAAAAAAGAAAACCATCCTGATTTGTAAGTGAAGATTGGGGTGGGGTCACAAAATGGGGGGAAGTCACAATGTTGTGATATTAATTAGGAACGGGAGTGGTGTAAGTCAAATTAAGTGTAACACTCCACTAAAAGCGACTCAAAACTCAAGCAAATATGATGAAGGATTCAAAAAAACTGCTACAGAAATGGGTATCTTGTGATTAAATTGAAAATGGCAAACTCGAAGTAGATGAAAAACTGAGAAAGCAACATTAGAAAAGCAAACGTAAACACGACAGATAAACATACATTTTAAAATCAAAAAGGAAAAATAAGCTAATGAAATGCAAATTGAAGAAAAAATTTTGGAAAAGAAGTTGGGAAGAAGGTGAAAGGGTGTCAAAAATGTTGACTATTAATCCTCTGGCTTAAGACTTAACTTCTATCTAATCATGTTTTCTCATAATCCTGCAGAAAGCATTGCTTATTCAAATATTCTGCCAGCTATGCCAGCCCTATCTACCATTATTAACCATATTCCACGATATATATTGTTGATCATAAATATATTTACTATACATAAAGCTTGTAGCATTCATGGCACAATTTACTGCTAAATACTGTCTAATCATTCATATTATGCATATTCATAGGCTGAATATTTGTTCCGATTCCATTAAAGGAATTCTTTCCACTGAAACTACTTATTCCAAAACCTATCAAAGATAAATGAAGAAATCAACAGATTGCTTTACACGCTACTAGCTACAACAATCCAGGCCTTACCAGTTATAAACATAGAACATTCCATTTTAAATATGTCTTGAGCTTGGATAAATATAGTCTTAAAGCCAGAAACCAATATCACAGAACTAACCTAATTCTACTAGGTGCTTGCAAAACTAAACTACGAAAAACACAACTAAAAGCGACAACTGAATTGCCAATTCAGATTTGAATAGAAGAAATGAAAATTAACTTTTACAAGAAGAAAAATATCTTAAATTAACACTAGGAGAAAAATATCTTTAATTTTCATATTGAGAAAAATATCTTTAATTTTCATATTGAGAAAAATATCCTTAATTAAAACATAATATTGGAATAAATGCATTTACTGCAGCAATGACGTGTAGTCCTATTCATCCATGGAAATAAAATTGATATTTTAGTTGAATAAAGGTTTACAAAAGGTAAGTTGGCTCAAGTTAAAAAAAACAACAAAACAGAGTGATTAAAGTTTTAAAATTAAAATCAGAAAAGGGAATTGCAGCACAAAAATTTGTTAAAGAATTAGAAACAGTTGGCAACTCAGTTGTTAAAACTAAAAGCATGAAGGGGCACGGGGACACCACCAACTTACCCCCACCAGCTCGATGAACAAACACTTCTGTCACATAATGTTTCTCTGGAGGTGGTGGCGCTGGCTTTGGTTTTTCAGGCCCTGTAAGTGTTCTATAAGTTGTATAAGTGGTGGTACTATGAGGGCCAGTGGGGGAGAGGGCCCTCGGGGATCGAGGAGGAGTCGAATGACTGGAGCTATATGACCTAGGTATGATTTGAGGATCAGGCTCAGACTGAGCCTGTGGATGCCAGCTACTGCTACTATTAGATCTGGAGCGCATATAATCTCTACTACTTGTTCTGACGGGCGGGGCAACGGGTTGAAACCGCTGCTGAGTGGGCGAAGGAGGGGGTTTATTGGACGTACTTTTACTTCCGAAGGATCGAGTCTCTGTGGTGACTGACTGTGTAGTATAATGTTGGCGGTTATCTGGAGCATCCGGGAAGAAGCCATCTGTACTATAGGCTCTTCTCGGAGGACCATAAGTTGCTGGGACAGATGTTGGAGAAATCGGTCCGTTAAAACTTCTATAAGACGTATCCATGAAATCCTGTTCATCCGATTCACTCTGGGCTCGTCTAGTATAATATTTATTCTGTGCATTTTTCAGTTCAGACACAAGCTGTTTTTCTTGTAAAGATCGGAAATCACCATGATCTCGCTTGCTCTGTAATTTATGCTGCTGCTGCTGTAGCCATGCATTTGACGATTCATTTTCAGATTTATTTGAGGAGAAATGGCTGCCATCTAGCGTATGGTAGTAAGAGTCATTTTGCTTGTTTTCATAATCTGTTCTATAGGGCAGTGTATGCGTTTTGACATTCGATTCCGTCCTCATCTCTCTTTCTAAAGATTGATAAGATTTCGATTGATCTCGGGGCGATGTTGGAGTGTACGTAAATGCGTTTCTAGGAATTCCACTTGGTTTGCGATCAACTTCATCCAAACTTGATGAGATCAATAACTGGCGATTCTCTTCTTTTGTTCCGGGTAACTTGTAGCTGACTTCTGCTCTTTGGATGGCAACACGGTCAGGACTCTTTTGAGAATCAGTTGGCGAGTAGGTTGTAAAGGTACGAGTTGTTGTTGTGATAGTTTTGGCGTCTTGTCCTTTTGAGGAAGGACTCGACGGACCGGAGATATAGTTTTGTTGATTCAGCAGATCTTGTAGAAGGTTGTCTAACTGGGTGGTTTCATCTAGTGGTTTTACTGTGTCTCTTGGTAACGAATTAGTTCCATAATTGGACTGAACATTTGAATTATAATTAGAAGAAACAAGCCCATTAGTATTAAGAGAGTTGTACTGTTTGGATGTTTGATGGTAACTCTGTTGTGATGATTGGTGACTCGAGGTTATAAATCCTGAAATACAAAAAATACAAAATGTCAATTTCAAAGTCAACTGTCAATCAATCTTTACATTAATAACACACATGTAACAATGAACACATAAAGATAGAGATATAGCAGTAGGTCAATGGTGGGAGAGATATGGAAATTGAAAGGCCATTAGGTTGGCAGAGTCATGGTAAGCTAATAAGTTGGCAAAGTCACCAAAGGCCAATTGGTAATGTCACAGAAGGGCTCTAATAGGCCATAATTTGGCAGTCATGGTAGGCCTATATGTTGGTAGAAGTTACAGAATCACAATAGGCCAATAACTTGGTAAAGTCACATTACATTTCATCACCTATATTCAAAGTTAGTCATGTTTTCATTATAAATTATTTTACTATCGTACATTTTTAAAAGTTTAACTTGGAGATGGCAGTGTAAAATGCATTAATACAAAAGTTAATGAGCTGAAATATATGCTAGCAATTATTGTTGCACCTTGAAAATTTTCAATTCAAGCATTTCTGTACTAACATAATCAAAATTTCTATTCAAGACATTTTCCCTAAAGCAATTAGTGAGATCATCACCATTTTGATGAAAACATCTGCAACGGAGACTAGGGCACACTGACTTTACAGTTGTACAGCTAAGAAATAAGGCAGAAAGGGTTCACACATGAGAGTCTAAGTTTTTGGAGAATCTATAGAAGAAATTGTTATCATCCATGCCAAATGGTGTACTGTGTAGGCTATAAAAGAATCCCTAATCCTCAATTGAATATCAAAATTCTTGGATAAAGTCCTAACATATTTTATTTCTTTTAAAATAATGCCTTTATCAGTGTTTAGGCGGGTTTCTTTCAGAATGTGTTGTGTGATGCACATATATGTAAGATATATTCTGAAAACATTAACATTTATGGTTACTAAATATGTTTTTATTCAGTGTATGTGGCAGAATGTGCTTAATCTGGTGCCATTTTGCAATGAGAACGCTAGTCAGTCCAACATGTTCTGCTCTCCAAGTATTTTTACAAATGTCATTTCGTATTTAGCGATTTTTAATTCGATAGCCCTTTAAATTATATTTTCCACCTAAATATATTCATTTCAAAATGGCTCCTGGCCAGAAGAGCCTGTAGTATGTGAATGCATCAGTAATCGCAGAAAAGCTGCTACATTTATCAAAAGTAACAAAGTTTGTAAAGTCTTCACAAGTTTAAGAATTACTCAAGCGAAACCAGTGATGTATAAATATGGTTTTTCTTACCTTGTTTTAATAATTCAGTCATTTTAAACATAAAAGTTTCAAAAATATTTCAACGAATAACAAGAGATGGTTCACTAACGTAAATTCCTAAACATTTACATACACATGTTGTCGCGTCTGTTGTTTTTCTGTCATGTGATATCCAATTGTTCAATAGTAACTGACGTATGAAAATATGGGCTAATATTAAAACACCTACAAGCTGTTCTACATTCTAAAAAAAGTGTATCTTAAACATTTATACACCTACACCAACAGTCGGATGATTTTTAGATAAGACCATAAGATAAATATGGGAAGGTTGCCTTTGTTATTTTGTTTATGAATATATTTGAGTTTGTCTGTGATATTGTATAAGTTTATGGCCCAGTTTATGTGTTAACAACTATGTAAAAAGAGACCAGGGTCATCGGTAATGCTCTGTTGGTTTTGTGTGCATGAAGATTATGAAGCGTTACTGGTATTTTCAGAAAAGTACAATGTCACATTCTTCCCGCTTCTAACCTGTTAGACAAGCATCGTTTGAGATCTATCTTTACACAAAGGCTTAAATTACAAGGTTGTGTTCACGCATAGAACTTATTTTCATGTGTGGAAGGTCTTCAGGTGGGTGTATGATATTTTTACATGCATCATGTACCTTATTTGAATAAAATAATAAATGTATTAATTATCATATATTTCATCACAGTTGTGTAATTCTACCATGTAATCAGTTGATCATGTCTCCAATTGCATTCATAATGTCTATTCTATTATATGTAATTGTTCTCCCTACATGTAGTGTACTCGCTTAACAACTATAATATGTTGTTGTTGTTCATTACAATATTAACGTCTAATAAATTACACATGATATGATGGATAGAGTGTTATATGCTACAAAGTAATTTTGAATATCTTATCATGTTCAAATCATTATGTAATTTTGTAATGTTTATTTATCAATGTACTAGCATTACATTAATGTTACATATCAATAGTCATTTTGAATGTTTCACTAATTTAATTATATAATTCGGTAATGTTTATTTATTAATGTATTAGCATTACATCAATGTTACATTCTATCAATCAAATTTTTTTAATTATCTAATATTGTTATGTTTACTTACTAACTGACAAAAATACTTACATTAATATTATTGAATCAAAAATATAATTCTGTGTAATAAATTTATTCAAGAATTTCTTTTATCATATAATTTTGCATTATATAATTTCAGATGATAAACTATTAATATGCATTATATATAGATATCCAAGAATTTCAAAATACTCAAATTGAGGTTAGGCAACAAATCTCCATTATGATTCACCAATCATAGATGATAATACATAATAATTATCTAAGATTTTCATTAGAATACATATAAATGATTTTGTAAATGCTACTACAAATGACAAGTATTTGGAATTTAGTTTAAAAAACATGAAAACAACACCTAAAAAGCATAAGTGAAAATGGAAGCGAAATAAAATGTAAGATTGTAATAAACATGGATTAATAGGTAGAATTTAAGGAAAGGCTCTTTGTTTCTTCACATCACATTTGCCAATATCAGTTGGAAACCCTTTTGAAAACAAAATGCTGTCCTTTTCCATTTTTTAATTTCTGCTTTAAAAGCATGGATTAACCAAATAGAAAAGTTATTTTTTACTTTGTCTATGTCTATCCAAAATTTTTAAGGAGGCTACAGCAATTGTAAAATTTATTTAAGATTATTGTTTTGTTTTTTTGTCTTTAATGAATCTTATTTCATTTAAAACACAGTGATCATGATAATTTTTCTTGAAAAATAATTATTTTTTTTTTAAAAAAATCCCAAAATGATATTCACATCTTTTGTCAAGTACGCGTCTACCTTCCATTGGTTCTTACAATCTGAAGAATGATAAGAAAAGCAAAATAAAACAAAACAAAACAAAACACAAGACAAGTCACCATGATAATCGGAAGAGGAGGATATACCAGAGTCCATGCTTGAATTTATAGAGCCGTTAGCAACATGAGATGGGCCGTTCTGCACAATCCTTGATGTTTCCTTTTGTTTGTTTACTGTGGCGTACAAACTGCCGTCGACAGGACCCTGCGAATGGTCCACTGGCTGATGGGATACTCTCAATTTACCACTCGGGAGGATTCCGTTCTCATTGATGTCGGCTACAAAAAATGGTAGGTTTGTGTTTCATTTTAGCCGCAAAAAAAGATTATAACAAAACAAAACGGCAAAGTAACCGTATAAAAAATTTAAAAGAGGACTATGTCCAGTCTAAGGCTAAAAGCAGTTAAGAATGAATCCAAACTACACTGCTAATAAAGACATGCATAAAATTAAGATTCTTTGCAATTTTCTTTTTCAGAAGTGAAAAAAAGTGAAAATTATTAATATATAATAAGAATACAAAATATCTTAAAATTAATTACTTTAGTATGGGTATCAATAATAATACATATATACTTTTGGTGAAAAATTCAGCACAAGCAAATTATTTGCAAAAAATAGTATTAATTAACCCTGAACCACAAAAATTATATACAATAAATAATAGAAAAAAAATATACTTCAGGAAAAAAAGCTGTTAATTTAAATTTCTAGTGGCTAGATAAAAGAGAATATTTGATTGAATGAGGTTGAAATATAGGCGTCTGCTTTCTGTAGGTAGTTTAATTCTGGTTTAAGATAAAGAATCATTTTAAAACTATGAAAAAAACACCTAATATTCCATTTTTTAAATCTGTATCAAAGGTTTTTCTGAAAGTGGGATGGACGATATTCACTTATGAACTCATATAGAGGCTGCAATAAAATGGCCTTTCATCTTTCACCTTCGGGTTACTACGGTACTTATTCACAGACGCCCATTTTGCAACATACCACTATAAATATTCCTCAATAGTCTATACTTACTGTCTAAATGACCTTCGGCAGATAATTTATTAAAATTTTCAAAAGAATCTGATCGAATTAGTTGGTCATCACCTTCATCTACAGGCACAGTTACATCCGATTTAAATCCAGTTACTGAAAGAAAATACATTGGTCAACCTTCATGATTTTTTTTGTCACATCTCAATGTTTAATTTCGAAATATTAATATGCAATCAATGGGAAATGGAGAATTAAAAACATTCAGATGGCAGATTACAGAACACGCTGTATTAATTCTGCAGTATATTCATCAGAAGGACAGCACTTGGAACCTCCAAAAACTTTTTGATCCCATTTTCGCTTTGAAATCTTGCTACCTATACTACTTTATGTGCATGTATATTGGAATCAATAGAGCTTATTAAAGGTCAAGAAAATTGGTGTAAAATTGTAATAAAGATAATTAACATTAATGATCCTAAACGTGATTTTGGAGCTATAGAATCCCTTGCCAATTACAATATTATAAAAGTTGAATTTCTAATAGAAATATCAACCCAATAATGGTTTACAAAGATATGACAGATTGAAAATTCCATCATTCTATGTTACTCCCTATGTAAAAAGCTCCCACCATCTTTATTTGCCGGGGGGTTGGATGGCTGAATGGTTAGCGTGTGCGCTCTGTATCATAAAGTCTGTCATTGAGTTAACTGGCGTGGTTTCGAATCCCCGGTTGTACGTGACAAGGAGTAGGGTCGCCTGTCCAACCTCGTGGGTTTTCTCCGGGTCCTGCGGTTTCCTCCCACTGCTAAAGACCCCTACGCGCAAGCAAATTATTGAAATAAAATTAAACCATATGTTAGTCCCGAAATGACCTAGTTTGTGTCGAGTGGACGTTAAACCCCATTTCTCTCTCTTTATTTGCCATGAACCCAATTGATGGACATGTTTTAAATCTGGTAGAATCCAAACCAGGTGATTATCTAGCATTGATATTTTGATTTTTTTTTAAATCAAATGTTTAGTAAAGAATCTGAGTATATTTAAGTGTGGATTAAGGTGTACAAATTTTGATATTGTCTCAAATATGCAAATGATGCACTGAGACATTAAGTTAATAATTCTACAAAAGAGACCAAGCTGACCCAGTTGCGGAAACTATTTTCTGTGAATTTGATACATGGTCATTCATTATCATTAATACATGTTCAGGACGCAGTCACCTAATAACATACTGAGAATATTAGTGAACAAATAAGGCTAGAATTGGCCAATCAATTACCAGCCAATCGTAAATGACAGGAGGCAAATTATTCAATTATCTTTACACAAATTATATTTACTTTAAGGAAAGGGTGATCAGGGCCATTCTGAATAATTGTCACGTTTCCAAATGTTAGGACAAGCATATTGTTTTCACTTCTATTAGAGGAATTTTAGAAGAGATAACAAAATCGTTTTAAGAGCATGTTAAAACTTACGGAATTCTATAAAGTACAAGTTTCAATGTGAATACAGAAATTAACTATGATGTTGTTGCTATGGTATAAATGTTATGTCATTTCCTTTAATAAGCTTTACTGACCAAAGGAACTAACCACTGCAAGATTCCAGTGTAGGCCTATATACATGTAGAAAAGTAATCGTGGTGATGAAATATTAAGAAAACTGAATAAATGAACAAATGGCATATTTGGGGGTTGGGACATACCCAATATAAGCCTATCTTTACAGAGAGCTGTGCTCCCTGCCCCAAACATCCCCACATTATACTCAATCAATTACCGTTAGACAGTCCGAATTACAAGGAGAGCTGTTCATTTTACTCGGGTATTTTGAGGCAGTAAATATTAACATGTACCAAGCACTAAAGGATTAAGTTATTTTTAAAAAATTGTAGCACCCCCTATCCCTATTTGCGAAATCCTGCATATGTCAATGGAATGAGAATTTATAAAGATTAATATATTTAATTAACACTTACCTGAAACAAATGCATCTGAACGTGGTCCAAAAACAAATTCAACTTTGCCTACTTCTGGAAAACGTGGATCTGAAATAAAGAAAAAACAAACCTCTAAATCTAAATGCAAATCATTCATATATACTACTGTATGAGTTTCTATAATTGAAGAGACAATGGCAATGTATGTATTTTGGGTTTAGTGTTTAATGTTTGTAAATACATGTATGACGAACACTTTTAGAGGTTAAAAATATAAAGCAGGAATGATGGAGATGTGGGGGGTCTTTGGCAAGACAAACTTTTATCATCTAGATGATTAGACATTTATTTATATAAATGAAAGCTATATCAGATATTGCACATTGAGTAACACAAAGCGAAGTTGTATCAGGTGTTCTAGAAAAAGTAAGCACACCCTACCTAATACACATAACCTTTCAATACTTATTGCTACATATACAGACATAATTAAAACCTTGATTTCTAAAGCCAAAGATGTGCGATATACATGTGTTTGTGTGTGCTTTTAACTAGGCCATCAACACATGGTATATAAAGCCTGATAATTTAGAACATCAGGCGAGTATGGCACCATAGGCCTTCCATACTTTCAGTGCCCATGATCTGCATGGCCAACTGGCATCTTGGTGCTATATATAGCTATAGATGTGATAGAGGGAGAGTTGGCTAAACTTAGCAACAGATGGTATTTCCTTACAATCTCTATAAAGGTTTAGATTTACACCTTGGCAAGGTTGTAGATAGGAAACAAATTTAGAAAATTAATCCCAAAGAGTAAATCACTTGCTCTATATATCAATGGGCTTAATGCGAAAAAATTCCATTGAAAATATCCAAATACTCTCACAGCACCAAATATATTAATATTCCTGAATTTCAATACATATACAAGTACGACAATGATACGAATTAGAGTGCCCTGTCCAAAAGTACGCAATTCTTTTATCCAGTATTGTCTGATATGGTTAATTGTTAATTTATGATCTTAATTTTTATGAATATAAGGTGAAGTATATTTTTCTTTGATATTTAGCTGCATAAATTACAAATACATTTTTCGAAATAGGTCCCAAGTCCAAACCCTATTTCATGGAAACACACAGAAATTTTTCACCATAAAACACACAAAAAAGAATGTATAGTTTTACTGGTGGATGTTATGGCTGAATAGTGGCACTTTAATATATATTAAATTGTTGATATTTTATTGCCTAGATCGGTCAATGTGTCTTTTGTTCTAAAATCGCCACTAGCACAGGCTGGAATATTAACACAATAATATATTTATTTTGTCAAACTGCAAGACTGGTGTTAAGTGAATCAACTCCGACACGAACACCACCTCCTACATGCACAACACCACACAGAAACAAAAGGTCTTGTTGTAACATCAATTACAGAAGCAAAAAAATTACTACCAAAAAAAAGTTCCGAAATCTAATCTGTTAGACATTTGTTTTTATCAAAGTGATTTACTGCTGGTTCGACAGATCATTCCTTGTATTCAAGGTCTCGCCTGTAAACTAGTAGCAATCCAAAAGTTAAATAGGGTGGTGTCGTTTTCAAAGCAAAGGCGTATGCATCTAGCAAATTACTCATTTGATGGCTAATGCACGATCGGATGGTTAAATGATAAAGTCACAGAAATAACAAATTGTATGAAAATTGCAGGAAATCAAATAAAGAGATTATTAAATCAGTGGCTCACACAAATATTATAAAATTGATATCTTTATGATATATTAACTACATTAATTATCTATAACAATTTGTATGATATTTCATGTATTAGTGTTACCTAGCAACCTGATTGTTTCTCGATAATTTTTAGGGGTGTAAATCTTAATAAATAAATGTTATTATTTTATTCTAATACATATTTTGGGAGTTACTTATAGTTATTATTCATTAAATAAGATAGGCGAATTTACAGTTACAAATTTATTATAAAAGCTATGAACAGATCTAGGATAAAAGTTTATTTTAAGAATATTTCAGTGATCCTTGTAAGAATGACTTTCCAAAACCTTAATATTGGCATATCACAAACAAATTTGAATAAAGATATAACATAGATATAATATATTCATTGTAATTAGGCTTAGTTCAAAACTTTTTATTGCTCTAAATTAGCCATATAGAAGCAGAATGGTTCTAAATGTAAGGAAATGGCACAAGAATTGTCATGATTGATGGCAGCAGGTATATGACCTTACTATAGGACTTGCCTAATTAAATAGCACTTATATCATAAAACTTTCGGGGATAGTACAAGGCATATCTTTATATCATCTTTACTACACCAAGAAGACGCATCTTTGAAAACAACACCCCAAGTTTCAGGAATTCCTTAATGAACAGCACAATATGGCTGCTGATGGAATATCTGATTCACTCATACAGCCGCTTTGTTGACTCATCCCCTTTATATATGTATATATAAATACATACTCCTGCGTAAAACATATATATATATAAATATATCACTATACTTTATCTCCAAAAAAGATAAGTATATCATGCCCTACATCCAGCGATTCATACATTCATAGTATGGAAAGAATATTGGAATATAATCAACTAACATTATTTTTAGAACTGAACTTTAAACTTATTATCAAAGGCATAATGTGCTAAATCAAGTGATTCATTCATTTTGGGAGTACATTGGAATTAAAATTTTCAACCTCTTATGATAGAAATGAACTTCTGTTTTAAATTTGTAAAAAGGAATTAAAATTGAACAATGCAGTTGATAAAGAAGTTCATAAAGTATTAATAATTCATGGGATTTTCAATTAATCTTGTAAACTGTCTTTTATAGGTCATTTCGTTCATTTAGGAAAAATACAATACATCATTGTTCACTGTATTTTTGAAGTCTTAAACCTCAAAACAAGAGTATTTATGCACTTAAGAGAAATATATTCCAAAATAAACAAATTCTTAATTTGTGCTCAAAACAGCTGCAAATGTCACAAACTTTTAAAGTTATTTGTAATTTTCCTCGTGGAACTCTGAACAATTCAAAGTATTTTTCAAATTAGTTCAATCTGAAAAATGCTTAAGTATTTTTGAATTTCTGCCATTTTATTTGATCTCAGTTCACTATTGTTGAATTAGGTGTTTTCCATATGCACTGAAAAATATAAACATCCGGCACGCAAGTTTACAATATTCCGACCTGTTGAATCTTTTAAGTCCATTTAACTTGTAAACAATTCATTATAAAATCCATTTCACCCGTCTTAAAAGAATTTAATCCAAGAATTACGTCTTAAACACACTATGTTATTTTTCTACACCACATGCACCAACAGTTCAAATGTTCAAGATATTAAGAAATTCCATTTACACAAAAACATGAACCATTACAGAACACTATCCACCATTTTCATACGTCAAACTTACCGATTTAAAACATTGATCGACATATACTTACTACGAAACACACGAAAAGAAATCTGCTATATTCCACACTTCACACAGAAGAACACCTTATCCCACAGCTAGTGGGTTGCAAGTGGTTTGTTCGCCCACCGATGGCAAAGCGTCAGTCTGATGATAGAATGGTAGTGATGGCAGATTCTACACAGCCACTCATTTCCACTGGTCTAATAATAAAACTATTCTAACAATGCCAGCTAGGTCTAAATGGCACCTCTCCAACTAATGCAGACCAAATGACTTGAACACAAAACTTTTCAAATCTGCTAGCGATAATACTACTACAACTTCAGTTCTGCTAATAATATGTGCAGACGGTCTTGTATGCCTGGCCCACCTGGAATTTCTATCTTTTCCAGATACGCAAATTCATTTGACTGAAGTATATTTGTAATAGTTCTAAATATTTACTTAGGATAAAATATCTGGAGGTAAAAACTTATGAGATAGAAACTGAAATGTGAGTCAATAATATTATCACTACGGTTGTCTTAATCATCAAATAAGTCAGACTCAGGAGTGAGAAATGACGAGTCTTTTTCAGTTTAAAGTTATGTGAAATCTATCACTACCTTAAACGAGTTAAACCTCTTTGAGTTAGGTCAGTATTTAGTGTTGAATTGGGTTGATCTGGTGTGTAATTTTGAGAAGAGATCAACAAGGTCTACATGATTAAAGATCCATGACGGAAAAGTGAGCAGAAGTAAATGATTTTAATGACACAATCAGGCAAATAAGACATTTAACTGGAAAAATAAGTCTGGAGAGTGCTTTAGATAGTAATTTAGATGATCAAAGTTAGAAATTGACATAGGTCAGATACAGGAAATTTGTGGAGAGAAATGTGTTATCCTTCTGACCATCATTTTAACTATGATGCTTTTTGTTAAAACTGCTTATTAATGTGTGGTCTGAAGCTCTATTTTCTGGAATATTGGATCTATAATAATCTTTGGGGGGTTTTTTTACATGTTGACAGTTAATCAAAATGGATTATATCTTGCTATGAGTTCGATCTACAGGTACCAGTGTGAATTTAACCAACGTGTTAAATAATTTTATTAAATCACAATTGTATTTTTCACAGAGTTCAAAGAAGACGTTTAACAAAGAAATAAATTCAAATCATGTAAAACCTATAATTGTTAAAGCAAAACATTCAATACAAAGAATATCTTTGTTACAAATTAAACATTGAAAAAACACACCTTTGGTCTTTCTAGAAAATTGTGAAATTTCAACTAAAAGAAGGGAATCATTTCGAGTTTCGAAATGATCTTAGCAACATATGTGGCACATTCTTGTAGTGCATTTAGGAAAATTCCAGAATGACAACAAATGGTTTCAATTTTCTGTCTGGAGAAACCAAAACACAATGTTTGAAATTAATGTATTTACACAGTAGCCACTTACTACAATACAATTTGAAGTTATAGTAAAAGCCAAATTCATCACCCACTGTATGATCCAAGATATATCGGAATATTGTATTTTTGCTAAAAATGCTAGTCACCATATTGTTTGATTCAGTTTTTGAAAAACAGATTTTGAAATTTCAGCTATGCACATCATAGTAATTTTACAACACATTAAAGTCTACCATTGATGATTCTCAATCATGCCATGGTGCTACAGATTTATTTTACTTTGAAATTATGTTTAATATCGATCAAATTTTATGACTTCACAATAGAAATGGCTGATTTTACTTTGACTTAAGGTAATTATACCAGTTGACGATAAATAGCTTATTCTAACAACATAATTACAGGTCACCAAAAGTCAAACTATTGGCTGATGATTTGATGTATTTTGGTACATCTGTGTCTGCTTACAGACCTACAAACCCCTGATACAAAACATACCATATTGATGGACCATTTCCATGGTACACCAAATTATCTCTGAATTTATAAAGGAATAGATGCATTTGAACACCCAAAGCACATGACCTTTGCCATTTGACCTTGGAAGGTTAACCAGAAACAACATCAAAGATTTAAAGTTAAAAACATAAATCTATCTTATAGCAGAAATTCATAAAAAATTTTGATGATTCTTGAATTATGTGTACAGAGAGATTCAGTGCAGAAAATTTTAAAGTATGTCCAAAGTTGTAATCTGGTGCAGATGGCACACAGCTCAAGGGATTTCAATCTTAGCTTATCAATAGTAACGATAAACGATCATTAAGATACACTGATGAAAGATCTGTACAAAAACTCAATAACTGATAAATTTACATGTGTTCTAAAACTTATCTTATTAATTTAAACACAGCTGAATGAAACACCTTGAAATCTTTATTTTGAAATTTATCTCCCAAAGAGTTCAGCCCTAATAAATGGCTGCTGGTTCTATTAATATATTTTGAAAGTGTACATTTTTAAAAAAAAAAAGTGCCTGGAAAATGATGGCTAGATATTGTTTTCCAATTACCGGTAAATGTTTGGTTTTTCGTGCAATGAACTCGTTGTTTATATTGAATTAGATCACTTTAAAAGCTTAAACTAATGAGAATTCCTTGTGCTTTGAATACTTGTTCAAGAGTAGGCTGTAGCGCAGGAATGTAGAACATTAAACCCCCATTTCATTTCAAAAGATAATATTTAGTTTGATAAACTAATCTATACTATAATACCCTTGTGCTATTATGCATTCTAAATTATAGTTGGTACATATCTGACATTTTGGTTTATTTTGGTACTTCATGAATTGGGTTTCTTTTTAGGTCATTCTGAAGGATTTTGCCTCTAATTCTTACATATTGTTTGTCTGTGTTAGAATACTGTAGTAGTATCTTTTGGGGCAGATATTGCTATTTGAATCATTTTATTAACTGTTATAATTAATAAACTGACAAAAGATCATTGCTAAAACAACTAATTGTATACTGGAAACCATTTGTCTTTTAAATTGGTAACTGCATATAATATTGATGTGATGATTTTTCATGTCTGAACTCACATAATATAAATATCTATTTATAAATCCAACTTTTAAAAGCAAGGATTCATAAGCCACTCTAGCTTTAATTTATCACAGCAAAGGTCATAAAACAATGGATAATGAGCCAAGGCAGTCCAGTTTTACCATGGCAAAGACTCATAAGAAATGGTTTACCAAATGTCATATCACAATAACAATGTCATATAACAATAACAAACTTCATATCTAAAGGTATAAACAAGTAATACTAGCTCATGAATAATTAAATCAAATATTATTCACACAATATAAACAAGACCCCTGGTTAGACTTTAATGCATACCTGAATGACAATAGAATCTTATGAGGTGAAAAATCCACCCACTAAATCAAGCTTGACCAAGAAAATAAACTGTCTATACAAAAGCAGCAAGTAAAAAGATCAGTTAATAGAATGGTAAATACCTGGAACTTCCAGGAACCATGAAGGTTAACTTAAGATTCTAACTGATACTACACATGGTGCTATCATCCTGATAGTCTTTTATTACTACTGACAAGTGTTTACAGGCCAAATTAAGGTTTAAGAACTGTTTCTGGTTTAACGAATTCCTGACATTAAATGCTATACCATATCTTAAGGGTGTGATGATTATGAACCCATATTTCAAAGTCAAAGGAAGTAGATACAAAAATGAATCCTTTTTATTTACATATCACAGAATTATAAAAAAAACCTTATTATTCATTTTCAGAAAATATATTCATTGTTAATGTAAATACATTCAATATTTTCTTATCAAAGCAATAAAATGGCCCTGCTGGATTCAACCTAATTGCACTTGGGCATTCCATAAAATTTTCAGATCAAAGGAAGGTTTAATTAAAAATTTGAAAACTTATTTTAAAACTATTTGTGTGGGGTATAAGGTCATGTAATGTAACAGCTACAGGAACAAATGGATGAAAATTCTATGTACTAATTTTATTTAATTTCTTGTTCTTTATGTTAAATAAATTATGAACTAATAGTGCACCAAATTTATTACTTTAAAAACTCCTATAATTAAAACTAATTAACATGCATTCACAGATTGAGAGCTTAACAAGGCATGGGAAATTTGAAATGAAAAAGTCAAAACTGACAATAAGTAGCCTTTTACCAACTACCGTAAATGGATCAAAATACAGGTGACTTACTTGCTGTATTGTCTACTTGAATGAGATTGTGAAATTATGCACCATAATTATGTAGTAAAGTTTTACCTGCATTATATATATCCATGGCTGTGACGACTTATAAAACTTTAAATGCTGTGTTTTACAATCTTGGTTTGGTAGCCAACTTTTAAAGAATGATACCTCCAAACATCTATAGTTATGCTAATTATAATCTTTTCAATCAACACTTGTTATAAAGGGGAAAAAGTGTTTTTACAAAGTTAACTGTCTCTGAAAACTGAGTTTTGTGATTATGTAAATGTGAGTAAAGATGATTTTAAGGTTGAGTGAAACTCAATGACTGATAGCTACATCATGTTTTAGCAGATTATATCAGGTACTTTGAATAATTACAAAAACATCATCCCCTTAACACCAATAAATACAACTAGCCATTTGAGTAAAACTCATGAATCGTGCAACCATTTCAGCTGAGAAATCCTGACCTACACTCAAATCTAATCTGTCAAGTTTACACACTGTCACTTTTAATCATTGCATAAACTAACATTCTCTAACATCAAATGGACATTCTATTAAAACACCTTTTGTCATGACAAGCAACAAACATACTCAGTCTAGGTAACTATTTTAAATTAGGGTATATGGGAATTGACTGGCTTATTTGCTAGTGTTTAGACTTTCATCTATAAAGTTTGGATTGCTTAAGGTTTACATTTATTTCAATTAAACATATATTATCCAAGTGCTAAATCTGCCAATTGCAGGTCTTTCTTTAGACCTGAAATGTTATGTTTTAATTAGACATTAATTAGCTTATCCAGAGCATAATGAAGTCTTGATGTCATCGCTAGTCTGCAATATTTACTAGATTACAACCCGGTCTGATGCTGCTGATTATATCAAAAAGTGGATATTCGAGACTATGTTTTTTATCGTATCGACTTTAGTAATGATTATCGAGGCTAGACCTAAAATTCAATCGCTAAATTTTCAGTACCGGATGGATCAATTTGACTGAAATTTTCAGCAAATTCCTTTTACATTATCTAGTTTTTAACTATTATAGTGAGAACTGCCAGCTCTTTATCTAATCTCCCATAATGTATCTTTAATCAAATCCAAACCATTCAGGATGGTTTTCAGTGATCACAACTAATGAAAGAGTGACTTTAATTTAGTGTACAATTATCCAAAGTTCTTCCAAAAAAAATCATTCACTTAACATCCAAGCAGGCAGATTTTGAATGTTTCTGGTTAAAACAAAATAAAATATCTGAAAGTTTTTGCTCTGTTGATATCAAACGATGCAGGAAACTGTAATACTGTTTGTTTTTCCTTCTTGGCCTAATAATTTTCAGGTTAACGATGAAGGAAAAAAAGTTTGCCAGCATCCATTGGAGAAAGATGTATATCTATGGCGGAATAAATTGAGAAAGGATGTACTCATCAACTTGTTGGAGCTATGCCAGGTAGAAATATGATCCAAGTTAGAACCTGGTCCTACCTGTCTGCTAAATATCTCCTTTTGGTACAACTTATAATAGTACATATAATAATTCAATAGGCCACTACAAGTTATTCTACAATATGTGTTTACATTTCTAAAACATATTCATCATTATTATCTTTGATATAAACCATATACCTTAAGGTCATAGGTTGTGAAGTATATGTATATTAATAACAAAATAGATTAAAGACAGCATGGTTGCTTAGAAATGAAGTATTCATTATCTTTAATAATCTAAATGTTTACAAGAGGCCATAACAAACAACATAGCAAGTCTGCATCATTAAATGACAAATTCAATAAAACAAAACTTGCAAATGCCTTGCCAGTCTATAAACAAAAATTAACATCGTTTTTAAACATTAATATGCTAGGATGAGGACTCAACAAACAGACCCTATTGGCTAACCTATCTGACATATTATAGAGGGCAAGAGCAATATCTTGACTACCACAACTATGAGTTGACCTTGGATAATTCTGGGAGCTGACATGTGATAGACATCTTTTAAGGTATCATATCAACAATTTTAACCTAATGGTTTCAATCACAGATAAATTATGTGAAAGAACTATAACATTTTCCCAGGTCATTAACCATTGGTTTATGTTTAGTAATTAACTGTAGTCCCCTTTTAATGGCCACTGTTTTAGCTGGTAAATCAGGCACTGGAAAAAACCGTTGTACCACCCCTTCCACCCTTTACCTTGGTGCCCTTAGCACATGCATGCTTATTTTGCTTAATGATTAATCCATGGCTCCATAAAATCTAGACTAATCATGTACTTGGACATAAAAATATTATTCTATTCTTTATTTTAATTAAAACATTGTCTTGTACTAAGAGAATTCATCATAAAAACATAATGGCCGCCAGTAAGCTGCCGCTTGATATACAATGAAAACAAGTTTGACACCTAAATGGAGATATCATGACACAATGTCTAATAAAACGTGTTGTGGAGTTTCAGTAGAGGAAAAGAAGAAATAACAATGCTATTTGGCAAATTGACAAATGTGTAACAGTAATAACAACAATATGATTATACTATAATATTTATTGTATAACAGTTATTGTTTTTGGAAACCAGAGTGTATATGGTCACTGTCCAATGGGGCTGATGTAATACATAACATGGCATGCAAATGCATAAGAAATAAAAGTTGCTTGATAAATAAAGATTTAAATAAATAATAGGTTGTCAACAAACTTTTATTTGAAACTGAAAAAAAGCTGCCTCTTGCAGCTTATCGTAGGCAAGCTTAAACATAGAATAAATACAAAAACTATTTGGGCACAGATGGAGTAAATGGGTAGAACTTCTTGAATTTTAGAGAGGTTACTGAAGATGAGTGGGATTTTATGAAAGTTCCATGGATAACATTAACCAAGAAACATCAAGTGGGATCCCATGGTAACCATCTATTTCAAATAGTTGATACTCACCACAAAGATATAGTCTTCAGGTAGGCATAGGATTCCCCAACCCAACATTGCTTTAAGCTCTTGGTCAGACAATTGACGTTCGGATACATGCTCTTAAGCCACAATGACTTTGGACTACCAATATGAATTCGCTTCAGCAAGAGCGTCTTCTGTGCTAAATTATATGAAATTCCGTACTACCATGGTTTGTGTCCATCAATGTCATAATAATCTGGACTATGTAACAGATTATGAAAACGAAACTTACCATTGAATGCATCGTCTAATTCTTGTTTGGAGAAAACCAGATTGTAATCAGAGATAGCACAGGTATGAAACTGACAGCCCCACATTACTTCTCTCTGTCCCGTTCTCATCTTTTTATGATAGCACTTAATTAAAATATCACCTCTTAATGGAA
This sequence comes from Patella vulgata, assembly GCF_932274485.2. Taxonomy (NCBI): domain Eukaryota; kingdom Metazoa; phylum Mollusca; class Gastropoda; family Patellidae; genus Patella; species Patella vulgata. The sequence goes on from NC_065887.2 coordinate 29,663,108, forward strand.
TACCAGGAGAAATGGATATACATACTTTCTGCATATTATCAGAAACATTGCTGAAAGAGAACAGAAATATTTTTTAAGAAATAGATTACCGGTACATTGATTATGAAAATTCAAATGAACTAACATTTGATAAATTATCTCTGATTCCAGTATATCATTTTCAAATCGTAAAGCTCTTTATGGAGAAAAATAACTTTTTAAAATATTTTCACACATCTGAATTTTCAATGGAATACAAGAAAACGTTTTGAATATTTTCCATTTTGTTTCATTTCTGATCTACGGTTACATGTATCTGGCTCATCCTAAAGTTTTCGTATTTTTCAATTCGAATACAGTTATTCTTGTCATGTTTAACTGAAGAAATGTAAAGAACAATTATTGCTTATTTTTCTAACAAGATCTTTCCCACCTGGCGGTCAACTTATAATTTTGTTCAGAATTATTGCAATTACTTAATCAGTCAACTTATAATTTGTTCAGAATTATTGCAATTACCCAATTTAATTTATTATTGTCATAATCATAAATGGTATTTCATTTTGTTTAAGTATCACATAATTGTTTTGGCAAGAAAAATTCCATCTTCAGTAAACAGAACGGATATATTTGCAAACTTTCTGCACTGAATGAAAAGAATTAAAAGCTTATAGAAAATACACTCTGCACTTTAAGGTATAAAAACTTTGATTTATGTGTGTAATCTTTAATCATGTATGTTTATTTCAATGCTGTATTTTATCAATCTCTTTTGATGGGGTCTTATCAGTAGGTGGGTGGAGGACGCACCTTATGGCACAAGGCTGACTCAATTACCATGGCAACCAGAATGTGTCTAATATTATTTACAGGTATCATGGGGAAGAAAAAAAAGAAATATGGCAATTAAAAGATTTAACCCAAATGGCAATTAAATGGGCTTCTTTGGGGAGCATTTATTCTGATCTAATACTTAGTATAAATACATTGTTTTTGACATCTGTACAGATTTGTTTATATCAAGAAGAAAGCCTACAACTAATACGCATGTAACAAGCTGTAATATGATACAGCTAGCTTCTGAAATCTGTCATCCTGTCTAAAATTAGATTTCTGCTCCTCCACTTGTTTATAGATAATAAACGGGAGCATGTAGGTAATAAGATAATAATATATATAGACCTACAAATGTAGCTTGGGCTTTTTAAAGGGGCTTTACAAATTTATTGAAGAAAGGGCTTTCTTAATAGAAAATATAGAAGTACAGGGTAGTAATTGTAAATGTGAAAAGGAACAAATATGATAAAATAAAATATAATACATAATAACAAGGTGGAGAAGTTATTTACCAGTATGTTGAATAGAATATTTCCTAATTCATGTCATCATTCAGGAAGAACATCTGATATATACATATATAATTGGCAATTTATTAAAGATTAGCTAATATGTTTTCCTTTAAATTGTTTTTTTTATAGTAAAAATTTTAGAATTTCACGTCTTTCAGACAGTTGTTTACATTATTGTTTATTTCTGACAGCCAACACAGGTGTATCTAGGAAAGATTGATTATTTTTGCGAAAACATATCTGGTGTATTTTACCTCCCAAATTGAAAACCTTAACCTTAATTATATACAGTCTTTAATAAATTGACGAGAAAAAAACCACTATTTTTATGTCTATTTAGAGAGAATACATCTGTCATGACTTCAAGTTATTTTTACGAAACGAAATAATAATCTTAAATTGTTAGCCAAGCTCATAAGATGGCAAACCACAAAGACGTAATTATTATAAAACTGACGCAATTTAAAACCAAATTCACAAGTGGTACTGTAATTACATGAATTTTCTGAATCTATTCCAAAAAGGCAACACAGTGTCCTTGAAAAATCTGGTAAAGTGTGTTATTTACTCTTTTTTTTTTAAAAAACATGTAATAATATGCAATTTAGAGGGTGAAGTGTTCTGTTACTATGACAACCCAGTGTATTAGATATAAACATAATGTACAGAAGAAACAAGGTGGTAATCGCTTCATGTGAACTTTTAAATACATTTGAATTATGGCATTGATAACACTTTGTGAGTAAAACATTACCAAGCTCAGATCTGATAATCATATTTGTCATATTTCTATAGACAATAACTCCTCTCAACACCATTCCAAGCATGCCACACAAAATACTATGGGAGTTTTCATCCATATCTATCAAGTGTAAAATGCTTTCTCCAAGAATTTTTTATTTAATCATCATAACATCATTTTTTGCCCTATACAACAATCTCTTTAATGCAACAACATATCAATTTTTTTTTTTATAAGACTTGATTCCATAAAGAATAATTCATTTCTATCCACAAACATCTAGCGCAAGGCAGAATCTAACATATGTTTGTTTTATTTTTAATTGTTCAGATTACTATCTAGTATCTAAGTCCTTATTTTTCACAATTCTGCCTGATGCATTGGGGTTTTAAGAAATTTGAATTACTTATGTAACAATGATATATTGGGAGCATGCCCTGAAATAAGCGGCCGGAACATTGACAGGCCGAATTGCCTTTTGTCCACATGATTGTTCGACCAAGTTTTTGTCAAAAATAATAATTTCCATTCCCAAAAACAAGACGTATATTTGAGTCATTCGTTAATGTTTATACTCGAAAATCCATTCCCCAAAACGCTGCATATGTCATGAAGTAATCAGTTTTTATTTCAATATATCAGATAAATACTAGACAATACACACACTGTTTGTGATCGCACATGGTAATATATTATGATGACTGTTACTAAAAATAGATGGTGCCTATGTATGATTGGTTAATTTAACTGTACACTAAAGTAGAACTTTCACGAGATGCAAGAAATTATGAGAGATGGCATAAACAAAATTTCCAAATAAATAATGTTGAAAGAAAAATTTATTTTGATGCAACTTTTCTATCGGTTACGATTATATTTTGAATGGGGTAATGTGTTTAAATATACGTTATACAAGCTATATATATATATATTTAGAAATGTCGACAAGTATTTGTATTGGAATACCGTAAGTAGTTCTAGATGATAGCAGTTATTTCAAGGCTTAATTGTGAGTTTTATACTTACTATATTCCAGATGTAAAGATAGGTTGCATCCCTTGGTATACTTTTATAAATGGCCGACATCCACCTCTCGTGTCAAAGTTGGGAACACCATGAATAACAATATGATGCATGAATAGGGGATTACTGTTGATTTTGATTGCACCCGATAATAAGCCAGCAAAATAATTTACATATCTGAAATAATAAAGCATTAATACAGGTTATATAATTTGTGATTTTTTTAAATTTCTAAAAATAATTTTGAGAAAGCAAAACAAATTCATTAATCATAGATGTGATATAATCTAATCCTAGTCACATTTTTTTCATGATCATCAATAATCACTGGCCGATAGTTGACCGGAAACTTCTTTCTTCATAGCATCAATGTGTGCATTTACAGTTATGATTCTTCCAGAATGAATGAAATGGGGTTTTCATGTCCTACTGATCTGCACCAACCAGAGTAATGAAGATAGGCATATACTATGAGGGAAATTTGTCTAGACAGCCATTGAATTCCAACTATCAAGAGTTTTTTTTACATGCATGCCAATATGTGCATGGATTCGATTATCGAAGATCATGCATATAACATTAGTACTAATGATTGTATACTGTAGCATTCTCAGAACCATATTGTCCCTACTAATGTATTATGGAATAACTAATTCATTAAATTTCTAATTTAATGTTTTAATTGATTATTACGTTATTTTTTAAATTTCTTACCTTCGTTGAGATGGTTGTGGTAGACCTCCTAATTTATCATCATAAAATCTTTTCATAGCAAATCTATCTAACGCACCATCAGCACTATAATAATAAAACATAACAACAGTGTTTATTTAACAAATTAAAATCTAAAAATTGATTGGATTCATTACTTATAACTTGTTCTTTAATAGAAATCCTACAATGAAACATCAGGACTAATTTTGCAAGAAAGAGGCAGGTTGCTAGTTACTTCCCCTTATTTCAGAACCCATAAGTGTAGTTCATGTTATCTAGTCCCCTTTTATATCATTATCTTTTTTTACTTTTAGAGCAGTGCCAGGGACAAGAATAGCATTTATGTCAAAAGGAGAATATTTGGTGATCTGATCCCAGATTATTGTCTGATGCTAATATTTGCAGTCATCCCCCTTTATCCTGCCATATCTCCAATGAATGCAATATTTTTAAAAGTATGTTTTAATGTGTATGTAAGGCAACATATCTGACAAAACACTCTTGTATTGGATTGCAAATAAGTATTTCTTTGGTTGGAAATCAATGACGGTACCAGGCTCATATCAAAAGTAAGCATCACTTTTTAATAGCTAACCAAATAATGCCTTATGTTAAGTTTTTATGAAACATCATCATCAATACATACCTTGCACAAATACTACTATAATGCATATATGCTGCGATGACATTTGCTATTCTACCCTTGCCGCCTTTACAGTGAATAATAACAACATGTTGTGGATCAGAACTTAACCAGGAGTCCATGGATTTACATATACTACAAAGACGTTCAAGGGGAGGTGCCAGATGTTCGGGCCAACCATATTCTTTTACCTGAAAAAAAAAAAAAAAAAAAAAGTGAAATTTTTGTTTGTGCAGTTAGTGTTGTATTGTCTATTACAATCTGTGCAATTTTTCCATTTGTGATTTATTCAAGATTCAAACTTTCACCAAATGGGCCTTTCTTTCCCATTTGATCAATATGAGTTACTAACCAGTTTTAATAATTCAGTCCCATAGTCTAGTACCTCGCTGTTAAAGATACATCATAGGGAGATATTAATTTATTTAAACACCTATTAACAGTGTACCAGTAATTATGTTCTGTTTGTCATATTATGAAATACTTACATGTGGATTTAATTTTGTCAGATCTGGTCTTTTATCAGATACATTTATAATCTGAAATATAATAATACAATTTTTAATTTAAAGCCTTTCAAAGCCTCAATGAAAACCATGTAATTATTCAGAATCAGACTGACATTCTAAGACAGAAAAAGATATCATGAAACATTAGATGGCAAAATTTATGCTAGGATTAAATGATTTTAATAATTTCTAGCCCAATATGCTTTTCGATAAGACTATGTCAAAACATGTGCAGATATAAATCTACATTTTCCTTTTAGTCTGGAACATTGTGCTTTTAATAAAAAGTAATAACGCCTGAACTTTTAACATAATCAGTTCTTTATTAACATATTTTTAAAAATATTCCATTTTGGCTTATTATTTTTCCATTAATTAAATAAACACTGATTAAAAATTTTTAATCCCAGTTTATTCCATCTGCAGCGAATCTCTTCATGGTTAGAAACTAAATATATTGAAATTATGCAAAATAAAGAACGATATCTACTCACATAATAATTATCCTGGTGTTTTGTTTTTAACATTTTAGTTACATCTTTTAAGTTATATCGGTAAGTCATATCATTTCCATCTGATACAAAACACATGGCTGAAAGAGAGAAAAGGTGTAATTAAAATATCTATAAATGCAAAAAAAAATAATGTGAATGTTCGAGGCAGTTTACACCCATTTGACACTGATCAGGTCACTTTGGGACTAAGATTTGTTATATTTTTGATCTAGGAACTGGACCCCAAGCACCACTAACTTGTTGCTGTTCTTATTGTTCTTGGGGAAAATGCTCTCTGAAAAAAGTCTAAGGCTCCACCTATTCAATTACAATCAGCATGGAACTTGACTTGCTTGTTTGATTACAAGATGGTGGCAATGACGTCATGCTGTTTCCTGGTCCAGAGGAAGCTTGTTCATGTTTTTTTTTTATTTTGATGATTTACATACATGTAGGGATCTTTTAAAGTGTAAGAAAAGCAGAGTACCCAGACAAAACCTACAATCTTAGGCAGATGACCCTACTCCTTATAACATCCAGCTTTGACACTGACAATTATCCCAGATTTAGCAGATGATCGTATAAGGAATTGTCAGGTGATCTTCTGACGATCAGCCTAACGTGGATGTACTCAAAGACCCATTTTGTGACTAGCAGTAGTTTTTGCTAAATTCATGATTATGATGTACTGGTAACACATCTTAAAGGGTAAAGAATATATTACTTACAAATGATTCTTTCCGTTATATACGTGACATCCAGGACCATCTGGTCTTCTCCAGGTGGATCCTGTGTCCTGTAAAACAATGCAATCATAACAGTTATTCAGCAATAAACCATGAAGAGAACATGTAATAAAGGACAACATGAAATTGCTTTTTTATGTGGGAAGTTCTAACATAACTAGATTAATGGCACAAATTCAAAAACCTATATATTATTTCACTGAAAAACGATAATAAAACAAAATAATAACGTAACGATGTCACTATGCATACACATGACTTAGGGACTGACACAAATATAACTTAGAGTGACAAAGCTGATTACCCACCAAACATGAAAACTGACCATTTGTATTATAGAACTTTATTAGTTGCAAGAGAATAGGATAACAGTTTCTAAGAGTCTATCACCAGGTTTATTCGCTATAGGTCCTTTAATATCAAATCGTGATTTTGATAGTAATAAAAGAATGCAGTCGTATCATTTCAAATTTGGGTTTAGGTGTTGGTGTCTCAAATTGTAATGGACTTTTTCCAATTAATAATCTTTACAGTTATCAAATAAATGATAACTGCATTAAGAATATTACCTCAAGTGCACTATATATTTGCCTTGCGACAATATGTCTTTACCAACTCATAAATATAGTGTTAATATAACAGGATCTCTTCATGTAATGAACTGAATTTGGGCCTAGGGCAATGTATCAAAATATCTTCGAGAAAAGGTATAAAATCTATATGTAAATTCAATCGAGTGTATCATTTACTACTAAAATCTATTCTCAAGAGAAATAATATTTTCATTTGATGTCTGCTGGACTCAAGCTTGAAAGTTTCAATAGATATAACAGTGTATATAGGAATTAGAATGAAAATGGGGTTAAGATATAAACTGATATGGGCATGCCCTAAGAAATTTTCAGCCAGTTGACTGCTTTGCTAAATGCACCATGAAAAATGTCTTATACAAAGCTAATTCAGTAACTTAAACTACCTATTTAAATTACTTAATGTAAAGGGATATCATTATATTCTTGTGTAGGAAAATATTAGTACAATATTTTCCGTGTATCATACTTTGAAAGACATTTTTAAAGGTATTATGACGGATTAGTTTCTAAAATATTTAGAGCATTAAGAAATGTTTGATTTGTTGACTCATCCTTTAACAGTTGTATTAAGGACCCATATTTCATGAAGATTGAAAATAAAAGGAAACCATAAATGATAACGTTACAGTTTACAGTTGTTCAAAAATAAAGTTTTTACACATAATGAAAAAACCCAAACCCCTCTGGCAGAAGGGGCCTACCCAGTATGCACTTAAAACATTAAATAATTGCATAAATTAATGTCTAAGGTAATTGTGTTACACTTTAATCTTTTAACTGCATAAATTTAGGCATTTAGGTCTGCCAGAATCATCACTTGAATCAGATTATGAGATTCTTACCTATCTCTAGGCTTGTAACAGGTAGAAAATGAATAAGAATTTATTCAATATATCCATTCCCAAGCAATATTATATGATCCAATCAAGGAACTCTCTGTATTATATTGAGTCATAAACTTTTTTATCTCCCTCCCCTCCCCTGCCCCACCATCTCCCCCCCCCCCCCTCCACCAAAACAGATATTTTTTAAATATTTTCATTCTATAATTTAGTTACCCTTACTCCCTATCCCTACACCCAGGTTCCATCATTACAGTCCCGTTCCATAATACATCCTATAATATATCATAGGGTGTAATTATGTTTAAAAATTATTTGGAAATACACATTTTCTATTTATTAGCTCAATTAGACAAAAAAAATGAGTCTTACCGTGTAATCATATCCCTGAGACTGGACATGATACCTCGTGAGCCTTGTGAGTTGACTGGAGGCTGAAAAATACAGAGAAGTTTGTCATAAAAATATCAATTGTGGACTAAGTCCTTAATCAAGACAGGCCAGGATGTATTTCATGCACTGACTATATGTTCCATACATGCTAATAACATTACTAATAATGACCATCTTTGTCCATATTTATACATTAAAACAATTGTGCAAGTCATTCCTTAAATAATCATGTGTGGTGGTGTGATGATGACAATCAATACTTATGAAATTCTGGTATTAAATACTTATTGTTTCATAGGCTCGTATTTCTAACATTAAAGTACAATTACTTGGGGTTTGTTTTTTTTTAATGTAATCAGTTAAATATTTAGAATTACTATTTGAAATCAGTCCATTTTTTGAGAACTTGATTACTTTTAACCCTATTATCAAGTGACAATACTCAATCAATGGGAGTAGTCCATTTACCAGTAGGTTATTATAGAATCAGGTGGGGCTCTCAGTCAACAGGAGTAGGCTAACCTAGGTAGGTTATTGAAACAAGTGCCAATTGATACATTCAACTAACAGCTTTTTTTTTCTAGATACACTGGCCTACAGGGTTGGTTCCTATTTTCAAATTAAAAGTTGAAAATCTTATCTATTAGTATACGATTTGTCTTTCACCCTCCAAACCCTCTCTGGATTCACTCGAGTGTATGTTCCAGGAGCAGATCTGCAGGAATTTAGAAGTGTGCAGTCCCCTTTGTCTACCAAATTAATCCTTGTGCACCCCATCCCTAATTCAAAATTACTGTATCTGCACTTGATACTACACAATAAAGTGCTTTGAAGTTGACAGAGAAAATCTGCTATGTCTAAATTGTTTATCAATCACAAATGAATTTTGAGTCATTATAGCATAATCTATTCTTAGATCCAAAGCTCTAACATGAATTATTTTAGGATACAAATTTACTGTTACACTCTATACAATCATAGGTGTATAGGTGTATTGATACTGTGCCATCATTTCTATCACAAAGCTCATATTGGACCTGGTCCAAAAATGACAGGACTTATTTAAACAGTATTAGATTTGTCAATGATGTCAGTCACATTCTAAGATCATTGATACTAACTTATTCAACACATTTGTATGATTTTTGTCCAAAGAGGAGATAATAATAAACTGTATTATCATATTTTTATAGAATTCTTTTGTGAATATCCAATACTGGGTTAGTAGAACTTTATGTTACCAGAGGTAGATTTAGGTCAAGAGAAAGATATATATGGGGTTTAATGTCCACAACTAGGTAATTTTTGGACTAACAATTCCCTTTGCATGTAGCTGTCTTTCGGGGGAGGGGGGGGGGGAGGAAACCGAAGGATCCAGAGAAAACGCAAGCAGTTTGGCAGGCAACCCTACTCATTGTCACACACAAGCTTGAGATCAAAAGGACACCACTTAACTCAATGACAGACCTTATGAGCTAAAATTTAAGTGTAACACCATTTGATCATCCCCAGGTCAAAGGAACAAATCTTATCTGCTCACTATGGGGTAGGTGGTAAAATGTCATTTATCCTTTACATTTGGTTTGATTTTTAAAAAAATGTTATCCGCTATGTTACAAATGTTTTAATAATTCAGTACCATCTTATTCATGTGATATTTTACAATTCTATTGTCCATCTTGATCAGTAAGGTCTTTATCAAAAATTCCTTTAGTTCATACGATCTTTTTTTCTTTTAAGACTCTCTTTTTAGGGAATAAGCTCCCACTTTTTATTATACAAAATGATACTATATCTCCTTTTTAAATCACATTTAAAACCCCATTTACTTTTATCAGCTGTTAATCTTTTTTGTGTATCTTTTTTCATCTTTTAAAGGTGGGGGTTGGGTAGTCTAGAGCGCTTTTGATCATACATAATGTATGTCATTGACTCAAATGGCCTGGTTTCAATACCAAGCTTGTACGTGACAAGGAGTACGGCCACCTACTCAACCTCGTGGGTCCTCCAGTTTCCACACTATGTGCAAACAAGTTATTGAAATACAATTTTACCATATGTTAGTCCTTAAATGACATAGTGTCACCTTGAAAAGTTTTAATTTATACATTTCATTTTTGTGTCATCTTTTAGAGTTTAAATTTCTACATTCTTATACATTCTTTTATAAATGTGTATGTTTGTATTGTAAAGCAACATCTGAACACTATTATGAATTATGTACTATATAAAACATAACATTTTAAAACTGCAGTGGCACCTTTTCTAGCTGTTCACCCAATTCGCATGTTTATCTGATATTTATAGGGTTATTTACTTATCAGTAAATTTGATTATCTTTTATGACTAGGATACTTACCTTTTTAGCTAACATCTAACAGGAAATTCAAGCAATTTTTTACGAGAACCTTATCAGAGTCAAAATTAATTTATTTCACTTCAATGATTTAGAAGTCAAAAGTAGTAACATGTTCATGTATTTAAAGATGCATTATGAAAGAGCTAAATCTGCCTATTGTAGGTCTTTTTTCTCACTTCATGTTATATAAATTATTGTTTAGACATTATTCACATGACAAGCCCACAATCAACTCTCTAGACCAAGATATTGAAAGGATTAGAACACTCACTCTATATAATAATTTAATTTTAAAAATAGATAAACAAGAATTTGTTCATTATCATAGCAATGGTAGTTAACAATCAAGACTATGCTTTATCTTGTCAAAACTTCCAACACTCAAAACTTTGCTCAGAATAAAGTTATCTAACTGAAATTTTCAATATATTCAATTTTCATTATCTATTATTGAACTATTATAGCAGTTCTTTATCTAAATCTTACGTAATGCATCTTTAATTGAGGAGGATACACAGAATTGAGGCATGTAGAATGTGGTCGTACTGTAGGCTTCATAAATATAGAAGAGACATATTGTATGACAAACAAAAACAGATTCAAATGAATCATTAAATGATTAATTATCTAAAATTGACATCCAAAATTATCCAAACATTGAATTGCTTAAAGTAAATTATATTTAACAACTTTTGTCCTCATTGGCTAAACACAGTCACAGTTGTCAGAAGGTTTATCAGGGGAAAAAAAACAGATCTGATTCGCCCAAGAAGAACATTCATGAAGCTATTTGTAAGCAACTGAATTGAGTTGAGCCAATTATAACCGATACACAGATAACTTTAAATTTCTCATCAATATGTCTCTTTTATAAACAAAGTTACAACATAAGGAGGGGTTAATTACTCACAGATCTTACAGGGTTGTAGTAGTTTTGTCTGTTTAATGTTTCATTGCTCTGTAAATAAATAATATCACAATATTCACTCACTATCACAGCACAAATACTCACTATCACAACTACAATACACCAATAAACAATACTCGGAGGGCAACCTAATAAAAACTGGATTTTTTCAAGCAGTATATTTGGTTGGTCAATCCATTAACCTAAAAAAATCATGTTCAATCAAACCATTTTCTGGGACTGTGACAACAGCATAATTGTAACTTTGAGCATGATTAAGCAGCTAAATGTTAAGTAGCACAGGGTTGATTGGTAGTTTGATTTGGATTCTACCAATCCCATCACTGAACATGACTTATAGCTGGAGTAAACAATCGAAAAACAAAATATTGGTATAATTTTGATTAGACTACTGGAAAGGGGTTATAAAAGAAATGCCCAGATCTCTATTAAATATTCCCTAAAAATGATTAAATTAACATGTATACTGGAATTTGGAATGGGTCCCTGTCCCTCAACCCCTGCTTAATGCAATTTGGAGTTAATATTAAAAACATTTCACAAATCTGTGAAAATCATTTGTTGGTGTACTGTAGAATAATGATGGGATTCAACAATAAAATACATACATATACTGGTAATACAATACTAAAGCAATACAATATCAAATAATAAACATAAACATGTATAATATATATATACATAGGCGTACGGGGAAATTTTTGACTGGGGGGGGGGGGAGGCGGTGGTGGTTGGTGCCCAAAAAATGTAGTTAGGTTCTTAGTATGTTACATAATAATAATAAATTCGCTGTTAAATTGGACACATTCAAGAACGCAATATTATTTTATACAACTTTTACAAAGTACAATTGTGTGCCCAAATTTTCCCAGCATTTGGTGCCCAAAATGGGGGGGCGGCCGCCCCCAAGCCCCCCCAGCTTGTACACCTATGTATATATATATATGTTAGCTTTTTTTTCAGATCTTAAAATGCTCAACTGAATATAACTTTTCATTGATGTACCTATGTGCTTGTATAGAAGAATCAATTTGTATTATGTTTAAAAATAGTCAAAGACATATTTCCTGCGCGGTCTCAACCATAAATAGATAACTATTGATTGGGAATATATCCAAACCACCAAGAAAACATATCTGTGCTATGAAATATTATACCTTTCGATACACTTCAAGAGAAGCTATTTGACAATCTACAAATGTGGCATTACCATGCAATGTGTGAGTAACGAACTTATGTATTGTGGGTATAAGCAAATTTGGGTGCATAGTTTTATTTTTCGTTGCTATTCCACATATTAAATCTTGAGATAAATCTATAGAGGGTCAAACAAATGGCTTAATTAGGCTTGAGGGAACATATCTTTAAGTCAGACAGAAAATAATTAATTTATTAATTAAAACAAAACTTCATTTTGTTTTGTGTACTGTTATGTATTTAAATGATGAAGCGAATCAGTCACTGTAGGCAATAAAATCTTCAATCAATTAGCAAGCCCAAATACACTCACTGTACTGCACAGCATGCATAACCCTTTTCACTGAACCAAGAACATTGAGGGTTTACCCCATTAGCCCATAATGAGTGCCTATATCTCATTTCCACAGAAGCTAAGGTCAATTGACCTGATGACAGAAGTAATTAAAGGTAACAGAAGTAGGAGTCAGGAATAGCTGATGACTTAATGTAATGTCAATTATTTTCTACAATAAACAGATGTTTGTTCATAGGGACAATGTCATGACGACAAGTTACCTCATTAATGATATACAGATTGAGTTACCCTTTATAACATGAAGTGCTATGGTAATTGAACCAGGTATTACAGATTTTTATCTTCGCTTAATTTATTATTAATTAATTGTGGTTGATTATCACAAGCTTCAAATATTTAACAACAATATTTAACTTCTTAGAAACACCGAAAAACAACTGTACATATGCATAAATTTGAAAAATATGTAACTATGTTTATATATTTTGTACTATTTACTAGCTTGCTATTATTACTTTTTTAAGTGAAGCCATCATTTCAAATATTTACTTTTTATTTAAAACGAGATATTGTTATTCAATAGCCATGCCATCTATCACCTAATTGATGACCAATGGCTGGAGCAACAGCAAGCCTTTCTCTATGAAACTATTATTTCAATTCTTATATTAATCCGAAAAGACACTGTAACTTTAGTACATACAGTGAAAAGCAAGAAAAAATGCTTACATTTTAAAAATACCCCCAAAACCTGATTTCTGAACATTTGAATCAATTGCTGATCATTGCCAAATTAAATCAAATGCCAGATGTATTTTAATCCAATCTTGTCTACTTGCATTCATTTTCTTTTTTAGTAGCCCACCAATTATTATATGTTTTTAAAATTCTTTAAATTAAATGTTTGTTTGTTTAAAAATAATATATTTTATTGTAGTGATTTCAATCCTAAAAAATAATTAACATACCAAGATTCTGTTTTAGTTCCAATGAAAATAAATTGCATAGAGACTCTGAAGAACACAAACCAGTTTGACATATCTCCATAACCTAACCCTACTGATCTACAAGCCTAATTTTACATCTGCCAAAAGTGAAACCTTTCGTTCATACGCCATAATACAGGTTAAAAACATATATCAAAGCCATAATATTCAAAGAGAACAAACTTGATCTTCGGGTATCAAAAAGTTACACAGTTCAAATTAAAAGACAAACCTAACCCACATTAATTTACGATGTTAAAATCTAAAAGGTTGTCATCTTTACAAGGTTACCTAACTTGTAAAACGAGGTATAATTTTTAACTATCCTACGTTTATTAATCTTTCTACCTTTGATCGAAAAAGTGCTCTTGGAGTGTATGACTTCTGCCTTTTCATTTCTTCTAAATCTTCTAAATCCATTGCCCAATGAACAGTGGGCCGTTTGGCTGAAAATTTGTATGTGTTAAACACGGATGATTGATACCCTTTAAAAGGGTAATTGGAATCTGTTTGTGACCTCATTTTAGAAATTTTTGTAATAAAAAATAATCCCCACAAAAGTTCAATAGGTTCAATCCAGGATTATAGTTAATGTGTTTTATTCCTGATGGTTCAACAACATGATCCTTTTGTGAATCCAATTTAATCTTGATAATCCAAAAGAATCAGAAGAAACAAATAAATTTACGGCACTAGTTACGAAATTTAAAACTGAAGAGGCTATAAAGTTGCACAGCAATGGCCGCGCTGCCAGTTGTTTACATTAATCTAAATCCAGTGAATTGTGCACTTATTCCTAAAACAAGAGGTAGGAAACACTATGTGCCAAAAACTCCTGTATATCACAACAACCTGCCGAAGCCAAGAGAAGCGTTTTGAGTCATGTTACGAGAGAGTTATAGCCATGTGGTTCTAGAGGAATTTACAATCCTTGGGATGAAAGCCGTTTGTTGAAGAATTGGTAAAAGTCCAGGATCTTTTAATCAACTCGAAATTACTGGAAGCGAAATAATGGCCATTTGTCTTAATTTACCGAGATATCATCGATTTCATAACAACATAACCACTGGTACAGTTAGTCGCGTTTAAAATCTGCACAACACAAAACATCACAGAAAAAAAACGTGCTTACACCTGTTATCAAAACATCAGGATGTTGAATCTTGCTTAAATCTCAGAAACGGCACTCACTTAGTAAAAAAAATAAACAAGCATACTTTTATAAGTAAGTCCCGTTTTCTAATCGAGATTTTCCTCATGAAATGGGAGAATTCATTGATTGGTATGGAGTCAAGTCGTGAACATAAAACAATAGATCATGTTATCCAATTAATTAATCCTGTGATTGTGTCTTTGTACTTTATGACTTAATGAGAATGGCGGTGCCACCTTGGTTCTAATGGAAAAAGTTCTTCATTGATTTCCCATGATTACTTGATTACAACATATTCCAATTTTATTCCCATCATCAGACTAGATCACTGTCACAGTACACACATTAACAGTTTACAGAGGTCCATTCATCTAGGGCCTGCTTGATTCATTATAAAGACTATATGACACAATTCATCAACTTCCTTTTCAACAAATTGCATATCCAAAAATACTTGTTTTGTGTCAAATGTCAGATTTTTTTTTGATACATATCTTATAACTAAAAAGTTATCACAAACTTTGACATTTCAGATTGTGAAAAAACTTATAGAGTTCACGGAAAGGAGTGAGCTAAATTAACAGTTATTGCCCCACCCGTACTTAGGTCAACATTGAGGTATGAAGTTTCCTATCAAGGTAATCAAGTTGTATATAAAAATTCATGTTTGACAGTCTATTAATACCTACATGTACCTGATGGTTACACTTGAATAAACATTCACTTAAAACAGGCTGACAAAATCAACTGGATATTATTCCCAGCCATCAGAGCGCAGATTTATTATCTCCTCTTAACACATTCTTCATTCAATTATCATGTCATGTAATTTATTGGCCACTTCTGCTTCACTTCAAAAGGCTTCTTTTCTAATTATTCCCCTTTCATTAGAAACCGTACACTCACAATAAGATGTCCGCAATAACAGATCAACGAATAATATAATGGTCAGTGATCCAAATGACAACAAATATTATAGCTGTATTCATGTGGTAAGTTGACCACGGTCCAAGTTATTTTTTAATGACTTCTACAAGTTTTATACTTGTACTCCAGGTCGGCTGCTCACTGTAATGTGACAGAGATGAATGTGTTCCCAAGTTGCTCTACCATGTTATCGGAGTTGACATCCAGCACTTCAAACAAGATTGTCACTGTATTTTCGCAATCAACTGAAGGCTGACGGTGAAGCCCCCTGAGCCGAGATTGTCGTAAATATCACAGGGACGTAATTCTCTCTCTCATCCTGTTATTTTCAAAGACTCTGCCAACTTTCTTTGATTCAATGTCATCTATGATGAAATGATATTTCCATAATTGGGCTAAATAGCCACAAGCTGTTGGCAAAGTGATAATTTTCTTAACTCAAGGACGCAGGACAGACAGAATAATAAAAAAAAAGAATAGCTTGTTATAATTCAATATAACACTTTACGCCTTCACAAACTGTGTATGTCAAAATGATTATATGCTTTTGACATTTCTGAAGATCTTCTTTACAAGTTTCAACTCTAAATTTAAGTGAATAAATCAAATTCAACTCATCCAACATTCATTAATAAAACAAATTGTCAAATTAATCCAATGTGGATTTCTTACATTTAAAGGCAATAAACTAAATTCATCCTTCGCTTTTCACTTAAACAGAACCTTTTACTCTACGCAAATAAAATGATATGAGACAGTTCTATAGCTCAGCATAAACCTCACAAATATATTCAAATAGACTTTTAATGACCAGTTTATTCAAAGGGGTCATTGTCAATGCCTTTGCCTTGACCCGAGTCAACTGTTACAGCCCTTATAATGAATGAGATTATATGCAAGACAACTTTGATCTAGACTTAAAGGATATCAATTTAAGTATTATTTTCTATCCTAATAAATCTGATTTTGATCTTTTTTTAAAATATTCTTTTTATTTTTATTTGAGGCCAACAGGAAGGTAAGTATGTAAATTATGGCATATAAATATTTTCTGTCGCGCTAGAAGTGTAACGTCTTATGAATATGTAAACAATTGTAATATGTTAGAACTTGAAAGCAACCGTAACATGACGATTCTAAGCTGTAAAATATTGGTGGGTGTCATGCATGAGGCAGGATATGTTTATTCTTTTTTAAACCTTTTAAATTTGGTTATGGGTTTAGCTTAAGTTTGTTCACAGTCTAATTATAAGTAGATCTAAGTACTGTTTGGAGTGTTTGCTTGTTTCAATTTTGTTATTAAACTTCGAACTATAGTAATTAAGGTTTAATGACATGCTTTAAAGGAGCATGTGCTCTGTTTTATTTTGTTTTTTCTCATTGTAAATGGTAAACTTGACCATGTTCATTGCTATGATTTTCCAATCATCTCACTGATATCATAAAAATGGAAGTTGTAAGGTTATGTTCTGTCCAATTCATCTATAGGACTAAACCATTAGGAGTTTTGGGCTGATTTTACTTGCAAACATGCACCTATGCCGAATCTAAACTTATTCATCAGGTGTAGACTAATTTGTATGAATAACTACTCCTATTCAGCTATATCAATATAAAAAATAACAGTGTTAATCAGCAAGCAACTGTGGCTCTGATTATTTGGGAAAGACCCCATCCCAGCCATAAATATGTATGCTTAATTTCAAGACAAAAATTCTAACTCTAATCAAATAGTTAATTTTTAGAAAAAAAAATTAAATAATACTGCAGAGACATTATTGAAAGATATCCCAAGACAGCTTGTACAGGCATGTTAAAATATTGACGCCTTCGATAGTAGTATTTGTATAGATATTCATATGTCAATGTACAAAAATAGTAAAATATAGCTTGTGAATATGATTGGTAGGCAGTGTGGGAATATCTTCACCTTTACAATCCAAAGAAAACTATTCAGTCAAATAAAAGGAGAGCTTAGTAAATAGAGGGTATATAATATGGTATATATTAGTAAGTATTTAAACTGATGGTATATATAAATATATTAGTCATATCTACAATATAGATCTGTATGTACACCTGGGTTTTTTATTTATCTACCTACTTCTATTAGACCTATAATAACACCTGTGTTAATCCTTTAACCGTTAGAAATAAATAGATTTACTCTTTACTTATAGTCGTGATGAAGTATTGAAGTGATGAATGAAATTTTTTGTACATTTCGGATCAATACAATGTTGTAGGATGAGGATCTTAACTGATCTGTACGTTTAGGTAATTTAGTCTTTTCAAATGAAATGTGCAAACAAGCACAGATCCATAACCGGCATCCACTTCAATTTCCATTTTGCATTTTTAGAAAATTAAAACGTAATGAATGAAATGTGTTAGCAAGTTCAAAAATAGACATTTACATAGAGGGAAAGGGATGGGGCACACCAATTATAAAAGGACACATTAGATGGGGATGCCCATATTAGACCCCCATTTCAATGACATGGGACTGGAAAGGTATTAAGGTGGGCCTGGATAAGGTGGGGAGACATCAGGCTTCACCTATGGTATACATGCACTAGTCTAAAAACTTATGTCCGCAAGAATGAATTTGAAGGTTCAAAGACCTCTACTGAACAGAATTCAAGCAAGTATGTTAAATTCATAGCCACAAAAAAGGACAACAAAAGTTGTTCTAAATGTATTACAACTGAATTGAGAGTTATTTTTAGCCTAGTACATACCTTTTAATTCTATTTATAAAATAGTCATTTCTTTTTTGCAGAAAGGTAATTGTCAAATGACTGAAGGACTTTCATGATATTGGCACTAAAACTTCATAATAATATCTATACTATCCAAAATTGATTTGCCTTCAAGGTTGGACAAACCTGGAACATGGGGGTGAGTGTTAAACTATCTGGACCAGACAATGGAACATCTTAAAACTGAACTCTCACCCACTAGTCTTCAAATAAATAAAATTCTAATGTTTCATCCGGAATGTGTCGATCTCATTTTATCAGTCGTACCCGGCTCTCGTTTATACCATTATAGGTATATTTTCATGCACAATGTATATTTAACATTTACAGATATTCTATCCATATACATGTAGATAACAAAATGTCATTGATTGATACATGTGCAGCAGACGGCATATCCACAGCAGAAGGCATATCCACAGCAGACACGGCATATCCACAGCAGAAGCCATATCCACAGCAGACAAACAATATACTGGTACACATGTTCACCATATTCTATTTAAAGCTTGCCCCACATAAAATAGTATTTTATGAAAAACAGTTCACATTGTAGCAGCAAATTTCCTCAAAAGTGTGTCGAAAAGACAAAAAATCATAGTAAAATTCTCCTTGCATAAAAAAAATGAAATGCTATGTGTTATTATCAAATGATTGTTACGGCATAATAGTCTCAAATGACCTAGGTAACAGATTGCTTTAACATGTTAGTCTCAACTGACATGTTAGTCCCAAATGACATGGATAAAGGATTGCTTTGACATTAAAGCCAGTTCAACCTGGGTAAAGGATTGCTATAATCCAGTTCAACCTGTGTAAAGGATTGCTATAAACCAGTTCTACATGGGCAAATGATTGCTTTTATATTAAAACCATCATGGGCAAATGATTGCTTTTATATTAAAACCATAGCAATGTTTTTTTTTAACAGATGAACAAATCGCTGTATATTGACTTTTTTTCCATTACAATCCAATACAATGAGATAATGAATCAATAATTGAATATTAATGTGTATCAGCCTATAGTTTATTCATTAACAACATGATTAACAACAGCATCACATGTGTCCATTAAGGCAGACACAAATTAATTTATATGACCATTATTTCAATGTAATTTCAAGCCAATTGTTTTTACTGATACAATTTTTGAATAATTCACATTATGGGCATTTTCTACTGAATTGTCTAGGTTATTAATATTTTTTTTTTTCAAACAAAATGGAATTGCTCAGCCAGTAAGGAAAAACCTTATTGAATGTGCATGTCATCACTGTCCAAAGTCTGTAAAGACTTGTATATAGACATTATTTCAAACTTACCAAGTCTGTTCAAGTAGGAACTATTTTTACATTATTTTAGTCAGTTTTGAGATTTCATGACAATCTAACGATTTGAATTTCAACAAATTTTATGTACAATGCAGGATTTTACAACACAGTGGGAGCCTATGGACAACACCAAAATTAATTCACATGATTTGATAGTAAAGATAAATGTTCTGTCTCACTGGTTCTTTGATTTTGTCATTCCACTTCATGTTTTCTTAATATTTTGTTTGATATACACTTGATGTGGGTGTATGCTATGTTGCTTAGCAACCCATTTCATTAATCCCACTACATGTCATCAACTAAATTATACAGAACATAGGACTATCCAAATTAAATAGCTAATATTTTTCTAACCATTTATCGAGTAAATAATATAAATGTATTGCATATTAGTCATTCACATTCAAGCATTCCCGTTGTGCTATTAATGGATTCATTTAAGTCCACAAAGTTTCAGTCTAATTCACATGTTGCTGGGGATAATTAACACCCAGCTATTATGCAAGTTCACGTTATCACTCTATTATATTATTCATGTTAAAAACTACAGCCTCCCATGCACACATAGCATCGCTAATATCAAAATGAAATGTCACATTAGCTATACTGTTGAACATAGAACTTAGTTATAGGCCCATAGTGCAAATGAGGGGTTGGATGGCCGAATGGTTAGCACATGTGCACTGTATCATAAGGCCTGTCATTGAATCAACTGGCGTGGTTTTGAATCCCCGGTTGTATGTGACAAGGAGTAGGGTTGCTTGTCCAATCTCATGGGTTTTCTCCGGGTCCTCCGGTTTCCTCCCACTGCTAAAGACCCCTATGCGCAAGCGAATTATTGAAATAAAATTAAACCATATGTTAGTTCCAAAATGACCTAGTTTATGTCGAGTGGACGTTAATCCCCATTTCTATCTTTCTCTCTCTGTGTAGTGCAAATTCTCAGAATCATATAATGACAACTATGGGCTGCTGAATGGTAGAATCTTGAAATAGTATGCTTGTGGACAGAATTCTCAAATGTTGTACTAGAGGGTAGAATTTTAAATGTGTGTGCCGGATAGAATGTTGTACAACATACTTAGAGGAGTCAATTTTGCCACGGGTTGGTGGAGGAGACGACAATAAATATACAAATGTAAAGTATTTTGTAACTATGGTATGCAAAATATAAATTACAAGCATGTTTCAATCCAGTTCTCATTCACAGCTTCAGTGTTGTCTTATATTTTCAAAAATTTCTTGTAATAAAACTAGCCAGTTGGTGAGAACTAACATCACACAGCTTTAAACTATCAGTTGACCAACAAAATGATCCATTACCAAAAGAAAACAGACAGGATCCATAGTGAATTCAGGGTCCTTGGGGGTCATTTAATTTAGATTATGTGAAGAGTTAGCAGAAACAGGGTCATAAATCTCTTGACCCTGGAACCACATATTGCCTGATGGTCATCAAGGTTGCTGGCTGCTGTATTTTTATCAACTCTTGACCATTAGATACCACCCACTATTGTCCACTTAACACCTCATAGTGATCACTACACTTTTGTAAAGGATCAATTCAAATCTGTAGTGGCACTTGGCCATTCAAATTCTTGAGACAGTCCCTCTCTCTTACACTATTTATCAACTGTATGAATGGCCAACTTTTTTATCATCTTTTATAAACAAAACCTCTTAAAGTAATGCCCATTTCTTCTTATGAGATAGTGGGGGTACACAGGGCAATTCATTTAATAAATCATAACAGTGACAGCAATTCAGGTCAGACTGATCTCAAGTAAATTTGATTCAAGACAAAGTAAGGAAACTAAAAAGAAATGAAAAGCCTTTCATGGAAACCAGCTTGCAATACAGCTCACAATCTGAGATGGTCATTCTGCTGATGTAAATCAATCTTGAAATAATCTTCAAAGACAAGATCACACTACAAATAGCACCAAGTCTGCAATAATGGACTTGTTTGGACATGCACCCTTGAACTTCTGTTTAGCTTAACAATCTTAAAAGTAAGCGTTAAAAACTGTGAATGAGAATTCTATTGTACAAAATAAATGGTTATGGTGATGATGAAATCTACTTAAGATCATGTTAAAAGTTAATGATTCATAAATTATCTTCTTTACATACCATTCATTCAAACTTCGTACATTGGTTGTGTTCTAGATATCTATGAGAATTTTTTACCCATTTAGAATGTTTGTAAAACCACCAGTGAATACTATCTAACTCAAAGGGAAATTATCTATAAAAAAATATTCTTGGGTAACTATAGATAGCTTAGATATAATGCTTCTGAGAATTGTATGGCACAAGTGATCACACTTGCTTTTCACACGACATTCACAACCAATAAAGAAATTTGTTCTTTAAGTCAATAATAAAATGGAGTCATATTTTAACGATTAGTATTAGAACATAATAGCTGTAACTCCTACAATTGAACTGTATGTCAAAAGGACAAAATGTCGGACATATATTGTTATACATTCTATGAAGTTTTTCATAATAGTAAGAACTTCGTTTTCAAAGTAAATCAGCCATATGTCTAGAATGACCTAATGACATATTCTTTACAACTTATTACTCTTGCAGCATTGTGATTTATTTCCAAGTAATTAATCTAACCTTCATGTTTACAAGCAATATCTTTACAAACGTAACAATATAACCTCTTCAACTGATAAGAATATAAATTTTCTGAAGCTTTCACACAAAATATAAGTATATGCAAACTAGTTATACTCTGAATGTGAGCAGGAATATTTTAGGAACAAAAGATGGACTTTTAATATAGGTTTAATCACTATCCATAAAGACCTAGGTCTTTTATGCATTTCTTTATTAGATGTGTGAAAGGAAAATGAAATTTAATTGTAATGTGCAAGGACTATTAGCCCTTGTCTTTTGATGTATTTTCGCATGCTAACAAATAAAATTTTGAATGAAATGGAAAGAATTATTTTTAGTGTTAGAAAATTATGTCCAAGATCAAAAGACATAATATTTGACTGATCACAGCTGAAGTGCTACATAAACATCAATTACAAATTTTATCACTATCGTTCAGCATATTAGTGAGTGAGGGTGGATAGTTTTCAAACTTTTAATATAAATATTCACATCAAACATGCACACAGGCCCATT
This sequence comes from Patella vulgata, assembly GCF_932274485.2. Taxonomy (NCBI): domain Eukaryota; kingdom Metazoa; phylum Mollusca; class Gastropoda; family Patellidae; genus Patella; species Patella vulgata. The sequence goes on from NC_065887.2 coordinate 29,686,231, forward strand.
ATCTTAATGGAAACTATCAATGGAACCAAAAAATCTCAAAACTTTTATCATTATTGATAATCAATGAACAAACACACTTGTTAAATGAGACCGCCCACTTGTTTTTGATATCAGATTACTCTTGTATATAGACCAAACAGCTTACAACCAAGACCAAATAACAATGGCCTACTAGCCTGGCCAATTATCGGGTCATGCTAAACTTGTTGTAAATAGAACAAGTGGATATAAGGACACACCCGTTTACACATGGCCTGGAAATCTGATGCCAAAATGTACAAACATTGGTGTTACGACTGACGCAACTCAGCAATTGATAGAATGCTCAACTGTTTTTTATATTATTGGCGATTTGATTTGTGGTCCTCTATGGCTAATATGCAATTATCTGATATCAATAGAACGAAAACTGGCAAAATCAGCTTTAAAAAATGCTGGTGGATACACTCCTTCAACAAATTATTCGGCAACAAAGCTAGGGAATAGCTGTGTCAAAGCCGGCAGTGGAAATTTCCTTTTTTGTTTTTTTCCTTCATGCATAAAAACATTGTACGTGGCATCTATAACTTTTCTGGTATACCCAGTGTTAAACGCAGGTAGATACACATAAATTGTATAAATTGTATATAAAGGTTGTCCAGGGGCAGAACAAACTGTCTTTCATATTGATCACTCCAGTATATATCAGAAATATTGAATAACCAAATAGTGCCTACTCATCAATATGAGGCAAGATACTAAAGGTAAAAAAGGTTTTCTGTTTTGTAATGATATCTCATATCTCTCTAAAGGACATCAAAAGGTCAAAATTATAGACATTAATACCAATAAATAATTTCCAAATTTGTGTAAAGTAAGAAATAGAAGTAGACCTAAACTATGTTTATCAGACACATCAAATTATTATGGTGGTTCTCCCTTTTCAACACATTTACATTATACAATAGTACAACACAAATTGTAAATTTTGCGAAATTCCAAAGTTATTAAGATGGGGCATCACATGTTTTAGAAGGAATATACCCCTACCCATGCACAATACTTGGCACTATTGTATTTGTGATTGGAGCAAGGTTTGGGACATTTAAATGCAGTTATATTTCATAACTTATGAATGCATTTTAGATACCACTTAAAAACAACACAAAGTTTAAGAATTTTCTAGAAAAATTGGCAAAGTTTGAATTTAAATTATAGACAGTAGCCTGCACATTTGATGAGTACACCGATCAGATTTTATAGCTATTCATGATGACTTTTTCAGTAAATGTCTAAAAATGATTTATCCAATAACTGTTTAATATCCTCTTTGATGCCAACATCATCCTCAGACCCCTCACCTTAAATATTAGTACAAATAGGGTGAAAGGTTACCGGAGGTTATACCTTAATTTAATATAATCACCATAGAAATGTCACCATGGAGACATTGAAAATGTCACATAAGATAAGGGCAAAAAGAAGGTCGATTTGTATTATTATCAAAATCTAAATATTATCTCTGTCATTTCTCCATCAATGAATTTTATTTTATCAATCTCTTTGTACCTATAATTAATTAATGTAAGACATCCATATTGGATTACAAGCTAAACAAATTTAGTCATGGAATAATGTGACACAGATTAACTGTAAAACCATCCCTAATTGGTCCTTTTACATGAAGTTCAAGGGTCATTAGGCATACATTAAACCTGTGAACTTTAATTTCCTCTTTGACAACCAACTGGTTACTATTCATGTCAAGAACGTTTAATTCTTTGACATTTCTTTTAACAAACAGAAAAAAAAAATTGCTATTTTGAATGGTTTGGTGGAGAAACAAGCAATTAATGGAGAGATCACTACAGCCATATGGCTATGCATGTCCTTGAATTGTATCAAAAACACACAATAGCAAATAAATTTCCTACAGTAAATGTATGGGGGTATTAAGAAAGAAGAAAACACGAAACACTTCACAGATAACCACAAGTAATTTGGGAAGAAGGAGCCTCAAACATTTTTTTAGCACCTATCTGCCATTATATTCTCTTAGTCTTGGGATTTGAACATGGAGTCAAATCAAATCCTGGACATTCTAATGGAAAAGCTATCATTCCACTTTTTAACTACCACGGCATCCAATCATAGTAGATATGTGATATTCTGAATTGGATTTTTTTATTCACTTGTTCCACACAATTGAATATTAACTTTTCAATTCCTTTAACAACTGTATGTCCATTATAATAAGAGATTTTTTTCAACAACTAATTTTTCCCTACTAATTTCTTATACTATGTGTAGTTTATAATGGTAGCCCTTACCCAGAAGGTTCACTCGATGTATTTCATGAACTCATTAACAGAGCTTAGGAATTTTTCTGTGGTAGCACAATTAATGTGATTACATGTAGGCTATGTTCTAAATGGTCTATAGATCTAATACAAATTTTCATGATTGACATCCCTACACGATTTGAATACTGTTCAAACAACTAGTTACTACAGCATGCCAGGACTCAATAAAACGGACCGGGTGTTAAATTCTGAGTGTGTATGTACATTTTGCGAGGTCAGGCCAATCCCACACACATAACATCACTCATACCTTACTTAAATTAATTGAATGTTTATGTAGTGTAAGGAAACTAAAATAAATTATCCTCAAAATAGACAAATCCTTATAAGGTTGGAGTTACACACAAAAACATGTTTGAGGTCAGAGTTGTGTGTGTAGCTGACATTATTGTCGTCATACTATTAAAATATTACATTGTGTACACCTACATATCAATTTTTTTTTTTTAGTAAAGTACTCAAATGTATCTATTTGGTGTACAATGTATTAATGTAAAAGTTTCAGATATAGTTTAGATAAAAAAAAAATGGTAAAACATTAGTTAACAGTCTTGTACAACTATCTGAAGAATGAAATTCCATAAATAAGTTGCATAACCCAGTTAAGCATATTGGTGACCATTACCAAACTGCTCAATATTTTGAATCATAACTTTCAGACATGGCAAACAGGGCATTTTGTCACATTTTGAGATTAAATTTACATACATTAAATTTACATTATAATCAATTTTGTTTTTGGTTTTCAATGAAATCTGGGATTTCTCCTTAACAATATTTGTGACATGGTTGACATGAAAATGTATTCTACACTATAACATGTGAAAAGCTCAAACTCTACATGTGGAGGATTATAATCTTAACTATCAACAGTTTTATTTTAAAGTCAAATGGTTGATTAAAACTGTCTTAAATGTAGCAATATGCACACAAATTACTACATTTTTAGTCTGAATATTTGAACGGAGAGGAAAGCCAATCCTAGCTCAAATAGAATGGTTCAGCCATGCTTGTTTATGTTCTAACACAATTTTTTATTGGTTCTTGAGCAAATAACATAATGCTACTTTCCTCAATTGTGTAGGAAAAGTTTGAGGAGATAATGTTATTGATAACAACACAGATTTCTGAAGCACCTTGACAACCTCTCTATATTAACATACATAATCTTGCCTGTACAATATACTACACTACAACAGTCACATTGCTGCAATGTAAATAAGTTTTAGAGAGTGCGGCAATGGTTGAATGGTCATACAAGCATACGGCTACAGTGTACACCACCAATGTTACCTACCTCGTCAAAAAACACCTAAAAACTTTTCCTAAGAAGTTTCTTTGATTGAATAAAGGGTCCACAAAAGGCAGTAGAATATCCTTTCACAGTGAAAGTAGTCCAAAGATGGTGTAAAGAACTAGTTGAAAGAGTCTGTGTAGGACAGAACTCCAAGGTTTGTCAGTGAAATCTGATCCTCTTCTTCAACCTACAGTTACTGTGAAGCCATATTTATTTTTCACTGTGCTAAAAATAGGTTGTTGGTAGACTCTCTATCATACCCCTGCTGTTTTCTTCAACTTTGTTCAAAGTTGTTAAGTTATTCATTTGAGGGTAGGCTGACAATTTAACAAACATGAGTTAAATAAAAAATGTAAATCAATCAAAAGCAAAGCCTAAAACCCTGTATTTTTCATAAATGTAATAAACCAATTTATCTTAAAGCCCCTGATAGGCCTAAAAGTTAATTATATTGTTTAAAACCATACACAATCATAATTATTTTTTTTTTTTTTTAAATTATGGTCCAAATAAATCAATTTTCAATGAAGTTGATGCTATTTAAAAGTTTACATTGGTTCTATTGATTTTATACAGCCATCTTTATGTGTCTTAAGAAATACAGTAATAAAAATTCCACATTATCCATACAAGCTAGCCCATTCTTCATGCAATATTTTTTTATACTCAGATATGGTTAATTACATAATAACAAGTATTCCGAATGATCCACTCAATTCATTTTTTTCAACAAATCAACAAAAAATAAACCATAAGAGATTTTACAATTAAGTCGTCATTTATTTATTTTTGGAATGTATAGCATCTTGCAGCTCACATTTTTTTCCCACTTTTAAAAGCTTACCAAAAGCTAAATAAGCTTTGAATATATAGTATAAGTTAAAGTCAAAACAACCTTAATAACTTAAGTCAACTGTTAAAATCCAGACTAGATCTGGTATTGGCTTTAGTCCATCTTCTAGAAGCGTAAAAAATAAACCCCAAACATTAATACATTACTTCATTATCGTAACTTGTAGGATATTGACATCGGTTTTACAAAACATACAGAAATAACTAACATATCTAAACAGAAAAATAAACAAACAGAAAAATAAACAAACAATATTGAAATATAGTGTAACATAACAAATTCTTACATCTTCTGGGAGGTCCAAATTCTTTAGTTACAATACAGTTGACATTGAAGTTCAAATTTAAAGATTTATTAAAATGATATGCAATTGAGGAAAATCCTTTTAACTAATTCAAATAGAACAAGATTACACAAAGTAACAATAATCATGGTTGACTAACTTTTTTTATGTGACTAAGCATGTCATCACTGAATGTACAAATACTGAATGTAATAAATCAGTAGGACGTTAAACACCCATTTCATTTATGTAATAAATCCTAAAGGGGTGGGGAAGGAGGAAGCACTACTAAAAGACAAAAAGACCATAAAACTAAAGGCAAAAATCCAGATCATAGTAAATAAACTTCCTAAATTGGAATCAATCAAAATAATAACCAATAGTGAAATAGTAACAAGTGTCTTGAAAAGATTAAGCATACACTGCCCCATATACAGTACTTGACAAAATTATAACTTTATTATAGGCAATGTTCTATTCTGATTAATTTTCAGCTTTCAAATAATCACACTTTTCGTTAATTATTTAAATTCCAATAGCTACACTACTATAAAGAGTTATAAATTGGATACATATATGTATATACTTGTACTTTAATTTATGTCTTATAAGAAGAAGAGGTAAATATAGGTATATATACTATACATTAAAACATGATGTCAATGTAAACTGGTATGTAAGCAACAAAGTTCAAGAAAAACAAGTTTTCTCTAAAGTAAATACATCTTTTGAAAGAAGATCTACATGTTCAAACTATGTACTCTCTTTTTTTAGTCGATTAAGCAGTTTTTCACCTTTTAAAATAAGCTTGCATTTGAATATGGAAAATGATTTTTCAGATACAAATTATACTGATAGAAAAATGTTTCATGTAATCTGTGTTAAAATATGACACAAAGGCATTTGAAATCAATCATCAATAATTCCACAGTCATGACCTACTTACTATACTGGACCTGAAACGATTCAATAACTGAGCAATTACAGAGTGTATCAAAAATTTATACATTTACTGAATCCCAAATAATCGACTTCAAAAACATGTACCAGTAGCCTACTGTTCAGATTTTTTTTTTCTGACGAGATAATCATGATTTTGCGCTTAAATAATGATAAAGCGTCTGACAATTGCTTTATATTTTATTTTGATTTCCCTAATCAACCATTTTCTGCTGAGATAAATCATCTATCAATTCTGAACTTGATAGGGTGTCCATTAAAAATGGATAAGATGAAACCAATAAGATTTCCATCATCCCTGCTGTGTTGTATTAAAATAGCCAGACAGCGTATTTTTTTTGTCATCAATAAAACAGCCAATGATTAATGTTCTCAGATACCTTTCGATAAAATACATCGTTATGGTTATATCGAACACCCACAAGATTATTAAATTAACTGTCTCCAGAAGCAAAAATATCCATAATGATTTTTCTATTTTTGACAGCATCAATAATTGTTATCTTGACATAAATATCAAACAATATATAGAAAACCATATTAATGACCATATGAAATTTCAGTTGAGGATTCTTCTCATTGGAATATTTTTAGTAAATGTAACTTATTTATTTTATTTAAATAGTTTTTAATATAGGTGGCTTATTGAGGGATTGAAATTGTGATTGGAGGGGGATAGGAGGAAGAGGAGGAGGAGGGGGTGGTGGTAGTGTAGCCCCCGGGTCACTTGTTTCCCCTCTTTATAAATGTAATTTAATTTTAATAATCACCACAAAGTTCTAATAATGAATCATCAAAAATAATTGTTGTCTGTCCAAATGGTCTCTGTTAATGATCAGACAAAACAATCTGATCATTGTTTATTGTAATTTACATATAACAGATAACGATGGTCATTTCTAATCATTACTGCCTCTACAAGACGACAAGAGGCATGTCAAATAATATCTTACAAAAGCACTTTATGATTCTTAATACCAAGCTTTATGAATATGATGGAAGTTTGAATTCTTTCGAAGGTGTTCATTTTTTGAAAAATATTTATCAAAGATTCATAAAAGTGAGATATTTTTTGTTATATTACAACATTATTTGTAACACAGGTACATGAACCAATTTATATTAATTAAGTAAGTGTTAATTACCTGTATAAACATAATGTGTTAATTGGCTAATTAAGATCCAACAAGATACTGGATACACATCTACTACACAAGTTTGTGAATTACAATGTGTATTGATAAAATAAATAGGTGTATTGGGGGTGTTAAACACAAATTGGTCTATGTGTATTCAAAACTATCCCCCATACATGCATGTGTCTATGTGTATTCTAATTTATCCCATATATACTACAGTAATATTGGCTGGTCTGTGCATTGGTTATTGTCCTGTTGAACAGTTTGACTTACATTTATTGGTCTTTGAAAATAAAAGCAATCTCAATCTTCACACCGAAAATGTTTTCAATCTAACTAATTGTTTTATAATGTATAGATCTGTGTTTTATCTATATCCATATTCGAGTTTTTGTGTGTGCAATTTATCTTTGTTTTATTGCTCTATTTTAAAGAAATATATATATACCATGTCTAAGCTTTGTGGAGTGCCTTAGAGTGGTAATTGACTGGATTTTATTGCACTATATAAATGAATACATTATCATTAATTAGTATTATTATCTATTTAAATCACTGTGTGTGCATGGGGAATTGAATCCCAAAAATATAAAACAGATATCAGCTGATATTAGTGCTTTCGGATCACCAGAGTAATTTATTAATACACATCATTTAAATGGCAACTGTTTAAGAGAAAAATCAAAATCCCTGTGTGCTCGTGCTCTAGACTTAAGATTATCAATATAGAACAAACAGTAAGCTTTAACACAAAGGTATATTTTGTATCAATAATAAATCATTCTTATTTGTTTTACAATAAATGTGTGGATACTGCATGTCTGAAGATCTAATTTTTTCTATGATAAATGTCTATACTGAAAGTCTGACAAGCTATAATAAATTAACATGAACATAAAATTCTGTCACAATGTTTAAGTGTGATGTAATTCTGGTTATTAAAAATGTAGATAGATCAACAAGTAATCTGGTATGATCCACATATCCATGTCTGAGTCACTGAAGTGGACTATATATTAAAGAAATTTAAATGTACTTACCAGTTCATTGCTCATTTGAGGAACACATGTTGTCATCACCTGCAGAAAAAAAAATCAAAAACATTAATTAAAATTCAATAAATCAATAGCCGAATAATTAGCAACAATAACAAATAAAGGTGAGGAAGCACATATACTTGGTCAGTGCTGTTTTTAAAAACCAGATGAGGTCAATTTAAAAATGAGCCGGTTTTTGTGACTACGTTGTCTTAACCAAAATCAGTACGTAACTGAGTTATGTTTTCGTGCTTACATATTATGCCCAATAAATATAGCAAAATGTACACTGCTTTTTACTGTAACATTGTCCTAATCAATGCATAAATTTATATATTCTAGTCACAATCCCATTCTCAATTTTTTTCCTGATATATCAAAGCATTATCCACAACAATGTTTATTTGAAGATTTTTAAAACTAATACATTATGTCACTGGGCGTTGTCTTCACGAACAATAAATACATGACATTCTCATTACATAAACATATGGCATGCTGATCTTTATGATTCTCTCCTGCCATGTTGCTCCTGGCAACCACTTGCTGATCTGAAGGTAGTTCTGATAAATACTACTTGCTAAAGATAAAACACCTGATAAAAGGCCATATAAAGTTGCTGAAAATTTCGTAATTCCTCAATTCTGTAAACATTTTTGGGGTCAGACATGTAGTGAACTTCATGTCTTTGTGTTTAATTCAAGAGCAATTTTTAATGAATGATACTGTCGGTCCATGTTTCATGGACACTAGGCTATGCATTATAAACATACAAATATTTGACACTGCAGTGGTTAATTAGAGAGAGAGAGAGAGAGAGAGAGAGAGAGAGAGAGGTGGAAAGAGATAGAGGGAGGGTTTAACATCCACGCAACACATTCTAGGATTAACATGATACATGTACCAGTGTGATAGACTGGAGGAATCTGGAGAAGGTTCAGCAACCAACCATGATATTCGTTGTCCTTGCACCGAAACCACACGAAATGGCTCAATGCCATCACCACTTAATGGTTACTGGTAATGAAATTGAACCAATTCAATTTTTCACAAATTTTAGTAAAATCAAGGTTGTTGGACATTTTGTATACAAACAGTTTGTATAAATCACAAATGCCACATAATTTAGAACTCATCTGAAATAACTATTGGGTTTGTTCATCTCCAATGACATGGAATTTGACACAGAATTCATAATTGGCTATATTATCACTGCTATGTTGCCACATAAACATCATAAATTTCTGTAGCATTGTTAATAAATTTGTAACATTATTTCAAAGTAGTTTATTGATTTCATAATTAGTTGTCATGTGATAATCTCTCATTTTGACCTTCATGTGAGCATGACTAAAGAACATAAAAATTTGTTACTTTGAGGGATTTCAAAAATATATTAATTAAAAACCAGGATACGTAGCCTACACCTTGCTGATCTATCAGGCTGTTCCCTAAAAGACATTTAGCCTCAGATTAAATTCTTACTGGGGCGAAATGATTTAATTCCTGAAGTTTTTTTTTAACAAGGAGAGTATTTGGGAGACTATCAACTTGAATATTCCTGCTAAATTATTAGCAGTGCTAATAATTCTGTTATTGGTCTGTCCAAAGTTTATAATTGCTGGCTGTCATTTATCCCTGAAGGTGATAAAAAGCTGTCACAAGAAGAGGCTATAACCTTGTCATTTTAAACTAACCTTTTCGACTTACCTTTTTAGAGCTGTTGCAGCAGCAGTTGAATTTAAGGTAGTTTATTTGCCCCGGTTTTGTGTTCAGATGTCACAGCTAAGCAAGCTTAAAATAATTGTTATTTTAACTGTGCCCATCTGAACAACATAAAACCCTGTGTATATGGAAAGTAGAATGAATTGAACTAAAAGTGCACAGAGTCAAACACATCATGTTTTTATGCTGCAATTCATTTCCCCTTAAATTAAACAGATTTCAGATAACTGTAAGAATTATCACTTGTATCACCTTCAGATAGTGCCAACTGTGAAGACCAGACAGAAAAGAAAAACAGAAGTGAGCAGGCATACATGTTTAACAAAATACAGAAATAGATGACAGATATAAAACCTGAAACACCAAGAGTTAGAAATTAAGAAGTTTTGGTTGATTTCCAAGTTAAATTGTTTTTCTTTAAATAATAATAATAAGAGAGAGAAAGAGAGAAAGAGAGAGGGTTAAGCATCCATCCAACACAAACCAGGTCATTTCGGGACTATCATATTTCAATAATTCACTGGTGCGTACAGGTTTTCAGTTGTGGGAGGAAACCAGATGACCTGGAGAAAACACACAAGGTTGGACAGGCGACCATACTTCTTGTCACATACAAGAGTGGGATTGAAACCTCAATAAAAGACCTTATGATCTAAAGTGCATGTGATAGAAAGAATAAAAAAAACATAAAAAAGTTTTAAAAAACTAAGCCTTGGGAACACTCAGAATCCTGAAGATAATATTTGAAAAATCCAAATGCAATTTCAAAGCAAAATTATTTTTTTAGACAGCCTGTTCCACATTGCTCACACCTTGCTCATCAGAAATGTGCAATTATAAACAATGCCACAAATTAGAATTCTTTAAGCAACAGAAATGTTTATGTCTCGGCAAAAAAAAAATAATCCCGCCTGGAGAAAACTTTTAGCCATCTAACAAAATTATCAAGTTTATTAGCTAATGTTTTTTGGCACCAGGATGCCGATTTTTATCTGTCAAGAAATAAATATAGCGATTGGTATTAACTAGACACCAAATGTAGCCTAGAGTGGAATGGCAACTATTCCTGATTTAAGCCAGGTGAAATATGAGCTGTATAATGTCATAATAAGATAACAAGACATCACCTGCAAGGATACAAGAACCTTTAAATCTACCTACTATCTTTATATGGCACAACAAATTTATCTTTTCTGTTATTATTTGTGATAATGGTCAGAAATTATTATCAAGATGTTCCAATCTGTTCCGGAACAAGATTACTTTTCATTCCTGCAAAAACCAACACTGATGAAATTTTTAAACCTGTTAAAAGTATTACCCAAGGCATGATTCTCCATTACTAACAACAGAAAGCAATATTAGACCCAACTACATATAACAATAAAAAGAAAACACAGGATTTGAACCGTGTAAACAAGTTGAAACCATACTCTGTCAGACTGATTCAGTCCCGAAGAGAAAATGTCCACTGCCGTGAGGTGGTCTCAATCTGGAATCAAGTGTGTTATAATTAACTTGCAGGTTATTTCAGTAAAAATACAAACCTTATTTCCCTCAAGATCTTGACCATGGCCAGCTAGCTTAAATTAGCTTTTCTGAGAAGAATCATCCTAAGAAAAGTGTAAATGGGTACAACTTCTTGAATTACTTGGGGGAGGTCTGACAGAAAAGTGACAGACTGCACGTAGAGATACAATACGAATCTGTCGCAGTGTTGTGGACATGTTACATTTACAGAGTTTTCTTCAAATATAAACAAATACAAGCATACTATGGACCAGGAACCGAGGATGGCATCATTTGCATCATTGGAATTTTCAGATCTTATCATAAATCCAAATCTGCCAATTGATGCATATTTGTCCAAGGAAGTTTTTTTTTGAGGAGCGTCACCCCCAAAGTGAACAACAAGAATTAGCACTTGGGGATCAGTACCTGGTCCAAAAATGCATTCACAGTCGATAGAGTTTCTACAGGTCATCTGTCTGTGTGATATTATTTTTTTTAACTGCGATAATTTATCGTAACTTTAACATGGTCGAATTGTAAAATCAATGAAATATCTTTAGAATAATAAACAACAGACACTGTTGTGTTAGACGAGTGATCGATTGGCATAACAACTATATTGCTGGCAGACAGCCAACCTTAGACCTGAACACCAAGCTATATTTCAACCAATAATTATTATTATTTATACTTTATTTTGTTTAGAGATAAGTCCTATTGGTAGTTTGTCACTGACTGGTCACTTGACAAACCCATATTAATCCACAAATATATCAAGATCAACTCCCCACTCAAAATGATTTTATAAGACACTATACAACCTACGAAAATGTGTCATCTCAGTGCAAAAAGATTATAGGTCAACCAATATGTGGGGAAGGACATAAATTCAAACAATTATTTGCCCCAGCAAATATGTTAAAGATTTCCAGTGCCATTCTAAAATGGTAACTCTACGGAAGTACAAGGGTGACAAATACAATATTTATGTTTACACAAATGAGAAAATTCAAACCTATGTCATAATAACACATTGTTCTCAATTTTCAAATGGACTAAACTGACTATAAAGATATTTTTAGAGAAGTTTAATGAAAATTTCTTAAGAAGTCTGAAATCTGGTGCTTTGAATATTTTTAGTAGCAAACTGCCTTTCAATGCAAATATTATGCAAAATATCCTTTCAGTATCTCTTCAATGTATTAATTAACACTATCTTTATATCTTATATTGATAAGCTCATATTTATCCTGCTACTTTTCTCCACTTATCGATTTCTATATGACCTTATTGAACCCTGATTGTGATTGTCCTCGACAACCTGCAAACTAAATCCTAAACAGTTAATGGAAGAACAGTAGCTCATCAATAATAGAAACGTATAAACAGCTCATTGCTGGTTTACTAATTATACATTTACTGTCATACACCACTGGGATCCATTATGACTAATAATAGTCAAATATATTACAATCAACCTGTGTGAAACCACAACATAGAGGTCTGATTCAGATATCCTGCAATTAAGTTAATTAGCTCCCAGCAGTATACCATTCAGAATTTAGACATTACAGATACTTGAAGGTCACCGATTTTGTTGCTAATCTAGGATAATATATAATGAAGTGTGCATTATATTTCTCTTTCTATTCTAGTTCATGTGAATCTACAAGTTGAAATAATTATATTCCTGCTATATTTATGCAAGATTTATAAATAGGTGTGGTCGAGATGTGGGCGGGGCACATCATATAAATGCAACTTTTGTTTTTGGAGTTAAATACTAAAAAAATAGAATTATGAATGTTGGTTAATTATTTGGGGGCACACCATCATAATATTTCTTTCTGAATACCGCTTCTTTACCAAAAAAAACATACACATTTATCATAGAAAAAAAGGGATGATCCTATTTCCCTTGGTTTTTAAGTGATTTTCAGTTTGTGATCGGTGAAACTATCACCCACAGCAATATATAATTCTTTTGTTGTTTGGACCTTGATCTGAAGATTTCTGTATATCAACATAAAATACAGAACTGGAGTAAATTGTCTTCAAATAATTAGAAACAGATGTTCATAAAACAGAATTATAAAACACTTATTGACTTACATTGTTATTGACGGCATCCGGAACGGGGCAATACATCTTGCCATTGTATATAATACATTTTGCTGGATCATAACTAACATATTGCTCCATGATGCTATTAATATTATACTGCTGTAATACTTCCATGGTCATAAGAAATATCTCAGTTTATTTTGTTATGTGATTAGTCAAATCCTTGTCAACGATTACTAATTATTCTCTTTTTGTATAATTATCAACGATCACCATTATTCATGTATACTTAGTATTCCATTATTTATGAATAACAATCATGTAAAATAATCCACTTTGTAATAACATGTTCATGTTCTAATGAAACATTACTTCGAAATACTGCATATACAGTTTTGCAAAATTCTTCACCTCTGTTGAATTACGAAAAGGTTGCCAAAAGTTGCTCCTCGCGCTAACCTACAAAAATAAATATATTTACTTCTGCAATATTTCTTCCAAACAATCTCCACACTTTTCAAACTATTAGCTTTATCACTATATCTGAACATAAAATATATTTCTGATTCTAAAATAGAACTTGGCTCTTCAATTAGAAAATCTCTGTTTCACTTAATATATTGGCAGCAAGATGAAGATACAATTCCAGATATAAAAGGCATTATGAACTTCTATTCATTTCACAAGAGATACATAAAAAAATCATGAATAGAGGCACAGATTCAACACATAAACAAGTTCATAACTGAGCAGAATTCAAATAAATTGATTTTAATTTGTTGCAAACAACCGCCACCAACCAGGAACCACTTGATAAATATAATGATATAACACAACCCACACTTGAACAACCAATTTAGCCCAATTTATTTTCAGTTTCTGTTACTAACATATTACATGTCGCGCAGTATGCATCCAATCACTGAAATCTTTAATGAACTTAATGAAACTAAGTATTACTAACTTTGAATACACCCTTCTGAGTAATATCAAACAGGGAAAAGATCACTTCTGGGGAAAAGCTTGGTATTTTATCTTAAATTCTCTTTGATCATTGAACAAAGTAATTAATTCCTTCAATTAAAACCAAAACACAAAATCACTGAATCTACTCCTTTGTGAATTATATACGATTATAGCTATAAATCCTCCAGTCAAAAAAAATAAGGAGCGATAATTCTTTCTCGACTTGACCAACTCATAAATAAGTCAAGACAATATTAAAGCTCCTTCTGTTTCAAGCCACAAAAGTATCCTATGAGCGTCATTAACTTCTTCTATTGTTGACCATAGCAACAATTTTTCTAGAATTCCTTTCAACTATCAAATGAGGCCGAAGAGAAATTATTGATGTGTATTATGATGTGATTTAGAAACCTGTGGCCCATAATGCATCAATCAATATGGTTATGTGACTGTTAAAAAGAGAGAAAAGGTGACTTGCACATAATAAAATGGTTGCTATGACAAGATGAATCATCAATATTGATTTCAACATCAATTAACTTTTGAAATCAAAATAGATGTAATGTCAGTTTGTAGCCGTGCAACTTAACCCAAACTATCAAGCTAATTAATAATGCACTGAATGAAACTAAATCAGCAGACATCATTTTGTAATCTACAGATTTAACCTTGGGTATCAATTCAAAAAATATTTAGACAACTGTTATCAGAGAAATCAATAGGAAGACAAAGAAACTAAGAAGAGATAAACACCAACCATTATGAGAGCGGAGCAACAGATGTCATAAAACTTAAAATAACCAAATGACAATCAATTTTGACAAACGGCACACTTAAATGAACAAAGAATCAACAAACAATGTTTCTATCCACATGATCGGACACTGATATCCTACACAAGATCTCCAAACAATAATTATGCACAACTTCTAAAGCAACAGGATATGTCCTTTTATCTATTCTTCTTGAGCGTACAATCATATTTTCCTCATTATCTTAATCTATTTTGCATTCAAAACACTTTAAAGTTACTTTATCATAAACAGAATTTATATCCCAATTCCATATTATCCATGATTGTGTAAGTATATCCAGTTGAGTTTTACTCACAACAATCTGTAAACAACCACAGACACCAGCGAAAATGTCAAACCTATTTGAAATGTCTTTATTATTATTTATTCAGAGGTCCCTGCACATATCCACGCCCAAGGCAGGGACTATACAATATACAAGACAAAAGGTCTTTTATTCAGCCAATAACTTCCAGATGTTGAAAACAAAAACAGGAATAAACCATCCAATGAGATATTGCCAGGACAAATGACATACCTTGGATGGAAATATATATGTAAAGAAAATTAATCAATATTATCCATATATGTACATACCGCAATCAGCAGACACGGAAGGAATGTATGATGTCATGTTACAGGTAAAGAAATGTAGAAATGAAGTGTGTACTTTCAGAACTGATTTATATCGATTTTCATCCATTGTTAGAATAAAAATTAATTAATTATTTCTGGGTTTTGAAACAGTTTAAACTATACTGATCATTCTATTTGTTTATCACTATTTGCTTTTCTATGATGATAATGATTATGATCATTTAGCTGTTATCTGCATAATGCTGTCTAGGGCATTTCCTAGTTTTGTTATTTTTAAATTTTAAAAGTTTATCCTAATGAACTATTTGAATCTAAACAATATTTTCAACCTTGATAAAAGGGGGATCTACAGTTTGTATATATAGCAAAAGATATGAATTAATGGTGATATTCCCCATAAGAACAAAGTCTATCTAGTAATAAATGGCATTTTGAATGCTCTCTGATCAAATTATAATCTTCATCATAATTATGTCTAGTTTGAAACCCAGACTCATTTCCTGGTCATTTATTTTGGCACCATATATTTTTATTTCAATAAATCACTTGAGAGCAGGGATCTTCAACAGTAGGCGAAAATCCGATGAAATGCAGAAGTTTTTTTTTAAAAAGAATAATAACATTCCTTCATTATGGGTCTTTTTGGCACTTCAACAAATGGTGGCCTAGGTATGAACTCAAACATACAGGACTTAAATTGTCAGTATTCTTTGAACTGGGTGTAAAACGAAAACGTGAATTGAAGGAAACGTTATACTTGTCAAATTCCACCCTTATTCAGTTGAAATCAGCAATTATATATCCAAGCAGTGTAACCCACACCCTCAACTAATCTAAAGGAAGCAGCTCCTCATATTTAAGTGGGATGTCTGCACATTGTTAATTAGTATCAATGAACAGATAGTAAAATGGATGCTGCAACCTGTTACAACCATTCATTATACAATGATGCAAGCTAAACTGTTGGGGTGTTTTCTTTTGTAATGTCAGGAGGAAAAGGAAGGAGTGAGTGGTCTAATGCATGCACTGTAAATCATTTATTCAATTCATGGGTGTGGTCCAAGGACACAAGGTGTGGCCTTGTGAGTATTAATGGGGTACTCTCATGGCCTTCCAGTGAGGAATCTGATTATTCAAACGAAATATATGTTTGTCCCGAAATAACATGGTTAAAGTTACAATTTCATATTTTCTAAGAAAGTCAAAACATAATTATTTCTATGTCTTTTGCTCAATATGTTGTCAACTCACTATTATACGATCATAGGTGTGATTCTCACACTTAAAACTCATTTACACTGGAAATAATAACACAATTACCTCCCTTGTTTTCTATTCTCCACCATGGAGTAGCTTTTTTCAAACGTTTGAATTGGAAGAGGAAAATGATATTTTTGCCAATTTCTCAACTGGCAATAGTGAATTATAGGATTAATAGGATTATTCTTTAACAAGGTAGGACTGTTTATAGATACCATCTATTTTAAGGCTTTATTTTAATCAATTTTAAAAATATAACGTAAAAATATGAAATTGCAACTTTAATCTATGTTCATTTGATGTTTCTAAATTTTTCCTTTTTTTTGTCGTGCAATAATAGCAAACCAATATATTTCTAATTAACTACTTAATAAGCAAAAGTTTGAAAATTATGACTATTACCATTGAACACTTTGTCGCTAAACTGGTTAATTTTGCTATAATTAGATGTAACGAAGATAATAATGGCTAACAGATAGACTTGAAAAGTGACATGACCACAGTGACACCTATTTACTACTACTTCGGGTCAACATTTTGAAATATCATGAAGGTCAGCAAGGGTGGACATTTCACATACCCTCTTTACTACAACAGAAGACATTTTTATTATTCAGCAGAGATATGATCAGAGATAAAATGGAGACATCTGGGAAAATTGAAAGATTATTACTTATAGTTCTTATTAAGTTTTTAAAATATATTGATTATTATAATTAGTATGTATAGGCATTAACTGATTGTTTGGATGGAATGACCAATCACAAAGGAGTTAACATGGTGACAGCCGCTAAAATGGGTCTAATGGACAGTAACAATGAGTTTAAGAGGCTAACTTACTGTTCAATTATCCAATCATGAGAGTCAATAAAGATTAGATAGATAACATAAACTCCCACTCCAAACAGTCAATATAAACTATTGACAGAGAAAGTTTGTCGCCCACAGAAATGTATTTTTACATACCTGTGGTTCATTTCAGTCGACATTCAGTCCCTAATTAAACAAATAAACGCATGTCAAAGGTTGAGTAGGGTAAGGCGTACCTTTACATTTTATTAATAATCATTTTTCTGCACTCAAAAATATGTTAATTAGCGTCTACCCCTCCGCCCAATCAAAATAAGGAGTGGATTAGTTACATTCATATATACTGAGCAAATACAATAGCGTCCTCATAATAATTTTACCGATTTAAGTATCCGAGTCCAGTGAAAGCCCTCCACAGATCACTTTAAATTCAGTAAATATTTATCTAGCCTAAGATGACATTACTATTATGATTTTTTCCAACATCAATTATGGGTTAGGGTGCAAAGCTTATTTGCTCTGGTTGATAATCCTACTACAACACTTCATTGTTGAATTTAACCAAAAACCATGACATCAATATAAACAATATTAATTTCAGATTAGTATACTGAACAAATGTGTTTATAAATGGTAACAATAACAGCCCGAAGGAGTTATTTTTATGACTATCTACTTCAATGCCATTCAATTTACCTTCTAATAACATCCTGATGACTTGAATTATTCAACCATCATCAAATAATAATAAAGGTGTCTTACTTCTGTCATTTGGTTTGTTGTTATTAATTATAGTCTGTAGGCAAATGTCCAACAATAAAAGCATGTACATTACATGGATTTGACATGGTCAGTTTGCTTGGTCAATGGATAATTTTCAGTATTAATTAATAACAATGCTTAAATCTTTACGGACCATTAAATTCAAGGTCGTATGACATTCCTTCATTCAAGCAGACACAGCATAAAGGCCTAGTATTAGTAGAAATAATGTTATGAATAAAAAACTGTGACTCTCAAAAGGTCTGGTATTTGGACTCTTACCTACCTTTCTTTACAACTAATTCACCAGACTTTTGGCTCATTTGCTGCAAAAAACACTATACTTAATTCTGGACATATTCTACCTATTTCAAACAAACACATTTGAAGTTTTGTCAAAGAAGTTGTATACTTTCGGGAATTTTCTTTCTCCAGTGAAGTCCCTTTTGTATATGGATGTAGTTAAATAAGCATATTTTTTTTTTTTAAATATTCTTTCTTGGTGCATCCTTTTCTTTTATTAGGAAAGTTATATTTATTTATGAGATTAACTTAGGAAAACCCAACATTCATGTTACTACATGCAAAGCGATTTTGTTTTTAGAAACACAATCAAATACATTAAGTATATATTCATTACATCAGATTTTATATGTAAAAATGTTTTAGCAGATCTGTTTGTGCATGTTTTAACTAACATAAAATCAATAAAGGTTCTATATATAATGATGCAATATTGATTTTTTTCCAGTTAACTGATCATAAATTCTTCAAAATAAAAACAAGTATGAGCGTGCTATATGAACCAGGGCCCGACCATGACATCATTGCAGCCATCTTGGAATTGTGATGTAAAAAAATCGAAGCCTGTCAATTGATGCACAATTGTCCGAAGAAGAAGCATGTTAAGTTTTGTGTCGACCGTACTCAAGTGTTGACGGTACTCGAGCTGGCGGAACATCATGCTTTGGTTAAGAGCACCATCTCAACATCAACAAGAACTAGATTACCAAGGGTATGGAACCAGTTCCTGCTTTAAAGACAACTTTGAGAATTTAATTTGAAGTGGTTGCTTAGGAACTATTTATGAGTTGAACCCCTTAAAGGTGATGATTTTTTCCCTAGTTTTGTGTACCTCTGGCTAAATAAAGGTTTGTGTCTGAAGATCTTTAGTCAATGAGTTCCCCCATAGCAGATTATAGAACACATTTCCATAACAAAACTATTTCTTGAGGAATAATCTCCCCTTTTGAACGCTATGTGGTTAGATACAATTTACATTTGTATGAAGGTTGTAGAGAAGTTGTCATGTGATCTGGTTTGAACAAGATTGCTTCTATTTGTTCAGAGATTAAAGGCGACAAAGCTGTTATAAGCCTTACTGATTAGTCTTTCAGATCAGCGCTCTAGGTCATGGAATACAACTGAAAACGGAAGTTTTCACCATTAAATACTTGTTATTTCTGGGTTAATGGGCATTTCTGCGACATCTGTTTGCTTCAATTCATTTGTTTACTGTCATGTTTCATGAAAAACACTCATTTATTTCACTTTTATGAGCTTTATATGCAATTTAGAATTGGAAAAAGACACGCATTCAAAAATTTAAAAATATTTATTGCCTGTAAAGAATCCTGTTACCATTAAAAATGTTCTGTTAATCTTTCAAGGGATAAATTACTAATTTGTGAAAAAAAACATTTCTACAGATTCTCACCGCCAATTTGGCTCCTCATTCTACTTATCATTTCCAGTATTTTCAATTTATTAGTTAAGAGGCAATTAAGTAGTACTGTAGTTTGGCATTCAGTTAAATAAATAAACCACAGTTTAAATTGGTATTATATTAAATTATGACTGAAAACATTTTGAGTGAAATATATATATATGTAATAAAATAAGAACAGGTTTATCTTTAACTTATTCTTAACTTGCTAGGCTGGTTTGAACAGATCAAGTTTTTTTATTGAAGTGTATTAAAATGAACACTGGTTAATTTGTGTTCCCCCCAAAAAACATATAATATTCAGAAATTTATAGCTTTAACATACCACTTAATTGTAAACATCATTTTGAAATTAATTTGGGGATCTATTTTATATTAACCCAAGTGTTCCTATTACTGAGTATCATTTAAATGGGTGTCAAAGTATAAACCAAGATTGTTTACCATTGATGCATGTCAAAAGGTCCTGGCAAGGAACTGCACTGAAGTACACATTGACGTGCAGATAAAAGAACCTGTGACAGTTGGAATATGAAATAAGAGTAGCTCCACTGTCCCCACAAAATTTCACTCAGCACACTGTATGACTTACTCTTTGAAGACCACCTTACACCATTTCTCATTTAGTCTGAGTTCACATATTCACAATTAATAATATTTATTGCTAAAAGTAGGTTTTGTAAAGTTCCATGACCACAGCAGCTCTTGAAATCAATTTACCACTATTGGCATTCCTGTTGTCTTAGTCATTTAATTGTTATATTGGTAAAGTTGGAAGTGGTGCCATCATTGATTAATAATGTATAAACGCAGCCATTGTATTTATATAGATACTTCCAACCAGACACAAATCATGTTTTAACATGACAACATGGCAGGGTTACTAACAACAATAATATTGATTCATGGATTGTTGATGGGCATTCTGTGTTCTTTAATACAGCAATCAGTATCACATATGTTCAGCAAAATAATATACATGATCACAGCATAAACAGATCATATTAGGGAACAAAACCTAATGTATCATGCATTAATGTAGTGTGAATGAATTCAAGTAGTTCATAACAATATCAACGCAATAGTTCAGCAGAGTTTCAGAGAATCAAACATTTTGGAACAGAAAAGCATAAAAATAATTTGTTTGCTATCTGAACCCCTCAATCAAGACTGCCTTGTGAAATCAAACTACAGCATGAGATCAGAAGTCTGTTATGAAACAAAAAAAATAAGGTTAACTTCTTTTTTCATTTTACTATAGACACCCACCTTCTTTTACATGCACACTGACAGAAGCATCTTTTAGTTATTAATATTAAGAGGTATAAAATACCCCAAAGTGATGTACTGTTAAGAGTAATGTGATGTGATGTAATGTGATTGTACAGTGGATAATGTATCACTAATCACTTGAACTTACATGACACCTATCACATCATATAACAATACACTGCCATGACTTATTACCCCATTAATGATAGGCACAGTAGCTCACCAGTTTCACCAGTTAAAAGACTTTTCTCTTAATTTCTAAATAATGTCACTGCTGGAACTGATTAGGAATACTCCCTCAAAACATCAACAATTTATATTATGTTTTCAAAAAATATATACATTAAAGAGGCATTATTTAGGAACTAAATGTTATATAAATTATCAATTAGACATTTATTAACATGACAAGACCATTTTCAACTCTCGATGCCATCAGATGGCTCCGATTTTAAGTAGATTAGAACGGTTTGGCCATTTAATAATTAAATTTAAAAACTGAGTAGCGAGACTAAGACTCGAATAACCAGCAACATGGCTATGATAATAAACAACCATGCACACAACTTGTCAAAACTACAGTGATTACTTCACTCAGAATAAAGTAATTTTAATTAAATTTTCAATATATTCATTTTGCATTATCTATTTTTTAAACGGTCAGTTCTTTATCTAAGTCTTACATAATGTATCTTTAACAATGATACGATACATATCTTTTGCCATTCTGACTTTAAATAAAACTATAAAGGTGGAAAGGGTATCCGACTCTTATCTAGAATGTCCTCTGGTCCCAGTCCCCACTATCCTTGATAGCTACTCTGGGGCTGAAAGTATTGCCTAGTTTGATCAGATGCTTCAAAAAACTTGAGATCCAAACTGCAAATTGGTGGGTGCATAAAAGAACCCTAGGAAGTTGGACTTCAATTAAAAGAGTTTGAAGAAATGCTGTTGTCTGACACAAAACTGCTCACATAACCACAGAAAAAGAACCATATGCATGTCTCATAATAACCAATTATTTTGTCGATGAGACAGTAACCTTTAATCCATTCTTTCCCATAATGTGAACTTCTACAAAATATTAGAAGTGGTACCAGGTGTTAAAATGTGCTGTAATTGCAATTACCAAATGATTAAATCATAATCTTTGAATTTATCTTCCAAGAAGTAACAGTGAAGATAAATACAGACATGCAATATAGTTACTGGAGAATGAACTATTAACCTAGGCAGTATTTACAACCTGTATATATATATATATACGTAGTTCACCTCAACACAAGATAAACATTATAGCCAAAATACACTCATAAATTTATACTTGTCTCTGGATAAATATATACTATAGTATTAAATTATATCAAGCATTTATTAAGACTAAATGGTTTATATGGTCCACATTTATTAGCTTACACAGACAGGTTAATTTAGATAGTGTGCTATTATTACTTTCTCTAGCTAAGATAATAAATAATAAAATCATATCAATATATATACCTCAAATTATCAAATTAGCTGTAATTAATGATCATTGAATGAGGTATGGTATGCAAAATTAAATTATGACATGTGAAGGAGGGGGGGGGGGGGTATAGCTGATTCAGTTTAATTTATCATAGTTCTGAGCATTATCTCCTAATTGATTTCCTTTCATTAATAAAACAAACAAGTTGACAGTTGGACATCTAAGAAGAGTGGGTGCATTGCACACGTAACCATAGAAATTAACATTTATTACCATATGTTTGTCTCAAAATTATGAAAGTATTACATTGACGAGACATTCAACACCCATCCCTTTAATCAATACACATGTTTAATGGCATGTGTAGTATTCTCTATTGTATTCAGTGTCATTCACCACATGTAACCAGTTACATGCCTTTAATCTTTCTTAAGCAATGTGTGGGCACAACCAAAAATATTTGGCCAATCCTTATTTCAGCACCAACCAGTCAATCAAGTTTTTACAGATACCCCCCACTATGAGTTTCACTACTCTGATGTCCTTTGAATAGACATTTTTTACTCATTATTGAGTCAAATATGATCAGTTAAGAAATATCTTTGAGCAATTATGAAACCCAACACTCTATAAAATGTTACAAGGTAATTCGAATAAAATACACGATAATAAAGCGTGCAAACGAAAAGGGCAATCTGATAACATCTAAAGATTTTTTTGTGTCTGCATATCTAGTTTCCATTATAAGACTTCATTCCAAATGTTACTATAATTTGAACCCTTTTTTTTAACATATAATAATAAAAACTTTTTTTACAGTTGAAAACTGATTGAAAATAAAAGTGAATTTGTTTCTTATCTCATCAATATTGGTATAAGCCATAACAGATGTCTACCGGTTTGCTAAAACAAAAACATCTATTGGAATGTCTCCCTGGGAAATTGTTGTAAACAAGGTTGTCATAAAAGAATAATAACTTACACGTAATGTTATATGGTGAAAAAAAATTCAGGTATCCACACACGAACAGGTAGTCAACAAGTAATCCCACAGAAAACAACAGGTAAATAAACAGCCTAACAAACGAACACCTTGCCTCACAGGTAAGAAGTTGCTAGTTACACCAGTAGCTACAGTTTCATATCAGGGGAGTGAAATCTAGGTCACCCACGACAAGCAGCTATATGAACCACCATAGGTAGTAGTTAATACTGTGGGTCGTATAGAGGAGATTTACACACAAGACAAGCGACAAGTCAAGCAAATCATTCGGCCATACAATGTTGGTAGGATTTTACATTATTATGCCAAGATGGACAGTCCCTAGGCTAATTGTTAGATACACAACAATGATTAACTATGATATCTGTCAATCACATTGTACGAATGTTATTAAATATTATTCAGTCATAAATAATAAATATATGTTACACATTTCTGAAATATGGGTTACAAAATCAGGTTTCTGGAAAAGGTATTGACTCAAGCTTACCAGTACTTAAGATGTTCTTTATTATTCAAAAGTTTATTGACTTTGAAATGAATAGATGAATGGAAATTGTGTTTTTCGGGCTGGCATGAATGATATGTCAAACAAGAAAACAGTCATGTCATCAAATCCCATTTTGTCATTTTGAACAACCACTGAATGAAGACAAATCTGGACCGACACAAGACCTCTCTAAGGAACTCTTCAACTTAATCTGTCAGTCCATGGTAACAATTCAATAAAAAATAATGATTAAATACCTAAAACTTATCAGTGGGCCATTTTGAGAACAATGTTAATTGTGTAATATTCATCTACCTAATGTAATGAACACTTTGCCTGCAAAACACCAACAATTTTAAGAGTAAGAGGATGATATTGAATGTGGCTCGTTCTTCCAACAAATTCCAATTGGGTATCAATTTCTTAAATGCCTAAGCAATAATATTTCAAGGATTCCAATTCTACTTCTTTAGAGTTTAAATTCTAACATAAATTTTCATTCTTGACCAGCAATGAAAAGAGATAAATATTTGATAGAGCTTCCAAATAATTGGCCACTGGAGCTCTTGGACATAATCTCAAGACCATCATTATGACCATCAGGTAACCATAACCTTAACAGGTTACAAATTTTCTTACTTTCACCCCTTTATTGTTGCCTGGTCTGTATTATGGGATAAAGATATAACACTTGTATTCTAAGAATCTAAAAGTATGAAACTTGAGATAAAACTATTTCTATGTACTGGTATAATTAAAGCATGGCCAAGTGTAATTTATATCTTATTTTATCCATCAGTTGTGATGATATGTTTCACAACCTACACACACAGGCAATGATAGTGACAAGCTGACACAGGTATCAGTGGGGGCAACACAAATATAGGGGTCATGGGGTCAGCAAGAAACACCCAGACTCAAGCCTCCTCCCTCTTTGCTTTGTACAATCAAACACTTACACTCGTAGAATTTGGACATTTTTTGACTGTACAAATAAAGCAAAGAAAATCAAATAAAAACAAGACTCCTGTGGCTGACCTTTTAAGTTAATATATATTTTCAAACCAGACAATTTATGTAGTTTATTACATCTAACTTTTTGTAATACATATCATTCTTTTGTGTGAGAAACAATTCAATATCTAATTCTTTTTTCTTTCATACAATTTAGAAGTGAATAAAAAATCTGTGCATTTCAAAGCCTTTATACCCACTGATTGCATCAAAACCCCACGGGATGTATTTTGCTCCTTTTAAGAATTGTTCATAAGACAGGGTAAGCTCTCTCATTCCAGAACACCTAATACCACTTCTCATTTTTCTGTACAGTTTACATAAGATATGACCATTTTAAATTGAGACGAATTAGCTGCAGGTATTTGATGGATCTTGAGCACCAGGCTTTCAAAAATATGTGATACTACTGCTCATGTGCAATTTCTGCTGTACATTTACATATAAAAATGCAGGTAGCAAAGCTTTGTGGCCTTTCTTAAGAATAAGTAAATGCACCAAGCACTGTAGATACATTCTCAAGGTTACAAAAGAGTTGCAGATTTACCGCCATTGCTCTATCAGTTAAGATTTACCGCCATTGCTCTATCAGTTAATCATGTGGCAACCTTCTTGACTTGGAATGAACCACCCTTCCTTTTCTTGATTAAAAGAACAATATCAACCTGTTGGAAGCAGACGTCAGTGATTCCTCTCTTGGTACTTTGTATTCTCTGAATATTTCTACATCTGACTCATCCTTGCTCCATCTTAGTCAAATGTCAGGCAATGCCAACTTCATGACATCAATTCCTTTTACTGTGCAATAATTAGGCCTGAAGGTGTCTGCTTCCATGACACTTCAGTTTTTTTTTAGGTTAAAAATGATTTGATTTCAGTTGCAAATTGGTTTATGTTACCAGTTTGGTTTCAGATTATCTAATGGTTAACCATAAAAAAATTGACAAAGTTTTTTATAGCCAAATTTCTTAAGCAATCTGTACCTAATCTTGAAACAATTGGATTATTAACATTATGATAATTCCCACTGTATAATAAGCAACTTAAATGATTAACCTTTAGTCTTTGTCAATGACCTTTCTTGACTGTTGGACACAACTACATATGTTATTGCAACTGCAGTAAAAAGAACAAAATATGCATTCAAAATGTATGGAAATTTAATCTGATTGCCTTTTATGGTCAATGGTACTGTATTTTACTTTCAGGCTAAAGTAATGATATGATTTACGCAGAAGCATTATTTTTTTGCAAGCACACCTGATACCATTTATTTGGGACATTCAAATAGCCAAAACAATTTTGTTGTATTTTTACATGTGTCAGAAAGAGGTGGTTGTTATATTGCTACACCAGGAGAAATTTTAACCTAGCAATGTACAATTTATTTTAAGTGGCAAGTTTTGAAAGATTGTTAAACCATGATTTTTCTTGGTATACATTAAGCATGATGTAACACAGACCAGGTAACTGTTGGTAGAGTTTTTCCACCTTAAGTGTCTAGGTAAGATATATTATCACATCCACTTAGTAACGCTATATGACCTTGAACTGGCAGGAGTAACTTTGTTAATTTTGAAAAGACAACCTGCATCTTCCACAAACAACATGATGAACCCCAGATGGTGTTTAATGCTAATATGAATAAAAATATAACATCTGAGGAAAAGATTTCTTTGAAACATAGTTTAAGACCAGATTGGTTGGAACTGAAACAAGTATAATCAACATTCTCCCCGACACCCACATTTTGTGACATGTGCCAAGAATTTCACATACATCTACAAAGATGTTTTCAGTTTTTAACTGGTTAGGCTTGCTAATGAGAGCCACAAAGTGGAAATCTTTAATTATATTCTCATTAAAGCTAACATGAGAGTAATAATCTTGCCTTGCTCAAACACACACGAATGCCATTTTTGTTTTGTCGTAAATTTGTTTGTGCATTTTTGTATTTAGAATTAACAATACAAGAAAAAATTTTGTACTAAAAATATAAGTGTGGTTTAACCTGACTCGGTCCAAAATTTTGTTTACATTTCACGACTCAGACAGAAAATGTGCCTTTTTTTTATTTTTTTGGCCCTGTGTTCACCAACAAAACTAAAAACTTCCAAGATTTGTGCTTGGAATCCTTTCTAAATGCAACCACCTTAAAACAGAATATTATTTCTGTTGTGATATAAGTCAGTGAATTTAAATATTGTGGATCACAAAATGATATTTTTAGACCGAATTACCAAAACCTCAGCAAATCCTTTGAGCATGCTACATTTTTTAACCAGCGGCTGCCAGACAGGATACGCCTACATTTCCGAGAGATGAATAGAGAACAAGCCAAAAACGCGATTTTTCGTACAATCAGGGGCCATAATTCAGGGAGTTACGATTCGATATGCGCGAATATCGAAAGGAACCGAGATCTTTGGGTTATAAACTTACATTTAAAGTTTCAACAAAATCGGATAAAAATTGTGACCTCTATAGGGTCCACAAGCTAAAAACGTGATTTTTCGTACAATCAGGGGCCATAATCCATGAAGTTTCGATCCGATACATGCCAATATTGAAAGTTTCGTCAAAATCGGATAAGAATTGTGACCTGTAGAGAGTCCACAAACAATTGTGGACAGATGGACGGACGGACAGGGGGACGGCATAATACGTCCACATGAAAATGTGGGCGTATAAAAATATGTATATATTCATATAAAACTGACCAGTCAATGCATTGCTGAATCTAATTCCTATTACATATATTTTTCTCACAATTTTTTCAAACTACACCCTTATAGCTTAACATGGTGGCACTGTTGTGATCAAAACCTTAAAAGCTGCAGCTAATTGTTACGGAAGCCCATCACATAGAAATGTTAACTGAAACCTAACAATGTTACTAAAACAATCAACACGTTAAATACCAAACTTTACAATTGTGTGATGTTAGCCTGATTTTTCCCAGGTGACTTTCATCCGATCTGTACTTCATCAATATCTATCATATTTTACAGTCCGATTCCACAAACAACTTAGCAGTATCTTACAATGATCGAATTAGTACCAGCTGTGCAGATGCCCCTTTAAATGTCACAATTGTTTGGTAATAGGTACGAGGTGTGCTGAAAATCTATTTGTACATGTTTATAAGCAGATCTACAAGTAATTTTACATGAAAGAAGTTTACAATATCATGTACAGAAATATTGTGTAAAGCTAAATATTGATATACTCTTACAATGAAAAATAAACGTTTGGACCATTCTTTTAATCATTGCAAATTCTCAGATGATATTCGGTATCTACCATTGTGGAATCACAACAGAATTAAAGACAAGGAACAGATGGTAGACTACATGGGTGTACACAAAAACTTTTTTGTGGGAGTAAAAATGAATCTGCAAGACAACAAAGTATGAGCGAACTATTGATCAGGAACCGAGCATGGCACATCATCGCAAACCCTCTTGGATTTGTGATGTCATATCAAAAATCGAGGTCTGTCTATCATACTTGAATTGGTGGAGCCTTACGCTTTATTTCAAAGAGCATCACCCCCAAGAAGAAGAACAACAATATGAGTAAAGCTTGGGACCAAGTTCCTTGTCAAACATATATTTTAGATACAGCTGCAGACATTTGAAAAATTTACAATCATAGTAGACAAGCTATTTTCAATATCAAAGATAGTAAATTGTCTTTGAAAATCCTAATGTCAGCTTTCTGTTACCTACAAAGCTTATGAAGAAGGTTTTCCCTTAAGTAAATGTCGGGAAATCATTCAGTACATATACGACTTTTGTCTTTCTTTTTCTTGGCCTTTTATTGTTGGTACACAAAGGACAAAAACACAATTTATATAATTTCACACTCAAACAATACTTTAGAGTACTTAAAAAGAAACTATGGAAAGTAACTTAAAGCATAACTTCTTTGATTTGAAACTAAGTTTGAAAATGAAATAGTTTCAAATATGTGCACAGGAAAAACTTCCCATGACAAGCAATTGACATTAACTTTGATGTCATACGATAACTTGTTATAATGATTCCTATGATATTTAATATGTCTCGGTAATTGTTGTTATTCACTGGTGTTACAGAACCTATTATAAATTTAATACTATATACAAAACCTGATTTATGTATAAGTAATACCATTGTTCATTCTCAGATATCAAATGACAATAGTGTTTTAAGACATGCTTAAAGGAACAACACCTATTGTTTAG
This sequence comes from Patella vulgata, assembly GCF_932274485.2. Classification (NCBI taxonomy): domain Eukaryota; kingdom Metazoa; phylum Mollusca; class Gastropoda; family Patellidae; genus Patella; species Patella vulgata. Next base: position 29,715,833 of record NC_065887.2, read on the forward strand.
GATTATTTATTTAATCGTTATCAAAGCTTTGACATGCAATTTAAGCCAGCAGACCATATAACACAATTATTCCACTTACATGATTTCAATGAGTGTAATGTGCAAATGAAACCCAAAATGTAAAGAAATAGCCTATTTTGAACTCCTGATGTAATATGGCAACAAATTCAGCTTAAGTAATATTGTCACAGGCTTATGGACCATTTACCCTGTAAAACGGACTTGAGACTAATAAAATGTAATTTCTAAGAGTACATGTGCACTGCGGAGGGAGAATTTTGCCTGGACAGCAGTGTTCCTGTCCACTCTTCTTCGAATTCCAACTGCCAACGATTTTTTCTTTGTGCACACAGGGGGGCCTTGTTTTTTTCGACCCATCCAAATGATTGACTGACAATGTTCTTTTCAGCCCTATCAAATTTCGAACTTGGGACTTTCAAGCTGAAAACCGTTACTGGCATTCCAAAACTTCAAGACACTTTCATACTAACTATCAAACTTTTGAAATCAATCTACTTCTGATTCAACAAAAATTCACGTAGCCTATACATGGCCACACTTCAAGACCATAAATAATATCTTAAAGATTAATCAGAAAGTTTTTATAATATTGTTAGGACATTATCTTAATCTATTCATAATCCTTTTATTTGTCTTTATCCAACCCAATCTGCTGTTCGTGTGACATTAATGTGTCTTTCACATTAAATCACACTTGACCAGTGAGTGGAGAGACCTGACTACTATGACCAATAAAGGCAACTCATAAAATATGATATAAAACCTAATCCACCCTTACTTTTATAGCTGTACTGGCATGACGGCCTCATTGTCACAGGTCAAATTTGTAATTATCTTTTTGATAACTCAATCTTAATTAAAAGATAGAACCATTACCAGAGAGCCCTCATTTTCCAATAAATTTAATATTATCTGAATGTCAGAATATGTGTCAGATTAATGTGTTAATTTATGGTTCAATATAAGACAATATTGCGTCTGTAATAATACACAATAAACACTATTTATATTTTTATTTATGAAATCATTAATGCAAGGTTTTGATACAAATATTAACTGTAAATGTGAACTTACCAGATTAAAATTGGAAAGTGGTATTACATTTATCTGATAAAGAGTAAGATAATCTCCTTAAAGTTAAATTTTTACAATGAAAAGGCTGCATCCTTAAAACATTTAAGCATATGTTTTCATGAATAAAATATAGACTACACAAGGTTCAAGGATGGAAAACTTTGAAAGTTAACAACCTGAAACTATTTGACAATTTTGACCATTCAAAACGTTTTTATTTACATCTCTATGCATATTGGCCATATGCGATGCCAAAGATACAGTGGAGTTTATGGCACTACATAGGAATACTGAATGTCAAATGTTTAATCAAAGCAAGAGTTTGGGAATGTGAACAATGATTGTAAGGAGTACAACTCTCTTCTAAAATCTCCATGATCTACCATTGCAAGTACCATAAACTGTGAAAATCATGATTTTCTACAAAAATAGAAATCTTCTCTAGGTCAGTATTTAATTTTAGTCAGTTTAATACCAGGTGCATCTTAATATAAATAGGGCAATTCCCTTTCCGAGGAAGTATAGAGAAGACTAAGAAAAAACATTGATCAGCAACAAAAACATAGCCATACACCAGACACTGAAATACACTAAAATTTGTTATGGACTTAAAGCCTTACCTCAATAGGTATCTCATTTGATACTTGTGATACTACTGGAATACATTTATATTCTTCATCTGGTGAATTTTGGTGCAGATAACATCCTGTACACAAATCTTTCATTTCTTGGATCAAAATATCATAACAAATATAACAAAATGCTTCCAAAAAAAAGTATTAGACCACAAATTCAGGATTATTTCACATTTAACCAAACAGTAAAGAAAACCAGACCAAGAACCTTCCTTAATGTACGGTAGACACTGCCACAACTTACTGTAAAAAGCCTTGAAGACTAAAACATCAATCATAGATCACTGGTACCAAGTACTAATATTTTTGAGTTATTTTGATTTTTATCATCAGTGTAATTGAAGATTTCCTCCCCAGTTTATCAGGTAAATGAGTTTTTCACAGTTTGATATCAGTGAGTATGATTACTAGTCAGTATTAAATTATACAACTTGTTTCTATCAAATCATTAGAAGTGTAAACCACAAATATTCATAATTAAAACAAATCTACTATTTACCAGTTAGTATTTCCTGAAATATATTTTATTTTTGAAACAATTAACATCTTGGTCAAAGGCTATCAGCAAATGTAAACATTTGAAACTAAGTCAAATCAAACTTTATTTAAGTCTCAAATACATTAATTATAGATTTCAGAAGTAGAAAGATGGGTGTTATGCACAAGACAGGTTATGCACTCTTTACAGAACTGATACTTTTTCTTATTTATTTGGAATGTTCTTATGGCTATCAATTTCTGTTGTACTTTTGTTTTTCTGGCATATGCCATGCATTGTACTATGAGGGATATTGTGGCCGGCCAATGACAATACTGGCTAACAGCCCGTTCAGACGCTTATTTTTAAACCAGTTCATAATCGCTGGGGTTTTTAAGACAGCATCGTGTTGCGTTCACACGTACTATAAGCCAAACCAGTTTAACTATTCTGACCTCTTCGGTCGGAGGTTAGAGTTAACTGCGCATGGGTAGCTTCATATTCTTTATTCGGTTCTCGCACGCTTTCGATAACATTGGCACTGTCTGACCCCAATATTTTCACAGGAATGTAACTAACTGCGTACTGCGCATGCTCTAAGCAAGCTGGAGCTGGGGTTTTTAAGCCAACCCGTTCAGACGGCTAAGATGAACCAGTTTAAAATAAAAAGCCTTCTCGAAGACAGGTCGCGAGCAGGGTTTTTTAAACTTACCAGGCCATATAAATACTGCACAACATACAAGGGGAAACCAAGCTGGAAAATTCAGAGTTTTTTTCTGTCAATACAAGGATCCCCCCCCCCCTGACCTCCAGGAATGTGTGCCAGCTCCTTAATCACTGAGCCATCACAGCTACCCTGTAAATACATAAATCATAAACCACAGATTCATGATTAATATTTTTGTATTGCACATTGGACAAAAAATGTTCAGCAAGATTGAGTGTAGAAAAAATATAATTGGTTGTTTCTGTGACTACATTTCTTCCAATTAACAGACATAAAAAGTTCCTGACATAATAAATTGTGTATTTTTGAAGGAAGGATATTATCTGTTAATATATTTTTGTTCTGCCACATCACGTCTGTCATGACAAAAACAAAAGAACTGGTTTCAGATAGAAGAGAAAATCAAACATAAAATAATTGGTTCAGCTTGTAAGGTCTTCAATTCAATCAAATAACAAAGTTATCAATTCAATGGAAACACTGTAATATTCAAAGGAAGGATATCCATTTATACTACTCATTAGGTTTTTTTTTTAAGGATGACAACACCACACCCAACAATTAGCTAAAATATACAAACCCAAAAAAAATCATGTATAACTATTCAGAATCTTGTTTAAAAAGGAGCATCAATTCAAAGGAATGATATCCATTTATACTTGTCATTAGGTTTTTTTAAGGATGACAACACCACACCCAACAACTAGCTAAAATATACAAACCCATAGACAATGTAACTAATTTTCCAAAATAATCATGTCTAACTATTCAGAATTTTGTTTAAAGAGAAGCGTCAATTTGGGGATCATGGATGACTACACCACACACAACTAACTGAAATATGGTCAATATAACTAATTTTTGAAATATTTAACAATTCATTAACTTTTTTAAAATGAAGAATCAATTCTACAATTTTCTGTAAAAGGAAAATTCTTTTCAAGTTAGGATATTTATATTCCAACATAAATATTGTTAAAAATAAAAAAAAAAAACCCACGTACACATGTGTAAGGGTGTATATCTTTTATTGGATGATAAACTGTCCACTGACAGTAACAAGTTAAATATAACGATTGTTTGAGTTCATCTTTTTTTTGTTATAATAGTACATATCACAACAAGTAACATGTAAGGGTGTATTTCATTTAGTTTAGGATGACTACATGAGAAAGGAAAGCTATTATGTATGGAACAGTGATCGGACTTGTAGTAAATGAAGGATAAAAGTTTGTTCCCTAGGTTTATTATCTTCTGATACAAGCTAACAACTTCTCCCTCAACCTTATCTAATAGAATAATCATGTCCATCTAATCTTCTCCTTATCAGAGTTTAAGTGTCATCACTTGATAAAATGATTTCTCCCTGCAGTGGCAGACGACATTACAATTCTCTGCCTGAGGACTTGATTCGATTTCTCCCTTGGCTGGTAATTGAGTAATAAAGAAAAGATGTGATAAAAACTTGATGTGAGAGCTTGATATTGAAGATACATTGCAAGAGGGTAATGGTTATCGAGCAGTGAGGGGAAACTGAACTTGTGGCTTCAAAGAACATTTATTTGGTTAAAATCCCAATGTATGTGGACATAAGGAAAGGGTTTCTATTTTATTTAGAAGGAAATAAAAACCTAGGTCCCTCTATGAGGGCATTACATATGTGTAATAACCAATGTTCGTTGGTGTTAAGACAACTTCCTTAAGTGTTAATATATATTTTTCAGTGTTAAGTTTTGTTAAAACATTATTGGTATTCTTTCAACATATTCTCACAACATGAGTGATGATGGGTGGTGTGCCCATGCTTATTATTTCTTCACTGACTGGGATAATACACCATACAGTGTGCTATGTCGGAAATGTGACCTACTCTTATATCGAATTCTGTCACAGTTCTTTTACATGCACACCAATGTGTACAGGACCTCAGTTTTTCATCCCATCCGAATGACTATACATTGTCCCTTGCCAGCCAGGCCCTCTATCCTGCACGACAGAAAAGCGGGAACCATACCGGAAAATCAAATGAACTTTGTAGCTAGTCTAAGAAAATATATTGTGAAATATATTATAGCAGTGAGGTTTTTTATTCCGACATTTCTGTGTACCAAAATAAACACTGACTATCCTCTGATATTTATATATTACATAAAGCTGTTATACCTTTACCTACAATGAACTCTTCTCTTTAGAACTAATCCATGGAACCTCTAGGCCATTTTTAGTCAACAGTTGCCCCACGACCTGACAATATGGAAGAGTTTACCTAGATCAAAGGGGAGTTTTAATGCAAATTTATCAAGGAATTTAAACTATTTTCTAAAAGAGGATATAATTCATTTTAAAGAAGATGCTAAAATATTTTTAAAACAAAATGTATAACACTTGAAATGAATGAAAAAGACTTTCTTCTGTGTTTTTTCAGAGACAGACATATTATGGTTATTCAAATTATGCTGTGGTAAGTTTAATGTATAGGAGAGAATTTTGCCAGTGCATTACCGTAAAGGCAGTCCTCTACTATCAACTGTCAGTTTTTGACTATGTCCCATTCCACAGCACATCTGACATGTCAGACAAGCCCTACTGACACAGAATTTTGTTTTTGTTGGGATTTTTACTTCACAGTGTCAATATTTGTTTTAAAGACTTGTGAATTTAAAATGGTCCTTTATTTTGTTCATAGGATTCTACTGTCCCAAGCAAGCCCTCCTCTCTCCCTGTCATGGATTCATCTCATTTCAGAAATAACTTGTGATTCATAAAAAAAAACCTTACCTTTGTGTCCTGAACTTCTGCGTAATCCACTTCTCGATAAAAATATTTCATTTTGATTAAACAATGAATACGAAAACTACTGAATTTTTCAAAAGTGAGAAATTTCTCAAGCCTCTAAATTAATCCTCTGTGATTTCAAACTTTGGGATTAAAGGAATTTCCTTTTTGAAACATACACACCGCCTAATGTAACTATTATTAAGACAACCCTATTTGCACCCGTCTACAAGTACCATACTGTTCTTAAATGATGAACAGAATCTAGATCACAACAACCTGAATAATTATGCATCATGCAAAGTACTTTGAATAACAACACATTAACAGACAGGAGATAGTGCCAATGTAAACACAGGACTTACATATCTCAAATGGGCATTTTTTATCAAGACATATAATGAATACTGTCAATAGATATGTAGGCAGTCATTATTATTCAGCAGACGCCAATTTAATACCTAGTTACCAGAAGTGGTATATTTTAGCCTACACTTATGTTTGCGAAATGGGTTGTTAATGTAAACTTTTATATCTACATAAGAATATTTAATTTTTCGATGTACTGATTTTTCTGAATGCATTTCACATAGCGACAATGGCAAAGTTATAGAGATTATAAGCGACGCCAAATTATATGATTTAGAGGCCCATTATAGAATAATAATATTGTTCACCATTTGACCAATGGACACAGTCAAATACAATACTCTTTTAGGTTAATATATTCAAATACTTAGAATAAAAATCTAGCCAATGAAAAAATATTACATTACATTAGGTACCAAATATAATCTAAAGTGTCTTAACTCAGCCTATTTATTGCTATTGTGGATATGGTACAAAATTTGCTTTCAATCACCACTACTCTAGGGAAAGTGTGAGACTCTTTGGATTAGCCTAGAATAAGTCATTCTGAGAATTAGTCAAATTTTCACCAAACAAGTAGTTCCTCATTTTTGGTTAAACAAAAACTTTGTTAAAATATTATTCAGCTGACTTATACTTGATCAAACTTAACAGATCAGTGGCATCACGGATCACAGTAAATCCTTTATTAGCAGACTATTTTCATATTTTAATGCTTTCATCTGACTAAAATTAGATAGAGGCACACTAATTTAATTAACTACAGTAATTGGACAATTAAAAGATTATACAAGTAGTGTGTAGTGGCTTTATGAGAGGCAAGTATTTCATTGAGAAACTTGAGAAAGGAAATAAGTTTTTGATTAATCACTCCAGTCAGTAATTGTCATATCCGTTAAACATAATAAGCATTCATATTTCCCTTTATAAATATTAACTAACCAAATTAATCAATGATGTAATATTTCATGTAAACAATAATACATGTATTAATTAGTTTACTGAAAAAGTAAATAAGGAAACACAAATGATATAGAGATATCTAATCTACTTTTATAATTAAGTGGATTTAGCTAGTAGATTTTGTTTAACCTATTAGACAAATAAAATCAATTCACACCTAAGTCATTAAATGTAACATCCTTTTCGAACCTAAATTCGTGAGAACTAGTACGACCACAAATTAACTACGTACAATTAAAGGATTGAATGTAGATGTGAAACAATTTTGTCTCTTTCTATTTGTATCTTTATTTGTTCCCGGGATATCCAATGGATTGTGCAATCAGAATTCCTCAATAAATTTCAGTAATTTCCGATGTGTTTGAATTTATACTTGGGACATGATGTGGACAGTAGGGTAAACCCAGAGGTTATTACCTAATAAGATTTAGGCCTTCTTTTGGGCTAATCAATTAACAATCTACGAGAGTTGAATAGTTTGATTCTTTTCTTCACTACTTTAGGGTTTTCTAGAAATAAGTCTGATATCAACAATCTATTGCAGAAAAATGAAGGTTGATCATGCTGCCTTTAAACATGCATTATGCAAGAGCTAAATCTGCATATTGCAGATATTTCTTTAGGCCTGAAATGTTATCTAAACTATTAATTAGACATTTATTAACATGAAAAGACCTTAAGCAACTCTCAATGGCATCTTATGTGTTGGATTTTCATTGGATTTGAATCTGTTCTGCTGCTCAGCGCTCATTCATTATTAAGTCAAAAAATGGATAACCGAGTCTATGTTTTTTTATCGTACCGATAAAGTCTAGGCCTAATTTCCATCGCTTGTAATTCAGAGTGGAGCGATTTGACTGAAATTTTCAGCATATCCCCTTTATATTATCTAGTTTTTAACTATTATAGTTAGAACTGGCAGCTCTTAATCTCATCTTCCATAATGTATCTTTAAATAGTCACAGCTTTTCATTTTTATGTCCAATCATGTATGAGCAAAGCTTGTCCAAATATTGCATCAATTGTGTGGTAATAGTGTTGTATATCTATAACAATTGTTGCTGTAAGATAAGAAGTTTTTGTTTAGCATTCTTACTGCCCAGGCATTTCTAGTTTTTATCATACTATGCTAATGAATAAATACCAGTAGTGATGATGTTTCCAAACATTAGCAAGAACCGATGAAGGAATGAGAGATTAATCACTATTCACATATTACTCTTCTTTGAATTCCAGCTACCTAGGGTTTTTTTTTTATGTGCACAACCACTTTGCACTCATGATCTCTGTTAAGGAACATACAAAGACATTAAAATATGTTATATCTGTTGTCAAAGTTTATTCCCACAGGTATCAACTGAATTAATTATCAGTATGGTAGATTGAATGACATCAGGATGTCAAATAAAATTTTGATCACTTAACTTATATAAAACAAATTTTTCTATCAATTGAACTTGAGTTTACTTAAACTCAGAAGTATGTGCAAGCTAAAACTATGGTACTCTTTAATTACGAATAATGCAGTCATTTTGAATGTCCACCACTCTTATGCAATTACAGTTTTAACATTTGTAATCATCTAATACCTGGTTTATCGATGTCACCAAAGAAAATATCAGTTGAACCATTGAGCTATAGCACATTAAAGCCTAATTTTATGGGAATTGTGCCTAAATCTAAGTAAATGGGTGCAGTGGACCTTCATGGTCCTTCTGTCATAATATCACTTGAATTCTTATCTATGACAGATTTGGGTGTTGTTCAAGGACAATAACTTGTTACACAAACTTGAGTATAGTATAATATCAACAACTCAAGTATATGGATTGTTTGGTCTACAATGATGTAGATGGCAACTATGTAAATTAATGTAGATCTGTTACTACTTACTATATACATAATTACAAGCAGAGTATATACTAGTGAAGTACTTTGCCTTTAGGCTGAGGTGGAGGCAACGAATTTCAGCCCCCAATGTTATATTTTATCAATCCTGTATGTAACATTCTTTATTCTTTTTTTTCTTTTTAGTAGTTATTCATTTCCCTTAGGTAAGATAGTACCAAAAGGTTGGTACCAAATGTGTTGTCACTCTGCTTTTTTGTGACCCTGTAAAGATTCTGTGTGGTCTCCTGTATTCTAGAAATAATAAGTATATTCTGTATTGTGTAAAACACTGTAATCTCGGTATCCATCTTAATTTTTCGTAAGCTCTACCATACAAATATTGTCATTTAAATTAGTAGTACTAAGAACTAATAAATTTACATTTAAGTAATGAAATTTTATGCAAGCCTGAAATTGTTTCAAAGAGAACCACAATATTAAAGATGATGCCTATTTGATTTAATATCTTTAAAATATCTTTGATGACCACACCCTGATGACCACACCCTGCATATACAAACAGATCAATATAATATATACCAGCACCTGATTTATACAATATTAAACATCTGCTACCATGTAACCTATATTATCTACTATATCTACTTTCCAGTAATATATATACTTACAGTACTTAACATACTCAATTTCCATTCATTCAAATACAATATGGATTGCTTCAAATTTTAACTGAATAAACTCTGCAATAATGTGGTTTCCACAGCAAATCGAAGAAAATGCCAAGTGAAACCCAGCGCTGACAAAGCTTCATTGAGCAATAAGGTCCGTTTTCAAGGATGTATGGCAAACCTATGCCATTCGGACCTTTAAGTTAATCTGGTTTAAAAATGCTAAAGTACCCTAACATTGTCATCGGACACACAGATGGAGAAAACAAACCAGTTTTAAAATACCAGCTCAATATCCGTCCACAAGAAGACTTTTCTTTAAGCTGCCTTATCTTGGCTATCAGAATGGGTCAGCTTAAAATTGTCAGCTTTAGTTATTTTACTGCAGGCTCATTTCATTACATTTTGTGAAAATTTGTGGTTTCAATTCCGAGCATTCTGATATACTTCTGAATCAACTCTGGAAATGATTCAATTAAGTTTGAAAAATAGCAATTTCCTTAAAATGATTATCTGAATCACTGACAAGCATATTAGCACTCTTGCACCCCAAATTCTGTTAATTTCATTTTTATTTTGTGTGGAGGAGGAATTCTCAGATCTAATCCAATTTTGTTGCATCTAAATCTGAAGTTCAAAGTTAACCTTATAACCTTATATATTATAACCTTATGTGTCTGTTAATTTTATTAGATAACTGGACTTCATTTCAATCAACTGTGCTATATGCCCCTCTGCTTATTAAAAAACAAATTCAAACGTGATTATACTGCTAACAATAAAATTGTTAATATTTATCTTAATTTTTAGTCAAAATGGCTTCTTAAATTAGTAGGTGGAAGATACAACAAACCAAGCAAAGGGTCCTGTGGATGTGTGTAAAGTAGGGTAATTATAGTTAAAACCGGTTAAAGTTAGACATCCTGGGGGCCGAAGCATTGTACATTTGTGAAGAAGACAAGTTTTCCACGAAATCTAGCAGTGCAGTATAAAAAGTATTTGCATATACATATTTTTTATTCTTAAGTACATTTATTTTTTATTCTTAAGTACATTTATTGCATGTACATAGCTTGCAATCATTCAAAACAATATCTGACAAAAAAAAAAAATAATTAAGCATTTATAATTTTGACAAATCACCCCAATTATTTTTGAAGCAATATGGCCTGTTTTGAGTTGACCTGTCAGTAACTCATTTCTTCTAAAATCACACCCAGCTGAGTAAATTAATTTGAGGTAATTTGTCTTTTCCTCCATATGTCAATTAAAATAGAATTTTATGTTTGTAGAGCTAATCAGAGAAAACAGAAATTATTAGCAGACTCTTACCTGTTTCAACAAAATAAAAAAAATCCCCAAACTTTACTGTGTTTAAATGTCGGCTTGATTTGAAGAATTCTTAATCGAAATAGAACGAAAATAGAGAACGAAAATAGAGGAAACAGGTAGTCTGTTATATGGCCAATATGAAGTAAGTTGGAGAGGTGTTGTGTATGTTTGTTTGCCGTCAATGGTTGATAAGTGTACCCAAGATGTTAGTGCTTACAACTTTATATGGTAACACGGTGACTCAGACTTACAGTAAAGGGAAGATTCCACACATACTGTTTATCACATTATACATCACTGGCAGTGGTTAGTGGACAGTTTGGTACCAGTGATAGGGTGGCTACCAGCTGTGTTAGCCGGATGAAATGTTGATAAATTTAGACAAATAATTGTGATAGGATCTGATTGAACAATCTGCTACATACAGATTAATAAGATAACTTCCAATTACACTCACATCAACTCAAATTATTGAAAACTAATATATTAAAGCCCCAACATGTCAGTTATAATACAGAGTTTAAGGCCATACACAATCAAAAGAACTTTTATTAAACATTTCTTACCCATCTATTATTGAAATTGATGGCCATTTTAAGCTTAAATTGTTTTCTGATGATTTTAACTCAAATTATTGACAACTAATATATTAAAGCCCCAACATGTCAGTTATAATACAGAGTTTAAGGCCATACACAATCAAAAGAACTTTTATTAAACATTTCTTACCCATCTATTATTGAAATTGATGGCCATTTTAAGCTTAAATTGTTTTCTGATGATTTTAACTCAAATTATTGACAACTAATATATTAAAGCCCCAACATGTCAGTTATAATACAGAGTTTAAGGCCATACACAATCAAAAGAACTTTTATTAAACATTTCTTTCCCATCTATTATTGAAATTGATGGCCATTTTAAGCTTAAATTGTTTTCTGATGATTTTAACCGGTCAATTTTATGAATCTATTACATACAAACCAGCCCACAATTCAAGAAGTTTCTTTTTAACAATCAATTAAAATAGTACATAGGCCTACTTTGTTTTTAACTTTCGGAATTTATGTAAAAGATCTGGATTATTAGCCCTTTAATATTAAATAAATGTGATACAGTACCAATTTTATGATCTATGTGGGCACATGTGTTCTAAATAAAAAAACAAACCCTGCCCCATGCATGTTACTCATCACTATTTATAGTTAAATAGAGTTGGTTTTCAGACAGAAACAAACACCACTACCTGAGTTGTCGTTCAAGTGAACTTTCCTAATAAATTAGAAGTGGGACCAGGGTGTTCTAGAAAGAGTAAGCATCAGCCATATAATCAGTCTTATTTAATTTTATATAATGTCTGCATGCACTGTCATCAAATTGATCTGATGAGTTTGTTTTTCTCCATCAGTCTTACATATCAAAACAACAAATTTATGAATCTAAGCTAATTTCACGACAATTAACTAAAAGAACTTGCAATTAATTAGCATTATGATTATCTGGAAGTCTGCCGGGTTATTTACAGATATAGATAAACATGTCTGTGTACAGCAAATATAAATAGAAAGTGAGCCATTCTTATAGTAGCAATATATCTGCCATTGTTCATTTATTGTCATAAACATCAATAATATAATCATTACCCTAAATAATTAGGTTATAACAACCAAAAATAAACCAACCTAACCAATGTAGATACAAAAACTTGTCAACAAGATCATTTTTGTTCTATGGCTTGTTACCAATAAGTGGGTCTACTAGGGCTTGGTTATTCTACATTGCTATATGCATATATTGTAATTTTTCGAATATGTTATACTCCATTGTGGGCCAGGGGACTAGTGGTCTACTCTAAAGTCAATGTATTTTATTTGTAATGTTCTTTTCAAAAAAAGCAGTCATGGGTTGATTGGATGTATATGTGATTAGGAATAGCCTTGCTAATTTGACCTCCGTGTTTTTCTTCAGTTATATGATTTCCTCACACCGCTGATAAGCCCTGCGTGTGTTTCAGCACAGAAAATATATTAAGAATTTACATGTTAGTCCCAAAATGAGTTCTTATTTTTTCTATCTCTGAATGTTTCATATAGTAGAAGTTCCTGCTGAACCATGATTTATTCAAGTATGCTTTAACAAAGTTAAAATCTTAATATCTGCAGAATGGATCCATATTTGAGGTCTTGTACAAATTCTTTGAAGTTTAGCTGGATCATTTCAGGTCAAATAGTAATTTTAATCAATTGTGCTTGCAAACAGGACCTTATACCAGTAGGATGGAAAAGAAAAACCCTGGTCATTCCTGGGACAAAACATTCCAGCTGACAAAACTGAAATTCAGAAGCTCCCACCCCCACCAATTAGATATGAATTATCCCAAAAATCATAGATATAGGTTATGCAGCAAACATATTCTATACACCAAGTATTTCATCAACAAGCCAACCTATTTTCAAGGATTATGAATAAATAATAAATAAAACAAAATCAATAACTTACATATCGAGGTTGTGGAACACGAAAATTATTATACGAAAAAGTATGATATCCATACATTGTTGATATTATATATATCCTTACGTTATTCACAAGCAAAATTGAAGACGAAATCTTGTATAACTAACGAAAGTTACTGATTGATTTTGAGTTTTTAACATGCCCACCTGTTGCATACTCTCCCCGGGCAATGATCAGATGTATTATGGGATTGGCAATTTAGCAAACTGTCTTTATTCATATTCTTATTTCATCGATTTTGACTGATTATCAAAAAATTATTTTTGGGAGGAACCCAATTTTTTAATGAGATGATCAAAACATTTTTTTTTTTTTGATCTTGCTATTGCTCTAAATGTGCACTCTATTATTAAAGTTATATTAAAACCAAGCAACCATGCATGACATATTCCCATTAAGCTGTCGAGAATCTGAGTTTATTCCAAGGATCACGATCAGAGATTAGAATTGCTACTTTGATTCTGTACCTGAAATACATTGCTATATATTGGGAGCCAAGCTGACTCAGTGAGTAAGCTGTTGGCTCACCTGGAGGTCCCATGTTCGATCTCTGCGTTGGCTGAGAAAGTTCATCAGGATTTTCCGTTGTGGTTCTCGCTTGTCAGTGGTGCAGGTCAGAGGGCCCTGGCAAGCAACACATTGGCATGCATGTAAAAGATCCCTTGGCAGCTGGAATTTGATGACTGTCCGGTACAAATTTTCTCATAGCACACTGTATGACCCTTCTTCATTATCCCAGTCAGGGCAGAACATTTTCACAAGTTGCTATAATGACAGGAGGTGGATATCAAAGCTATATCACACAATACTTCAGCTGCCATTTTGAAACTAACAAAATTTAATTTTAATTCTCATTTTTGCTGTTTTTTACTATAAAGGGATCTTTAATGTGTACAGTCAAAATGTACATATGACCTTTTTTTTGTTCCATCCAAAGAACTATACAAATTTTTCTTACACCAATGCTACAAGTGAAGAAATGGGTTTGGCACTGGAAAATTTCTCAAAGTTCTTCTTGGCCCCTTTCTAGTCACTAATCGTCTGTAACAACCATATGAATATACCACAGACCCAGTTGTCAAATGAATCATGATTCATGAGGGTATTGGAACCATTTTGTTTGGGATGGCTTCAACTATTTTACTCTTGCTAATTGCAATGAGAAAAGTAAATTTCATGTTATCGATGAACAACACAAATAATAACTATTGAAGAACTAAAATCATTTTCTCTCCACAGAAAGACTGCAATAGCATATGTATTCCTACAGCAGTACTGTACTTGTGGTAAGTATATAATGAACAGAAATAGAACTAAGACTGAAAGAGTAGAGGCCCTTTGATTTATCAAGTCAAGGTAGTAAATAACCAGGAGTAAGAACATTTGACCAAATAACTATATGGATGATTGTTTACCGACCCCCAAACCTTGAATAAAATCTGTTGGAAATCTTTTTTGGTGGAACAACATGTTATGAAAATATTAGATATTTTCAACTTAGAAGTGAAAAAATCCTACATTTGATGCCAGACTTACGACAATTAGTTAGAATACATCTTTCATTTATCATTCAAATAAAGACAAAAGGAAGAGTACAATATTAATAACACTTAAATACAGAGGTCAGGAATTGTAAGCACCAAAAGAAAGAGGGCAAGAGAATACCCTTGAGGAATACCAATTACTATTTCTAAGGAAATTATGAAATCTTATCTGGACAGCCTTTATCAACCAAGACAAACTAAAAAATAAGGGTTTTATTACAAATATATTTACCCCCTATACTTAAGGGTTGGGAGATCATTCTTCAGAAAACACACACTTCAAAGTATCAATTACTGTAATTTATAATTGTATTATTATTCAGACAAGCTGATAAATATTAAATTTTGGATCCTATTTTATTTGATAGGTATATTCTATATGTTTATACCAAACCTGCTAGAACTGAAAGTGTATATGAAGCAGGATGCCTGAAAGATGGTTTGAACTCCAGTTGTATTTTCCTCATTATAAACATGACGTTTATTTATATATATCAACAAATCATGATATAGTACATATTGTGTGAGAGAAACCCAGTACCAGAACCAAACATTATTCCCATACACCAAATTTGCTTTGACAAGGATATATATAATGTATTTTGCTTTTCTTTCAAAATTGTTAAAGGTATAAATAATTGTATGGCATGAATTAAGAAAGGGACTTGATCAGGGTGAGAGACAAATGGAAGTGATGAATATCAACTCAAAATAACAAGATAATTTCAGTAGGCCTACTCATTCATATGCAGCAATATACCCCAATCACTAGGTTATACAGTAAATATTTATCAATTACCTAGCTATGCTACATTTCATAATATTCTAGCTAGAGGAGTGTTACTGACCAACAACCTAGTGATATTAAGAGCTGCATTCACAAAATTCTATGGTTGTCATCTAGGAATCTTTAAGCATATATTATTGCAGATTTATTTCACAAACACTGATGTTTTTGTATTTACTGAACTTAACCATTACACTTTCCCCTCATAAATTCTACAGACAATTACACTAATTTGTCTTTTTTGTATTTATGGACTTTTGAATTTGATGGGATCGATGGTACTATATTTCGTTAGCAACAAATAAATTTGTTCCCTGTATTCCAGTAAAAGTAAATAAACCCTGCATTGCGTACTGTATTTTAAAGAAATTGGTGTCCTTTCACACTTTCACCTGAACCAGAAATTGATTATACACTGTTCAGATGCTATAAAATATATTGTTTTCAAAATGCTGGTATTTTTAAGTCAAGGGAGTGTAATGTTTGTACATACTATAAGCTAAGTCAGCTTAACTATTTGTCGCCAGTTTGCCAGGAAGATAACTTATTGCACATACCGAAGTTAGCAGAATCCAGAGATTTTACTCTGATCCGCTTGACTTTAAAACAAAGCCTTCTCAAAGAACAGCACAAAGCTGGTGTCTTTAAACAGGTTTATTTGCCCCATCATTGCGTTCAGATGACTCAGTTAAGCTGGCTTAATGATAACAGCATTTTTTAATCTGGTTTAGTGTAAGCATCTTAACAGCACATTAGACAGACCAGAAATCAAACATTAAGACTTCAAAGTTTCATAATAGAAGTGAGAGAATTAAATGTAGGTGTTGGCATTCATTTTACTATTCATGGCCAACACCCAAATTTTCTACTTTGAATCATTCAAGCAAATTATTTCAACTGTCTGCAATCTTTAAACAAATGTTGGGGAAGCATTAACGGGGGGTTTATACAGAATTGTGCCACAACACAAGAAATACTATGTGCCACAATACAAGAAATACTATATCATCAAAAACACTCAAACCTGGCAAACAATAAGAAAACAATTAGAAACAGATGTCAATCACACCAAGATTGACTGCTTCTTATTCAGAGCGTGAAGTACTTTTACCAAAATATTTGCCATCTTAAAGCAACAAAACAGTTATTCCATTATGTTTAAAGGATTACAAGCTACTTGCCTGTCAAAAAAGATATATTTATAATATGTGTATGCGTGAAGGTCTGAATTAATTCATAGTATAACAATTGGATATGGTAATTAAGGCCTATATATTTCAAGATGATATTTAATGACAATGTAGGCCTTTATATTATAAGATGATTTTTTTTTTTAAAAAAGGTAAACCTTATTTATTAATTGAATAAAACTACGTCCAATTTTATCCAAAGAAATAAGTCCAGAAAGTTCACTTGTGTAGTTAATAACTTCATATGTTATTCACTAAGACAAATAGTGTTAGATTGTGTCACAGGTTGATACCTAACCACAGGCTATATAAATCATTTAGATTGAACATTCTTGTATGTATAAAATTATGTGTATTAAATTCACGTAAAAAAGTATTTCAACTCGAAACTAAATTCTGTCAAAATGTACATCTGCTGCTGTTTTGGAAGTATCTAAATAGTCCTTGAAATGCAATTGATATATTTCAGTGCCTAATGCCTCCCTATGCACCCAATTTCTGCAAAAATTGACGATCATAAAATCTTTGTTGCATGATTTAATCCAAATTACACATGGCAAATTTGATTAGTGCACATTCAAATCTTGATTCTTTTTTAGTCCAACAGAACATATGCCCCAAATAACCATTTAGAAGATTCTATAAAGTGTGCCTACCGATTTTCTAATAACATAAATCGTGTTTGATTAGAGCTTGATTAGTGCTATGAACAGCAAAGATTCATAAGGCAGAAAACTTTCTCTACAGAATTTCTAAAAAAAAAAATCAATCTGTTTATTAAAAATATTTCTTTTTCTAGAAATAATAGGTCTAAAAATTCCAAATTACCTTATATCTAGGGCTTGAAACCTTGTAACTTGGGCTCGAAATCGATTGGGCTTCATAAGAAGGCATGGTTATCACTTATATCTCCGTTATAATGATGTCTATAATATCCACGACAACCCCCGCCAAAAACAGGTACTATAACTATAATAAGATCAACGATGACTAGCTTTAAATAAGACGAATAATTTTTCTTTTCACTTCAGTGAGCAGAGTACCTGAGCTAGAATAAATTTCACCACCTTATTGTTAGCTTATTCAATATATAGAGTAATTTAGTTATATTGGTTTATGAAAGTGTGAAAAGTTACATAGAAAAATAAGAACATTTATTTAATATATACCTTCGTATTTGATTCAACAAAAAAGGGTAATAAAATATGATACAACAGCTTGGATATAAAGCTTGAATACCAAACTTATGGAAGAAGTTGCCTCGGATCCATTCACTTGATTTTATATACATGTGTATGTTTATTGCTTGCAATGTCTGTGTAGTTTTTGTGTTTTGCTTGCTGTTTTGTCTTGTGGGTTTTGTTTTTGTGTGGTGCAGTCCTCCTGCACTTACTACTACTAATAACAATAGAGTTCCAATAAAAGTGTAACAAAATGTTTTCTATAACCGTGAGTGTCTCAAGAACACAAGACATGAGTGCTTACCTTCAATAAATTCTATTTTTTCTTTATTGAAAATTTAATGGATATCTGTACCCCATATAGAAAACAATATGATGAAAGGGGTTAACGCAAAGTTCTTATTTTGTAATTTGGACCATAAAGCTATCCAATTCACTCTTTAAAGGAGACATCCCAGATATATTTGAGTCAATCAAACAAACAGATTAATTTTGTACTTTATCCTTGTCCTGTGCATATATATGTAGGTGATGATATGTCCCCAAATTCCAAATTATCCCCATGTCCACCATCTTCAATAGAAGGCTTGAGCTCGCTTTAACTAAGTGCATCTTATCAAGGCCTTCACGTAATACCATGCATATTTCGGCACTAATTTGGGGAATACATGTACCAAGTCTTGCGCTTTCAACCTAAAATGTCTACCTGTGATAATCGAGTTGCAAAGTTCACGGTTCGTTCAATATCAAGATTTCTGTGGAGGTCGCGATGTCACAACCTCTGATTGGACGCTACTGTTCAGGTGTCTGCAGATAACGTAGGTATAAATTCGGGAATTGTGAAGTAATCTAGCAACGTCCAGATGTTATAAAACTTGCAGTTGTTGTTTCAGGAACATGTCCACATACTTGCCTTAGTTATTGAGGTGAGTGATTGTCAAATTTACTATTCAATTTGTATACTAAAACCCACTTTTATCAATGGACTCTGTGTGAAATACTTTTTTACAAATTTTTTTATAAATTTTACTAAAAATGTGTTCATTTTATATTCATCTTATAACCATAAAGAAATATCTGAAATCTTTTAGATATATAACGCAGCAGAAAATATTAATCCTAAGGAATTTAAACCTCTTATTCACAAGTATATTTCTTCGAGCATGTAAATAACAAAAGTTACTAAAGTTCCTCGTAATACAACACAACCACCTACAAGTAGGGTGGGATCTTAATTTATAGTTCAGTCATCCAAAACTAAAACATCCATTCATTTCTACTAACCGTACCACTGGTTTTGAATATGATTTATTGAAAAACATATTTAAAATATATTATTATACCTTATCAAGAACATCTCAAAACATAGATTTGCCTGCTAGGTCTCTATTATAACTGTTGATCTTAAGCGACATCCATCAAATGATTGTAAGAGTTCAAACATAAGCATGGAGATAGTAGCTCAGAGGTTTCCTACAATTAAAACTGAATTTCAATAGTGCCTAATGATATAACAAACAATCCAGGCAATTCAAAACATTCCATAACTGATACCCCACGATAATATTCAACATTACCAATACAAAAGTACATAAATGTCAAACAATAACTGATGTCCCAGAAAAGAAAAGTGATACAACTCTGAACAGAAAGTAACCAAGCATTTTGCCCACTCATTACATTACAGCACTATGTACTGGAAAATTTTAAAGAAATGTTGTGGGTAGGAATTGAATGTTTTATGGTAATTTTGGATATGGTCTCTAATTGATGTTAATGTATTTAGGACGTGCATGTCTAGGAACTATATCTTTAAAGTACAAGACCAGAGAGAGAGAGAGAGAGAGAGAGAGAGAACAAACTAGATCATTTCAGAAATAACATTTTATTTCAATAATTCACTTGAACCAGGGAAAACCCACATACAAACTAGATCATTTCAGAAATAACATTTTATTTCAATAATTCACTTGAACCAGGGAAAACCCACATACAAGCTTTGGATCAAAGCCACACCACTTGATTGAATGAAAGATCTTATGATCTAAGGCGCACTCGACCACCCCAAGACCAAAGCCATGTTCCTTCCAGAACAATTCATGTAATTTGAATACGTTTTAAAAAAACTTTTACCCATGACTCATGTACAGTAATCATGCTCATCCCATTAAAGGTGTAGTATACCTCCTACATTCATTTACATATGGTTTTCATTTTAAATTCTTTAATTAAATTAAAATGAATAATTAAAAACTTTAGCAACTTCACCAACTGACTACCTGCCAAATTGGTCTCTCTGTTTTTTTCTTAATGCTTCTGTCAAGACCACGTAGTAGAGTATATAGTTTGTTATATTAGTTTTAAACTGACGAGACTGTAATATTCTGAACCATTCTATTATGTTTCCTCTGGATCAGTTTATTTTTGTGAAATGAAATGAAATGAAATGGGGTTTAACGTCCTACTGTTTTGCTCCTTAACTGGGCTAATGAAGACAATTATTTTTGTGAACACTGTGTATATTAGGTATGCTAGGTGTAAGTAATATTAGATTTAGAGAATACTGAGTGCTTATTTCAAGAGATAAATGAGGCAGGTAATAAATTATAGAGTTTTTAATCCCATCTCAGCATCTTCTGTCAGAAGAAAATAACATGAAATATCAGTAGCTTTGTGACTGAAGATAGAGTGAGAAATAGGGTTTAACATCCACTGGACACAACTAAGTCATTTTGGCACTAACATATGGTTCAATTATATTTTAATAATTATCTAGTGGTTGGAAAATGGAGGACAACCCTACTCCTTGTAATGTACAAGCTGGTAATCAAAACCATGCAATTTGATTCAATGAAAGAATTTATACAGTGTATAATCTAAAGGGCTTGTGTTAGACCATTTCGGTGACCTCCGATTGCATGGATTTCCATACTATAGTTCAACCTGTGGTCGTGACCGGCAAACCATACAATAGAGCACAGTTGCAACCATAGTCTACATCCGAAGGTCGCTATAAGACTCAAGCTTATAATCAACTTCCTTTGTTATGTAACAATTTATCAAATTGGTGATGTCACTGCTAAAAAGGCTTTTATCATACCCAGTCATCCAATTTATAGGTACATTATTCAGAGCTATTTTAATCTGAATAACATTTTTTTTTACAATGTTTATCATGTATGTTCTTTATTATCCCATTTTTATTATTCAAATGCAAGAGAGACAGAGAGTGAGTTTAACCTCCACTTGACACAAACTAGGTCATTTTAGGACTAACTGTTTGGTTCAATCTACTTGCAATAATGTCTTTAGCAGTTTGAGGAAACAAGAGGACCCATCAGCATGAGAAGTGTGCAATAATTTGGTTTACTTTGCTGCTTAGTACAAAATTTTATATTGCTTGTGTTCTGTGTATGCTGGGGGCCACAGTGGTTTGATGTTTATTCCACTAGCTCATTAACCAGAAGGTCCTGGGTATTGGTTAAAAAGGCTCCTTTGGTCAACTGTGCAAGATGGAGATCCTGGCAAAAAAATAGAGTCTAGTCATTCAGATGGGATGAGAGAGGCAAAGTCTGTCATTCCACTATGCTGGTCTTCATAATACAGTTTGTGCACAAAAGTAATAGCTAAAGCCCATTTCTTTGTATGTTGGATTGATACTTGACTCTTGGATGGATGGATGTCCTTCCATACATCCTAGACAGACAATTGAATTCAACAGTGAAAATTTGTGAGATCTATTACAAGGTGTAACTTTTTATGGTACAGAGAGGGACTGTTTTTCGACAATCTTCAGATAGCAGTCATTCGGTGATAAGATTTTACATTGTGGCTGTAGGGTTGCATACAAGCCTATAAAATAAAGTGACAGGAAAGGCTGAGGTCTGCCCACGCTACATATTACAAGAATGAGAACACCTTTTGTGCACATATAGGCCACCATCTATAAATATTTGGCAGAATATTAACCAAGCTTTGAACAATATGCACGAAAACACAGATTAGTTGAATCTCCACCTTATTCTCACAATTGAGCATAATAGTGAAAATTCTGAAAAAAATTCTTAATTTCATAATCATTTCTAAAACAACACTTTAAAATTAAACAACACTTTAAGACTAAACAAAACAAAAATGTTCATAGATGGATTTTGTTCAATGATGCAAAAAAAAAAAAGAAGGTTGTGTTTAAATTTAGAAATTCTAACATCTGCTCTTTCTAAATTTCTATTTCTGTCTTTTACCGCTAATTTGTTTTCAGAGGTATAAAAAGTTAGTACACATGTGGTGGATCTCTTTTCTACCAGAATTTGACAAAAACAGATTAGCAAGAACCTGTACAGATACTTAAAGAGGCTTATCTTAGCTTAATTCAGACAATTTAAGTGATAATTTATTTGTGGATAGAATTGTTAGGAAGAATAAGTAGGTTCTGGTCTTAAAAGCAATTTATAAAAAAAAAATATAAAAAATCATAACACTAAGATAATTAATTAATTGTGATGTTTTCAATTTAACTTGTCTTTTTCAGTTGGCTTTTTTAATGTGCTTGATTTATATACATGCCAGCTTTATAAGTAAAATTAGCAGACGTAAAAACATGTTTCTGTGAATAACATGTTTCATGTATTATGAAACGCAATGTATTTCATATCCATATATTTAATTAACTAAGTCACAAGATTAGTGGCTCAGGTTTGAACTATGTTAAATGGATTGGCCTCGAAACCAATTCACTTGCCTCAATGACAGACCTTATGATCTAAAGTGCACAGGTTAGGCCACTTGACCTCCCAACCCCCTTGTTAAAGAACAGTTCAGGGCATCATTACTTTCCAGAAAATAATATAAATTATATAGAAAACATCCTTCATTATATTCGACACACATATTATATATGGATATTTTTTTAGTGAGCAAATGGATTCCTATCACCACTCTAACCACAATAGGCCTCCTAATAAAAAAATTATCATTTGCAGCTATAAGTATTATTTTTTGATGAAATGATGACTTAAATTGAATAAGACATGGTATTGTGTTTCATAGACAGAGTAAACATATCCAACTTACTACCTGGGAGCCTGCAGTGGCTCAAAGAGCAAGGCGCTGGCTCGCTAACCTGTATTACCTGAGAAAGTTCCTCACGATTTTCCAGCATGTTTTCCCTTGTGTCTAGTTGTTCGTAGGTTCCATGTACACATTGGCGTGCATTTAAAAGAACATTTGACAGTTGGATTTGAAATAAGAATAGGCTTTAGTGCCAATCTCTGGGGAAAATTTCCTTCATAGCACACTGCATGGAGTATGACTTCCTTCCTAATCCCGGTTGGTGCAGAAAAGTAGGATGTTAAACACCATATCATTTCCTTGCATGACACCTATCACATTTCATAGCTAAAGTCATGATCTAAATATGCATCTCAGGAGTCAAAGCAACTGAGTAAAGAAAACCTCACTTGAATGAGCTGATGACCATACCATTTTTTTAGAATGGTTATCCACTTAGAAGCTAAAGACCAGACCCCAAAATATATTGTTATATTAATGACCACAAAAATCTTAACAAACCAATTAGCTCTACATTTTAGAATAAATTTATCAAACAAGAAGGTTATAGAAAACCCCTGGAGAATTGCCACCCACTGATCTCAGACACAAGATTTACATTCCAGAAGTTATGGTTCTCCATTTTAACTTAAAGCTGTATAACAGACATCAAAATATATTGTTATATCAGTGACCACAAAAATCCTAACAGACTAATTTGCTCTACATTTTTGTATAAAATTATCGAACAAAAAATGCAACTCATGTGCCCTTTCTGTTAAGAAACCTTGGATCCAAATTAGGTAATTTCTTTTCGTAATTTGAGAATTCCCTGCATTCTCAGAAAAAAAGTTAGTAAACAGTTGCGTAAACTAAGTGCCTGTGTTGAGATTTCCTGTTCAAGTTCTCTAGTCTGATTATTAGTGGTAGTAGTTCAAGTGTATAGGAATAAAAATAAGTTGCTTAATTTTTTAAACAGCTGTCATAAATACTGAACTTATATACATAAGGTACACATATACACAACTTAACAGGTAATAATCACAGAGCAAATATGAAAAATGTTATGAATATAAATACATGTAGATGCCAAATGTCGCCATTTTTCTAATTAAAAATGATTTTTTTTTTTCAGTTGGCAGACTTAAGAGTATCTTCAAGCAGGCTTTACATTACACCCAATGGTAAAACAAGGGCACTGCTCTCAAAATATTTTAAAGATTTTCTACAAATTGAAAAACTTTTGATGCAAGGCCCACTGCCCCTTTTTCAGATTAATAAGTCCCTTTGTCACATTATAATTTATTCAGAATTGTTAATTTAGACATAATATAAACCTCAGTTTTCAAGGAATAATAGTTATGTATGGCCCGGTATTTTAAATAGCATGAAATTTTGCATAAGGAGGCGCTTACTCTTTCCAAAGCATCTTATACTAGGTACTTTATTCCTGTGTAAAAGTTAGCAGGCATGGCAATCTACTAGACTTGTGGTGCTGTCCTTGCAAAATTTAATTCAGCCCTGAATATGTCATTTAGTGTCTTGGAATCATGTGGTGTTAAGAATACAACAATCCTACTTTTGACATTGTGATTTCCTTCACAAGAACCTTATCTTGATAAATAACAAATCCAAAGAAACCCAGCTAAAAAAATAAAATATTTATTCATGCGTTTCTGTAACACCAGCATCTCCACTATTTATGATCTTTCTGAATAAAGCATGTACCATACTTGTATGACGTCAAATAAATATAATCGTGCATGACTTCTGACTTTTGGTCCAACTTTGCAGAAGTATAATATCAACTGTATCATGCATGTCACCTCCATTAAATGTATGGCCTTTGCATGAAGTTAACACTTTGTGCCCCTCATACTATTATTAGAAGCCTTGAACAATAAAAGTTTACTCCTACATTTCAACTCTTTAAATGTCATTCAAATTAAAGATATATTTCTACAAGCATAATCAGAGCATCTACTCAACCCTGTATCAATATGTGTGTGTGATAATCCTAATGAACAGGAAAACAATTATTATTGCATTATAAATAATAACAGAATAAATTATTAAAATGAAAGATGTATTCAATGCAGCATAAATAGGTCATCAGGGGAGGATGACCCCAGATTTTGCCGATATATTAATATGGTTGGGGGGGGGGGGGGGACTTTGGGTTGTGTTAAACGTGCAGTCTCGATTTGTAGTATATCTGAGTCACAGTTCATGTTTGAAACCGGTTAAGCATTATGATATGATTCAAGTCTTGAGAACTAAATGACTTCTTCCATTTGAGAGTTTGAGTGAGGGCGCAAAAACTCAAAACCCAACACTTCAACCCCTCAAACATATCTTTATCATAAAAGTATCTTTCTGATCAACAGTAAAAATAATAAGATTAACTGAAATTTCATAATAACCCATATAATTTAAATAATAACTAATTAATAACAGACAAATAATATCTGCCATTGGCACAGTTATACACACAGGTCTATCTGATGAGAATAATGTATCATTCATAATAGTAGTTACAATAAGATTTAATACTCATCAAACAAATACATGTTTAAATCCGATAAAAGAAGTCATTTATATTCTGGTAAAATACGTCAGAAAATACTCTGACCATATTACAATTCTCTATAGTGTGTTGGCATTGTGTCAGAAAATGCAAATACCTGCATCATGCAATACAAAATGTCAGCATGGCTCCACAAAAAACCCCAACATGAAACAGATTTTGATAAAATGAGCTATGATGACATAAATTAGTATAAAAATAGATTGATTTGGGATCTATCTTGTTTGAATTGGTTAGTTTGAACTTAAGTGATAATAAAGTGGTAATAAATCTCATAATGATAACTTTAAATGCTTAATAGATAATCTAATCGCATACAGATTATTCTGTAAATAAAATATATTATAAGTTAATATTTAATAGAAGATTTTAACACCTACATTGGCTTGTTGAGCTGGCGGTCTTTTTCCTGAATACGACGAAAGTTTGGCTCCCATGGAGTATGCTCTGCCCCTCGGGGTAGGGGAATACTCCCGTTCTTGCCTGGCCTCTAAGGTGTGGCTCGAAAAACTAGCGGACTTGCTTCGTGGTGGCTTTTTGTACACAAATTTTAGCATGACTGTCGATATTCCTTCAACCCTGGCCCCTGTTCCTGGGCCAGCTGCATATTAAGCATCAACATCATTGAAAAGTCCATCAAAAGAATTAAATGTAAACACTCTCTGGTTGATGAGAAAAAAACTGTTTCTTCCGATTTTTCGTTGACTAATTCAATTAAAACTCACACGAAAAAAACACACCACTTCCTTTTCAAATCCTCCAAACCTTAGGTACCACTGACAACAAGGGGGCCGTTTATAGCACCCCTTATACTCCACAACATGTTCTAGTAGTTTGTGAATAAAGTGTGTAGGTTTAGCTTATACCTCAAACAGGTATATTAATACAAGCCAGGCTAGAGAACACGACCAATTACTATACTACATCATCCAGTCTATAGAACGAAACCAAACTCAACAGTTCTATACACTTGATTATTCAACAATCTTGTTGATTTATTTTCCATCAGCTCTAGTTCTGCTACCAAACTTCAACAATATGGCTATACATTTCTTTTTTTAATTAAGCTTTATCCATAATTATTACTTGATAATTAAATCTTGTCAGCTGCTTCTACCATAACCATTTTATTTGATAGATGAGCGAAAAGGGCAGAGGAACAACCATTTTTCATCTCCTTTTAAGTGTACGTGAAAGAAGGATTACTATTTATTTCTACAACTCTAGTCAAAAACTTCCCAACACGTGGCTTAGATTCAGGTGCTCCAAATTCAGGAACACTGGCATACACAGCAGACGCATTCCGTTCAATTCATACATCTCAAACACTACCATGTGTACAACAATACAGGAACAAGTTTTTTTTAAAACACAACTGGATAGTTTCTAAAAGTTGTCTGCTAAACTAGATTCCTGTCATAAAACAAAACATTTTTAGTATTTTTACAATTTAACTGTTTCCTCGGTTGTTTATTTAATAAAAACATTTTTTCATTCAGTAATTCACATCATAATTCTTCACTTTCAGATTTTTTCACATGTCTGAGAAACTATTTCTGTATCAAATGTTGCTGAAATTAGTTTACACAGATCTTGCTTGATTCCCGAATTTCAAAAACTTATAATTCAAATCTACAACAAATCAATTTTAATACAACTCCATATTCATATTTTTCAATATAATAATTGTCAGCAACAATGTTGTTTATTTTTCTCCGTGTTATGAACAGCGAATCTACCTTTTCTTATGTAATACATAATCCCATATGAATATATATATGCAGAAATGTAAAGAGCAGACAGCAAGCTATTCTCTTTATCATAACATTGCTACTATTATAGTAAATGCTTTTGGTAGTTACCGTCTCTGACATCACACCATATTGTTCCACCCATTGGCCCCCCACATCTGCATATCACTATATTGCATGTATATACATCGACCCTCCGATGAGATCACTATATATTTGAAAAGGTCAAGTCAATTGTCTCTATATCATACGAACACATCATGTCATGTCTGACCCTGTTGGAAACCATTCCGATCATAAACGCCACATGTAGATAATTATATAGTTAATACCCCATGAACTCAATTATAATCATTTAAAATCGTTAAATATATAAAAACACAGAATATATATGTTTTACATTTACCATACATTGTGTTTAAAGGATTTCAGGATGGTACTCGTCTAAAAAAGTAAATTTAAGTAAAGAAATTAAATTGAAAAAACATCCCAAATAGCTTGTCTGATAGTTCAGCCCAAACTATTAAGCCATAATCGCTAGATTTGCTTAAAATGGTTATTTAACTTATTTATGTAATTCCATGGTTCAATTCTATAGTGGCTTGATAATCAAGACGATGGCTTTGCTAAGTCTGTAGTTATGGGATTTATCAACCACATAATAATGGAAACAGAAAGTTTGTAGGTCTACGAAAAGTACCACAGAGCTTGAGATAGATATTCAGGTTTCCGAGTTTCTACCACAGACAATTAACCTGTTTCATTTACTAAAATGTATCTGACATGGCTCCTTTAAATAAATCATTGTGTTCACATTCTGAAGAATCTGTAGATTTAGGAGAAATTCAACTGCTGTACAAAAATCCAAACAAATTAGTATTCACCATTCAATATAAATATTGTCAATCACAAATAAAAAATATGACCTACACAAGATCCTAAAATTTTCATCCAACATCCATTATTTGTATTAAGAGCAACAGATCTCTCATTGCA
The DNA here is from genome assembly GCF_932274485.2 of Patella vulgata. Taxonomy (NCBI): domain Eukaryota; kingdom Metazoa; phylum Mollusca; class Gastropoda; family Patellidae; genus Patella; species Patella vulgata. The sequence goes on from NC_065887.2 coordinate 29,744,328, forward strand.
TAATTCATAATACAGGTGTATCTCTCTTTTCATATACTGTATTTCAAAACCTCATAGGTATAATAAATATTTGTTAAAAAGGTAAAGTTACACAACCAGGTGCCATTGTAGGATTATATATAGATGTCAGTTGTCTTTTTATCATTAATAATTCTTGGCACCTACATTGGTAAATTACATGTTTTTATATATTTGTTTGATTCTGTAAGCATCACGCATTATTTATTTTGCAGTGTTTGAGAAGAAACCCACTAATGACATGAACATAAATGGAATTTCTGTTCCTACCAAACTATGTTGTACATGGTGCCACACATGTTATGCCATCACAACAACTTTGTTTTTTTTTTTATCTGTTCTTGCCCCTTTGCCAGGAAAAACACTGCCTTTAAGTTGTGACAATGTTTCATAAACATCTACAGAATACTTGCTCAAGGAATCAAAATATTTTACAACAAGCGGTTGCCATGCAAGATACGCCCACATTTTGCAAGAGATAGACAGAGAACAAGCTCCAAAAAAGAAGAGATTTTTTGTACAATCAAGGGCCATAATTCAGGAAGTTACGATCTGATATGTATGAATATTGAAAGGAACCAAGATCTTTGGGTTATAAACATGTATTTCAAGTGTCATCAAAATAGGATCAAAATTGTGTCCTCTAAAGGGTCCACAACTTTGATATACAATATATTTACAATATTTGCGTACAAGGGGCAGCCATTTTGTAAGGCAGTTTTGCTCCGATTTGTACAAAATTCTGACTCAACAATGTTTTTTTTTAAATTGGATAAAAATTGTGACCTCTAGCTAGGGATCACAAACTAAAAACACGATTTTTCGTACAATCAGGGGCCATAATTCTGGAAGTTACGGTTTGACATGCGTGAATATCAAAAGGAATCAAGATCGTTGGGTTATAAACATTCATTTCAAGTTTCATCAAAATCAGATGGAAATTGTGACCGCTAGATTGTCCACAAGCTAAAAACGTGATTTTTCGTACAATCAGGGGCAATAATCCATGAAGCTATGGTCCGATCCATGCCAATATTGCAAGGAACCGAGATCTTTGCGAGATAGATCTATATTTTAAGTTTCATCAAAATCGGATAAATTTTGTGACCTGTAGAGTGTCCACAAACAAATTGTGGACGGATGGACGAACAGAGGTGACGACAATATATGTCCACATGAAAATGTGGGCATATAAAAAATGATCGATATTATAAATATATGTGCAATTATTAGTTGTTAGATTTGTTCTTGGATCCTTTGAACCCTTTTTTATTTCAAAATATCTGATAAATACTTGACATTACACACACTTTTTCTCTTGTTACTGTTAATCTGTTACTGTTAATTAGAATTAATAAATTATAAGCAAACCATCTTTGATTACAGATAGGTCAAGACCGAGTATGGTTCGACTTGTTCACACTACTGAGAACCAAGCATACTTGTAATCAGCATTTGGCAATACAGGCATTACTATTTCCTTCAATGAAATGATTTAGAAGGAATTCTACCAAACCGGGTGATTAAGGATCTCTTCTTATCTCTTCTTCTATGTATATTACTATTAATTTCTATTTGCATTTTTCATGACATCCGTTTTTGCCCAACTTCAGAGATAATGTTTAATATTGTCTGCCTTTAATCTTATCAATATCTTGTTTAATATACAGGTGGAACACTATCGCAGCCTTAAACATCCTGCTTCGATTTCCGCAATATTCTTTATACTTGGCGGAAGTGTTTGAGCTCTTTTACCTTGAGACTTGAGATTACTTCACCCAATGATTAGACTACTAGGATATATAATATCTTTGTTTTCTTGTCTGGTAGACTTTAAATAAGTGTACAATTGGGAGAAAATTATAATACTCCCAAAAGTACAAAAAAGAAAAAGAAAACAATACAGATAATGATTTGTTGTCTGGTAGTTTTGTAGACTTTTTGACATGGGGAATAAATAAAATATTCCCACAGCATGGAAAACAAATTTACAAAGCATTTAATCCCAGATTATTTCCTATGAATGTTTTCAACAGATTTCTTCCTATGCCCTGCATAAAAAATCGAATGCCAGTTCATATGTTTATATCCATCTAATTTTGTTTGTACTGGCATCTTTCAACAATTGAAACTTTTGGCAAAACTGCAATAAATGCAGACGTAAAAAAAATTCAAATTCCAGATGTAACATATTTATTACCTGCACCTTAAATGTCTTTTCTTTAACAAATAATAACCATGAAAAAGCCAACGCAAGACAGATCTATCAAAATGTGCAGGTTATGAGAAGATCTCAGAAAAAAACAACATAAGACTATCACTTTTTAACATTTATATGATATGTCTGTATGAGAAAATATTTCATATTTTATTACAAGTCGGTGAACACATTTGTTAGAAGGTGGTAAAAAGTTATAAAAACAATGGCATTCATATAGTACAAGATGAACACACATGTTGATAAATCTGAGGTCTGAGTGATGCAATCTATTAGACAAATGAAAAAAATATGTTAAGAACATGGGTTCTTGCTCCACTAGGAATTGGTGTAGTACATGGCGCTCTATCTTTGACTGATTTGAATCAGTAAATGATTGGCTGGCATTTGAAAATGTACAGCAGAGATATTTTTACCTGTTGATGATTTTAAATCTCAGAAAATCTAATATAACTTAATATTGTCCCTTTTTAAGAACACTTCATTTTATTTGGAATTTCACATAGCTAACAAAATGTGACAGAAACAATTTAGAAATACCTTGTGATGTCACGAATGATTTTGATTGAAAGTTGTACATAATGGTTAAATTTTGGTTGACTTTTGCCATCATTTTCATAATGAACGCTACTAAAATTCACTCAATCCCATTACATTTCATTTCATGTTGCAACAAACTTTAGCATGCCATGTGAAAGCCATCAACTGCCCACCTAATTTTGTTTCTATGCATTTTGATTAAACAGAAGTGTGTTTTTTCTTGCAATATATGAAAATTCTATATACCATTTCATCAAAAGTACTTTTCCGGAAAATGATAGCATATATTTTGTAACCTGTCTATTGTCCTACTTGTGCTTACAAATTACTCATTGAAATTTACATCCAAATATACTAATCAAATAGTAGTTTAGTTAACAAAATGATCTAAAGCCTCTAATTAAGTGGTTAGATGGTTTGATAAATGAATATGGCAGTTTTAAGACAGGAGGTGAGATAAGCACTGAAAGTGATGACAGCCGAAACCCGATTTAACACTGGTTAATTTCCTAACCCTTATCTACAAGACATGTTTTAAAGTTACCCACAGTAAGTAGTGAAAATTGTTGGCAGAAATATTGTGGCCGTCTGCTGATAAACTTAGGTTAACACCTGTTATCTCACTTTTTTCTTACTTGACTTACTTCTGCTCCTAAACCCTTATTAAATATCTTTATCAACAGTAGTTTAATTCATGCCCGCTAACTTCTTCTAACCTTTTTGATATGATGTATGCCCCAAAACCACAGAAAAATGATATGTATATCTTAATATGTTTGTATAGAATGGCTTCAAAACAGGAGTAGATTCAGAGATTAAGAAAGATGTTTTAAATGTGATTTATTTCCAAACATTATCTCCCAATTTATGGCAACACATTTGAAGAGGTCTTAAAGTTAACTGGAAATTAAGTCGCCAAAGAATCGTGTAGAATTTCTTGACCAATGAGATTCTAAAATATCATCATCTAACAAAATTTCTTGACCAATGAACAAATTCATAAAGAGAAATGAACAGGAGATTTGAAATTTTTAATACATATGACTAAATCTCAAAGATGGAAATGTATGCAACCAACAAAATTCCACTCTCCTCACAATTCGGAAATTACAACTTTCTTTTCAGTTTTAGTTCTTAGGTATATTCTTCAATAAGAATTATATAGTTCTGTACAGAGCACATCACGGCTAAGTCCAATGCAGAAGACTATACATTTTATTTACAACGCATAAAAATATCAGTATGAAAAGAAAACACAAATGAAACCTGCACCAAGACCCAACAAAGTTTACTGTTGCATTACAGAATATACTAGCAAGGTTAGCTAGAACATATGTAATTAATGTAAGTCATACTCAATAGTAAGCATGTAAATACAAGTACATGTATTGAAAGTACCTAAACACTTGATATCTATCTCTATAAATAACCACCTGCTTAACATCCCTCCCTTAATCCACGTGGACCATGGCAAGCACTTGTTTAATTTGATAGAATTTGGCGGGAATCCAGAATAAACTACTTCTGTTTCTAGATGAGTTGATACTCTTAACTTACATACAGAAATAAAACATATCACTACTAAAAGAAGAACTTGTCGGCAGACATCACTTTATTTATACGAATGTTATTTTATCTGCCTGAACTCTGCATTTTACCATCCTACATGGAATGAGTGCTAATTACTAAAGGGAATACATTTCCATCTAAAGCTTTTACCTGTCTTTTGATTTAATTCATTAACAGTTGTGTGTAGAGAGGAGTGAAAATAAAATCCATTTTTGTTTACAATTTGAAATTATCGCTTTTTACATTGTTGTACAACCTTGCCATTACATACTTTTACACTATCTTTCAGATATAAACATATATTTTAAGTTTCATCAAAATCGGACAAAATTTGTGACCTCTTGCCACTTCACAACCTAGGTATTAGATACTTCTACACTATTTGCATTCAAGGAGCTGCCATTTTGTTGGGCAGTTTCGGTCTGATTTTTACGGAATTCGAACTCAATCACCATCAGGGTCTGATTTTTACGGAATTCGAACTCAATCACCATCAGGGTTTAACGGTGATGCTTAAACAATTTTAACATTCGGATAAAAATTGTGACCTATACAGGGACCACAAGCTAAATTCGTGATTTTTTCATACTATCAAGGGTTATAATCCAGGTCCAATATGCACGTATATTAAAAGAACATATACACACGTTTTAACTTTCATCAAAATCGGATAAAAATTGTGACCTCTAGAGGGGTCACAACCTTGATATTACATACTTTAACACTATTTGCGTATATTGAGCGGTCATTTTGTCTGGCAGTTTCGGTCTCATTTTCATGAAATTCAAAATCAATCATCATCATGGTGTAACGGTGATATATTTGAATGGTTTTTTTTTAAATTGGATAAAAATTGTCACCTTCTAGGTGGACCACAAGCTAAAAGGTGATTTTCTGTACAACCAGGGGCCATAATCCATATCCATGAAGTTGCAGTCCGATCTTTGGGTTTCAAGTCTCATCTAAATTGGAGAGAGAGAGAGAGAAATGGGGTTTAACGTCCACTCGACACAAACTAGGTCATTTCGGGACTAACATATGGTTTAATTTTATTTCAATAATTCGCTTGCGCGTAGGGGTCTTTAGCAGTGGGAGTAAACCGGAGGACCCGGAGAAAACCCACGAGGTTGGACAGGCGACCCTACTCCTTGTCACGTACAACCGGGGATTCAAAACCACGCCAGTTGACTCAATGACAGGCTTCATCTAAATTGGATAAAATTTGACCTCTAGAGACTAAAAACGTGATTTTTGTACAATCAGGGGTCATAATCCATGAAGTTTCGATCTGATACATGATCACTTGGAGATAAGCCTATATTTCAAGTTTCGGCAAAATCGGATAAGAATTGTGACCTGTAGAGCTTCCACAAGCAAACTGTGGACAGCCGGACAGGGGCGAAGACAATATACGTCCACATGAAAATGTGGGCGTATAAAAAGTTTCATCATCTGGTTTCTCATATTCAAAATGTCTTCCTTTATCACATTACTCTGTACTAGGCCCTATATTTGAGTCTTGGGGGCATACAATCAAGAAGCTGGCTTCAGGCATCACAAAAACTCTGCACACCACTGTTCACTAATAAAACTACCTTTGGCAATGAAATAAAGAGTCAGTATACCCGTGAAAAGAATATTACATCAAAAACTACTTGACTAATAAAATAAATTTAATATAAGTTTGTAACAAATGTAGTGGAGATCAGACAAACAACATTTCTGTGAAAGAACAATTTTCCAGTGATTGCGAAGTCTTTTGTCTAGAAGCAGAGTCATCAACCAATTCCCAACCTTTACAGTGTTACATAAAATTGTTCCAATATCTTGTTAATTTCTTAAGACGTCAAAGAATTTGTGATGGAAATCAAGAAAACCTGTACAAAATCATACTAATAATATTCTTAATTAAAATTACACATGTTTATTAAAACACCCAAAAAAGTATAGAAATTGTCCAAATCTCTTGCAGAAACATCTAAAGCTTCCAGGAACCACATGGAGACTTTCGTCTTCTGAATTATTGACACCATATGGAGCAATATGACAGACAGTAAATTACAAGCATGCTAATTACTTGAAATATTCCATAAGTTCTAAAATTAATCAAAGGGACCAATAACTATGTTTTATGGCCGAGTTGTGAAATGAACCACATGGCCATCTTGCCAGTAGCAGACAGGCCATAGAGGAAAAGATCCTGCTACACAGAAGTCAGATAATTACTTAGTAGATTCTCTAATAGAAATGAAGGATGAAACTGACGAGTGATGGCAGAAGTACACCATCAAATTAGCCAATCAGAAGCAAATTGAGGAGAGATTTCTGCTGTCTATCCATCAGCACCTTTTCACACTGGGAGGTCATGATATCCCGTCCAAGAGTTTAACTTATGTTATGGACACCATATGGACCATTCTGTTGATCCTGTGTATGATTATGATATAGGTATTTGGTTGATCTGAATGTCATCCCCCAAAACTGCTCTTTTTAGGTGTACAAGGCCTACTTTTATATATTTTTAGACTTATTTTCATATTTGTTGTATTTCAAAATTTAGATGTTGTTAATGTTACTAGTGTATATGTACACAATAACATTTCTGAAAATATGTACACAATAACATTTCTGAAAATATGTACACAATAACATTTCTGAAAATACTTCTGGAAGGATCATAAGTCATAGCAATCATTATGGCTGTCATGGTACATATTTCTAAGTACAAATCCTTCTGTTCCTTTTCCCTAAAGTGACCTCATCTTTTAATACATCCTTGAAGTGATACAAATACCACAGTCTGATAATTTAGGGTTAATTCATTTTCTACCTCCCAAACATCAAAAATCAGTTAAGTTTACACATATCAAAAGCTTTTTTTTAGAACATCATAAATGACTCTCAAACTATCCCTTACATTCACTGAAATTTATTAGAAATAAGTAAGATCACAACTGAAATACCCCCACCTCAACTTCCAGGATTGTTTAACATGTTATGGAAAGGTATCTTTTCATATAAACTGCTTTCGAGCTTTTTGTAAAGGGTAAATTGCTTTTCATGGTAAATTGCTTTTTAGGTTATGTATCCATAAAACTAGTTTAGAACTGTCAACACAATTACTTATATAAAGGGAAACAACTCCATAATCAGCCAAACTCAGTTTTGGTTATCTCTAAAATAAATCTGTTCTGTCCAGAGCCAATCTTACATTAAAGAAAGATTTATCGTTCAGATTTGAGGTTCATTAATCATAAACTAAGCGTGATGAAAAATATGTTAATGATAATCAGAGGCCACTAAAAAATAATGAAGCATATAACCAAATAATGATGAGTCCAATACTTTCAGACACTTAATAATCCAAATGTCTCATCAAATATGCAAGACGCGAAAGGTCATATCAGGTCATGTGTAAGAGGTATCAAATGGCTAACTATAAAGACATATAATTACACGGCTCATTAAATCTGGATAAGAACAATCAGTCATTTAAGGTTTGTGATCCTCAAACACTGTGTTCCACTGTCTTTAATATTAGGTTTAGTTTAACTCTTAACCTAGCCACATCCAAAGCATATTCTGATGAAGATGAAAGGTTTGAACATTTACATAAAATAATAGCTCAATTGACAAAGATGAAAGACATTTTAAAGAAATCTGAAAATAAGAAATATGTAAAATCTTGTCCTTTCTACTTTTCAACAAAGATACAGGTGTATTGGATAAGATTTGGAAGCTGTATCATTTAAAAAAACTAATACTTTTAACATCATCCGGTATATCAAATATTGCTGGTAACAATAGAATTTACTGAAAAAACCTCAAACTTGATCATTCATTTCCTGAATTCAACATTTTTGTGTGACACTTTTAGAAATTTTTAAATTTAAGTTTATCGAAAGATGTGTGCACAAGCCCCTTAACTCCTACTCTTGCTATTGCTCTTAGTCAGACTGACTGAATATTCAGCGCTATAGAAAAAGATTATTATTTATTATTATTAAATGGCATGGTTTTGATCCTAAGGTTGTACGTGATACGGAGTAGCATTTCTGGCCCAACCATGTGAGTTTTCTCTGAGTTCCCTCTTTCACACACATATAATTTAATAAAAGTGTGCTACTAAACTGCACTTAGTTAAAGACGCGGTTAACATCTATATCCGAGACTACAGGAGGAGTGTAAAGGATAATTTTCTCACCGATATAACAGAACTAACAGTAAAGATAGTTTTAATTGTATGTCGAGTCAGGTTTCACTGTCTAATCATTGATGTATTGTCTTTCACATTGTCTTACGACAACAATAGATGAAAGAACTTCAAACACATCCATTGTCACAAAACAGGTCCATAGATGCTTGGGTTAGGTAACGTTTAATTGGTTTTTCGATAACCAATAAAACCGTAGAACGAACAGGAGAGGCTTGGTTAAACAGGATTTGATATCCTTAATGTGTGGTGGAATTGTGAATAACATATATCTAAGAGATTTTGTAGGATGTGATTTGTAGAGGGATGGTTTTGTAGGGGATCATTTCATTTCAATCATATGTTCACTGAATCACCAATGGGTTAATGATATTTCTAGTCTTGGAAGATAAAAAAAAAGTGACAATCAAGATTTTGTTATACCTTATTAAAATGAAAACTAGAGAGAGAAATACAGTACAAATTAAGAAATATGAATTAATTACACTTACCAGCCCTTCACATTTTCTGTGGCATATATATCGACAAACTGAAAATAATGGATGATGAATTCATTAAAATGATATATAACAGAATAATGAAATTTACATAATTAATTAAATCAGAAGACCAGATTGCTGAAAGGTGTAAATAAATGAAATAGTAAATATAATTGAACATGTACTTTAATAGTGGCAGATTTCGGTTGTGATATAGTGTGTACACCTGTACCCCTAATTTTTCAAAAAACAGTTTTTATAGTTTTTAATCAATTACAAACCACCTCCTAATTTCTTAGAATATAGCAGATTTAGCAGAATTCGATTGATTCGTTGGACCCTGGATCCAAACAAAGGCTCTCACCCTGGCCCAAAATATTAATACAATAATGTGGGGTTGTCCTTATAATATCATGAAATCCATAAAGAATCTGGCCACAGACTTGTGAATAGACTGGCCTAATGAGTGTTCAGCAAATGGAAATATATCTAACAAAAAAAATTGTGGGTTTATAAAAATGAAACATTAAATTTCAAGCTTGATTGCTTTGTAATATATCTCTTTGTGAAATTAATAATTTGAGGGGCAATATTTTAAGACAAGAGTACATCCTTATAAACTATTCAAATATTTTGTATCTTTCAAACAATTGTCATTGATGGTACCGTTGTATTTATAAATCAATGTCCACGTACCTACTCACATATACTATAAGTAGTAGTACGGCTACAGGATAAATAAAGATGTCAGTGATTGGTGTTATTATAAACACAATGCATTAATCACTGTCAATCATATCAATAATTTTAATTACACTTTACTTGTTAACAATAGATAAGATCAATACAGGTATAAGCTCGACTTAATAAAAAGAAACAATGATTAACAGGGTTAAATAAAGGAGAATAAGAGAAGAATGGAGTTGAAGGTGTTGGTATATAGGCTGTTTATTGATTGTCAATGATTCGGTTAGTTGGTCATCATTTAACCATAAATCACAATGAAATCATTGAGCAGACGGCAAATATTAACTGGCAATACAGAATGTTTTTGCATGAAATTTAGCTGAAATTAGTATGAAAATTTAACCTACATGAACATCTAGCTGAAATTGGTATGAAAAGTTAGCTGAAATTGGTAATCATTTTTGTGCTCTCTGCCCTGGAGAACACTACCACGAAACAAATAAACAAACACAAGATTGAAGCATGGGGACTTTTATATCTAACCTGCATGTAAAATTAGGATCCATTATAATCCTGGGTCCTTTTCACAAACACATTGATGTAGGTTTCATGAAACAAACGGAATGTCTCGCTAACACAATACTTCTGTTATTTCAGGACAGATGTGGGTTTTTTTTCTTTGGTTATATGTGCAATGCGAGATTGGAGGATTTTGTCTGGACATTAGCATTTCTGCCTACTCTTCTGTGATTTCCAAATGTCAATCGTTCTATAATGTGCATGGATGGATTCAGATCTTGAATGACTAAGCACATTTTCTGTCAGAATCATAAGTGCTATACTCAACAAGTGAGGGATGACCATTATGATGTAGGGGTTTTATAATGCTATCCATATTGATATATCTATAAAAGTGAAAAAACAAGTATTATAGCCCTCTAATGAATGCCACTATTCCATTACAAAGGGCAACCAACTACAAGTTATTGATCTTCAAACTTTGGTTTTTCTAAAATTTTGATGTATTTTGTGCGTTTGGATATGAAGGATTGGATGGTTTACCAATTTGTAGAATTAATAAATTAAATGAAATGGAGTTTAACGCTAATAAAGACAGGCATACACCATGCAGCATACTATGAGAGAGAATTTGTCCCAGCAGTGGCACTATGGCCAATTCCCAATGGTTCTTTTACATGCACGCCAATGATCAATATGTACACAGGACCTGTTTATCATCCAATCCAAATGACTAGACATTGTTCCTTGCCAGACCTTCCATCCTGTAGGGAACTAATACTGAAAATGTTTGATATATCAATTTTATTATATTTGTTACCATCTTACCTTCACAAGCAGATCCTTGATTACAGACCATTTGCTTGCAGACGAAACACGTATGTGGACGACGAAAATGGTAAAGTTTGAACATATGCCGTAAGGGCTGTGGCTCTTCAGGCTGAAATGATAAAACAGATTATCATGAAAAACGATTTCTGGACTCCATGCAGAGATATCCTAGAAGATATAAAGATATCATTCTAAATTGTGTTTAGCAGGAATTTAATATGATAAGGTTGATTTCGGAGGTATTCAGTCCTGTAGGTCTAAAAACTATTTTATTCTACAATCTTGATATAACTTAAAGTCAGCTTGAAACTAGATTTCTACTTGATGAAAACTCAATCAAAACCTCTTCCATTTTTCGTACTTTATTACAACCATAAATTTGTAATACTCATTTTGTTACATTCATAAATAAGCATAATTAGGTCATTTCTGGACTATAACATATGGTATTTCTTTACTTCAGTGATTCACTAACTCGTAGGGATCTTCCCCAAGTGGAGAGAATCTCTGAACCTGAAGAAAACCCACAAGGTTAGGTCATCTGTGTGATGGTATCGTGTATGATATGAGGGTTCTTTAATATGCAGGTCAATATATACAAGGATTGACGTAGATTTTTTTTTTCATCCCAATGACGACTGAAGCACTGTTTTTATAAGCCAGACCATGGTTGCTTGGCTAGCATGGTGTCCAATTGGTGACAGACCTAAGATGCTAACCAACATTCAGGGGACCACCATACAACATTCACCCTCATCCACAGCAATTAACAAAACATTACATTTCCTCCATATAAATATTGTAACCGAGACTAATAAATTAAAGTAGCAAAGTCTCTTACTCAATATCATCCAAAATCTTCGACATTGAAAACACGATTTATTTGTCGGATTAAATCAACATTGATGTTGTGATCTTACCGGGAAAAGATGGCCTTCAGATATCCAATATCTAAGACAAAATAAACATTTTACAATTGGTACACGAATCGTGTACCATAATGCGTTTCAGCGCTATTTGTAATAAGGGACTCGAAAAACGAGGCTAGGCATATTCCACAAGTCATGTCAAACGGTGACGCTATATTCTTATCTGGAGAACATGCCCAATAAATACTATCGGCGTAGACTTAAATAACCAGACACTAGAGATTGAAATTCGACTGAGAATACTGGCGTATTTCGTCGAACCTAACTGATGAGAAATTACAGTAAAAACAGAAACGATTGAATCTAAATCAATTTATATACATTCATGGTACATTATTGTATGCGTGGCGACCCATTTGTGTCAATTTCTAGGTCCCAAATATATGCGGCTTAGCTCCTTTAAGAACTATTTAATTTTATACACGCAATTATGGCCACATGTTCAAATTTTAGTTGTTCCTTTATACATTTTTTTCTTCAGTTTTTTCTCTAATTATTAGCTACAATGCATCAAAACAATTCTAGTTTCTTAAAATAGAGGAAATTCTCAAACTTCAATAAACTCAAGTTGTTTATTGTAGCCATAAATGTTTTTTCAAATTAACAAATTGTTAACCCAATAATTTTCTATTCATTTAACGTCATGCTCTCTATATAACATACCAAAATAATTGGACACTCAGTTAAAGCTAAAACCCACCCATTAAATCACATACTGGCAACCAAAGAAGACATGGAATTCATGTCTGAGTAAAATGCTAACTGATCACTTTAGTAATGTTCGTTACTGTGTGTTTAATTAGCATTAATATAATAAAAGATTGTTAACAAAGGGAAAACCTGGTACAGCGTACACAATATGATGACTAATCCTCAAATTAAATCAATAATGTCACATATCAGTGACATAAAAAAATAATTAATCAATTTGAAATTAACTGAAACCACTAGATTATTCAATGTAATCAACAAGTGTCATTGAGGCTTAATGTAAAGCACTTATGTGAAGTTATAAAACTGACCAATTTCGACTATATAAAGAATAAAAGAAATGAATAAATGATAAGGGGTTTAAGTCCAACTTTTCTGCACCAACCGGGCAAATGAATATGGGCCTACACCATACTATGAGGAAAATTCAATTCCAACTGTCACGGATTATATTATGTGCACACCAACGTTTATAGGGACCTCAGTTTTTTATACCATCAGAAAGACTAGACACCGCTTCTTGCCAGACCCTCCTCCTACCATCACTGACTAGAGGAAACAATGCTGGGATATCCAAGAGAACTTTATCGGCCAAAACCGGGATCGAACACTGGACCTCCTGATTAGTGAGCCAGTGCCTAATCACTGAGCCACCATGACTCGTTACTATACAAAGAAGCAATATATTTAATAAACCAGTTAAAGCAGAAGCCAGATGGTTCACCTATATTTCAGTCTAAAAGATTGTTGTTATGTTTTTAAAAAAAATCTTCATTACCAGCTTGGAACAAATTATTATTACGTTATTTTTTTAAGACACATCAAGATTTGATTTGATTTTTCATATTTAGAAATGTATTTATGGATTCTGTTTCCATGAGTTTCCTCTGAGCACATATATGTAGGTGTATCAGTTTAATTTGAAGTTTTAGCATCCATCACAAAAAAATACATTTAACATGTTGAACCTTATCAACTATCTAATGAAATATTAGATATTTCATGTATTCACTAATTAAATACAAGCTTTTATAAATATTATTTTTTAATTACATTTAATAATGGATATTTTCATTATCTATTCTTTGATATGATACATGCATTTAATATATTGATTTCCATTGTATTCAAATTTATTTTTCATTAAAAGCACTTATGCCTGACTAGATATAGTGCCATGCTGTTTTCATAGATTTCGAAGATTGTAACTATACCATATGATGGCTATCTCATTAAATTTACATGTTCAAAATAAAATCATTGTTATTGATATGTCAAACCATGTGTGATCAATTCATATTCTGTTATTATCTCTTTAAATAAATAAACATAAATATAAAAGCAGTTCTGCACATCAGCGTGTTTTTCATGTTTGTTGAAATGTTCGGTTATTTTCTATTGTTATATAATTGTATAGATGTTTTAAAGATGCATTATGTAGGATTTAGATAAAGCCATGGTCGTTCTTTCTACAATCATTTGAAAATAGATAATAACAAATTGATATATAGAAAATTTCTGAGCTAATTATGAATGTGGTAAACATCAATGTTATCAATATTACACTCATTTTACATTTACAAAGATTGAGGGTAGCCGTTTGACTTGCAACGATTCCAGTCCAAAGCATCTCACCCACTACCTGCAGCATAAACCCCATTCGCACTACAAAACTGAAACAGTATTTTATACTCATTGCAAATTTTAAACTGTTTAGTACAAATGTGTTTTGGTAGCCTCAACAGATATATATTTATGTATTTGAGCAATATTTCTTCAGTGGAAATAATTAACACATTACCAGATCCTTAATAGGGTATAACAAAGCTGAAAAAAGTCTGGTTCCACCTTTTACATTATGATGGTAAACTGTAATGTAGCATAGTGTTTGAACAGAGGGGTCGAAGAAGTTCCAATACGTGACAAGAATAAGGGTCACCTGCCAAACCTTGTGGATTTTCCTCAGGTCCTCTGGTTTCTACCCACTGCTAAAGACCCCTTATTGTTGGAATAAAACTGTACATGTTAGTCTAAAATGACCTGCCTTGTGTCAAGCAGATGTAAACCACATTTTTTTCCCTCTCCCATCTAAAATTACATTTAAATAGATTTTAAGTATGAGAAACTATTGGTTAGTGGTATTTTCCTGAATCCGTCATCATCAGGAAATCATCAATTAAGAATTATTGGTCTTGTGACAAACCGTAATGACATAAATTACGAAATAATGGAAATATGACAGTTTCGATAACTGGTTGTATCGCTAATTTTAATTTTAAAGATATCAATTTTCCAGAATTGAAAGATGACTTTACATTGTTTCAATAACAGGTTTTCCCAAAGTCTTGTTTCACTTGCATCAGAAATATTTTTTTTTTTTTTTTAAAGATTTTAATTTTCCAGAATTTACAATTTGCACTAAATAAGCAGGATTTGGTGGTCAAGTGGTCTAACATGTTTGTTTCAGATCATAAGGTCTTTCATTGATTAAAGAGTCTTAGTTACAATCTAGGCTTGTTTGTGACAAGGAAATTGGGTTGCTTGTCTAACCTCATGATATTCTCTGAACACCCCTGTGCTCAAATGAATGATTGAAATAAAGATATAACAATATATTTGTCCTGAAACCAACCAGGTTACTCTCTCTCTCTCTCTCTCTCTCTCTCTCAATTAATGCAGACATGACTATATTACAATACTATACTAAATCTGATCTGATGCAAATCTTTTTATTTATTAAAATCTGAAAACCAACCAAAATGATAATTTCGGACATACAATATACAATAACTACTGGATTATCCCCAAACAATTACATTATAAATTCAGTAATATATTTAGCAACTCATCAATAACACTTTATTGTTCAGCAGATATTATTTTCAATTGTGGTCACCACTGGTAAAAACAGTTTATAAGTCTTCTGTACAATAACGGGATATAATCTTCAATTAACCTGTATTAACCTTGGTGCCTGGTTCTTGGCACATCTAACCTCTGCTTTTATATTAAATTTCTGTATTGGGTATTATGGCAGATTTGTTTCCAATTCGCACATGGATTCATGATGTGATTCTTCAAAGAAAAACAGCCATTTGCAGTGATAATAAGAATCTTGTAAACTATCATACTCAACAGTCTGATTTGTAGCCATCTGTTTTCTGTTTTGTATTTTTAATAAACAGTTCAGAAATAATATTCATAACATGCACAGCCTATCAGATTTAACTAACTTTGTAGCACCATGGGTCTTTTGTCGGACGTGGAGAGCAGGGAACCAAATCCGGTCGCCACATCCTACGTACGACCCATGCATCTTTTCTTACTATCTTAGTAGCCTTGTGATCGTCTAGTATTTTCACTTATTGTCTTTGCTTCCCCTTCATGTTGTGAATTTACTTCTTCTTATCTATCTGAGTTAGTTAAGACGTTTGTCTTACCAGGAATAACAATGCAACAGTTGGTTCTTACAATTTTTATATCATAGCTGCTTACATTATGGTACAATGCACAATAGAATAAAGTCATTCTCTCAAACCTCATCCAGCCACACTCGCTGGGCGAGTCTGCTGATAGAAACTGCTACATCATATGGTCTAGGAACTCAGATGGTAGTCTCCCCAGAATCTAATGAAAATCTGCCACAAAAGTTTGCCATGATTTCTTTTATAGGACCCATGTACATCACGCACAGGCTAGGCTATTTATGACCCTGAACCGGTGCAATTACTGATATGATTAGTTACTTTACCAAATGATGCAATTAGTAAATTTCCAATCACATGTAATCTGATAATATTTTTTGACACATAGAACCAGCTATGTTTTGCCTCTATAACTCTTTTTATGTGTCAACCTGTCACTTATATCTTTAGTGCACCTTTAGTACAATTGGCCAAAGATATTAATTAACGAAATATAATTCCACCATTAATTATAAGAGCAAAAATTCTAGCAATATTGCTACAACTTACATACCATTAAAAACCACAGCTTGCTACCAGTCTTCGAAAAGGCATTTTTCTATGCTGGCAATTATCTTGGGCCATCTGAATAGGTCCATTTAAAATTGGCTGCTAATGCTAGCTTAAGGCATGTGCACTTCATTAATTTTTGTGGAAATTTGCAGTTTCAAGCAGGATATATGCAGGTGGGTTATTAACTATATAAACTTTTACTCTTAGAATAGTTCTGCTGGTTTCCTGTATGAAGACGACTATATGCTCCATCCTATTTATATTAGCTAAATTATAAACATCTAAAAATTATATCTATTTTCTTAATTATAGATGTCTCAACATCATATCTATTTTCTTAAATGAAAATATTCCCTTTCAAAACCTTATGAATAGTACACCAAAAATTTGAAACCTATATAAATGAACTGCTTTTAAACATAATGAAAGAAAAATTACTGTTTTAAAATAACAAAAGTAATGTTTAAAGCAATGAAGCCATCTATCAACATGCAAATTCATGAAATTAAACCATGATTAATCAGTTTTATTGGCTAAGTTATCTGCTTTCCGATTGAATTAGCATTGACTCTTGATATTTATTTCAAAATGTCTGCTCTGATACTTTCAAGAAAGCAATTATATGTGGCTCTAGGGTAGATATAGTCTATTCTAAACATAATGAACATGTTCCATGCTGCTATATGTACATATATTCTACATTTCCCTTCTGAATCTTCTAATTTACAAGTTTCTCTAACTATATTCTGCTGGTGTGACAAGCAATATTTGACATCTGGTAAAACTTCGTCCCAGTTTCATCTTTGAAGGAAACATGTTTGTCCTTATTTCACCTTTATCCACAGAGGTCAAATCTGCAGAGAAATATACTGGTAAACACAACTTTTTTTCTTTTTTTTTTAAGTTTTCACAGGCAAAAATATTTAAATTAGGATTTTTGAAGTGGTATTTTATTATTCTGCACTGAAAAGAATAACTCAAACATGTGATACTTGAGAAAAACCACAATTTCCTGAAGCTTGAAACATAACTGAGGAATTTCAGGATTCTTCAAATAAACTATACACATTTGGTTAATTTTACATCAAGTAATGTATCTTAGAATGTTATGTTATTTAGGTAAACATCATTATTATCAATATTACAAGACTAATGATTAAATTTAAATTTCTTAGAATCATTTTACATTTACAAAGATTGAGGATAGCCGTTTGCCTTGCAAAGATTTCAGTCTAAAGCCATTGTTCCTTTAGGATTCCAAATCACTACCTGCTGCATAAACCCCATTCACACTACAAAACTGAAAGAGTATACTCAGTGCAAACTTTAAGCAGTCAGACGACAAAAATAAGCTGTCTTAACAATCTACAACATTTTTAAACCAGCTTAACATCTGAGCTGCTTGATTTGATAAGGGCCAGATCCAGAACTGGCATGGTAAGCTTTATTGAGGCAGAAATGTCAAAGAAATTCATCTTGACTAAGTCGATACAAAGAATACTGTCCATTTGCAAAGTTTCTAGCTGATCAATTTGTTGTGAAATTGTGTTTGAACTTTAAAATACACACAGGAATAAAGATAGAAAAATTCAGTCACTCTCTGATATATAAATATGATCACTTCCTTGTTCAACATGTACAATAACAAAATGACTGTATTGATTTGTAATACAAAGGCATAAAAAATAACTACCAATATCCATATTTTCTCATGAATAATTCTGTGGAAAAAAAATCTATTATCAAGAGCTCTGTAAACTGTGAAATTTGCTGATATACATAATTGTATAAAACTACTGTTCCGTAAACGCATCATTTATTAAGAGGCAACTTAAATTGAGAACGTTCAACTTAGAAACCATTTTAAAGAGTATAACTAATCATTAACAAGATTTTAATGCGTTAATCACTGAATACATTACAGATTGTGACAGTTTGTTTTAAGTGGAATTGAAAAAAGACACAAGGTTTATTGTGTGAAAGCAGACGCGGAAAGGGTTATTCCCCTTCATTACTTGAAACACCATTATACACAATGAAGGCAATTTAGAGAAAATGAAGCTGATCAAGATTTGTGAAGGAGCTGAAATAGTGGAATTTATAGATTGAAACGCATGTCATATCTCATTAGTCATGTGACCACAGAGTTCAAGGGTAACAGTAAATTCAATAAATTCCTGTCAGTAAAAATTTCTTAAAATGACAAGAAGACTAGTGCCTATAATGGTATTGTTTCATGGATTTGAAAGACCAGCATCAATAATGGTATTTGTTGTTTCTTGAATCAGAGAAACTGGCATCAATAATGGTATTGTTGCTTCCTTTCTGGGTTCTGAGAGGTCAGTTTTGACCACTGCAAGTACATGGAACAAACAATGCAAGAAACCTGAATAACCAAACCACAAAGGCATTGAAAATAAAAACAAAATGCTAAAAATAAACCCATAAAGATGACACAGACAAAATTAACCAACCTGTTCCACATTACCATAAAGATTGCATAGACAATCATGCATAGACAATCATGGAATGAAAAGAAATCAGAAGAAATACCACATATTGACAAGGCAATAGAATCAAAATTCAAATTTAAAACATTTTCAAAATGTTTTTATTATGGCACTTCTCTGCCATTATTTAAGGAGACACAGTGGCTCAGTGAGTAAGAAGCTCATACACTAATCAGGAGGACTGGGTTTGATCCCCAGGATTTGCCAAGATGGTTCTCCTTGTTGGTGGTGCAGGACGGAGGGCATGGTAAGCAGCCATATCTACTCTTTTGGAAAGTCCTTGACAGATGGAATTTGAAAAAATTGGGCAGAAACGAAACTGTACATGCATGTATGGTGTATGCTCATCTTTATTGTTGGTGATAAAAAAGATGTTAAGAGTTCGGTAACAGCAGTATAGGATGTTACTAGAAGCAATAATATAGCTGTACACAATTATCAATATCTTTTTCAGTACATTTGACCGAAAAATAAAAGTCTTCAGTCAGAGTCTGAACTCATCAATAATTAAACAAAAGAATGCATGTTGTACAGAGATTATCAGGATAACTCAAAGAATGTGCAGAATAAAAGATGATAACAACAATGTATTCCATTAATTATACACACATCAAGACAATCATATTACAAGATAAAGATAGTGCCTAGAGTCTTGGAACTCTCATCATCGATAATAATAGTATAAATCAGCAATAATAATATTGACACAGAGCAAAGACCAACAGCATCCATTCATCTTGTAAAGACAATAATCAAATGAACCTAATCTGTAATTTTGTTGCTTTCTGCTTACTTTCCTGCTATTTACACCAATTTTATGGGAATTTGAATGCAAGCAAACCAATAGGGATTAGTCACTTGAGCCTTGGGCTGTCACTACCAATAAGATCAATTTCCATTCATTATATATTTTGGAGGTCATTTCCATTAGGGCACAATGCTGGAAATCTCGATATATTCCTCAACTTCTCGGCTATCACTCACAGGTCATAACAATGTGATTTCCTCCATACCACTTTAACAACATTGCTGCATGTTATTATGTCATGATTTTGAAGGCTTCAAGTTACAGCTAATCACAATAATGGACATCTGTTGCATATGAGACAAAAACCCATTGTTTCAATTTTTTTGAAAAGCAATCAAGATGAAATGTATTTTCTTACCGTCATCAAGCCTTAATGCATCAGAAAGACAATAATGATGAAACAATAAAAAGGGGTGTATTGTGTTCTTTAGATAGTTAGATAATTAAAACAAAGCACCCATGTCAGATATTAGATTCCACTGTGAGTATTGAAATGAAACGGGGTTTAACATCCTACTTTTATGCACTGACTGGGCTAATAAAGATGAGCATACACCCTACAGTGTGCTATAAGGGATCATAGTGATCTGCTGATCTTCCAACTTTATACAGGCCCTCTGTATGACTCTATGGTAAAACAAACATCTTAAAATTAAACTACAATGCACAAAGCCGCAACATGTAAAAGCATAATAGCATACAGAAAAGTACATAACAGAGTCTGTCTGCATAGATCTTTATTTCATATTGATGGTTAAATATTCCATTAAAGCAGCTCTGGAGTTGCAATTCGTCAACAACATGCAGTTAATCAATCTATCAACTGCTTTATCCTCCTTTATTTGCATGCTGATTGTAACAAGACGCCCAACCGACAGAACAATAAAGTTTTGCTCATTTTTTTCCCCTGTCTTCTCGGAAAGTCATAATCAATCAATACATGTGACAAGAGGTCTGCTCACCTACCGCGAGAATTATTATACAAAAGTGAGATAAAATAGGGATTATGTATTACATGAGATGAGTGTAGCTGAGACTCAGGAAGAGACCTAGAGAGAAAAGGATTAAATGACAGAGATAAAAATGATTGGTCACATCTGATACATGTACTTATAATAAACAGAAACAAACCATTAAGACTCAAGTGGTATAACCAAACTCAGTAAAAAAAACTAAATGCTGGGGATTTTCAACAACTTTTTATTGTACAGTGCTAATGGGTAGCAATCAATAACAATGTTGGAGTTCAGGAAACAGTTTTATCAGTAAAATGTTGGGCT
The DNA here is from genome assembly GCF_932274485.2 of Patella vulgata. Taxonomy (NCBI): domain Eukaryota; kingdom Metazoa; phylum Mollusca; class Gastropoda; family Patellidae; genus Patella; species Patella vulgata. The sequence goes on from NC_065887.2 coordinate 29,765,617, forward strand.
GACTAAAATATTGAGGACCTGTTCACATTGTTATAACCTGATGCATATAGGCTTGGATCATCGTTTGCAACACCACCACCATTAGATTTTTGTAAGCAGACAAAATCTAGAAGTCTGTTTAACATGGCCCCAATTATTTCCCACCCCCCAAATCTCAAATAAAATGTTTTAATAAATGTGTGTTTCAATTTCTTAGAGTACTTATAATCTTACATAGAAAGATGGATTAATCTACTGATCTATAAAGGACCAAATGTTTAATTAACCTCATAATTGTATGAACATTCATTTTTGATTTGAAATGAAGATCCTCATTTTCATCCAAAGTGGATCAAGTGGAACATTACCATACTCAATCAGTAATGCAATAAATTAAACACTTAAAGATATATTATGGGGGATAAGATAAAGAGCTGGCAGTTCTCACTATAATAGTTAAAAACTAGATAATGTAAAGGCAATTTGCTGAAAATTTCAGTCAAATTGATCCACTATGAACCGAGAATTAAGCGATTGAAATTTCGGCCTAGCCTCGATCAGCATTACTGAAGTCCGTACGATATAAAAAAATTGTCTCAATCATCCATTTCATGATTAAATTATGAATGGAAGTCGAGCAGCAAATGGGATTATAATCCAGTAAATATCATAGGCTAGCGATGCCATCGAGAGTTGATTATGGTCTGGATAAGTTAATTAAAGTCTAATTAATAATTAAGATAACATTTCATGTCTGAAGAAAGACCTGCAATTGGCAGATTTAGCTCTTGCATACTGTATGTTTAATTAAGGGTTACACCAGCCTAGTCAGGTCCATTTCTAGGGAAATGTGAGTATTCCAAATGCAGAACTCAATTGGGTTCAAACAGTAGACCATAAGTACAATAAAAATATTTCCTTTAGTCTAAAAAAATAGATAGTCGTCTTTAATTTGTACACCATATAAAGGTGAAATCATTTGTTGCAATGGGGAGGTGCATGGGTTATTGATTGATACACAATATCAATTATAGCAGACCTGTACGAACATTGTATAAGATTTTAAGTTTGATCATGGGACTGGACCTCCTGTTGGCAGAAGTCTAGACCTATCCGTTTTAATACCCATACATAAACATGTCTTGATATGCCACAGATGAACTACTATCAGTCTATTATAGGTCTATTATGACTGTCATAAAATATTCATTGATTTCATGCAGATTCAGATTCATACAAAATGATAATAGTTATGGGTACTAGTATTCTGTTTATATGAATATTATACATGAACTTAATGAATTATACATATAGAAATGAACATGAAATGGGCTTTAATGTCCTACTGTTATGCTCCTACTGGGCTAATGAAGATGGATATACGCTATGCAGTGGGCTATGAGGGAAATTTTCCCCATTAGCGGCACTAGGGCAACTCTTTATTTCGAATTCCAAATGTCAAGGGCCCTTTTACATACACGCCAATGTGTACACGGGACTTCAAGTGTTTCGTCCCATCCGAATGACTATACACATTCCCTTGCCAGGCCCTCCCCCCTATACTACTGACAAGGGCAAACCACGCCAGAAAATCTCTATGAACTTTCTTGACCAATTCAGAGATCAAACATGTGACCTCCTAGTAAGTGAGCCAACGTCCTACTCACTGAGCCACTGTGGCTCCCTGTACATGTAGAATATACTAAACAACTATAATTTCCTCACTAATTAGACCATTACTCAATGATATATCAATTGTGAAAGCAAGAGGAAATAATTTTGGGTTGGGTTTTTTTTTATACGTCTAACACATTTTTAAAAATCAAAAGTCAAAATTATTTGTGTTTTACTCAAAGTCAGTTTAATCTTGAAACTCAATTTTTTTTTAACAAATTAATGTTTTGATTGGATTATACACTTCTATTTGTAATCAAGCAGAATTCATATAATTACTTGAATGGTATAATAATATAATTCAGAGAGAGAGAGAGAGAGAGAGAGAGAGAGAGATGTAATGTCCCGTCAACACACACTAGGTCATTTTGGGACAAACATAAGGTCTAACTTTATTTAAGTTTTTTTTATCAGTTTTTGAGAACAAGAAAAATGCCACAAGGTTACTCCTTGTAACATATATGTCTGTGATCAAAACCACAATACTTGCCTTACTGTCAGATCTAATGATCTAAAGTGCACACATTAGACAAATTTGGAGAAAAGAATCATTTATAAATTCTAATATATATATATATATATATATATATATATATAAAATAGAAATTAATGAATGATAATAATTCATAGTAACATGATTAAATGATGAATGTTACTCACAGAATTCATATAAACATGGTTTAAAAAAAAAAAAAAAAAAAAAATTAATACTATATCTTAAAAATCAGAAAATATTCTTGTATTCTATTCTTAGTTTGACTATAACTATAATATAATAAAACTGTTCTAATTGGTGTGTATGCATTTTTGTATTAAATCCTTTTTATTTTATCAGAAAACAAAAAGAACAAAAAAATATTCTATGTATCTAAGTATTAGGTTGTCAAATGTCCTTAAAAAACACAACCGAACTAAAAACATAGAGAACAAAGACAAGTGGCACCTGAAGTTAAAAAGCCTATTATCACCTGACTGACAGACGGCAATCAGCCTGACAATAACTGAGAACAGAGCCAATACTGTACCATAGAACACTATACTGTAACAAAGGGACAATAAATAGAAGATTGAAAAAAACAAATTACCTTGACACGCCATCTTCTACTGAAGAATTTTTTTAACTTAAATTTCCTCCCGAAACATCCCTGCTCCATTTTAAAGATCCCCATTGTGGTTGATATAACATGCCACAAGTCACAAGACAGTCATTTCTGAGAATTCAGCTCCAGCCATTTGAAGTATAGGACATGCAGACTGACAGCAGGAACAGGGGTTTTCTCAAAGAAACAGACAATCAATATTGTATGTGGTTGGCTAACCTTATAACCTTTTGTACTACATCCTTATATGCATGAAGAAGTGTTCAACTTATTGACAACAATAGATGGCAGGAATTTCCAAAACTGACTTTGACTCAATTTATTATAAGAGGAGGTTGGCGGATGGATAATACTACTTAGTGAAATGAAGAGTCGGATGATTGTAGATTTCATACTGTGATCATCATTATACCATTTATAGCTTAAATAATACTAGACAATTACTGACATATTGCATGGTTGACTTAACAATATAACAACTGTTGGAATCGGAATATAAAAACTTTTACATGGGGAATATAGCTGTATTATAATCAATATTTTTGAATTATATCTGAATAAACATACATAATGGTTGTAATGTACACGTGCATTTATAAAATTCACATTAACAGATTTTGCATCAACTGAATTTTAAACAAAAATAAAATAATGTTATATTTATGTCTATTTGTGGTGGCTAGGATTCAAAATACACGCGAAGCCTTCACTATTATGTTTCATTAATTTTATATCCAAAATGTATGTAATATAGTATTTAATAGAAGTGACGGTCAGATTCAATTGTGACAAGTAAAAGTGTTGAACATAAATGGAAGTGAATACAGTTTTTATTATAAAAGGATTGTTAGATTCAAATGTTGCACATAAAATCGTCAAATTTCAATTCAAAATCTTTAATGTTCTCTTTTTATGATTTTTTGTTTATTGTATTTCAGAATATTCAAATCACATTTCAATCTTGTTTTATAACATTTTTAAATTTATTAGATTATTTAGTACCTGCCCAAACAAAACACAGAACAACACAGACAATCAAAAATGGCAAAGTGCCTTACAATGACCAGGAAAAAACGTTGACAGCAATACTGAAGTTGGTTCATGTGCCTGTTCTGTGAATTCATTAGCCCTGAACATTAAACTATCATCCAGCCTAGAAAAAGGGAGAGAGAAATGGGGTTTAACGTCCACTCGACACAAACTAGGTAATTTCTGGACTAACACATGGTTTAATTTTATTTCAATAATTCGCTTGCGCGTAGGGGTCTTTAGCAGTGGGAGGAAACCGGAGGACCCGGAGAAAACCCACGAGGTTGGACAGGCGATCCTACTCCTTGCCACATACAACCGGGGATTCGAAACCACGCCAGTTGACTCAATGACAGACTTTATGGTACAGCGCGCACATGCTAACTCCAGCCTAGAAACATTCATATCTAATTTAAAAACTCGTCTATTTATGACCTATTATGGCACCCAGACAGTTATGTCAAAATAACCAATGGATTAATATATATGCATGATTTATTGATCGAGACATGTATATATAACTTTCAAACTGTTCAGGAGAATGACACTGACTCACAAGCCATGAGGTCTTAGGTTCCTTCCTGGTGTTGGTCGAGGAAGTTGTTAAGGACAGCATCCCATTGTTCGATGGGATGAAATACGAGGTCCCTTCTACACATTGGCCGGCACATAAAAGAACCTTTGACAGTTAGAATTCAATATAAGACTAGGCTGTAGTGTCGGGCAAAATTCCTTTATAGTTATAGCACACTGTATGGTGCATTCCCGTCTTTATTAGCTTGAGTCATGTAGAAAAGTATGACGTTAAACCCCATTTCATTTCATTCAGTCAAACATTTCTCTCTAATAATCTAGTTGTTTCATATTCATAATCTACATAAATTTAATTAAAAAACAATAGAGTTAACATTTTACAGGACATCATGAGTCATATGGCATGTATAACTCGGTGTTGTAGAAACAGAAAGTTTATTTGCCTCGTCAATATGACAATTAACACTATCATAGAGCCATATTTTGGGCTAGAATTTTAAAAGCAAAAACAACTTGATATAGAATGAGCTTTGTAATTTAAGTACCAAAAAACAAATGTTTGCTGTGTGAATTTTCGAAATAGATAGTGAGTGATATCAGATGCTCTATAAAAAAAAGCATTTACTATTAATGAAATGTGTATATGTTTAATTAAGTGAGATTGAAGAACTAACAGGATACATTTTTATATCAAGTTTAATTAAGAACTGACCATCCATATGCAATGTGCAGTTATAATTACTTATTACAGAACACTGGATGTCACTTCTGACACATTTATTTGGGAAACTCACATAGTCAACAGTTTTTGTGGTACAGCTTTCAAATTTATGGAATAAAACTGAGGAATCTTTAATTTTGATTATTCATTTCAATAATAAAAAAAAAACAAAAACAAAAAAAGAAAACAAGAGATCATGTACTAAAGATAAACAAGAGCATCGCTAACGCAGCAATATACGTCCACATTCCTGTTTTGTTTGATATGGTCCAGTTTGCATTGAGGGTCTGTGAAATAAAACTGGGTTGTAGGACTGCTATCAGTATAACATTTCGTTCACATTAACAGAACACAATTTTTATTTTAAAACAATCGATGTCTTTATTCTAAAAGCATGACGTTTTTTTTTTGTTTTTTTTTGCTTGATTGATAACGATAAGAGAATACTTGTGGAAACGTCGTGCTTTTAGAATAAACTAGTGATTGTATCCCATAAAAACTGTGTTCTGTTAATTTGTTCCCTGATCGCTAAATGCCACTTAAAGAATAACTAGAAATGGGCGTGGCTCTGCCCCTGGGGGTCGGGCATGCACCAAAAACAATAGGGATCTTCCTTGGGGTATAAGGAATAAGTATACCAAGTTTGAAGAAAATCCAGTAAGAATTGCGCCCTGTAGGCGACACAAAGACACACGAAAAGAAAATGGGCGTGGCTCTGCCCCTGGGGGTTGGGCATGCACCCCAAACGATAGGGATGTTCCTTAGGGTACAAAGAATGTGTATGCAAAGTTTCAAGATTATTAGTTAAGAAATGTGGCCTGTAGACGACAAACAAACAAATACTAGAAATGGGCGTGGCTCTGCCCCGGGGGGTCGGGCATGCACCAAAAACAATAGGGATCTTCCTTGGGGTATAAGGAATAAGTATACCAAGTTTGAAGAAAATCCATGAAGAATTGCGCCCTGTAGGCGAACCACAGACACACACACACACACACACACACACACACACACACACACACATACACACACACACACACACAGACAGGGGCGACGGCATAATACGTTCACATTATGAATGTGGACGTATAAAAAGAGATTCTGAATACCTGGTAATGATAACATACCATTTTGAATTGTAGCAACCTGTTTTAATTGAAGAATGTACCCCATTCAATGTATTTACTTTATGGATATTGTGAGCCAATCCCTTGCACGTTTTTACTACAACTAGAGAAAGGATCAATGATAAAACAGACCGTCCCAGAGAGATTCTCACCATTCGAAAAGGGTGGCCAGTGTCTTAAGTAAATATTTCCATTCAGTTCCATTTCCCAACATCTAATTTGAGTAAATCCCCTGAATGGGCATAAAAGGGGTCAAGTAGTGACCCAAGGAACGATAATTACAATACTATTGTTAGTACAGAAAAACACATGGAATAAATTGTATTCTTAACTTTGGAAATTATTAATGTCTGTTATGTAACTATTATTATTCAGCAAAATATTAGTAATACCAATATTTTTCTATCAATTCTATTAAGTGCATGTTATTAGTTATTTGTTAATGCAGCTTTACATGCCTAAGCAATTAAGAGAAAATCATTATTGTCATGTTTGGAATACTGCACTTTATATAATTCATGAATGGAGCTGTTATTTTTTTCAAAAGGAGAAATGAGTATTCATAATGTTTCAGATAATTGAAATGTTTTCTCATTGCGCGTCTGTAAAATGAACCCTGGCAAGTCTAGTGCATGTTCATAAATGTAATTTTTTACACATGGGGTATAAAGCTTTAACACGATAGAGTTTATTTTAACTAAAGGTGATGGACAAGTGTAAAAGTTGTACAATAACAAGAGTCTACAATGGACCAAAGGGGTTCGTTGGAGACAAGTTTTCCATTACTGCGGGTCTGTCAATTTGTTAAACAAATATAACAATTGAATACCAATCGGATGTCAAGAGGTTTAGGGGAGAAAGGGCAGAATATTTGTACTAAAGTCAGGTCATGTCAAGTAGACCTCTGCCAAAGGTAGAAGATTTAAAATAATAACTTCAGGCCAATAAAATAGCAGACATGCTATGAGATAAAGAACCTGGATGGATTGTCTCGCACATGTCTGATGGATTTGGTCACTTTATATCTTAATTATAAGAGTTTTCAACAAAGGGGAAAGAATACTCGACTTAACATGCACTGACAAAAAAAAAAATATTCATGAACTTGGGAGTAAAAACATCTCCAAGGTCCGATCAGGAAGTTAATTTTGAGATTTTGTATTCATGCACATGTGGGTCATTTATCATGCCAGTATTTATTTTTGCATCTGATCAAATCTGAAAATCAATTATAGACACAGTGCATTATTGGAACTAGAATTCAACCTTTTTGGTTAAACATACCGGTAATATATACTTTGTCTCCAATTTCCTTATATGTTATTTTCTAGCAAATAGTGCCATATCTGTGAGGTTTACGGATTTTTTTTCTAGTAATTAGTGCCATATCTATAAGGATTACAGACTCGATAGTTTATTATGTCATTTAAAAGCTAGCTACGAGTATAAAATCTACATTATATGAGGTTATTTTTGTACATTTACACCCTTTTCAAAGTATCCTTATGTCTGAAACGTAAAGATGAAAAACTGCAGTTCTGTTTCTTCTTTGTGATGGTTCATTTATGCTTGAAAAAGAAAACCCATGGCAGAAAAAATCTACCATAAAATGTAGGATTCCTTCCCTCGGGTCTTACTTTTCCCAGGTTTTTCTTTGTGTTTTATCCATTAGATAATAAAGAACATCAAATGCCAAACCGAATGGTAATAGTCATTTGGAAAAAATTCCTTTATCGACTGGTTGATTCTGCAAACAGTTAGGAATTATATTTAATGCAATTTGAATTTGACATCTCAAAAATCAATCCTAACATTTCAATTTACAGGAAATCACCAATTCCTGTATGATTTCAAATAAGCAATTTATAGGTAATCAAATAATAAGTAATCAAGCAAGGGAAAAACAACAAAGGAATAAAAATGTTCCGATGTGGGTCAATAGAGCAGTGAACACATCTCTCCCTCCAGCTAAATTCACCTGTATTGACGAATCTTTAGAAAACAAACTCAATATTTTACTGATTCAATTACAGGAGCCGAGATCTGAGCGTGTCTTTAACATAGTTTTACGCTAATCAATATCAATTCTAGCCACGGGAACCAAATCAATTCTACGCTATTACCATGTTAGTTTTAAATCTTCAATGTATTATTAGTGCTATTAAATGTGCTACAAGCGATCTCTAAGTAAGACATAAAAAAGCTAAGTGATTCAATTGGTATTCTGAAATAAAACAGAACTTAATAATAAAATTACACATCTGAATATTCATCACATACTACCAAGATTGAGCACTTATATCATTATAGAGCCAAGTGAGAAAAGTTTTTTTATTCAATCTGATTATGTTTCATTTATATTGTTTTATATTGTACTCCACTGAAATCTGATTTATTTTCTTTGAAGGCAATGTTCAGATCATATAAAGTTATAAACCAGTCAAATAGTCTGTACTGGTACACTGGGCTGCATTTTGTAGCATCAAAATCCTAAATAAATAAATAAAATGAATGAATCCCCCTTAGCCTGCTAGTAATTTATCCGGAATACAATTTTAACCCACTTGATTGAGGAAGAAGGACTTCTTTGATTCAGATTAATATAAAGAAGTGTTATTTCGATTTGTGATACAGAAAATTTAAGTAGAAGTCAGTTAGTCTATTATATTAGCTGTTGATGGTTGAAAATGAACATGTTATCTACATATAATAATGCTTTTGGAAAGTGCACATTTATGTGTCAGTTGTGCACTATAGAAATGTTTAATAATGTATCAAAAAACTGAATTATTGTGCCAAGTTTGATACTTGAAAGATGTCACCAGGTATTTGATGCCATACACTTAATAATTAGGTGACCACGTCAAGAATATTCAGAACATTACACATTTAAATTAAAAAAACTGATTCATAATCTTCAAGTGTCTATGACAATCAATAGCATTCCCTGATCAAGCTTCAAAATTTAATTTGGTTTCTGTACACGTCGGCCATGTTGATAATCAAATACAATCATTCACTTCATCCTCTGAATAAACAACATGTCGCAACCGGATGCCGCAGAAACATATTCATCTGGAATCCTTGTGATTAATAGTCTTTAAAAGCATCATGGGAATTGTCGTCTGTCATGCATGTAATACACAAAGATGGGAAAAAAAATGTTTAAAACCTACTGATTGGATACCATTATCCCTCAGGAACATTCATAGTGATAACTTTTGGCTTGCCGTGAAGTGATTACTTGAGATTGTATGACAATTAACAAATGCAATTTCATAATGTCATAATAAAAGGATGAATACATTTTACTTTTTATCTTCAAAACAATGGTTTGGCAAGAAAAACTTTGATTCAATCTAGAACAACCCCATGATTTCCAGCAATCTTTGTCAAGTACTGGTCAAGGACGTCCGATTCCAGTCACAAACGAACCTTCCACAGGAAGACAGGCGATTAGACAGTATACGGTACTATGCTGCTAGCACCATGGGTAGAAAAATATTACTATTACTGTAGATAAACATTAGATAAAAGCAATTGTAGTGGGGGATAAAAACACTTTCATTCAAAAACAATGTTGATAAAAATAAAGGATATAAACCAATACAGGCCATAAACCACTCTGGCTATAATAATATTATAATATCAGTGACTCAATACTGCTTATTTTGAATGATTAGGTGTTATTGTCTGTTATTATGATGATATTGTTTTTATATATTAAGTTCAGGATTAATCTGCTTCGTCTATTTACGTATATACATCATCAAAGGTATCAGAACATAAAACAGCAATTAGATAAATCTGTTGTTACAAATAATCAGGTGTTTGTACTAAGATTTACTCTATAAAACCTACTAGACTATTCTATGTTCATCCTAAACAAACTATTTAAAAGTTGAGAGGAGATCTTTTTCTGTCCTGAAGCAGATGACAATATTTGATCAATTGATCCTGATTATGCCGTCTGCTGTGGTATCTATGAGAACTTAAAATATTTTGTGGAATGAATTTGATTTTAAAGGGAGAGAGAGAGAGAGAAAAACATGGGACTAAGTGCAAACTTGAGACAAACTAGGTCATTTCGGGTCTAATAATTATTATATTTAAATAATTAGCTTAGTGGTCTTTGCAGCGGGTGGAAAACCTGTAGACATGAATAAAACCTATGAGGTTGGGCGGGTGACCCTACTCATTGTCATGCCATATTCACTGTGACACCATAGCTCCCAGAAATGTTTTGACATTGATCTATATCAAAGCCAGGAACGGAAGCTTGGTACAAGAAAGAAAGATGGTATATCTATGTTTTGATGACAGCAATGAAGAAACCAGTGACTGAAACCGGACTAAGTTAATTACGAACCATTCAAGCAGTAATATTTACTCTATTGTATAACAATGGATGATTATACGAATCAATCAAAATACCATTATACCAGATTAGGATTCTTGACTGAAGAAATACTGGAACAGCTCACAGGAGTCAATGAATGAGTCAGTCTCATGTGTGCCAAATGATAATTACAAATGTATAGACCAAACCAAAAAGTATTCTCTCATTTTTTTTTGGTCAGTCATGAATTTCCAACGAAAAAAAATCAATCTCAATCTTCTCAGACGGCACAAACTTCTTTTTGATTAAGAGAAAAAACCATTATTTGTTCATGTGTTGTCATCTGTAATAATCAGTGTGGGAATTCAAAGAATGGCGGCTTAAATATCATGATATTACTTTCTAGTGTTCTGATCGCTGATCTGAAAACGATACAATGAACATCTAGTTTGTGTAGTTCACACACTTTCACTGTCAACAAAGAAATAAAAAATGCTGATAATTGCTTCTGTGAAAGTAACCTACACCACCATGGTCTATACAATATAATAAGAGTTTTTAGTGAGAGATAAAAAAACAGGATTCAACAGCACATCACTTTTTCATTACTTTCACACTCTCTGACATCAAAAAGCTAATGGAACAAAAAATATGGTCTTTCAAAAGTCTTTCTTCCATTTCCAAACTGATATAGAACTAGTCGCCATTTAGTAACGCCAAGTGGTTCACAAATAATTTAAAGGTTTTCATCTCTTTGTGAGGTCAAGATCAATTTTGGAAATATATGGAAAATCTCTCTATATAGGGATATTTTCTTGATACAGTAATCTAAGGAGTACGGAAAAGACAACTCTATGATAAAACAGTTCAATATTCCATCAAAATATCACCTAATTAATTCCAATTTTGTCTTGATAAAAAAAAAGGGATCTAAAAAAAATCCTGAATTGGGATGACCAAAACATGAACATCATTGTGAATGCAAGAAAACTGTTCAACCATATCGATTACCGTAGCATTTACATTTCCTAAAGGAACACTGTGGAAATGAACATATTCAGCTTGCTAGATTATGTCCTCAGTGAAAACACTCAACTCTACCATACAATTAATACATCTTGCAATGACAGAAAACAAATTAATTATATAAATTAATGACTATAATAATGATTTATTTTACAACAGATACCAATCACTGTAGTTAGAGGGTAATTCATCTCATTGACATGCTCATAAAATAGATAAAAATCCAATCATCACTTAACCATCCCAACCACATTGCCCCCTTTGCAAACCTATCCAGTAGGTCAGTGTCTAAATCCATGATCTGTCTTCCAGTAGAGAAGCACAGAAGGAAAGGAATGATGCTTATTTATGTCTATGGCCACATGTGCTGTGTGCAGGGAAGGGGAATTTTGCTGGTCAGAAGTGGAATTTTGCTGGTCAGAACTGAACAAATGGATATATTAGTGCTCATGAGCCATGTTTCCAGTTTCTTATTAGATTGAAGTTTAACAGATTAGAGATGTAGCTAAACATAAGGATAAAATGGTTTGTAAATAAACAGAGACAAGGAAGTGGTTTGTTAGTACCGGTACCAGAGGCAGTGTAGGCAGCTACCTAGGGCCCAAGAAAAAATAGGGCCCATAAAATTTTTGATAACCTTTTTAAATTTCATGTTTTACAGTATTTAATTCACTGGCGCTGGTCCTGGTATCCGGTTTCGCTGTCATTTTAAAAAAGTTTTTGTGATTTTCTCTTGAAATTTGTCTTTCCTTTATTACGTGAAGGCCGTGTCATTTCAACGTAGGCCGCTTCGCCATTGATATGGCCCAAAGGCAAAGGTGTAGATGGGAGAAGAGAGAACAGAAAAAAAACATGAAGCTGAAATGCTAAAAAAAAAAGCAGCCAAAACTACGCCCAAAATCACGATGTTTTTCGGCGTCCAGGAACAGGGTCACTACTCAGTCGATGATAACACGAATGATATCATCAAGAATAATGAGTCGCCGACCGACCAGGAGGGAGTGATTTCTGAAAGTGATGATGACAGCTTGGAAATTAATTTTGTTTTCATTTTAGCCAGCAATTGGTTGTCACTAGCTGTCTGACATCGTAATGTTTGACTATGTAGTAGGGCTTGACATTATTCCATCAGTATATCCTTGGAAATTTCGTTTCTCTTACGGCGGTCTTAGTTTAACTACGGCAAACTAGTTCTGCAAAGGGGCCAGCTGATCGAGCTGCCTAGGGCCCATCAGAGCACTGATCCGCCTCTGGCCGGTACTAGCCCATCAAGTTTAATACCCTTGTCAAAGGGGAGAATTTTGACTTGATAGCAGCATTTTCACTTACTTTTCTTCAAATTCCAACAGATTTATGTACACTGCAAAACTGTACATAGAGCCTCTTTTTTACATACCATCTGAATAACTATAGACACAATTTCCTTGTTAAAACAATACTTTAGACATTCTATTCAAACTCTTAACGGTTGTTTTATATGCATGCCAATGTGCTAAACCGTGGATCTTGATTTTTATCTTTATTATCTGAAAAACTGGAAAATTGGACTACTTCAGGTGTAAATTTCACCCTGAAAACAGTTCTTCCAGTTATGAGTCTTTGTAAAACTGTATCCTGGAAACATTCAAGATCACGCTATTCAAAAGCTGGAAAATCATTTATCAAACAGGACCACTAGTGGCGTCGTATGCTTTACATAATTGGTTACAAAATAGTTGGTAAAAATAGAGAGAGATTGTTTTCATACAAACAGTGCAACCAGATTTGTTAATTATGTGACGTTTCTTCAAAGAGAAGTGGTATCAGTTGTTCTAGAAAGAGTATGCTGCACCACTCCTGGTGCACTGATTGTGTGGCAAAAAACCAAAACCATTAGCTTAATAATATTTGATTTCAATAAAATAAATCAATCGAATGGTGATATCAGTATTTATTAACGAGGATATTTAAAATAATCTGAAAGGTATTCAATAAAAATAGGTTATCTCATAATACATAATCATAACATAACCTAAATACCGATACTATGTTCTCATTGCCCTTATAGCAAAATAAGCCCCAAATTTGTATAATTTAATGGATATTTGTCAAACAATAAATGAATGAGGAGTGGGTTTGTAAAGTTTACATTTCAGTGGCCAGTAATTTACAACTTTTATCACAGTTCATGTCCATTCATAGGAGTACATCTTGAGTGACATCAATTTGTTCTTTATCTTACACTCACAAAGACTGACCTATACAGGGATCAATGGCAGTTATTACTAGTACGTGAACCACAATGCTGTATTTCAAAGAAATATGATGTGAATGACAAAATAATAAGTACTATGATCTATATATACACTAAATAAAATACCATCGGAGTTGCCGCATTGTAAATCATATCTCAAGTTGATCATCCATAAAACTATAATGTCTTCTTTGGCAAATATCTTTTCTTTGGTGGGATTTCACAAATAGGTTAAAAGACAGTGACATCAAAGACCTGTTGCCCCTTATACTTTCATCTTGTATATAAATAAATATTAAACTTTCTTGACTGTATAGTTAATAATGGACAGAGATGCACAAGGGGAGAGAAAAATGCTTTAATATTCACTACTTTATAAGTTTTTCTTTGCAGGAGGTTATAGCCTGTAACTAAACCCCCTGTCTACTGAAATGCCCTTGGAAAGAGATAGCGGTCTTCTCAAACTAAACAGACGGCATGATCAGATTTCTTCAACATTAGTCTCTAATTACCTTTTTTAACAGAGTCGTTAAAGTTCTGCAAGTTTAGTGCCATGATAATCGGTCAGTTTAAATAAATTTGAGGTGTCCTGCGGGTAAAGACAAGAGCATCGCTAACGCAGCCATATACGTCCACATTCCTGTTTTGTTTGATATGGTCCAGTTTGCATTGAGGGTCTGTGAAATAAAACTGGGTTGTAGGACTGCTATCAGTATAACATTTCGTTCACATTAACAGAACACAATTTTTATTTTAAAACAATCGATGTCTTTATTCTAAAAGCATGACGTTTTTTTTTTGTTTTTTTTTGCTTGATTGATAACGATAAGAGAATACTTGTGGAAACGTCGTGCTTTTAGAATAAACTAGTGATTGTATCCCATAAAAACTGTGTTCTGTTAATTTGTTCCCTGATCGCTAAATGCCACTTAAAGAATAACTAGAAATGGGCGTGGCTCTGCCCCTGGGGGTCGGGCATGCACCAAAAACAATAGGGATCTTCCTTGGGGTATAAGGAATAAGTATACCAAGTTTGAAGAAAATCCAGTAAGAATTGCGCCCTGTAGGCGACACAAAGACACACGAAAAGAAAATGGGCGTGGCTCTGCCCCTGGGGGTTGGGCATGCACCCCAAACGATAGGGATGTTCCTTAGGGTACAAAGAATGTGTATGCAAAGTTTCAAGATTATTAGTTAAGAAATGTGGCCTGTAGACGACAAACAAACAAATACTAGAAATGGGCGTGGCTCTGCCCCGGGGGGTCGGGCATGCACCAAAAACAATAGGGATCTTCCTTGGGGTATAAGGAATAAGTATACCAAGTTTGAAGAAAATCCATGAAGAATTGCGCCCTGTAGGCGAACCACAGACACACACACACACACACACACACACACACACACACATACATACATACACACACACACACACACAGACAGGGGCGACGGCATAATACGTTCACATTATGAATGTGGACGTATAAAAATCACAAATGTTTTAAACAAACTGATTAACACAACTTAACCACTAGAACGTTCTTTGTCTTAAATTTTCTCAATATCTCTCAAGAAGGGGGGAAAAAAAATTATGAAAAATATTGATATTGTTACATATGAGAATTTGAGTAACACTTATGACTTCTTTTACCAGATCAATATTAATCTTATTTATATCTGGAAACACAAATTATTTGGTAGTTTGTCGACTGCAGCAGAATCAATATTTAGCACACTACAAAATAGATAATATCCAATTACTGAATTGAATATGCTATGTTCTGGAGAAAATGAATAAACAGTAAATGTGTTATTTTAACAAATCTTACCTCTCCTCTGATGCAGCCACAAGTTGACAACCTATCCCTCATTTTGAAATCTTCTGCATATCCAAAATATCAGTATTTCCTTTTGGAGTCATTTTTTTTTTTAATTAAGAACTATCAAAGATGATACTTTACTTCTCAATGGAACGCACATAAATCAAAACTTCCTACCAAACTTATATATCCTATATGATAAATGAAAAGTATATCCTAAAGCGTTTCTATCATGGTCAATTAAAAACTTTTTAATCACAGTGTTCTACTACATGGTAGTATACATCCATTAAATGCACTTGTTACGTTTCACTTGACAAATAGCGGAGATGGTTTACAAATAATCTGTAGGCAGTGAGAGTGGAGAACACATGCTTGCTATACAAAGAAAGTTTGGTTTTGCTTATTTCTCTATGTAAATGACCAGTAGTCATATATCCTAGGGTGTCTTAAGCTCGTCCAGAGAGAGATAGTACATTCTCAAAACATCAGCTGTCCAAACTAATTTATCACACACGCTGATGAATTTACCACAGAACGTCAAATTTTAACATGGTCTCTAACATGCATCCATGACTTGTTAAATTTCCATTTGTTTCAAGCGTTTTTTTTGACATCTTGGCTCTGCCAAATGTAAAACACATTAGAAACATATTGAAAAAACAGAATGTCCCCACATTAATCTAACATGAGGTGAAGATTTTTTTTCATATATAAAAAGTTTTCAGTTCAATGCTTTTAAATGAGTTTAACAAATTCACAGAGAAGAGTAGTTCTTCTATACATCCAAATGTGATTTCTTTTCTTTAAAAATAAATGAATGAATGAGTTCTTAAAAAGAGAAATTCCCCCACACACATGTATCTTTCATTCACAAATATACACTATACATATCCTGCAAACAACACCATAATATTTACTCCAAATCATGAATGAACAAAGGCAAAGGTCCCTCTTGAAGTATATTATCTGCTACAATTAACTTTCTGAAGTGTCCCTCCAGATGAAACCTAATCTCTTGCATACAGCTTAATCTGGGCCACACACTGATCAGTGAATGTCTTCGTTACTCGATATTTAAGTCTTGTTTTAGTAAATTTGCCCGTCTGCTAGTAAGAAAGTAGACAATCTCCTTCACTCCAGTGGTGTGTTAAACCATATACCACCCCTTTACCTGAACCAATATCACAAACTACTTATTCTTGACAGTATAGTGTCATAGAAACACCAAAACTTAATTACCTTGGGATTTTTTCTCTATCTGTTTCAATTATCTAACTTGCCCTGTATAATGACAGGCATGACTTATATAGTAGGGAGGGGTTTGGAATGACAATATAACTTGTCGATCCGTTTGTTCAAATGATTACTTGTAACCCCACTGTGTATATTGACATACAGTTAGTTAAACAGCAGAGGCCCCAAGTTCATCTTCCAAATTCCATTGATCAGATATTTCTGAAGGGAAAGAAATCCAGTTAACGAGGAAGAAATATGTCATGTAACTCAATAGATCTCATAAAAACTTGTGTCACTGACAACACTGTAATTGAAAAATAATTTCAACCCAGTCTCTCCAAAACCACTTTTGTATTGATTGCACGCTACAAGTTACAAAAAATGAGATTGATTTCGCTTTGATCTAAGGTAGCCATGTTTAGAAAGCTATAAATTAATTTCATATATTCTTCAAAGTAAACTGAAAAGGAAAACTAAACTGAAAAGGAAAACAATCATTATCAAAATTACAAATGTTACCATGGCAGTGGCAAACCTTTGGGAATTTATCTTATCTGAAGAAAACTAATTTAATGCCCCTTCCATAAGAACTATAGTGTATATGTAGTTGAATAGGACAGAAAAATAGCAACTTCACCCTCTTTATCCTGTACCTGAATATTGATTAAGAAACATGCTAACCTTGTGGAATACCCTTTTCTATATACCTGATCACACTTGACCCCTTTTAAGTTACAAACTTACACTTATCTCTATCTAGGAAATTGACATAAAAACTCAACAAAACTAATAACAAATCAAGTGGAACATATAAAATTTAATAACTGCATATTAAGTATAATGAACTCTTAATCATGGGATATGACCTGGTGAATACAAAGACTGCCAGAGTTTAAAGATTTACACTGCAAATTTCAATAGACTTCCCACATCTTTTTGCGACTACTCTTTAGTGTTTTATCATAACACCCTTAAAAGAGCCAACAGCGGATATATCGTACAAGGTATTTGGCTGCAATCTCTTTCCATTACATGACAAACTGTGAAAACTTGAGCTCGTAAAATAACTTGTGTTAAAAATATAACAGCAACTTAATTTCTGTTCGTAACAAAATAGTTTGGAATATATTAAAGCAAAGGGAATAAAATTGCTCTTCCAAAAAATAACAAAGAACTCTCCTTCAATGATTTATATGCTCATGGTTCTTCAACCTGCATACTCACAAGCTCTTGTCTATTTCAGTCAATGTCATAATATTATTGCAAATGATCCTATAAGGTTATTCATTTTCTACTTGAACTTACTGACACTTGATATAATCTAAATATTTTCATTTAACCAACAATTATATTCTTCAAAATCCATCACACAAGAATGTAATCACCATATCAGAACACTTCAGAAGTAAGCAGAAAAAGAACATGAACTAACACAAATGTTTTAATTGAACAAATATAGGTTGCCAGGCCATAAAACTAACACCCAACAACAATTTTGTCATAAATGTCTAAAAACTGTCACAACTACTGTCCCAGTATTACTGGTTTTGTTATATATATAATAAAACTAAAAAGATTAGGAAATAATTAATTGTAGTATTTTCAAGAACATCACCACAATAATTTGTATTCAAAATCTATTCAAAATACCTTAACCATGATGTTGTTATTAAGTCAGTGAACTTTATTAATTGGATGCTGACATTCATTGATATTTTTTTTGTCTAAATAGAAAATGTCAACAACTTGTTGAACAATCAAAAATTACACAATTACACATCTGCTAAATGATGCCTGAAATTCCACAGACGTGTATACTTCAATTAAACAATTACATCAAACAAATCAAAGAACTTTTATTGCTATTTGATTTAATATTTTCAATGAAAGAGCCAGAACTGACTACTGTCAAAACTATTAGTAAGTTATATTGATCATAATATGCTCAATATTTGAATTCAGTATCTTTAAAAGACAAAAGAAACATCATGATTGTCTGTCCTCCATGGACAAATCACGCTACTGATTTCATTATTTATTCTATTCCTGTTTAGGACTATAAACAGTAATCTTTTTTCCATAAGTATTCAAAACATGATATGCCATACAGTTTTAGCAAATAAAATCATTCCTGCTCCTGGCAAAATTCTTAAAGAATATTATAAATTTTTGGCACATGATTTCTGCTGAAGGACTGCCTCGGATGAGTTAAAAAAAACAACTTCCATGGAAGCTTATTTAGTTTGGTAACTTGAGATGATTAGTTTCAAGTTTGTATTTTGAATCAGATTTAGCAGATGATTTCTGCTGATGGATTGTTTTGGATGAGTTAAAAATACAAAACAACTCGCCTACATGCTTACCGGTATTCAATATTAAAACTGAAAGTTGATTGGTTGAAAGTTTTAGTCACAATAAATCCTTCTGTCATGGTTAAATCTGAATGAACATTGCAGAAAGAGAGGGACATATTGGTTTTGTAGCCTACTTTATAAACACGTTTGGTAGATCTTGTGGAATGGGTCTTCCAATTTGAAATACTGGACCAGATTGTAACAAAAGAACCGTTATTATTTTCTGTAAATATTCTCTATGATAATCTCCACTGTAAATTTCCTAATTAATTTTTAAAGACAATTCCTGGCAATTTTATTTCACATACATCAAAATATTAACTTCAAAGTATATCGTTAGGAACTCCAATGTCATACATAATTTAAAACCAAAATCAATTTGAGAAATGAAGCGTGTATGTTTGAACAAAGTGAACAGTTTTTAACATAAACCTTATAGAAAGCCATGAATCCATGCAGATATAAACTAACACATGGTTTTTTACTTATTCAATAAGGATTGATCTATAAAAATTCAGAATTCAGAAATAAGTACCACAGACACAAAGTTTATACCATAAAATAAAGAAAGCATAATGAATTTGATATCAGAGGACAGAGACTTCAATCCATGGAAATTTAAACAAAATGATTATAAACAATCAACATGACAAGACTCACGCCTTAAGTAAAATCCCACTAATGTTGTATGTAGATAAGGTTGTTTTAACAGGTGAAAGTGTCAGAACTACTGGAAGGCCATCATCAAAGAGACAGCAAGCCGTGAACTGGTCCTTATCACTGACTTTTCACATATTGTAAATAATATCAATGAACACAAGTAAATCCTTAGTGGTCGAAGATATCCAGATATATCAAGGTATATGCGCTACCTGATATCACTGAGTTCGTAGCCACTAATTCCTCATCCTATCATTATTATGTAATAATTTGCTTAGCAACATTAGCATTGTAAAGCTCTTGATCAATCTCTGTGTAACTTTGACACTCTTTCTATCCACATTTAATGTTTAAATAGAACCGCAGAAAAGATAATGAAACCTGATCGATGTGTAAATCAATAGAAATGGTCTATAAATATTTCACCATACAAAGAATAAGTAGAAACTTTTTATGAGGTGACAGCTACGGCTATTGGATATATTTTCAATTAAGGCTTGGAATTTTGTTCCAAATTGTGAGCTAATTGTTAGCTGATGATAGCTCTCTGTTTGACAGCTCTTAAGTCAGTAAATAATTCTCTGGGAAATGATTTTTGTGATCATGCATACTATTCTTCTAATAAGAGCAAAGGCTTAAGTGAAGCTGTCAGTCACATAAATATAATTGGATGATCATTTCCTATTCAATTCATATTGATTAATATTAGGTGTACCCTTAATTTGGGGAACTGACCACACCTGAATGTACATACCCTGGCAATAGGTAATGTCTTTAATTTATATTTATCTACGATAACCCTTATTGATTATATATTATTTTGGGAGGTTGAGTACATCAAATTTAGTCTAAGCATAAAATGTTCACAAAAATCAAACTCAAGTCAAGATGTTGAAGCATCCAGTGGTGAAACTATCTATACACTAAGTTTCATCACTCTCCATCAGTTAGAATCAAAGTTATCTTGTTCCAAAGCAACAACCAATGAAATTCTTTAGCTCTGCTTAGCTTTAGCAGAAATGTTAATCATTGAACTCAGTCAAGACATTCACCTAATGAACATCTACATCAAGTTTAAATATTCTACATCAATTAAAAGCAGAGTTGTTATGTTCCAAAGTCTTGACTGATCAAATTGCTTATCGCTACTTAGCCTAAGCAGGAAATTCTCATCATCAAACTTAGTCATGGTATTGTTATAATGAATCTATACCCAGAGTTTCATCACTCTCACCTATCAGAACCAAAGTTATCGTGTTCCAAAGTCTCAACTAAACAAATTGCTTGTGGAAAATACACAAGATCGAACTCTGTCAAGGAATACACCTAATAGATACCTACGCCAAGTTTGAATGTTCTACCTAAATTAGGAGGCTAGCTATTGTGTTCCAAAGTTCAACCAATCAGATTGAAGTCTCTACCTTGCCTACACATAAAAGGGTCAGCATCAAACTTTGTTAAGGTATTGATATAATGAAACTATACACAAAGTTTCACCACTATCTCTCAATTAGAATCAAAGCTATCAAGCTCCAAAGTCTCAACCAATCAAATTGATTATTGCTTTGCTTACCCTGAGCCGAAAATGCTCATTATCGATCTTAGTCACGGTATTGATGTGATTAAACTATACACCAAGTTTCATCAATCTCACTTAATTAGGACCAAAGTTATTGTGTCCCAAAGCATCAACCAATCAAATTGTTTATCTCTGCTTACCCTAAGCGAGAGAGAAAGAGAAATGGGGTTTAACGTCCATTTGACACAAACTAGGTCATTTCAGGACTAACACATGGTTCAATTTTATTAAAATAATTTGCTTGCGCATAGGGGCCTTTAGCAGTGGGAGGAAACCGGTGGACCCAGAGAAAACCCACGAGGTTGGAAGGCAACCCTACTCCTTATCACATACAAACGGGGAATCGAAACCTTGCCAGTTGACTCAATGACAGACTTTATGATACAGCTAACCATTCGGCCATCCAACTCCCTCTTATCCTAAGCAGAAAATGTTCATCTTTGAACTCCATCAAGGCAGTCACCGAATAAACACCTACATCAAGTTTGGAAATTCTAGCTCAATTAGGAGGAGAATTATTTTCCCAAAAAGTGTGACAAACAGACAGACGAACAGATGGAAGGACAGACCCATTTTAATAGTCCCCTGCTTTCTTCGAAAGTTGGGGGACAATAAATTATGGCAGTTATTTATCACTGTTTCAATCGTATAAATGTATGTGACAAGAAGTAGGGTCGCCAGCTTAACCTCTCTCCTTCCCCACTGCTAAAGATCCTATGCAATAGTGAACTATTTAAATAATATATATTTATTAAAAAATACCAATAGAAGTTCACCAACAACACAATATGAAATATATTCTCATATTTTTCTGCACTCATTATAGCTATTTAAAATCTTGACTTCTATGACCCATGCAACATGACATGTATTATCAGTAATAAAATTAGCATATTTATGCTACAATTCTTTACATCACCTATCTTGACACTTTAATAAGTCAAGGACTTTCGCTTTTATTTTTCTTCAAAACAAGACATGTGGGTGGAAATCAATTCAATGTTATTTGTTTTTAAGAGATTCTCTTTAGTCATCACCACCCAACTGTCTGAATCAATATCATTCAATATTGCTAATAGACTAATGTCTTCTGTTATCCTTGCTTTTCATCAAATAGGAACATTTTTAATCAAAGGATTCATCTTTTTGAAGCAGAAGTCATTTACGAAAACTGAAATCTATGACCTTGAATTTAAACCAAGGTTAAATATCTATATTAATATGGATTACTCTTAGAATTCAATATGAACGGTTATTTTAGAGCCAAAACAATAATGAAATTATAAAGGCAAACAGTTTGACTCTTGAAATAATAAGTTTCTAGCAAAATATTATGTTATGCCACAGGTTTATGACTTTCAATCAGAAATAATCCTTCACTAATCTGATGTCCTGCACATACACCTGCGTACAGCTATATATCTATGCAGATTTAAGTTAAAATCGTCAAACATACTACTCAAAGTTCTCCAAACTAATTTTTATATAAGGTGAAATGAGCAAAACATGTGATGGTGCATGGTGAACTCTGAAGTTTTCAACATACTGTAGCAAGGGAGATAACTGTATTGAGATTTGTGAAATGAAAGCTCACTGTTCTAACACTGGATTGGCAAAATCATCAAATAGAAACAAATTGGCTACTTCATTTTTGGTCTTTTTGTAACTCAATAATAGTTTGTTCATTTTCTAAATTGATACAAATGAAATGTTAAGTAGATTTGGCCTTGGCAGAAGCAATTATGTGAGAAACTATCAATGTATTAGCACCAGTTAAAGTAAATGTAGCTTTTGGACACAACCAACAAAAATTTGATCTCTAACTCTGCCTCTTGACGTATACTGTGATTCAAAGCAGTGCTTTTCACAACTGCCATGTACCCTTTAAGCCACAGAATATTTTAAGCAAATGTTAACAATTCATCTTGCCTGGTAATTTAATAACAAAGACGAATCTATGGTGTCCAAATTCAAACTTACCTGAAATCTCATGGATATAAAACAACTTAACATCTTTTGAAAGTGTTAACAAACTTTTATTTGAAATCTTGAGAATTTGATGTCACATACTTAGACTCATTAAAATTAGGGGGAAAATGTAGACTCCACAAGCTAATATAAATGTATATTTACCAAGTCAAGGGCAGTAACTCTGAAAATATACCACGATTAACATCTTACATGATGATGATTATGATGATGGTAGGACTACAATAGGTCCAAAAACAGTATTTCTAAAGACCGAGGGCTATGGAAAATGACTGAAACTAGAACTGACCCATCGATATTCTAGGGGCCACTAGTGTCACTAGCTGTGAAGTTCGTTATCCATTAGTTATTTAGTTGTTCATTATTAGGATTTATGTTACAATTCTGCAGGCCGTAATACCGTAAGAGATGGTCTAAAACCGATAAATGTGAGAAATATGCCATGGAAACAGGGCTGCCGACAACCAGTATCGCAGCGCAATTTGCAATACATATTTTGTCCGTCGCTAATCAAAAATTAAAATCTAAAGTTTTTGATTCGCAGTAACTGCGAATCATTAATATGCCTGTCATTTTGGATATTGACACAAGGATAATCCACATTTGAAGACAAGAAGGCTTTCTCAACACTTTCAACGTGTATAAAATGTTGAATAAAATTTTATAAACAAAACTGAATTCTCCGTTTGACATTTTCTTCTCAAACTACCCAGACACAATTCATTATACGGTACTATATAATACAGGGACATAACTCTATGAATAGGGACTATTAAACCGGAAATAGGGAATCAAGTAGTAACACTCACGTTGCGAGACATCAAGTAATTATATCATATTCATTTTGAAAGAAATAAATCCAGTGTATCCCCCACGTATTGTAAATAAAATATAAAAAAATAAATATATGTTAACGTATTGTAAAATGATAAATAAAAGTAAAAATTCCCGTAAAATATCGCGTGTGTCTAGTTAATCGAGGTGCGCCCGATTGAACAAAAATAGCAATACACGATGTGACGATAAAAAGCAGACGAAATTGTTTTCTAACGAAGATTTGTAACGTAACAAAAAATAACAATCAAAGGAGCTAAATCGCTAACATTTGGGACCTAGAAACTGACAAAAGTGGGTCGCAACGCATATAATACTGTAATATGAATGTATATAAACTGATTTACATTCAATGGTTTCCGTTTTTACTCCAATTTCAAATCAGTTATGTTCGGCGAAATAAGCCAGCAGTCTCAATCGAGTGCAAATTTCTAGCGTCTGGTTATTCCAGTCTACATACGCCATTCGATTTGGTGCAATGTGTCTAGCCTCGTCCCTCGAGTCTCTTTTTACAACTGGGGCTGAAGCGCATTATGGTACACGATTCGTGTACCAATGGTAAAATGTTTATTTTGTCTTAAATATTGGATATCAAAAGCCCATCTTATTCCGGTAAGATCACAACATCAATGTTGATTTAATTTGACAAATAAATCGTGTTTTCAATGTTGAAGATTTTGGATGATATTGAGTTAGAGACTTAGCTACTTTAAAATGATTGGGGCCTTGGAAGTCACTATTAAGAATTGGCTTCAGACATAAGACCTAACTAAATGTCTACATCACATTCACAAACTGTCACAAGTAGCCTACTTGTGGCAGTGCTAAAAAATCTAAGAATAGTAAGAAAGGAATCTAATCATATTTGTTATGAACTAAAGTAATATCTTGTTATTTAGGTTTTTATGTTGAAACTGAAAAACTGCTAATCAATTTTTAAATTTGCTAATCAAATTTGGCAGTGCTGCTAATCAACTGTGAAAAATTACGGACAGCCCTGCATGGACAATTATATATTTATCTTCAATTCGAAGTTATTGTATTACAACTCCAGATTATCCAGGTCAGTGTGTTTTCTACAGAGCATGTGTTCATCTAGGTGTGAGGTACTGGAATGATTTGTCTACAGCCAATTCAGCTCTTTATTTATCTCAAACCAATTAAGAAATTTTGATAATAAAAGCTATTTAAATAGCCAAATAGGAATATTTTATTAATAAATAATTATTACTGATATTTCATTTTTTTAGTCCAATATATAATTTTTTGTGTACACCATGCTGACAAGTGGTATACACACATGAATTCAAGATACCCTACCATGAATAAAAAACATGAAATATGAATTTAATTTACAAAGTTTTCATGCGTTATCAAAAATGACTGACACTAAAAATTTTGAAGTGGAAGCCCTGCTTTACAACATGTTCATCGTGTTTTAATGCAGATAGTTTGTAAAAAAATTTGTTTTCGTTGTCGTCTTAAAACCATGGAAAGTGCTATTTTCCTGAATGTGTCATGGAAGATCATTCAAGTCGTTAGCACCATGAAGTAGTGGTGAATGTTACCCATAAGGTTTATTATATTTTGGAACATGCATACATGTTGAATCTGCAGATGATCCAAGGCTATATAATTTAGACCTAACCAATGCAATTTGACATATTTTTGTTAAGAAATGGGAATTGACTCTTATTTTTTTAATTCAGAGACTCCTCAGATCTAGTTATCGGTGTTGAATTATTTTCATTGATGTTTATGTAACAGTTCAATTGTAGATATTCACATTTTATGTCTATTATGAGCTCATGATGTGTCTATTTTCCATAAAACGATTTGTAATCAACAAATGGATATTTTTGTCTTTGAAATAAAATAAAAACTAAATAGCTGATTTGGATAAATGTCATAATATGGACTAAATTATTCTGATCTTTCATTTCGTGGAATGGAATCCATAAAAAAAAGTATACTAAATAAGCTATCAGCCAACATGCAATAAGATAGCACATAGTATGCTGTAGAATTTCAGAGAGAATTTCAATCAATTTTGAGTCGTCATTGAGTCCAGTGATGTGGTTTTAATTCAACACTTGTACATGACAAAGTGTGGCATCGCCAGCTTAAACCTCATGGGTTTTCTCTGGGTCTTCCCATTTGCTACCACTGCTAAAGACCCCTACTAACAAGTGAATTAATGAAATAAAATTGAACCATATGTTAGTCCCGAAATGACTTAGTTTGTGTCGAGTGGATGTTAAACTGCATTTCTCTCTCACGAGTGAATTATAGAAATAGAATTGTGCCATGTTAGTCCCGAAATGACCTTATCTATGTTGAGTGGACTTAAATCCCATTCAATTATCATGCCATTATAAAGTGAATAGTGTGCAGTACAGGCCAATAGGGTATACATGATATCTAACAAATTAGGTCAGGCTAGTTATCCAGATCACAGAAGTTGAATCTCTAGATATTCATTAAAGCAATAAAATCATAAATTGTGGAGTTAGCAGACGTCAGATCAATATATTATTACTGCTGGGTAAATGAAGAATCGGTGGATTTTATTCATGGGTTCTGTGTTCTGGTACATACACATCTACATTAATACCCTCATGTTTTCCTATTAGTTTCATGTTTACTCTATGGACACTCATGAATATTGTTTTACGGAAATGGTCACACTAAGCAGACCTATGGTCATAATGGGCAGACACATTTGACAGAAATGGGATATCCATCTGACATCTAGAAATATAATAATGGATTTGAAACATATACATGTTAATGAGATACGATTAGGTTGTAATAAAAGAAAGAAGAATAAGCCATCATGTTGGTGGATTTCCTGAGATCACGAATAAGACGTCATACATGTAATAGAGTATGAAATAGTCAATATCTCAGAATGTTTCCTATACAACATTATCAAATAGAAAGGCAGGAAGGAAATAAATAAATATAAAAAATAATTCAGTCATTTTGAGACCAATATATTATATTTTATTATTTATGT
Source organism: Patella vulgata (assembly GCF_932274485.2). Taxonomy (NCBI): domain Eukaryota; kingdom Metazoa; phylum Mollusca; class Gastropoda; family Patellidae; genus Patella; species Patella vulgata. Next base: position 29,792,870 of record NC_065887.2, read on the forward strand.
TTACATGTGCAATGCAAGAAGAATTTTCCCCAAAGCAATATTTTGGCGTTATCTCTATTTGTCCTGGGATTTTCTACAATTAAGCGCTGCCAATTTATATCAAATATATTTAGGTCTAGTATAATTAGAATGGCGGGCCATGGCAGTGGTTTATATCAAACAGTAGGATCATCTATTTATGGTAGTTTTGTCTGCAAGAATAAATTCCACAAAAAGTCAAATTCTCCATAGGGAGGCTGACGATAGACCACTTTTATTCCTTTAATAGCAAGTGCCAGAAGAAATAAAATTAGATAATATTTCGGATAAACATCTTACTTTCTGGCACCAACCAAGCTAATTAATATGGGTAAATGCCATGCAGTTTGCTATGAGGGAAATTTTTTCCTGAAAGGGATCTATTCTTATTTTGTTTCTATCAACGGATCTTGAATGTGATGTCAATGGAATAACTTGGACATCAATTTTCCGCCCTATATAGATGAGAACGCACGGCTCTCCATCCTGATGAAGATGGGTAAATGCCATACAGTGTGCTATGAGGGGAATTTTACCCTAGAAGCGATATATATTCCTGGTTAATAGAAATTTCCAACATTCAATTAAAATTGAAGAGATGATCTAATTATGCAAAATTTTATGCTTTGCTGCCAGGTGTGACCAGCTCTGCCTAAATGCAACAAAACATCAAAAAATAAGCCATGGTATCAACCTCATTATAAACTAAACTTGATTTATAGGAATCCTTTCCAGACCAATTAAAATGATTAGCTTTAATTTCTTTTTAATCATGGAAACAAAAAATAATCTAAGAATGTCAATTAAGGTTCAATTTTATCCCTTAATTGGATTGTCGATTTAACACTTGCCACTCAACTGTGATGAATAGATGGATCATATTTAGTCGTGACAAGGAAAATTTCTACAACAAACACGATGAGCGTAATCTGATTTGTGCAAAAGGACACCAACTGAAGCAGTTAGATTATCAATCACTTCATACTGTATAAGCACGACGATATAGCGCCACTGTAACGATATCGCATTATCTTATCAGATTTTATAGAAACACATTTCCGCTATTAGGCCTATTGTTGGAACATTACACAATCAATATTGGTTGTTGTCAGGCCCTTTAAACATTAGTCAAAGTCACCTGAAATTTGGCTGTCAGTTTTACTGCCATGATAATTGTTGTTGACATTGTTAAAGTTGGATGATATGACTACTGGAGGTATTTTACACTCATTAAATGAAAGAGACAGATTTGATCAATGGTATTTTAAGTGTTTGTAAATATGAAGATCTATATCTTGATAAAAGTTAACACATATTGTCTAAAAACCATATAAAAACTCAACTATCTTAGATATTCTCCATATTCATTTATGGATATACCATATCTTCAGATATATATGACATACTGCTTTTGGTTAATTGTTGCACAATCTATGAAAGAAAAGTAAAGGAAAAAGAGTTTTACCTTTTATCAACACAATGCTCTGGTCCCATTCCATGAGAAGTTTCAAACAAGCAGATGCCATGCGAGATATGCCCACATTGTGCAAGAGATGCTTCACATGGGATTTGGGTTAAGTTTTGATGCACACCAAAATTGAACTTATTCAAGAACTTTTGATCCATAACATCAGAATGAGACAAAAATTGTAGCCCATTATTCACATTTTGCGTAAAATGCAGGGGCCACACATAACTCTAGAAAGCAAGGTCCGATGTACAGCAAAATCAAACTAATCCAAAATCTTTTGATCGTTAACATGTAAGTTCAGTCCCATACATGACAATACCAGAAGAAACCAAAATCTTTGGGATATAAACATAAACATGATTTAAGTTTCATCAAAATCGGCTAAAAATTGTAACCTCTAGAGGGTCCACAACCTTGGTATTACATGTTTTTACACAGAAAGTTTCAGGCCGAAATTCAAACTCAATCGTCATTAAGGTGTAACAGTGATATATTCGAAAGTTTTTTAAATTCAAACAAGATGACTAGTCATCAACCTCCAGCGCCCTTGCACTTGTTTGGAAAGCATAAGGAAAAACAACTTCTTGGAATATGTTATTGGTAATCAACATGGAAATATGTCAGATTTCACAAACAGAGAGAAAGAGAGAAATGGGGTTTAACACCCACTCAAGACAAACTAGGTCATATATAGGACCTAACATATGGTTCAATTTTTGTTCAATAATTCGCTTGTGCGTAGTAGTCTTTAGCAGTGGGACGAAACCGGAGGACCTGGAGAAAAAACCCACGAGGTTGGACAGGATCACTACTCCTTGTTATGTACAACCGAGGAATCGAAACCATACCCAGCTGACTCAATGACAGACCTAGCCATCCCCCCCCTTTTTGCAAACAGTGTCATATGTCCTTACGTTGTGGCCCTGTTTAATAGATACACTCGGCAAACCTCGGCAGATTCCGTTACTCTACATCTAGCCTCGGTTGAATGATGGTAAGTGATATGTACCTACACCTATACAATTGCGATGTGGCACCGGTTTACTTGTTAGGAAAACTTGTCGCTTTTAAATAGAAGTTATAAAAATTGTGTCATTCGAAGCATGTGTAGAATTTTCAGTGCAAAGTTGTCCTTGTTTGAAGAAAATCGGATATGAGAGGTTGATGTTTTTACAAAAATATCTTGAATTAGTTTATGAGATATATTCTCCGAAATGAAAATTGTGTACCAAAAAATAAGTTAAATTCGTTTCCATGAAAACACAAAAATGAATTAATCCGAGAAATTCCAAATTAACAAAAGGCACACTTAATATAATAGGTTGATGTTTGTACAAAGTTTTATGAAGATATCTTGAATGGTGTATGGGATATGCTCCAAAACCATTTGAATAACATAAACTTTGATGGGATCCAAATCATAATAAACTACTAACTACTGCTAAACTAGTACACACCGAATACAGATTAAAGTAGCTTATTCTCTAACTCAGCATCATCCGAAGTCTTTGACAATGAAAACATGAATTATTTGTCAATTTAAATCAATATTGATGTTGTGATCTTACCAGGAAAAGATGGGCTTCTGATATCCAATATTTAAGACAAAATTTACAATTTTACCATTGGTACACGAATCGTGTACCACAATGCGTTTCAGTGCCATTTGTAATAAGGGACTCGAAGAATGAGGCTAGACATATTCCACAAGTCATGTCAAACGGTGACGCCATATTCTTATCTGGAGAGCATGCACAATAAATACCATCGCTATAAACTGCAATAACCAGATGCTAGAGATTGCCATTCGATTGAGATTTCTGGCATATTTCGCCGAACATAACTGATTTGAAATTATAGTAAAATCTGAAACGACTGAATGAATCAGTTTATATACATTCATATTACATTATTATATGCGTTGCGACCCATTTGTGTCAATTTCTAGATCCCAAATGTTAGCGATTTAGCTCCTTTAAACTATTAACGTGGGGGCATATGCAAGATGCTAGAGAAACAAATTTTTGTCAGAATTCAATGTCTACTCTTTGACTGATGAGAACCTGGCTTGAAAAATCCCAAGGTTCTCCTCGGGCCATGTCAGGATTCAAACTGATCCAAGTCATATTCCCTCAAATTTAGTACAATCTAGGACTTGTGTGCACCTAATACATATTATAATTTAACAGTGGTAGAAATTACAAAATGGTTATAATCCCTAAGCTAATTAGAATCATTCACATACAATTTGACTTGTCAAAAAGTTCATGTGATCTGGGAAACGGGCTTTAAAATTCCCAAGGTAACTTCACAGTCCATGCTGAAATTCAAATCCTATTGCCAAATTGCTTGAATTTAGCACAATCTACAACTTGTGTGTCTATAATACATTATAATTTAAAATATTTATTTTGGAACAGTGTAGTAGAAAGTACAAAAGGGTAATAACCCCTAAACTACAGTTTGACTTGTCAAAATGTTCAAACCAAATTTGTCAGATGTTAATGTAGTACAACTTAAAAAATAAAACCAAATGTAACTTTAATCAGATTGACTAATATTATCCTACTGATTTAAACGTGGTATTATTGAGTGGTAGCACCTACTGATCTGAATGTGGTATTATTCAGTGGTAACACCCACTGGTCTAAATGTGGTATTATTTTGTAGTAGCACCAACTGATCTGAATGTGGTATTATTGAGAGTGGTAACACCTGCTAATCTGACTGTGGTATTATTGAGTAGTAGCATCTACTGATCTAAATCTGGTATTCTTCAGTGGTAACACTTAATGGTCTAAATGTAGTATTATTCAGTGGTAACACTGTCTTGTCTAAATGTGATATTATTGAATGATAGCATCTAATGGTCTGAATGTGGTATTATTCAATGGTTACACCTACTGGTCTGAATATGGTATTATTCAATGGTAACATATACTGGTCTAAATGTGGTACATGTATTATTGATCAGTTGTAGCACTTACTGATACAAAGGTGCTTGTAAGTATCTCTTTTGATTATACATATATTCTTTATGTTAAAAGTGTTCAACAGCACATAAGTATCTCTTATCTGAAATCAATCATAAAGAGTCAGTCTTCTGTACATAGTTGTACATGAAATGAAAAACTGTATTAAATCTTTAGAATTTCCATGATCATTTTTTAAGCTTTCAAAAGGATGTATTAAAGCCCCTTCGTAGATTACGTGCTAGTTTTTACAAACATTGAAATAATTCCTTTATCTTACCATAAATATAATACAACAGAATACAAAGAAATTAGAGATAGGTCTTACCAGAGGTTTCCTCTGACAACACTGAAAAGGCACGTAAAGTAATCGAGCCACTTCCTTGACACTCTCTGACAATGAAGACCCACTGTCAACGCTCTCTGCGGTGCCTGCTGCCATTTCTTTGACACATGAACTTTTACCATCAATGTCGATGTAAACTTCTTTCGCCATCCTATTATGTATTATAATCCTGATCACAAAGTGTAAACATTAAGTTTGTGAGATCACATACACTTTTAATGTTTACCTATCATAGCGCCTAATTATATCCCTGCTAGCACCATTGGATTCAATTCCTACTAATAAAGAAAATGTTCCAAAAAACACATCCTATTAGCATATAGTATCTAAAAATAAGCTTTATATAATATCTAAAATTACGATTATATTTGCATTATCAGATGCATTTCTCAAATATTTGCTTTATGTCCAGGCTGAATTGCATTAATAATATAATGTCAATGTTCTATCATAGAATATGCAGAATTGCAATTTGCTATTGGCTCTCCTACAATGACCAGCATTCTTCATTCAGATATTATTTACAGAGTTTCTAATTCCAAAGTTAATTTTAGATATAAGTAATTTTTCTGAATTTGGAAATGTTGTTTTTTTCCAAATCGATTTCAAATTTCCATCATTTTCAATTGATTGTTGTAAAATCAATTCACTACAGAGCAGACGACATAACAGCTCCCTAAAGATATCCATTACACTGTCAATATTCCTTACATTTGAACTGTTTCTCATGCTTCTTAATTGCATGATGGGAGTTTATTCAAGTTGCTAAGAATAATTCCACAACTGTCATTTTGTTAATGCAATTAATGCTCTTCAATAATTACGATCTTCTATTATGTCAATATCACAATCACTCACGGCTAACAATATCCGAGGTTACACACCTAACAAGACCTGGCCATTGATAACAGGTTTATTTGTACCATTAATCGAGCCTGCAGAATAAATATGGAAGCGTTTTTATATTCGGTTATCATGCAGAAAGCCAATAAAATCATTTATAAAAGTTGGAGATATAAGCTGTCAACTGAAGTCGTTCAAGTTACCACTTTGCGTAGAAAAACGACAGCAAGGTTGTTGACAAATGAACTATCATTGACTAAACTTTTATGGTTTTGCCATATCTTAGTCTAGAACTTACTCTTAGAGAACTGAAATAAACCATTTATGACATGACTGTAGGTATAAAATGTTTTCTATTTTAGATCAGACAGAAACAAAAAGTAATGGATTTTTATGGTCTCTCAACATCTTCATTGGGCCATTTCGTGATGCGGTAATTTATATTTTCAACAGAAAAAATACTGTAAAAAATAATGAATAAGAAGTGGTATCAGATATTCTTGAGAGAAAGCCTACCCCATCTTGTGCATGTTGGCTGTTGCATCCTATACGCATATTTTTTTTTTTAGTTTATTTTTTTTTCACGACATTTTCTTAAATATATACAGAAAACAAACATTAGTTCTATACAAATTTTGACCTCTGAACATACATGATAACCTTTACCAACTCAAAACAGCTTTTCAGTTACATGTTCTTGATGAAAACAAGACAAAGCTTAACCATCCTAAAGGATAATAATATTATTGATCCAACAAAAACACTGCTTGCTAACAACAGACTATTAAGCACAATAAAGTCTCCACTAACTTTTCAGAACTTTTCATTTTCTTGGCTTCATTCTATATCCTTCAAAATCTGATTCTACAATTTTCAGAATATATTCTTGGTCTCTATAGGGGGTTGAAGATCGGTGCAATATGTACTTTCTGTTCATTGCCAGAATATGACCGTGTTTCTATTTATTTAACTCCTTGAATTTTGACATGGCAGCACCACTTATCACTGATCCAACCAAGATGTCCAGACGGTTGGGAATACAGCCAAAATTATTCAGTATGTTTGATTCCAACCAAGCTTCTGACCTTTAAATTGTAAATTAACCTTCCACTCTCTTTTGATGTAGATTTTTCAAAATTAAATTCCATCCAAATTCATTTCAATGTGCTGATAAATAAAATTCACTTTAAAAAAAACAAAACAATACAAAAACTACACATTCCAATGTCTTTTCTTAAATTTGCTTGGCCTTTTACTTTATTGAATGCACTGGATGAAAATTGAATTCTCTCTTTTGATCTAGCAGAAGTTAAATCTCGATAAATCCAAAGCTTTCTCCAATTTACTACAAGTACTCACAATTTAATTGCAACTTGTCTCTTCAACGTGCCAATAAAATAGAGATTTCACGATAATGAAGGGATTGCACAGATTCAGAAAATTTAAATATTTCTTACACTGGTTGGCAAAATCACTTTTCTAAATGTCAGGTTATTTTTCATTAAATCTTTACGTCTGCTAAATTTCCATTCCATAAATGCATCTAATCACAAGATATATCCATATATAATAATACATATATCTCACGACATGCCAATCACAGATCAAGTATTTCATGCATATCCAAAATATACATGCAATGTACATGCAATTCCATGGTCATGTACAATGTATGTTATCAAAGTTTCTCATTTAGGCACTTATGAATAAAGTTATCCGGGCACATTCATAAACTGAACAATTTACTTTTTGGCGGTGTACCAAGTGATGAAATAGATAACGCATCTGTAAGAGTCAAAATTATCAGCGTTTGTGGTGGTAGCGGCCGAGTACACAACAATAATCAATAGTTCTCTACAGACTAGAAAGCAAGAAAACTTTTCATTTCTCCAAATTGACCATGGCAAGCGTGTATATATGAATACAGTGAGATGGTTTCATGAAGAGAAATGGTGTGATCTCCTGCCAAATTAATTCAAAATCGCTGAAATGGCAAAATATGTCCCCTTTACGATAGCATGAAAATATTGTTTTATTATCATTTCATCCTATATTCATCAGGGCAATTGCAATATTTCGCAAGACTTCCATGCATCATAATGAAAGCCTACAAGGATTCATAATGTATTAAAGTGTTGACAGCCAATAGACATTGAATACAATTAAATGCCTTAAATTACAGATTACTGATTCTAGTAAGAAGGACAATATGTAGATTAGATGTCCAAATTTTCCTGCTGAGGAATTCAAGTCTTTCACAAATCACTTACTTTAACAGCTTTCTGGAATAGGACGGTAAATAATGGATCGTAAGCTAATAAAGACCCCGTAACTATTGACTTAAACAGCAGAAGTGAATTATCATACATCTATTTATCGCGTAAAGACATTCCGACTAAATCTCGTTACCTACAGTCCCAATTCAGTTCTTAAGTAGACCTGTCCCATAAATCAACATGTAATAGTAACTTGATTCCCCTAAAGAATAGACAATTTTGATATTAAGGATAAGTCTCAAATAACATGCCTTTGGTTAACATCAATGGAAGCTAATTGAGAAGAGTTACAAGATTTTAATGTATAAAGTTTGGAAGCAGTTCTTCTTAGTTGTCTCAGGAAAATATTGTTAAAGAAACCTTGAGAACTGGCTGCAATGCCATCAAAACTTGATATCTTAGAGTAACCTATAACGTAACAGTTATACCCTTAAAAGAGAATACAATAAAAAGGATCAGGGGCAGAGCTAGGGTTTATGTCGCCTAGTGCAGGGCTTAAATAAATCACCTCTGCCTCTTGCTCCATCAATTGCATGCCAGTCAGCAGTTAAAACATAAATACTGGCTCACAAATGCAAGGATTTAATAAGAGGGAGTTCAATTTGCCGTACTGTTTGGAAGATAGCGAACAACAGGTTACAAACTAATGGGTTACCAACTCAAGTCCCTATATTGCCTGTCTGTGCTAGGTGTACAATGAACCTCATCTTCCCTCCTGTAGTATCTGATTTATTGATTGGGCAACTACTGTATTGATTCAAAAATATTTACTTGTTTGCAATGCTTATTTATGAATGTAATAAATTTTGTTCATATCTTCAATGCTAGAAATAGTCCACCATCTTAATAGTTATGTTTGCTAGATTGATTTATTAGGCAAGATTTATACAGTATATTGACCAATGTTTTGATATCGACACTTAAATACCCAATCTATCAGTGCTTAATGAAATTGATACAGCCCAAATTAACACATACTGGAATTAGTTTTGATCAATTTGGTTGACTTTATACCAATAGCTTAACGATTTTTTTCCAGTGAGTTATTGACAGACTTGTTTTTGTAAGGAACCAGACAATATCATTGATAACAGTTTACAAATGTACATCATTAATAATATGAAGGCAAGTATGCTGTTTACTATAGGCCTACTGCTGTTTTGAATGAAATAGTAGGATGTTTTTCAACCTAAAAACACTTGCATCGTGACCACTATGAGCAGATGACTGTTAAAATACAGGTGACCATTATACCAGGTTTGACACATCTGGCTTTAAGAATATTATTATGAGCTCAAAAATATTATGCGACTTTATGTAGTAAGGGATCCAATGTTATTCTCCTCAAGGGCGTGTGTGAAATAGCTTTATTTAACGTCCGCTTCCACAGACAAGGACAAATGTTATTCCTCTTTATAAAATAGGATCCAATGTTATTCTCCTCAAGGACAAATGTTATTCTTCCTTATATGGTTAAGGGTGCAATTTTATTCTAAACTATTCCTCTTGTTGTCTAAAATCATTTGTATTTTATTCAAAGATGTGACTTACCTCACAGCAATCTGAGCACCAAAAACACATCCAAGAAAACAATGATAAAAAAGCCGTCCAGCACTTATTCATCCATTGACAGAACTGACAACACATTTTGCAATTCCTGATAAGTTCTTATTCCAAAAATTGTGAGTTTCTCTTCTTTTTCACAAAATTTTTGAGATTATTTCAAAACTGCAGATCCAACAATTCTAAATAAATGATAAATTCAATGCCACTTATTTCAGATAATGGTAATCTTACTTTCTGTTTGTTTTTCACCAAAGCATATTTCAAAACTAAACTTTTAAAATTTAGTAAATCCCAATGGCAATTTATTCCAATAATTGTACCTTTTGCTTATTTTTCACCAAAGCAAAGTATGCTACTTTGTGCTTCCTATAGAACTACACAATTTAAATTTTCTTACAGTAGTTTAAAAATACCAATCGTAATTAGCTGTTTCTTGTAACTCTGATGCATGATCTTTAATATTGTCAACATTGTGCCATAAATAGAAGAAACTGCCTTTTGTTAAGTGAGTGGGCACAACTGCTGTCATCACATGTTAAAATGTAGGACTGACATTTCAGCGTTTTATTCTCCACGGAGGTATCATTTTCCTCACAAGTCACCAAGATTTGGTTGTTCCCCCCAAGGCCTGAGAAAAGCAAATGTCCAGTGGAAGAATCGACAGATCAATAATACCATTGTTCCGTTCTCTATGTCGGTTATCATGATATGAAAATTATGATTACCGGAATAAATACACAGTCATATAAAGCCCTTCATCTTATATTTTATAGATATTTACTGAAAACCGAAAAAAGGAATGAATATTTCATGTCTAATGTTGAGAACAAGAGGTCTTTTATATTTATTGTACTGCCAATCTGGACGTTTTCTTTTCTGCCATGACAAAATTCAATCTCCCTAGCATCCAAGACATAACCATAGGAAATAAAAATTATATTACCTTAGTATCAAAATGGGTTGCCAGACAGCTCAACGCATACACTCACCAGCAGCTTGTTTATGAAAGTGGTCAGTTGTAAATTAATTATTGAATTTTTCTAGATCCCAGGAAGTTTGAAAAAAAAAATTGGGTTCATCCTTAATAATGGTAATCAAGGCTGAAAAAAAAAATTCTCGAACTCTAACCTGTAGAGCAATCACAATGTTTCGATCACAAGGGCAAATAAAATTATGAATGACTGACCAGTTAAACCATCTCAACAAGTTTGAAAAAAAAGTAGAGAAATAATTGATGCATCACAACTCTGAAATCTGATAGCTGAATCCTTCATCCAGACGTTAAGATATCTTTTCTAGATAAATATTCAACTACTGACGTGATGAAACTTATTTTAAAAACTATCTTCAATAGTTCATGTGCAGTAGTATTTACTGTATTTAAGAGCATTGAGGAGATTATACAAGTTTTATACTTTTATAGCACATTCTTTCAATAACAGTAAACTCTATGGTTCAGGTCTGAACTAGATTCTAAATGATCTGCGATGCAGTGGTGAAATTAACATGAAAATAGTATTTGCAACCAGCACAAGCTAAATGGGACAGATAACTGCCCCCTATTTCAGTCAATTGTTTGTTACCTATTTGTAAGTGACTTATTTTGATTCCCCAACCCCATGGGCAAAACTTTTTCTCAAATACATCCTTTCGTAACAGAATACTGCGGCATATTATGACTATTATCAATTTGCAGACAACTTATTTGCTCGTCTGATTGGAGACAATGGAACATTTTCAACCAATCATAACCTAATTTTCTTCAGAGTTTTACTTTGAATCAGCCAATGTCCATGGCTGACACATACATTTTTGTTAGGGTAATAGGCATACCCATATGGAATGAAATGTAGAAAAAATGAAATGAAATGGGGTTTAAAATGTCCTACTGTTCAGCTCCGACTGGGCAATTGAAGATGGGCATACGCCATACAGTGTGCTATGAGGGAAATTTTGCGCTACGGCCTACTCTTATATTGAATTCCAACTGCCAAGGGATCTTTTATGTCTACTCCAATGTGTACACGGGACCTCGGTTTTCCATCTTATCTGAACAAATAGACATCTATCCTTGTCAGGCCTGCCGTCCTGCTACCACTGACAAGAGAAACCATGCCGGGAGCAAACCCATGAAATGTAGAACTGACTTATTTCAAATCTGGGAAGACATTGTTGCTTATATTGTGTCTTGCTTGTTTTAGTAATTTTCAACTGCTTTGTTTTGCAAACTAATTTTATCATGCATACTAACTTCAAAGCTGAATATCTCAGCCATTTTATAGGATCAATACATATTAAATATCAATTTACAGCTATTTGAAAACAGAATTATTGCAAAGTTGTGTTTGACATTAAGGCATAAATTTTAGCATAATTATGTTATCTAATTGACCCCTGACATTTTACCACTGTTTGACTGCTCTACCACTGTGGTCCCCAAGATAGGGCCATTATATATCATCAATAGATCTAGAGTAAGAGCCTTTTTCAGCCTTGTTCTGAACTTTTCCCTAGTAATCCAGGGGCGGATCTAGGAATTTTGAAAAGGGGGGGGCGCTGCAAAATGAAGGCATTGACCACGGAGACGGGGCACTCCGCTGAGGGGGGGGGGGGTGTCCCCAAGAAAATTATCCGTCATTTCCTTGCATCTGTAGCCATTCCAAGAGCTATTTCCCAGACTGGTGTGTTTGAGTCGATTGTTTGAGTCATTTGGGATCCCTACAACGGGTCGGAAACGGACATATTTGAGACTGAGAAAAGGCACTTTCAGCACTAAAAAAGGGCACTGTCGAAAATTAGGGGGGCACGCGCCCCTCGTGCCCCCCATTGAATCCGCCTCTGTAATCTCATTACTGATAATGCCACTTTTTAAAATCTATGAGTTCATTTTATAAAAAACTACAATTCAATTGGTTTATTATCCAATCATGACAATCATGTGATAATTGTTAATTGATTATTTACAATTCAATAATGGAAAACCAATAATCATAATTACAAATCAGATCAAATTTCATTATCAAAGAATCAAACAAATGAGATTTTAAATGGAATGGATTGTGGTGGTAGCATGGGTTCCACGTCGGCCGTATATGCCAGTCATGACGGTTTGATAACAAAATTAACCAAAACGTTGCGGGACCGATCAGTCAATTTACACGCCCTAAAACTAGCATATTTTTCAAGGAATGAAATTGAATGGGGTTTAAAACCTCACTGAGGCTTTATTTTTAGGCTAAAATAGTAATTTTGATTACATGTGCTATGAATGTTTTCTACCTAGTCTTCTTTGAATTTGAAGTATGACAGGATCTTTTACGTGCCCAATCAATGTACAAAGAATCCTGCAGATGACCATCCTCAAGAGAAGGCTCGATCTCGCTTTAACTCTGTACATCTTATCAAGGCCCTTATGTAGTACCCTAAATTTTTGGGCACTAATTACGATTGGTTACTGACCCATCTGGGGACCTCAGATTCCTTCAACTAAAACAAAAGCTGTAAAGAGTAAACGAATCTATTCCTTTATATGTTTGTATGTAGTGTCTGTGGTAAAGGGAGATAACTACCTAGAGAGAGAGAGAGAAATGGGGTTTAACGTCCACTCGACACAAACTAGGTCATTTCGGGACTAACACATGGTTCAATTTTATTTCAATAATTCGCTTGCGCGTAGGGGTCTTTTAGCAGTGGGAGGAAACCGGAGGACCCGGAGAAAACCCACGAGGTTGGACAGGCGACCCTACTCATTGTCACGTACAACTGGGGATTCGAAACCACGCCAGTAGACTCAATGACAGACTTTATGATACAGCACGCACGTGCTAACCATTCAGCCATCCAACCCCCCTGATAACTACCTAAAAGTTTGGGAATTTCAGATTAATCTAGCAATGGCTAGATGTAAAACTCGCAGGAATATGGCAGATGACTTGACACGATTTGTCAAACCCACTTTCATCAACAGCCAAATGTAAGCAGTGTGATATCAGTGTATTTTTTAGCTGTACAGTGGGGCTACAGCCTACACATATCAAATACCAACAGCCAAGGGATCTTTTCTAGGCCCCCTCAGGCATCACTGAGCCACAACAGCTCCTGGTATTGTGTGCTTACTTTACGAATTGTTAAGAAAATGCATTCATATCAATTCCAGATGAGCAGACCCAAAGTGTGATTTCAATGTGTTGATTCAGACATCCTGAATAAAAATATTTACAAAAAAAAAATCCATTCCTGACATAAAATAGCATATTATATCAAATTATATCCGACATAATAGTTTAGAAGATTTCAATCTGATTCCAAGATAAAAATGTCTAATAAAGGCACTGGATATTTTGATTGATGTGCTAAGCATATCAACAATAATAAGTGATGACAAAACATTTAAAAGAGATTGAATTATTCTTAAAAAATGTCCAGAACAGATAATCAAAAGGAAATTGCCATGGGAATTTGATATATTCCAATATTTCATAGTTATTGTAATGTGATATATTTCATTATTCATATAAATCATTTACCATATTAATTCCAATCAGCTCCCATATATCGGAGAAAACTTTCGTTTGAAAAATGATATGCACTGTGTTATATTTGCTCGCAACAGGTAAAACAGCAAATAAATGAAATGGGATCTTACTTTTCTTCTCCATGCGGGATTATGAAGATGGGCATACGCCATGCAAGTGTTTTATGAAGGAAATGTTGCGAAGAGAGCAGTGTTACCGACACTCTTATTTCAAATTTATGACTGTCAAGGGTTCTTTTACATGAGCGCCAATGTGTACACCACAGGGTCTTGAGTTTATGTCTTAACCAAACGAATATTCTGTTCGTCCTGCACAACTGACAAATGGAAAACAATCCAGATAATCCTGAGGAACTTTCTCTGCCTACACCGCAGCTCCCAGAGATAAAGCAAAAAAGAGATCGAGTGTGTGCAGGCGTAATTATTAGATATGAAATGGGATTTACTTTCCTAGTTTTCTGCCACAACAAGGCTAATGAAGATGGTGATATGCTATGTCTACTCTTCATAAAAATCCAACTGTCAAGCATTCTTTTATATGCAACTATACTATTCAAAAAAAGTAGGGGATATTTGATTTTTAAGTGTTATTAAAGTCACCTAATGAAACTGACGAAGAAACAAATGACAAAATGAAATGAAGTTCACATTCATCGATTTATTCCAAATGATCGTTAGACTAAGTAAGGCACAGACTGACCATTATAAGGGTAAAATGATACCTGGGGTCAAACAGCAAAGTTACCACAGCATCACAACCAAGTCAGTAACGGGTAAATCCTCCTCTGTTTGCCAAACAAGCATTGATCCGACGTGGCATACTCCTAATGAGACGTCTAAGGTCATTTTGGTCCAGATTGTCCCATTCCTGTTGCAACGCAGCAGCAAGTTCTTGGACATTGGCAGGACGTTGTTGACGTTGACGTAACCTCTGTCCAAGCATTTCCCAGACATGCTCGATGGGGGAGAGGTCGGGACTCAGTGCTGGCCAAGGTAATGTGGTGATGTTCTGTTGTTGGAGGTAACCTGTAACGATCCTGGCCCTGTGACATCTTGCGTTGTCATCCTGGAAGATGAAACGGCGGCCATGACGTCGTGCGAACGGCACAACATGGACTGCCAAGATGTTGTCCCGGTAGTACTGGCCTGTAACACGCCCTGCAACAACATGTAAAGCCGTTCTTCCAGCAACAGTGATGCCTCCCCACACCATAACAGAACCACCCCCAAATCGATCATGTCTGATGACGTTAACGTCTTGGAAGCGCTCGTTTCGACGACGCCACACCCTCCTACGTCTGTCCAAAAAATCAACAGTGAACCTTGACTCATCTGAAAACATCACATTGCTCCAGCGTCGATTATCCCAGTGTTGACGATCCCTACACCAACGACGTCTTGCCTGAATGTGATGATCTCTCAAACAAGGGATCACGCGAGGACGTCGGGCGCGAAGGTGACCCCTATGCAGTCGATTCCGAATTGTCTGGCCACTCACTCTCACACCAGTGTCTGTTTGAAGACGAGCGCTGATCTGATTTGCTGTGATGACACGATTTCTCAAGGCCAAGGTATGGATAAATCGATCCTGGGCTTGAGTTGTCGCCCTTGGTCGACCTGAGCGTGGTCTGTCCTGTACAGATTGTGTATCACGGTATCTGGACCATAGCCTGCTTATGACAGACTGAGAAACATTCATCGTCCGCGCCACAACCGCCTGTGTTGTGCCGATCTGTAGCATTCCAAGGGCACGTAACCTTTCATTTTGGGTAAGCCGACGCATATCAAAATTTGTTTTCTGGTCACTAAAACAATTAAACTGATGTTTCCACCCTGGAATTCAATGCCACAATGACTGTAACATTCAAAGTCAGAGTCGTGCAAATCTTGGGTTGGACCCCCATGATGGTCCCAAGCATCACCTGCATTCCATGCGGTAGCTATTGGTGCGTTTGGGCGTCACATGTAACTGGAAATGTTTCTTCTGTTAGGTTCTATAGTGACTTTTTTCGTAGTCATTTGCATATTTTAGTATCATGCCCCCAAAATCAAATATCCCCTACTTTTTTTAAATAGTATAGTTCACAGGTGGACAGCCAAGCTTTTCATCCCATCCAAACTGCTAGAGGCCTTTTTCTTGCACAAATGACAAGGGGGAAGAGGCTGATAAATCTTGAACTTTCTCTGCCTACACCAAGATTGAACCTGGAACCTTTCGGTTAGTGATCCATACTCATTGAGCCACCATGGTTCCAGTCTCATTAGAATATATGTGCTTATTTGGTCCAATACGGTAATATGCCATCTCAAGTATAGGATTTTGTTTTGTCAGTGTATAGTACTGTAACATGAATAAGTTTATTATTTGTCTGGACAGGAGACAAAACAAACTGACTTCATATCAATTGTATCTCTAACAATTGGTAGAATTATAACTATTGATGTGATTGGTGTTGACAGCCAGAAGGATATATATATAACCAATTCTTTGTTTAGTTTTATATTCATTGCATTTCTATTTCTCACTTTACTATACCACAGTAAGCACTGTACCTTTTGCGCAGTAGTGGGATTTACCATCCAGACCTAATCGAAATCAAGCTGTTCTTTGATTTTGTATTACTGATAGGTTAGACTCCACAGTCTACTTACAAGCTTGACTCGCTCTTTTTTGATTAGATCAATATTAATTGTGATGTTTAGCCACAAAAGGATATAGATTTGGGCAAACATACTCGGTATGTCCAGTGAGTCAAAGTTCTTCCAAAACTGAGATTAGGATTTTTCTACTACAGCACCAAATATCAGAAAATGCCACAGGTTGTAGGTTGTAAGAAAGGTGGCTATGTGTTTTTTTGGAGGATTCTATGCTAGAAATGCTTTAAATTGGACACACTTTTTTGGAGCACAATAACCCAGCTTCTCATTGAGGAACAATGTTCATAATTCAAACTTGGTGTAAGTATTCAGAAGGTCAATGTCTTGAATCTTGACTGAGTTTGATAATGAGCAAGGTCTTTTGAGAAGCAAGCACCACGAACATCTTTTTAGTCTAAAATAATATCTTCTATCTTCAAAACTAAAACCAATTTTAAACTTTCGAAATAAATTGAAAGCAGTACTAAATTAACTCCATCACACATGCCAAATAGGGGCCACCATAGTCCTCTTACAAGTTTTCTATTTCAAAACTATTACATGAATGGATAACCATTAATTCTTTGAAAAGAATTGAAATGGGGTTTAACGTCCTACTGTCTGCTCCAACTGGGCTAATGAAAACAGGCTTTGAAAATGTATAACAGTCATGCAATATAAAAATGAATATTTTAATATTTATTATTCAGTAAAAGTATATGTTAATAAGCGTTGTTCATGCAAGATACGCCCACATTTTGCAAGAGATGGACAGAAAACGAGCTAAAAAAAAAGCGATTTTTCATACAATCAGGGGCCACAATCCAGGAAGATATGATCCAATATGCATGAATATTGAAAGAAACTGAGATCTTTAGGATAAAAACATATGTTTTAAGTTTCGTGAAAAGCAGACAAAAAATATGACCTCTTGCGGGTCCACAACCTTGGTATTACATACTTTTATTGCGTTCAAGGAAGAGACATTTTGTCTGTCAGTTTCGGTCCGATATTTACGAATTTGAACTCAATCATCATCAGGGTGTAACGATGATATATTTTTAAAATGGGATAAAATTTGTGACCTATAGAAGAGGGTCCACAAGCTAAAAACACGATTTTTTCATACAATCAGGGACCATGATCCAGGAACTTACAGTCCAATATGCCTGAATATCAAAAAGAACCATGATCTTTGGGACATAAAACACATGTTTTAAGTTTCATCAAAATCGAACCAAAATTCGTTAAAATCGGATCAAAATTGTGACCTGTAGAGTGTCCAGAAACATAATGTGAACAGACGGACGGAGAGGGGCGACGACAATATATGTCCACATGATATTCCTTCAATAATAAATCTTATTTCAGAAAATATTTTACAATTTATAATTTAGCTTATGAAAAAAGTATGTTTTTCTAAAAGATGATCATTTTTAAAATCTTTAATGTGAAACAAGCATGAAAGACATTCTATATACTTCAGTCTACAGCTCTACAAGAGTATTAATGACGGTCATTATTTTGTATTTAATTGGTGTGATATTGATCAAATAGTTATAATATTTGGCACATGACATGTATGTAGACAATAGAGAATATTAATCGATATTAATCATATACAAGTGGATCAGACAATGATGTAAGTGCTGTCTTATTTAAAGGAGCTAAATCGCTAATATTTGGGACCTAGAAATTGACACAAATGGGTCATAACACATATAATAATGTAATATGAATGTATATAAACTGTTTTACATTCAATCGTTTCCAATTTTTACTCTAAATTCTAATCAGTTATGTTTGTTGAAATACGTCAGAAGTCTCAATCGAATGGCAATCTCTAGCGTCTGGTTATTCCAATGACAGTATTTATTGCGCATGCTCTCCAGATAAGAATATGCCGTCACCGATTGACATGACTTGTGGAATATGTCTAGCCCCGTTCTTCGAGTCCCTTGTTAAAAATGGCACTGAAACGCATTATGGTACATGATTCGTGTACCAATGATAAGGTGTTTATTTTGTCTTAAATATTGGATATCAGAAGCCCATCTTTTAATGGTAAGATCATAGCATCAATGTTGATTTAAATTCACACAAGAAAACCCGAGCAGAGAAAATAAAATTGTGTTGTTTGACATCAACTTATCGACTTTGCTGTCTAGTGGTACAGGACTGAGGGACTGGCAAGGAACATTGTCTAGTCAATTGGATGGGTTGGAAAACTGAGGTCCTGTGTACACAGTGACAGTTGGAATTGGAAATAAGAGTAGGCTGTAGTGCCGCTGTCCCTGCAATAAAGTACACTGCATGTCCTATATAGTACACTGCATGGTGTATGCCTGTCTTGATCATAGGACTGGATGGCGTAGAGAAGTAGAACGTTAAATCCCATTTCATTACACACAATTCTTTCAAATAGTCTAGTGTAAATAGGTTCATAATCATAAAGGGATGTAGATGAAGGTGGGTGACTGTGAGCATTAACCACAGTTTTTTTTTTTATCAAATTTGCCCATTTTTGTAATCTGATTTATCTGAGATGCAGTAAGATTGGTTGGCAGAAATGGCTTCATTCCTTAGGTGATTAGGATGGAGGGTCTGACAAGGACAGTTGTCTTGTCTTTCGGATGTTACAAAAAAACGAGGTCCTGTGTACACATTGGCATGCACGTAAAAGATCCCCTGGCAGTTGGAGTTTGATATAAGAGTAGGCCATAGCGCCGCTGTTCGGGCCACATTTCCCTCATGGCACCCAGTCAGAGGACGTTAAACCTCATTTCATTTTTCTTAAACATACATTATGCAAGAGCTAAATCTGTCTATTGCAGGTCTTTCTTTAGGCCTGAAATGTTATCTAAAGTTAGTAATTAGACATTAAAGATACATTATGGGAGATAAGATAAAGAGATGGCAGTTCTCGCTATAATAGTTAAAAACTAGATAGTGTAAAGGTAATTTGCTAAAAATTTCAGTCAAATTGATCCACTATGAGCCGAGAACGAAGCGGGTGAAATTTTCGCATAGTCTCGGTCATCATTACTAAAATCATTAATATAAACAGCATAGTCTCAATTATCCACTGTTTTGATTTAATTATCAATGGCCGTTAAGCGGCATATAGGAATCTAATTCTGCCAACATCGAAGGCTAGCCTTGATATCGAGAGTTTATTATGGTCTGGATAAGTTAATGAATGTCTAATTGATAAATTAGATAACATTTCAGGCCTAAAGAAAGACTTGTAATAAGCAGATTTTGCTCTTGCATAATGCATGTTTAATTAACCTATTCAGACCATAATCAACTCTAGATCGTTAGCCTGTGTTCTTTAGTGGATTATGAGCTGATTTACTGCGTAACTTTCCTTCACGATTTAATGGATAATTGAGACAATGCTGTTTATCGTACTGACTTTAGTAACGATGATCGAGGCTAGGCAAAAATTTCACTTGTTTAGCTCTCGGTTCATAGAGGATCAATTTGAATGAAATTTTCAGCAAATTGCCTTTACATCATCTATTTTTTTAACTATTATAGTGAGAACTGCCAACTCGTTATCGAATCTCCCATAATGTATCTTTAAGTGATTATGCTTGGATAGACCATATCTATTGAATTTCGACTACACTACTGTCCATATAATCTTCAAAGCCACATGGAGGATTACTAGTTCTTTGGCATCGGTCAAACTATTAAGTAAGCTTTATGATTTGTTCAATACAGTCTGGTTTTTCCAATACTGGAAACTGAAGAGCTCAAAACATTTGAACTGGTTTCAAATCCAAGTTCTCAATTGGCACTAGCCAGATTATCCCAGAGTACAATTCTTCAATCATTAATGGCTACCAACGAGATCAAACTTGGAGGAAATTTATTTTCTTTCTAGGTAACTTTTTGGGATATTTTCACTTTTGTACCTCTGATTACTGTCATACTTTGTCCAATCCTAATAACTTCTGAACAACACTCCTATCTATCTATAGTGTCAAAAATGTGTATAGAATATAGGGCATGTTCATATTATTATGTCCTTCAACACATTTTGTGGATTTAGCACTTTAATATATTATTATGTGATTGTTACCAAACTGACCAACTTACTGCCATCATGATGTTCTGCCAGGAGGAGTAACATTTATGTCAGACAACTTTGTTCCCATAACCACCCAGAACACTATTCAATAGTGTACCACAATTGTGCAGCCCTGTATACACAGAATGTCATGTTTTAAATGTAAAAAGTGACCATTAGCCATATAGAGTATAGACAATTTCTACAGCCTCATTCACAAACATCACCAACTTTTTACACTTACAAGCTCAACATTTAAATAATATTTTCAATTACTAACCTATAAGTGTACTTTTTAAAAAAAAATTACACTGTTTTACGGTGGGTTCATCTTGCCAAAATTTCAAATATGCGTATTTTCGATCAAGATTGAAGGCTTCGTTAATAATAGAAATGTACTTCTTGATTTACTGAAACAAAATAAAATTTTGGGTGCTAGACTCCGGGTTACCTAATTAGGGTATTTTCCGGTATTTGTGTGTTTTCCGGTGTTTTCCAGTATTCAGTATAACATGATGTTTTCCAGTAGTTTTCCTTTTTTTTCAGTCTTTTCTGTTTTCCTTTTTTTTCAGTCTTTTCCTTTTTTTTTCAGTGTTTTCCGGTATATAGTATTGTCAGGTTTTGGCAGTTATATAGCCATTTTGGCAATTGGGAAAAACGAACCCACCGGTTCATTTACTGTATTTAATTCATGTTTCATATTCTTTTAGAAATTCTAAAATTAAACAAAATAACCTGTGAATTTTAATCAAGAATTTAAATTTTATGGTTCTGGTGAAATTGATTAACAGCCCCCCAAAACAATAATAAAAGTGGCTAATCCTAGATGAATAAAAAACGTGATCAACCGTTATTTTTTCATTAAATCTAAAAGAAGCTATAAAACTGTTCTGCAGTGCTTTTAAAAGTTCTAAGGTCTGTGTTCTTAACATATCACAAACGTAATAGTACGCTACTTACCAAGATCGTCAGTTGATTTTCTAGTCATACTATTCATTCTAACTCCAGTATTTCAAAATCGTTTGAAAAAGCTCCGACAATTATTGAATTAATTGCTTATATCAGGATCTTCCATCTCCCGGCTCCTGTTCAGCTATTGCGCAAGCGTGACAGTATTTCTGACAGGTGGGCGTAATGGACGGTACTATGAAAGGTAGGCTACTCTTTTTATTGAAGTCTGATTTTCATGGCCAACAGTACTTGAACATAATCGAATTAAAAATAAAAATTGTGTTACACATTGTGGCTTGACACTCGTGTGAAACGTGTTTATTTCAGCAGGGGCGGAAACATGAATTTTGATAAATAAATTTATTCTGGCTCTTTGAAGCTTTATATTTATACACATATACTTTTTACGTTTTTATATTGACTTTTGCCGTTTCAGATTTTATAACATTTGATATAATATGACAAATCAGTTTTAAGTTAATTGACAAAATCAATGGGACCTTTCTAGTGATTTTTCAGAAAAAAAAACCCATGGCAAAGTGGACTAAAAAAGAAGTGCAATTTGTTGCATGTTACATATAAACAGTTTGTGACATTTTATTTCCATTTCCTATGTTCGCACAATATTGTCCATAGCGCTATTTCCATTTCTAACCAATATTTTATGTGGAAACACCTATCATTTCCCGGCGAAGAGTTATAAGAAAAGAAAGAACCTCGAGCGGATCTAGCCAATTACATCTTTCTAGCCCGTTGAATCTTGATACCGGTATATATTACGTGCTGATTTGTGCCTTTTGAGATTTTACAACATTTTATATAATTAATATAATACATGGACAATATCATTGGTAAGTTAATTACATAGTAGATGTCCCAACAGGTCAAGTAAAGTTAGAATTTAGAAAAAACCAACACATGTATATGTTTATACGTAAAAACCACCATCCGAGCCAAGCGCTTCTAAACAATTTCCTTAAAACCGTAGCTAAAGTTTAATTTTCCAAACACCACGAGCCGTTTTTGAATCGTAATTAAAATCCCTCAAACCCCTCAAAAATCACTGTTCAGTGTAGTATAAGGATAAATAAGGATAAATAAAAGAATATTATTCCCTTGTAAATTTATAGAGAATTTACAAATAAATTGATGAGGATAATATCGTAACCAGTATTAATCCCGAGAAACGTGTTTATTGTAGTGAAGGTATATGTGAAAAAAAATAGGGGGACCCCTCTACATAGAAAAAATGAAATGCAATGGGGGTTTTACATCCTACTGTTCTGCTCCGACTGGGCTAATGTAGACGGGCGTACGCCTTACAGTGTGTTATGAGGGAAAGTTTGCCCGATACTATAATACTGTCTACTCTTATACTAAATTCTATCTACATTGGACCTTGGTTTTTCGTCCAATCTGATCTACTGTACGTTGTCACTTGCCAAGCCCTCTGTCCTGCAGAAAATCCCGATGAACTCAGTGAGCCACAGTCGCTCCACCTCTACATAGAAAGTAAATCATGTGACACAAAACAATGAACTAAAATGAATGATAATACGCATTTGTTAGGTTTCGAAGAACACGTCTGTTTGGGTGTGTGTGTTTGTGTGTCGACGGGTTGGGGGGGGGGGGGTAATTTTGTTAACGGTAAGAAAACCCGGCTACATTATTTCAGTTGGTAATAAGGGAGAGAGATAGCGAGATTTGGTGATTTCCGGACTGATATATGGCATATTTTATAATTGGGAGGTACCGGAGGATCCGGAGAAAACCCACGAGGTTGGATAGCATACGTAACTATCGCTGGAATACTAAATATAGAAGGTAGCGTGTCTCTCCTTCAGAATGGTTGGGTAGGCGATCGCACGTAGGTTAGTGCTAAATGTTAAGGCCAGCTCAATTTTTCGTCATAGGTCACGAGATGTAAACAGGGCTAGCGCTAATGCCAACCCTAACCCTGGCAGGGCCGTAACTAGCCCAGAGCAACAAGGGGGGGGGGGCGGGAATGTATATCTATTTTTTATGGTCTAAAAATGTTTCACAGGCGAATTCGCCCCCCCCCTGCGCCCCACCACTATAGTTACGGGCCTGAAGCCTGGACCTAGCTTGAATGCTTACCCTAACCCTAACAATCAATCTCACCAACAATCACGTGCCCTAACCTTATTTACAAAACCTTAAATATGCGAGAGAGAGAGAGAGAGAGAGAGGGTGTGTGTTTAACGTTTACTTGACACAAAATAGGTCATTTTGGGACTAACACGTGGCTCAATTTTATTTCAACAATTCGCTTGTGCGTAGGGTAGGGTCTTTAGCAGGGGGGGGGGGAAACCGGGGGACCTGGAGAAAACACGCGAGGTTGGATAGGCGACCCCACTCCTTGTCACGTCCAATCGCGACTACTCCTTGTCACGTACAACCGGGCGGGGAATCGCATCCTATGTTTCTGTTTTGTATGCTCGTCACCATCTCGGTATTTTATTAGTGCTTTAAACGTTTCATTTTTATTTTTAAGGGAAGCCCAAACAAGGGATGGAAATATGAAAACATTTTGAGTTAAATCTGGGATTGGGTTAGTATTTGAACCAATGGTTATTTAAGAAAGATGAAATTTTAATAATGGCTGACTCAATGGTATGTACACCTGGTACAATTAGGTTGGTAACACTTGTTGGTGTCATTCGCATTTCAATGAATCATACTATTGATCTTCAATAATAACTTTACATACGTACCGAGAACTACTCACAAGCTCACTAGAACCTCATAGTGCTTGCATCTATCGGCTTATCAGAAACATGAGAGAAATTGTCCACGTCCAAGCAGGCCAATGCGGTAACCAGATTGGTGCCAAATTCTGGGAAGTAATTTCAGATGAGCACGGCATCGATCCCACCGGTGCTTACCATGGAGATAACGAATTGCAACTTGATAGAATTGACGTCTATTTCAATTCTGGGAGTGGTGGGAAGTATGTTCCGAGAGCTGTTTTAGTCGATTTGGAACCTGGTACCATGGATTCCGTTAGATCTGGACCCACTGGTCAGCTGTTTCGTCCAGATAATTTTGTTTTCGGCCAAAGTGGTGCTGGAAACAACTGGGCCAAAGGTCATTACACCGAAGGTAAGTGACTTCGCTTTAAAGTGGAAAATTTCTGTATATGCTACAAGATTATCTTGCGAACAATTGGTTGAGGAAAGTTTTATTTAATTTATAGTTCGAATTGTAAAAGTAGGCACTGCTAATAATTTTGCTAGGTAAGTGACGAAAAAAACTCGATTGCAAAACTTGTGCTAAAATTAAAATTTTCTGATATCATTGTTAAATTAAGAAACGCTGTTTTTTTGCCGGGACAGTAGAAGGATACAAAACGTCCGAATCAACTTTATTTTGCGAAAAACCCTCTTTTTGTTTTACCGTTTAAATATTTACTATGCTGTGAGTTTCGCGGCGGAATGGGTGGGGTATGCAAACGCCAGGACCCATCTGGCGGTACATAATCGAGTTACGCCGCTGCACCAATGTCAACATTTTTACAAAATTGATTAATCAGAAATATGTTGCCGTGATCAGCGATACCTTAAAAGGTATATATTACACATTCTTTTATGGGTGAGCACAGATGTTCACAACTGTCATATTCGAACCATACATGACGAATTCAAAATCAATAGTCACGTGACTGGTGTATTGTATTGATGATAAATATAAACTATTCTTATCAACTAAACTATATATTTTAATATTAATATAATTGTGTTCTACTGTTAAACATATGAATATATAATAAATAGTTAGATTATATTGCAGAGCTGCAGTAAATCAGATAGCATAATCTCACTGAAAGTCCTGTTCAACTCGGCGCTGAACCCGCCTATGTGTACAGAGATTATGAAAGCACCCACCCCACCCCCTACTTCCGCTACATCTATAATTACCATAAACATTGAAGAAGAGGTACACTCTTTGTATTGATACCAGAGCATGTCTATAATATGATGGGTTTTTACTATTTTTCAGGAGCTGAATTAGTTGAAAGCGTTCTCGATGTTCTTAGAAAGGAATCTGAGGGATGTGAATGTCTACAGGGATTTCAGTTGACCCATTCTCTGGGTGGGGGTACGGGATCTGGTATGGGAACCCTCATCATCAGTAAAATCAGAGAGGAATATCCAGATAGAATTATGAACACCTTCTCAGTTGTACCTTCCCCCAAGGTAGGATGTTTGTGCACTTTTAAATATAATGGAGCCACGATTCTTGCCACTAAAGATAAAAAAAAAAGTAATTTCTATCAAAGAGTTCCTTGTTGTCGATATACCCTCTTTATTCATTTGAAAAATATCTGCATACTGTTTTCATAGATTCTATTTTTTCTGTAATGCCTCTCCGGATCTAAATTTAACGTTTTAAAGCTAGATTTTTAACATTTATTTACAGGTTTCTGATACTGTTGTGGAGCCTTACAATGCCACCTTGTCCGTCCACCAGTTAGTAGAAAATACAGATGAGACTTTCTGTATCGACAATGAAGCTTTATACGATATATGTTTCCGTACACTAAAACTGACGACTCCCACATACGGTGATCTCAATCATTTGGTATCCGCCACCATGTCCGGCGTAACAACATGTCTACGATTCCCTGGACAATTGAATGCTGATCTCAGAAAACTAGCAGTTAACATGGTGCCCTTTCCACGTCTTCATTTCTTCATGCCCGGTTTTGCCCCACTTACATCAAGAGGCAGTCAACAGTATCGAGCTTTGTCGGTACCAGAACTGACCCAGCAGATGTTTGATGCTAAGAACATGATGGCGGCCTGCGATCCTCGTCATGGACGATATTTGACCGTTGCCGCCATCTTTAGAGGTAAGATGTCCATGAAGGAAGTAGACGAACAAATGCTGAACGTTCAAAATAAAAACTCGACATATTTCGTTGAATGGATTCCTAACAATGTAAAGATTGCCGTTTGCGATATTGCACCCAAGGGCCTGAAGATGTCTGGAACTTTCGTTGGAAATAGTACTGCCATTCAAGAACTTTTCAAAAGGATCTCTGAACAGTTTACTGCTATGTTCAGAAGAAAAGCTTTCCTCCATTGGTATACGGGTGAAGGTATGGATGAGATGGAATTTACAGAAGCTGAATCTAACATGAATGATTTAGTATCTGAGTATCAGCAATACCAGGATGCTACAGCTGAAGAAGATGTTGACTTTCTGGACGAAGAACAGCCAGAAGAAGAAGCTTAATCGGATAGACATTTCCCCTATATTTCCGGACACTTCTCCTATAATCACACGAGTGCTGTTACAATATGAGGCCCGAATGGTGTGCCGTAAAATCATTTTTTTTTTATATACATGCGCCTATTTGTTATGTTTGTACGAATGCCTTTCTGTGTTATTCTTATCTAAACTCTCCGTTATGCAATTATTAGTAACAAAACATTTTAGGATATAAGATAAACACAAGAATATTTCAAAAAAATAGAAACTGAAAAGAACGATTATATCTTCATATTTCGTGGTATCAGGTCTTCGAAACGTCGAGTAGATTATGCTGATTGAGACGGTGAAATGAAGATTTATATCTGAATTATTGTTGTTGGTGTTGGTTTATGTTGTATTGAGTTTCTATTAAATAAAATAGTTTGTTTTCGGTGTGATGCAGTGAGGTTCCTATGTTATCATAGCTTTCCCTTTATGGAGTAATTTGCTATCTTTTATTTCAAATAGGAGAACAGTACTTTTAACATTAAGATCGTTGATGTTATTCCGTACCCATTTTCGCATGATATAGGGCGTCCGTAAATGGTTATAACTATGACCCCCAGAGCAGGGACGTAACTAGCTCAGAGCAACGAAGGGGTGGGGGCTGTAAAATTGACGGACAGTGTATATCTATTGCTTTTATGGTCGACAATTTTTTCACAATCTGGTTATTGTATACAAAGTTTATTAGCTCCTTGCAGTGCACAATTCATCCTGCCATTGCATGAAAAATGTAGGAATACATTTTCGTTCGATACTTCCAAATAACTGGTGGATCGCGAGGTTCTAGATAATTAGTGCCATGAACGAAACACTGATACAAATCAACAAACATGTGCCGCTGAGAATGCAATACTTGATAATTCATCTTATTTCAAAATTCTTGTATTTCTGCGAAAAATTGCGGGGGGAATGTCAGTAGTTATAATGATATCTTGAATCATAGGGGTGTGAGTGAGGGTGGGAGGGTTGTTCAATAAGGTAGGCTAGGAAAGACATGGTCCATTTTGAGACAGACGACGAAAATTAATCATGGCTTAAATATGTACTCTTAATTCCTATTGCCAAGGGTTCTATTACGTGCATGCCAATGCGTACACGAATTTTCGTTCAGTCCGAACAACTATATTTTATCCCTTGCATCACTGACAAGGTGGAACCACCTCGGAAAATACCGGAATCGAACACGGGACCCCACCAAACTATTAAGTTGGCATTATATCGATGGATAATTGTTTTGGCCTATGGTGGTGTTGCTTACAGGCGATTGTTAGTCAACAAGAAATGGTCGCAAGTGTACAGTGGTCTATATTAGGATAACAATGGAATCAATAGAAACGGAGAATAAATTATAAGAATTTGTTAAAAGCTTGCTTGTTATATCAAACTTACTATAGTCAACACCTGTTGTATTTATAGCCTGTTCTATTAAAATATTACATTCCTTTAAAATCAATAAAATACAAACTATAACCGTATATATATATATTATACTGAGTATGCCAATTTTCCCCTTCTGATCGATAAAGCTGCATAATAAGGCTTCAACTATGGAGTATGCTTATAGCGAAATGAAATGGGGTTTAACATCCTTCTTTTCTGCACCTGCTTATATCGAATATTCGCTATGTCCTAAATAAATTACTTATAACGATTGTTTTCCTTATCCAGGGCATACTCAAAATAACACATTTTACCTGGATTTTTCAGTGTTTTCTTGGGGACGCCCCTCAGACCATAAACGCTCGCCCCAACCATTCGGTGCTGGAAAAGCATGACCTCGCCACCGCTGGAATCATAAGAGGTATTTTCTTTCCAAGACCACATACAATTAATCTCTAGACCTGTGGTATGGTGAAACCTCCCAAACAAATCAAATCAGACCGGTGTGTGCTATCTAAATAAGTTGTATAATGGCGTTTCTAGGAATATTAAAACCTATCACAGTTCCCACACAATAAATTTTTACACGCCCACATTTTCAAGTGGACGTATATTGTCGCCCCCCCCCCCCCCTGTCCGTCGTCCACAATTTGTTTGTGGACACTCTACAGGCCACAATTTTTGACGAAATTATGGTTCCTTTCGATATTCGCGCATATCGGAGCGTAACTTCCTGAATGATGGCCCTTGATTGTTCGAAAAATCGCGTTTTTAGCTTGTGATCCCTCTAGAGGTTACAATTTTTATCTGATTTCATAAACCGTGTGAATATATCACCGTTACACCTTGATGATGGTTGAGTTCGAATTTCATGAAAATCGGACCAAAACTGACGGACAAAATGGCCGCCCCTCGTACGTAAATAATGTAAAAAATATGGTTTGTGGATTCTCTAGAGGTCACAATTTTTTTTATCCTATGTTAAAACCGTCTAAATATATCACTATTCCACCATAATGAAGCGGAAAATCGAAACGAACTGTCCGACGTAATGGCCGCTCTTTATGTAAAAGTATGTAATACAAAGGTTATGTGCCCTCTTGAGGTCACAGTTTTTATCCGATTTTGACGAAACTTAAAATATATCTTTATATCCCTAAGTTCCCAGTCCCTGTCGATATTTGCGCATTTCAGACCATAACTTTCTGGATTATGGCTCCTGAATTTACGAAAAATGTTTTTTTGTTTTTAGCTTGTGTTCCATCCATCTCTTGCAAAATGTGGGCTGGTTGTATAATAATATGGTACTAATCTGACTCTGCCATATAGGCCAACCTTTTTTGATAAATGGGATTCCATTAACGGACTTAATTAACTGTAGGACTGGAATTAAAAGTTACAAGATGTGTATCAAACAGGCATTAAACAAGGTGTATTTTATTTAAAATCTTATTTCATTTTCACCAGTCACAAGGCATGTGGTCGGCGCATGAATTCAGATTAAATGCGGATGGAAAATGGGCAATTTTCTGCTAGGCTTTGGCGAGTTGTCATGATTCTGACTCGGAATGACTAGGGAGTAGACAGATCAGGGAAAATACGTAAAAATGATGTCAGAGCCTGGTAGATTCCTTTGACCGGCCGTAGCACAAAACCGATATGGTCAACAGCCTTCAATATTTCTGTCAGATGATTGTGACATACTGAGCTCTCTGTGGTTATGTTATAAAGATTAAGATCATCAGAAAGCACCAAAAAAAAAAAGAAAAAAAAAGAAGATAAAGCCAGGAATGGCATGGACTTCGCCATGAAATCAATGGGGTAGAGGATTACTAGTCTGAATCCATCTTAACCTGGAAGAGTTCCCTCCCTTCTACCATCTAAACTGGCGAACAAGTAGCAGAACGCACTATTGAATTAATTATTCCGGGAATGACTGACAAGTAAATGAAAATTGTCTTGAAGATTTACGCTTTATAACTGCTCAATAGTTAATACTCGCTCCTTACAAAATGTATAACACAAGGAAATCCATAACCTTTATGGAACTATTTTCTCTCGAAACGTTATATTATATATATATATATATGTTTACGGAAGTGCTGCTGGGCATTTCTGTTGTTAATGATAATAATAACATAATATAATCATTCCTTGATCTTATATTTTTTTAGCACATTATTTTATTCGTTATAATCTTCTACTTGCCATAAGTTAACGAAATATGCCACCTAAACGCAAGGCTACAAGCCAGACAGTTAAATCTGTCAAGAAACAGGAAACAGAGGCTGCGAAAAAGAAAAGGACGAAATCGAAAGACAAACCTGTAAAATCAACATATTCAGCAGCATCAACAATGACAGCATGCAACGGTTTGACATAGAATATAATTAGTTCACGAAACGGAAACTCTAGTGACTGTTTACAAGCCTGGAAATAAAGAACCTGTCACAGACAATGTCAGGCACAGATTCAGGCTTTGTCAGGCACTAAACCTCTGGTGGCCGTCATTTAATTTGACGGGCACTGATTTTTCTTTATTTGATTGCTTGTTTACAGGATTATTTTCGCCCTTTCGCCTTGAACATCTATTTAATAGGCCTATTTATTTGTTGTAATGTAGGCCTATGTATGTATGCGCTTTGCTTTGGTGTTGTTAGAACTTAGATTTCTAGAAAGATTCGGGAAAGTTCTCTGGGAAAAAGTAATAAGTATAAATATTAAATATATAATAATTATTATTATATCGCCTTTATTAAACAAATCTAACACAGAGTGAGTGGCCAGTGGGGTAGGTAGGCATAGGCCTGAAGTAGATAAACAAAGGCGACACTAACACTTACACTGTGTGTAGTGTTAGGCCAACGTTTTCTTAAGGACTTTCACTTAAGTCTTAAGCCTTAAGGCCTAGATCCTAATCCTATTCCTAAATAGGCCTTTTAATGGTCAAATTGAATCTAGACAAGGGTGTTAATAAAACAGTTTGTGGTACAATACCTTCACTCCCAGCCTGGTACGAAATAAGCTCACGGAAAACCATTATAATATAATAAATTTAACTTTTCAAGCACTAAGAAATATTTCAAGCATCAGAATTTAAAATTCCCGCTAGAAAGGATCAAACGTGAGTTTCCACCAACGGACATGCGCAAAATGTTTTGTTATACATATAAGGAGACAAGAAAAGGTCAAGGTCATATTAATCGCTTCACTGGATGGACATGCGCAGAACATTTTGTTCAGCCGAACAATGGCGAAGTTTGGTGTATTTGCTTAATACACATGCCCAGCAGTGGCCAGCACTAAGTTGAAAATGTCAGGTACTATTTCATTTGTATTTCCAGGCCTGGCTATTTAGCCTGGCCGATGGTAGCATCTTTAAAAAGTGTATAGCCGCTTTTAGTAGCGATCTAAAAGCTGTGAATTGAGGGTGTGGTGCGAAATCTAGGGTGCCATCCACAATCCCACCCCACAATGAATGTCAACAAAATACGTAATGAAATTCATAAGATAACAGTTAACACTAAGTGCCACGGTAGAACATAGATTGTATTGCCTATAAAGTTCTTTGACGAAAAACAGTTTAAAATTCAAGTTAACATAATGCTCATAATAATATTATGATTGTTATTGTATTGGCCTTATAATATTAAACAAATATTAAGGTCCATGGTTATTGGTGTTTTTTTGTGAACCTTAGTTAGGAGTTGCTTTCTTGGTCTCATGGGGGGGGGGGGTCATCCTCCTTTAAATTTGCACCAGGCCTCTTTAACATTACGAACACCAACTATAAGTCCATTCCAATCAGGGGTGTTGGATGGTCGAATGGTTGGCATCTGTGCGCTGTATCATAAGGTCTGTCATTGAGTTAACTGGTGTGGTTTTGATTCCCTGGTTGTATGTGACAAGCAGTAGGGTCGACTGTCCAACTTTGTAGGTTTTCTCTGGGTCCTCCGGTTGCCTCTCACTGCTAAAGACCCCTACGCGCAAGCAAATTATTGAAATAAAGTTGAACCATCCATATGTTTGTCCCAAAACGACCTAGTTTGTGTGAGTGGACGCTTAACCCCATTTCTCTCTCTCTCAACATTCTAATTAATGGTGATGCTGTTAACTCATTGTGAAGAAATGGATTTCTGATATGCACTATTTAAGATACACAGTGAATTTTTTTTAAAAACCAGCACACTCCGGCAAGTATAGGCCTACTCTATTCTAACAATTGCAGTTTGTAATGAGGTCATTAAATAAGTGAAATGTCAAACTGTACTTCACATGAAACTGGATTAACCAGTTGCGAGCAACAGCCATTCAATTTGGGCAGCTCACTTACTTTGATGAACAAAATTGATTAGATATTATGATTAAGATTTTAAAAATTGAATGTAAAACAGTTTATATACTGGTACCCAACTCATATTACATTAATGCCTTTTGACCCATTTTTGCTTCCAAAGAATCGAGATTTAATTCCTTTAAACATGCATTATGCAAGAGCTAATTCTGCCTATTGCAGGTCTTTCTTTAGGCCTGAAATGTTTTCTAAGGTATTAATTAGACATTAATTGACTGATCCAGGCCTTAATCAACTCTCGATGGCATCAGATTTCTCTGATATTAAATAGATTAGAATGGTTCAGCG
This sequence comes from Patella vulgata, assembly GCF_932274485.2. NCBI lineage: Eukaryota > Metazoa > Mollusca > Gastropoda > Patellidae > Patella > Patella vulgata. The sequence goes on from NC_065887.2 coordinate 29,825,867, forward strand.
ATACTTTGATTTAATTAAATATGGAGGACCGAGACTTAGCTTCGATCAACCAGTACGGTGGTTGAAATTATTGCACACGTCTGTCAAACCTTCAAAGGCTAATATCTTCGCTTGCAATAGAGTAATTTTCAAATTATTCATTTTACATCATCTACTTTCGAACTATTATAGCAAGAATGGCTAGTTCTTTATCTAAATCTTACATAATGTATCTTTAATAATATTATTATTATGGTACAGGTACCGTGAATAAAATCTTTGTAAAATGCACTTTTTTCTTAAACAGTTGCTTCGAAACATACCGACAGTACAGCAAGTGTACTTTCGTTATCAAGTCTGATCAACGACAGTGGATGGAAGACGGCATTAGAAACTGAACTGGAATTACCTTATATGAAAGAACTTGAGAAGAAATTAGCAGAAGCTTACAAAACTAAACAAATATTCCCTCCACAAACACAGTTATTTAATGCCTTGAATTTGACTCCATTGAAACAGGTGAAAATTATTCATAAAGCTTACATCTCAACATTTATAAATAAAGAATTGTTATTGTAATGAAGAATGGCCTTAAGTTAGAATATGATACTTTTTATTGTGTGTGGTCTTAGAATTGTTTATTTAATCTTTATTGTGGTATGTTTGGTTATAAATTGTTACGGGTACATATTGATTATGAAGGATTTGATGTTTTGAACCTTGATATTACCGTATGTTAATTGTAGGTTAAAGTGGTTATAATTGGACAAGATCCTTATCATGATGATGGACAGGTAAACATTTTTGTTGATAAAAATTTTGTTAAAGTAGATTTTAGAAAATGAATGCATAAAATACCAGTTTTCACTTAATGTAATGACCCGAGCTGGCAACCATTCTTTTGTTGAAGTAGATTTTAGAAAACGAATGCATAATACAAAAAATAACAGTTTTCACGTAATCCAATGACTCAAGCTGGCAACCATTTTTGTGTAATATGGCAATGACCATGCATGGAAAGGATCTGTTTGAAATTTCAAATAAAACTTTTTTTTCATTTCAAGCGAAGCGCAGATTTTCCAAAAAAGCTATATTTATTCACCAAAGTTAACAAATGAGTGGCAGCTATGCTCCAAAATGGTTATGTAAATTCATTCCATGAGGCATGAATCATATGTCAGATAAAACACATACAGTAGAAGCAAGAGATACATAGTGCATGTATGATCATATATTATTTTGAATTCTATGCTATTGTTATTTCAGGCTATGGGTTTGTGCTTCTCAGTACCAAAAGGAATTGCTGTACCTCCATCACTTAAGAACATGTACAAAGAACTTGAGACTGACATTCCTGGTTTTAAAAGTCCAAGTCATGGTGATTTAACACAATGGGCAGATAGAGGTGTTCTACTATTAAATGCCACACTTTCTGTACAGTTAGTATTAAATATTTCTTTTGGGGGTACAGCAAAAAGGGGTGTTTTCTTGGTCCATTTTCAACTGACACAGGATTTTTTTATACCATCTAAAGAACTATATGCCTTGTCGACTAAAAAGTTTAAACTCCGACAAGTGGGAAATTCATTGAGAATAGTCAAAAGTTTATCACTTGTGGAACTTTCGACCTTTATACATTGTACTCAATGTTTTCTAGTAGTTTTACGGGTTTGGAAACATATTTTTAAAATAGATCTTTATATTAAAGATACTTTCACACAAATGTATTTATCAGGTGGTTGTTTTCATTAAAAGTATGGCAGTTTTATATGGAAAGTAGAAACATGCAATCTGACTAGAAAAATACCTGATTCCATGAAAAACACTCATGGAGCGCATACAGGACAAAAATGTAAGGGTTTCCATAACCGGAAACCAAGCGATTAGGGATGTCTGCTCAAGTGACGTCAAAGGTTGCATGCGAAGATTGTCTGATCTCTCAGCGTTAGTGAGCGCTTGATGTATATGTTGATAAGCTTGAAGTTGAGCTAAGCGTATAACAGTTTCTGAGATAAAGCCATGGGTAGTGGATAATCCGAGAAATTAATTAAACATACATTATGCAAGAGCTAAATCTGTCCATTGCAGGTCTTTCTTTAGGCCTGAAATGTTATCTAAATTATTAATTAGACATGAATTAACTTATCCAGACCATAATCAACTCTAGATGGCATCGCTAGCCTGCGATCTTAAGTAGATTGTGAGCCGATTTACTGCATAACTTTCCTTCTCGATTAAACGATTAAATGGATAATCGAGACTATGCTGTTTATCGTACTGACTTTAGTAATGATGACCGAGGCTAGGCAGAAATTTCATTCGCTTAGTTCTCGGTTCATAGTGGATCAATTCGAATGAAATTTTGAGCAAATTGCCTTTACATTACCAAGTTTTTAATTATTATAGTGAAAACTGCCAACTTGTTATCGAATCTCCCATAATGTATCTTTAAGCTTCGATATTTATGATAAATGGACAGCAGTTAAAGAGAACATTGTCTTCTATATGCAATGAATTCTCCTCCGGCTTCGCACGTGTTGCTAGGTACCACGACAGCCAAGTCATGTGACACAAACATGATCCTTCGCGAATACGTTTTGAGAAGGATTTGAAGCAAAATTTTGATAGATTAATTAGTTTCATATGTTTTTTGTCCAAAAATATCATCAAATCACACAGTTTGTACGCTGGAAGGTATCTTTAAAAACCTGTGTTTTTTCACTTCCATTTTTTTTTTCAGAGCACATACTCCAAATTCCCATAAAGATTATGGATGGCAGAAATTTACTGATAAAATTATTCAAGTTATTAATGAAAATTGTAAAAATGTTGTATTTATTTTATGGGGTAATTTTGCCCAGAAAAAAGGCAAACTCATTGATGCTAAAAAACATACCACCATTAAAACTGGACACCCATCTCCCTTAAGTGTAAAGTATTTTTTGGGTTGCAAGTGTTTCTCTAAAACCAATGATGCTTTGTCTAAATACAACTTAACCCCCATTGACTGGAAATTGGATTGACGAAAACAACATTAATGCAGTTTTTAGTAACATTTTTTTGTTTTGTTTTATGGAAATAGCAGCATATTATTTTTAGAAAATTCCTTTTTTTGTGATAAAATGTTTTCAAATGTGAATTTGTATTAGATGTTCTTTACTCAATGGTTGCAAGTATTATCAGGTCTTTTAACCATTGCTACAATGCTGTTTGTGATTAGTTATTTGCCATACCTCTGCTTTCTATGTCAAATCAGAGGCTGGATGAACATAAAAAACCCCCAAAAAAACAGACTTTCGCTAGGATTCGGGACCATATCAACTGTCAATTTCTTTGCTACTGCAAATGGATTGAAAAGAATACCCATTTGTGGGATGTTAAAAAGATATAAGATGTAAAAACATCAAAAGATTAATTAATCAGAAAACACACTTAGTTAATTAAACCAATGAAAACAATTGCCTGTAATTGCTGTCTAAATGTAGCAATGATTAATGACCTGATGATGGTTCAAGCCATTGCTTAAGGAAAGTGACTTACGTCAAAACCCTTTTTTTTTTATAAACTTTTATCTTTCTCCTTGTTATTTATAGTGTACTGTTGTTCGTGAATTATATATTTAGGCCCTATCGAATGTCACATATGGTCACATATTTTTTAAACTAAAAAAAGTAAGGTACTGTTCCAAATCAGGTACTGAATCAAATGGAAACATGGGTATGTCTACTGCTGATACTTTTTATACAAATAAATAACCTATCACATTAATAGCAAACATGGATATCTCACCTTTTTAGTAGTTTGGGCATATATAGTTGTTGCGTTAAATTTTATGTGATGATTAAAGACCTTGAGAGGATGGTTCCTTTTGATTTTCAGTGTTCTATAACTTTTCATTCCAGACTTATTGCCCCTCCCATTCCGACTATTGTTAACGCAATTTTGAAGGATTGGTATGAAGCATCAGAACAATGACACGATGATCCCTATCGATTTTCAGCTCGAGTTTTTGAAGGATTTTTTTTTCAAACGTTTTAGGAAGCATTAGTACATTGAGAAGATGACCCCTATCGATTTTCAGCTTTCTCCAATTTTCCAGTAAACAAACAAATATCTTCAAACATATCTTAGAGCGCTAAATCTGCCTATTGCAGGTCTTTCTTTAGGCCTGAAATTTGATCTAAATTATTAATTGGACATTAATGAACTTATCCAGACCATAATCAACTCTTGATGCCATCGTTAGCCTGTGATATTTACTAGATTTTAATTATTAATTGAATACATTTTGTGATGGATAATTTAACGTTAAAGTGGATAATCGAGACTTTGTTAACATACCAACGTCAGTAATGACGACCAAAACTAGTCTAAAGTTTAATAGCTAATATCTTGGTTGTGAGTGAAGCAATTTGACTGAAATTTTCAGCATATTTTGTTTTCATTATCTATTTGTTTAACTATTATAGCGAGAACTGTCAGCTCTTTGTCTAATCTTACCTAATGTCCCTTTAAGTACTCTTTAGTCAGTGAAAATTTACACAGACTCTAGTTGTGTTATTGTTTACTTGAACTATGAATTAAATTATAAAAAGTGTTTTGATACAAATATCAATATGCAGTCCTTCACATTTATAAAATTGTGCAGGAGCCATGAAAAGCTCCTGCCAATTTCAAAAATCAGAAAAGGTAATTCTACATTTTCTTGAATTAAAGAGAGCCAAATTGTATTTATGCTTTAATCTTGTTTAATATTTGGTGAATATGGTAGCGTCAGAATTATCAACATGGAAACTGATAGCTCGAATGTATGCAGTTTAAAAATAAACAAAAACTGAAAGTAGTTTATTAATCTCAATATTTAGGAAAGCGATTTAGGTAATTTGCTTCCCGCAAAGGAAAATCAAGGTGCATCGAGAGAAGCAGGAGCAAACGCACACCTTAAATGTGAAGGACTGAATATGCCATATTTTATATTGTGATATCTATTGTGGAAGACTTGTATTGCAATACATGTATATCAGGTTTTTTTTGATAGTCCTTTAAAACAGTGATTTTATTCCATATAAACGGTCTTTGAGTCTTTATATTTAATTCAAGTTGTAAATTTTATATAAATTTTCACATTATACATTGACATATGATTATATTATATCTGCATTGAATGTTCATTGAATTTTATTAGAATATATTAATTTTAATATTGTTTGTTATTGTTTATTTAAAAACTATTCTTAATAAAAAAATCTTCATCCAAACATGTGCTAAATTTTATATGTTTCAATTGATATTTCGACACATTTTTCGAGCACACAATATTAATCATAACACAACACGTTCTATGGATAACAATCACTATTTTATATACGCATGACGTTTTGACAAAATTTCAATGGTCGTTATCAAGCATACAAATTTACAAATGAGGAAAAATGTATAAATAGCTTTATTTAACGTCCGCTTCCACCGAAGTGATATCGCAGACAATGAGGAAAAATGCGAAAGCATTATATATATAGGTTCATTCATAATAACAGAAACCATAAATTAACAATCATTTAACCCTAGCTTAATTGGTCACACAGAGTGAGTATAGTAAGGTTTAATTGTGATAACACATAATATATTACTACTAGGGATAAAGGATTAATGAAGACAGATGATAGGTGAAACCTACTAGGTGAAGCCATTAGACATGTAACTGGACATCAAAGAACTTAAAATGAATGGTGAAAAAACATCTCAAATATTTGGAATTCATAGTATGCAATAATTAAATTTTGTATAATATGTAGCTAAATATAAGACTTTTTTTGAGGCAGCTTTAGATTTGTGTTCAACCAATCTTAAATTCCTAATTTTACCAACACAAGTTTCTCCACACAATCTATTTTGTAAATACAAATTTTTTGTTGGACAGGGAAGGTAGGATTCAGCTTGCCATTCGCTTTCAGGTGATCTTTAATCGTTACATTTTCGCTAAATATGGTCTTTATCCCTGCTTGTTGTTTCAATAAATGTTGGATTTGATGTCGGGTTACCATTAAATGGGATAAAAACTCTTACTGGTGGTTGATCTGGTTTTGGTTTAGTTGGTTTACTCTCAACATGTAGGGTTTTATTAATAACGTTAGTAATAAGTTGTTCAGAGTGCTGGAAACTGTTTTGAGATGTTGGATTTCAGCTGGTAAATTTTCTTGGTGACATATTAATTTCGCTTCTAGTGAGAGTGGATACGCTGGTTTGATTTAAAATGAATGTATTGATTGGTGTGTGTCGGTTTTCAGAACACAGATGTCTTTAGATTACAACCGTCATTAGTATTGTGTATATCCAGAAAGGGAAGGCTGTGCTCTTCTTTTCCCATTGTAAATTGGATTCTTGGATGCTGGCTGTTGTAGAAAGGCTGCAGGGTCATCAACTTTGTTGATTACAACAAACTGTTGGTAGTAATTTTCTCCCGAATTGAAATACCAGTATGTTGAATTAATGCGCTCTTCAATAAAGAATTTGATGGTTTTAGTTATGAGGGTGGGGTGACTGTACGAGAGCATTAACAGTGACTGCAATTAAAATAACAGCCTTCTAGATTACTTGCGCTCATCAAACTACTCTGAGAAGAAATGCTGCCAGAGGTGAAACTTTTTACAGTGAATGAATCCTATTGATATTCAGTATTCTTTAACCTAGGGTTATCTGCTCCTTGGCATTGGAGAGGTTAAACCCTATTGAATTTCAGCATTCCATGACTTTCTGTTCCAGAAATATATCACGTGTCCGGAACAGCTTGTGAACACAATAGCGATAAGATTTCTTGAAGACATAAATATAAAGGATCCATATTAAATTTGGTCAACATTTGAGTTTTTTTTAAAAATACTCTTTAGTCAGTGGCCCCCGCAAAAGAGAACTTGAGTGACTAAGTATTTAAACTTAGCCTTGCGGAATATGAACATCGTTTTAAATAGTGATCTAAACACTAATTATCCCAAAGATATTAAAATTAGGAAGTTAAAAAGTGAATGCTAGTCTGTGTTCTAAACTCCAAGTCCAAACTAAATTCTCCCGATCAATGGTCATTATAAATCAATTCCAAATTCCAACAATACCCATCAGCCATTTCATGACACATTATAACATATGAACGAAATTGAATCAGATTGATTTTCTATAGCTTTAAAAATCTTTTATTACAATAAAAATATTCAATAACAGGTTAAAATGTAATAAATATTTTAAAATTCAACTTTTAGAATAAAATTCTATTTTTTAATTATAATTTTATGTTTTAAGCGAAATTCTTCTAACTCTGCTGTATGTCTTTTGTGTCGTCTTTGACAAGATTCCAGTCTATCTTGTGATCTCATCAACATGGCTGAAGTAAGGGACGGTATATCATCTAGACCAAAATAAAATAAAATAAATAAAAGTCAATAACGGATAATATTAAGAAACCATGGCACTTTAGTTGAGGCTATTTTTGAAAATTATGCGAAAATGCTCCAAATGGGTACCAACCATTTTATGTAAAACTAGTGTGTAAGAGTATGGTACGTTTATCAACAATCACTTCAAAATCAGTAGAAATCAACTTCAGGATTGCCATGGAAGGTTAGAATCCAAAGTGAGAGTCTGGTTGGAATACTAACTTGTGGAAGTAAAACAAGCTAAAACAAGATGACTAGTCATCACCATCCCGCGCCCTTGCACTTGTTTGGAAGGCATAAGGAAAAACAACTTCTTGGAATATCAATGGGACAAGTCAGAAGATTCATACTCTGATCACAGTAGCTCGGCAAGGCATGGTCGCTACTCCCTGTAAGGTTTGCACTACAACCTTTGCCTACCTCAATCAGCTGCTGTATGTTAAACATTAAGCTTATACATCAGAAAATAAAATACTATAATAGTTTGATATTTGTACAAAGTTTCAAAAAGATTACTTGAACAGATAATGAAATATGCTCCGGAAATGAAATCAGGACGGAAGGACGGTCATCAGAAAATAAAATAATAGGTTGATGAATGTAAAAGTGTTATAAAGGTATCTTGAATAGTTTCTGAGATATGCTCTAGAATAATTATTATATATCAAAAACTAATTCAAAGGTGTAGTAAAAATTTAAAAATCATTCAACAGAGAATTTTGTTTCTATGGAAACACAAAAATGATTAAATCTGACAAATTTCTAATTAGCAAAAGGCACAACTACTGTAATAGGATGATGTGTGTCCAATGTTTGAAAAAGATGTTTTGAAGGGTTTGTAGATAAAATTTAAGTCAAATTTGTTTCCACGGAAACACCAAAATTATTAAATCCCAGAAATTCCAAATTAGCAAAAGGCACAACTACCATATTAGGTTAATATTTGTACAAAGTATCATGAAGATATCTTGAATGGTTTATGAGTTATGCTCTAGAAACAAAATTGTACACCAAAAACTAAGGCAAATTTGTTTCCATGGAAACATAAAAAAAATATAAATACCAGAAATTCCTAGATAGCAAAAGGCACAACTACTGTAATGGGTTGATGTGTGTACAAAGTTTCAGAAAGATATCTTAAACAGTTTATGAGATATGTTCCTGAAAAGAAATCGGGACGGAAGGACTGACACACGGACGGACAGACCCCATTTCAATATCCCTCCCTAACTTGGTTCAGAGCGGGATAATATAACAGAATGATGTAGATTCAGGGACTTGGTTAGGTTTACAGGCATGGGTTGATGTGTGTACAAAGTTTCAGAAAGATATTTTAAACAGTTTATGAGATATATTCGGGAAAAGAAATCGTGACGGACGGACGGACCCCATTTCAATATCCCTCCCTAACTTGGTTCGGAGCGAGATAATAAAACAGAATGATGTAGATTCAGGGACTTGGTTAAGTTAAAATGGAAATAATTTAATATGCTTATCACAAGGAATACTGTTAAGGATGTAAAAGTTAATGCAATAATGAAATCAACCTGAATCATCACTTTGTAAGGATATAAAAGATGCAGGTTTTTCATCGTCACTTTCTATTGTTTCTTCATCTTCATCATCTTCAGGTCGTCTGACATCTTCACCATCTAACTGCAATAACTCTGGTAAATGTTGGATTACTTTTTCTCTGAAAAAATAGAGGGGGCATGTCAGCAGTAGTGTCATATCTACTAGCTCTAACATCATAGACAATCAATTCTGAATGGGATGGGTTGTTTTGGTTTTTTTTAAATCCACGATGAATTACGTGCCACACTTAAACATTCAAAATGTGAACAGAAAGATAATTACGCAAATTGTGTTTGAAATTTACGTTTTGAAAGGGTTCTTCCAGTTTGAAAGAATTCTATTGAGAACTCCTGACTTCATAAGCATTTGATTTACAAATGTGAGGTTTTTTTTCAAAGAATTTTTTACATTAATGTCACATATTCAACCATCTAAAATCATTTTTTTTTCTTTAAACATACATTATGCAAGAACTAAATCTGATTATTGCAAGTCTTTATTTAGGCTTCAGATGTCTTAGAAATTATACATTAAATCTTTATTTACACAACAAGCACAAAATCAACTCTGTAGACCCACGGATGGCTTGGATTCGGCTTGGATTTAAACAGGATTTCATTGATTGATTAAATTTTTAAATGGTGTCGTAAGCGGAGATTAACCGTTACATTGATGTCATACTCCCGGAAATTTTAGATCGAGGCTAAATGATAGAGTGTACGAAGCAAGGCTGCATGTCAGTCAATTTGATTGAAAGTTTGATATATACGGCCTTGATATTATGTTTAGTTGTGGTTAAAATGAGAGTTTGGATGTCGGTATTATACGCTCTTTTGTCACTTGCGTTTACAGAAAAATTATGGAAATTGATAAACATCGCAGCTAACATCACCCCAGTTGAATGGCAGCCCCATTGGATCACTGTTTCCTATTTGTATGCTTCGGGAGTTACGTGCTAACGTAGGCCTACCAGTTACAGTACAAGAGTACACGCAGGCTAACAAGAAGTCGGCTATAATTATGCCTCATTGATTTGGTCCATTCCTTTCAAACTTTCGCTTCTTATCTATATATTAAAAGTCTTATTTTTAATTTGTAGTAAAAATAAATGTGATACGAATTGAATTGCAACCCTGTCTCAAACCCAATAGGCTAACGGTACCACAGCCATTGAAAACGTTACTTGATAATTGAGATTGTGTAGGTGGAGTTAACGCCTGTCAATCAAATGATCAGCCTTCTCGGAGACGGTGACGGGAGAGTTGACTCCTATTTCTAGTCAAAAATTACAATGGTGATAATTTTGTTCAGAATAAAGTAATTTGACTGAAATTTTCAATATATTCTTCTTCCATCATCTATTTTTGAACTGTTATAGCAAGAATGGCCAACTCTCTATTAAAATCTCCCATAATGTATCTTTAAGTATGTCAAATTTAATGACCAGGAACAATCAAATTGTAAAGCTAGCAATCCCGCAATAAATCAATTTTAAAACATGTGATATACAGATGTGAGGGTTTTTTTTCAAAGAATTTCTTACATTAATGTCACATCTAACGTCAGTTTTTTTTTTCTATATGTATGTCAAATTTAATGACCAGGAACAATCAAATTGTCAAGCCAGCGATAAATCAATTTTAAAGTATCAACCACCGACCCAACGCCAGGGCAGGCATTACTCGCACATTAGGTTAGCAGCTAATGCCAGTGCTTGTCCACATGTTGTGTTGCAAATTAAGTAGATAATAAAGTTTAACTTTAAAGGGACTATCCCGATTTCAAAAGAGTCTGAAAAATAAAAGTTGGAGTACGTATGAAATTTAAGCGGCAAAAATATAGAGGAATGATGTATTTACCTTGTCTCAAAATTCTAGCTCAAAATATTGAGTCGTTTGGTTGTGAACGTCAAAACTGCTTATCCGGACACATAACCCTTTTAAGATTTCAGGTCAGTTTTTTCGCTGGGTGACCTGATAATCGAATTCCGTTCCTTGAGAGGTCTATATGTGCTGTACTTGATATCGAAAGGTAAATTTCACCTACACATTATTTTTATAAAATAAAGTTTGGTTTTATCCAGACACCGCATAATACAGCTTGGGACACCGGTCTCCATTTCCAGACGGGTTTACATTGTTTGAAAACTTATCACAAATATTGAGTTAGTTGCTTGCCTTAGCTAGAGGATTTTAAGGGATTTTAACACAAAATGAAGCAGTTTTTTTCTCCAAAAAAATAACCGGATTAGCACTTTAAAATTCAGATTATCAACAAAAAAACCCATACCTTGAAGTATCTTGAAAGATTGGTTTTTGGTAATAAATATAGTTATCATGGTAGTTCGGATATGGTTAGGTATTTAGGATCACAATATATCTTTAAATCTTTTATTTTAATCCTAGTACAATGATTATTAATTATAAAATCCCATATTGTTGTCAATACATCCTATAGGATTATTTTTTGAATTTACAATATAAATGCTCTATTATCATACCTGTACTGACTATAACCTGTTTTCTCTGTACATGGATTATTCTCTAAATTTAAAATAATCAATGAATTTGGAAGTTCCTCTGTAAAATAAAATGTCAAGTACTAAAAAGACAGGATTCATAACCATAGTCTAAATCTATTATCTATATTGGGGAGGCTCTAAATATCGTCCTTGAATCCTCCATTCTGATTGTCTGAAAATGGCTTTTTTGGTCTGAAAACTTAGTGAACACGCATCCCTTTAAGCCATTTCTGCCTAATATCCCAATGCTTGTCTGTTCATCAAACTAAAGTCATATCCACTTTAAATAATGCCATTATTTATGCCATTAATATTTCACACATTCAGAACAGATTAACTGTATTAAGACAATGCCATAGACTTGGAAATAAGTAATATTTTGTACATTAAGAACAGATTAGCTGTATTAAGAAAAGTCTCACCTATATGTAATATTTGTATCTGGTTATCAGAAAGATCTAGAACACGTAAATGATTTAAACCAAGGAGATTCTCAACAACTTCAATACAATTTCCTGCCAGTGATAAAAACTTTATATACTTGAGACATTCTAAATTCTGGATTTTCTGTATACTATTCTGAAATGTGAAATGAAAAAAAATCTTTTGGCTACCGTTAACACACATTTGAGAGGCCAGAGCTAAAATATTTTAAATATTTAAAATTCAATAGGTTTCTTCGTCTCATGTCCATGTCAAGTCAAGCAGATTACAACTTAAGCCTCCAGTAGAACAGCCTAAAAACTTGTTTTAAATGATCAAGGGCAATAACTCTGACAGTAATTATCGTAATTCTTTATAAACATTGACACTGTGTATGAATTTCAAGTCAATTGGGTGGTGCTTTTAGCGTGTCCACAAGATTTTTCCAAGTGAAAATCAATAAAGGATTCTTTCCATTGTCATGAACCTAAACACTGTATATAAATTTCAAGTCATTCTATTATGGCACATTAGACCCTTGTGCCAAAGAGCACAGCAAGATAACAATAATTTCAATGTGGGTGTATAAAAATTCATAGACAGAATGATATTAGAAAAAAATCTCATTTAGCTAGTACTAGCCTACCTGTTGAAGATAAACATTTTTAACTTTATCACCCAGTAGTTCCAAACTGTCTATTTCATATATATTTTCTCTGTCTAATCGTAGATGTGTAATTTCATTCAATGCATTGACACTGCAGATAGAAGATATTTAACAGATTATTCTAGTGTATAATATTATGCTCAATGGTGTTGGATAATAGGGATCATCGTTGTTTAACATCGTTAAAACATATTTATTCAAAACCATTTATGTACTTAACTAATGAATAAATGACATGGCTCCAACCAGGCTATTTTGCACCAAACATATGGTGACAACTAATGTACATTGTAAGTACAGATTATTTTTGTTGGGCTTTTCATTTTTAAACCCAAGAAAATATTCTTAAATCTACAATTAAGAATTGTTTTAATTTTTTTTTTGGCTTTGGAAATCCCAGACACCAATATAATTTCCCATGAACACCTGAAAAGCAAAAACAATTTTTCCCAGATCTTTAGTGTATTTGAAAATAGAGTATAAATTCTATTTCAATCAAGTCTCAACTGAAAGGTAGGTATGTGTTTTAGGGACAAATTGGTAAAATTTGGTTTTTTTTATTGAAATGAACAACAAAGTGTCTAAAATCTTTATGCAAATGTTGTTTGATGTTGGTTTACATTTATTCCGTTTTGAGTTCAGAAAAGACTGAAATTAAACAATTCAATTATATTATCACATTTTATTTTTTTCACTGCTCTAGATCACTATCCCCCAAGTTCAAGCTTACATTTCTTCCTGAGACCACTTTTCTGCTTCTGGGGGTAGATTTCTCTTCACTATTAGGTGCAATGACAGCCTAACTGGTTTGGACGAATCTAAAAGAAAAAACATTGGTCAAGTTAAGCTGTTTTTTAACAAGCAAGATATGCCTACATTTTGCAAGAGATGGACAGAACAGGCTAAAAAAAAAAAGTTTTTTTTTCAAATAATCAAGGGTCATAACCCAGGAAGTTAGGGTCTGATACACGCAAGTAAGGAACGGAACCAAGATCTTTGGGATTTAAACATGTAATTCAAGTTTCACCAAAATTGGTTAAAAATTGTAACCTCTAGTGGGTCCACAACATTGGTAGTACATACTTTTACATTATTTGTGTACAGGGAGCGACCAGTTTGTGGGACAGTTTCAACAGGTTGACAAGCTAAACACATGATTTTTCGTACAATCAGGGTTCATAATCCAGGACCTAATGGTTTGATATGTACGAATATCAAAAGGAACAGAGATCTTTGGGATATAAACATATATTTTAAGTTTCATCAAAATCGAATAAAAATTGTGACATCTAACGTGTCCACAAGCTAAAAACATGATTTTCCATACAATCAGGGGCAATAATCTATGAAGTTATGGTCTGATAAATGCCAATATCGAAAGGAACCTGTATTTCAATTTCCGTCAAAATTAGATAAAAATTGTCAATAAACAAATTGTAGATGGACGACAATATACGTTCACATGATAAATAGCCTAAATAGGCGTATAAAAATAATATCCACATTGCGGCTTGCCCCCAGATCCATTCTCTAGATTTAATTTTTGTTGATTACTTCTTGTAGTGTCTATGGTAGTTTGTCTTGTCTGTTTTGTTTTGTACGGTCCTCCTGCACTTATTATAGGAAGATGCACATGGTTTGAAGAAAAATTTTCAGATTTTATATTCAGGCCTAGATAAAGTTATCTAAAAAATACAAGAAGGCCTAGATCCATTTATTTGCCTGCTTTCCAAGAGGTAAATAAATGCTATTATTAGTATCCCTGCTTTTCACAAAGTGCCAAGGAAAACTTGTAATTGTCCCTGGTATTCTAAAGTGGTTAGGAAATTCCTTCTAATATGAATAAATATATGAAACCAAAGAAAAAAAAACCTGTGGTAGGCTATTTCTAGAGCTAAGCCTATAATGACCCCAGTGGGTCACAACTGAATTGATAAAAAATTCCATGAAAATTAATCTATGTACTGTATACCAAGGACACAGTTAGTAATAGTATGAAATTCATTTAAAAAACCCCAAAAAACAAAGCATGACCAATCAGAGATCAACCAGAGTTATCTCCCTTCTAACATTGTCTGAAATTGGCGTCTGTTGGCCTGCTGATGTCATTTAGCTGCTTACCTGTAGAATGAAAGGGCGCTTGATGTTTATGACTAAATAAAACAGAAGAAAACATTTGACAGTTAATAGTTTACAGGTAATCAGGCTTGTTTATTGTAAGCTATGCCAAGGTTAGTGCTGTTAATTAAATTAATCTTAATTCTGAATATTGGCTGGATTTAAACATTTGGTAATTGCCAAGCTGAACTTATTCTCCAATAAAAGAAGTTCCTGCAGCATTTTGAGAAAAGAAACACACACGCACACACACACACTCAATTATGGCTGGTCAGATAATGAGTTGGCTTTCACTGACTCCAATAATGGTAAAAATCAATAAACTAAAATCTTTATGCCTATCTATTGGGTCATTCCATGTCAAATGGACTAGTGCTTGTAAAGTGACCGCCTCAGAACATTATGAAAAATTTTCTGAAGGGGTCACTTTACAACTTTCTGTCAATTTGGTCCACTTAACATGGAATGACCCTCTTCTAAATATAGAATGCATATGGATGGTACTCTATTACACAATTTACATTCCGGTATTAACATTAAAACTAGTACAGATGATGTGTGAAATCCAGGGGTTAAGATTCCATGTACATGTTCAATGAGTCGCACCCTAGGGATTCTAGTCATCCAGTCATTTAGCGGGTGTATGATGTATGAGGTGATCTGTCCCCGCTATGGATGCTAGTTACACCCGATCTTATGCATGTATGGCTTTCTAGATAGAAAGGGAGGTCAAACATGACCAGCGTGAGTCTTCCTTGTATCTCTCAATCAGTGTGATAGATCGAGATATGTAGGATTTCATGTATCATCATGTACTGGAATTGGTTTTCCAACTTTTTATTAATCTATTACCGGTTCCGAAAATCAGAAATGTTTAAGTAAAACCATATTATTCTAGGCCATAGGCCAGTGGATACACTTGTTATGCTCAGATGTCTGAAAACTGAACTGACATAGTATGGTCTGGGTCCCATTAAACTAAGCACATGTAAGGATCAAACTTTCCACATCACCTTTAAACTTTTGAATTTATGTGCTTATTATTTTTATATGCTTTGTGTAACACAACAGCAAGGCTTACACTGAATTGTATGGTAAGTAATCCATAAATTAGCCACATATATTATTGTGAAAAAAAAGTGTTAAGAATTGCACTTTTGCATTTAAACTTTTGAACTTATATGTTATCTTACTTGCTCTGTGTTACAAAATGCTTATAATGGACTGCTAGTATGGTAAGAAATCCAAAAGCTAGCCATATGAAAAAAAAACCCTGGAAATCTACAGAGAATAGCATCTAGAGAAGAAAGTGCTGTCAAACCTTTTTTCAGCAGTTATATAAAGGACTGACAACATGCAGTTTGTAAATGTTAAAGACCACGTAAGATCAAAAATCTAAATTGCATGTATGTATAGCCCATGGTTACTATATCAACTTTACGGCAAGTTCACACCAATCTGATTAAAATTAAGTCCGCTGTTAACGTTTAAGTATCCAACACACCGAAACGCTTTTCGATTTTTCAATTACGACCTTAATCCGGTTGATTGGCTAGTGATGTCACAGGCACTACACATAGGATATACATTATCTATACAATATGTCACTGTCTGTATAATATAGCACTATCAATACACACGGCAACTGGACAAGAGTCTATTGACGGTCCAATTACCACGTGACTGGCCTAATCATAATCACCGAATTATCGTCTTTCATTGGTATAGATTAGACAATTGTGATTGGAATATTTTAGAGTGAATTTAAAATGCTGTATCATGCCGTAGATCAATTTAAGCTGCCTTTGTTTAAATAGGCCATGTGTCAAATGAAGATGACTCAAGAAATTAGCGCATTTACCGGTAATTTGGATAACCCCGTAATACTTGATATCCCAAACTTAAGTACAGAAATACAAATGGTGCCAGTCATTTGTCGATATATTCATTATTAGCTATATATAATAATAATAACCATTTCTATACATAAAGAACAACTACAGTGAATATGGTATTTTCCGATGACTATGCATAACATGTACAATAGATCGCACTCATTTCTCTGCCAATCAACGCTTGGTATCTTATTATCATGTACCGTTCCATGTACTACGGGTGTAGTAAATGAGGTTAAACTTCGCCGCGAAAATTGCACAGGATCATTCGTGGAGTTCCTGGTGCCGTTTGGTGAGTGATTAAACTGTCAATGCAATTGTAAAATACTTTTATTATAAAGAAGATAACCGATGTTAGACATTATAACCTAATCGTATCAAAAACTTTAATTCATCCATCAATTAAATGTTGTTTAAACGCCAATCAACAAATAATACGAGGCTACTTGATTACAAAAACACCGGTGAGCAATAATTACTGGGTATATAGTAATTTTAAACAACTTATTAGTAAAACTTAATTATTTTATGCAATTAATGTGTGTGTGTATGATTCTACCTAATCAACATTCTTAATCCCACTAACACTCACTGCTAACACCAACGTGTAAATTAGTTTATGCCTGTATAACTTTTATAGTCGGATTGATTAATTAATGACAGATATTAACGACACTACACTTTATGTGGAAAAGCGAAGTGCTCGCAGTAAAAACCACATAGCTGGACCCGTATAGTATTTACATATTAAAAGTGTTCGTCCAATAAGTTCCATATTGTAAAAAATTAATTAAGAGTTCAAGACTTCAAAGTTTAAAAGTTGTAGGCACTCTAAATTGGATCTTAAATTAAAATGAATTACAAAACAAATTATTCCGTAGTCAATTGTTTTATTTAATTAGGGGGATTAAGGAATTAAAGAATACACACGCCGGCTGTATATAGGTAATTAAGGAATAAACATTTCGAATATGCATTCGGTCACTGTGACGTCACTGGCGTCTGAGGGGATTAAGAGTGTTTTCGATAATTGGCAAAGTCGTTTTTACAGAAGGTCTATTTTTACGACTTTGAGTGAAGATAACTGAACTTGCCGTAAAGTGGATATAGTAACCATTGGCTACATGTATCTCAAAGTTTCCAGGCCCATCTTATGTGCACTTTAAAGATGGGTTCCCAGAAAAGTATTTATCGGGTGGTTATTTCCAATAAAAGTATGGCAATTTTGGTATATATGGAAAGTAGAGATATCCAATCTTACTAGAAAAATACTGGATTCCCCGATAAACACTCATGGAGCGTATACAGGACAAAATGTAAGGGTTCCCCTAATCAACAGCCCGACGATTAGGAACTTCTGCACACATGATGTCAAAGGTCACAAGCGAACATTGAGAGCTTGATGTACAAGTTGATAAACTTTATGAAGAGTTAGGCGTACAATACTTTCTGAGATAAAAATGACGGAAAAAGATGCGGTTAGTGGATAATCCGAGAATTTAATTAGGATTCGATATTTGTAATAAATAGTAAGCGATTAAAGACAACATCGTCTTATGTATGCAATGAATTCTCCTCTGACTCCCAAGACGTGACGTAAACATGACCTTGTTTGATCGAATGTTAATAGCAGGGCATTCCTTCGCAATTACAATGTTTGAGAAGGATTTGAAGCATAATTATGACAAATTAATTAGTTTGAATATGTTTTTGGTCCATATATACCATTAAATCACCCAGTTTGTACGCGGGAACCCATCTTTAAGTAAAGCATGAACATTTTTATCAGCTGTGATTCCATTCAAACTATTTTTATATCAGACTATATGGATGATGAATACCGTTAGTGGTTTTAATTAACTTTTTGGATTGTATAGTGATTGAAGGCCTTTGTAAATGGAGTTAATTCTAAGTCTCAATGAAATATCGTCACAAATAGTCTATTTTGATGTACACAACAAGGAATCAACATGAGGAAATCATTATAATCATTTAAAATTAATCTAGAGGGCAATAGCATACTCTGAAAGTGATCACTGAACAAGTGATCACTGAGCATAACTGAAAATTAACTTATCTGCAATTTTTTATTCAATAAGAAATTTTTTTTAAACATGAATACAACCCAAAAAACACTGACTTTTGTAGCCCTTGTAGCAGTGGCAGCTCACTATAATCATTGCATTGGATTTACTTTAAAACTTCGAATAATTAGTAATAGCCCAAGAAGGCCAATAAAATACTTATTAATAACAAAAATAATGGCTGAAATATTTTCTTTACTACAGCAGCTTAATTTGTAGACAATCAAAACAATAACCTAGGTTAGATACCATTAATATACATTAATGTACATTGTTATTGTGTATTTATATAGCGCATCTTTCACCTAAGTGCCTAGATTCTCTTTACAAACTTAAAAAGATACAATATACAAAACAATAAAATACATGTAAGTAGTTAACGATACCTTCCAGCATATAAGAGAGAGAAAGAGAAATGGGGTTTAACATCCACTTGATATAAACTAGGTCATTTCAGAACTAACACATGGTTCAATTTTATTTCAATAAGTCGCTTGTGTGTAGGGGTCTTTAGCAGTGGGAGGAAACCGGAGGACCCAGAGAAAACCCATGAGGTTGTCCTGTCACTTATATCAGAGTATATATTAAATTTCAAATCAAAATTTGGACGCCTAGTACCCCCCCATATTAACCACAGTACTAAGAATATTATCAATATCTAAATGATTTTCGTGAGCAGGCTTTCCATCACAACTTTGACGGCTATTATCCCCCATATCAAGAACATCACAATTTTCACGGCTGATATCTTCCGTATCGAGTACATTACCAAATATAATCAGTATCCAAATGCTTATCACATATATTCTCATTATTAATATTTGTTTTCAACTGTGTTATAAACATGTGGTCTCCATGTCAATATTTTGGACTGTCTGTGCATGCTTGCATTGTATGACTTGATTGTTTTGTCACATGCATTCATGTGCATGTTGTTTTAAGAATATATCCATTATTTTGTGGCTTGTTCTTTTAAAAAACTATCCATTATTCGTATCTCTATGGTGTTATGTTTTAAGTTTGATAATAGCCTCAGAATGTCCATTATGTAAATACAAAGAAAAACTTTGGGTCTAACGCCCCTCAGTTGTTCTTTCTATTCACATAATGGACAGTCTTCAGCCATTATCCATTGGAAAAAAAAACCCCACCTGATAAATACTTTTGTGGGAAAGTATCTTCAAAGGAAAAATATGAATATATAAAATTACTGTAGAAAACAGAACTATAAAAACAGAATTCAGATAAAAAGACAATACCAAAGTTAATAAAAAGCTTTGGTAAATCAAAAAGTTTTGAGTTTTGATTTAAAAGTCAAAATTGCTGCACAGCTTCTTAGGCTAAAAGATAATTTGTTCCACAGTTTAGGTGCCTTTCAGAAAGATTTTTGCATTCCTTTCTATTAGCAAAAGGTTATCACTACCTGAGTGGGGGGGGGGGAAGAGAGAGAGAGAGAGTTAATTTAGGGTCCACTCAACACAAACTAGGTCATTTTGGGACTAGCATATGGTTCAATTTTATTTCAATAATTTGCTCGTACAAAGGGGTCTTTAGCAGTGGGAGGAAACCGAAGGACCCGGAGAAAACCCACAGGGCTCACACTGGCTTTTATTTTTTTTTCCCGCCAAAATGGATGATAATTTTTATATAAAAAAATGTTTGTATTTTTTTCTGCCAACTGGAATATTTTATCTGCCAAAAATGTGTGATAAAAAGACAACATCTAACAATTTTATGTCTCAGCTATTGTTATTTTCAGGTACCGTAAAGGTATCAGAATCTGAATCCCTGATAGAGAATGGTATAAATTTCAGTTATATTTGTAAGAGGTGCTTTAACTGCTTACAACTATAACCGTCGTTCACTATTATAGCATTTTGGCGATGGTAATATGATACAAATGGCAAACTGTTTTCTCGCTCAAGAACCGTCTTTATTCAACTCGTTCTCACATTTTGGACCAATGGTGATAATATAATTTGAAATAATGATATCTAATAGGCATACTTGTATATTTTACAAGCCGTATATGAAGCCACAGTAAACGGAATTCAGCTATCAAAATATTTAATTTTCTTTGAAAGGAACTGTCGACCATTTGATTACATGTATAACCATTTTTTTTTAAGACGAAATGAAACATCAAATAATCACCGGTTTGATTAAATCATTAAGAGTAAATAATGACTTGAGATAGGCTTTATATATATCATTGGCAATTATTAATCAACTAATCATTAATCCAAGACAACTGATTAGTATTACTCATTGATGTGATCCGGATTATGAACCAGTCGATTAATTTATAGTACTCCGCCACAAGATTGACACTCAATAATGGTTAATCCAGGATAAATACGATTAGAATTTTAAGGTTTTTTTCCCGCCAGTTCTCAAAAAGAATCGCCAGTAACGCAAAACATTATCGCCAAAATCAAATTTTAATCGCCAATTTCATATTTTTATCGCAAATTGCGACCGACAGTGTGAGCCCTTGGCGACCTTACTCCTTGTCACGCACAACAGGGGAATTGAAACCACGCGAGTTGACTCTAACCCCCCACCCCTGCATCTATATATTGTAATAAACTTTCTAATTTTGGCAATGATACACAGTTCAGAATGTTGACATGTAATGCTGCAACGTCTGATAAAATGGGGCATTTTACTTAAAGGAGCTAAATCGATAAAATTTGGGACTTAGAAATTAACTTAAATTGGTTGCACCACGTATATAATAATGATTTATGTATATAAACTGATTTACATTTAATTGTTTCTGTTTTTAATGTAATTTCTAATCGGTTATGCAGAGCTGCCAACCTAAAATGTTTGCAATGGTTGAGATTTAACGAAGCTGGGGTCCAGGGACCACGCCTCTGGTCAGGTCCTAAAGGATTTAGTACTTAAAAGTTTTAATGCAGATCATAACAGGTTTGGCAAAGAAGAATAAATGAACTACAATTTACATGATCACTTGGAATGAATATTAGTGGCAATAATCATTAATTCCAATACACTTCAGTATATAAATTGTTAGAATTGTTACTTCAAAATATAAAAAACATGTCTTTAAGTTAAAGTTCTCAAATAGCAGTCACTGTTTGATTGATCGGCGACGATACAAAGAAACTTTTGACTAATTGCATCTCATCAATGTTCATCCGAATGTAACTCGTACGCGGAAATCATTTTTATTTTACTTTTATACTATAGTTTTGAAAATGCGTGAGATTTCACTATGTGCCTGTGAGAGCGTGATTTTGATTAAAAATGCGTGATTCTCACACCAAATGCGTGACAGTTGGCAGATATGGTAATGTTCGGCGAAATATGCCAGAAGTCTCAATTGATCAATGGCAATTTCTAGTGTCTGGTTATTCCAGATAAGAGTATGGGGCACCGTTTGATATAACTTATGAAATATGTCTAGCCTCATTCTTCAAGTCCCTTGTTACAAATGGCACTAAAAAGCATTATGGTACACGATTTGTATACCAATGGTGAAATGTTTATTTTGTCTAAATGTTGGATATCAGAAGCTGATCTTTTCCCGGTAAGATCACAACATCAATGTTGATCTAAATTGACAAATAATTTTTGTTTTCAATGTCGATGACTTTGGATGATATTGAGTTAGAGACTTAACTAGTACTACTTTAACTGTGACCTTGCATACATACATGTATGTAAAAAGTTTACTGGTAGATACAGAGGCGCAGTACATTGATCCTGCTACTCTAGGGTTAGGGTTAATGTTAGTGTTACTAGTGTTAGGGGTTGAGTCAAAAGTAGCCGGGTCAACATACTAGGCCGATAGACTATTAATGAATATATATATTTCAGGCCATATATTGGCTCATCAACATCAATATTGATTGAAAAACAGCAATATTGAATTCTAATTCATGTGTTTAAATTCAAATAGTATGCCATTTATGGGAATTATTGAGTTAGCCTAGTCTAGTAACTAGTACTAGTTATCAATTCAATCTAGTAGTATTAAAATATTAGAGGTTTTTATTACTATTATTAGCTTCTCAGGCTTTGAAGTTTACCCAGGACTAAACATTTGTCAATACCTTTAAAAATGTCGAATTTCTCAAGAGGCGAATCCAATTCCTCTGTCATATCAATTCTTTCTGCTGTCATATCTTTTGAGTTGCTTGAGTCTTAGAAACTTTACTGAGTCACTTACTCAGTTGTTGAGGTAAACAATGCTATTTCCGGTTCTGGTAAGTAGGAGCAATCATTTTATGAATAAAATATCATGAAAAACATTCATACAAATAGACGTGCTCGATCCTAATTGTTCCCTAAATACTGTCAGTAATCAAAATGACAATTGTGATTATTTCTTTCAATCAAACTAAGCAGATAAAAAACCAAGTAATAATGAACATTTTTCCCAATTATTAATTAATAAATGATCAATATGGGAAGCCACTCTTTTTTCTGCGTGTAAGGGACTAAACTCTATTTATAAATTTAATGAGAGTTTAGAAAATTTTAGCGTTATTTTTTCCTTCTCCGTTAACTTCGACCCTAAAAACTCATTCTAATGTTATTTCATGGCCAATGACTTTTTAAAAAAAACCCCAGCAGTTGCCAGGAAAGATGCGCCAGATACGCCCACATTTTGCAAGAGATGGATGGAGAACAAGCTTTGTAAAAAATTTGTACCATTAAATTAGGGCCCATAATCCATGGTCTGAAATGCATGAATATCAAAATGGACGGTAATATTTGGGATATAAATCGGATAATAATTGTGACCTCTAAAGGGACCACAAGCTAAAAATGCAATTTTGCGTACAATCAGGGGCCATAATTCAGGGAGTTACGATCCCATGTGCAAATATCAAAAAGAACCAAGATCTTTAGGTTATAAACATGCATTTCACGTTTTCTCAAAATCAGATGAAAATTGTGACCTCTAGAGTGTCTACAAATCGTGATTTTTCTTACAATCAGGGGCCATGATCCATGAAGTTTCGAATCAATACATGCCAATATCGAAAGGAACTGAGATCTTTTGGAGATAAACCAAATTTTCAAGTTTTGTAAAAATCGGATAAGAATTGTGACCCCAAACAAAATGTGGACGAACGGACGGACGGGGGTGAAGACAACATGAAAATGTGGGTATATGAAAATTATGTTGATTGTAATATTTATACCCACAAAGAGGCAAATGTTACAATCATTTCTTTTGTTCAAACATAATGCCGGGGGGTTGGATGGCCGAATGGTTAGGACATGCGCGCTGTATCATAAGGCCTGTCATTGAGTCAGCTGGCGTGGTTTCGAATCCCCGGTTGTACATGACAAGGAGTAGGGTCGCCTGTCCAACCTCGTGGGTTTTCTCCGGGTCCTCCGGTTCCCTCCCACTGCTAAAGACCCCTACGCACAAGCGAATTATAGAAATAAAATTAAACCATATGTTGGTCTCGAAATGACCTAGTTTGTGTCGAGTGGACGTTAAACCCCATTTCTCTCTCAAACATAATGCCAGTGGTCAAATTTTTAATGACGGCTATCGACTTATTTTTAACGTCCATTTTCACATTTTTAAAACATATCTTGGGGCCTGTTTCACAAACTTTTAACTAAGATAGAATCCAAATTTTAGTAATTTGATTGGATAATATTAGATTGAATTTAGTGCTTAGCCAATCAAAATTGAAGTATCTACTATAATTTGGATTTTATCTTTAGTTAAGATTTCGAGAAACAGGGCCCAGATAACGCTAGGTACGAGTACAGGACTATTCAAACTATAAGCCACATTTCTCAGTTGAAAGTTTTTGTGAGTTATCAGGTTTATATCGTGATCCACAGATTTGATAGAAATCTTGAATGTCAAGTGACATAAATTTTGATATAGGGTTTTCCTGTACACAACCATTTACATTCTTGTCTTTCTGCACATTATCATTATGAGCCGAAATCATTCACTAAATATAAATTGTCTAGTAGACAAAGATATAACTCTGATGGAGAAAGTGGACTACAATGGGCCTACAAAGACAGGAGGGCAAACAGCTGTGGAACCAATTTCTTTATTCATTACATATGAATCTTATTTTCATTATATATGAAACTATCTTCATTATATATGAATCTTATCTTCAATGTCATTGATTCAACAAGATTCAAACATTTCAGTCCCCACTTAAAGTAGCTAAGTCTCTAACTCAGTATCATCAAAAATCTTCGACATTGAAAACACAAATTATTTGTCAATTTAAATCAACATTGATGTTGTGATCTTACCGGGAAAAGATGGGCTTCTGATATCCAATATTTAAGACAAAATAAATATTTTACCATTGGTACACGAATCGTGTATCATAATGCGTTTCAGGCCCATTCTAACAAGGGACTCGAAGAACGAGAGAGAGAGGGAGAAATGGGGTTTAACGTCCACTCGACACAAACTGGGTCATTTCGGGACTAACATATGGTTTAATTTTATTTCAATAATTCGCTTGCGCATAGGGGTCTTTAGCAGTGGGAGGAAACCGGAGTACCCGGAGAAAACCCACGAGGTTGGACAGGCGACCCTACTCCTTGTCACGTACAACCGGGGATTCGAAACCATGCCAGTTGACTCAATGACAGGCTTTATGATACAGCACGCACATGCTAACCATTCGGCCACCCAACCCCCCCTCGAAGAACGAGGCTAGACATTCAACAAGTCATGTCAAACGGTGACGGCATATCCATTTTGGGAGAGTATGCGCAATAAATACTATGTAGACTAGAATAACCAGACGCTAGAAATTTTCATTCGATTGAGACTTCAGACATATTTCGCCGAACGTAACTGATTTGAAATTAAGAGTAAAAATGGAAACGATTGAATGTAAATCAGTTTATATATATTCCTATTACATTATTATATGCGTTACGACCCATTTGTTTCAATTTCTAGGTCCAAAAAATTAGCGATTTAGCTCCTTTAAGTGAAGTTGCAGTTAAAGGTAAACTATATAAGGCAGGTCAAATTTTGCTTTGATAATGTTTATTGACAAAAATATTATCAAACAATTAATGACATTGCTCAAAATAACTGAGTTCAATTCTTAAAATTAAATTGCTGAAATTTGCATAACAAATTACAATCATTTTATTGTTGAATACTTACATTATATTCATTTTAATCAATTGACATGCAAACAAATTCTAGAAATTCTTTGACAATAAACAAAAGTTAACCTTTTCTCCAATTGCCTGCCACTTTTGTGCGATCAAAACCACATACTTAATATCGTCTGTTTATTTAGAACAACATAATTATATAGTACCATTATTTAACAGCTCAAACTAACATAAGTCAATTATTATGAGGTTTCCCTTCCTAAAATAGTAATAAATATTTTATCATTAAAAATCCCTACTAATTGTTTTTGAATTATAGATAGTGTCCTTTAAACTGAAATTAAATTACAGTGAAGATTAATGAGCCATGAACACAGAAATCTATAAAGTGTTATGCTCTTCAAGCAAGTTATGTGTGGAAGCCATACACATGATGTAAGCCACAAATTAGTGATTTAAATTTCACTTTGTGCAACAGGTACAGGGCATTCTTTAGACTTGATAAACAAGCAGTTGCCATGCAAATACACCAATTGTGACCTCTAGAGAGTCCTCAAACTTGTTAATTATTACATACAAATATACTTTTACAGTATTTGCACATGAGTAGCGGCCATTTTGTCGGGCAGTTTCAGTCTGAGTTCCACGAAATTCGAACTCATTAGGGTGTAGTGGTGATATTTTAAGAAATTAACGGAAATTAAATAGTATTCTTCATCTCACTAATGTTAACAGCATATATCAATTTCAAAACAATCAGATGATAAATGTAGTCTGTAGAGTGTTCACAAGAAATGTTGGATAAAACAATGTTGTTTTTTTAATTATTTATATCAACTTATCTGAATATCAATTGCATCATACTGACTTAGTGAAACTTGATCCCATCAAACCGTCTGTAATTGGTTTGTGTTACCTGTTTCTATTGATTGGGAGTTTCTCACATTTCCATGTGGGCGTATAAAAATTGTGACCTAAGGGTTGGTATTACATACTTTTACTTTTTACACTATTTGCATACGAGGAGCGGTCATTTTGTTGGGCAGTTTCGGTCCGATTTTCACAAAATTAGAACTCAATTGTCATTAGGGTGTAACGGTGATATATTTGAACGGTCTGTAAAATCAGATAAATATTTTGACATCTAGAGGTATCACAAGCTAAATATGTGATTTTTCATACAAAGGGGCCATAATCCAAGAAGTTATGATCCGATATGCCCAAATATCGAAATTTCTACAAACAGGGGCCATATTCCATGAAGTTATTGTCCAATATCGAAAGGATCCAAGATTGCCAAAATTGGATAAAAAGTGTCAACAAACAAAATGTGAACAGACTGATGGTCATCCGAACGGGCAGGAGCGATAAAAAATATAAATCCACATGAAAATGTGGTGGTATAAAAATGAAATATTACCACAGGCCTGAGACTGTGTAGCACAGTCCTCGGATCTGTTCATTTGATTTGATAGTACTTGCAATGTCCATGTGATATGTCTTGACTGCAGGTTTGTCATCTGGATTTCTATTTGTTTCTGTGTAGTGATAAGTTAATAATTTATTAGAAATTGAGCACAACCAACCAAATTAGGCAAGGAAATCAAAGAACTTATGCCAGTAGTTATTTGATGGCTTTGTAAGTAAGACTGCATTACACCTGCTATACACATTAACAAATATGTGATTTGTATTAACTAAAGCAAACTAGCAGGATACATTAACGATTACTTAAAACAAGTTTTTAAAAAGTAATCATAAGTCCACAGCAAGCTTAATCATACTGTCTCTCTCCTGTCAGTTTCTTTTATCAGCTTTATAAAACTACAAAATATACTAGTTTCCTTCAACATGAAGCTTGTCCAGCAATATACAAAACTGTCTTTACAACATATGATATCATTTATTTACACCATCTCCTATTTAGTCTACTTCTTGTTTAACACTTAATTGAGACGGTAGATGAAGGGCAGCAAGATTGGCTTCAGAAGTTTGATTTAAAATGTCCACTGGTTTGTTCAAAACTTCAGACTTATTTTCATAAACCTGCATCTCTTGATGATATCTTTGGTTTTCTTGTTCATGTAAATCATAATAAACCTATGAAGTAGAAAAGATATGATGACAGAATTTGACTGGTTATTGATACATAAAAGAGGGGGCACAGGTCCTTTTGTACTAACTTACATTAAATACTGGTAGTAATTTTATTATATAGCTTGCATATTGAGGGGTATTTAGCTTGCATATCTAGTGGTATTTAGCAGATGACACAGAATCATTCAGAGAAAATTCACATGTTTAAGTCATTGACTCAAATCCTCGACATGTACAATGATGGGGATGTTTACAATAGATAGAGGAGAGACATAGGGTTTAACGTCCACTCAACACAAACTAGGTCATTTTGGGACTAACATATGGTTCAATTTTTATTTCATTAATTCACTTGCGCATAGGGGTCTTTAGCAGTGGGAGGAAACCGGAGGACCCAGAGAAAACCCTTAGGGTTGGACAGGAGACCCTACTCCATGTCACATACAAGCTACAAGCAAAGTATCAAAACCACGCCACTGATCTCATGATACACGTTAACCATTTGGCCACCCAACCTTCCTGATGTTTAAAACAATTTTTAAAAAATGCTGTATTGCTTATTTGTATACATGTTATTTGCTTGAAAGAAGTTTCATTATTTGTATAACATAATAAAGGGTGTTTTGATATTTCCTTATAAGTGTTGCAAGATATCCGAGACAAAAAATGAGTAACTAACCTGTTTATCTTCTTGTGACATTATATGCCATTTCTGTGCTAATCTCCTTGTTAGTTCATGATGAGCTATATCTTCTTTATTTTCCTGAAAACAGAAAAAAGTCAATTAAAATTCAGAATCAGATTAAAAATACATTCCACTTAAATTATTTAACATAAAAATCTCTACCTTACAAAATGAACAAGCCAACAGTGAGGCTGATATCCCCCACCGAAATCCGAAAATAAATAGATGACACATATTAATTAATCGGTAATCGCACATTTATTTTTTTCAAAAGTATCAAGCAATCACATATCAAACTGATTATCAACTATACACTAAGTTTCATCACTCTCTATCAGATAGAATCAAAGTTATCTTGTCCCAAAACATCGACCAAGCTCGAAATGATGATCATTGAACTCAGTCAAGACATTCACCTAATAAACATCTACATCAAGTTTAAACATTCTACCTTAATTAAAAGCAGAGTTGTTATGTTCCAAATCTTGACCAATCAAATTGCTTATCGCTCCTTAGCCTCAGCAGAAAATTCTCATCATCGAACTTAGTCAAGGTAATGATATAATAAATTTATACTCAGAGTCTCATCACTCTCACTTAATTAAAACCAAAGTTATTGTGCCCTAAAGCATCAACCAATCAGACTGCTTATCTCTACTTACCGTAAGCAGACAATGTTTTTCATCGAACTCCATCAATGCATTCACCTGATGAACAACTACACCAAGTTTGAACATTCTACCTCAATTAGAAGCAGAGTTATTGTGTTCCAAAGTATCGACCAATCAAATTGCTTATCTCTGCTTACCCTAAGCAGAAAATGCTCATCTTCGAACTCCATACTTTGATTATCATCAAATCACACCTTGTAAGAGCAAGCTTTTGACTACGCATAGCTTCATAGCCTGTATTCTAATAGTTTTCCAATAGTCCCCTAATTATGTATACTCCCCCTCCCCCGTCTCATTCATATAGACCAATATAAGCTATGGACATTTGCACAACTACGGTTGCTTGTTGAAAACATAAAGATACATGTATGTTATTAAAACATTAATTTATTCGTCCAGTTCTATCCAATATTCTCCCATAAAAGACATAGGAAATAAACCAGTGGTTGCCAGGCAGTATATGTCCACATTTTGCAAGAGAGGGATAGAGAACAAGCTAAAAAATAAATTTAAAAAAAAAGTGATTTTTTGTACAATCTGGGGCTATAATTCAGGAAGTTACGGTTGGATATGCATGAATATCGAAAGGAACCAAGATCTATTGAATATAATCATACATTATAAGTTTCATCAAGATTTGATAAAAATTGTGACATCTAGAGGGTCCACAACCTTTGAATTACATACTTTTACACTATTTGCGTACAAGTAGCAGCCATTTTGTCAGGCAGTTTTGGTCCGATTTTCATGAAATTCAAACTCCACTATCATTAAGGTGTAACAGGGATATATTTAAACGTCTTTTTTTTTAAACCGGATAAGACTTTGTGACCTCTAGAGGTTCCACAAGCTAAAAAAACATGATTTTTCGTACAATCTGGGGCCATTATCCAGGTATTTATGGTCCAATATGCACAATTATCGACAGGAACCAAGATCTTTGCGTTATAAACATAAATTTCAAGATTCATCAAAATTGTGACTTCTAGAGGGTCCACAACCTTGGTTTTACACTATTTGCATACAAGTAGTGGGATGATATATATATAAAAGGTTTTTAAAATTGAATACAAATTGTGACTTCTAGAGGGTCCACAAACTAAAAACGTGATATTTCATACACTTAGGGGCCATAATCCCTGAAGTTACGGTCCGATACACGCCAATTTTGAAAGGAACCGAGATCTTTGGGAGACCTACCTATATTTCAAGTTTCGTCTAAATCGGACAAAAATTGTGACGGACAGAGGCGGCAACAACATACGTCCACATGAAAATGTGGGCATATAAAAAGATAATCTGTCTGACCGATTCTACTTGTTTTAGCCAAGTAACCGTAATCACAGCTATCATTCTTTAGAGCTAAAGAATTGTTTCGTATTCACAGTAGTCATTTACAAAATATAAATGTCAAGCAATACCTGAAAGTACAAGGTCTGTATAACTGGTTTCTGTTCTTGACAAAACAATTGAAAGACATTAACAGGTTTTTTGGGGGCATTGGGATCTTTCTCTTTCTCAGATTTAACTTTACGTGACTTGGACGGCACACCATCTTTTTTATAAGCTTCCAGAAATGGTTGAATTGAAGATAATGCTGATGATTTGTCAGCAGACATTTTGGCTACATTATCACCAGTGGATGTATCTTCATCTTGACTAGGTTTAGGGTAAGGTGGTGGTTCATTTTGTCTTAAACAATTAAATAGTTGATCCTCCTGTAAATACAATACAAAAGATAGGTTCCCAGGCAATGAAACATACGCCCACAGCAGCTAAATTGTCTGAGCGGCCAACAAGGGTTGTTGCATATTTAATCTTTTGTAGGTAATGGGGGCATTTACAAGACAATTTCATACAGATCAGATTATAATTTCCGTCCTTTGAGGATTCACAAAGTGCTACAAACTGAAACAAAGGCCTTAACTCTGGAAGTAAATTCGACAGTCTTTTTTGTTATACTAATTTAAATAATGCATATAAATTTCATATAGATCAGATGATGAATATCATTCGAGCGTTCACATTGTTCAACAAAGTAAAACAAGGCCCATAACTCGAAAAGTAATTATTGAAAAATGCTGAAATTCAATAGGCTTCTTCATTTCA
Organism: Patella vulgata; assembly: GCF_932274485.2. Lineage (NCBI taxonomy): Eukaryota > Metazoa > Mollusca > Gastropoda > Patellidae > Patella > Patella vulgata. The sequence continues at coordinate 29,857,225 of NC_065887.2, forward strand.
CTAACTTAAATGATGCATTTAAGTTTCACATAGATCAGATGATACCTTTCATCATAGATTCATACGAATGTTCACAAGTTCAACAAAGTTAAACAAGCGTGATAACTCAAGAAGAAATTAACGTAAATTACTAAACTTCAATAGGCTTCTTTGCTTCAATAATTTTAATGATCCATACAAATTTCATACAGATCAGATGATAAATTTTGTCGTCGGAGGTTCACAAAGTGCAACAAAGTGAAACAAGGATCATAACTCACGAAGAAATTAACAGAAATTGCTGAAATTCCATAGGATTCTTTGTTTCAATAATTTAAATGGTGCACATAAATTTCATGTAGATAAGGTGATAACTTTTGTCATTCAAGCGGTCACAAGGTGCAATAAAGTAAAACAAGGGCCATAACTCTAAATGTAATTAACAGAAATTGTTCAAATTCAATAGGCATCTTCATTTCACTAATTAAAATAATTCATATAAATTTTATACAGATGGAATGATAACATTTGTTGTGAGAGCGTTCACAGGATTCTACAAAGTGAAACAAGAGCTATAACTCTAGACTAATTAACAGAAAATTGCTGAAAATCAATAGGTTTCTTTGTTTCACTAAATTAAACGATGCATATAAATTTACAGTTAAGATGATAATTTTGTAGTTAGAGCGTTCACAAGGTGCAATAAGAGAGAGAAATGGGGTTTAACAACCACTCGACATAAACTATGTCATTTCGGGACTAACATAATTCGTTTGCCATGGGAGGAAACCGGAGGATTGGGAGAAAACCCACAAGGTTGGACAGGCAACCCAACTCCTTCAGTCCTTGTCAAGTTGTCATGTACAACTGGAGAATCGGAACCATGCGAGTTGACACAATGACAGATCTTATGATACAGCGTGCACGCGCTAACAATTCCAAAAGTTAAACAAGGGCCATAACTCCAGAAGAAGTTAAAGGAAATTTTTGTATTTAAATAGGTTTCTTAATTTCACTAATGTAAACAACATATATCAATTTCAAAACAATCTGATGATAAATGTAATCTGTAGAGTGTTCACAAGAAATTGTGGACGACGGACGAATGGCGGGGAACAATAATAAAATTCTGAAATATGATGTCATTAAAGGTCACCTACTTCCCAGCTAACTGGAACCTGAGATTCTTTATAGTTATCACCATATTCTACTAATCTAGCTTCTAGAAATCTAAAATATAGAAAAACAACGGTTAAACATTATTTTTAATCTTAATTCTGGGGTGTTCTTTTCCATGTACACATCATAATATTAACATTTCACCTGTATTGTATCCATTTTAATAGTAAATTAGTAAGTTGGATGGATAAAATCTTTTTTAAGTAAAGATTGACTGATTTGTAGATTTCGAGTAGAGAGCAAAACTGTGATTGTTGTGATCTATTACAGTATGTGGTGGAGGAAGCAGATTTATTATAATTATTTTAATTTACTGGCTCAGTAATCAGTGACTTACTTTTTTTCTCTCTTATGTCGTTTAATTATTTTCTTAACATGCTGGAGTCTATTTACCATTTTCTCATTTGCCTGTTAAAAGACAAATTAAAACTTTATTTTCATTGTGCCGCAAGGATAAGGCATTATTTTATAAGTAAGTATTTGATCAATTATCAGTATCATGCAAGGTTATATGACAACTGTTCTGTTTAAAATTTGTGCAATTTTAACTGTTTAACAGGTAAACCTCCATGGAGGTTACAATTTCATATTTTCTAAGAAAGTCAAAACATAATTATTTCTATGTCTTTTGCTTAATAGGTTGTCAACTCACTATTATACAATCATAGGTGTCATTCTCACACTTAAAACCCATTTACACCGGAAATAATAACACAATTACCTCCCTTGTTTTCTATTCTCCACCATGGAGTAGCTAACTTCAAACGTTTGAATTTGTCGATGAAATGATATTTTTGCCAATTTCTCAACTGGCGTGTCAATAGTGAATTATAGGATTATTCTTTAACAAGGTAGGACTGTTTATAGATACCGTCTATTTTAAGGCTTTATTTTAATAAATTTTAAAAATATAACTTAAAAATATGAAATTGCAACTTTAAACAAAGGACTACATGAGCTTTGTGCTTGATCTAACTTCCAAATTACAATAATGGGTTTTGATCATTTTGTCACTTTAATTAATGATGAATCAACAATACTTATCTGGTCTTATTGTCCAAATAAAATAAAGAAAGGTTGCCAGGCATTGAAACATACGCCCACAGAACCTATGTTGTAAGGGCACTCAACAAGTGTTGTTGCATATTTTTTCTTTTGTCAGTAATGAGAACATTTACAACACATGAAAATCTGATTAGGAGTAATAACCCATGAAGTAATTATCAGAAAACATTAGAATTTGTTTCAATTTTTTGTCTCATGACCATAAACAATTAATATTAACTTTAGCTTCTAGAACGTTCACAAGATTTTTCAAAGTGATCAAGGGCCTAACTCAGCAGTAATTTTCGGAAATTGTTGAAAATGAATAGGATTCTTTGTCTCATGACCTTAATCACATATTAACTTTAGCCTCAAGAGCCTCTAAAAAAAATTTCAAAGAGACCTAGGTCTATAACTTAAAGATACACTATGGGAGATAAGATAAAGAGATGGCAGTTCTCGCTATAATAGTTAAAAACTAGATAGTGTAAAGGTAATTTGCTGAAAATTTCAGTCAAATTGATCCACTATGAGCCGAGAAAGAAGCGGATGAAATTTTTGCACAGTCTCGGTCATCATTACTAAAATCATTAATATACTTTGTAAACAGTATAGTCTCGATTATCCACTTTTTTTGATTTAATTATCAATGGCCGTTAGCGGCATATAGGAATCTAATCCAGCCAACATTGAAGGCTAGCCTTGACATCGAGAGTTTATTATGGTCTGGATAAGTTAATTAATGTCTAATTGATAATTTAGATAACATTTCAGGCCTAAAGAAAGACTTGTAATAAGCAGATTTTGCTCTTGCATAATGCATGTTTAAGGAGTAATTATCGAAAATAGTTCAAAATCAATAGGATTCTTCGTCACATGGCCTTAAATAGTGCGTATAAATTTAAAGTCAATCAGCTATAAACTTTAGACTCTAGAGTGTCCACAAGATATTTCAAAGGGATCAAGGGCCATTACACTGGTGGTAATTATTCTTCGTCTCAAAACCTTAAACACTGTGTATAAATTTCAAGACAATCGGATACTAACTTTAGCCTCTAGAGCATCCACAAGATTTTTTAAAGTGATCAAGGGCCATAACTCTGGTAGTAATTATTGGAAATCATTGAAAATCACCGGGCTTCTTCGTCTCACAACCTTAAACACTGTGTATAAATCAATAGGATTCTTCATCTCACAACCTTAAACACTGTGTATAAATTTCAAGTCAATCGGATATTAACTTTAGCCTTTAGAGCGCCCACAAGATTTTTCAAAGTGATCAAGGGCCATAACTCTGGCAGTAATTATCGGAAATCATTGAAAATCAATAGACTTCTTCCTATCATGACCTTAAACACTGTGTATAAATTTAAATTCAATCGGATATTAACTTTAGCCTCTTAGAACATTCACAAGATATTTCAAAGTGATCAAGGGCCACAACTCTGGCAGTAATTATCAGAAATTGTTGACAATCAATAGACTTCGCCATATCATGACCTTAAACACTATGTATAAATTTAAAGTCAATCGGATATTAACTTTAGTCTCTAAAGCATTCACAAGATATTTCAAAGTGATCAAGGGTCATAACTCTGGCAGTAATTATCGGAAATTGTTGACAATCAATAGACTTCTTCATATCATGACCTTAAACACTATGTATAAATTCAACATTGAAAACACAAATTATTTGTCAATTTAAATCAACATTGATGCTTTGATCTTACCGAAAAAAGATGGGCTTCTGATATCCAATATTTAAGACAAAATAAACATTTTGCCATTGGTACACAAATCGTGTACCATAATGCGTTTCAGCCCCAGTTCTAGCAAGAGACTCGAGGAACGAGACTAGAAATATTGCACCAAACCAAACGGCGTATGTAGACTGGAATAACCAGGCGATAGAAATTTGCATTCGATTGAGACTGCGGGCTTATTTCGTGGAACATAACTGATTTGAAATTAGAGTAAAAACGGAAACCATTGAATGTATATCAGTTTATATACATTCATATTACAGTATCATATGAGTTGCGCCCCACTTGTGTCAATTTCTAGGTCCCAAATGTTAGCGATTTAGCTCCTTTAAGTTGCCATATGTTGGATGTGTCAGAAATGAAGTAACAATAATTATAATCAGTCTTTGTTTTGCTTATTAGAAGGCCTATGTGATTAGCAATGGGGTTTTGCCAGTTCGAACTATATAGCACCATCTCTTATCTTGAAACACAGAGGGTTGAGAGATGATGTTTCTTATCTACTAATCTAGTCGTAGGGCCTCCTCTAGTTACTATACTTGTAACGTTAAACTGTGTGTTTAACGTTACAATTGATACAGTCTAAGAATCCTTACGCAAGTTCAAATAGGTTCAAACGCACAATTGTCAACACATATCATTACAGTTTGTATTGGAATAAGTAATTCTATGACAAGTAATTCTAAGACTGGACCACTAAACAGTTTCCGAAAAGTTTTTCTTTGTGGTTATGCGTTCTACCGATGTTTCTTGTGATGACGTATTACACACAAGCGGCCATGACACCAGCCTGTTGAAATTTCGCGTAGCAATTGAGTTTCATCAAATCATATAATTATGCGGTAAGGCTTCACCTTTATTTCAATAGGAATTGATTTATTATATGTTAAGCTAGGTGCAGTACTGTTTTGGGTCAGTTTATGTGTAAATTAAGGGAGGTATAGGCCAGTAAAGTTTTTGTAGTGATTTCACTAAAAAACTTGCGCAAAGGAACTCCGTAAGGACGAGCCACTACTGTGGCTGGAGTAAGGCGGAAGACATCAGTAGTGGTACCATTTCTAGGCCTCCTCCTTCTCCTAGTAGTATCTGAGTACTAGGCTAGTTCCAGACTAAGCAAGCGATGCCACTGATTGGAAGACCAGCTCTGGATTTTTACCATATTTAATGAGATAACATATATTCTAACCTGTTGCATTTGCTCGCATCTTTTCCGCAAATCAAAGTACTTTGTCAAGAAAGCCGTTTCTTGTCGAACAGTTGAAAGTGTTGCTTCTAATTCTTCAGCCATCTTGGAAATCGTCTGCTCAATGGACATTGTTGCGTATTAATGCCTTTTTTAAAAAAAATATGTTATCTTTTCGGGGCTATTTATGTTTGTAATATAATTTTTTGTAACAAATATGATTTAAATTAGAATAAAGCGAGAACCGTAAATAGAATTCTCGAACGTTTAAAATTTGCAAAGGATATAGTTTCGTATTTGTAGAGCTAGCACTCGAACAGATGCTGTGGCATGTGTTGCACAACATAATAATAACAGAAAAAATACCCATTGAACTTATTCAGTCTAAGTAACAGTTTAGTAACTTTTTAATTATTAAGATGAGAACATATCAAGATGAACTTAAATTCCTTGAAAAGGTGACACCGAATTGTTGGAAAATAAAGAAGGGTTTTGTTGACAACATGAGAGTGGATGGTTGTTTTTATGTGAATGATCATCTGGAAAAGCTGATGTTTGACGAATTAAAACATTCAATTGGTAATAAAGGTATGGGGGGCTTTCTACCGGGAATGAAGCAAATTGCCAATGTAGCAGCTTTGCCTGGAATCGTAGGATCCTCAATTGGTCTGCCTGATTGTCATGCTGGTTATGGTTTTGCGATTGGCAACATGGCTGCTTTTGACATGTCAGATCCTACTGCTGTTGTTTCTCCGGGTGGAGTTGGTTTTGACATCAACTGTGGTGTACGTCTATTGAGAACAAATCTGAGTTTAAAAGATGTCCTGCCATTGAAAGAACAGTTGACACAGTGCATGTTTGATCATATCCCAGTGGGTGTTGGCTCTAAAGGAATTATACCCATGAATGCCAAAAATTTAGAAGAGGCATTAGAAATGGGTATGGACTGGAGTTTGAGAGAAGGTTATGCTTGGGCAGAAGACAAGGAACATTGTGAAGAATATGGGAGAATGTTACAAGCTGATCCATCAAAAGTGAGCAGCAGAGCAAAGAAGAGAGGATTACCACAGTTGGGAACTTTAGGGGCTGGAAACCACTATGCCGAAATCCAAGTTGTTGAAGACATTTATGATCAGTACGCTGCCAAGAAAATGGGAATAGAATTTAAGGATCAAGTTTGTATCATGATCCATAGTGGTAGTCGAGGAATGGGACATCAAGTTGCTACAGATGCTTTAGTTGCTATGGAAAAGGCTATGAAACGTGATCATATCAAGGTGAATGATCGACAACTGGCATGTGCGCAAATCAGCTCAACAGAGGGTCAAAATTATTTAAAAGCAATGGCTGCTGCAGCTAATTATGCTTGGGTCAATCGAACCAGTATGACCTTTCTAACTCGTCAAGCCATAGCAAAAATGTTTCAAACAACACCGGATGATTTAGATATGCACGTTATTTATGATGTATCTCATAACATTGCTAAAGTAGAGGAGCATTTCATTGATGGTAAACAGAAAACTTTGTTAATTCACAGGAAGGGTTCAACAAGAGCTTTCCCTCCCCATCATCCGCTGATTCCAGTTGATTACCAACTAACAGGTCAGCCTGTTTTAATTGGAGGAACTATGGGGACATGTAGCTATGTTCTAACTGGAACAGAACAAGGTATGGAACAGACATTCGGCACCACATGTCATGGAGCTGGTCGTGCACTTTCTAGAGCAAAATCTCGTCGTAACCTAGATTACAACAATGTGTTGGCTGCCTTGGAAGATAAGGGTATAAGTATCCGAGTGGCATCTCCAAAACTTGTAATGGAAGAAGCTCCCGAGTCATACAAAAATGTGACGGATGTGGTTGATACCTGCCATGCTGCTGGTATCAGTAAAAAATGTATAAAACTTCGGCCGATTGGTGTAATTAAGGGTTGATACAGTCTAGTAAACGATTAAATTTACCATATCGTGAATAAACAATGTGCCATGGCCTAGAATTCTATCTATGATGTTGACAGTGCTTGTTAAAACATAGTTCATGTCTCCTGATATTACTATTTCATATCAAGAAATTGATAGGAATCTCAGATTTATTAAATGGTAAAAAACATTTGTGAAAAATATACATATTATTGCTTTTAACAAGATAATTTTCTCCAAATATTAAAACATAGTTCATGTCTCCTGATATTACTATTTCATATCAAGAAATTGATAGGAATCCTAAGGAATCTCAGATTTATTAAATGGTAAAAAACATTTGTGAAAAATATACATATTATTGCTTTTAACAAGATAATTTTCTCCAAATATTTGTTAATAAATATTTATGCTTTTGTTATGTATAAAAAAAAAGATTTTTGTTATGTTGATCATTTACATGTAAATGTACATGTTGTTACCTTAAATTTAAAGTTCCAGTACTTACAATGTACAATGGTAGGCTACTCATGCCCTGTTGAATTAATATAAAATCGTGATTTCCAACATTTCCATTCCGGCAAATTAATATTTTGTGTGTTAGAGGATTGATCTGGGGTGTGTTTACCGGGTTTAGCCTATAGTGAAAACATCATTCCCACATGTTATTGTCATGATCTGATGTTGTTACATTCTGAATTGCTAGGTCAGTGTTGATCTCTCATCCAAGATCTACTAACATAAATTTATAAAAGTGGTGCGTTTTTATTTCAGTATATTTATGTGCCAGTGTATAAAAAATTAATGGCAGAGTCAGACACAAGATCCCTGCTTCTAATTGAGCTAGAATGTTCAAAACTTTATGTAACTGTTTCTTATAAGTATTGATAAGTGATTTGATTGGTCAAGACTTTGTACCATAATTGAGGTAGAATGGGCAAACTTGGTGTAGATGTTCATTAGGTGAATGTCTTGACTTGAGTTGGCGATTTAAAGGAGCTAAATCGCTAATATTTGAGACCCAGAAATGGACACAAATGGGTCGCAATGCATATAATAATGAAATATGAATGTATATAAACTGATTTACATTTAATCGTGTCTGTTTTTGCTGTAATTTCTAATCAGTTACGTTCAGCAAAATACGCGAGAAGTCTCAATCTCTAGCATCTGGTTATTCCAGTCTACACCGATAATATTTATTGCGCATTCTCTCCAGATAAGAATATGGTGTTACCATTTGACATGACATGTGGAATATCTCTAGCTTTTCTTTGAGTCCCTTGTTACAAATGGTGCTGAAACGCATTATGCATTCGTGTACCAAATTGTAAAATGTTTATTTTGTCTTAAATATTGGATATCAGAAGCCCATGTTTTCATTGTCGAAGACTTTGGATGATAATGCGTTACAGACTTAGCTACTTTAATATTTTCCCCTAAGGCTAAGCAGAGATAAGCAATTTGCTTGGTCGATGCTTTGGGATATAACCATAGCCTGCATGCATAGGCATTGCTTCTAATTGAGGTAGAGTGTTGCAACTACATGAAAACCTTGGCTAAGTGTGATCATGAGCATTTTCTGCTTTGGCTATGAGTTTAGATAAGCAATTTAATTGCTTGGTGCTTTACACAAATATAAATGAGCAATGAATTAATATGTGTCATCTACATGTATTTATTTGTGGACTGAATCCCCGGTTGTACATGGCAAGGAGTAGGGTCGCCTGTCCAACCTCGTGGGTTTTCTCCGGGTCCTCCGGTTTCCTCCCACTGCTAAAGACCCCTACGCGCAAGCAAATTATGTAAATAAAATTAAACCATATGTTAGTCCCGAAATGACCTAGTTTGTGTCGAGTGGACGTTAAACCCCATTTCTCTCTCTCTCTTATTTGTTGATTGGGGGTGGGGGGGGGCATAACATCACTGTTAGCTTGTAATTTTTATCTTAAAATTGCCATTGAAAAATAACAAATTTCTTTTGTCTCTCTGCAATGGGCTAATTAAGCTGTTGGGTCTTTCTTGGATTCGAAACTAGAGATCGACTGAGAACTTTATCAATTCCTAGTTGTCAGGGGGGTCACCTGTCTGGCTGACAAAGCAATGGTAATAACAGAAATAAAACAAGCCAACAGTGAGGCTGATGTCCCCCACCGAAATCCCAAAATAAATAGATGACACATATTCATTAATCACACATTTATATTTTTCAAAAGTATCAAGCAATCAAACAGATTATCACCTAAACACTAAGTTTCATCACTCTCTATCAGATAGAATCAAAGTTATCTTGTCAACCAATGAAATGGCTTAGCTCTGCTTAGCTTTAGCTCGAAATGTTAATCATTGAACTTGGTCAAGACATTCACCTAATGAACATCTATATCAAGTTTAAACATTCTACCTCAATTAAAAGCAGGGTTATGTTCCAAAGTCTTGACTCAAATTGCTTATCGATCCTATAACCTAAGCAACATATTCTCATCATCAAACTTTGTCAAGGTAATGATATAATGAATCTATACTCAGAGTTTCATCACTCTCAGTTAATTAAAACCAAAGTTATTGTGCCCCAAAGCATCAACCAATCAGATTGCGTATCTCTGCTTACCACCGTAAGCAGACAATGTTTATCATCTAACTCCATCAAGGCATTCACCTAATGAACGCCTACACCAAGTTTATCGTGTTCTAAAGTCTCGGCCAATCAAATTGCTTATCGCTCTACTTACCCTGAGCAGAAAATGCTCATTATCGAACTTAGTCAAGGTATTGATGTAATGAAACCATACACTAAGTTTCATGATTTCATCACTCTCACTTAATTAGAACTAACATTATCGTGTCCCAAGGCATCAACCACTCAAATTGCTTATCTCTGCTTACCCTAAGCAGAAAATGCTCATCTTCGAACTCCATCAAGGCATTGATTGACCTAATAGGCCTAGTAGTAGTAATAAACACGTAGTACCGTACACCAAGTTCGGACATTCTAGCTCAATTAGAAATTTAGAGAGTTATTGTGTCCCAAAAAGTGTGACGGACAGACAGACGGACGAACCCATTTTAGTAGTCCCCTGCATTTTAGTAGTCCCCTGCTTTCTTCGACCATATGCTCATCTCCAAATGGCTACGGTAAATGACAGATATTTTCTTGAAAATGCTTTTGTTATGTCGTATATTTTGGGAATATAGTTATCCCCCCTACATCACAATAAATCATTGGTTCTCAACCTTTTTTTAGGCAACGGCACACTTTAGAGCACATGAAAAAAATAGCGGCACACCTGGCTAAATATATATGAATAATATCTGAATTTTCAAAATAACAGCATGGCAAGTCATAGACGGCATACAACCGCAGACACGGGCTAGTCATAGAAACATAGAATGGCTCAAACTAAATTAAGAAAAACACAACTATGAACGTACCAGTAGACACCAGTGAATACTCAATTGGGATCAAGTGGTTTTTCGCATTTTCTAATTGTGCCGTTCGAAATTTCGCGGAACACTTAGGGATCTCGCGGCACACTGGTTGAGAATCACTGCAATAATTCATAAAAGTTAGCTTCATGTATACTCTTCAAAAAAAGCAGGGGATATTGAAATGCAAATACCTATGCAGGTGGTGATATGATAAATAGTCATGGACACTTGACATGCTTTGAGAGTATGTTCACAGATGAAGAACTTATCACCCCAACAGAACCACTGAGCTGCATGTGCGACACGCAATAGCACCATACACGTGGGAGGGGTTCATTGTCAAATTTGACACTTCAAGGAAGGGTTGATGAAAACTGCTGCTTGCTGGTTTATCTTGTCCACATTTGCTTTCCTATCAGTTCTTGCATAAGATTTACTGTTTAGCGTATCTTTGCTTTAGTGTGTTACATTTAATTTGATTGGGAGACGTGTTCGTCGAGGTCAACATCAACCGACAACACTGCAAGAATTGGCCGTGGCACTGCAAGAGAAGTGGGTCAGATTGCCCCAAATCGTGATTGGGCGGTTGATTAGGAGCATACCACGACGAATTGCTGAATGTCTGAGGATTGGTGGAGCAATTACTCATTATTAAGACAAAAATCCAAAACGTCCATTTTCACTTTTGACAATGTATCTCTTTGCGAGTGAAATGGGGCCGTCAGAGAAGCCGCCCATATGAACATTTTATGTTCATGTGTAGGCAATTGGCCTGTTATTAACATACACTGGTTACATCTAATAAAAACTGCAGTGAATTGCCGCAGTTTTGTATTGTTTCTGAATATCCCCTACTTTTTTTTGAAGAGTATATAATAGCCAACATGGAGGCTATATTCTCAAAGTTCATTAGCATAAATAAACAGAATTTTCATTGTGTTTGAATTTCTATCAGTAACCTAGTACTGGAATCCAAAATACATTTTCCTGAAAATGTTCTATATCATGCCATGGAAGGTAATCAGTAATTGAAGATGGCATGTAAAAAGATTGGGAAGGGGAGAGAGAGAAATGGGGTTTAACGTCCACTCGACACAAACTAGGTCATTTTGGGAATAACGTATGGTTTAATTTTTTTATTTCAATAATTCGCTTGCATGTAGGTGTCATTAGCTTTGGGAGGAAACCGGAGGACCCAGAGAAAACCCACGAGGTTGGACAGGCGACCCTACTCCTTGTCACGTACCAGGGAATCGAAACCCCGCCAGTTGACTCAATGACAGACCGTATGATACAGTGCCATCCCCCCCCCCCTCCCAGATTGGGAAGGTAGACCCTACTCCTGCCATATAAAAGTTTGGGATCAAAACCACGCCAGTTTTGTCTGCGATATCACTTCGGTGGAAGCGGACGTTAAATAAAGCTATTTCACACACACCACACCAGTTGACTCAATGACAGACCTAATGATCAAAAGTGCACTTTAGAAATGAAATGAGGTTTAAGGTCCTACTGTTCTGCACTGACCGGGCTAATGCAGACGAGCATACACCATGCAGTTTGCTATGAGCAAAATTTTGCCCAGACAGTGGCACTACGGCCTACTCTTATTTCAAATTCCAAGGGTTCATTTATGTGCATGCCAATGTGTACATGTGATCTCGGTTTTTTGTCCCATCCAAAAGACTAGACACTGTTCCTTGTCAAGCATTCCATCCTGCACCATAGGAACTTCCTCAGCCAACACTGGAAGCAATAGCTATACCAGGTTCCTAACCAGCGTCTCCCACACGTTAGACCCTTTGTCACCCAATAGATAATCTATCAGCTTAAAAAGAGGCCCATCAAATGTTTTTAGTAGAGCTTGGATGTTTCAACCATATCCAGTTTATATCGTCTGCTGAGAATGACGAATGTGGACATATTTTCAATTCATCGTACCTTTGTAAGTAATAAATGGAAACATTTTCTGACTGATATTTAACTTTCACCATATTGTACTTAGCAAGGAATTAAATATCCCTCAAATGACACGCATATACTTTAAATAATTGGTATCTTAAATTAATTTCATAAAAACAAAGATTTTGGTTACTTATTTGTTGTTTATTTCTGTAGGTTATCGGACAAAACAAAATAGATAAGAGGATGAACAAGTGATATAAATGATTATAAATAAGCTTACAGACCAAAATATTCTTCTATATACATATACATATATATAATAATAATAATAATTAATATTAAAACTATAAACACTGTTTGATATGATTGAGAAATTACATCAACATAATTTTAACTTGTTCACATGAAGTTCACAGAAAAAGAGCGGAGTCACTTGTTTGGTTGATTATTTGTATTTCAATATAACATAATGTCCATATGCCAAATACCTACCATAGAAGACAGGTAGGCTTCAGGTGTACGTTTGATGGTACATGTACATATAGTTTCCATATGTTTATAATATATACATGAACAATTTAGATAAAATTGACTAGGTAGTATATGCATTGAGATACACTACACGTACAAATAAATTTAAAAATGTAAATCCTAAGAATTAAACGTAAAAGAATAGTATTTTGAAGATTTTCTGTTATATAATCTTTGTAAACTTTGCGTTGTAAATTATTTAGTATGCCCATATCTAACAAAATTTATGAAATTAACCAACCAACCATTCAGTCTTGGTCTATTAACCATCCACAATTACAGAATAGTTATTAGGTACATGTATATGTACATTCCTTGAGCCCTAAATCATTCACAATAACTTATGCATATTTTTCAATGGCAAAACAAGTATGAATCAGATATTCTATAATTACAGATAAAATTTTAATATAGATACTATACAAAAATTCTTAAAAAATTTCATTTGGCCATAGTTTTATTGAATAAAATCGATAAAATGGCTACATTTCAATTAAAATATGAAAATTTCTTGATTTCTAAGTTCGAAGGAAAGTACCTAATATTTTCATGATCTACAAATTATTCTTTTAACATCCATAATGCATATCTGCTCTTATTCTGTGAATCAGAATTACATATTTTGGTATCCATACCAATATTGAGTAAAGAGTAATTCCATTCAGTGGTTTGTTGAAAGTTATCCATTTGTTATTTATTTTTTTTTTTTTAGTTGTAAGAATAAATTACCATCTATTTCATACTAAAATAAATAATCAATGATTTCACTGAGCTTGTATAATCACTTGATGAAGGCTTAAATTATTCTACAATTTTTATAGGAACAGTGCATCACCTAATTTAACCATAAACTAAACACACTAAGTCTTAATGGTTCAGGATATATTATTACTGGATCTGATTTCTTCATAATACACGATGATGGGCAAGCCAGAACAAAATATCACCTTGTCAAATAAATAGGTCATTTAATGTATTATTGAGCAGTACAATCACCGCCCTGGCCAAAAAAGCCAGTCATGTGTTCCCAAGTTGGAGAACTGCTCTTGTCTCCCTTGGTTAATTTTCAAACAGAGAAATTCCCAACACCCAGTTTATCTAAGAAAATAATAAAATAAACCGAACGGCTTCCACAGCTTCTCTATCTCTCTCAAACTGATCACACACTTACAGCAGCACAACTTGAGCACTTTTCATTGTAATATGTTATAAGCTTTTGTTTGATGCTTTTATTTTACAAAATGAAGCAGGATCAAATCAACGAAAATTGACATCATATCATCCATTGTAACTTGTTTCACTGGGATATTATATACTTCATTTCAGTATCACACTCAGCTCATTTCTATTTTTTCACTTAACTGTATTACCTTCCAGGGTAAAATAATTTATCTTGTTCATTTTTTAAATAATCCTTTAAAATATCTCATGCTATCGTTTTTCCCTCATCTACGAAAATCATCAATTGGTTTCACAATTCCTTCTACAAAGACAAAATATGATGATTTAGTGATAAAATTGCTAAAAAGAAGAAATTAAGGTTATACCTATGATTTGATGATCCTATGATCAAAAATAATGCTTAAATGAATTTTTGTGATAATGGCGAAAATTTGACAAATTAGACACTAGTAATTGCTTACCGTTATACACCCTAAGGATTGCTTCACAAACAAATTTATACTGACTCTGAAATATGAATAGAACATAATTAATAATTATGTACAAATATCAGTCTTGACACAAATAATGAATTTGAATAATCAAATAATGGACTAATGTGGCACTAAGTCTAAAGAGTTTGATATTTCAATCAGACACTGATCACCATTATAGAGCATTTTATTGGTACTGATATACAAGCACACAAACAGGCAACATGTATATGTCCACCACCAGATTTTCCTGTTTTCTATACTTACAGAAGTTTGAATCAACATGGCTCTTTGGTCACGCATGTTTTTTACTATTTGCAGGGGTAAACATGTCTGATTAGCTTCTATTAAACACATTGCTGTTTCCATTGTTATTAAAACCCCTGTCCTACCAATGCCAGCACTGAAACATAATAAATTCGTATATAATCATAAAGATAGTTATTTACTGATCTAAACAACTGACTAAGTAACCAGCGGCTGCCAAGCAGGATACGCCCACATTTTTGAGAGATGGATAGAGAACAAGCTAAAAAGAAAGTGATTTTTCCTACAATCAAGGGCCATAATTAATGAAGTTACAATTCAATATGCGCAAATATCGAAAGGAACCAAGATCTTTGGGTTATAAACATGCATTTCAAGTTTCATCAAAATCGGATTGAAATTGTAACTTCCACAGGGTCCACAACCTTGATATACCATATTTTTACACCTTTCGCGTATAAGCGGCGGCCACTTTGTCCGGCAGTTTGGGTTTGATTTTCAGGAAATTTGAACTCAACCTTTATTATGGTGTTATGGTGATATATTCAAACGATTTTTAAAATCAGATAATAACTGTGACCTTCAGAGGGACCACAAGCTAAAAGAGGCGATTTTTCGTATAATCAGGGGCCATAATTCATGAAGTTACGATCGGATATGCGACAATATCGAAAGGAACCAAGATCTTTAGGTTACAAACATGCATTTCAAGTTTCATCAAAATCGAATTAAAATTGTGACCCATACAGGGTCCACAACCTTGACATATACCCTATCTTTACACTATTCATGTACAAACGGCAGACATTTTGTCCGGCAATTTTGGTCCGATTTTCCCCAAATTCGAACTCAACCTTCCTTAGGGTGTAACGGTGATATAATAATCCATTTTTTTAAATCGGATAAAAATTATGACCTATATAAGGTCCACAAGCTAAAAACGTGATTTTTCGTATAATCAGGGGCATTAATTCAGGAAGTTACGATCCGATATGCGATAATATCGAAATGAACCAAGATCTTTAGGTTATAAACATGCATTTCAAGTTTCATCAAAATCGAATTAAAATTGTGACCCATACAGGGTCCACAACCTTGATTTACCATATTTTTACACTATTCGCGTACAAACGGCGGCCATTTTGTCCAGCAATTTTGGTCCGATTTTCATGAAATTCGAACTCAACCTTCCTTAGGGTGTAACGGTGATATAATAATACATTTTTTTAAATCAGATAAAAATTATGACTTCTATTGGGTCCACAAGCTAAAAACGCGATTTTTCGTACAATCAGGGGCCATAATTCAGGAAGTTACGGTCCGAAATGCATGAATATTGAAAGGACCTGAGCTCTTTGGGTTATAAACTTACATGTCAAGTTTCAACAAAATCGAATTAAAATTGTGACCCATACAGGGTCCACAACCTTGATTTACCATATTTTTACACTATTCGCGTACAAATGGCGGCCATTTTGTTTGGCAATTTTGGTCCGATTTTCACGAAATTCGAACTCAACCTTGCTTAGGGTGTAACGGTGATATAATAATACGGTTTTTTATATCAGATAAAAATTATGACCTCTACAGGGTCCACAAGCTAAAAACGCGATTTTTCGTACAATCAGGGGCCATAATTCAGGAAGTTACGGTCCGATATGCACGAATATCGAAAGGAACTGAGATCTTTGGGTTATAAACTTACATTTAAAGTTTCAACAAAATCGGATAAAAATTGTGACCTCTATAGGGTCCACAAGCTAAAAACGTAATTTTTCGTACAAACAGGGGCTATAATCCATGAAGTTTCGATATCGAAAGCAGCCTAGATCTTTTGGGGATAAACCTATATTTCAAGTTTTGTCAAAATCGGACAGAATTGTGACCTGTAGAGAGTCCACAAACAAATTGTGGACGGACAGGGGCGACGACAATATACGTCCACATGAAAATGTGGGCGTATAAAAAATGCCTGAATGATGGTTTTCAAATTTTTAGGGTCAGCAGCAATAACTATATGAAATTGACGGGCATTTCAATGAGTGGCATCCTTACAAAAATTTTAAAAACTCTGACCTATGATATATTTACTAGATTTGTGGACAGACAGACCATAAGGGTTGACAAGAATATACTCCTACATGAAATGTGGCCATATGAAAATATCTAAAATGCGAAATAGTCAAAATGGAAATCATCTTGATTTTACCTGCAATGGACGACTGTAGGTTCCACCATGCCTGCTCGATTCTGTCTAACTTTAACAACAAAATCTAAGAAATCACTAGGGTCATCTGGTACGCCATGATCTGGCCAAGAAATATATTGCATGTGTCGTATGTGCCGTTCTTCATTTGTTTCCACATGAGTCAAGTTAAACTCACGGAAAGCAAATGATGTTGCATCCTCCTCTTTTACACAGGTAACTTGCAGTTCACCAAAGTCTTGAGTTTCGTATAATTCTGGCCAATATTGATGACATTTAACTCGTCCTCTTTCTACTTTAGTCGTTAACATAACAACCAATGTACAATGTTGCTCCCAAACCATCTGTTCAAAAAAAAAATTTATCTGTTAATGGTTCGATGTGTCATTTGCATTTTCACTAAAATATCAAATTTCTTATGGCTTAATCCTCCCAAAATATGTGCTCAGATTGATTATTTAACATTTAATTAAGAAAACCTAATCAAAATACATTTGCTAGACGATCTCCCTGCTTGGATTAAACTGTATTTAAACTAGGACAATCAGGTGATGACGTTTTGTTATAGAGAGCAGCATAAATCAATGAAATTTCAATTTATTCCAACTCAGAAGTGAAACATGTTTCCTTTGGATTGAACTGCTCGTGGGTCAGGGATCGAATGTGTCAAATAATATAACAGTTATATGACATACCTGCCAGAAATCTGTACATGTATTTTGCAGTGGACCTTGAGCTGCTATATATCTATTGACTACACCACTACCTGGTATCTCCATCTATAATATTAAACATTAAAGAGTCATTAGAACTCTCATCAAGAAAACAGATTAATCAATATCTTATGATGTATTCAAGTTAAAGGAGGCAAGACTTTAACTCAGTATCATCCACAGTCTTCAACATTGCAAACATGACTTATTGGTCAATTTAAATCAACATTGACATTGTTATCTTACCGTGAAAGAGGGGCTTCTGATATCCAATATTTAAGACACAATGAAAATTTTAAAATTGGCACATGTATCGCCAAAGAATAGCGGTTTTGCTCCTTTAACTCACCTACTTACCGGAAATCGAGGCACTGACTCAATTAAAGTAAGGTATTACCAACTAGCTTATGTTAAGACTCTTTGAACACGGCTCAAAATGATCACCTACCTAATTGTCACATACAATTGTATATCAATTATAATTAGACACTGGTCCCTCAACTCATGTTCAGGTAACCTACATGTAATTCTACTAAGTGTACCACAGTAGATATTATTAACTTGCCCACTGCTCATTTCCCAGTTCATATATAAAAGTATATATAAAATTTACTGAAACATTCATAAAACCAAATACTGTCATATTAAGTCCGTCTTTATTAGCCCAGTCGGTGCAGAAAAGAAGGACGTTAAACCCCATTTCATTTGTCAAATATATGTAATTATAGAGAGGAACTGAGAATGGAATTGCAGGTGACGTTACTTATACTTGTGTTTTGACATTTGATTTATTATCGATCTTTTAGAATCTGAATACATACACTTTTCTATAGCCAAGACACCAATATTTGAGATCGATTCATTGATCATTAAATTCAAAGCCTGATTTTATACTTAGTGGAATCTACATCACAAGTCCTGGCCTACAAGCAGATTTGGAGAGTTGCGAAAATGTTTGGTATGCAGATGTCGAAAAAATAGAGGATTTTATATAATGATTTTCAGACTTATCAATATAAAACCAAAACAAATTAGGCGTGAGAGAGAGAGAGAAATGGGGTTTAACGTCCACTCGACACAAACTAGGTCATTTCGGGACTTACATATGGTTTTAATTTTATTTCAATAATTTGCTTGCGCGTAGGGGTCTTTAGCAGTGGTAGGAAACCAGAGGACCCAGAGAAAACCCACGAGGTTGGACAGGCGACCCTACTAATTGTCACATACAACCGGGGATTCGAAACCACGCCAGTCGACTCAATGACAGACTTTATGATGCAGCGCGCGCACGCTAACCATTCAGCCATCCAACCCCCCCAAATTAGGCGTATTTGTGTACCTACGGATAAGTGACTGAAGAGTGAAGAGAAAGAATTTTCAAGGTCTACTTGACAATTGTTTAGCAGATGTGTGACAATCTGCTTTTTGAAAATCTTTCCTTTGGAAGAGGGGCAAATGTATTGCCTTCTGCCGTCAATATTAATGCCTAATTTCAGACTAAAATAATGGCCAATTAGAACCATGAATTGAAATTTTCACTACAACAGACAAATGTTTTAAACTTACATTTACATAATTAGCATTAACATAATCTCCCATAGAACTTCCTTTTAACACAACTCTAGTCTGATCATCTGATGAAAATAATAAAATAGTTATATTCAAAATCATAATAACTATGTAAGTAAAAAGTGGTTTAAATTACTCTCTTGTCTATGAATAATGTTCACTATGCTACAATCTTCAATTGGCACATGCTATATACTTCAAGACTGTCTGGTATAACTTGATGCAT
Source organism: Patella vulgata (assembly GCF_932274485.2). NCBI lineage: Eukaryota > Metazoa > Mollusca > Gastropoda > Patellidae > Patella > Patella vulgata. The sequence goes on from NC_065887.2 coordinate 29,876,793, forward strand.
TGACATCACAGACCACATATGAAAACATCTAATTTATACATTTTATACATAGTCATGGGTATGGATAACAGATCAACAAGTTTGACTACTTACAAGGTGAAATATCCCTATAACGATTTTTGGCTATATTACATTCTAAACGAGCTGAATTCATTGACATGTTTGGCTTTTTACGATATAATTGCTGAAATAAACAATAATATAAACAACTGTTAAAAGTAAATCATACAAATATAAATCATTTATTTCACAAAACATTTATCATTCGTGTAAATACTATGTACTCATTTGAATAAAAGTGTAAAATTTTGTTATGTTAGAGCAGGTTAAATTTTGGGTTGGGAATACAGATTATCTTTTTATGGAGATACACAGTCGTAATGGATGCATTAAAAGGAATCTGTATGTAAATATGATCAATGTTTTCTCAGGACCTACAATTTTGGTACTATCCTACAATTTTGGTGCTATCCAAATGATCCTTTGCCAAGAAAAACATTCTCTTCATTTTCATGGCTAAATTAAAGAGGCCAAAATCAATCATTTGTAAATGCTATTCAAGAAATGAAAGATCATTTGTTTTTACCTCAAACTGTGCCAAAGCAGCTCCACTTTCTAGACTTTCTTGTAATAATAAAAGTGATGATTGTAATGTGTTACTATTATTGGAACTAGCAATGGTGTGTGTTTCTGGCGTATAGGAGAAATCAGGTTCTTCAGAAGCATCTTCTCCAACATAAACTGAAAGATAAAAAAAAGATATAATTATATAATTAAGTGAAAATAAGTAATTGAAATAAGATTAATAGAATTTATGTAATTGAGAGCATTTTAGAAGAAAATAATATTCGACATCATTCAAGTAAATGATACGCATGCCATACTACAGCTGCTATTTACCGAATGAATATTTCTTGTGCATTACCAAAATTGTATTGCCACATTGTTTTTCCAGTTGATCAATCTGACTGCACTGTCAATAGAATTGGTTCTGATGGCAATAACATTGTTTGGTATTTAACTTGCAGTAATTAGATTTATGGCATCACACAAATTATTTTGTTTCATATCTGACATAATTTCTTGCTCTGTCACATGTAGTGGACAGTTTGTTGTCCTCCAATTTAATATCATCAATGTCAATTTAAAGCGAGAATTTCATATTTTCTAAGAAAGTCAAAACATAATTATTTCTGTCTTTTGATCAATAGGTTATCAACTCACTATTATATGATCATAGGCATTATTTCCCACACTTAAAAATCATTAACACAGTAAATAATAACACAATTACCTCCCTTGTTTTCCTATTACCCCCATGGAATAGCTATTCAAACATTTGAAATTTGAAGTTGAAAATGATATTTTTGCCCATTTCTCAACTGGCAATAGTGAATTATAGGATTAATAGGATTATTCTTTAACAAGGTAGGACTGTTTATAGATACCATCTATTTTAAGGCTTTATTTTAATAAATTTTAAAAATATAACTTAAAAATATGAAATTGTAACTTTAAGAAAACTTCTTACCATTAGGTCGAACAATTAAAACTAATTCTCCCGAATGAGTTTCCCGAGAAGCTTTTATAAACATGACAACTTGTTCGTGCGTGTGTTGTGACATATCTCTTCCATTAATAAATAATACTTGATCACCCTCATTTAATCTGGGAATAGATAGGTCAGCTGGCGTATTGATGGCTACCCTTGATACTATAATAGGCATTCCCTGATCTGCACCTCCCTGAAATAGACATATTCATTAAACATAGTACAATGCATTGAACAGTATAGCATCATTCTTACAGAGATAACAATAAGGCAAGATATTTATCATTCAGAAGGCATCTCCCGGAATTAAGTTGTGTCTTCTCTGGGAATACATATTTAATTTTACAATGTTCATGTATCATTTGTTTTGTCTCTCTTCTTATATAAGCAGACTGTGCTTACAGGAAATCTAATAACAATTACTACAGAGCTCATATATATAAGGGTAAATTTGTTAGATTGTAACTGGCATTTCCATGAGTAATATTAAAATAATGTATAACAGTGTTAAAATATAAATTTAATAAAACTTAATAATTACCTTAACATTAAAACCAAATCGACCTTGCTCGTCAGGCTTCATCCGTATGGTAACCAGACAATGTCCATCTGTGAAGCCATTAGTTGTGGGTTGCTATAGTTAAAATCAAATTAAAATTAATAAAATCATTAACTGCAATTCCCTTTTTCAGTTTCCTTTGGAAATTCAAAAACTGTAGCCTACTCATGATAGGTTCATTTTGCTGAAAGTACTGAAAGCCTTATCTTGGAGGTAAACTATAAGATAGTGCAATAAACTAAGATAGCGGTTTATATTATATATCTGTACATACATCATTCTTCACATCACACTATGTAATGACACAGCATCTCATATAATCCCACACACTGTATCTTACATTCATCATTAACAGATTATCTCTCCAGAATTTAGCAAGTTTCATTCAAAACAGATAAAAATAGAGGTCACTGGGATGAAGTATATTTTAATATAGAAATACACTCCATCAGATTAAGCGAAATGCCTGAACATGAACTTTAATCTATTTCTTTATTAATATAAAGCGTCATCAGCAAATTCCAATAGGCAGAGATATAGTACATGCTCCTCAACTATACAGAAATTATCTACGGGCATTTGATAAAGCTTTAAGGGCATTGAGTAGTCTAAGATACGCACTAACTTTTCAACACCATCTTATTAAGACTTTGCACACTTGTTCCATGTGTAAAATAACCTACCAGAGGACACATAACAGTCCGACAGTTTGTTGTGTAATACTAATAATGACGATACAAGCGGAAAGGAAAAAACTATTTATAGCAAACAAGAAGCTTTCCCCGACTAGATCAGTTCTTGAATACATTATGTTGTTGTACACACTGTTCAAGTCATCCGCAATAACAATCATGGCCGCCTCCAGCAGCAGTTTCACACTGGTCATTGACCTCTGTATACATGTATGACATCAGAAGGAATTCCATCTAGTCAAAGACGCGACTGAAACATGGCTAATTTCATTTTTTGATGGTCGAAGACTACCATTTTTGAATATACAAAATGATTTTGGGATCGGCGGAGTAAATATTTACTTTTTACATCCAAATTGTTGTATTTTAAACCTTGTTGTGGACGTATTCAAAGAATTTTCCGGAAATCACAAAATCTTGTTTGAAAGTAAATAATCAACAAAGATTTTAAAATACATGTACTTTGAGTTGATATTTTATAACGTTTTTGGTGTCGAAATGTCGCTTTTAACCTCTACTTTCAATCCACAGAAGGGATTATTGATATCTCTTTTTAGCATGTACTAACAGAATTTCCAAGAAAACTCATCGTTTTTTGGCTTTTCCATGTATACCAGACAAACCACAGTCTATAGCCAAAAATTGTTTTGTTGTCATCAGTACCCTTTATTATCATGCTTCTGGGCCCAGTTTGGAACATAGTTGGTAAATAAAACTGGTATATTATTGGTGATTAATATATAGTTTATCACCCACAAAAAACAAAAAAATGTCATATCTCATGAACAAAAATTACAGTGCTAGCTTTAAAATGTGTATTTCAGACTACTAAATGTCCCTAAGAAAGTGAAATTACCGAGCAATTCATATTCAAACAAAATTGTATTCAATTAACAGTTAAAATATAATACACATGAATCATTAATGATATTATTTCAATCATTCAATAACACATCAAATAACATCTATCATCCATGTACTAAATACACAAACTATCAGATAAGACTCTAAGAGCATTAACTACTTTGAAGGAGAACACTCATACTTTCCAACACACCATTAACTTAAATTTATCTATGGAAGCACCTGCAATATGTAACAAGTACTAATACTGTAAACTAAAACTCTGTATACATACATACTTATTTTCATTCTTTGTGTAAAACAAATCGGACACAGGGTACTTAAAATTCTGTTTTTTCTGCTATTGCCTGGGGTTGTATATATTGTCCCCCTCCAGACAAAAGATCAGACAACATTCTTTGACCTTTGATAACGGAAAGTTGAAGCTGTATTCTTACCTTTTTATTGTTATTATTAGTATTATTCACATGAACTAATCCAAACGCTACTGATGAACCAATACGACACTGTCTAATCACATATTCCGCAATTTCATTCACAGCTTCATCACCAGAACACTGTTTAGCTATAGATTTTAAAATACTCGGTGATGTTTTATTAGTAGATCTTGTAGGAGATCGACTTAATGATCTTTTAAAATTGATAGATCTAGATGATGATGATCCGGATGAATTTGAACGACTTGGTGTTTTAAAACTAACACATCTTGACGGAGAAACAGAAGAGTTTAGTCGTTTTAGACATGATTTGAAAGCCTGAGGTCGCTCCAATGCGCTTCCTATAGAATTTGAACGCTTGGCTTTGAATGAAGTCTTTTCAATAATATCTCCAACAGATGCAAAATCATGACGTTTTTTTAAAGTTCTGCTATAAGAAGTCCTGTCTGAATTTGTGTGTATTATTTCATCTGTATATTGGGACAGTGGACGTATGTGTTTTGATTTGGGTATCACAGGATTGCGTAATTGAGATTTCAAAACTGGCTGTGTCCGTTTTAATTTTACTCTGGGTTTCTTAGAAATTGGAGTAGTTTTCATTTTGTCAGCACTGTCTGAAGAATCAGTCTCGTTTAATGAACTTGATCTGTATAAAGCACTAACGGTAGATGAATTGGAAGTTACTGAACTCCTTGATGAAGGCAGCGAGGAATTGTCAATCACATCGTCAAGAACCATTCCCAGCTTCTCTTTTGACATTACAAACTGATTGCATTCTAAATGATCTGTTGATCGTAATTTTGGTCTATTCTTTTGATTTATTGGTTTGATTTTGAGTTTACCAGCTTTTTCAATGGGAGTGGCCATATAAACCAACATGGTTTATACAGTGTCTCTATTACATGGCACAGCAAAAATACTCCACCTAAATTTCACTGGTGTAATCCCTGCTCTATGTGAATCATTACCAAATATGTTCTTTACCCTTTCCAACATTCAAATTCAAAAGAAAGCCTTTTCACAATGAGTGAATGACTAACATAAAACAGCAAAATAAATAATATTTCCTTTATAATACACAGAGGAAAATCTGATTTTTAAGAAACTTTCTAGAAGCACACAATACGCAAGCACAGCTAATTAATTCAGTGTTGTCGACACATAAATACCTGTGCATATATCTCTACTAGATATGACATATTAGAACTTGAACAGACGTCATAAAATATGTCCACACATCTACTGCTGTAACCATTTAAAAACACACAACTTAAAACACTATTTACTTAAGTTATTTCACTGTAGTCATTAACAACAAATCCTAATTTAATTTGAAAACATTGCACCGGTGTCATGTAGTTCCGACTATTTATATTACAACTAGATGATAATCATCACACAAGTTACCACTTGAGGCGTAGTCCCATAAAATTGGGAGTCAGCTATGAACAGACGTGAACGTGTATTCCAGCTGTGATTATCCCTAATCGATAAACAGCTATAGAATTGGCTATTTCTTACATGAATGGTATAATAGATGAACCATCCTGTCACAGCTTAGTATCAAATAGTTCGATATGGTTTTAAGTAAAATTGGGTGTCCTCAATAATAGCGTGTGTACGTGGGGTAAATATCCTCTCAATGTAAGACACATCAGCTATTCCAACCCCGACCTTGTGAATAGAATATCTGAGGTCAACATTAACTGTCTTTAAACGTTTGGTTATAAATCACTAACATTCTTGAATAACTAAAGAATAAACAAGGTGTTAATAGCTATCCAGGTATTGACATACTGATAAAATCCTTCAATATTTAACTAAATCTATTTCACAATTCAAGATTCACATTTCAAATCCTGCATTTCAATACGTCACCCTAGTTTAGCAGTCAACCCACTGACTGAGTACAGGAGTTAGGTTTTAAAAAGGAGTGTCTTACAGTTGACAGACTCACAATATCTACACCGTCTCTTTTGTTATTCTTCATCCTTTATGTCACAAAAGGTTGAATATTTCTACAGTAAACTCCTTAATACATGCACAAGTTTATTACTGCCTTGAATGTTAAATGCATGGAGAAAACACTGTTCTCAACATATATTTATAATTGCACAGGTGATACAAGACATAAAGGTGGGAGTGGAAAGGGAAGGTTTGTGCCAATAGTTAAATTTAATCCATATTATATTATTAGAAGTAGTATCCTTAACTTTATAACTATGTATAATTTATTTCTCAATCCCCTTCACACTAATCTTTTACTTTTTCTCAAAACAACTTCATTCAAATGTTCACAACTATATATGAGCATACATCTTCCTCAACTCATAAATTATGTATATCTAATCAATTTCCTGTGCAGCATGGAAGATAATTTTAGAGATTAGGTAAATTACAAACTAAACGCTACTGACAGACATAAAACTTATCATTTTAAGCACACATGTCAATACTGAAGTTATATGATAACATACATGTACATTTATATCTACTAATATCATATTTAAAGGTACTTGATCATCCTAACAGAAGTTCAAATTCAAATTATTTTATAATGTAAAGAGGGCATGAAATAACTTATTTACATGAGTCCAAAAATCAATTCAGATCAAGCACATAAAGACATATCATTAGCAATATCCTTTCTGTCAAATTGATTACTTTTTCACCAAGTGTTTTTGAGTCCCTTTAATTCATTTGAAATTCAAAATCAAAAGTACACAACTATTCATTTTAAGTTTTTATATTCCTATCCAAACTGAATTCTCTCATTATTATGTTTATGTGGTATTTAACACACAATCACCACTTTTGACAATTAAACTGAGGCTTTAACCTTTAGTGTGAAATATATCTCTAGCTCTAACCCCTTTGACATTCCAATGATGACCTTAATGTTTGTAGTAAGGTCTTGCATTATGTTTAGAGTTGTCGAGAATAGCCAGAGGCATGGTGTAAGAGAAGAACAAATGTTTGGAAGATATTTACTGGACATGTTTTAGCGGTAATTAAGATGACCGCAAGAAAGTTGTCTCATCAGTACAAAATAACAACACCCACTTGTTTATAGCTACTAACAGAATTTAAAACTCTATGAAATATAATCCAGAACTCAATTTCATTCTTAATTAAATTAGAATAATGCATCCATTTGAGGTAAAGGCTTCCTGGAATTTTAATGGAGACCAAATAGAGTTTACTGTTTACGGACAATTCTGAATGAATAAACAATTTTTTTCAATCTAAGCTCAATATTAGTTCATCATTTTCATTTACACAAGTAAATAGTTTGTACAAATTATTTTTATTTTTTCCTCCTAATTAACAATTCAATATAAACATTATCAACCAAAATCCATTTGAACTATTTGTTTCACATTATTACTATTTGCTTTACATGTCTAAGCATAAATGAATAGATAAGTTTTTTATATATGCAGATATAGATAGATTAAATATTTGGGACAATTTTACCACATGCAGTATATCTACAACATGAAGGGGAGTTCAATTTATTAATTGCATGGTTTTTAAACAATCCAAATAACTAGAGGAATTACCTTACATATTTGACATCATGGAAAGACCAATTAACACTAAAAAAAGGGTTTTCTAAAACATTTAATAGCTTGATATGGTTCATTCCAACCACTCTGATAATGCTTTGAAAAAGAAAATGTCCAAAGGTGATTTCTAGAAATGTCAAATCATCAATGAAGATAAACCATATACATATTTTATCATAATAAAACATAATGTATTTTGTAATAATCAAATTGTAATGTACTACTATAGCTTCATTCAGATACCGATAATCAACTCGCTTGGGCCTTAAATGTTATATAAATTATTAATTAGAGATTTATTAACATGACAAGGCCGTAATCAACTCTTGATGCCATAGGATGGCTCTTCGATTTTAAGTAGATTAGAACAGCTTGGCCATTTGATGATTTGATTTAAAAATGGAGAAGTGATGCTAAAACTTGAATGACCAATACAATTGTTACGATCAATGCATACATCTTTTCAAAACTACATCCATTGACACATTTCGCTCAAAATAAAGTAATTTGAATGGAATTTTCAATATATTCATATTGCATTATCTAGTTTTGAACGCCCAGCTCTTTATTTAAATCTTATATAATGCCGCTTTAATATATCAGTATGTACATCAACTAATGTACTTCAAATCAATATTACATTATAACCTTTATAAGAGACATATGTTGTACTTTGATAAACTTACATCGTTATGACTTATTCAGCAGTTACACTGATCAATACAAACTAATAATAATCCTCCTACAACATACACCTTTTTACAGACTTAAAGTGACACAAGTACTTATGTAGAAAAAAAAGGAAAGTTTAAAGCAATCAATTTTCACAATAATAAAATCAATGTTACCAGGATCTGATCTGGCCCTGATAAACTTTCAAAAAAATTGCAACCATTTAAACTAGTTGTGCCCAAACCCTTCTTGTTTTAACACACATGATTTTATATCCAAAAGCTTGCTCTTACTTGAAATACTCATTCTATGGCACAACATGCCTTCCCCTTTTTTTGAAATGTCAGTTTGCATTTGAACATTTATTATTAATAATAACTGAATAATTGTCATTTATGTAAGGGTTTTATGACCATATTCTTTGAAGTTAGCTCTTGATTATGTCAGAGTTTTCATCTATTTATTATATAGGTTTGTCCTATTTTACTGAGTCTAACTTGGGTCAAATTTAAACAACTAGGTAACCTCATTCACTATGTAAACTAGTCATATTCTAGAGATAGAATAGACAAGCATTAAAATGGCTTATCTCAACTACTGGAATGTCAGGTTAAAGCAATACGACCTCTATTTCATTAAAGCTATCCTCCTTTGTATTAAAACAATGGGATTTACAGACCCCTTTGTTGTCATGAATAAATCATAGCCATTAGATCAATCTTTAAATAATGAGTAAATATGTACATTATATTTATCTCCTCATCACTGACCACTTTCAAAATCAAATATTTCAATGGTAATGTATAAAGTAACATGTACCAATAGTTGATTCTGACTCTCTCAGCTTTTGATTTGTTACAATCTGTGGTTTTCCTGCACTTACACAGTACATGTATTATTAAAAGATACCTGTTCTTATATCTTTGCAAATTATTACATCCCCCACCCTCCTCCAACACACACACACATTAATTTAGCTTACAGAATATTCCAAAATTTCAAAATAAAAAATAAATAAATAAATAAAAACGCTACAAAATACTCAAAACACATTTGCCAATGTATTTTACTATAAGTTTAATGTAGAAATTTTGTTATCAATTCATAGAAACCAACCATTTCCAGTCTTTCCATGTGGTTAAAACATACCATATTATTGTCATTTACAACCTTACTGAATCTTACAAATCTCCACATTTCTCATATACACCATTTGAAAACTCTCAATTCTTAAATTGGTTAGGTATCAAAATAATGTTTGTTAATGTAATTTACAGTAAGTGATGTTACTGAAATATTAACGATGGGAACCATTCAAGTATTTTGCAAGTACAGGAGCTTAAACTGTAGAATTGGGTTTATCCATCTAACTATTCAAGTAAAATTAGATCACAATTTTGTTGATCCTTAAAACTTTCTATCAACAGCATGTAAAGCAAATCCGCCAAATGGATGTACATGTAATCACGATAAGGAAATTGTTTAAATTTTACTACATGTACATTAAAGAAGAATAAGTATGACAGGCTCCATTTCTTTGCATGTTAGTATATTTTGGGTTTCATATCCCGTAACTTACATCCCTGAATATCACTACATAAAATTTGATTGTCTAAGTTAATATTCACTTAGATTTTTAAATAAGGTTTCCCATGTTAGAATTATTTCTTTTACATGAAATTGCACATGGTTGAGTGCACATACATATTACTTAACCTTTTCTTATCATTAACAATTCATTACAAGGTTCTAATCAAACATCTTATTGAAATCATTTCAAAATTCATGTTGAAGTATGTATTCGACTTCATGGGAATAAAAATGATTATCATAGCAATATTTTTTAACATGAACTTCAATAACCAAGTTATATAAGTGTCTCACTGAATTCTTGTTTAAACTAGAAGAAAAGAAAGAAAAAACCCACATCACTGCCATCTTTCATCTAATTTACTGAATCATGAAGCGTAAAATAAAATACTTGATAAATGCCAATGCCTGTCCAGTCAAGTATATGTTTAAGTAAAGAGTTGAGACGTCAAGGATTATGATAGAGAATATCGCTCCATTTAACAACAACAATAAAGTAAACGAGAGAGATAGACTACAATATAATATACAGAAACAGTTTTATATAGCTAACTATGTTTACAAGTATATAAACCGCATACCATGAATATTTTGAAAACTGTAACCCCCAAAAACACATTCACGTTCAAAATATCAGTCAACACGAAAAATGACAAGAAAAACAAATACTTTCACTCCTAAGACAAATTAATTTGCATATAAATTTTTTTACAATTTGTTAATTTAATTTCTTTATCACTAAAATGATAAATATAAAGAAGGCAACAAAAAAAAATATATATATATATTACCAGTTTTGTGGAAAGAATGTCACAGTGCGTTGTGATTCAAGTCTCAAAAACTGTATCTCACTAATCTCAGTCTCAAAAACTGTATCACGTCACAAAAACTCTTTATCTTTAAAATGCTTACAAGGATTCCATGGCGGCAGGGGCAATAACTAAGAAAATGTGTATATGTCACTAAATGGGATTTTCTAAATCAAGGTTAAAAAAACCATCTAATAATCTTAGTTTTTCAGTGTCCCTCTGCATAAAATTAATTAATGCACCACTCTGGAATCTTATTGTGTATACAAGCGTATTTTTTCACCCAATCGCACCGATTTTTAAAATCATTTGTAAAAAAAATCGCCCATGTGCCAGTTCACAGCGACAACGATTCTGCTCTGCAAACCATTCGCCTGACTGATCAAACATATCTAGCATGTTAGATATTTTTTGGCCAAACCATTTTCATACGGCAATCAGAGACATCATTGCTATCACATGATCTCAAAATGGCTGCCTTGAGTCTGACAAATGAAGAACTGATTATTCATCGGTCATAAAGGCCTTGCCTGTTTGACGTCCAGATTCCAGAGTTTTAGAAGCACATAAATAGGAGCTACCACAGCAATCTTAAGTTTTCGGCAATTCAACATTCTGCACAAGTCACGTGATCAACGTAATTTACTCTCAGAGTTGTGTACGCTCTTCAGACAATCGCTACGTGTGCCCGTTTGTGATTGGACGTAAAAAAATCACTGGCAAATTCCAAGATCAGGCAAAAAAATACACTTGTCTGCTCATTGCTTTATTTGTAAGTTTTTAAATTATTTTAGTAGCCTTTAAATTGTTTAGAACACTTGACTTTTATTAGTTGATAATATTAATTACCGGTATCTCATTAAATGAGATGAGTTTTTATCCTTTTTCCAAAGATTGGAAGAGCAGAAATAAAGAGAGTCAGAGAGAGAAATGGGGGTTAATGTCCACTCAACACAAACTAGGTCATTTTGGGACTATCATATGGTTCAAATTTATTTCATGAATTCGATTGCATGTAGGGGTCTTTAGCTGTGGGAGGAAACCAGAGAATCCAGAGAAAACCCATGAGGCTGGACAGGTGACACTACTCGTCAATTACAAGCAGAGAATCAACGCCACAGACTTTATGAAGCAACGCGCACAGGTTAACCAAATCGGACACCCAATCCCCTGAGCAGAAATAATGGTTGACAGTACTGGAGTATGTCAATTTCCATTTAAATTGTAATTTACTCATTACTATTTTTAACCTATTTTTGTGTAAAACACAAAATAAATTTCCTGGTATAAGATAAGTACATATCAAACATTATAAAAACATTTATCCTGTGATACACTATAACAATGGTGTACTACCAATCCTATATTTTGATATTATCTTGATATTTCCATTAATATCCTGTAGTAATTTCTATCATAATAAATTTATATCCTGTTGACTAGTTGTCATACTCTTGTGGTCAGTTAAACAATAAATATTAGAAGGCTAATATATTCTTGATCCATTAATATCCTCATAAAATGTGTATCACACCAAACACAGCTGCTTGCCTCTATGACCCTTTTATTCTTAATGTGAACAGTTAACATTAGAAGTTGAGACCAGTCATCACAGGTGTTGGAATAAATTATTGATGCTTGTTGCTACTGTTTATAATTAGTTTCTTCACCTTCCGTCATACACAATCATTAAAACTGACTACTCATTCTACAGCAATCAATTTACATGAACTATATTGATTTTTTTAATAATTAGCTTTGACTAATTGTTATTGAACTCATGACCAATTAGAATTTAAAAATGTTTTTTCTGGCGCATTAGACTTATTCTGTTGATCAGAACAGATATGTAAACAAGTTATGTAAACTTGTGCCAGATACGACTTCTGGTGTACATAGTTGCACCATTTTTAATCTGTATTTCATATTACAGTACCTTTATGTACGTAGATCTGTCAACACTCCCGAAATTGACACTCTTATAGTAATGAGTTGTCATTTGCATTTTTTGCTAAAATATCAAATTTTTTATGGTCTAATTCATGCTATCTGATTGATTATTTAACATTTATAATTAACAAAATAAAATCAAAATACAAACGCCAGATTCAATCAGATTTTAAATGGGCCTGCCTACATATTATCTTTGTATATACTGAATGGAACTAAACCATTTTTGGACTGGTATTTCTATAGTATTAGACATTCATCTTTAACAATATTGCAAGGAATTTCGCAGACAAAAAAAATGGCGACAAACTTATTACATTGAGAGCAACATAGATCGATGAAACAAATCCACATATCATTGTGAATACTGAAAGGGATTGAAGTATTTAATCAAGAAGATGCTACATTACAGCACTCTAGTTCATTGTATTGAAATCTTCACTTTTAGACATTGTGAAAGTCACTACACTGTCGCATAAAGGGCAATATCTTTTTATAATGATAATAAATAATAAATATGTTCTTTTTTTAACTTCCATTCACACTGCATACTTGAAGAAATCACACAAAAAATGCTGAAATAATCTACAGGGTAATAACTAACAAAATAATTCCCAGAGACAAGGATTGCTAACATGGCCACTCTGAATCAAAGCTTCTGTAAAGCAATTGAAATGGGATAAATCAACGACATGGAAGTGTGTAACAGTTCCATCGAATTGCGAATAGGAGTGCATTCACCACACTAATTTCTCACCTTCACACTCACATTTGATCTGTTTCTCAAAATTGTGTAACAGTATACAGTGAAATCCTGCTTAACGACCAACTCAGTATCTTGATTCAATAAGCTATAAGATCAGGGTTGTTATCACTGTGTGTACTAGCATGTTTCACCAGATGGGGGCTGATAAGAAATTTTCCCAATATTATTACATCCAATACAAGGCCAATGCTGAGTGCCAATGGAACAACTATTTTGTTGCTTTTGATTCAGAGTGGTCTCATTACAGGCAGACAATTGAACTTATGAAAACTTACCACATTGTAGTCATTGTACATCGGTAATTCATATAAAGGGTCTGTTGATTGACTGAGTTCCTTTGTTGAGTTATAATTGACAACCTTTGTTGGGATTGGTGCTGGGAAGGTGTCCCGGGATGTGTTGTGGGATAGAAAACCGCCATCGCTGTAAATTTAAAAAGACAGTTTAAAATCCATCAATGATTGATCTAAAGCTACTCTCCTGTAATTAAAAAATAATATTCTTACAAAATAATCAATTTCTTACGTTTCAATAAGAAAATACATATCGTTTGCAACATAAGAATAAATTTTCTGTTGATAATATTTGCAGGCCATTTCATCAGTTTTTTTTCTTTAAAGTAACTGATTTTTAATTTTATAATGTATGTTTTTCCAAAGGAGGAAAAAACATTATCTTCCTCTTCCTCACTTCTACTTAGTTCCTTACCAAGAATAAAATGTTGTTTATTTTCTTACAAGATTCATGCTCAGAATGAGGACCCGTTTACATGGGAAGAAGGCTCTGTAAGTGAGGCATCATTTGTAATCAAGATTGGTGTAATTAATTACCTGCTTGTTTTTCACCCAAGTGTTGTTATCATGTGTCATTTTCCTAAATCATAGATACTAACTTGCAGGGCTCACACTGTCGGTCGCCAAAGTCGCAATTTGCGATAAAAAAATGAAAGTGGCGATTAAAATTTGATTTTGGCGATAATGTTTTGCGGTACTGGTGATTCTTTTTGAGAACTGGCGGGAAAAAATCTTAAAATTCTAATCGGATTTATCCTGGATTAAGCATCATTGAGTATCAATCACATGGTGGGATACTAGAAATTAATCAACTAGCTGATAATCCTGATCGCGTCAATGAGTAATACTAATCTGTTGTCTTGGATTAATGATTAGTTGATTGATAATTGTCAATGATATATATATAAAGTCATTATGTACTCCTAATGATTAATCCCAGCAGTGATTATTTGATGTTTCGTTTCGTCTTAAAAAAAAAAAAAATGTAATACATGTAATCAAAATGGCTGACAGTTTCTTTCGAATAGAATTAAATATTTTGATAGCTGAAATCGGTTTACAGTGGCTTCATATAAGGCATGTAAAATATACAAGCATGCCTATCGGATATCATTATTTCAAATTAAATTATCACCACTGGTCGAAAACTAAAAACAAGTTGAATAGTGGAGATTCTTGAGCGAGAGAACAGTTTGCCATTTGTATCATATCACCATCGCTAAAATACTCTAACAACAAGTATAATTGTAAGTATCTCTTACAAATATAATTGAAATTTATACCATTCTATCAGGGATTCAGATTCTGATACCTTACAGTACCTGAAAACAACAATAGGCCCATTGTGCACGCAACACAAAAATTTATAGAAAATTGGCGATCCTTGGATGAGATTTTGATGTGTAAATAGTACTGCAGTATTGTGTTCAAATAGACTAAAGCCACCAAAAATAAAATCTGATGTTATTAAATCCAAACTTTGCTAATCTATTATGTAAAGACAGATTTTCAAAGTTGTTATATATTGTATTGTATATATCGGTAAAATTGTTAGATGTCTTTTTTGGCAGATAAAATATTCCAGTTGGTGGAAAAAAATATGAACATTTTTTGTACACAAAAATTATCATCCATTTTGGCGGAAAAAATTTGAAAGCCAGTGTGAGCCCTGCTAACTTGTATTTTATTGATGATTGACAAGAAATGCAACTTGAGTAACTTTATAGCCTAAACAAATTCTTGTAAATGACATTATATTTGAATAGAAGGTTTTAATCACAATACAGTGACGTTTAGCATACCAGTCTGGCACCAAAGTCATTCATAGTGACAGGTCTTAAGTGTGCAGTGCATATATTTGATTTTTTGTATGTTTATTCTTACTTACAAATCAATTTAAGGTTTTTTAAATTGGTTTGCTAAAAAAAAATTAGTCCATTGAAGATGAAAAACAAAAGTCAAAATGTAAAGATATAGCCTATATATGGAACTGTTTGAAAATGATAGCCTGAACACAGAGCCTCGTCTAAGGATTTGGTCGTGCGCGGCAATGTCAGGCAAAGCATGACCCGCAAGCACTTTAGGTGCGAGAACACCGCAGGTGAGAGTCTGTGCTGGGGGGTTGAAAATTGACTCCCTTAGACTCGATTTCTGAGCACTTAAAAAATAGTTTCGGAGATTTGATACACTATTAGTTTGGGCATCTTGTTAAACCATATTTATATTTATGTAATCACACATGGGTACAGTATCTATAAATTACTTCAGATATCATTTAGTCAATTTGCTCAGAAATTTACATTTCTTTATAAACTTTTGAGTTGAATTTGAATGTTTTGGTCCATTCCATAATTGTGATAGAAATCATTATGCAGTTTTTGATATATATTGTTTTAAGCAGCATGTTATTATTGCATTCATTCCTATGGTATAAAATTATGCAAAGCAGTCTAGATCATAGATTAAACTTACCTGTAAATGAAACGATATAACTGATTTATAAAACTTAGAGGATAATTTTTATCTTCAAGTTGATCCATTTCATTCACTTAATCTAATTTGACAATTTATAAATTTATAATTTTCTTGATTTTATCCAACTAGATCATTAATCTAATTGTACCCACGCATATTCCAGATATAACAAGACACGGGATACCTACTTCCTTATAATAAATTCTTTGATCATAAAATCATTTTACTATCAGTTATACCTTATTGTCATAGCATTTTAAATGATTCTAAGCAAAGATGTAGTATAACTTTTTAAACATTTAAATAGAGTATTGTGATTTTTGAGAATTGGATTTCCCTAAAAAGACTGTTTTGGGTATTTTAAAATCAATTTAGTTATATTAATAGAGTGTTGTTATAATTTGTATAATTATTATCATTATCGGTTTGATTTTAGAGAATTGGGTTTCCCTAAAAAGACTGTTTCAGAGAATTGGGTTTTCATAAACAGATTTGTTTTATTTCCAATTAAACTACAGGCATGGAATAATAAATTTAACTAACCTACATGTACCAACAGAAATTTAAACCAATATACAAAGTATAATATTCATGTACAATGTAAGATGAGAATATAAGTTAATCAACTAAAAATGTATACTCCCACACAGTAAACTAACAGTGTGGGTAGATCTATATACCAGCAGCAAAAAATTCACAGATCCATGTATAGAAGACAAAGATCTATTGTATTCTTTTCTATCACACAATGTCTATAGGGTACATTCAACTACATAACACACTGCTCTAAAATTATATATATCCTATTTAAAGTAAGAACAAATGGTTTTCTGAAGGTGAAGATTTCATAATATCCGCAAGACTGATTAATTCCTTATTCTTCGAAGAGCTTGAAATAAATTATACACAAAATTATAAACACAATATTGCCCCCTGGGTATTATGTAAATGTATATAGCTTCTCAGTTTATGATATCTACAAATATCTACGACAGCCATAAATGTATACTAATAAGATAATTACAAGTATGGTTATATATATAATTACTAATAATTACATGTACCATTAATTGCAAATTTCTTGCTTAATATAAATGAACCGATGGTAGCTTTAACTGCCTTTTGGGGGTTTGGGTTAGGCTTTCAATTTTATTTCAATATAATAACTTGAAAATAGCTAAATTTGTCCCTTGAACTTCATTTGAGCAAAGCAGAATAAACACTACCAAGGCAGAATACTTGACAAATTTTTTTGAAACCCTTCAATAAGTTGGAAAATATCTCAATTTTTCCCTTTTAAGATGCCTTCACCTTGTTCCTCTCTGGCAGATTAACTTCATTTACACAAATCTGAACAAGCACCACCCAACAAATTTTCCTACCAAATTTGGTTGAAATCCATTATCAATGATCTTCAAATGTTACTAATTTTATCGTATCCTCCATTATGCATTTGCAGAACGATGAATGGAAGAGCACTGGTTTACCAGGTCACATTTTCCCAGATCATCAGAAATATACTTTCAGCCAAACATAAGTGCAGTGTCAAAGAAATGGCCTTATTAAGCTTGAAGAAAGATATCTGTTTAGGAACTAAAACTCCTTGGTTTTTATTTTAAAAAATAATAATTTAGCCAGCTAATGAATACACCATTATTTGTACTTGTGATTCTTTCAAATTATGTGTCACAAAAGAAAATTAATGCAACCCAGCAAGAATTACATGAATTCAAAAATGTAACTTAAACATTTGTTTAAATGTTTGTAATAGATTTGTAAATATAAGTCAATGAACAATATAACTATAACAATGGATCACAGATGCAAAGATTTGTAATAAAATTGTATAAATAATTTGTGGCTATCATTATTTTAACTTCTTCTTGTAGAATATAATAGTCTAAAGTGGATTTGAAAGCGATATGTCTGTTGAATGCATTCCTCAGAGATTTGACCAGGTTTAAACCGGTTTTGACCAAGTTTTAGCCATTTCTTGTTAAATAAGAACTCAAGAGAGCCATTAAGTGTAGACCCCAAGAGGATTATTATATTACGTTTTTAATATGCTACAATCATTCAAAAGCATTATACATTTTTTTGTATGGCATATAGTTGATCACCATTTCTGTAGATTTATTTTTCAGGCAAAGTAGAATAACTGCCCCCCCCCCCAAAAAAAAATAAGGACTGAACAGCATGAGAACAAATATTTGCTTCTTGTAGCTCACAGAATTATATCATGCAAATGCATTGAGAACAAATATTTGCTTCTTGTAGCTCACAGAATTATATCATGCAAATGCATTGAAGAGTTATCTCCCATTTAAGACAATCCATAATTTTTAAAAAAAAAATAAAACATTGTATTCACATTTACCAATCCTTAGAACATTATTACTTAGTACTTCAGAATAAAGGTTGATCAAACAGTACTGTTCTGTTTGGCAGTAAATAGATTATATGTGGTTGAAAACAAGCAGATAGAAATAGATAGACAGACAGATGGTACCAAAGAAGAATGTCAAAACGGTACCGTAGTGAAATGCATTATTTGCTAAGGCACAAGATTTTTCAAAACATTTAACACTATAAAGAAGTACATATATTAGATAACATTTAAATATGAAGTAAATATATCCCCAAAATAAAATCTTCCATAACATCACCTGCTCGACATGACAGTACACTTTACAGTCTCCTGAAATATCATGTAGGTGGAAGCCATGTTGGAATTTCAATGTTTGGCAGGAGTTCTTTGTAACCAAGCCAACTACCGTAATTACTGTATCTAATGCACCTACACTATTGTAGAGTGGTTGTCAAAAGATTAAATACACATCTGTTTTGATGCCATAAATTAGAATCTATTGTAGAGTAACATGTTACTTCTGTTGTCTATGGAAGTTAAAATTTGTGCAATACTTAGATCATTTTAACCTAACAAAAATGACATTAATATCTTAGGAAGGGAAATTTAGCACAGGCTGTGGTATCCCCAACTGTATCAATATGGAATATTTTATGTGAACTGCTTTTTCTTACCAGCCTGTAGCTGTAAACCCTGATAAATTCTTACCAGTTCTTCACAGGATTTGAAGTTGCTCATTATCTGATATGTGGGTATTTTAAGTCTTACAAATATCTTAAATTCTAATGTTTTGTCAGGGATAAACCAACAGACTTTTTAAAGTTAAATACCCCTCAAAACAATATCATTTTAGTAAAGTTAGTTATTGATAGCTGAATGTGCTAATATTTATGCTTCCATGCGTATTGTGTCAATGTTGACAGCACTTTCTGGTTAATTAGAGTCAATAAAGATACCTTTCCGTGTACAAACTGTGTGATTTGATGATATATTTGGACTAAAAATTTATTCAAAGTAATTAATCTATCAAAATTTTGCTTCAAATCCCTCTCAAAACATTGTAGTTGTTGAGAAAATACCCAAGCTATAAAAAAAATTATATTAAAAGAAGTCATGTTTGTGTCATGTGACTTGGCTAACTAGCTGACGCAGTACCTAGCAACAGGCATGAAGCCGAATGAGAAGTCATTGCATATACAAGACGATGTTGTCTTTAATTGCTGTCCATTCATCATAAATAGCAAAGCCTAAATTCTCGGATTATCCACTGCCCATGCCTTTACCGTGGTTTTTATCTCTGAAACTGTTGTACGTCTCTCACTTTTTCCAAGTTCACCTGAACAGCAGTGCTATGGCCTACTCTTACTTTTAATACCAACTGTCATAGGTTCTTTTACATGCATGCCAATGTGTACACGGTGACAGGGCCTCAGTTTTTCGACCCATCAGAACAACTACACGTTGTCCCCTGCCAGGTTCTCCATCCTACACAGCTGACAAGGGGGAACCATGTCCGAAAATACTGATGAACTTTCTCGGCCAATGCAGGGATCGAACACAGGATCTCCAGGTTAGCGAGCCAACACCCTACTCACTGAGCAACCGCCAATAGATAACAAGACTCTTTATAAATAACAAAGATGCTTTTAGAAACAACTATAGAAAACACATTTGTATCAAAAACTTAAAAATTGTTTGAGTTTGTCTTCTTTGGTAAATAACTGAGAATACATAAACCATGGTTCAATTGGAAGCAGGAATTAGAAATATGCAAGCATAACAAGGTGGCTCAAAAGCAAACTTCTACCATAATCTGTAGTGAACACACAAAATTAATCAAATAAAATACAAATGGAGCCATGCCATTATGAAATATAAGAACCATATTAGTAAGTAATAAGTTAACAGGTACAGTTAGTGTTAATCAAAAACATATGGACGAAAATGCTTCATTATGGGCTATTAGTTCATTAGGCCGTAATAAAGAATATATTTGTTTGTTCTTTTTCATCTTTTTATATTCTAATTAAGATTAAAACAAAAAATATAAATAAATCCATAACATCCATGGAAACTATACAAAACCAAGCAAAAAATATATCACAAGATATCAGGCAAACTGATCTAGATTAATATTATGGACACTGTATTAACAGTATTGGATAAAAAAAAATCAATAGAATTATGTTTCAGAATATTGTCTTGTATCTTTTAACTGCTTTTTTTGTTTAATATTTATTTTATCCCTTTAAGACTTTTAGCATCTTTTTTATTTATATAAATACAAATAGTTTTTTTTTCTTTTTCATAAACAGGTTCTGTCTCTTTCAAAAAAAAAAAAAAATGTATTTTCAAAATTTTGTATTTGTATCAGATTTGAAATAAGAAAGAATGAAGAATCAAAGAACAAACAATTATTCTACAAATATTTGCCACTCATATTAATCAAAGCAACGTAAAATAAAATATACTAAATAGATACTCTACCAAGCCTGAACATAAGGGCTGAAATAATAAGTAATACAAAATATATATCAAAACGAAATTATCTGGTTAGAAATCAATTAAATATTTAAAAAAAAATTATGAAAATTGTTAAACCTCCATGCATTCTATTTGTCTGCACCGGACTACATCAATACAATAAGAGTTGTTTCCCCTTGATTTCAAAATGAACTTTAAGTCAAATATGAGAGTAGGCATTCTACTGAATTAACTCACACCCACCCTTTACATTACATTATAATTAGTTGATAATCTTTACATTACATTATAATTAGTTGATAATTACATTATAATTAGTTGATAATCTTTATGTACTAATTTGTTATATTATAATTAGTTGATAAACTTTACGTACTAATTTGTTATATAACTGTATCTTAATTTTTTTTATTATTAAAGTGATATTGCCAAATATTATAGTCAGCTGTGTTTAAAGATTCAATTTTCCCCAGATATCAAGCTCAATGCTCCAATAAATAAAAAGAACTCAATGACCATTGAATACCGCTTGGGTTATTCAATGGTTCAAGAGAGTGTATCGCTGCACAAGTATTCCACGAGCGGTGTTCAATGGCCATTGAGTTCTGTTCTTATTCTATAAGTACATGCAAATCTCAAAATACACTGTAACCCCACAAAAAAATCATCACCAGTAATTGTGGTTGCCTAGTGGTGACGTCATTACAGTTTGACGTAATTCTGAAAGTGACGTCATTCTAGACAAAAGTAGTATGTGTCCAAGCTATTGAATACAACCATAGGTTATTCAATGACTGTATTCAATGATATTTGCTTTTATTTGCATGTAGTTATAGAATAATAGCATGTCTAAACATGGAATTTGTATGGTTTTCATCCCTATTCCTATCAAAGGTAAGGGATATATTAATAACTGAGGTAACCGTACTAACTCTCTGGCTTTTTCTTTATGATGGATGAGCTCGGATTTATTTTGTTAACACAATTGTCTAGATTATCCAGGCACTATTTGTTTTCTTCAAATGTGACTGTCAGAATTAGAGAGAGAGAATGGGGTTTTATGTCCACTCAACACCTGTCAGAATTAGTGTAAAGTTTACACAAATTAAATCTTTTATCGATAACCAATAGTGAGACTGATATAGGCAATAAATGATATAGCTGGGGTTTTTTTTGGCATTCTATAGTTCAGACAGACATTAATGGTAAAATATCATGGAGTCTGAACATGTTCCTTTAAATAAGATAAAACTACATAAACATGCAATCAATAATAAGATACATGTATGAAAACTAAGATTTAGTAATATAATCACACATTACATAACTAATAAATAACTATTTTATTAATAAGCTAATCAAATTATATAAGCAAATGTCTACTGGTTACATACGAAGGTTATAATAATAATTCAACATAAAATAATTATTAGCTTCCCTACTGCTATATATAACAATATTTCCTATTTTGCTTCTGGAAGGTCTATCGACTTGAAGAATTTCAAAAGTTGAAAAAATAACTTGTACATTGCCGGAAATAGCATTGAGAGTGATTTAAGGCATAGATAGTAGTGTATTTAAATGATATTTGAGGTAGACTTGATTGTGAAGGCCTTCTTCTTAGAACAGTACTCTGTATAAGTTGACTGACTTGTATAAAGTTCATCATGCATTCGACGTTTGACGTCACATCACATGGCGTTGATCATTGGCTCAATAGCACACTTGCAATGAAATGAAATGAAATGAAATGAAATGGGGTTTAACGTCCTACTGTTCTGCTCCTATACTGGGCTAATGAAGACGGGCATATGCCATACAGTGTGCTATGAGGGAAATTTTGCCCGGGCAGCGGCACTATCGCCTACTCTTATATCGAATTCCAACTGCCAAGGGATCTTTTACGTGCATTCCAATGTTTACACGGGACCTCTGTTTTTTCGTCTCATCCGAAGGACTAGACAGCTGTCCTTGTCAGGCCCTCCGTCCTGCATCACTGACAAGGGAAAACCACGTTGGAAAATCGGTAGCACACTTGCAATGTTTACATAACGTGAACTGGTCTAGTCAGAATGGTGCCTTTTACTCATTTAATAAACCCATTTACACTAAATAGGAAATATATTTTATCTAGATAGACTTCAAACACCTTTATTCATTTTTATACGTCCACATTGGAAATGTGGTTGTATATTGCCAACGCCCCCGTCCGTACATCTGTAGTCCACAATTTCTTGTGAACACTCTACAGACTACATTTATCATCTGATTGTTTTGAAATTGATATATGTTGTTTACATTAGTGAGATGAAGAAGCCTATTTAATTTCAATAATGTTCATTAATTTCTTCTGGAGTTATGGCCCTTGTTTTACTTTGTTCAACCTTGTGACTGCTCCAACGACAAAAGTTATTATCCAATCTGTATGGAGTTTATATGCATCATTTAAATTAGTGACACGAAGAAGCCTGTTGAATTTCAGTAATTTCAAATAATTACTTGTAAAGTTATGGCCCTTGTTGAACCTTTTGAATGCTCAAATAATGAAAGTTATCATCCGATCTGTATGAAATTTATATGCATTATTTAAATTAGTGAAATCAAGAATCCTATTGAATGTCAGCAATTTCTGTTGATTACTTTTAATTTTATGGCCCTTATTTTACTTTGTTGAACTTGTGAAAGTTCAAATGGCAAAAGTTATAATCCAACCTGTATGAAATTTATATTAGTAAAATGAAAAAGTCGGTCAAATTTTAACAATTTCTGGACATTACTTCCAGAGTTAAGGCCCTTATTTCAGTTTGTAGAACCTTGTGAACCCTCATACGGCGAAAATTATAATCTGATCTGAATGAAATTCTCTTGTAAATAAATGCCCCAATTATCTACAAAAAAATAAATGTGCGAAAACCCTTGTCGACCGCTCGGACTATTTAGGCTGTGGGTGTATGTTTCGCTGCCTGGCAACCTATATTTCTAATACTTCACAAAAAATGTTCTTGCATTTAATATGCAGAAAGAAAAAAGTAAATATTGTGAGCTAATTAAACCGCACCAATGTCATTCCTTTCAGTGATATTAGCGGCCAAGCGAATATTCACTGGTCAGTATCGGAAAATGTTGTAGTCAAAATAAGCTGATACGACACAATGGCATTCTTCATGACACAATTTGTAGTTTTTGTCTAGCACGTTTTTATTCAATCGTCGATGAAAGACCAAGGACACAATGATCATGTAACAACCATTGTTAAAATAAAATTCTGTACGACTATGCCATATAGCCTTCAATAATAAGACAATATTATAAAAATCAAGCCTCTGTTAGCAGGTTTCTAAAATAAAATAAATAACGGTAAGTGCTACTTAAAACTAAAGCTAGCATCACTGATTTATTCACTTGTCATCCATTGGAGATTCTTCTCAAAAATATATTATTAATGACTGCTTCTCGGTGTATTTGGTGTTCAACCAGGGGATTATATTGCATGAAGATTTAAATTTAACTAACAACATCCTCGGTTTTGGATTCATCTGATTTTGGTAATAAATAAAGAGTAAACATCTCTACCGTTGACTTTTGTCAGCATAGAATTTGGGCATAAAATAATTTGGGCACCCATTTGTTTTCCGGAACCAAATTGGCCCTAGATACTTTCCTGATATATTATCTCATAATTGTCAGCATGAAAAAGGTTATTAATGGTTCTCTGGAATTTTGTATCCTTACATTCCTGTTTTATAATATATTCCAAAGTTTTCTAAAAAATTATTTTGGGGGAACATGGATATTAAATGAGTATGTCCTCCAAAACACAGAATGCACCATATGGCCAAAAGTGTGCCAATGTTCTTCAAAGTTCTATGATGATTTTCTGTAGTTAATTCATATGATATACTCAATAAAAGCTAAATTCAAATTCCCCCCACAAACCCAAATTAATGTGTTTTTTAACATTCAATAATCTG
Organism: Patella vulgata; assembly: GCF_932274485.2. NCBI lineage: Eukaryota > Metazoa > Mollusca > Gastropoda > Patellidae > Patella > Patella vulgata. Next base: position 29,901,844 of record NC_065887.2, read on the forward strand.
ATTAAGTTTTAAAAAACCCATAAAACTTTGTACTAAGCTTGCCATACACCATGAGGGAAACTTTCAAGATACTCTTTGTCAAATTCCAACAAGGTTCTTTAACGTGTACACCAACATTTACATGGGTCCTCATAGTTTTGTATCACCCAAACGACTAGATAATGTTTATTGCAAGACCCTTATCACAGCACCACTAACAAGAGGAAAGCACGGAAAAAATACCCAGAAACCCTTAGGAACTTTCTCAGCCAACAACCGGATCCAGACTCGGACCGCCTGGTTATTGAGCCAGCGCTATACTCACTGAGCCAGCACTATACTCACTGAGCCAGCGCTATACTCACTGAGCCACTGCAGATTTTAAAATAATCCTCCCAAAAGATGTGTATTTCTCCATTAGCTTATAAGAGGAAGCATTAACAGAGTATTAGCATAAAGAAAATCCTTAATCTTGTAAAATTAGTATATATTTAGAGAAATCTTCTTAATATGACATGTGTTTCCTATCTAGAGTAAATGTCAATCACAAAATAAATCAATATACTTAACCAACGGACAGATATTATGACATCATATTACATAATATAAGTATAAGATATAGTTAATAAAGATTTATTACTATGTATATAATACTATGTAATATATACCACATAGGTAGTAGATTCTATTTACCTCAATAAAACATTTATTAGATTTACTCTTAACACTTTGACTTCTTTTTTTTCACACATTCCTCATAAAAAAGGCTCCCTTTACAATGGTGAGAAAACTATAAATTCTCTGCTAAAATTTACAAGAACATGTCAGGTGACCCTAATCTCCATGTCATGTGCAACAGCAGAGCTTTAGACCACTAAAAGCTCAGCCCTCAGTATCAGGTAAAAACCAACACAGGAATGCATCATAGAAGCAGTATAAAGAGTTCTAGACTAGAAAGATACATGTATATGTACATGCATTCCATACCATGAAAATCAACCAAATCAATGAGAATCAAAAGATATATCGGGGGATAAATGTGATGCCAAAAGTTTCACTATCAAAATACATGTTGACCTTTTACATCAGGGCAATTTTAATCAATTCTTACAGTAACATTGTGCGTATTGTTCACATAAAAAACTACCCTTAACAACAAGATTAAAATCAGTCCCTATTTGTTTTAAATCTCAATACAGATCACGTTGTACACAATTTCCAGACTTTATTCAGGGTATTACACCATGCGGTATGTACATAACTTTAAAGCGATCAATACAAGATTTAATTCTTACCTTCCACAGATTAAACTAGCACTTTTCCCCATGTAACTTTCTCTTATATTCACTGTATTTATTTAATCCTATTGTTCTTTTGTTTACTTCAACAATAATCCATTCTATTCTACTTATCTTAACATGCACTCATAAACAATACCGCATAATATTGTAAATTCACAATCATACGATTGTGAACATCATTCAACAAATATATGCATAGATAGAATACCAATGAAGTGAAAGGTAAGGCCAAGGGAGAGATTTCTAGTTTAGAATTTGTCACTAGTTTTAAGGTGAGTATGTTCACTCTTCTCCTCACCAATTTCTCAATCCACCTATTTGCTTTTAATCCAATCACCTTGACAAACACAAGAGCTTTACTAAACCACTGGCTCTGTCACAGTTTATAATAGACTAGTCCGCTAGCCAGGTGAGACAGGTAGTCTAGTAATATGGTTTACCATATTGTACCTCTATTGTATTGTAGCAATCGGGTAGGTAAAGTAAGCGTGCCTTATCCCAGTTTTAAACCAACCACTATGTAATACACTGTTTAATATACATGTTGGTATGACTTAATGCTGAAACCAACATGATTAACATAACCTCATGGTCAGTCTTCTCATAATACTGTTACCTAATTATTCTCGAAGGTAAAGTACATTTAAAAGTGATAGGCTTAAATCAGTTACAGGCTCAATAAGGATTATGATTATCAAAATTATTTATCACAGAATATTTCTTTACCTCAAATATGACATTTGAATTAATAAAGATAATTTTTCAATAGACTATCCCAAGATTTCAGATTTCCTGAAGAAAACCAGATGAAGAATCCTACTTGTCTTGTTCAAACAGTTACAGAGCACGGGCAGTGACATAGCCCCCGAAAACAAAGATACTATTGGCATTACAACAATTCCTAATTTTGGCCTATTTATTAGATGTTGTTAAATTGCATAATGAAATGAAGACCACACAAAAACAATACAAAGAAATATATTAATTAACGGACATCATAGGCCAAAAGCCTGTATGAACATTCTACTTAAAGGGGCATTATGGAAGATTAGATAACAAGCCAACAGTGAGGCTGACGTCCCCCATAGAAACCCCAAAACAAATAGATGACACATATTAATTAATTGCACATTTATCTTTTCCAAACGTATCAAGCAATCAAACTGAGCATAAAATTTTCATGATCAAAATCAGTAAGGTTTTGAAGTACCTGGTAGTGATACTATACACTTAGTTTCATCACTCTCCATCTGCTTAGCTTTAGTAGGAAATATTAATCATTGAGCTCAGTCAACACATTCACCTAATGAATGTTCCAAAGTCGTGACCAATCAAATTGCTAATCGCTACTTCGCCTAAGCAGAATATTCTCATCATCAAACTTAGTCAAGGTATTGATATAATGAATCTTCAAGAGTTTCATCGCTCTGACCCAATTAAAAAAAAGTTATCGTGTTCCAAAGTCTCAACCAATCAAATTGCTTATCTCTGCTTGGCCTTAGTGGAAAATGTCAAGGCATTCACCTAATACTAATAAACACCTACACCAATTTTGAACATTCTACCTCTATTAGAGGGGGAGAGGGGAGAGAGAGAAATAGGGTTTAACATCCAATCAACACAAACTAGGTCATTTTGGGACTAACACAATGGTTCAATTAGAACTAAAGTTATCGTGTCCCAAAGCATTAACCAATCAAATTGCTTATCTTTGCTTAACTGAAGCAGTAAATGCTCATTTTAGAACTCCACCAAGGCATTCACCTAATAAACACCTACACCCACTTTGAACATTCTAGCTCAATCAGAAGGAAAGTTATTGTGTACCAAAAGTGTGACGGAGAGACAGACAGATAAACCCATTTTAATAGTCCCCTGCTTTCTTCGAAAGGCGGGGGGGGGGGGGGGGGACAAAAAGCTGGCAGTTCTTGCTTTAATAATTAAAAAATAGATAATGTAAAGGGAATATGTTGAAAATTTCAGTCAAATTACTTCAATCTGAACCAAGATATCCTCATTATAATTGCTACCATTGTTACGATAATAAACAAAGTCTCGATTATCCATTTTTACGGTAAATCTGTGGAAAATCTAGACTATATGATGGCATCAAGAGTTGATTATGGTCTGGATAAGTTATTTAATGTATAATTCATAATTTATATAACATTTCAGGCATAGAAAAAGACCTGTAATAGGCAGATTAAAATCCCTTCTACTTATACAATCTAATATTCCAAGGCATAAAAAAGTTCTCTGTAGAAAAATTGCATTATCACCAACTTTCTCTTCAAGAAGTTACACAATGGATGCTAATTATGTCACTCGTAGGGATAGATCATTTCATACAAAGGGATGACAGCTTACCATATCTACCGGTATAGGCACTTTTACGACAATTCAAGTTTTGTATAAGAAAAAGCGCTTAGCCTGAGCTTGTTATTGAGTTTGGGCATTCACACACATAATTATGCCTGTTATTTTGTTTACATCTTTTGTTGTGATCTTTATTTTCATTTTAATACTAATTCTAATGGTCAAAGAGTCTTTATTTATCTAGTTTACGTTCAATTACGATATATTCATTGTGACTGTAAACTAGAGTTTCAATTTTCATTCCTACAACATCGTTTACAGGTTTCGTTCATCACGTGATGGGTGCCATATTGTCATAAACTCTGTCGATAATACAAGCAAAGAGAATTTTTTTATGTGTTGGGACTATATAATTATTGTACAATGGAATTTTTTTTACCTGAAGTGATATCAAGTATTTGGGTAAATTTTGAATAACCAGAATTAAGCGGCGAGAGAGAAACAGGTTTAAGTTCCACTTAACAGTAACAAAGTAATTTTGAGACCAGCATGGCATATATCTATTTCAGTAATTCACATGCGTATATGGGTGACCCAGAGAAAACCCAAAAGGTTAAGCAGGTGAACCTATTTCTTGTCAATGGACAGAAATCGCACCATTTGACTCAATGACAGACCTTAAGATTTAAAGGCACATATTAGACCTTTCAGCCACCCTATCTATTTAAACATATTTATTACTGCATTGAAACAAATACGTCTTCTAATAATATACATTTTGATGTTTTGAATGTCGAAAACCTCATAATGTATAATAATATGTACAGTATATAACATCTTGCTTTAAAGACGCCTTCCCATGTATAAACTATGTGATTTGATGAAACATTTGGACTAAAAACATATTCAAGCTAATTTATCAATCAAAAGTTATCTTCAAATCTCTCTCAAAACAGTTTAATTGTAAGAAACTACTCTAAGCCGTAAAATCTATTTTATGGAGCCTAGTTTGTCACATGGTTTGATTGAGAGAGGGTCCATTTCCAGCTAATTTTTATCACTACTCGCTGTTCATTTATCATAAATTAATATCAAAGCCTTAACACATGTAAATTCTTGGAAAATCCTTTCCCAACTCCTTGTTCTGCTGTTTAATAGCAGGGTCTGTTGTACTATTAAATCTCTCATTGTTCTCACAACTGCTATCAATTTGATCAAGCGCCCACTACGTCACTCCAGCAGATAACAAGCCGACAGGTAACCAGTAACATCTTTGTCCTATGTGCGCCTCATAGGTGTTTCCCAGGACATCAAATATTTTTCTAGTAAGAATAAGATTGGGTGTCTTTACTTTCCATATACCTATATGAAATTTGCCAAACTTTTATTGGAAATAGGTTCACTGTAAATTTACCATACTTTTATTGGAAATAAGTTCACTGTTAATACTTTCGTAGGAATGTATCTTAAAATGTGATCTAAATTATAAGTCTTTTAAGCTTATAAATTGACCTCCACAAATATATGCAGGAGACATGATCTTAAACCCTCAAATCTTTAAACAAAAATAAGATAACAAATATAATGGTAGGATCAGATAAGTGTTAACATTTTGACAGCACTAAGAAATGAAATGGGGTTAAAAATGCTACTGTTCTGCATCAACTTAGCTAATGAAAATGAGCCACCACCACACAGAATACAATGAGGGACGGCAATGTGTACACAGGGGCTCGTTTTTTTGGGTTTTTTGGGTTTTTTTTTATCTCATCCAAACAACTAGACACTCTTCCTTGTCAGGCTCTCTATCCTTGAAAGTTTGTTTTGAGGACCAGAAATATTCAATTCTAAATCTTTATCTTGTAAATACAAAAAATATATATGTCTCAATGACACTGTAATGACACTCACTTTAAAATCAATTAGTCTATTTTATGTTCACTATTTCCTGCTGAAACATGTGCATATATATATATGTATACATATTTCACTGACGTGTATATATTTTGACAGATAACAAGAAATATAATGCACAAATAGATCTAAATCTGTCAATCAAACTGTCAACTGATTTCGATATATTTTTTACCCTTTTAACTAAAATCTTTTTATGTACTCCTGCTGGCTATTTTAAAAATAAGACTTCCCATTATATGGACAGTTCTAATCTTTGTACAAATCTTATTCTGAATCAGTGCAATTAAAGCATTCACAGATTAATGACATCCTGAAATATACTTCTCAGTCCGGCAAATGATTCTTGACATTTGTAAAAAAACTTGTGCTGTGTTAACACTATTAAGGTATGCATCGGCAATTTGGAGTGAAGTGGTCAAACATGTGAATGATGTAGGTACAATACTTTTTGAATTATTCCCCTGAACTTGTGGCCACCCTATACAACTTCAACAAATTAAGGCAAGTATGAAATATCTTATCGAACAGAAACAAATTGTAATTCTATGAATTAAATTCTTCTGGCATCCACATTAACATAGACGCACACAGTGCTAGTTTATCAATAAAAAGACTTGCTGTAGTTTTCATTGCACATATTAGCATATCTATCAAAATGTGTTATATTCTTTTACTACAATATATTTTGCCAGGGATGTCATTCAATGAAGTTAAGCAGGGTAGACTCTACCTACCAGTCTGTCACAGTTGACAATACCTGAATAACCAGTGTGTTTAATTCATGAATTAAAGAGAGAGATGAAGATTATGATAGATGACACTCATTATTTAATTGCACATTTATCGTTTTATAAAGCATTGAGCGATCAAATTATTTATCATTTTGCTTAACCTGAGCAGAAAATGCTCATTATCAAAATTAGTCAAAGTATATACACCAGTCAAGACATTCACCAAACAAAAATCTACAGCAAGTTTAAACATTTTACCCTGATTACAACCAGAGGATGCTGAATGTTGACAATTTTTCAATTTATCTCTCTTTGTAAATACTGAAAGGAATTTAACACATTTTGAATATTCCTTTTTAAAGTTTCAACTTCTCAATATTGTAATTTGCAAGGGATTAAAAGTTTCATTTTCACATACAATTTATCATACAAATCTATTTTATTGTTTGTTTCCCCTTTCAAAAATTCCATTTCCTCAAGGCCATGAGAGCATATTTCTTAATTCCTGATGAAATGGTACTCAATATCTGGATTAGGGCTTGGTGCCTGTATATACAGATAAAATATCAGACCTATGGTCAGGCAAACTTTTTTTTTTTAATATAATTGGATGCATATCTTCACTGCTGCCCAGTGCACATGACATCGAACCCTGTCAAAAATAGGTTAACAGCCCCATGTATGTATAAAGAATTGGAGACGACCTCTACAATAGACTAAATGAATTCAATTAAGTTTACCCCCAGTATTCTATTATATACAACAGTACTAAGTTGGCATTTAGTTCACTTTGATTACAATGGCTCTATGAATGTTATCTGGTTGTTAGGGTATTAAAAAGATCAACCAGTCTCAATCAACCATGAAATTAACCGCTAAAGGAATGATATTGTTACAGAACAAAGACTAAAGGACCCCTGTAGTGTAAAGACTATTTGTATTATGTTGAAACCGGTGGGTTGACACCCTGATATTGTGTTTTAACAGACTTGTACTGTTTTGTGTAAAGTTGTTTCATGAATACTTGGTATTTACTGGTCGCCATTAAGAATATGATATAGTATTTATAACACAATATTTATTGGCTGTGAATATGAGGGGGTTGAATATTCAATTACCAGTGATTAATATTCTGGTAATAGAGTTATTCACCATGTAATAATAGGATATAAAGTAAAGTACTTGAAAGATCAAACAGAGTATATTTAATAAAATCATATACTGTACACCTTTTCTTATTTACAAACATTTCTTTATTAATCATTTATTACTTTAGTGGTCTTTAATAAACTATTACAAAAAACTTCCCTTCTATTGTTAATAATCTATGCATAAATACAATTTGTCAATTTGGCAAAAATTCTCAATCACACAGGACTACAAAAACCTTTAATCCCCTCTTATTGGATTAGATTAAGACCTGGCATGAAGGTCACATACCTTGTCACTAAGTTCACTAAACCTACAACTTTGTGCTCCAAATTACAATTAAGATAGTGGGGAATTATGAAAGCAGAGGTGAGATCACTAAAAATTAAAACCAGTTTTTCAAATTACAATATGAATGCTCAAACAATAAAACATAAAATAGAATTGGGTCAAATTTCCCAAAATAAAGAGGGTTTTTTAATAAATGTTTTATAATATTCCCAATGTAGTATATATGTCTGATTGTTTTGGCAATGTTTTTATATGCCCACATTTTCATGTGAGAAACTTTCCTTCAACAGAAACGGGTAACACAAACCAATTACAGACAGTCAGTTTGATGGGATCAATTTTGACTAAGTCAAAATGATGCATTTGATATTCAGATAAGTTGATATACATTAATTAAAAGAATACAATATAAAAAAAAAAAACGTTTTAACCACCATTTCGTTAGTAAAAATACTATCTTCTTCATGTCAAAATGATGCATTTGATATTCAGATAAGTTGATAAACAATAATTAAAATACAATATCAATAAAGCATCGTTTTATCCACCGTTTCGTCAGTAAAAATACTATCTTCTTCATGTGGATGTATATAGTCGTCGCTCCTGTCAGTCTGTTCAAGTTTTGTTTGTGAACACTAAATTTGTCACAATTTTTATCCGATTTTGATGAAACTTAAAATATAAATTTATATCCAAATGATCTTGATTCCTTTCAATATTCACGCATATTGATTATGGCTCCTGATTGGACGAAAATTTGAGTTTTTAGCTTGTGGTCCCTCCAGTCATTATCTATTTTAAAAACCCTTCAATTGTATTACCATTATGAATTTCAGGAAAATCAGACCGAAACTGCCCGCCAAAATGGCCGATCCCTGTATGCAATTAGTGGTCAATCCTTGTATGCAATTAGTGGTCAATCCTTGTATGCAAACACAAATAGTGTAAAAGTATGTAATAGAAGTCACAATTTTTATCCGATTTTGATGAAACTTATAAAGTATGTTTATATCCTAAAGATCTCAACTCCTTACGCGCATATCGGAATATAACTGCATGCATTATGGCCCCTTTTTCATACGAAAAATCATGTTTTTTTGCTTGTGGTCCCTCTAGAGGTCACAATTTTAGCTGATTTTAAAAACTATCAAAATATATCACTGTTACACCCCAAGGACAGTTCAGTTCAAATCTCATGAAAATCGGACCAAAATTGCCCAACAAAATGGACGCTCCTTCCACACGAATAGTGGAAAAGTATGTAACATAAAGATTGTGGACCTTCTAGAGGTCACAATTTTTATACGATTTTGATGAAACTTAAAACATATCTTTATATCCAAATGATCTCAGATCCTCTCGATATTCTTGCATATTGGATGGTAACTTCCTGGATTATGGGCCCCGATTGTACCAAAAATCAAATTTTTAGCTTTTGGACCCTCCCGAGATCACAATTTTTATCAGATTTTAAACACTGTTCAAATATACCACCTTTACGAGTTCAAATGTTGTGAAAATCAGACTGAAACTGCCTGACCAAATGGACGCCCCCTGTACACAAATAAAACCATGTAATACCAAGGTTGTTGACCCTCTAGGGACATAACTTCCAGGATTATTGGACCTGATTATACGAAATATCACATTTTTAGTTCGTGGAACCTCTAGAGTTCACAGTTTTTATTTGATTTTAAAAATCGTTCATATATATATACTCTTCTAAAAAAGTAGGGGATATTCAGAAACAATCCAAAACGGCAGAAATGCACTGCTGTTTTTATTAGAGGTAACCAGTGTATGTTAATAACAGGTCAATTGCCTACACATGGACATAAACAGTTTGCATGGGTGGTTTATCTGACGGCCCCATTTCACTCGCAGAGATACAACGTCAAAAGTGAAAATGGACGCTTTTGATTTTTGTCTTAATAATCAGTAATTGCTCCACCAATCCTCAGACATTCAGCAATTCGTCGTGGCATGCTCCTAATTAACTGTCCAATCACGATTTCGGGCAATCGGTTGGTAGACGTTGACGTCGACAAACATATCTCCCGGTCAAATTAAACATAACACACTAAAGCAAAGATACGCTAAACAGTAAATCTTATGCAAGAACCGATAGGAATGCTAACATGGATAGATAAACCAGCACGCGGTAGTTTTTATCAACCCTTACTTGAAATGTCAAATTTTATAATGAACCCCTCCCACGTGTATGGCAGCTCAGTGGTTTTGTTAGGGCAATAAGTTCTTCATCTGTGAACATACTCTCAAAGCATGTCAAGTGTCCATGACTATTTATCATATCACAACCTGCATAGGTATTTGCATTTCAATATCCCCTCCTTTTTTTGAAGAGTATATATATATATATCACCATTACACAAAATGTGGGCGTAGTTTACTTGGCAACCGCTTGTTTTAATTATTTGCGAATTATTGGCAGATCATCAAATGTATTGTATGTCATAAGATCAAACAATGTAATGGATTCCGATTGCTGTTACCATTGGAATTATGTTAATTTTACAATTACCAACTGACGCTTGGTCAATCCTCTACAAATGATCTGTTGATTATGCACAGAATAAGGCATGTATGTTGAACAAGTGAACATTTGACAAAATCTGTGTGACCTTTTGATTCTTCTTATATATGGAGAATATGCATTGAATTTAAAATAATGCAAAACTTACTCATCAGATCTTTCAGCTCGTGTCTCTATCCAGGAGGAACGTGTTTTATAATCAGGTGGTAATGTGGCTCGTATATGACTGTTAACACCACCATCGTAGCGACTAAAAGGCTGAGAGTTAGTAGAGTTGGATGTGAAAGTTTGGGATTTAGATAAATTTCGGTAGCCATCATTAAAGTGTTTCTCATCCATGATGGCCTGACGTGAGACAGAACCAACCGTTCTTCGGGCATATCGTTTACTCGGTGATCTAAAATAAAAATAATTTTTGTTACAATGAAGCATATGTGCCATTTGCCACAGTTTATTTACTCGATGGATCAATATCCTTTGTTAAAATATATAACCTCCACCAGTCCCTGCCAGCAACCTCACAAATCCAAATTAGGCAAGTGCTCTAAAACTAAAACTCATATAGAGGTCGTATTGAATGTTATTTGCTGTCCCTTTCAAAAGTTTTCATCACGTTGCCTTCAAATACTCCCACAAATAAAAGCAATCTGGATTCCTGTTTCAGAGCACTTGCAAATTTGAACTAGTAACCCAGCTGACAGGGACCTTATTTAATAAATATATATCATGCAAATCTGTGTTTTTCAAACCTAAATAATTATAATTTTTCTGAATAAAAATTAAAACCAATCATGTTATCTTTGTTAATATAAGTTACAACCCTTTTCCAGATTATTAATTAAAATAAGACATTTCGTCTTGATTTATTAATATTAATAAACAAGTAATAAACAAATTACATAATTTCTTAATTTCTTATTTATCAATTTAAAACTCTCTTCAGTTTACAGTTGAAATTATGCAGTTTTACCTTGAAAAGGTCCGATCTATTTTTGTTCTTCGTTTGCCCTCTTCTAACGTTTGGTATTCTGTTCGACCACTGTAAAAGACACGATCTTGGTTTTCAAATATAACTACCCCTAATAACCCCAGAACATTACATGCACCTACTTCAACTTCTTTCCCCATCACAAAGAGGCACAAGTTTCAAATTACATTTTTCGAAATGCCAAATTTCTGTCCTTACTGCTCAAATGGGGAGTTTGAAAAGGCAACAGTTCTTTGATAATTTGATGCATCGTCAGCGAGAACTTCAGATTCAAAAGGTCAATCCATTCTGCTAGATACAAGCACTTTTCATCATATTGCTCCAGACTTGTCCTACTGTAAATTGTACTAAATTGTGTCTTGTGTCATCATTGTATCAATTTAATTAATTAAGAACTGAATATTTCTGTTTTCTGTTTCAATTTTGCTGTATCTCCTCAAGACTTCTGTACATGAGTTTTGCACATGCCTGCCTAACCTTAAGAGAGAGAGAGAGAAATGGGGTTTAACGTCCACTCGACACAAACTAGGTCATTTCGGGACTAACATATGGTTTAATTTTATTTACATAATTCGCTTGCGCGTAGAGGTCTTTAGCAGTGGGAGGAAACCGGAGGACCCGGAGAAAACCCACGAGGTTGGACAGGCGACCCTACTCCTTGCCACGTACAACCGGGGATTCGAAACCACGCCAGTCGACTCAATGACAGACTGTATGATACAGCGCGCGCACGCTAACCATTCAGCCATCCAACCCCCCCCCCCCCCTTACCTTAAGAATTTTCTCCAGTGTTTCTGCCACTGATAAAGACCCTTGGAAACATGTTTCAACTAAAGGGGCTAAATTTGCATGTCAGGCATTTTCCAAACACTGGCAATAATGCTGTGGAGTATATGTTCTCCATAATAGGCTGGGATTTTAATTTGCATTTTTTAAATAATATTTGAAATATTGGTTGGACAAATTACTTTTGCCTTTTATATACATTGCATCTTTTTAGTTAAAAAACCCCACGGAGTTTGAATAGAAAAAAAAATTTGACTGTGACATTAAGCACAAGGTTTGTAAATGTTATAATTGTAAGTAATAATATTAATTGTAGGTTGACTCATTATAAATACCTTGTTAAATCTGTCAAAACAATTATCTAGTCTGGTTATTGAAATCGTTTTTCAAATTTTTCAATCTTTCAATTAAATCAGTTAACTTACCCTTTTTGACAAATAAAGAGTGCGGTCTGACTCACAAATTGTGTCATTAAATTAGTTATTTACTGGTATTTGAAATATAGCACTAGAACATGTAACACTAGTGAAATTTGTGTTTTGAAGACTGAACAAGGTTTTTTATAATAATACTTGAAAAAACCAAAATAATAATTTGTTAAAGGTATTAGTTATTATATTACAGATTTATCAAATATTAATTATGTAAAAAGTGAAAATAAATATACCACAATTATAATTTAATAATAGATCTAAAAACATCTACATCACAATCATGAACAACAATCAATTAATAACGCACTACCAGTTAATAAAGAAAGAGAGAGATAGAAATGTGGTTTTAACGTCAACTCGACACAAACTAGTTCAATTTTATTTAAATAATTCACTTTAGCAGTGGGAGGACTTGGAAAAAACCCATGGGGTTGTAACGTACAAGTGGGGAATCGAAACCACACCACTTGACTCAATGACCGACCTTCTTATCTAACGTCCATGTGATAACTATTCAGCCACCCAATATAAAGAAAGAGTGAGAGATTAACATTCAATGAAAGAAAGGTCATTTTAGGACTATACATTGGGACAAAAATGGAAACACATAATATTTCTACACAAAAGCATGCACAAATAGTAGTACGTCGCAAATTGTGGAATCATATTGAAGTGTACGAAAAAAATCAAGAACTGGAAACAGACACTGAACATCAATCACATAAATTTTTGTTTGATAAAAGTGAAACCTTTAACCCAATTCTAAACTACTATTACTACTAGTTAAAGCAAAATATCCACAACATCTATAAGATATCCATAAATATAAAACAGAAAACATTCATAAAATGAGTGAAGAAGCAACCGATTCTATGATCTATTTTATCAGTATCAGATAAAAAAGAATTAGTCAGAAGATCAAAGTGTTTTTCGAGATACACTCAAATATTAAAATATTAGGAAATTTAAGCAACAGATTGTAATAATCTAATAAGACACTCACACTGTGCCATGTGTGCACTATGTAGTAAATTGATTAGAAATGTACCCATTTTTAATAGATTTCTCATCATGATTTTCAAGGATTTTTCACAGGAGTATTATTGATCAGCAAGAAAACAATTTTTTCTTAAATATTCAAACATGTAGTTCACTACCCTGATCTAATGGGAAGTGATTGCCAGTATGTCAAACAAAAAATGCTCATGTTTAATTAGTTATCTACAATTATTTCTTTATTTGCATTATCTAAATATTTAGATGTCTTCCGTCGATTCAAGGTTATGGATTCTGTATTACACATACCCCAAAAATTACATTACATATCACATGGATCAAGAAGACAAAATCTAGAATTCAATGACATGTCTAGTATTTAAATAAGATATGAGTTGGGGTTTTTTTAGAGACAACAAACCATGTTTAAGGATCCGTGCACAAGTCATGAATGTGTGTGAACCATAAATATGTAAAAACTGTTTCCATGGTTATAAGAGTTGGTTAGAACTGTACTTTACATATTAATATGCATACTACAGACAGAAATAAGCCAAAACAATATTCATTCTAGTACTAGACTCATTCTCCTCCTTTACCTGAAACTTGTGACAACACCACAGTCAAATTACAACATACCTGTACCTAAATTTGGATCCAATGGAAAAAATTTTCTTGGTGGCAGGGTTGGGATGATGTAAACGGAAGAATGTATGATGTTCAACACATGATTTCCACAGGTTTTTACACGATCTATAGCTGATCATGTTAAACCCAATTAAATTCTCAACTGTATCGTTCTGAAATTATACAAAAAGCATTTATTGAAGTCTATATCTAAAACTGCACAATCAAAACTACATTACAATATAAATTTCTTTAATATAATCTAGAATTCAATTTAAAATTGCAATTAGATTATAAGATCTGCTTTTATTTCTATACTTACTGGCTCTCGCCTCAACTGAATAAAAAACTGTTTTCTCTTGAAAGAAATTTTCACAATTTTGGCCCTGAAATATAGTACTTTCTTTAAAGCTAATTTCATTATGAGCACAGAATGAGTATTGCCCAAAAAAATATATCAGATGAGTATTGCTCAAAAAAATATATCAGATAATTACTTTCATCATCAAACACTATAATCTCACTATCAAATCTTCCAAAATGCTGGTCCTAATTTGACAGGGTGTCAGAGATGTTTCTGTGTAAAAAAAGTCTATCAAATTTAAATGCACATATCTTGTTAAAAGCTCAAGTTTTAATAAGACCATTCTATTTTCATTACTAAATTAAACAGAATAAAAATTAAAAAGTCTTATAATGCTCTCTAATTAATTTTACATTGATATTGCCTAACAATAGGACTTCACTATTTTCAATAGAAGTCATAGGTCAAAGTTGCAATTTCATATTTTTAATTTATAGTTTTAAAATTTATTAAAATAAAGCTTTAAAATAGATGGTATCTATAAACAGTCCTACCTTGTTAAAGAATAATCCTATTGATCCTATAATTCACTATTGCCAGTTGAGAAATTGGCAAAAATATAATTTTCAACTTCAAATTCAAACGTTTGAAGATAGCTATTCCATGGGGGGGGGGGGGGGGGGGGGGGGGGAGAATAGAAAAACAAGGGAGGTAATTGTGTTATTATTACCGGAGTCAAATGATTTTTAAGTGGGAGAATAATACCTATGATCGTATAATAGTGACTAGTGAGTTGACAGACTATTGAGCAAAAGACATAGAAATAATTATGTTTTGACTTTTTTAGAAAATATGAAATTATCGCTTAAATTTAATATAATTTTCAACTTCAAATTCAAATGTTTGAAGATAGCTATTCCATGGGGGGGGGGGGGGGGGGAATAGAAAAACAAGGGAGGTAATTGTGTTATTATTTCCGGAGTCAAATGATTTTTAAGTGGGAGAATAATACCTATGATCGTATAATAGTGACTAGTGAGTTGACAGCCTATTGAGCAAAAGACATAGAAATAATTATGTTTTGACTTTCTTAGAAAATATGAAATTATCGCTTAAATTTAATATATAAAGTGTTGCTATATTATCATTATTACAAAATTTATATCCCCCCCCCCCCCCCCCACACCAAACCGCCCTTTCACTTACATATATAGGGATGCTTTATAATATTACACAGCATTAGTAACTTACCAAGAGAAGGTGTTGATTTTAACATTATTTTGAAAAACTACCAGACCAGCTGATGTTACTCCTAGTTGGATTTCAATATTGCTTTGATCCTGAAAAATAGGCAGGAAAACTTGACCAAAAAAACAAACTCTCAGGAGCTTCCATAAAAAAACCTAACCAGACCGACACATTAGAAGAATTAGTTTATTTTGAATGAAAATGAAAAGTGTATCATTATTACAGTTTCATTAATGTAGTAACAACTCTGGTAGACCATGTATGTGCAATCTTTGTACAATGTAAACAGAGAATATGTTATGACAGTTTACTATATACAAAAATCATACACACTTTCTCATTTATGCATTAGAATACCCCACTTCTTAAATTAGTTGGCAAATGAAATAGTGTTTGTTTACATTCAACAAGTGTTTTATAAACAAAGCTTAATCTTAGAATTTCTAAATTAATATGTATAAATAACAAATAGTATGATTAATGGCTGAGTATAACATGTAGACCCTTTAAATTATTCCAAATCAACTGCCATTATACCAACTTTTTATAACCTCATAACTGACATTTTGGACAATTCATGACGTCTTAAAGTATTGATGTGTCTTTTGAATTTTTCATTAAAATATCAATTTCTTACAGCTTAATCCACGATAATATGTATTTAGATTGATTTTTTAATATTTAATTAAGAAAAAAAATCCAAATACCGGTACCAACACCGCATAATGTTCCAACTTGGATTCAATTGGATTTAAAATAAGCCAACCAATAAATTTTTGCTGACAACAAAATGTCGACGGGCTTATTACATAGTGAACAGCGCAAATAGATCGATGAAATTTCAATTTCACATATCTTTGTGAATACTGAACTGAACCATTTCTGGACTGAAATTCCTACTATAGGTTCAACTTTCACAATATTGTAGTTTGCAAGTGATTCCTACAGCGGTAAAATAAGACATCAAGGCTTAAAGACAAGTTGTCAAAAATACTATAATTACTGATAAGATAAATGAAAAAATAATTTAAAAAAATATGTGAAAAAGTAAAAACATCATTGAAAAGCAGATTAAAAACATTCTACAGTTACAAGAAAAATAAACATCATCAATTAGACAAATGCCACTTATTTGGCTCAAATAAAATTCTAAAATATTGTAATCCGCAAGGTTGTAGGGGAAAAAAAGGAACAGATAAATGATAAAATTCATGACACCAAATACAAACAGCCATAAAATAAAAATATTATCAAAAATACATATTATGCCTATTTAATGCAAAAACAATTCATTTGTTTTATAGACAAATAAACATATACTAACAAACAATATACATATTATAAATATCAATTATTAATCAACTACATCTACTATTTAATCATGCACTGGATAAAATATGGTTAACAACTTTGAATTTTGAATTCATAAATTCATTTTAGGGAGAAACTAGTCTACCAAGTGCCTATCATTTGTGCATACTTCATTATTGTACAATAGATCTCCAGAGTTTTAAAACCCAGCTGGTTCTTCTACTTTATTTGAATAATTATTTGATCACAGACCAATTGAGGAAACCTTGAAAATTCATTTCATGTAAACCACTGTAATATTTTTAAAACATCTGTGAATTAAGCACAACTTTTCTTGATACTACTGGTCACAATTCAGATCGTTATTTATTTCCAGAGCTTGCAGGAATTCTAAACATCTTTATTTTGAAGACTTTAAGCAAAATTATTTGTACCAATGCCAACCAACCTTGCAATTCTGCATTGAGAATCAACAAGATATACTGTTATTCTGCTTACATCAAAGTCTGAACATTTTAAATTTAATAATTTCTTTTTCAGAAAGTGTCTTTTCTCTGTAAAAACTAGAGTTTTTCAAGGGGATACTCGATTTAACATTCTGGAATTGAATTCTCTCAATTCCCAAAATAGTGATAAGGCAGGATTTCAGGCTACAGCCTAAGAAAATATTTCAACCAACCATGACAGCTGAAACATATTCATTGTGCTTAACTATGTCGCGATTCTACTCACACAACTTCATTTGTCGGGATCAACAGAACTGTGACAAGACTACAAACCACGTCACTCGATTGCCGTTTTGTCAATTCTGGACGTCCCAACTGACAATCGAGTATCCCCAATACTCTTTCTAGAGTTGTCCCCCTTGAAGTCACATTATTTTGTTTGTCACAAGTTATTTTCTTAGTATATTCGTGTTAATCTTTAAAATATATGTTATAACAAAACAATAAAAAAAAAAGAAAAACAAATATTAAATAAGTGACAAAATGCAAATTATTGGTTGCAAATTAAATTAAATTATTAATTATTTCATATTCCAATATTATCATTCCAGTTATGCAGTTTTTAGTACATTATGGAAAAATTAATTTGGTTGATAAATTTTGATTTACCACTTCAATTTCTTCTTCTTCTCCTTCTTTAATTGTCTTGAAATTTAAATATTAAAATCAAAAAAAATAAAAAAAATAAACAGAAATGCAAACAAAATATACTAAAACAAAATAAAGAAAAATTTAATTTTGTTTAAACTAATCAGTTAAAACGAACATAAAGTTAAAAGAAAAAAAGATACTAGAAAATTATTTTGTCTTTAGTTTAACTAAAAAATATTAAGTTTTAATACTACTATCATTTAAAAAATGTGAGCTGCTTGATTTAAAAGATCATAGTTTTAAAGTTAACAAAAATATTCATGTTTGCATATACTTCAATGCTAATATGCTGAGGACAGCTAAATCTATAAGCATTGTATGAACTTTCTACAAGTCTTATTAAGAGGTTTTAAATAAATAATTTCAGCAATAGAAAGAACAAGTGGCCTGTTAAACCTAGGACGGAAAGCATGCCTTCCAACCAAAATAAAGCGAGTTTATGATCTATGATTTTTAACCAGCATATTTACAGAATTTCAATAAGCAAATAAAAGACTCTTCCAATTTTCTAAATTCAATGTAACTCAAAGACCTGCAGTATCAATTACTTAACAGAATCATGTTCAATATTATATATAATTCTAACTTTCTGATTATTTTAACAGCAAGTACATTGTACTAGTAAGATTCCATTCACTGTAAGTAACATGACAAAAATATTAATCTAAAACTTTGATGAGCTGAAATAGTTTATATATTAAGTGACAGACTCTTCTTGAAAGGTATAAAAAACACAGAATTCTGTGAAGGTTCAATCAAAATAAAATTGACTTAAAATCTTTTACTTTTTATTCAATCATCTACTCTATTGAAAAATAGATCAACAATTAAAATATATTAGCATTCTAGCTAAGTTAAGAAATGAAAGTTTTTTTGTAGTCCTACTTTTTTGCTAAGTTAGTAGAGAGTTTATCAAAACTAGAAAGTCAAAATATCACTATCATTTTCATACAGCTCTGAAATTTATTTGTCCCATCACTCATATTTAAATAAATTTCCTGACTTTCAAGGGGCCATCACTTCCAAGCATTGATACATATTTGATGATTTTAATGATAATGACAAAAAAACTAAAACCAAAACAACAAAACAATGATTTACCTGTATATTTACAAGATGTAATTGTATTCAACTTTTATGGATCCAAAATTATTCCTTTCTAATGTTTGTAAATTTAATGTTTCCAAAACTAAAGACCCATTCATGTGATCACAAAAGTTTACAATCTGTTTTCTGACAATTATCGAATCAAAATTTGAAGAAGATACAATTACATCTCCTGGTTAGTAACGAACAATATAAAAAGCTAGGCCGTTTAACAAGCGTGTTCCGTCCTAGTGGCTTGCTTACCCTTACCCGAGCATTGTGTAAATCAACGCCATACATTTCAAGGCGTTTGGCTTTCTCAAGAAAATTGTATTCAGCATCAGCTGGGGTTTGACCCCTGTAATAGAAATTAATAATGTACTGATTAAAAAAACTTTGTTTCCTTCTGTGTGGTACATGTATTACTTTAAACCTCTTTAATTAAGGTCAAAATAAAGTGTTTAATTTCAGTGATGTGTTATTTTGATAAGTATTTTGGCATTTGTCATTCCATACAGAGAAAACTTATGAAAATTAAAAAGATGTCTACATAGAACTGAATGACAAGATTTTCATACAATAAATTACCTATGCTGTTTGTGCTTCTCTGCCACTTGTCTTTCAAATTCCTCCGTTTGGTTAGGTATAAAAACATATCCCATTAAATAGCCATCTTTATGTTCATCAGGATTATAATCACCCAACTCCGCTACAAAAAATATTAACTTTTAAAATATAAAATGTCAAAGTTTACTTGCAAACTTTTTTCTCTATCTGTTCTAGACGATTATGGATGCTATGCATGCAGCATGGAATGTTTATTTATTGCATAACACAATACTTACTCCCATTTTAAGACAAATATACAATAATTTTTTATTTCCACAGTTACATGTGCCAGGCGAGGTAGAAATTTTGCCTAAACAGCAGTGCTTCCACCTACTGTTTTTGGATTTCCAACTGTCAAGGGTTCTTGTAAGTGCAAACCAATGTGTACACAAGTGGACCTTTGTTTTCTGTCCCATTCAAAAGACTAGGCATACTTTCCTTGAAGGCCAGACTTAACAATCCGGGAGGTTTTTCTCGGTCTACATCCTAGTCGATGGGTCATCCAATGCCCTAATGACTAGACACCCACGCCATGTGTTAAGATCAACTGATTGTAAACCACCTAGCTCTGCCTTTAATAAACTTTTTTAATCTAAAATGACTGGGTTACTTACACTGAACTGCGTAGCTCGCTAATAGTGCTGCTTGACTAGGTGCACAAACTAATTTGCCAGTTAAAATGTCTTTCTTTACTTGTAAAAAGAAGTGGTACCTAACAAAATGATAAAACAAAATATTCCAATTAATTGCTAAATCAGCCATATTTACTTACAAATGAAAGTTCATCAGTTGAATTTCAAATTCCTCAAAAATGAAATGTCATCTAGATCTAATGATTGATAGTTCTTCCAACAACTCATATTTGTTTTTTAAAGAATTGGCATACAATCATATACAGAGAGGAATGGAATGTTCATAGATCACTACACAGTCAATTAAGGAGGAAAAACCTAAATTATATACCTCGTATATTCTTCTGATAATTTACTAGGATCCGAAACGTAAAACTTTACACGAAATAAGAATACAAATGGAGGACCAACTGAAAAAAAAAGATAAATAAACAGACTATCAATTGCAGAAAGCAATAATACATTTAGTAATTTACGTGCAATTTGTGACATTGTAGAATTCAAAACATCTACTATACCGAGACATTAAAGGGGCATTAGGTAAGATTAGATAAAGAGTTGACAGTTCTTGCTATAAAAGTTTAAAAATAGATAATGAAAACAGAATATGCTAAAGATTTCAGTCAAATTGCTTCACTCTGAACCAAGATATTAGAGATTCAATTTTAGGCCAGCCTCGATTGTCAATACTACCGTTGGTACGATAATAAACAAAGTCTCGATTATTGATTTTTACGTCATATCACAAAACTTATTCAAATCCACTAAATATCACAGGCAAACAATGGCATTGAGAGTTGATTAGGCTCTTGATAGGTTAATTAATGTCTAATTAATAATTCAAATAACAAGCAATAGGTAGTTTTAGCTCTTGCATAATGCATGTTTAAATATCTTTACATTTAATGCAAAATGTTGTAAGACTACGCTGAATTTCTGGCATATTCAAAGAAGTTGACTCAAGAGCTTTCTTTTTACCTTTTATACATTTAGCTTCAAGTAGATAACTAGAGTGGTATATTTCCGGAATGCGTGTAGGGGTCTTTTGCAGTGAGAGGAAACCGGAGGACCCGGAGAAAACCCACGAGGTTGGACAGACGACAAGGACAGACCTTACAATACAGCACGTACGTGCTAACCATTCGGCCATCCACCCCACCCCCAGTGGTGAAAGTATGACAATACAGTGACTGTTATGTATTGGAATAACATATACATGTAGTATATTAAAACACAAAGTTCAAATATATGAAGTGGCAAGTTAGTGTTACAGTATCAGGGCTGTCGGAAATTTTTCACTGTTGATTAGCAGCACTGCTAATCAAAAAGTCCAATTTTGCCAAATTTGATTAGCAAATTTAAAAATTGATTAGCAGTTTTTCAGTTTCAACATAAAACACCTAAATAACAAGATATTACTTTAGTTCATAACAAATATGATTAGATTCCATTCTTACTAATCTTAGATTTTTAGATATTCATAGAGTTATGTCCCTGTATTATATAGTACCGTATAATGAATTGTGTCTGGGTAGTTCGAGAAGAAAATGTCACATGGAGAATTCAGTTTTGTTTATAAAATTTTATTCAACATTTTATACTCGTTGAAATTGTTGAGAAAGCTTTCTAGTCTTCAAATGTGGATTATCCTTGTGTCAATATCCAAAATGACAGGCATATTAATGATTCGCAGTTACTGCGAATCAAAAACTTTAGATTTTAATTTTTGATTAGCAACGGACAAAATATGTATCGCAAATTGCGCTGCGATACTGGTTGTCGGCAGCCCTGTACAGTATACAGTTTTTATCAGGAAAACATATGGAAATAACTAGTGTTCCCATTATAAATAAGTATCAGAACCAGTGTGCCATCTATGTTTCCTGTACACTTCGACTCCTTTCCAATTCTCAACCAAATTTAATGTACATGTACATTTTCTTTTTTACTTTCGCTTGTAAAACAATGAAATAAAATGGGGTTTAATGTCCTACTGCGTTAATGGAGACGGGCATATGCCATGAGGGAAAATTTTGTCCGGAGAGCGGCGCTACTCTTATTTCGAATTCCAACTGTCAAGGCTTCTTTTACGTGCACGCCAATGTATACACAGGACCTGTTTTTCATCCCATATGAATGACTACACATTGTCCCTTGCCAGGCCTTCTGTCCTACTCCACCAAAAATCCCAATTAACTTTTTCGACCAACGCAGGGCTCGAACATGGGGCCAAAAGATTAGCGAGCAAATGTCCTACTCACTAAGCCACCGTGGCTCCCTTGTAAAACAATGGAGTCAAAAAGAATTCATATGGAAACATGCATTAAAATAAGAAGAATCAACTTACTTCTACATTGTTTTTTAACAGTTTTTAAAGGATCAAGCCATCTCTATTAAAGAAACACATCATAATATATAAATACAGGCATCAATTAAGATGATTTCATGAAATGAAAAATTACAACAATAAGTAACAAAGATTCTTATTAATTTACATAATATTTTTGCAATATTCTAAGCCACCAATACTTCACTTTTACAGATAAAATGATTAAAGGGATATTCCTACTTTTGTAATTGAAATTGATAATTAAGAAACTGTTAGTAAAAATGAAATGTATGAAATACAATAGGAAGACAATGTTTATAGATAAAACACTTTTCAAGGGAGGTTTAGGATCTCAGACAATAAGAATAAGATGTACCTAAACTAACATTAGTCTCAAAATGTTACTGGGGCTTCTATGTAATGTTGATATGAGGTCACAAAATTGCTCTTCTGAGCCAGACTGAACTGTGACAAATAACTAAACTGACTACTATATTATTCAGATCACTGTATATTATATCATGAAAGTAAAATATTGAATGTTTTGGTAGAAATATTACTATCTCTATAAGTAAATTTACAGATTATCAAACCGGAAATGAACCCATAATTTCAATGCATAGATACTATGTAAATAGCATATGAGACCCAAACCCCCTTATTTGAAAAGGAAGAAATAAAGAGAGAGAGAGAGTAAATGGGGTTTAACGTCCACTCGACACAAACTAGGTCATTTCGGGACTAACATATAGTTTAATTTTATTTACATAATTCGCTTGCGCGTAGGGGTCTTTAGCAGTGGGAGGAAACCGGAGGACCCGGAGAAAACCCACGAGGTTGGACAGGCAACCCTACTCCTTGCCACGTACAACCGGGGATTCAAAACCACGCCAGTCGACTCAATGACAGACTTTATGATACAGTGCGCGCACGCTAACCATTCAGCCATCCAACCCTCCAAGAAATAAAGAAATTGTTTGAGAGCTTAGTCAAGATGGGTGATTAGATGAATGAAAGTAGAAATCATACCAGGACCTGTGGAACATCAACAAACTGTAACCCAAAATAATCCTTCTCTACTAACTCCAGGTGTTCAAATACTTTATCTAGTAATTGCTGAGCTTTACCACGTTTCTACAAAAAGATGAAAATAAAACTAGGTTTATAAGTTATATGCGTAGCTTTTGAGATTCTTCAACGACAGTTTAACAATCTAAAAATTTTAATGCAATTATGAAGTACACTTGCAAGACAATGAATGGACACGCACCATATCCAGGCACTTAGATATCAAATGGACGACACTCTGTAATTGCTCACTTGCTTAACTTATTGTGGGGTTATTAATAATAATTTCATATTCCATTTATGTGTACCAGTGTTTTTAGATAAAAATATGTTCAAAGAGTTCAACATATGACCCATTTATGCTCAACAGAACATGTTTGAAGAGGATGCTTATAAATTGTTTATACATGTCATGAATGGAAGACTCATTATGAAGCTCTTAACTTCATTGGCCTGATCCCATGAAATTTGGAATGCTGACTACTTACATCAACTTCAAATACTTGTTCTGTGTCGTCTAAAAAATGAACAATACATGTGACAGTCTTCTGGGAACGATCTTGTATGTGCGCCATTTCTGATGCCCGTACATTGTAGCTCCCACTAGACACTAGTCGAATGGACATAGTGTGAAGTGCTGAAATAATAATATATAATGTATAATATTATGCAAATTAAAAGGCAACATGATGGATCACCATCTTAGATTTTACAGGTACAGTGTATATACATAAGTACATGTATGCACCTTAAAAATTAAAATTTCCAGGTTTATTTTCTACTATCTGAGGTATTCTGTCAAGTAGCCTACAGTACACATAAAACACTGAACAGTCTCTTAGGTGACATTGACCTCTATTGTGCTTCCTTTTTTTTAAAATGTTGATTTACACTGGGCCAAGCACAGATTTGACAAAAAAATTATAATTTTTTAACAACGACCATAATGTTCCATTGTTAAAATTAACTTCTTTTCACAATAAAGTAGGTTCATAAGTCATGGGGTTAAATTTGATACAAAAGATCTGCATACCTAGTACTAGTAGCAACGATTGTGTTATGCAAATAAAACCACCAGTGCATCTAATCTCAGACGTACTGTGACACCTTCAATGTATTTTTAAAAAATTTCTTCGAAAAAAACATCACAGTTACATCTATTTTAATTTCTAGTTTGAAACCGATATATTTATCTTCCCAATAAGATTGCATTCTTCTTTTGTAAACAATATTTTATTTCAAAACAAAATAAGATTGAAGAACACATGAACCTTCTCTCTGTGAACACACATTCCACAATGAAGATTTTTTTGCTGATCACACTATTCTTTTTAATTTGCACTGGGTGCCTGTCCATTTCAGAATTCAATATAAGATTTTACTCCTAACTATTAAATGTATCCATAATCTAGTGTCATCATACAATGTATCGCTCAGCTAGTCTTTTACGCTTTTGTAACCCACCTAGAAACTTACGGTCTACAGCAGATTTATATCTTTTAGAAGAAAATAGAGCCAATATGATGTCATTTGGAGAAAAGGTTTCATTAGAAACAGCTCTTCATTACCGGTATCTATTTTTAAAGCATGCTTGAAGACCAACAATGTATATACCGGTATTTAATATTGTTTTTATATCTATTTATATTTAATTTCTTCTAATGGCTTTATATTTTAATTTCTTATATCTACTCATATTTATTTACACTTCTTTTAGACTTATGCTTATCTTTATTTTAATGTTTTATCTTATTTTCCATGTATAGTTCCATCTTAAATTATATATTTATGTATTTTATACAAATAATCATTTTATTGTAAAGCACCTTTGAACATTTTATGAAAAGGGCGCTATATAAATCTATTATAATAATAATAATAATGTACATGTACTTGCAGTTTTGCAACTGTTCAACTGAACTCTCACAAAATAATTAATAATTACAAGTATCAAAGTGTGAAAAGAATAAATGGTTGTTATCCTAGTTTCAGTTGACTTTGAGTCACAGATTAAACATACTGTACAGGAAATGATTTGCCTTCTAATTGTATGTACAATGTGTGCCAGTGGTTTCTGAATCAATTTGTTTCCTTTCTCTCCCCATCACTCTTCATTACTGACTCACTCACTTTCTTAATATTTACTTTATGAAGTTTGTAATCTTTAATCTTTTTAACATCAATTTATTAGGTAAACGTATAACATATGTGCATACATCATTTTATATAATATAAACAAGTAAGCTTTCAATCCCTTATACTCAGAGATGTGGATCTTCTTTGTAGCTTAAATTAAATATGTGTGTACTGCAACATAATTTAGGTGTACAAAATATACGTATGATTATTATAAGTTATACATCCATTTTAAAAGCAGGCGGACATTTTTGTCAACCCTGTTCATCTGAACACTTTCTGTATTGTAAACTTTAATTGAAGAACCATGTAAACATTCAAATTAAACAGTTATCATCACAGTAACAGTTAAAGCTACTTTATTGAGCCATATAATAGGTCCATGTAATGGGATTTTTTGAATTAACACATAAGCTTTCACATGTGTAAATTGTGAAATTCATTTGAAATGTAGACCCAACTTAAGTAATTTTAGCAAGTCTGATACTATTACAATTATACATGTAGAGGTAAATGGAAAGTCACAACTCAGACAAATCGCTATTCAGAACAGTTTTTCCAAATTCTAATACGGTTAAAAATCAAATAACAAAATATATGCATGTACTGAGAGTAAATAATGCAGCTGAAATGTGATTTTTAGATGATAGTACTAACTACTATAGTAAAAGGAAGGAAACAAACAACCAACCATAACAACTTCACATTGAGTCTTTAGTACTAGAGGTAAAACCAAGTCCATAACGTTGTCTGTATCGAGTCAGAATTGGTACAGACATAAGGCCGTCAGGCATGCAATTTGACAAACTGATCAGAAACGAACAGTGTCAGCACTGATGAATCCATCACAGTAGCAGTAAGGGAAGCTGATAGCATGCAATCCTACAGATATGTTGCCAGATACTGAGCTGGTCTTGTAATGGTGTTATCTCATGTTGGCAAATCTCTAGTAGAATCTGTCTGCAGGAAACAATTGGCTAGCCTCAGAATGGTAGTGTGATGACATCTGAATGTTCAGGCGATGGCTCTGTTACTCATGCCCTCTTTAAATTAACACAATGGTGCCTTTTCTGTTTAGATGTCAATGTTGGTCGTTTCAGTTTCATTGCGTCTTCCACAGAGTTATACTGACCCTGACTTTTTACAAGCCAACAGTGAGGCTGATGTCCCCCGCCGAAATTCCAAAATAAATAGATGACACATATTAACTAATCGCACATTTATTTTTTTTTTAAAAGTATCAAGCAATCAAACCGATTATCAACTACACACCAAGTTTCATCACTCTCTATCAGATAGAATCAAAGTTATCTGGTCCCAAAGCATCGACCAATAAAATTGCTTAGCTCTATTTTAGCTTTAGCTCGAAATGTTAATCAATGAACTCAGTCAAAACATTCACCTAATGAACATCAACATCAACATCATGCTTAAACATTCTACCTCAATTAAAAGCAGAGTTCTTATGTTCCAAAGTCTTGACCAATCAAATTGCTTATCGATCCTTAGTCTAAGCAGAAAATTCTCATCATCAAACTTAATCAAGGTAATGATATAATGAATCTATACTCAGAGTTTTATCACTCTCACTTAATCAAAACCAAAGTTATTAGCCCTAAAGCATCAACCAATCAGATTGCTTATCTCTGCTTACCGTAAGCAGACAGTGTTTATCATCGAACTCCATCAAGGCATTTTCACCTAATGAACGCCTACACCAAGTTTGAACATTCTACCTCAACTAGAAGGAGAGTAATCAAATTGCTTATCGCTCTGCTTACCCTAAGCAGAAAATGTTTATTATTGAACTTAGTCAAGGTATTGATGTAATAAAACTATACATCAAGTGTCCTCACTCTCACTTAATAAGAACTTAAGTTATTGTGTCCCAAAGCATCAACCAATCAAATCGCTTATCTCTGCTTACCCTAAGCAGAAAATTCTCATCTTCTAATTCCGAACTCCATCAAGGCATTGACCTAATAAACACCTACACCAAGTTTGAACAGACAGACAGACAGACGGACGAACCCATTTTAATAGTCCCCTGCTGTCTTCGAAAGGCAGGGGACAAAAAGCCCCATTTTATATCCCATGTCTGCACCATAATATTTTGATTTCAACATTCCTAATCCATTCAATTTCGATTTTTTCATAAAATTCAAAATGGTACATTTTCATTGTGTCTCTAAGTTTGCTTGTACTTATATTAACAAACTGTCCCTTAATTTGAAGATATTACAAACATCATAAACCTCTTATTGAAATCTTTAATCTTCTAAGTTCTAATAAATCTCAACCTCCCTACATGTATAATTACATCATATGTAACAAAGATCTCCCCTCCCCATCACATTGTAAGAGTCTGTCTGATTAAACAAATTACAGATGTCACTGTATTTGGTCTACATGTATTTCATAGATTTGTCAGTTTGGAACGGTTTTGTATGCTTATGTGTTCCCTTTTGTGCATGAATACATACAGTATGTACACATGTCATGTATGTATCACTAGTAGGTAGAAATTCAGGGTTTTCTATTGGATTGTACATGTACATAATAATTTCATTTTCCAATCATTCTGAACTTAACAGAATTAGTACAATGTAGGTCAATCATTATTAAGTTAATGTCTTCTTATACAGGACTATTACAAACTTAGTAAACCTGTGCTGCTGTATTGGTGCTAGCAATGAAATACTGGGTCAAATCAATATCATTTACAGTTTTTCCAGCAATACATAATGTATCTATGACTGTTTTATAATTCACAGATTGCCAGCAAATAAAAACACCAGAACTTGCTGTCATTCTATAATTTTGGAAAACGGAGTCAAATCAAGGGGGCTTATAGATCCAATGCCAGTTCAAAATGGAGTTTACACATGTATAAGAGTTTAGTGAATGAAGTAATAGATCAAAGAACAACTGGTGCACTATATACACCTACATTTTTAGTTATGGCCTACTCTTCAGAATATACACATCAGTTCTGGACTATTCACAAAAACAACATTGTGAAGAAAAATTTTTTTCAAGCTGAGGAAAACCCTACGTATATTGCCCATGTAACCAATCCCTCACCACTCCTTCAAGTATGTGCAGATAACTATTTCTTTACTTTATTATACATGACATGCAACATGTGCATGTAGACCTACACTGTATCAATAGGCAAATTTTTCAGCAGGACAATGTCTAAATATCATGATTAATTCAAGATAAATCCAAATTATTTTCAAGGTGTTTGCTGATAATTCCTTTTAAAACCCAAACCACAGTGGCATAACAGGGCTAACAACATAATACATACATACATACATACAGTTTGTAACATAATCACAACTTCAGTTGTGACATATTATTCCAATTAACCATGATAATGATTTCGTTTTTAATCTTCAATTTACTTCAATACTTGACCTAGATTATGTAGCCTCAAGACAGGGTGCATCATTTAGTTTGCTCAGAAGTTAGAAATTGAATGACTAACAGGGTTATGTGATAACATATTCTACATTCCTTTGCATTGTCTCTTCATAAATGAGATATTTCTAAATCTACTTTTGTTTGAATTATTTCTTGTGTAAAATCTAATGTTTAATGCTAAGTAAGATGTATCTTCGCCTTGTCAATATTTATTCAATTAAATAAATACAATGGAAAGGAGCAAAATTTTCGGGCGTATTGTCAAGAGGGCCTTGAGTTATGACTGGAACGAAAATTGTAAAATGATGAGTTTTTGAGAGACAGCCAGCTTCAGCCTTGACAAATGTCGCCTTCAATATGTGGAGGGGTCAAATGTAACATGTCTGGGCAACCTACCTCGCGTGTCTTCAGCCGCAGCGTGCTGATCGGCTCCTTATTAACCATTAATCCAATTAATCAGTGATTTAATCGGAAACATTTAACACCAATTTCTATTTACATGAGAGAACCAAAGCCGCAGGAAGTGCTCCCCCACAATAAAATGGCGGAGAAATAACAAAAGTCACGTGACCAGAGCAGGTGCCCTCTTTAATACCTGAAGATAGAGGCTAAAGTAACTGCGTTCAATTTCTTCAGATGTATGCCGTCTGGATAAGCTCGACATTTCCTCACCAGATGTCAGCACCTACAAAAACGTAAAGGGAAAAATAGAAAAATCTGTTTAGGCCTATTTATGCTAGAATTCGATTTTTGTCATGTAAGTTTTATTCCGAAGTCGATCCATTGTAAAAAAATTTATATTAAAGTATCTACATTTAATATGCTAGATTTGGCTGATAGGGACATTCAGTAGAATGAGTCAAATGCTTTGAAATGAAAGGATCAAGACATCACAAGGAATAGAAAACTAAACCAAAATTGCCTTTGCCTTTAATATTTGATAATAATACTTTAATTTGTTTAATTGGGAAAATGTTTATTTACGTCATTTTTATCCGCCCACATTTTATGTGAACGTATATTGTTGCCTCCCCTGTCCGTCCGTCCACAATTTGTTTGTGGACATTCTAGTCTAATATGCCTACAGACAGGTAACAATTTTTATCCGATGTAGATTCGAAATCTAAAGATGAAGCTTGAAGTGAAATGGATGGTTATAACCCAAAGTGGCCAAAGATCTAGGTTCCTTTTGATATTAACGCATATCAGAACGTAAGTTCCTGAATTATGGCCCCTGATTGTAAGAAAAAATCGTGATTTTAGTTTGTGGACCCTCTTAGGTCAAAATTTTTATCAGATTTTAAAAATGATTTAAATATATCACCGTTACACCCTGATAATAATTAAGTTTGAATTTAGTAAAAATCAGACTGAAACTGCTCAACAAAATGGCCGCTCCTTGAATGCAAATAGTGTAAAAGTATGTAATACCTAGCTTGTGGACTCTCTAGATTCACAATTTTTACCCGATTTTAAGAAACATTTAAATATATCAGTATTACAACCTAATGACGGTTGTGTTCGAATTTCATGTTTTGTTTCAAATTTGGTGTGAAGCATTGGTGTCGTGAGACGTCAAGCCCCATCCATTTTCAGCGGTTGTGACCTCCTGTTCTTGAGTTACCAAACTTTTCCAAAAATCTTGTATCACGATATAGGGTACAGGTCCATATTCGATGTGAGGCATTGGTACAATGAGAGGATGAGCCCAATCGATTTTCCCAGTTCACTAGCCATCTCTTACTATATCTCGGCATATCGTGTATGGCAACCGCTTGTTTGGTTATAAGTGTAAGCGTGGTGATAATTCAGGAAGTTTTTATTCCACTTCTGGTGAGCCTTTGTTTTGGTCATGACTAATTGATCACGATTTCAGAAGGTTTATTCTGGCATAGTGGAGCTGATAAAGGTGATGGAAGAATCTAAATTGAGCCTATTAAGTTAGAACCCAAGGGGGGAAATACCCATAAAAAAAAAAAACCATCTCAGGAAACCGTACTTACTCATTAAAACCTTAAAATAGGCCCTGTCAAAACTAAAACTATAAAGTTACTGTAGTAAACTATATTGGATTGTATGATTACACTGATGAAATAAAGATTTAATTGTATAGAGCACTTGTTGAAAAAAAGACATCTTTTATCTGCCTATACCGTAACTAAAAACTTGTTTACATGACTCAAGTGTCCTAATCCAAAAGTTCTTACAACTTTCTCTAGTAATAAGATCTACAGAGACTGTCAGTTTCCTTTGGTATGGTTGCATGATTTACCCAAATCTACTAATAATTAAACTCAAAACTGATTGATTTTTATCAAATTTATCTTCATATATTTGAACATATGTTTTTGCATTAATAATACATGTAATTCTAACTATAAGCATATGAATATCAAAAATATAGAATTTGATGTGGCATGACTTTCTTTCAAAATGCACTTAACTGTCAATAATTGGAATATTTAACTGAAACTTTGAATTATTTAACATTTAATTGAGATAACAAAATTAAAATATCAACATTAGATGATTTCAAGGTTTCAATTCAATCACATTAAAAAGAACCCCATCAAAATATTATTTATGACTCTGGCTTGTATTAACCATGTTTCATTTATATTTCCTGCAGTAGATGCTGAATGTTGACAAATTTTCAATTCATCATACCTTTGTAAATACCGGTACTGAACAGAATTGAATTATTTTTAAACTTACATTCCTTTTAGAGATTCAACTTTCATAATATCAAGACTTTAATATTTAACCCAAAATGACATATATTTGGAACTCCAAAGACTAAATAGGTAAAATAAAGATTCTGGTTTAAATATTAATAGATTTCGGTAAATCATGCCACTTTCAAGATCTTTACAAAAATAATTATGAATTTTATTGTTGAAATAAAATTGTACCTGTATGCAAAAATTGTACATATACGTGTGTGTGCATACTATGAAGGTGTGGTCTATGCTTTGTATTTGTGATTCTTGAATATTCTTTTGTTTATATTTTATTCAACAGAATAATGACAAGGTGATGCTGATATATACTCCTGTATAAAGTAGCTGGTCTATTTTAATGCTATGGGATCAGATCAAAGTACTTTACCAGCTGGGGCACCAGGCAGTAACCTGAGATCACAAAGAGATGAAGAAATTCCCTATACCCAGTATTCCATTAGTAAACCTATTGATGGCGGCTCACCAAGACTCTCTCCTAGAATTACCAATAAAAATAAAACCAGTCCTAAACTTGACAGAGAGGCTGGGGGAACTCCCAAACATGACATTGTGGTTGTCGCTGAGGGAACAACAAGTAAAAGCAAAGACTTAGAAGTTGATAAACTAAATTCTGTTCCTGTTTTCTTTCCAATAATGCGTGGATCTTTAAATATTCCAGTGAGTAGTAGAGATACAGACCTACTGGATAAGCTTGACTACAAACAGTTATTGCTCATGTCTCTCCGTTATCAAGAGCATCTGAAACAATTATCAGAAGCAGTGGCATTTGATCAGAATGCTTTGTGTATACGTATTAAGGAGATCGACCATACAGTGAATATTTTATTAGGCAACCTAAACGAACGACAGAAAAAATACACAAAATACGCAGATCAAACAAAGAGAATAAATGAAACTTTAACAGCTCTTCAAAAAATACAAAAAACTATGGATGGTATTATTCCAAAAATGGAAAACTTGAATAAACTCCTTCCACCTGAGGAACAGTTAGAGTCTTTCTCAATGAGACCTAAATCTATTGGTTCATAAATCAACTACTTACTCTATGACTTAAATATTGGTCTTGTGTTATTTATTAATGCTCTAGCTCCATGGTTATTTTACTAATGTTATTTATGTTTGTGCACATTGTATCATTAGATCTGTCATTGAGTCAACTCGCATGGTTTTGATTCCCCAGTTGTACGTGACGCGTCTTCCGGTTTCCTCCCACTACTAATGACCCCACATGGAAGCGAATTATTGAAATAAAACCTTGTGTATTTGTCAGGCACTTGACAATTTTTTGCGATGTTTGGGCTTTGTAATTGTATCAATATTGACTTCAGTAGAAAAGGGAAACACACATCATAAATCATAATAGAGTTTTGGCATATTTCTGTATCAACCAACTGAATCAATGGTCAGAATTCAGTACACTGTCACCAGCTACCATTGTCACAAAATTTGTCTCCCCTTGGTAGGTTTAGTGGGTATCTGGCATGGGCAACAATTAATACCTTACTTATACATACTCAACAACGTAGAAATAAACAGTATAATAGATTCATGAAATTAGTATTTGTAAATTGATACTGTAACCAAGACACTGATGATATTTGCAAGTTCCAGTACATGTAAGGGAAATAATTGGCTACAATGTATACTATTTCATATTTATTCATGTATTGTCAATTGTATATCGATCTTTAATTGGCCCTTGGGGTGCATATAATGGATATACTATATATATATTGTTATGTTATTGTATAAAAAAATTGTTTTAAAATACTAAACATGTTCAGACTCATTTATCTATCACAGGCTTTCTTCAGATCCTTCTCAAAACAATTTAATCAGAAGAAAACTAGATCAAGAGAATCTATAATTACCATTTACTATAAATATGGAAGCCCTGGATTATTCTCGGCCAACTTTTTTTTCTGCTGTTAAATGTTAAATCATAGAGTCTACTTGACATTTAATTCTCTCAATGTACTAAGAATGAAGTAATTTGACTGAAATTTGCAATATATTCATTTTTCATTATCTATTTTTAAACTATTATAGGGAGAACTGTCAGCTCTTTATCTAAATCTTACATAATGCATCTTTGAACTTATACAAAACATGTCGTAGTAATCATGATAACTTTATCACTATCAATTTGAGTTATCCGAAATCAGCAGGATTCATTGTCAGATGAACATAAACACTTTCTATAAATTTCAAGTCAGTTGGATGATAACTTTAACCTCTAGAAAATCCACAAGATTTTTCAAATTAACTACTAAAAAGTAAAACTATTTTCCTCTGAAAATGTAAGTTTAAATTCCTCCTTTTCTGCTCGGACTGGGCTTGTGAAGATGGGTTGCAGTGTGCTATGAGTGAAACATTGCTCAGACAATGGCAGTTCCCTGTCTCTTCATTGAAATCCATCTGTCAAAGTACTTTTATGTGCACGTCAATGTGTAAACAGTAGGATTATGCTTTTTGTACCACCTTATTGACTAGTCCTTGCCAGGCCCACCACCCAGCATCTCAACATTACCCGGAACTGGTCAAAATGATTGTTTAAATATTTGTTATTTAATAAGAATCCATGTATAAGCATCGTTGGCACCCTTGCTGATAAATATCTATAGAAAAACGGACCAAACTTTAAACCAAAATATGCATGGATTGGTCATTACAAAAAACAAAAGAATTGATTGAATATTTTGGTGTCCCTGCTAAAAACTGCCAAATGTTCTTGTGGGGTTCGAACGGCAACCACACCAGTTATGATGGTAAGACACTTTCGCATGGAGAAAGTTCTGGGCGATGTTTCAGTCTGATTTCCCATTATTGCTCGGGATGGAGTGTCGAATCATTCGGACGAGACAGAAACAGGCATGGATTTGTGTGTGTGTGTGTGGGGGGGGGGTGACAAAAATCAATAACAATCATAACTGGACGGTTCACTATCACCGTGAATATGATAGTGATGAGATAGCATAAGACCACAGAGGCGTGGAGGAAGAATGGTGCTATATAACGGAATCGAGTGCCGTATGCTCGAAAAAATTTCAAATAGCAACGTGAATATGATAGCGATCAGACCACGGATCAGGAGTGGAAAAATGTTCAAGCGCCGCAGACGCGAAAAAAATTCAGACAGCATAAGTCATTAATTAAGTGGTCACAATTTTTATACGATTTTGATGAAACTGACCATGTATGTTTATAACCGAAAGATCTCGAAAATTGTTAGCTTGCGGACCCTCTAAACCTCACAGTTTTTATTTAATTGTCAAAAACCGTTCAACTGTATCACGTTACACAATTACGGTGGAGTTCAATTTTCGTGAAAATCGGACTGAAACTGCCAGACAAAATGGTCGCTGCCCTTAAAAGCATGTAATACCCAGGTTGTGGGCCATCAGGGGATCGAATTGTCATCCAATTTTGATATATCTCAAGGTCTGCTTATCTTTCGATATTGGCGCATTGGACCGTAACTTTCTGGATTATGACCCCTGATTGTACGAAATATCACGGTTTAAGCTTGTGAACCCTCTAGAGGTTACCATTTTTATCTATTTTCCAAACCAGTCAAATATATCACCGTTACAACATAGTTTTAACTGGTCATAACTCGTAGCAGTGAATTATTTGATAGATGAGGGATACCGGGAAAGTGTGAAAAACTATTCCGTCGGTTTTATTTTTAATAACCTAATCTGTCATATATACAATGGAAGTGAGATGGAGTGGACCTAACAACTGGGTGTCTATCAACACCGGACCAGTTTGTTTTAAGTTCTATTAGAAGTCTCACTTTAATGTTGTATCAAACGGCATAATTACTTGCGTGCGATGCCCCCCCCCCCCTCCCTACACACCCCCACCTACCAACTCCCCTGGGCCTGACTGAATTTAAATGTTTTAAATTTTACCCATTGGTCAATTTAAAGAATTTTCCATTCTCGAAAAATTGATGACACAAAACGATCGATGTTCGAAAACTATCGCATGGGTTTCGGAAACTACATTTTGTCAGCTTGCAGGTTGCCCGAAAAAAAATTCATTTAAAGATAATGTCATGGATTTCCCTAAAAATGACTGAAAACTCTGATTTCCCGATTGTTCTTGAGAAATGGAAAAGCGATTTTGGATAATTCCTTAATCCTTCTTATACAATCAACCAATTGGATAAATCAATATTTGACATCGGTACAGATACCGTTTCAAATAATCGGTCTAATATGGAAGTAAACTGAATTTTGATATACCTGTGTGGGGCGGGGTGCTCATCTGGTTGTGATAATATTATGTGCTACTAAAAACCGTGTCGTACGTTTGAAAAGAAAACTATGAAAGCCTATAACTACCATTCATAATTTCTACTTTTCGCCCCTTAAGAACGCGAAAGTCGAAAAGTATAAGTTACGACAAAATGAGGCGACACCACGCTATAGAAGCCAAAATCGACTGGAAAATAATACACAGCGATAACAGCGCCCCTTGATTTTTCTTAATTTCTAATTTTCGACATGCATTTTGGCATTTATACCGCCTTGTCGACTTGGTCATATTTTTGTATTTATTTATGTCAGTAAGAAGGCACCACAACGCATGTACCAAGCCAAAATGAAACACGAAAATAGAAATTAGAAAATTAACACACCGCGCAATTAACGACCTACAATGTATCATTTTGACTTGCTGTCGTGCGGGCTACTTTTCAAGTTTCGCCTCGGAAGTTGTTGTAGTCTCAATTTTCCAGGTCACATTTGGATACATGCAAGCAGGGCTCACATTGGCTTTCACTTTTTTTTCTGCCAAAATGGATAATAATTTTTATATTTTATCTGCCAAAAATGTCTTCGTGTTTTGAAGGAGCGAAAAGTTGAAATTACGAATGGTAGTTATAGGCTTCCATAGAAAACAGGCAAATTCTTTACCCAATAAGTTCGTGATTGTTTATAATAAGTATCGATATTTATTTTAGTATTACTGTATTATCATCTCTCATAATTCTGAATGAAGAGATAGATATATTTTATGACATAAAACACCCTTTTCGGACAGCATGAAAATTATACATTACGGTATACATGATAAATACATTTAAAAAAAAAAATAATGAATGACAGTTTTAATATAGTAGGTATATATTTTACTTATGATGCAATTATAACGGGTGAGGTCGACTTTTCATCCTCACAATACTATTAATAATGAATATACGAAAACTGGCCTATATTAAACCAAAACAAACATTCCTAATTCCGTTTTTAATGGAATAAACAATAAACTTGATTTATATATCAATAGACTTTAAGCATGATTTTAGTGTCATTATCTGTTATAACATACAGAACCCACCAAATTGCCAGGTAGGCACTCTGTACACTCTGTAACCAGCAGATTCGGGGTCCATTCCCGGTGGTGGCCGAAAAAAAGTCTTCAGGATTTGCAGCATGGTTTCCCCCTTGTACAGAACGGATCAGGGTCGAAAAGCTAGTCTTTCGGGTGGGCAAATTAAAACGAGGTCCCATGAACGTGGTCGTGCACGTAAAGAACCCTTGGCAGTTGGAATTCGAAATAAGAGTAGGTCGTAACGGCGCTGTCCGGTTAAAATGTTCCCCGTAGCACACGGCGTATGCCCATGGTTTGTTCAGAATTGAAAATATTTAAGTATTCATTAATTTCATTTCATTTCTCCATGTAACTCGGTCGTCGGTAGTAAAAAGACACCACACATTAAATTAGGACTATTAATTAGTATTCAATTAATTTAAGCCAATTAAGGAACCTGGTCAGCTAATCACAATCACGGTTTCCTTTACCTTTTTAATTTTTATGCCGTAGGGTACCAATAATAAAATTGTGTCAATAAATGTTCTCTTGAAACGCCTGTCTTCACGTTTTGGTATTGTAGATAGTGCTCTTGAAGTGCACTGCTTAGGTCTTACTTAGCAGTGTTTCTCGGTCAATGGTCGCTCGTCCAATAATGTAACTATTCTTGAGTATGGAGTTCCGCAAGGGTCGGTTTTAGGGCCCATACTGTTTAGTTTGTACACTTCCCCTCTAGGCCATGGCCGATCTAGTAAGGAAACCGGAATTCCATCTCTACGCTGACGACAAATACTTATCATTTAAACCGTCAACTGGTGCGCAGCTGTTACCAAGGCCTAGGTCGAATTGTGTAGCCTATAGGTGAAATTCATATGTCCATGGAACAACAAGTCAATAATAGGCCTATTTGTAGGCCTAAATCATGTTATTTCCATATCAGAAACACAAGTCGTATATGTAAAAATATTTCCGAGGAAGCTACGAAGATTTTAATTCATTCAATGGTCACTTTCTAGACTTGATAACTGTAACTCTCGGCCTTCCCAACAGATTGATAGACAAACTTCAAAAGGTGCAGAATAGTGCTGCCAGACTTATAAGTATAACCAGTTTATGACCACATTACTCCGGTTTTATATCATTTACACTGGCCCCCCATTCGTTTTAGAATCCGTTTTAAAATACTTTTATTAACTTAGAAATGTCTTAATCACATGGCACCTTCTTCATTGCGCATCCTGTTAGAATTATATACTCCTAATCGTATTTTGCGGTCATCCTCTGGTAACCTCTTAATTAAAAGACCTGTTCAACTTGTGAGCTATGGTGAACGATCTTTTGCCTTCTAGGGTCCTTACTTGTTTAACAGCTTACCCCTGAGTGTCCGTAATTTACCTTCCTTTCCTACATTTAAAACACTTCTCAAAACGCACCTTTTTATCGAAGCATTTCAATAATTACAATATAACTATGATAGCCAGAGGCGAATTCAATGGCGGGCGCACCCCCCCCCCCCCTAATTTTCGACAGTGCCCTTTTTTACTGCTGAAAGTGCCTTTTCTCAGACTCAAATATGTCCGTTCCCAACCCGTTGTAGGGATCCCAAATGACTCAAACCATCGACTCAAACACACCAGCTCTTGGAATGGCTACAGATGCAAGGAAATGACGGATAATTTTCTTGGGGACCCCCCCCCCCCCCTCAGCGGCGTGCCGTGTCCGCGGTCAATCAATGCCTTCATATTTTGCAGCGCCCCCCCCCCCCCTTTTCAGAATTCCTAGATCCACCCTGATAGCTGAAATATTTATCTTTTATATAAATATTCTTTACCTTTCTTGCGTTTTAATAATTGATCTTACTTTTATTTTAATAATGTTATTTTTTTTTTAAACACTTGTCTATATCGTGGTGATGTTTTATGAGTTTGAAATGTATACACGTGCCTTAACAATGTGTGGGCTTCGCTGCACCACCTGTTGTAAAGTTGTATATTCTTAGGTTCTTTTTTAGTATTTAGGCTATATTTTTCTATTTTCATATTTGCTTTTATATCTATATTGTAAAGCTCACTGGAGCACAGTACTGTGGAAGTGGCACTATATATAAATACATAACAATAAGAAAAAAATAATAATTTACGTTTAAAGTGTTTGTTAGATATTTTATGGGTTAAATCCATGTCACGTGGTATTAACTTGAAATCGAGGCATGATAAAAATGGCGGACAGAAAATGAAGGAAAGAAATCAACTATGTTTTGATATAAGACTGTAACTACTTCATTTATTCTACATGACTGTAGATCCTGATATAAGCGAAATGATTCACCAGGAACCAGTCCAGGTATTAATATGTAGAATAATGAGAATTGTCAGGTCGAAGGATCAGAATATCCTAATTTGTTTTGTCTGGACTGACTGGCCAATTTCGAAGACAGTAGAAACAAGCGAAAATGAAACGAATAAATGATTAAAAATGAAAGAAAGGTCCCACTCTTAAAGATAATAAATAAAACTATTGGCATGTATGCATAATAGTTGCCATAGTATTGTTCAATGCAAACTTTTTCACGATTTGACAATTCCAATGCAGTCGAAAAACTAAGAAATTATTTATGAATCTAATCTTTCAAATTTAACTTTTTTAGGCTTCATAATATAATAATAATTATAATACCGGGCGGTAATACTATTTAAAATAGTTCATTTAGTTTGAGTTGTCAACATTAGGCATAGCACTAGCCTATAATAATATTTCTATTCGACAGACCTATTATGTCTGATAAAGTTTAGTAATTATAAAAATGACAGATGAGATTGTCACTGACATTTTATGTTTTATAAATTAGTCAAATTGCAGAAAACCCAATACTTTTGGACAATAATATAAGAATCATGATAATAATAGAACTAGAAGAAGCAAGCAGCCCTGTAATGGTTAAAGGAGCTAAGTCGCTAATACTTGGGACCTAGAAATTTACACAAATGGGTCGCAACGCATACAATAATTAATATGAATGTATATAAATAGATTTACATTCAATTGTTTCTGTTTTTACTGTAATTTTTAATCAGTTAGGTTCGGCGAAATACACCAGTATTCTCAATCAAATTTCAATCTCTAGCGTCTGGTTATTCTAGTCTACGCCAATATTTTTTTTATTGGGCTTGCTCTCCAGATAAGAATATAGCGTCACCGTTTGACATGACTTGTGGAATATGACTAGCCTCGTTTTTAGAGTCCCTTATTACAAATAGCACTGAAACGCATTATGGTACACGATTCGTGTACCAATTGTAAAATTTTATTTTGTCTTAAATATTGGATATCAGCAGGCCATCTTTTCCCGGTAAGATCACAACATCAATGTTGATTTAAACCGACAAATAAATCGTGTTTTCAATGTCGAAGATTTTGGATGATATTGAGTTAGAGACTTAGCTACTTTAAATAATTACATTATTGTTGATGTTATGTTATCAAGAGAGTTAGGACTATCAATGATGATTGTTTTAGGGCTGGGCGACATTTTAAATTTTCATTATTGCGATATCAATATAAAAATCAACAATACATTGCCATTATTGCAATATTATACTGCTTCAAGACAAAAGGCTTGAAAAGAGGTGGCAAACCCTTTGAACAGGTTTCTATGAGAAGCATTTAAATTTAAATCATTGTAAGGTCAAGCTTACATATGTTTCAATAAAATATAATATTCCTTCAGAGAAAATTATTAGGTTGAGAGAGATAAATTCAAGAGATATATTGGATTATTGTGGTATCAAAGGAAAGAAGATTTATGTTTTTCAGAATAACTTCATTAGCCATATTGAATTTTTCAGGCTGCCATCTGGGATGCACTCAATCATTACGCTTATCCTGATGCTGCTTTCCTAGCAGAACGTTTGTTTGCAGAAGGTAAGTTTATCCAGAGTTTTGTGACTGGTCATTAGCGACAGTAATGAATTCATGTGGTTTTATTATAAATATCTGCAAATTTTTATTCGCCTACATGGAAATGTTGTCGTATATTGCTGTATTTTTATAATTTGTGAATTAAATTAGTGATATAGAGAAATAAGCTGTAAAATATCCCACTTTTATTTTCTCCAATCCAACCTAATACACACCAGTTTAATTTTTTCTCCGTTTAACAAACAGCTTTGCAGCTAAAATTAGTAAAATGGCATTTTACTACGCTGATGT
This sequence comes from Patella vulgata, assembly GCF_932274485.2. Lineage (NCBI taxonomy): Eukaryota > Metazoa > Mollusca > Gastropoda > Patellidae > Patella > Patella vulgata. Next base: position 29,943,494 of record NC_065887.2, read on the forward strand.
AATTTTGAAATCTTGTTTTATAAAGAAGACATACAATGTTTCGACATCACGAACTAGCTTTCATTTTCTGTCGTACATGTATAAACGAACAATATTTTGACATCATATAATCTGATCTGTATGAAATTGTCTTGTAAATTCCTCAATTATCTACAAAGGAATAAATATGAGCAACCCTTATCGACCGCTCAAATGATTCAGCTGGTGTGGGTGTGGGTTTCGTTGCTTAACTAAAAACTTGTAAATGAATTTATACACTAAGGCTCTGTTCAATATTTATAATAACATTGAAGCAAGTTTATTATGTCAATTACAAATACTCATGCAGATGAGAATATTACTGGTCCATGACATGTAATTTCTAGGGCCTAGTATAGCACAGGTTAAGAAATTTGTTGAGTTAAAGTGTCAAGGACTAGGTCCTGTACATGTACTAAGTAATTGCAATACAGGCTATAAATTCGCATAATGTCTTAGTTCTCATTGGCAATACAGTGAATTATGGTTATTATAGTTGGTTTACAGTTTAATATTTCTTTCTTTTAGCACCAAACCATGATACTTTATATTTATTGGCTACATGTTATTTCCGAGCTGGCAGACCTATACAAGCTCATCTTTTACTACAGAAACACGATTCACCTAGTCATGACTGCAAATATCTACTTGCTAAATGTTGTATAGAAATCGACAAGTAAGTACATCTCCTGTTTTGTCCCCAGGCCATAAAATTTGGTCAGTTACATAGACTTACAAATCTACCGTAGAATATTTACATACCATTACACATATGATGGCTTGGTTGGAATTTGATTAGTGTTCACACGAATAGTATTTTTGAAGTTGATTAAAAGTAATTAAAATTAATGGAATTTGGTCTGTTTTGTCTGCCTTGGGATATTTAATATTCTTCATTCAAGGGAATTGTATTAATTTGACAGATTTATAGTTTTTTTCTCAAAATCAAGAAAAACACAAAAAAATTCCAAAAATTGATAATTTCGTCTTGAATCAAATATTTGAATAGCATTCAATTAATAAATTTTACTCGTTTTGTAGATTATGTGAAGCTGAAAGTGTTTTGGTTGGGGATGTATTTACCAAGTATAATAGTAGTTTAGATGAAGTTGAGGTGGAGTATGGTAATATGGCCTGTCATGTATTTTCATTACTAGCAAGTGTATATAGGTAAAATTTTACATATTATTATGGTTACTCATTATTATCTGGTCTAATATGAATTATTTGTAATATTGACAAGTATTTTTTGTGGCTTTCCAATCGGCCTGAAATTAATATAATATTTGTTAATAATCATCAATTACCAATTTCATCTTAAAATACTGCACCAAATACAAAATAAACCATTAAATAAATTCCTTGTAAAAAAAAAAAATACATTTTTTTTTTATGAATTTATTTCAAGTGTTTGCTTTATTTATGTCTTTTAAAATCATCTAGCCAATATGAACTTTTATTTTGACAGTAACACTGATAGAATTGAAAAGGCTGTGGAATGTTATAAAAGAAGTTTACGTTTAAATCCTTTATTATGGAAATCATTTGAAAGGCTTTGTCAGTTAGGTAAGTTATTTTGGTTTTGGCAGGAGATGATTTATACATATTTATGGGTTCTTTTGCAAGTTATTTCCTGATGTTTTAGTTTTTCCACATAAAAACTACAAATTTCACAGGTCAGATGTAATTCTACGTTAGTTCATTGTCTGTATTTATGTAGTTTTAACTGTGGCTCCGGGTTCTTGTTTAATATCTGTCAGTGTCAGTCATTGTTTTTTTATACGGCCACATTGGAAATTGCCATCACCCCTGTCTGTACGTCCGTCCATCGTCCACAATTTCTTGTGAACACTCTACAGACTACATTTATTGTCTGATTGTTTTGAAATTGATATATGTTGTTGATATTAGTGAGATAAAGAAGCCTATTGATTTTCAGCGATTTCCGTTAATTACTGCCAGAGTTATGACCCTTGATCACCTTGAAAAATCTTGTGGACGCTCTAGAGTCTAAAGTTAATATCTGATTGACTTTAAATTTATACAGTGTTTACGGTCACGAGACGAAGAAGCCTATCGATTTTCAACGATATCCGATAATTACTGCCCGAGTTATGGCCCTTGATCACTTTCAAATATCTTGTGGATGCACTAGAGGCTCAAGTTAATATCCGATTGACTTGAGGTTTTTATACAGTATTTAAGACGAAAAAGCCCAGTGATTTTCAATGATTTCCGATAAATACTACCAGAGTTATGGCCCTTGATCACTTTGAAAAATCTTGTGGTTGCTCTAGAGACCAAAGTTATCATTCGATTGACTTTAGATTGATAAACAGAGTTTAAGGTCTTGAAACGAACAAGTATATTGATTTTCAATGAATTTTGTTAACTTGAATAGCTAAATCCATGATATTAAATGTTTCGTATATTTAACGTTAGCATGGGGCAGAACTACTAGAAGCCAAACAAATTCTAATGATTTTCTGATAATAACTTAATAAGTTGTTACTCTTAGTCTTAATCAGATTTTAGTGTATTATAAATGTTTCATTACCGATAATAGAACAAAATATGTGACAACTCTTGTTGACTGCTCGGACGACTTAGCTGCTGTGGGCGTATGTTTCGTTGCCTGGCAACCTATCTTTAAGGCGAGTGATCGCTCTCGAGCATCTGCTGCTCACCTGAATGTCGACCGAGGGGAGTTTTTTTCCCTCCCCCTTAAAACTGAAAATCGCTCTTCTTTACATAGTCATTGGTTGTTTATTATCATTTATGAAACCAGGAATGACCTCATTACATGCAGTTATTGATCTTAGAACCAGTTTTCATGCACATAACTAATCACTCTCGTTAATATCAGATCACTCTCCTTAATTTCTAAATCACTCTTCTTATCAAAACTGGGAGAGTTTTTTGAGGGGAGTGATTTTTTCAATTCTTTGTTTGAGGGGAGCTTTTTTTGGCTCTCCTCTGAAATACAAACAACAGCGACTTTAGTGTGGACGTTTATGACGAAATCAGGATGTTTAAGCATTATGTAATTTGTAAATGTCTTGATTACAGGTGAGAAAGTCGATCCTTGTCAGATATTCCAGAATACATTACCTGTTGCAGACACGCCTCTTCCATCTTTTAGTGTAGGTGTAGGTGATACTATATCACCTATAAGTACTACACATTCACCAGGTCTAAAACTATTAAATGTAAGTTCTTCACTTAGGCTTTAATAGAAAGGACATGCCTTTTCTGGTTTGTTGTCTCCTTTTGACTTGTTCAATATGTTGGAAGTAAATTAAATTTCACCTTTAAATGAAAAGGTTTTTTTTCTCTTCCATCCCGACTAATGAAGAACAGTATATGCCATTCAGCGTGATATGAGGGAAACTTTGTCGGACAACAGCGCTACAGCTTATTTTTATTTAGAATTCCAACTGTCAAATGTTGTTTTTACATACACACCAACATATACACAGGAGCTCCTTTTTTGTCCCATCCGAACAATAGACACTTCTTTGCCAGGCTCTCTATCGTGCATCACTGAAGATTTAAACAGGTTTATCTAAATCAATGGGGTAATGTACCAGTAACAGTTTTGAATAAGTTACTGTCCCTTAATCATGTATCTCATTTTAAAAATCAATGATGGCAGTTGACTTGAAATTCATGGGAAATCACCAATGCTTGTTAGAAGTAAGTTGTTGGTTGTACAAATTTAATGTGATTGAGAGGATAGGTTTGATTTGTAGTTTTCATAAATGATTGCAAGACTGCAGCTTAATTGACGACACTACTATTGCTTGAAGCAGATCTATTGGGTGGCTTAGGAAGTATCATGCGTAACACATCTATCATCAATTTATGGGTTCATCATTCCCTGGATGGTGCTTAACAGACAGTTGTCGGTATATTTTCTAGGTACAGAGTCCAATGCCCTCAATAAATGTGATACCAGCTGACTCCATAAACCTAACCCCAGACAATCAGAATGTTCCGATAATATCCCAAATACCAACAGCACCAAAAGTAACCCGAATCAAAAAGAATAATCGTGAACCTCCTACAGGCTTTTCAAAGGCGATGTCACGAAAAACTTTATTCAACATTCAAAGTCCATTATCACCAAGGTAAGTGATACATTTTCACTAATGTGTAAAGCAACTTTACAGTAATATTATCATCATTGAATGAATGTATTTTGTCTCTTAGACAGCAATTGAAATATGAAAACTGCCTAAGCTAGTTTATTTTGTGGAACACTCAAAATTCAGATAGCTTTTACTGTAGTACACTTGAAGAGAAGAAAAGAAGCCAGATTTGTTACTTTCTGACAAGTTAAATTTAACCATATTTATTAGATACAAGCCTAAACAAACAAAATCATAGGATATCTCTGACATGACCAAATACTTCTGCCTTGAGATTTCATTTCACATGTTCTCTACTACTGATTGGATTGAAATGAACTATGCAATTCCAAAAGGTTTAATTAGTATTTGTGTGAAAACAAAATAGAAATAGAAGTAAAATCACCAAAGGCTGTATCCATTATTTTGATATAGTCTTCTAATAAAAACAATCGCCCATAAATGCTGTATGAACGGGCAGTGGTTAGTGAACTGATTATGCTCACCACTACTGCTTGTAGGAGGCGTGCCAAATTGATAAAAGCTATATAAGGAACACATTTGAACTCCCAGTCATTATGTTATAAAATAAGGTCTTAATGAAATATATTGAAATCTGTGTATAATGATTGTTGTCTGTCTTTTCAGTTTTGGTGTGATGCCATTTGATTCTTCAAGTCCCAGAATACATAATATGCCTTTTTTAACTCCAAGTCCTGTAGCTTTATCAGAAACACAGCTGAAAGATGTAGAAGCACCTTATAAAAAAGTAAATGATTTGTGGATTAAATGTTTCTATTGTAGTGATGATAACTTATATTTCTTTCTTAAGAGATAAAAAAATCTTTTCAATTGTTATTTGATAGACCTCAAATAACTTTTAGGGTTTTTCAAAATCGTAAGACATAATTTTTCTCTTGCAACACACATTTGAATACTTTGACTCACTTTTCATTTTGTTGTATAGATTTCAACTGTATTAAACATTAAGTCAGCTTGCTAGCCATGCATCTTTATGGAAGTGTATAGACTTAACTGAAAGGCTTTGTTCTGAATGAATCTATGCATGATTGAAAAGAACGAATATTTGAACGAAAGTATAATGCAATATTTTCAATTTTTAGCCTGTTACAAGGAGACAAAATCAGAATTTGGTTCCTAAACCTCCAGTTTTTAATTTCTGTGGTAATTCTAAATCCCAAGACATAGGCAATCAACAATCTGGGTAAGTTTCAGATGATAAGAATTGAATGCTGAGATATTGGTAACAAGTTTTCTACTTTTCACATGTCACATGCGATAGTTATTATCTCCATGAAAATTTAGATCTCAGCAATCAGTTAATGAAAATATATTTTATACTTGATAGATATTTGTAATCAGATGAATTAAAAATTTGTTTTTGTTAGACACTGCGAGTTGAATAAGTAAATTTGTTTCGATATATTTCAGCTTACCTAATGTTCGGAGAAGTTCAAGATTATTTGGTAACTCAAGTTCTGTGAAGGTAGTAGCATTTTTGAGCTATATAGTACAGTCACTTTCCCCCACGTTCTACATGTGATTAGCCCATCATCTGCTGATTGTTTTCTTATCCTTTGTAGAGAATGGGATCACAGGAAAGCATACACTAACAGCAAATTTTTTTGCCTATGCTGTTGTTTGTTTATACTGTTATGTTTTCTTTTTAGAATTATGTTGAAATTTTGTGACTAATATATGGTATATAGTTTGATTATTTGCTTGGGTCTTTAGCCATGGCAGGCAAGTGTAGAAAACCCATGAGGTGAGGCAAGAGACCCTACTCCATTATCACAAACAAGCACAGGATCAAACCACAACCTCTCCCTTCCTCTGCAAATGTTCTATAGATCATGTAGGATATATTTATAATGCTTATATTATGATACCTCCTGACTTAACTAAAATTGGTTAATAGTAAGTGCATGGGGACAGCACCACACACAATTACTTTAATAATTCTGTAATAAAATACTGGTACAAATTTCATTATTTGTCATTATCCAGCGTCTTCAGTTTGTATTTTAGTTCTGATAACTGTTTATATTTTGTCTTCCAGGAAAATAACAAAAGTCAGGGAAACAAGACGAGATTAACTAGTCCAAAGGCAATAAATCGCAAATCTAAATCACGAACAATTAAATCTCAACAAGAATTAAATGAAATTAATAAAGAAGATTATACTGCTGATAATAAATCCTATATAAATGATGCTCCTTCACAAACACAGATGATTATACACATGCAACATCAGTCAATGGGTAATTTGTTTAATTTAACTAAAGCTTGACTTAAAGATACTTTGCCAAAAAAGTATTTATCGGGTGGTTATTTCCAAAAAAAGTATGGCAATTTTGGTATATATGGAACGTATAAACATCCAATCTTACTAGAAAAATACTGGATTCCCTGAAAAAAATTCATGGAGCGCATACAGAACAAAAGGGTAAGGGTCTCCCTAACCGGAAATCTGACGATTAGGGATGTCTGCTCGAGTGACATCAAAGGTTGCACATGCAAAAAGATGTCTGATATCTTAGCACTAGTTTGCACTTGATGTATATGTTGGTAAACTTGATTGTGAGCTTAAACGTACAAAGGTTTCTGAGATAAAAAACACAGAAAAAGATGTGGGCAGTGGATAATCTGAGAATTTAATTAGGCTTCGATATTTATGATAAATGGAGAGCGATTAAAGACAACATCAACTTGTATATGCAATGAATTCTCCTCCGGTTTTGCACCTGTTGCTAGGTACCACATCAGCCAAGTCAGCTGACACAAACATGACTTCTTTTAATAGATTTTATTTTATAGCAGGAGTATTGCCTTGCGAATACAATGTTTTGAGAAGGATTTGAAGGATATGCTCACATTGACAAATATTTTATGATGATCAGTTTCGGTCAGAAAAAATATGAAAATATATAAATGTAATGTCATAGATTGCCTATTGAAACTTTATCATATACCAATAAACATATACCAATACAGGAAAGGAAAATGTCATCCATGTAGACTAAATATAGGAGACGAATTTCATTATTTGTTAGAGTGTCCATTTTTTGTGGACTACGGGTCTCAATATATAAAGAGATATTATTTCCAATTTCCATCCACACGTAAATGAATGAATTATTGCATGTTAAGGGTAACAAACTATTAAAGTTATGTAAATTGATTGAAAATACATGTCATTTTTCTCAGTCCCACAAATGTAAATACTCTTAAGAAATAATTTGATGTTTAATAAAATGTATATATATTATTTTAAGGTACTATTAATTGATGTTCAATTCTAAATCACTTATAGTTTGATGTGAAATGAATGTATGAATATAATGAAAATGTAAAATGAAACTTAATGAATTCTTGTAACAGTTTTATTAGAAATTGAATGCTAATGTCAACTATCTAGAATACTTAGAACTATTCAATTAACATGAGACATTTTAAAACAGAATCAGAAAGAACACTACTTTTAATTTGAATATTTATGTCATTGTTTAATGAGAAGACCATGAAATAAATTAAATCAGAATGTTTATTATAGAACAATAATTTGCCATAAAATAAAACCGGCAGTTTATAGTTGAGTTTGTTAGAATTTGTGAACATAAGGCTTTTACAATCTATTAATTTATTGTGTTTATTATTAGATAAATTTCCTACTATTTTCAGCTGGGAAACTGTAATATAGCATATTAGCAGGAATTTATCTAGTTGAGTTTGTTAGAATTTGTGAACATAAGGCTTTTACAATCTATTAATTTATTGTGTTTATTATTAGATAAATTTCCTACTATTTTCAGCTGGTGTATTAACATTATTACAAGCTTTAGGAAAAGGTTATCAAGCACTCAGTGACTATAACAGTAAAAAAGCTATAGACCTCTTCTCTAAATTGCCTGAACATCAATATAATACTGGTTGGGTTTTATCACAAATAGCTAAATCTTTTTATTATATGGCTAATTATCATAAGGTAAGTAAAAAATTTATTGATTCAATATTTAATTAATGAATTAGTATGACGGCTGACACTTGTGTGTAGAAAAAAAAATTGTATCAGAAGGAACTCCACCGTTTTTATATGTCCATATTTTCTTGTCTTCTTGTCTTCTTGCGCACAGAAGCTGCACTTTAGAGCTCTGTCAAAAATGTGATTTATCTGTGTATAGAGTGAATGCCTATGTATAAAAGGTTGCATGGACCTGTATAACTGTGGTGTGACACCAAATGAGTTATTTTGGGAGAATTTAATTTTGGAATTGAGCGGTATTTAGACCATTTTGTCTAAGTACAACATATTGTGAACAGTGTTCAGGAATACAACCAGAGGGTCTATCAATTTCAATGTCAGTGTGCTATAGTAGTGAGGACCTACTAGCATGGCCGGGAAACTGTAATATAGCATAGTTTTTAGGGGTCAAACAATCCATTATATCCAACCGCCAGGTGAAAAGCGTGAAATCCTATATGGTCGCCAAATAGCCACCAGCCTATAACTCTCACAACAGATGAGCATATTAGAACAGTGGTTTTGGTCCTTTGTTATAGAATTAATATAAACATTAAAACCAAGGTTTCGATTCCCTGGTTGTATGTGACAAGCAGTAGGGTCACCTGTCCAACCCCATGGGTTTTCTCCAGGTCCTCCAGTTTCCTCCCACTGCTAAAGACCCCTACATGCAGGCAAATTATTGAAATAAATATTTAACAGTGATTTTGGTTATAGGATTAATATATTCATTAAAACCATTCGCCACATTAAAAACATAAGACGTCATTTTCAAATTATAAGATGGCCATCGTAATGGTCATTGTCAATTCTAAGATGGCCACCATAATGGTCAATATCACTAGTGCACACGGCCGTGTTTTGCCATTAACATAACTTGCAACCTTGAAAGGTGGGGGGGAGGGTTGCATGGCCGAATGGTTAGCATGTGCGCACTGTATCATAATGTCTGTCATTGAGTCAACTGGCAAGGTTTGGATTCCCTGGTTGTATGTGACAAGAAGTAGGGTCACCTGTCCAACCTCGTGGGTTTTCTCCAGGTCCTCCAATTTCCACCCACTGCTAAAGACCCCTACACGCAGGCAAATTATTGAAATAAAATTTAACAATATGTTAGTCCCGAAATGACCTAGTTTGTTTCCAGTGGACGTTAAACCCCATTTCTCTATTTCTGTTGGTTTTGTGTGTCGAAATTAACTGTTGGCATAGTTCTACCCTTACCATTTGCCAATTGATCGATGGCAAATTTAAAAATAATTTTGAAACTTAACTCTTGTACGTGTCAATGGTATCTACCTATTGGTCAAAGTTATAGAAATATAATCAAAGAAATGAAATGATATTTAATTTCAGGCTAAGCGGTTATTTCAAGAGGTGCGTCGTCTTGAACCATATTACTTAGAAAGTATGGATCTTTATAGTACAACATTATGGCATTTACAACTAGAAGTAGAATTATCAACATTAGCTAAAGACCTCACAGAATTAGATAAAAGTTCACCACAGGTAATAAGACAGTTTGTTTACCATCTTCATTAAAAAATGGAACATGGTTTCTGTAATAGAGTAATGTGAATTGTCAGCTGATTCCCAGAGAAATCAATTTTGAAATCCATGAAGAAACATAGAAAGGACAGTTTAAGTTAAAAGTTTGGGTCAACTTGCAGTAAAATGCTGTATTTCTCATTATTTTAACATTTCATCCAACACAAATTATTACTTTATATTTTTCTGCTTTCTACATCTTGAAAACGTACAAAGACATTATCCACTAGGTGGAGTGGAAAGAAAGAGGTGGTTTGAGCCGTACCAGGACTTGTGTTTTATGAAGAGATCTAGGTCACATTAATTTTAGGTGATTTCTAAAATTAGCTACAAACTAAATGTAAATAACATCACTTTTCACAAAATTTTTAAGGAAACTGGAATAGTCTATATTTACATGTAGCAAGATCTGTTTACTGGAGCTGTTTATGTCACAAAGCACATTTAATATTTTATTATTTATAGGCTTGGTGTGCTACTGGTAACTGTTTTAGTTTACAACAAGAACATGATTTGGCTATCAAGTTTTTTCAAAGGGCTTTACAGGTTTGTGTGTTGTTGATGATTTCTTTCTTTTGGAACAATATTTTCTATTCAGGAAATATATTGGAATCAAGATGGAGAACAAACTTGGCCTAAGTTTAAATCCAGTAATTTGCACTTAATTCAGCAATTCAAATAAAAATGCCATGCAATAGTTGGGGTTTGTGGCAGTTCACCCACAGAACTTTTAACCAGAATGTTCTCAGAATGATTCTCAGTGTGTTACAGAAAGGGCGTCCAGATTTTTCAAATCCATTTACTTCTTGTTAGTTGTACCCCTACTCCAGGGTGCCTTGGGGTTTGTTCACACAGAATCAGTAGTGTTATTATTTTAATGCAAAGAAACCTTTCCAGATGTATAGAATGACCATTTAGGTTACAGTCTTGTTAATGGGGGAGAAATTTGCCACCACGTTACTATGGAGACAATTTGTTTATAAATGAAAGTTTCCCCCTTCACAATTTTATTGGAATGCATAAATTAGTCAGACATTTTTAGCCTGCATTGTTATAGACATTATTCTAGTTGTCACCAGTGATTTATTTTCTAATTGTCATTTAAAAATGTTACTTGGATGGATACGATAAGTAGACAACTGTTATTTCAATCCCTGCACTGTATATAAGTAAAGTTAACCTTTGAAGCATTGCAAATCTTATGTCACAAAATTACGGACATAGTGCTAACAGGATGTTAAAACTTTACAATGAAAATATTCTAAATTACATTGTCTCTTGTTTTCAGGTTGATCCCAATTGTTCCTACGCCTATACCTTATTAGGTCATGAGTATGTAACAACGGAAGAGTTTGATAAAGCTATGGCATGTTTCAGGAATGCTGTTCGAGTTGACATTCGGCTTTATACAGCATGGTAAGAACCTATAAAATTAGTTTTCAAATTTACTTGAAAAAGGGTATGTTATTTAAAATTTTGGCTGGGTAGATTTTTTCCCTCACATTTTATAAATCATCCCAAATACAGAGATTCATACAATAAAACTCAACATCTTTAAAAACCATTATAGATAAGTGAAAAGACCAAACATTCGTAATGCCAAAAACAAATTCTCAATACAATTATAATCCTATTTCAATGTAAATATTTGTATTTCTTATCAGGAAATTTAAAAAATCTATATGAGCAATGATGGTTTTATTTTCAGGTATGGCATCGGACTTATCTATCATAAACAGGAAAAATATAATCTTGCTGAACTTCACTTTCGTAAAGCTTTATCTATTAATCCAGAAAGTTCTGTATTAATGTGTCATGTAGCTGTGGTAAGTTTAAGCATTAATTAAAAATACTGTTCAAAATAGTCATGCCTGTGTTCCACAGAAATTCCCTCCCACAAAACTCACAACATGGAATATTAATAATACAATAATACACTCATAAGAGGAGGATATGAAGTGAGCTTACGATATTTTAGTAGCAACTCTCCCCCCCCCCCCCCCCCCACACACACACTTCAAATTTTATTCCCCGCGAAATCCCTTTGAGAAGATTAGATATGTCTGAATCATTTATGTTATTCCTGTTTTCATTTCAGGTTCAGCATGCCCAGAAAAAGTCTGAACCAGCCTTAAAAACTTTAGAAAAAGCTATCAGTATAGATCCTAAGAATGCTCTGTGCAAATTCCATCGTGCTTCCATACTATTTGCTGTTGATAAAGATCAGGAAGCACTAAAAGAATTAGAAGAACTTAAACAACTTGTTCCAAAGGAATCTCTAGTTTATTTCCTTATAGGAAAAGTAAGTACATATTTAACCAAGTAGTTTAGTTGCACTGTGACTTACTTTGTGAATCTGTATACACTAACAGTCAATTTTTTGTCATAGTGTCCACTTTGGATAAAAGTATGTACACTCCATTTAAAGATACCCAATTAGGTCATCTATATATGTGTCTCTCCAAACTTAATTTCTCTGAAAGTATGAAATCTTAATGGTCTCAAAAACAAATTTCAAAACTGAAATTAATAAGCTCACAATAAATTAAACAAGCTAGTTATGACAAAGTACCGAGTAAGCATTGATATCTTAATGAGTGCACAAGCAACACCACCAGTCATCAGTACATTGTCTTCTAAGTATACTACGTAAAGGTGACAAGCTTCACTTTCGAAAGATAAAATATATCTTTTCTGGTAGTTATCATCTTTTTTTCGAACAATGGTTATGAAAAAAAAAATATATATATTTCTACTTTTTTCAGGTACATAGAAAACTGGGAAACACCCATTTGTCTCTGATAAATTTCTCTTGGGCAACTGATTTGGATCCTCAAGGTGCTAATAACAGTATTAAAGAGGCCATTGATAAACGTTATTCAACGGATGCCGATGATGATGATGTTATCTTTGGTGGTGGTAATGAGGGATGTGAGTATTTAATGCTGTTCTAGTAGTAATATCAAATAATAATTGTGATTTGGGGAGGGGGGGTGCTGCCGACAACAATATATAGTTTTGATCAGTCGGCATAAAGCATGAAATTTTTTGCCGCTTATGTACCCACTTATCTAATATAATTCCAGATTACTTAGTAGTTTCTGAAACCTTCAGACTATCTTTTGTTTTATATGCAACCATTATGCATTGAAATACAATTAAAAGCATTTTGATTCGTCAGTAATTTTGAAAGCAGTCTCAGTTTATTCCCTATAAAATATTTCTGCTCTGTGTAATATTCCTGTGCATCTTTTATAGTATGTATTCGAGAATCAAAATGGTGAGCATGGTTGTCATGATCAGCTAGTAAAATGGGCATACGTCATACAGTTTGCTATGAGGGAAATTTTGTCCCTTACAGCGGCACTACGGTCTACTCTTATATCGAATTCCAACTGCCACGATGAACTTTCTCGGCCAATGCAGGGGTCAAACATGCAACCTCGAGGCTAGTGACCCAGCATCTTACCCACTTATCCACCCTGGCTCTCCAGCTGCGAGACAGATGAAATAGAACACCCCTGTTTTGAAAAAAAACAATTGTTACAGGGCCGATTGTTTGAATCGTATTAGTATATTTTTTTTCTTCTTTGTAGCCTTCGATCCAGTTGGTAATCTTGATGAGTTAGGTGAGGGACCGTCTCAGAGTGATGATAATGGCCCAGTGTTTGATCAAGATTTACAAGCTGTGGAAAGTGACGAAAGTTTGTGACAATACTTTTTTATAGTGTGATCATGAGATGTGCCCTGGCATATTTCTAGTGTATTTCTATCTGTGAATAATTTTATGTTAGAGAGATTGAAGTGGATAATATCTGTGGATGATAAATATCCCAATGTCAAAAACAAATATATAAGGAACAAATGCATACAGACAGTGAACTATGTAGAGAGAGGATTTTTTTATATTTTAGATTCTCTATCAAATCCTAGAAACATGCATTTAATTGTGTTTGAGTAACCAATAATATATTAATTTTAGAGAGGATGAGTATAAATGAGAATTTTTTTATTTAAATCTGTGAATCTTAAGAAATGGCATTGATCTCTGTATTCTGTTTCCACCAAACCTTTTGCCTAAATTTTAAACTGACATTATGTATGTAACTACCTAACAAAGAAAAAACTTGCATAAAAAGTCACCAGGCATTTGCTGAGAGATCTAATTGAATATCAAATGGAAATAATTGAATTATCATGTCAATATCAATTTGGAATATGACTTGTGCAACAAACAGATCTTCCTTGGTTCGTTTGTTTTTTTTGTGGGGCTCAACGTTTGCTTCCACTGAGTGTGATATCGCAGAAAAATCTTCTTCTGTTGACTGCCAATTATTTATGTGAATTATAACAGCAAGCAGAAATATCACAAAAGATACAACTGGTTGTAGGAGAAAAATAGACTAAACAAATTTAATGTGATTCATGGGGGAAAAAAATAGAATTGACTATTTGTAGTGCTATTTTCCTTCTATTTATTAAATCAAGATTACAGTTTCTTATGTTAGATGTGCATGGCTGGCAATAAGATGTTTTGCAGCAATATCTTTCAATATTTATTATTTAATTATTTTAGAGACTTTTTGTTATTGTTTTGTTAAAAATATTAATAATAAAGTTGTATCTAGTAATTGTACTATCACATCTTTCAATTAGTTCTATATTTAGTTCTGATTGTTGGCAATAAATAGTATGTATGAGGGTGGTTTCTTATTGTGTATATATTATATACATATGATGTCATGTAAGATATAGAAATTGTATACATGTACATGGTGACTGACATGGCAGGATGAGAAAAATAACCTGTCATGTCAAATAATATATTTAATAAATCAACATTGACTTTGTGTTTTGTTTTAGGTCAAATGATAAAACAGACGAATTATCATTGTGCAACAGATACAGTACTACTATTTGGTGTGACATTAAAGAGAAATCCTATTTTGATTACATGTAGACTTGAGGGCTGCATTTTCAGATGTTACTGATCAAATATGAAATTTTTTCCCCATTATTGTGCACCTCTGTGTTCTCTCGGTAGGAGTATTTTCAGCTTAGCCTAAGCTTGGCCTTGGGAATTGATGCTTTATAAAAAGTTAAATGTGCAAGTAGTTATATAATTAGTTAATGAGTATGATCTGTTGGTGGAGACATCAGCCTTAATGTTGGCCTTATGAGCCAGGAGCAAGTACTCATCTTGTTCTTGGGGGCAATGTTCTTCGAAAAAATGTCATGCTTGGTTTGTGCTCCATTGTAATTGTTTATATCAGACAATCATATTCCAAATGGTTATTAACCTTAAACCAATCGGAATCGACCTCATATATGCTTGAATTTAAAATTAGCATAATTTATCGCAAACTTCATCCCTGTTTTTATAACAACACAGCCTATGATTGGTCAATAAGTCTGTGTGATCTGAATACTGGCTTCAAAGAAAATATTTTGGCATAATAGCCATCATATTCCTGAATATACATGATTCTAATCAGATTGAAATCTATGCTACTTGAATATTGGAATGTTGATCAAATTATGGGAGACCAGTTGGACAGTTTCTACTACCATTTATTCCACTAGCCATCTCTTATCTTTGAAGAATTTAAACATAAGAATACCAATTTTAGACAAGCGAACAAATAATTATATATTTTAGTGATATATCGTAATCACTTCTTGATGTAGAAAATTTAAAAAAGTTATGTTTTAATTATTAAAAAAACACAATAAAAGCCGAAAGGATATTATTGCTATATTTGTCTAATAGTAACTGGAAAAGAACTGCACCGCACATAACAACCATAACCAAGACAAACTTGTGGATACAACACACTGACATTGGGTCCTGTCTTCATTAGCCCCATCGGAGTAGGACGTTAAATATCATTTCAGCGGGGTTGGATGGCCAAATGATTAGCACATGAATGCTGTATCATATGGTCTGTCATTGAGTCAGCGGGGTTGGATGGCCAAATGGTTAGCATGTGCGTGCTGTATCATACGGTCTGTCATTGAGTCCGCTGGCGTGGTTTCGATTCCCCAGTTGTACGTAACAAGGAGTAGGATCACCTGTCCAACATAGTGGAATTTCTCTGGGTCCTCTGGTTTCCTCCCACTGCTAAAGACCCCTACGCGCAAGCAAATTATTGAAATAAAACTGAACCATGCGTTAGTCCCGAAATGACCTAGTTTGTGTCGAGTGGGATTTAAACTCTGTCTCTCATTTCATTTCACCATGGACATGGTCCATGATTTCACACTGACATTGGGCTATCAGATTTCAGTTAGTTATGCATAACCACGTTTTGAATAGCTTCAGTGTGAATTTCTTTGCTGCAAAAAAAGAACTACTATGGCAGGTATGACAAAGTCCCACTTGTTTTATGCCAAGTTGAACTCCTGCTATCTGGCAGATAACAGTATTTAATATTTGGCACATCTTTAGACAGACCAATAATTAGTTTTTTCTGAATCCAATTAACACAAATCAGAAATGTTTTGCCCTTTTAATAAAATTGGACACATTTTAAAAAAAAATAATTAGAATATAAAATATGAATATAAATTTACATCGTTATAAATTGGATGGATATGGTATCTTACATGTACATTTTATGAAACCCATTAAGGGAGCAGCTCTGGCTGAATTCAATACACAGGACAAAAATTCAAAATAACTATGGCATTAATACATGTGCATTTACATTTTGTGTTAAAGTTCTTTAAATCAATATGTGCATTCAGATTTGAAGTTGATAAACAGTATACACCTTAACATTAATTTTCAAATGAAAGAAAAAAAAACATTGAAAGTTACTGAAACAAAGCAACCAAAACCAGCAAATAATTTGCACTGTTTCACCTTTGAGTATTCATTTAGCCAGAGCTGGGCCGGTATTCAGTTAATTTCTTTAAACTTACAGGAGCTAAATTGCAAATATTTGGGACCTAGGAATTTACACAAATGGGTCGCAATGCAAATAATAATGTAATATGAATGTATATAAACTGATTTACATTCAATCTTTTCTGTTTTTACTATAATTTCAAAGGCAAAATACGGCAGAAGTCTTAATCGAATGGCAATCTCTAGCGTCTGGTTATTCCAGTTTACTCCGATGGTATTTATTCTGCATGCTCTCCAGATAACAGTATCACGTCACCGTTTGACATGACTTGTGGAATATGTCTAGCCTCGTTCTTCGAATCTTTTGTTACAAATGGTGCTGAAATGCATTATGGTACACGATTCGTGTACCAGTGATAAAATGTATATTCTGTCTTAAATATGAGATATCAGAAGCCCATCTTTTCCCAGTAAGATCACAATATCAATATTTATTTAAATTGATAAATAATTTGTGTTTTCAATGTCAAAGATTTGGATGATACAGAGTTATAGACTTAGCTACTTTAAGTTTAAGATCGCCTTGTCAGGTAAGCACGCTTTGTTGATTAAAGGGTGTTACAAATGAAGATTTATTATAGCCTATATATTATAAATTAGTATTCAATTTCGGAAAGTAACAATTTTGGCTTCCTCAAACTTCCTTAAGGTATGTGACTGCAAACAAGCAAAGTAGAAAAAGCTGCCACTACCTTGCCCAGTTTTGATTAATTCCCTACTAAAGCGATCGTTAGTTTGTAACAACTGTTTACCATTAATTCTGCCACTTCTGAATTCTTCAAATCATTGTTACCTATCCACTGTAGCAATGACCTCTACCAGTATGTTAAATTTATATTTGGAATGTGTTTAACTTGACTGGTCACATTTGTAAAATTAGTGGATACCAATATTGTCCTTTAACTGACATTGTCATATCAACGATATAAGGAAGTTGCCGTAAAAGTTAAAAATTAAATTATCTCATTATACTTTTTAAATTGAATACTAGTCCCTTAAGATTAAGGTAATATCCTAATTTAAGGTGAAACTGCGCGATAATAAGTATAAGATAGTCAACTGAATACGGGCCCTGGTCACATTTATGATTAGGAATGTTTAACTGATAATTCATCAATTATAGCATATCTTTTATTGTCTGCCACTTTCAAAATATAAGGGTGCTCTCCATTGCCTAAATGGGCAGGGACTGGCACTTTCAATTCTGCATGAATTTCAGCATCTGCTTGCACTGACTCCAAAGTATTGCAGGCGTGTACTACATTTACACGAAAAATTATTTCAGATAGAGAATCAATTATAGCAATTCTAAAACAATGGGATGAGCTGGGAGTTATTCTTTGGGATTGTGTTTTAAACGAATCTTTCTTGTTCAAATTACTGCCGCTAACTTCTATAGTTCCATCCAAACCCAAAAAGCAGCGTATTCCAGTTATTTCTTCAAAATGTGCATATGCTGTTGACCGTAAAAAGATATTTAAACCAGTTTTCCCCCTTTCCATTTCCTTATTGTCATAATTCAAAAACATGACTCGCCCCTGCAGACTCAACTCAGGTGTCGGTTTGTAACCAGATTTGCTAACTATGTAGACTATTGGGCTGGATAATATGATGGCTTCAGTACTTCCCAAAACAGAATTCTTCTCCATGTGAAATCCCATCTTAACCCAAGCTTTATGATGAAACATAACTAAGTCTCTCTGTAACACTAAAGGGCTGACTTGATTTCTTGAAAAATGACGATACTTTGATAGAACAGCCTCAAGATGTTCATCTTTAATATCAAAGTACAAGCTATGAGGTGGAAATCTGTAGGCAGCATACAACATGTCCTCTTTAATTGCAATGGTCTGTGGTGATTTTGACACCATCAAGCTAGAATGAAACACATTATCACAGAGCCATTTTAATTGTGGTACAGAATTACGAAGCCATGACAAGTCTGCATTGAAGATAATTTGTTGGTCATTGATCTCCCAAGTTTGTATCAATTTGAACATATCCAAGACCATGTCCCAGGAATAGCCACCTTGACTTGTATCAGTATGAGGAGAAACTGTCCACCCAAGAGAAATGGTACACTTTGGGAACACACGTTTTAAATGTCTTAAAAATCTTGTAGAATCAATATTTGGAGCTTTACCTTCCGGTCCTTGGAGAACGTCCGCATGAATCCATACAGGGAATTTGAGAAAGCCCTGTTCTTTTATTATTTTTAATTTTTGTAGGGATATTTCAACAGCTTCAATACTTGTAAAGACAAGCTTGATTCCTTTATGTTTTGATTTTACTACATCTAACCAGTCATCTAACGTTGTCTTACTATCAGTCTTAGGTGGGCTAGACATCACTGGTATCAGTTTCTGATCTTTTGTTCCTTGTCCTCTCAAAATAACATCACCTTCAAGCATATGGGCATCACTCTCCATTGCCTGTGTTAATTTATCTAATGTGTTAACTTTTCCAGACCACCTAATTTTACTTGCATCGTTATTAATGTCTCCAAAGTATAACAAGGGGCTGACATCTGATTCCACATCAAAATAACTTATTTTATGTTTCAAAAATTTGGGAATAAACCCTCCATTTATGGAGACCCAAAGGTATAGAACAAATCCAACACATAGCAACTGAATGACAAGATATCTTCGGTAATGCCTTGGAATGGGAAGGCTTGACATAAATTTGGACAGGGACATCTCTTGGTGTTGGTGACGCTTCATTATAATACAATTTCTCAGCTTGCGGTAATCGAAATTGGATTCAAATTGTTGTTAATCTGACAACGATAACCGTTGCCCTCATTTTTGACAACCACCTGTAATCGTCATGATCCGTGTACCTGACTAATCGGTCACGTGATCAATATTTACGACATTGCCGTTAATGGGCGAAAAGACCGACTTCCGGAATCAACAAAGCGAGAATCAAGAATCTGAACACCAAGAATTAATCAAGGAAATTAGGCCCAGAATACCAAAAATAAAAAGAAAATGGTACATTAGATTTAGCAATCTTGGTCCCATTAGATGTTTGACACCTCGTAAGCAGAGGGAGTCGTACCGCGCGATTGTGGTTGCCAAACTTTCTCGTCTCGTGTAGGCTACCTTTGACCACTCGGACCAATGGCAATTGATAGACCACTCGGACCAATTGATAGACCACTCGGACCAAACAAAAAGACTACTCGGACCAAACAAAAAGACTACTCGGACCAAGTGTTTTAATAGATAAATAAGCTCTGAACCTAGGTCTCATTACACTCGTCCTGTACGTTCAGGAACCGCCCTATTACATCCTTGTCGAAAAAGTATCAGCCCCCAGTCAATTTTACTGGGCAACTTTTTAATGCTAAACAGTCGCGTGTCAGTCTCAGTGAACGCCTGAACAATGTAAAGGAACATTTTAGTGAGAAAATAAGATCTTGCTTACCTCTCTAGAGTCAGTATGTGCAACACAACTTGCTGTTAAAAATACGTCCCCTTCTGTTAAACGGCTTGGCAGAAGCCAGTGAAATCTAAATATAGGGTAACGCACAAATTACGTATGTCGGCCATATATGATGAAACGAAATTTACATAAGCAGGGGGGGAAAAATTGGAATCTTTTAAAAGTTGAGAATCTTCAGTCATTTATTGCTTTGCTTAGCCCAAGTACAATCAATTTTTTTCAAAAATTCCAATTTTGTTTCACCTGCTTACCTAAATTTTGGTTCGTCGTATATAGTATGTACAAAGAATACAAATTAATAGGTACCCAGTTGTCGATGTTTTATTAATTGAGTTTTTTTTCTGTGCTTCATGATGAGATAATAACACCGGTGAGTAGGATACAAAGAAAACAAATGTATTAAAACAAACACAGTTATCAATTTATTAAAACAACACTTTATTATTTCAAAGACATCGGTCCGAGTGGTCTTCTGTCTTGTTCGAGTGGTCTATCAACTGGTCCGACTAGTCTTTGGTCTGAGATTTTATGCATTCAAGGTGATAACATTCATTGAAGGAATGTGTAAGCTGCCATGGACTACCCTGGAGCTACATGTAAGGTGGCACAGTGAATAAGGGATGAAAAAAAAATTAAATTTGGTATATTGTCTTGTTATTATTGTGGTGGGATTATTGTTCATGTAACAATAAATATGAATATTTACTGTACTGATTTGCAGGAAGTTGATGGTAGCCTTGGACCGCTTGATGGTTTCTTTACTGGTAATCCAGAACATAGTCTTGAAACCTGCAGGTAATTTGAATTTATTATAATAAATTTATTTGGGTAGATTTAACATCAACAGTTTTGAGGTGCAATGTAAAGCTATTTGTGTTATTTATGTGTCACTGTCATTTTTGTTATGGCATCCAATGAAATTGTTAGTTTTATTGAGCTTTAAAGTTTTATATAAAATTTTCCATTTGAATTAAAACACTGACGAAAACCAGGCTGTGATTTGTTGAAATTATCTTCAATTTGTCACACAAATTGATTGGTAATTTTGTTGGGTAGGAAAGTAATAATAGTAACCTGTCAGAAGAGTATAGGGAATCCATCGATTTATTCAACATACCAAGGTACATGTAAATTGTGTTTTGCTGAACACAATGACCCTTGATCGTTACAAAAATGTCAGTTTGATCTTTTTGCACAATTATTGTTATTGTCATATTCACGGTAGATGATAGCAAAGAACAATAAATTTCCCATATAGTTCATTTCTATGTTCAGTGGTGTGCTAGCTGCTGGGGATATTATGTTTTTTGTTTTCTTAAAGATACATTATGTAATATTTGGAAAAATAGCTGGCCGTTCTCGCTATAATATTTCAAAAATAAATAATGCAAAATGAATATATTGAAAATTTCATTTAAATTACTTTATTCTTGGCAAAGTTAACAGTGGTTGTAGTTTTGACAAGATGTGTGCATTGATTGTAACTACCGTACTGGTCATTCAAGCCTTAGCCTCGCTTCTCCATTTTTAAATTAAATCATTAAATGGCCAAACCGTTCTAATCTACTTGAAATCGGAGGTATCCAATGGCATCGAGAGTTGATTATGGTCTTGTCATGTAAATAAATGCCTAATTAATAATTTATATAACATTTAAAGCCCAAAGAAAGACCTGCAGTTGGCAGATTTAGCTATTGAATAATATCTGTTTAATTAAATGTTACATAATCTATCTGTGTATTTTTTTAGTGTTGATGAGGCTGTGAAAGATTATTTATTTTACTACATGTTATTTGATATTATAGAAATGTGAAGAATATGGTGATAGGTAATAATAGACAAAAATCAGCAGTGATCAATGATGGACTGTTACCAAGGTAAATAAAACTTATCAACAGGACAAAGGTGAATTTAGCAAGTTTACATTTTTATTGAAAGAGTGATTACTTTCGATCATTTTCAGCTTATTTTCATTATACAAGAATGAACTCATTTGACCTTTGACCCCGAATATCTCGGAAACGCCCCAACGGCGGACTGATTACC
The DNA here is from genome assembly GCF_932274485.2 of Patella vulgata. Taxonomy (NCBI): domain Eukaryota; kingdom Metazoa; phylum Mollusca; class Gastropoda; family Patellidae; genus Patella; species Patella vulgata. Next base: position 29,965,635 of record NC_065887.2, read on the forward strand.
ACCGGCATCGTATTCTACATGAAATTTTACTCCAGAAACGTTGGGCCAGGTTTTGTGCCCATTTGATGGACACCCCTCCGCACTGAGCCTCCAGACTAAAGTAATTCCATTACAGTTAAGGAAATATGAAAGTGATATACATAACATTGTAATTTGTGTATTATTGCAGGTTATTACAGTTAATGATAGATGAAAGTGTATCATTTGACTTAAGAACAGAATCAGCTGTTATACTGGGTAGTGTTGCTAAGGGAACAGATCAACATATACAAAGTTTGATAGATGCTGGATGTGTCCATGTTTTATTAAAAGGTAAGACAATTGACAAAATTAATAGTTTAAATTATAATTTAGTATGATATTTTATGAGCATGAGATACTTACCTTATAACAGATTGTTGAGAGATTGAGAAAAAGAGAAAATGAAATTTTATGCCATCATTTTATAAATTTCAGGTATTTTTAGTGTACATCTAAAATATGTTGAAGCTTGTTTACGCTGTTTGCGTTCTATATATCTCAGTAATAAGGCACCTGCCGATCTTGTCTATCAGGTAGGTACAGCTTAGAAGTTGATTTAGTAGATAGTCCCGTTCAAAACATTAAATCTTAATTAGATGCAATCTTCTCAAATCAATGAGAAGTGATACCATTTGTTCTATAAAGAATAGGAATTACCTAACTTTATCAATACTAACTAATTTGGAGTTGAATTTCCTAGGTAGAAATGATATCTAACTAGCATGGTCATCAGCTGCACATTTGACCAAGCTGTTTAAATTTATTTTAAAATATGGTTTGTGAACTTCCCAAATAAATGCTGTGTCTTTCTAAAAAAGGAAATTTTTGATTATTATAATTTTCATTTTTTTAAGCAATTTAACTTGGTTGATTACTGTAATTTGTGATTTTTTTCTCAGGATTTAGCTATAATCTCCCATCTAGTGAATATATTGTCTAAAACAGCTACAACACAAGAATGTATAACTTCTATATTCTCTAGTTGTTGTAAGGTAAGTTATATTATGGCAATAAACATCGCTTTTTAATATTGAATCTGTTCACTTTAAAATTAGCAAAATTAATCAAATCTTTTATTATAAATGTGAATTTTCCTAAACCAAAAGTTTTCATTCGGAAAAGAAAATTTAAGAATATTTTGTCCAAGTGATCTGTGAACCAGATTATATTTTGTAGACACAAGCTCATCAAAATGTACTCTATAGTAATGGTATGGTAGCAGCTCTGGCTCCATTATTGAACTCTAATGTGTATAAGGTATGTATTCTTATGTCAATCTGTGCCATATTTGGTCATGTATAAATTTATGTACATAGTGGGCTACAGTATTTACGTATGTCTAAATATATATCATTTGTGAGAGAGAGAGAGAAATGGGGTTTAACGTCCACTCGACACAAACTAGGTCATTTCGGGACTAACATATGGTTTAATTTTATTTCAATAATTCGCTTGCACGTAGGGGTCTTTAGCAGTGGGAAGAAACCGGAGGACCCGAAGAAAACCCACGAGGTTGGACAGGCGACCCTACTCCTTGTCACGTACAAACGGGGATTCGAAACCACGCCAGTCGACTCAATGACAAACTTTATGATACAGCGCGCGCACGCTAACCATTCAACCATCCAACCCCCCTATATCATTTGTACCAGGAAATGTGATGCTATGATTTTACACTAAAACTGATTTCTTTAAGAGGTCAACCAAATTTTTGAAATATGTAATTTGCATGCCCGTGAATACTACCATCTGCTTCATCCTTTTTTTGTTTTTAGGTAACTAAATAAAATAGAAGCTTGTGATTTTTGCACCGTATTGAAAATTATCAATATAGTTCTTCAATACAACCTTTCTGGGAAATTATATGACGTCACAAATTGTTTGACGTTCCATATATTACCTTCCAAAATTATTGGTAAAAAAATTGTTAAGATTGATCTCTTGGTTTTAGGTACAGATGCCAACAATGAAATGTTTAGCAGTTATATGCTATAAAAATGAAGCTGTTTCACATGCAGTAGCTTCAGGTAATGTAATATCCATTGAGACCAACACTCTGTTTTACAGCTATTGAAACAAGCTATTTGACTTGGATTCCCCCAAAATTGTGAATTTAATTAGTTTTATATGTCGGTTTTATACGCCCATATGGAAATGTGGTCATATATTGCCGTTTGTCCATTTGTCCATCGTCCAGAATCTTTTGTGAACGCTCTAATGACTTAAGTTATTATCTGATCTGTATTATTTAAATTAGTAAAATGAAGAAACCTATTGAATTTCAGCAATTTCTGTTTATAAATTCTAGAGTTATGGCCCTTGTTTCACTTTGTTGAACCATGTGAACACTCTAATTACAAAAGTTATTGTCACATTACCTATAAAAGCATAATTATGTGACAACCTTTGTCGACTGCTCGTACGATTTAGCTGCTGTGGCCATATGTTTCATTGTCTGACTACCTATCTTTCTGTAAGTTGAAAATCTGTCATCATCAAAAGTTTTTAGTTCAGGTAAATGCGGTGATCCTGAACAGAGATTGGGGACAGATCAAGCCTATATCAATCCCTCTCGCTAGAGGTTTTACTTCTAAAGATAAAGAAATTTTTTAGATGTAACTCAATTTGTTTAAACGACAAACAAAACTAAAATTAGTATGCAAGTCTACTCCACTTAATCTTTCAAAAAAAAAAAAAAATTTTATAGAGTTTTACATATCTGATCAACCCAGTCCAATAGTTTACTTTCATCAGATTTTTACTTTTGTCTGGCTACCAGACTTTCATACTAAAAATATCCATGGAAAAGGTACAAACTCTATCCATTTATAATCTATTTAAAAATGTTCCTTTGAAATATTGTTATTTACTTACAGCTGCATTTAATGGAGAACCAATTCCATCTTTACTACTCAAACTTATTGCTAGAAATAAAACCTCAGAAATGCAAATGGCTGCTGCTAAATGTTTGACATACCTGTATCGTGCTGGGGGTCTGTCAGCTAAAAATCCCATCATTCCATTAAAGGTTTGTTTACTACTGCACTTATTAAACAAAATATCACAATTGAGATTCCACCAGATGAAAATGTCCACAAGCTAATAGATGTTGTTAACCATACATAAAGAAATATTTTCAACCACATAAAAAGACATACAGACAACTATACAGAAGAAATTTTTCTCAAACATGAAGAATCATTTTTTTTACCATAGAAAATCATTTTTCCAACCATGGAAAATCAATTTTCCACCACAGAAAATCAATATTTTTAATAAATCCAAGTCATTAGTCAACAAAAGTAAATCTCAGTGAATGAAAATGACTTTTATTAATTTTCTTTGATTTATTTAACCTCGAGTATAAGTATTTATGTATAGAGCCATCAAAAAAAGAAGACTGACTGAAAAATCTAGTAAAACTAAATGCTTATCTAAGCGATGCTTTCAAAATCACTGAGACCTGGAAGCTAGCAGAGTTTTTCTTTATCAGATTTCTTAATTTGGTATTTTTCAGACGATGCCAACACTAGTTAGAATGTGTAAGAAAGATCGAACATTAGAAGAGAATATAGATGGTGCCGAAACGTTAGCTTATCTTGTCGAAGTAGATCCTGAATTACAGAAGATAGCATCTATTACAGATCATGTCATATCAACATTAGCTGTTTATCTTAAATACACAGATGTGCAACAAATTACCAGTAAAATCAACGGGAAAAAGGTACCAACAATCTTTTTATTCTAATTTTAAAAATTGTATTCATAATATTTTAGACATAGTCAACTTACACAAAGCAGACTGGGAAAAATCCTTTAGTTCACTGTCCTGAGAACTGAAAATTTATTGAGGACAAGTGGATGTCTTTAACTGATCAATAACTGTTATTTATTGTCTGATCCAAATCTGATTTTAGTGACATTCCTACATGAAGTTAAACTGTTACACTTCTAGTAAGAGTGAATTGGTCTAGAAGATGTGTGAAAATTGTATTAAACTCTACATTTAAGTGCAAATTTGTAATGAGATTCATCAGTTAAAAAATAGATTTATAGCCATTGGCATGTGAAATCTTGTTCACGCTCCTTACATGCTCAAAAAGTAGCTTTTGATATATAAAGCTAACGCCCCAAAATATTTGACTGACTACCATCTCTGTAACCTTCTAGTGGTTGTGGCAGCCGCTCATTAAAGACTTCAACTATAAAATGAATGCATCTAAGATTCGGAGGGTTATATGTAATGTTTTACAGGATATGGATTGGGGATTAGAAATGAAACAAGCAGCATTTAAGGCTTTTGCATCAATTGGAGCTAATGATGAAGACATACGTAAAAAGGTATGATTGAATAATCAGGTTAGAGTAGGTATGAACAGAGCTTTAAAAAAGTTCAGGGGCACTTTCAGATTCTAGGATTTATGATATTCCTTTTGCCAACCAACCTTTCAAATAAATTACAAGTTTAGGGAAATTAGAGACATGTTAGCAGTTCTGGTTACATATGGAATGGGGTTTGAACATCATGCTTACACACGTTTCTTGTCAACCCCACGGAACCCTACTCAGAAAGTGAGAACCAAGCTTGCAAAAAAAAAAAAGACATTCTGGTTGATAGAACCACACGATCACGGCAACACACCATTATAAAAGGATGAAATACATAGATAATAAATATTTTATCCAATCAGACCATTCTATTCATTTTTCCTTGTTATTTCATACATTAAAATAATTACTGTATATATTTATTTATAGATAATTGAAACTGAGAATTTAATGGATCATATTTTAATGGCAATGACAAGTGATAATGCTAAAGTACAGGGAGCAGCTACTAGATGTCTTCACAGTTTATCACGATCAGTTCAACAATTACGTACAACATTTAAAGATCATTCTATCTGGAAACCTCTGATGAAGGTGTGTTCTTTTTACATTGGCTATAGTACTTGTTTGAACAATGGATTATCTGTGGACCATTGGCTAATCAGCAACTGATATTTGTCGGAGGATTAATGAATCGGCCATCTTGAATGAAAGTAATGATGTAGCCTGTTTACTATGTCTGGAAATTTCAAATCAAAATAATGAGTTTTTCGGAAATGGTTGCTAGACATGCTTTAATAGGTTTACATAACTCATTTAATGAATTTTTATTTTTTGATTATATGAGTGACTTGTATAAATATTGCTAGATTATTTGTTTGTTGTTTTTATTTATATAAATATTGTATATATCAGTTAATAGAGATTGGATGTGATGAAGTATTAACGATAGCATCATCAACACTCTGTAATTTATTATTAGAGTTCTCACCCAGTAAAGAGGTATGAAACATATTTATTTACAATTGGCAATACACAAGTTACTTTGAGAAGTAATAACATTACAATATATTTTGTTAATTGTTATCAACTATTGCTTACAAATACTAGTTTAGATAATTGATCCACCTGTTTTTGAAATGCTCTATCTAATACTTCACATTGAATTTTAGAAATTACTCTTTTATTCCACATAATTTCTCAAAATGATTTAAGACGTTAAAGAAAATGTGATTTTTATTTGACAGGATATATTAGAATCTGGTGCTATTAATATGTTATGTAAATTAGCCAGTAAAGAAGATCCAGCTCTTAAATTAAATGGTGTATGGGGATTAATGGTAGGTCATTTGTTAATACATTTAAAACAAATGGGAATCCATGACTTTTCCCATTATTACTTGTATAAGTCACTGAGGAGGTAACTTTTGCTGGTGGTGTATGGTTCCAAGGTTATCTTGAAACCAGTAGATTTGGTTTTGGCACCGATGTTGGCCTATCTGAACATCTAGACAGTGTGATTTGTGCCTGAAAGATCCTGAAATTTCCTTGCAGCCCATGCCTGGGTTAGAACCCATGTCACTCTGTGAGTCCAGTGTTCTAACCACATGGACGCCGCAGCCCTGTATGGTTGTGGGACAAGTAAGTAACTAGTCATAATGAGTCAGGTACTTGGATATTTAGATCATAATGGTGCTGAATCTCTATACATTTTTTTATTTACAGAATATGGCATTTCAATCTGAAGAGAAAGTAAAATCTGAGATAGTAGAGACTTTAGGATCAGAACAACTATTTGTATTATTATCAGATGAAGATCCTACCATATTAATGAAGACACTGGGCTTATTACGCAACCTCCTGTCTAATAAACCAGTTTGTAATCTCGTGGTTTGTTTAATTCATATCATCCTTCATCTAATATCTCTACTAATGCTGGTCTTTATTCCATTACGTACCTCGTGACAGACAGATATGGTCAAACTCAGTGCCAGATTTAGATCAAGAAAGGCTCTTGGCTATTCCACTTCTGGGTCCCTCCCAATCCCCCACCCTCATGAGTAGAAGAAGATGAAGCTGTGTTTAAACATAATTGACCAAAGCCTAAGATGGTGGCGATTGTTTAAGTGCGTGTAAGAAAGCCTTATGGTAGTGTAAACAATATAATACACCTTGACCAGAGGCCCTAGGCTTCAATCCACCAACCCTAAATATAAATCCGGCATTGGTCAAACTCACGCATTAATTTGACGTGAGCCTTTCCCTACTAAACACCTCTTACTAAAATACATTTTATCATAATAAACTAATAGTCTTTATACCATGGGGCTTCACAATAAAGCTGATGCTTCAGTATTATACGCCAGTCTTGACTGATTGGCAGTGAAATTGACCAGCTTGGGTAATTACTTATCACTATCAGCCAATTTACATTAATTAATTATAGAATGTAACTGGATATATTATATGTAGTGTTTTCCACAGAATGTGAATTTGTCGACACAGAGTACATTTTACTGAAGATTAAAGCCTTTTAAAGGAATTAAAACATTTACCTGACTTCAAATTTAGGAGACTTTTCTAGAGCAAATGTCTCATTACATGTCTTTAGATTTCATATGATAAAGCATTTTCAGATATACATTTTAGTAATTGTGTTTGTAGTCTAGCTTGACAGATTGAGTAATATGAGAATTCAAAGCCTTCAACTACAATGAATATGTGATTTGACATAATAACATCAAGTTTCTATAAAGGGTCAAAAATTATATGCAGATATCAGTATGTCTTTTGAGTAAGTGGAAAATGTCTTTCAGAATGTGTGAAAACAGTAGAAAGGTCACATTATTCTGTCCAGACCAATATTTGATGTAGTGGAGGTGACAACTTGGGATGATAACTGAGAATAGGCAATCTGAAATAAAATATTCATTTTCAAGATGACTGCTTTTTAGATTTCATTTCTGTTTTCACCATCTTGCATTTGAATATATGGTCATAACAGTCCATGAAAATATAGTGCCTTAGCAACACAATACATGTACAGTAGAGACATTGAATGATTATAAGTAATTTTATTACAGTATATATGATATAAAATGTTATATTTTAACAGCATATAGATAGTATTATGAATGTATATGGTACACAAGTCATGCAGGCAGTAGTGTTTATATTAGAAGGTGATCATTCCGTGGATATCAAAGAACAGGTAACTACATCAAAGATATATTTCCTCGACAGCCTAAATAAATAACTAGTAAATATATTCAAACTACAGTAAACGTCGCATAAGTCGGATTCGTGTAAGTCGGATATTTGCTTAACTTGGATAAAATCCTTTGGATCCTTTGATTAAATTTCTGTGCGTAAGTCGGATCTTTGCTCAACTCGGATCAAAATATGCGTTCATTCTGATCTATTTCCGGCTTTTTTCCTTCGTCTAAGTTGGATCAGCAGTATGTTCATTGTCTCGATGGTCTAAAACACGGTTAGCTATTCCTTGCTCAAAGCCCCAAAATACTTTCCCCTATCATTTTGACTCAAATCAGCCTATTTGACGCAATGCAATAATAGAATTTTCCCAGAAAATTCGAAACTTGCTGTTTGCTGTACGAGACCCGTTCCGGGAAAATTTAGGACATTTTTCAAAGATGGTGACAAAACGGAAGTTATCTACTAGCACATACGAACAAAAGCTTGCAATGTGCCTTTGAATCAATTATTATCCAGCTGTTCGGCTAACTCAGATCTTTGCTTAATTAACTCGGATAAAATTGGTCAGTTCTTAATAGAATTGTTTTCAAACTAGCAGAGATTGTTCATTGGAGTATCAATTTTCTAAACTTTTAGATTGTTTTGTTAAAGTTATGTTTCCGTTTATCTTTTAACTTTTAAAGCTGTGAACGGGATACAGGACTAAGTTCAAGCTTTAAAAGTTTAGGGGTATTTTTTTAGCCTACAGAAATTCAGAATTTATTTGATTTCAAATCAGAGTTATTACATTTTATGAAGGCTTATGAATACGATACAGGACTGAGTTTTCTTCAAACTAAATTAATTTCTTTATGTTAGAGTGATACTGCTCCATGAAAAATCTATATATACTTTATTTGACTGTCACGGACTGCCTCTCTCACAGGATCACAGGTCGGCTATATGCGCAATACCAACTAATATTCATAACATTTAAAATTGTTTCAGACATTATGCATATTGGCTAACATAGCTGATGGTGATAGAGCTAAAGATTTTATAATGGAGAATGAAGATGTTTTAAAGAAATTAATGTCCTATATGAATCACAGTAATCCACAATTACAGATAGCTGCTACATATACTATTTCTAATCTAGTCTGGAATGAACATGATGATGGTAGGTAATACATCTAGACCAGTGATTCTCAACCTTTTTTTGCCAAACGCACACCTTGGAACTCATGAAAAAATAGTGGCACACCTGGCTAAATATATATGAAAAATATTTGAATTTTGCAAAATAAAAACATGGTAAATCAGACAGAATACAACCCTAGACAGAAGCTAGTCATAGACACATAGAATGACTCAAACTAAATAAAGAAAAAACACAGCTATAAACTTATCAATAGACACCAGTGAATACTCAATTGGGATCACATGGTTTTTCACATTTTCTTAGTGCGTCGTTCAAAATTTCACGGCACACTTAAGGTAGATCTCGCAGCACACTGGTTGAGAATCACTGATCTAGAGGCATGAAGCTGCTGTGGCTCAGTGAGTAGGGTGTTTGATCCTGGTGTTGAGCAAGGAAGTACCTCAGGATTTTCAAGCACTGTTTTCCCATGTCAGTGGTACAGAACGGAGGGCCTTTCAAGAAACGTCTAGTTGTTTGGATGAAACAAAAATATGAGATCATGTACATGTTGGAATGCACGTAAAAGAAACCCTAACAGTTGGTATTTGAAATAAACGTAGGCCGTAGCACCACAATCTGGCCAAAATTTCCCTCATAGCACACAGCATTGAGCATGTATGCCTTTCTTCATTAGCCCAGTCAGTGCAGAAAAGTAGGGGCTTAAACTTGATTTCATTTAGAAGCAGTATAACTTATGTGTCAAGGCACATGGGGATAGCCCCATATGATAATAAATACTAGTTTGTATTTCTGCCCAAAAGTACTGTAGAACATTAGATAGTTCTATATAATATGGATAAAGTTTACTAAGAATATTTCACACATAATTAATCTGTATAATTCACTGAAATATATCCAGGATGGCTACATGATTCAACTTTTTGTATTTTATTTTACAGCTAAATGTTATCACAGACAAGAAAAGTTAAGAGATCTTGGTGTCCAAAGACTTCTACAAAAATTACTTGACACTCCTGATCAGACATTATTTGAAAAGTAAGTCATGCATTTACATTTATTACAATTCCGATTTATACCAGGTTGATAGACTAAATGGACAAAGAATATGCATGGTGAGTCACAGGTCTATCATTTGTGCAAACATGAATTCAGTCCATGTGACAAATAGTTTTCAGGTGTAACCATTTCTTCCTAATTTCTAAACTGCCTTTTTTTCAGCAGACCAAGATTGACATTTTTTACACGTATATATAATAGGTGCAATGATACAGTTGAATGAAGAATATTTTTTACCTTATATATTTATTCTTAAATTGTTAATTATAGCCATTATCACTAAATTCTAGCCTGGCTATTGTCAGGATGTCATTCAGCAATATAAATTGTTTTGTGAATTATTATGATTATTTCTGTTCTAGACAATTTTTCAACATTTTTAAATGTGTTTTCCCTCTTTTCCTTTTCAGGGTCAAAACAGCTTTACAACAATTCTCATAATACAACACTATGTTATGGTTCTATTTATATTTTTGTATGAATTTAAGTGGATAAATTTGTGAAATATGTGAAGCTTATTGCAACAGACAATTGAATTTTTTCTGTGTATGAAATTAAGTGGATATCTTTGTGAAATATGTGATGCTTATTGCAACAGAGAATTGAATTTTTTTTTGTGTATGGAATTAAGTAGATAAACTTGTCAAATATGAGATGTTTATTGCAACAGACAATTTAATATGGCAAGTTAAAGTGTATTAAGACATGAAGTTGATGACTTTATTAAATGATTGTTATGATTGCATAGAATGTACATATAGTTGGATATCAGGTATGATGTCATTGAGAAAGAAGCAAACCATTTGTTGTACTTCAATTCACCAGAGTTGCAATTTATTAATTGACTAGTTAATTATCATATCCTCTCATTTTGAATATTACATGTTATGAATCTACAATGTATGTACACGTATTTACATGTTATTGTGTCAGATAAGATCAACAGACAAAATTAAGTTTTTGAAGTGAAAAAATATGAGAAAGCATTAGATTGTTTTTAAAATGGTGTCATATTTATTAATATCGTTCAAGTACAGAAAGAGGGCAGACTATAATCTAGTCTAGTTCACAAAATTCACACCAATTTATTGTTTGTATTATTATTTTGAATCTAAAGGTCAACAAATTATTTAGTGGCAAGGTAACTGAATAGAAATAAACAAAATTAAAAAGATCTTTGCAATATTATTTGACTTAGTTCTTTACTTGAACAGAATAAAGATGCCCCTGTTTGTAGACTTTTTGGATGAAATTACAAGCTATGTGTGAGTTCTTATGACTATCCCTCATTCTGAATTTGAATAACACTATAGTCCTTGTGAAAATGTGCCATGTGAATCACAAATCATCCATTTCTTGTTGTCATGGTGATTTGACAGAAGGTAGGATGTAAATACAAGTGTGTAATGTAACTGTATAGTACATGTATAAATAAACTACATATGTAATAAAATAGCTCTGTGGAGAGAGTTTATGTTTCTATAATAATCTAATTTAGAAGAAAAGATACATAATGATGACAGTGGCGGCACCAAATAATTTTAGAAAATGTTTCGGTAATCAATACCTTCTACAGTGATTAAATCCCACATCCCCATTCAGTCATAGATTTGCGTGTTGTTTTGTAGAGATTCGGTGATTTCTTACCGAACCCATCCTGCTGTAAACCTACTATAAACAATAACATGTGAACCACTTGAGAAGAGCTTTTTACAATCCTCAAAGCTTTTGGGTATAGGTTCAACAGAGGAGAATATTCATTCATTTTGATACTCACTCACTCACTCCGTTTGACACCTCCCTCTCTGTTCGGATAATCTGGTGATTTGGCGACGAACAGTATTTGGTCAGCTCTATTTATCTTGACGACCAGTGTCTGAAATACTGCCAGGCTGCATTTCCTGCAGTCTATTTCTCAAAATATTGTGGCGAAATGTTTAATAACTTTGATTCACTCCCTTCGTTCATTTGACACTTTCCTCTCCGATCTGATAAACTAGAGTGATTTGGCGACAGCAGGTATCTGGTAAGCTCTATTTATCTCGACGATCAGTGTCTGAATACTGCCTGACTGCATTTCCTGCAGTCTATTTTTTAAATTTTCGGGGGCTTCGTTTGACACTTTCCTCTCTGGGGTTGGCAATATAAACTAGTGATCAGGCAATAAGACGGTATCTGATCAGCTCTATTTATCTCGACAACCAGTGTCTGAATACTTTCAGAAAGCATTTCCGGCAGTCTATATTTCAAAATTTTCTTGGGGAGGTCAACAATACCCTCCGTAAAGACTCGCTACGTTAGCACTCATGAGGGGGCTTCGATAAGGTTCGCAAGTCTGTTCGTTTGACACTTTCTTCTCTGGTCTGGTAAACCAGTTATCAGGCAACGGAGGGTCAGTGCCGTATTAACCTTGTGGAGGGCCCAGTACATACAAACTGTGCGGGGGCCCTATTGTTGTTTGTTCAAATTTTTGAGCGACCGCGGATCGTACTAGTATGTACTCCGCCCCCTTGAGTGCCTAGGGTATTTTCGGTCCATTAGGGGGACAGACAATGAGCTGAAAATGCGATTTCCATAATACCAAGGCAATATGAAGGATGTTTTGGCCATTTCCCATGTATTTTTTGACGATACGCACGAAATTATCAACAGTTAAGAGAATTCAACTAATTTTCTAACTGAGCATAGGTCAAATCAATACATAAAATCCCAAACAAAAGACAAGAAAAAAAACGTAAAATTTAGGCAGGAAACATGTTCAGATTATACATTTGTCTGAACTACTATACTATGATTACCTTAATTTCCCGGTACTGGTTGGGCCCCATCAATCACATCGCGGGATGGGTCCCCGGAACTGGTTAGGACCTATTGGTTGGTAGAACCTCTAAGTTATGTAATTTAGTTAATTTTAGGGCCTAACCGATCTCTGGGCCACCGAAAATCTGTTGGTACCTACCAGTCCTGGGGCCCCCAATATCCCTTACTGCCCAGGGCCCCCAATCCTCGCCCCCTCAGCCCAGGTACTGGTTGGCTCTGTCCGGGATAAAATATTAGTATGACCCAGAATTGTGGGGGGCCCGGGACATTTGTCCCACTTTGCCCCCCCTAGATCCGGTACTGCGGAGGGTATCTGGTCAGCTCTATTTATCTCGACAATCGGTGCCTGACTAAATTTCCAACAGTCTATTTTTCAAAATATTCTGAGGGAGGTCCCCCACACCCTCCATAATGACTCCCTACTTTGGTGCTCGTGAGTGGGCTTCGTCGAGGTTCGCAAGTACGTTCATTTGACACTTTATCTCAACGATCAGTGCCTGAAATACTACCAGACAGCATTTCCAGCAGCCTGTTTTCAAAAATTTCTGGGGGACCCCCCCCCCCATCCTAGCTAAAGCTCGTGCCTTTGCTCTTTAACCTTGGACTTTGCCCTAGCTTTGCCCCTCCAACCACCGGCGGCTGGCGCCGCCACTTAATGACGATTGCTCAATGGATCAACTTTTAGAAATATTTTAGGTGCATGTGTTCATCAGACATCCTTAATTAAAGAACGCAATACTACCAGATATTCAATATGGTATTCACCATCCTTAAAATTGGTCAATTTTGGTTTATTTTGTGTGGCAGAGTTAACTGTTAAGCATGCGTGTCCAACTGACAATTGGGTATTCCCTTGATAGAAGAGCCATTTTTATTAAAGCAGTGCTATGGCCTACTCTTAATTCAAATTCCAACTGTCAATGTTTTTATTTTACGTGCATCATGCCAATGTGTACACAGGACCTTGATTTTCCATTACATCCAAATGACTAGACACTGTTCTTTGCCAGGCCCTTCATCCTTCACCAATAATAAGGAGAAAACACATTAGAAAACCCAACTTTCCTGGCCAGCACCAGGATTGAATGGGACCTCCATGTTAGCAAGCCACACCAAGCCACCATAACTCCCTAGGACTGAGGGGCTAGAAAAGACACTGAACATAAAACAGGATATATTTTATTATCGTATAAAAGTCAGAAATGTACAATAAAACAGAAATATATAATTGCAGATGAATTTGGCAATTATTTAATAAAATAATGAAATATATATATATATACATGAGTTAAAATCTAATAAGTTTTGATTTTATAAGATCTTAACTAATAAAAAAATAAAGAATTATTATGCAAATTCAACAAGCCAACAGTGAAGCTGATGTCCCCCGTCAAAATCCCAAAATAAATAGATGACACATATTAATTAATCGCACAATTTTTTTTTTCAAAAGTATTGAGCAATCAAACTACACACTAAGTTTCATCACTCTCTATCAGATAGAATCAAGATTATCTTGTCCAAAAGCATCGACCAATGAAATTGATTAGCTCTGCTTAGCTTTAGCTTGAAATGTTAATCATTGAAATCAGTCAAGACATTCACCTAATGAACATCTACATCAGGTTTAAACATTCTACATCAATTAAAAGCAGAGTTTTTATGTTCCAAAGTCTTGACCAATCAAATTGCTTATCGCTCCTTAGCCCAGACAGAAAATTCGCACAATCGAACTTAGTCAAGGTCATGATATAATGAATCTATATTCAGAGTTTCATCGCTCCCACTTCATTATAACTAAAGTTATCGTGCCCCTAAAGCATCAACCAATTAGATTGCTTATCTCTGCCTACCATAAGCAGACAATGTTCATCATCGAACTCTATCAAGGGATTCACCTAATGAATGCCTACACCAAGTTTGAACATTCTACTTCAATTAGAAGGAGAGTTATTGTGTTTCAAAGTCTCGACCAATCAAATTGCTTATCGCTCTGCTGAACCTCAGCAGAAAATGTTCATTATCGAACTTAGTCAAGGTATTGATGTAATAAAACTATACATCAAGTGTCCTCACTCTCACTTAATTAGAACTAAAGTTATCGTGTCCATAAGCATCAACCAATCAAATTGCTTATCTCTGTTTACCCTAAGCAGAAAATGCTCATCTTCGAACTCCATCAAGGCATTGACCCAATAAACACCTACACCAAGTTTGAACATTCTAGCTCAATTAGAAGGCGAGTTATTGTGTTCAAAAATCTTGGCCAATCAAATTGCTTATCGCTCTGCTTACTCTGAGCAGAAAATGCTCATTATCGAACTTAGTCAAGGTATTGATGTAATGAAACTATACACCAAGTTTCATCACTCTCACTTAATTAGAACTAAAGTTATCGTGTCCCAAAGCATCAACCAATCAAATCGCTTATCTCCGCTTACCCTAAGCGGAAAATGCTCATCTTCGAACTCCATCAAGGTATTGACTTAATAAACACCTACACCAAGTTTGAACATTCTAGCTCAATTACAAAGAGAGTTATTGTGTCCCAAAAATTGTGACGGACAGACAGACAGACGGATGGACAGACAGAGGGACGAACCCATTTTAATAGTCCCCTGCTTTCTTCGAAATGGTGGGGGACAATTATTAAGTGAAATACTGACCTAGAATGTAAGTAATTTGTCATGAACATAAGTATATAGCAGGTAGGCCTTTAAATATTGGTAATCAAACCTTTCAGCAAACTGAAGAATGAGGTCACGAATTGCTTAGTGGTGCCCAGATACAAATACATAAATTAAAGAGGCTTTAGAACTTTGAAGGTCTTTCCTTGTTAGAATTTTTTTTTTTTTTTTTAGAGTTGGCATAACTTTGCTATACAATTGCAATGGGGTAGGGGGTCGTGTGGGATGGGAAGAACAGATTAGATTGCAAGCAAAATTTGAGATCCATGTGCCAATCCATCACTGTGATACAGCCATTTTAAGATTCCTTCCTTACATTACAAGCCTTATGCAGTATGGCCTATAGTTAATTTCAGAAGTTCAGTGGATGCTGATTAATAATGCTTATAATCTAAGCAGGCTAATTGTTAATTGGATTTTCAGTAAAAAATCTAAGGTAAGTTTGAATATTATATGAAATTACCTGTAGTTATTTTCTTGTTAAAAATTTGTAAGTCTCTTAAATATGCAAGGTAAAAAAAACACAGATAAATTAAATGTAAGTAGGTAAGTAGCACAGCATTTCTAAACATAATATATATTTTCAAATAAGATAAATATTTTATAACATTAAACATAAAATTAACATGACAAATATAACAAGAATTGAGATATATAATAGTTTTAAGTTTAATTTGTAATGATTATCAAAATGTTGCCACTAGTGACTTAAACTAAATAGTTAATTAAAATGGTAAATAAAGACAATAAATAAAGGTGTAGTAGGAGAATAGTTAATACTATACAATAAGATCAAAATTAAAACAATGAATACATTTAATTATACTGTAGCAGGTTAGTGTTTGAATCTGACTAGATGTTATTAATTATAATATACTCTTAAAAAAAAGTAGGGGTATTGAAATGCAAATACCTATGCAGGTTGTGATATGATAAATAGCCATGGACATTTGACATGCTTTGAGAGTATGTTCAGAGATGAAGAACTTATCGCCCCAACAGAATCACTGAGCTGCACATACAACACGCAATAGCGCCATACATGTGGGAAGGGTTCATTGTCAAATTTGACACTTCAAGGAAGGGTTGATGAAAACTGCCGCGTGCTGGTTTATCTATCCATGTTTGCTTTCCTTTCGGTTCTTGCCTAAGATTTACTTTTAGCGTATCTTTGCTTTAGTGTGTTACGTTTAATTTGATCGGGAGACGTGTTCGTCGACTTCAACGTCAACTGACAACACTGCAAGAATTGGCCGTGGCACTGCAAGAGGAGTGGGTAAGATTGCCCCAAGTCGTGATTGGATGGTTGATTAGGAGCATGCCACGACGAATTGCTGAATGTCTGAGGATTGGTGGAGCAATTACTCATTATTAAGACAAAAACATCCATTTTCACAATGTATCTTTTTGCGAGTTTCCGCAGTTTTGTATTGTTTCTGAATATCCCCTACCCTTTTTGAAGAGTATATTTGGTTCTTCAAATTATGGATAAACACTAAATATGTCTAGGATCCTATTTAAATGCTTGGTTATACATGTAATTACATATACCAATTATGTCTTTGTGGTATACAGGTCACAATTCTATGGAATACAATTACTGCTTATTACTGAGCGATCTTTTGACTAGGTTTCTCTAGTCATCATCGATCAAGCCTAGTCAAAACGTTGCTCAGTAATAAGCAGTAATTGTATTCCATAGAATTGTGACCTGTATATTCCAGTTCAATTACTAAATGCCATTGAAACAGTTTATCAGTCTTTATGGTACAGTCATACATATTGTATTATATAAAGCTATCAGAATTTCTTTAACTTTTTCCTTTCGATCATTCATTCCTTGCACCAACGCCCACAAGGTCATGTAACGGTCATAACTGAACTTGTTTCATAAAATAAAATTCCTTATGACTATGCCATAGCATTCACTATAAAGGACACTATTTTAAGCCTTTGTTAAATTAACTTCAGCTGAGCATGTTACTCTGATTTACAATCCCATCAGACAATGCGTTAAATTATGTGATATTATCTGAAGAAGGCACTAATAAAGCTTACACAAAATGAATAAAATTACGTTATTCAAAATCAAAGTTTATACATTTTGTTCCATCAATAATAAAGATAAGATGATAGAACACTTGATATCTAAAACTGAATATATATATATATATATATATGTTGACATGGATTGTCATGGAATATTGTTGCTTTCTTTGATAATAATATGCATAGATCTATAATATTTGTTTTATGTCTGTCTCTTGGTGTTCGGTCACCACTTTTATTGAACAAATTACCTTTTAATATATGAATACAGATTTATGTTTAGTTTAAAAAAAAAAAAAAATGCTGAATAGTCAATATTATGTTCTATAATAAAGATCCATGTTATGTTCTATGACAAAGATTCATGTTTCATGTTATATTCTATAAACAAGGATTCACATTATGTTCTACTGTAATAATCATTCAAGTTATAATGTCAATCTGATTAAAATACAGATCTATAATTCGTTTTGTTTTTCTATACTTTCGATGGCCTACAGTACAAGAAGATCTGACCAGTTGTAGTGATAGGTCACGTCAGAGGTCATACAAGCGGCTTTTGACCCTATGACGTCAAACATTTGATTAACCAATCAACATTGATGTTACTAGTGGATTACCCACAGTTCCGTGCAAAACACGCCTAAAGCTCGCCGTAACTGACCGTTTCATTGGCTAATTCCTCACACTATTTAGAACACGTCAATGATAACAACTATTCCAGATCCAAGTGTAGTAAAGATAAGTAAAACGAAATTTTGAACTATAAAAACAAAACGAAATAGGATCTATGTTTTAGTCAGATTGGTTATAATGTGAATCTGTAAAGTGACTTTTTTATTTTTACACAACATGTACATTGTAATCTTTACACACAACACCCACAATCTTTTTGAGCCCACAATATCAGCTATTTTCATGATGATTCAAAAGAATGTAATATAACTTTGGTATTATAATTTGGATTGTATAGAAGGTGTTAGAGTATGTATTTTAGTTTGATGATTGAGTCGTAATGCTGTTTTCGCCATTTTGATTATATGGTCTAATACTGGAAAAGGTACACGTTTATTTATAGGGAGATAAACAACATGGTCTATCAGATATTTAGCTTCATGAGGATAATAAAAGAGATTCTTCCTTCGGAGATCTTCATGTTCTTCCTCACTGATATCCTGGTTTCCAGTATCAACAGGATCTGGTTCAATGAGATTTAACTGTGTAGCACCACGATAGGCATCTATACCAAGAGCTTTAATTGTAGCAACATAGGTGTCTGGATTTTCCTGAAAATTTGAAACAATATTTTTGCAATATAAGGAACATTAGGGCTTTTATTTACCAGACTGGACAGAATATCTTGTTATGCAACAGTGCGATTCCAAGCCACGGTACAGTATACAAAAACACTGATTATTCTAATTAAGGTAAAAAACAGTAAAAGATGTGACTTATAGTATGTTTCTACCAGTATAAAGAATTTCTTTATATTCTGCAGAATACAGTGAAGGTGCATACTACGCCAAGCATGTACAGTATACCAATATTTTTCTATTTATTTGGACTATTCTTGCAAATTAGTTTTTGTTAACACAGGCCTCTGCCTTTTCCATAAATTTGATGTAAATGACGCAATTTTGAAATATTTTTCTTCAACTGAATTGAATTACTCTCTTGCTATTAGCACTGTGGCAAAACAAATTTACTGGTGAAGGATCTAGTCCAAATTTACCATTGTCCATTCATACTGAGGTCAAAAGAGTTCCCTTGTTACTTACTGGTAAAAGAAAATAAAGTCGATACAAGGAATTACATATCAATTCTACATACCCCATATTCCGTGGGAGATCGCATGCAACACAGACACAAGAGATGGACAAAAAACAAGCTAAAAAGGCAAATTTTCGTACAATTAGGGTCCATAAGTTATGGTCCGATTTGCGTCAATATTGAAAGGAACCAAGATCATTGGGTTATAAACATATGTTTTAAGCTTCACCAAAATCAGATAAAAATTGTGACCAGTAGAGTGTCCACAAGCTAAAAGCATGATTTTTCGTACAATAAGGGGTCATAAAAATCGTGACCTCTATAGGGTCTACAACCTTGGTTTTACATGTACATACTTTTACACTATTTGCATACAGGAGAGTGGCCATTTTGTCAGGCAGTTTGATCTGATCTGATTTTCACAAAATTCAAACTGAACAGTAGAGGATTCACTTGCAATCAGTTTCTATAATCTTGGAAGTTATGGTCCGATATGCATCAATATCAAAAGGAACTGAAATCTTCGGGTTATAAATATATATTTTAAGATTCATTAAAATAGGATAAAAATTGTGACCTCTAGAAGGTCTGTAAGCTAAAAACACAATTTTTCATAAAATCTGGGACCAATTTCGTCTAAAACAGAGTGTCCACAAATAAATGTGAATGGATGTCCAGACAGACAGGGGCAACAACAACAAAAGCCTCAAACCTTAAATCACATTTTGATTGGTTTTGCTTCCACAGTTGTGTTTTCTTACTAAATGATATAGTTACTGCAGAACAATCTGATAAAAATTCAACTGTTCAAATCAGACCATCGATAAAAACTTTACTCACCACTAATATTGGAAACAACCAATAATTGTTTATTTCTGCTCGTGTTCCAACTGTTTCTAACTCAGGTGGTAGTTGACTTTCTACATATTTACCCTTCATTCTTTGTAACTGAAGTTCATCAGATTCAATATGTGAATGACGATGCAACATCATAGACAGCAAGGGTACCGATGGCTGGTAACGAATATTTTCAATCAAACGCTCTGGAAAACCACGTAATAATTTCACTACAGAATTCTGATAATTAATCCCGGCATAGTTCAGAACATATACAGACATCTGAATAAATCTTTTGCTTTCCAAAATAAAATACATAGCACAATATTTTAAAACTTTTCGTAAATATGCATGCCGACTTTGCACAGGATACGTGGAGTGTAATTTCATCATTTGAGCATAATCTGATTGGTCTTTGACTACTGCTACAGCTCCTCCAAATGAAGTGAAATATTTAATGACACCAAAACTAAACAACGCCACGTCGGTTTCTGGGTGACTCAAATTATGTAATCCATCGAAACTTTCCGCACAATCCTCTATCACAGCCACCTTGTACTTCTGAGCTATTTGAATGATCGGATCCAAGCAACATCGTTTTCCATAGAGATGAGCAATTAATATGGCAACAGTTTTGGGAGTTATCAAAGATTCTAGTAATTCTACTTTTGGTGCCACAGTTTCAATAGAAACATCAAGGGGAATAATTCTCAACCTGTGATGTCTTATAATATGAGCCATGCTGGGAATATTAATAGCAGACATGATTATTTCCGATCCCGGGGGAAAGTTCTTGATTTGTAAATATAAATCGACACCGCTCCGCACTGATAAACAAGGAAAAATAAAGTTTGAGTCCATGCTGGTCATCCATAATTTTCTCAACCGATTCGTCACTTCATCTGATTTATTATGACAACTCAAACTTTGTAATATTGCCGTTTTGAAGTCCTGCCATTGTGCATCTAAAAAAATAAAATAAAATAATGTTATATATTTAAAATAATCATTTCATTTATGAAGCATATGAATAGAAAGAGAGAGAAGAGAGAGAGAGAGAGAGAGAGAGAGAGAGAGAGAGATGGGGTTTAACCTCCACTCAACACAAACTAGGTCATTTTGGGAGTAACACATGGTTCAATTTTATTTCAATAATTTGCTTGCGCGTATGGTCTTTAGCAGTGGGAGGAAACCGGAGGACACAGAGAAAACCCATGAGGTTGGACAGACGATCCTACTCCTTGTCACATACAACTGGGGAATCGAATCCACGCCATTTGACTCAATGATAGACCGTATGATACAGCACGCACGTGCTAACTATTCGGCCATCCAACCCCCCAAATGAATAGGGTAAGAACAGATAGTTGATAATTCAAGTTGTGCCACTTTCCAGCTTTGTGCTGGCTGGACATCTGGCAATAAGGCACAAATTCAGTCTTTGTCAGGCACAACCTCTTAGGTGCCTGTCATTTTGTCTAGATACTAGTTAAAATTGTTGCCTGACATTTGGAGTGAGAGAGAGAGAGAAATAGGGTTTAACGCTCTCAACACAAACCGGTAATTTCTGGAATAATATACATGTATGGTTCAGTTCTATTTCAATAATTTGCTTGCACGTAGGGGTCTTTAGCAGTGGGAGGAAACCGGAGTACCCGGAGAAAACCCATGAGGCTTACGGACGACCCTACTCCTTGTTATGTTCAAGCGGGCAATCGAAACCATGCCACTTGACTCAATGATAGACCGTGTGATTGCATGTGCACGGGTTATACCATTATACCGTAATTTCCTGGCCTGCTAATCTGTGTCGGACAAATTGATAAGCGTCAATTAAAGGAATTGTCTGACAAAGCCCAAATTTGTGAATGACACTGTGACAGGCACCTTATTTCCAGGCTTGATTGAGGGGTGTTGATATATTTGATACCTAAAGAGATAAGATGAGGAGACTGGACTAGCACAACCTTGGGGTAAGTGCAGTGACTCCCATTATTCAGAGATTTTACAATATACAACTTTAAGTTTTGGTAGAATTGTACAACAAATATTAAATAATAATACAACAAGCTGTTACCATGCAAGATACACCTACATTTTGCAAGAGATGGACAGAGAACAAGTTAAAAAAAAAAGCAAGGATATTACTGGCCGATACGCATGAAAATTGAAAGGAGCCGAGATCTTTGGGATATAAACATATATTTTAAGTTTCATCAAAATTGGATATTAATTGTGACCTCTAGTGGGTCTATAACTTTGGTATTATATACTTTTCAACTATCTGTGTAAGGGGAGTGGCTATTTTTTCAGGCAGTTTTGGTCCGTTTTGTGAGTGACCTCTACAGGTTCCACAAGCTTAAAAGATAGGCTGCCAGGCAATGAAACATATGCCCATAGCAGGTTAATCGTCCAAGCGGTCGAAAAGGGTTGTCGCTTATTTATTCTTTGTAGATAATGGGGGGCATTTACAAGACAATTTCATACAGATCAGTTTGTAAAATTTGTTGTTTGAGGGCTTTAACTCTGGAAGTAATTTACAGACATAGTTAGAAATCAACAGACTCTTTCGTTTTACTAATGTTAATAATGCATATAAATTTCATACAGATCGGATGATAACTTTTGTCGTTCGAGTGTTCACAAGGTTCAACAAAGTAAAACAAGGGCCATAACTTTCAACGTAATTGACAGAAATTGCTGAAATTCAATAGGTTTCTTCTATTCACTAATTTAAATGCATATAAATTTCATAAAGATCAGATAAAAACGTTTGTTGTTCGAGCGTTCACAAGGTTCAACAAACGTCATAACATTAGAAGTAATTAATGCAAATTGCTGAAATTCAATAGGCTTCTTCGTTTCACTAATTTAAATGATGTATACAAATTTCATACAGATTGGATGATTTTGGTGTTCGAGCATTCAACAAAGTGAAACAAGGGCCATAATTTTTGAAATAATTAATGTCACTAATTTACATTATGTTTCATCAAAATCTGAGTTCCCACAAGCTAAAAACAAGTTTTTCGTACAATCATGGGCCCATAATCCATGAAGTTACAGTTCGATACATGCCTATATCGATTGGATTATATATAAACCTATATATTGACTGGATATAAACCTATAATTCAAGTTTCATCAAAATCAGACCTGTAGACGGACATAGTACGGCCACATGAAAATCTGTAAAAACTGACCAGGTTTACTCTCCATTTATTAACTTACCTATATAAATGCATGAATATGGTACAAAGCTGTAGGACTTCTTTACTACTGACATACTTATACATTAAGATTAGACACCACTTGTGTGAAAAATAATCACTCATCTATGTCCCACTTATATCCCATCTACTGGTCTACTGCTCACAACAAAACCTGATACCTTATAAAATATGGATGAGATGAATAAAACATAGTTTGATAGCCAGTTCATTGTGTGACAACTCAAACCAGTAGCTTTGTTTGTTTTAACTCACAACTTCTGATTTTAACATACATACCATACTCCTCGCAGTGTTTCGTTTGATTAGAGCTATTCCCACTTAACACTGCTGTAATGGAAGCAAATTTCTGTTTTAAATTATGACTGGTCAATAGCCCGATTAACAACTAATAGTTAACTGCGTGGCAATATCATTATGACTGGATAAACCCGTCTATAAATCAGATCACAATTTCCCGTTATACTTTTGCTTTAATTGTTTTCCAGTGAGATTTAGACTTTCGCAAGTTATTGCTGAGTTTTAATTACATCTTAAAAATGGTACTAAACAGTCACATTTATTTTATTTTGTAGACCAATCGAAAACTACGACATCTCCTTTAAATGGGCTGAACATCTTTGATTTAAGTCCCCCCAAAAATGTGTCAAATTCAGTTGATCTGGTTTGTTATCTCAATTATTGATCATTTCGCAATATTAAGCTCATATTTGTTCACTCATCTTTTTTTTTCATTTTTCTTTTGACTGTCAATTATGATTGAGAACAAAGTCAACATCATTGGCTTTTAATTGTAGAGTGTGGACATATCTCTTTTAACATATAGACAGATACACCCACACACTTCTAAAGCAAATCAACACATCAAATTTAATTATATCACAAATTTCATTTTTTATCCAAATCAAAGACAGGGTTAGCTATTAAAGGCCTTCAGATAATAAAGATAAGTTGCCAGGTAACAAAACATGCCAACAGCAGCTAAATCATCCAAGCAGTCAACAAGGTTTGTCACATTTTTATGCTTTTGAAGGTAATAGGAGCATTTACAAGATACTGATATGAATTTGATAGAGATCAAATGTTCACAAGGATCAACAAAGTAAAACAAGAGCCATAACTGTGGAAATTATTAACAGAAATTGTTTAAATTCAATAGGCATTAGGCTTCTTCGTTTTACTAATCTCAATAATAAATATATAAACTTTTGTAGTTAGAGCATTCACAAGGTTCAACAAACTGAAAAATGAAACAAGGAACATAACTCTGGAATTGATAATGGGAATTGCCGAAATTCAATAGGCTTCTTCATTTTATTAATGAAATAATGCATGTGAATTTAATACAGATCAGATGTTAACTTAAAGTAGCTAAGTCTCTAACTCAATATCATCCAAAATCTTCATAATTGAAAACACGATTTATTTTTCAATTTAAATCAACATTGATGTTGTGATCATACCGGAAAAAGATGGGCTTTTGATATCCAATATTTAAGACAAAATAAAAATTTTACCATTGGTAGACGAATCGTGTACCATAATGCGCTTCAGCCCCAGTTGAATCAAGAGATGAGGCTAGACACATTGCACCAAATCAAACGGCGTATGTAGACTGGAATAACCAGACGCTAGAAATTTGCACTCGATTGAGACAGCTGGCTTATTTCGCCGAACATAACTGATTTGAAATTGGAGTAAAAACGGAAACCATTGAATGTAAATCAGTTTATATACATTCATATTACAGTACTATATGCGTTGCGACCCACTTCTGTCAATTTCTAGGTCCCAAATGTTAGCGATTTAGCTCCTTTAAGTTGTTAGAGCGTTTGCAAGGTTCAACAAAGTGAAACAAAGGCCATAACTCTAGAAGTTATAAATGGAAATTGCTGAAATTTGACAGGCTACTTTGTTTTACCAATTTATATATTGCATGTAAATATCTTCTAGATCGGATGATCACTTTTGTAATTAGAGCATTCACAAGGATCAACAAAGTGAAACAAGGGCCATAACTCTAGAAATTATAAATGCAAATTTCTCAAATTCAATAGGATTCTTCAATTTACTAATTTAAATAATACAAGTAAATTCAATATAGATCAGATGAAAACTTTCCTCGTTCGAGCGTTCACAAGACTCAACAAAGTGAAACAAGGACCATAACTTTAGAAGTAATTAACGTAAATTGTTGAAATTAAACAGGCTTCTTCGCCTCACTAATGTAAACAATATATATAAATTTCTAATTGATCAGATAATAAATGTAGTAGTCTGTAGAGTGTTCACAAGAAAATTGTGGACAACGGACTGACGGATGGACGGACTGTCGGACAGACTGGGGCAACGGTAATATACAACCACATTTCCATGATATAACACACACACCCTCACATAGAAATAACAAAAGGGTTTAACATCCACTTGATGTGACTTAGGTCATTTTCGGACTAACACATGGTTAAATTTATTTCAATATTTGCACGTAAAGAGTCTTTAGCAGTGGGAGGAAACCATGGAGAAAATCCACATGGTTAGAAGCAATAACGAAAAGCGTGATCTTATCAAAACCCTTTTAATAATGAATACTAGTAAAAAGAATATTCTAAACAATACACATTTCACATATAGAAATAAATGAAATGAAATGGGGTTTAACGTCATATTGTTCTGCACGGACTGCTCTAATAAAGACAGATTTCACATAGAAAAAGCATGATCTTACCAAAAGAATACATAGGCCTTCCAAACTTTGTACACAGCTAGCTACTCTGCTTCAAACAGCAGTCTGAGCCAGTCTGTTACAATCACCGTGACACTAAAGCAATAAATTCATGGATTGGGCAATATTGTACTGAATGATTTGTATAAATTATTGTTTATCATATCTTCATTACCTAAAGGCTGTAGTAAATCTCTAGTCTACTTCCAGTTATCTCAGTTAGGCCATACAAAAAAAATAATCTGGTTCTCAATTGATCAAAATACCACATCAAGAAAGAAGAAAAACAAGATGACTAGTCATCAACATCCCGCGCCCTTGCACTTGTTTGGAAGAAATAAGGAAAAGTAACTTGTTTATGCTATTGGTAATCAATATAAAAATGTATCAGATTCCGCAAACAGTGTCACTGGTCCTAATATTGTGGCCCTGTTTAGTAGATATTGCTCTCTATTTCTGATAACTAATGACTGATTACTATTTACTAGAAGATTTGAGATAATTTATGACATTAAGCTCTGGTTTTAAAAATTAGACATGACTACATAGAAAATAGAGATATTTTGCAAGTGGAGGGAACTGGAGCTTTAGACAAATCTCATAATCCGAAGTATGGAATATCAATTCACAGAAATTCATACTCTGATCACAGTAGCTCAACATGGAAACACAAAATTATCAAATCTGAGAAATTCAAAATAACTAAGTCAAATTTGTTTCCATGGAAACACAAAAAATATAAATCCCAGAAATTCTTAAATAGCAAAAGGCACAACTACTGTAATAGGTTGATGTGAGTGCAAAGTTTCAGAAAGATATCTTGAACGGTTTATGAGATATGCTCCGGAAACAAAATTGTACACCAAAAACTAAGTCATTTTTGTTTCCATGGAAACACAAAAAAATATAAATCCCAGAAATTCCTATATAGCAAAAGGCACAACTACTGTAATAGGTTGATATGTGTGCAAAGTTTCAGAAAGATATCTTGAACGGTTTATGAGATATGCTCCGGAAACGAAATCGGACAGACGAACCCCATTTCAATATCCCTCCCTAACTTCGTTCGGCGCGGGATAAAAAAAGATAACAAAACACAGCTAAAAAGAATTAAAGGCAACTACAAAACAGGTTGCAGAATGCTGATTATTAATAAGGTCCATCCTTTCATGACCCTGTGCTTCTGACCAAATTTAAAAGATATGTTAATAACTATCCCGTTCACAAGGTTTTCAGAACTCTGGAACAGAAAGTCATGGAATGCTGAATATTGCTAGGGTTTGTCCTCTCATGACCCCAATTTTTCACAAAAACTGATCTGATAAATATCATAGCCTTTATCGCTTTCACAAGGTTTCAGCGGAGGGGGTTACTCTTGAACGGAAAGTCACAGAATGCTGTGTATCGATAGAAATCGTCCTTTTATGACCCCACTGCTTTGAAAAGATCTGCTACAAACTATACCTGTATCACACTCATAAGGTTTTCGAATAAGGGGCATAACTGTTGATTAACTGACAGTCATAGAAAGGTGAATATCGATACCATTCATTCACTCATGACCACAATGCGTCTCATCAACTTTGCAACAAAACCAATAAAGAAGGTTGCCAGGCAATGAATCATACGAATCATGGCCGTCGACCAGGGTTGTTGCACATTTATTCTTTTGTAGGCAATGGGGGACATTTACAAAACAATTTCATACAGATCAGATTATAATTTTAATTGTTTGAGGGTTCTACAAACTCAAACAAGGGCCTTCACTCTGGAAGTAATTTACAGAAATTGTTGAAATTCAACAAAGTAAATCAAGGGCCATATCTCAAGTAGTAAATATGGTTCTTCGTTTCACAAATCTAAATAAATGTCATACATATCGGATCATAACTTTTGTCGTTAAATCGATCACAAGGGAGGTTCACCTGGTTCACCAAAGTAAAATAATAGCCATAACTCCAGAATAAATTAATGGAAATTATTAAAATTATATAGGCGTCTTGATCTCACTAATGTAATCAATATCAATTTCAAAACAATCAGATGATAAATGTAGTCTGTAGAGTGTTCACAAGAAATTGTGGACGACAGTCTGACCGACCAACAGACGAACAGCAATATATGACCACTTTTTCAATTCCAAAACAATCAGATGATAAATGTAGTCTGTAGAGTGTTCACAAGCAATTGTGGATGACAGACAGATGGACAGACGGATGGAGCGACGGCAATATACGATCATATTTCCATGTGGACGTATAAAAACTGTAGCCTCTATCGCATTCACAAGCTAATTGTTCGTGTGTGCATCAAAATATAATGTAACTTGTACTGACCATTTTTACTGTCTTAGTTTTAATTTTACATAGGTACAATCTAAGTATTATTACTGACATAGATACAATCTTCTGCCTTAGTTTTAATATTGAGTAGACCTGGTGACAGAATGCCTGCAGATTATTCATGTGCCTCATAAATAAATGTAAATAACAATGCTATCAAATACTGAATAACTCATCGTAACAACGTTACACAACATATGCCCTTAAGCATAATTAGATTTTATAATATAGTGTTTAACTTAACCTTCATTTTTCATGCCAAATGAAATCTTTAACCCAAAATAGGAATTAAACTCATATATTAAAGATATGTAAGATTTAGATAAAGAACTAGCCGTTCTTGCTATAATAGTTCAAAAGTAGATAATGCAGAATGAATTTGAAAATTTCATTCAAATTACTTTATTCTCAGCAAAGTTATAAATGTTTGTAGTTTTGAAAAGATGTGTGTATTGATTGTTTATTTTCATAACCATAGTGCTGATTATTCGAGACTAAGCATTGCTTCTCCAATTTTAAATCAAATCAATAAATGTCTGAACTGTCCTAATGTACTTTAAATCAGAGCCATTTGATGGCATTGACAGTTGATATGGTCTTGGAAAGTTAATAAATGTCTAATTAATAATTTATATAACATTTAAGGCCTAAAGATAGACTCGCAAGAGGCAGACTTGGCTATTGAATTCTTTTTAACTTGAAAGCAATTCAGACATAAAAATTTCATTTGTCTTTAGTGTCAGTAAGTAAATATTTAGTTGATTATTTTTATTTCCATCTTTATGAGCGCAGTCAGAGCAAATCATTAGGATGTTAAACCCCATTTCATTTCATTCATTATTTTCATTGACTACCAGATTAAACCATGATTTTCTCTGTTTTAAAGATTTAATTGTTTTAAGACATTCATTTGTTGTACACATTAGAGTTGTAAAAGCAAACTAACTTACCATGTCAAAACTTTCTGTACAAGTCTGGTCAGGCCAATTTGAAGATTTCTATTTCCTGGATAAAAAATTATAATTCTAACAACAAACAAAAGCTCAAAGTCTCTCAGATCTAAAATCAAAATTCAGAAGATCGGAAAAATAAAATTGTGGTATTAAAATTTTATGAACAATATTTACTTCAATCATGGACCTTATAGGGGATCAAGTGGCTAAGTGGGTAAGATGCTAGCTCATTTCATGGACCTTATAATATTATAAGGCTCACGCTTCAATGAATATTTAGTTCACAATGCTTTCACAGTGTAGTGCGGTCCTCCTGCACTTATTATTTGATATACATGATCAGTTGTACATGTAGTATACTGTTTGTATGAATGTATTGAGTTGTGTATGTATTATTGAATGTATATGACTATGTCTAAGTGTATATGTACATGTATGCATGCTGACCTTTTGATGCAATAAACATCTTATCTTATCTTATACATACCAAGCTGAGGGGCAAATTGGCTCTGTGCAAAAAATTATTTTAGTGATAAAATCCAGAATTGTTTTCAGCAATATTTTTATTCAGATTTGTATCTG
Source organism: Patella vulgata (assembly GCF_932274485.2). NCBI lineage: Eukaryota > Metazoa > Mollusca > Gastropoda > Patellidae > Patella > Patella vulgata. The sequence goes on from NC_065887.2 coordinate 29,995,393, forward strand.
AAAAGGGATTGGGGAACAGCATAGCCTATATTAAACCCCTCTCCCTAAGTCTATCCAAATTAGGTCTTGCTTATTTTGATCCAAAAAAAGATAAGTGTCAGTTTACAGGACCGATATGCAACAAACATACAACCTAGAACTTACAATGGAATAAAACAAATTGACCAAACTCAATTATATAATGAACCTAATATAAAATTCAATAGTGTATAATTTTTATACATATGTCATATAGAGTATAATTTCTATACATATGTTATATAGCATATCATTTCTATACATATGTCATATCTATATAAAAGATTGGTTGCCAGGCCAGGAAACATACGCCCACAGCAGCTAAATTGCCCAAGTGGTCGAAAAGGGTTGTCAGTGTTGTCACATATTTATTCTTTTGTAGATAATGGGGGGCATTTACTAAATAATTTCATACAGATCAGATTATAAATTTCGTTCTGTAAACTGAAACAAGGACTTTAACTCTGGCAGTAACTTTCATAAATTGTTGAAATTTTGTTTTACTAATTTATAGAAATAATTAGAAATCAACAGACTTTTTCGTTTTACTAATTTAAATAATGCATATAAATTTCATACAGATCGGATGATAACTTTTGTCGTTCGAGTGTTCACAAGGTTGAACAAAGTAAAACATGGGCCATAACTCTCGAAGTAATTGACAGAAATTGCTGAAAATCAATAGGTTTCTTTGTTTCACTAATTTAAATGATGCATATAAATTTCATAAAGATCTGATAAAAACATTTGTCGTTCGAGCGTTCATAGGGTTGAACAAAGTAAAACAAGAGCCATAACTCTAGACTTCAATAGACTTCTTTCTTTCACTAATCTTATAGATGCATATAAAGTTCATACAGATTGGATGATAACTTTTGTTGTTCGAGCATTCACTAGGTCTAACAAGGTGAAACAGGGCCATGCCCATAACCCTAGAAGTCATTAACAGAAATTGCTGAAATTCAACCGGATTCATGAATGATGCATATAAATTTCATACAGATCGGATTATAACTTTCATCATTTAAGCATTCAGAAGGTTCAACAGGGTTAAACAAGGGCCATAACTCTAGGCATCATTAACAGAAATTGCTGAAATTCAATAGACTTCTTCGTTTCACTAATGTAAATGATGCACATATATTATTGATCTCACTAATGTCAAAGATAGGTGGCCAGTCAACAAAACATACGCCCACAGCAGCTAAATCGTCTGAGCGGTCGACAAGGGTTGTCGCATATTTATTCCTTTGTAGGAAATTGGGGGCATTTACAAGACAATTCCATACAGATTAGAATATAATTTTTGTTGTTTGAGGGTTCACAAGGTTCTACAAACTGAAACATGGGTCTCAACTCTGGAAGTAGTTTACAGAAATTGTTGAAATTTGACAGCCTTTTTCGTTTTACTAATTTAAATAATGCATATAAATTTCAAACAGATCGGATAATCACTTTTGTCATTCAAACGTTCACAAGGTTCACAAAGTAAAACAAGGGCCATAACTCTAGAAATTATTGACAGAAATTGCTGAAATCCAATAGACCTCTGTTTCACAATTTAAATGATGCATATAAATTTCATACATGTCGGATGATAACTTTCATCAATTGAGCATTAACAGGGTTGAACAAAGTGAATCAAGGGCCATAACTCTAGAAGTAATTATTGTAAATTGCTGAAATTCAATAGGCTTCGTCATTTCACTAATTTAAATAATGCATATAAATTTCACAAGATCGGATGATAACTTTCGGCGTTAGAGCGTTCACAATGTTCAATAAAGTGAAACAAGGGCCATAACTCTAAACATAATATATGGAAACTGCTGAAATTCAATAGGTCTCTTCGTTTCCCTAATTTAAATAATGCATATAAATTTCAGAAAGATCGGATGATAACTTTTGGCGTAACAGTGTACACAAGGTTCAACAGAGTGAAGCAAGGGCCATAACTCTAGATGTAATGAACAGAAATTATTGAAATTAAATGGGCTTTTTCATCTCACTAATGTAAACCACATATATCAATTTTAAAACAATTGAATAATAACTTTTGGAAATAGAGCGTTCTCAAGAAATTGTGGACGACCGATGGTCAGGGGCGACGGCAATATACGTCCACATTTCCATGTGGGTGTATAGCAACATACATCAATCTTAAATCAATCATACGATAAATGTAATCTGTAGATTGTTCACAATAAATTGTGGACAATGGACAGACAGACAGACTGGGGTGTTGACAATATACAACCACATTTCCATGTGGGCGTATAATAAAATCAAAGATGTCTGTGTGTGTGTGTGTGTGTGTATGTGGGTGGGTGTTCGCCCATTGTGCTTTGTCATCGCCATCCACCACCCATATCAAATTAACCAGCAAGACCCGGTGAATATTTTAGGCCATCGAATTTAGGCCCGTGTATAATTTCTATAGAGAGAGAGAGAAATGGGGTTTTATGTCTCTTAAACAGAAAGTCCTAGATTGCTGAAAAAAATGAATAGTGTTCAACCTTACTGATTCTTAATCCCAACTCTTCAAGCCAAAATTTGAAAAAGAAAATCTGTAACATTTATCACTTAAACATACATTATGTAAGAGCTAAATCTGCCTATTGCAGGTCTTTTTTTCAGCCTGAAATGTTATATAAACTATTCATTAGACATTAATTAACTTATCCAAACCATAATCAACTCTCGATGTCATTGCATGTGTCTGATTTTCACTTGATTTGAATCCGATCTGCTGCTTAGTTCAGAGTGGAGCAATTTGACAGAAATTTTCAACATATTCTATTTACGCTATCTATTTTTTAACTATTATAGCGAGAACAGTCAACTCTTTATCTAATTTCCCATAATGTATCTTTAATATAGCAACACTGAAATGTAGATTTAAAAAATGTCTATTAACACCCCTATTTTTTGTCAGGTTTTACAGAATTCCATAAATACACGTACACATTACATTATACAGTATTACCATACCCATGTTTCAGTTTGTTTAAAAGTGTTTTCTTAGGTTTACAGCCCATACATACATTTAGTGAGTAGATTTAAATATAGCTACACTTTTTGGTGTATTTATACATTTTTTATGAGCTGGATCTGATGTTTTACTAACCAGTCTCTGTTATATGTTTGTTATGATTGGTTCCTTTAGTTTTAGGGAGATAACGGTGGGTCCATGTGTAAGATGTTGAGTCGCTAATCTGGAGGTTCCATGTAATTATTGGTCAAAAAAGTAGGCCTATGCACTTCATGATGCAGTGTCTATATCGTTATTGGCCGAGAAAGTTTCCCTGAATTTTCCATCATGGTTTTCCCATCCCAGTGATCAGTGTTGCAGGAAGATGACCTAACAAGGAATGTACAGATGTGACAAAAACAAAACGAGGTCCCATGTACAGGTATGTCAGGCCTACACGTTCGTATGCATGTAAAAAGAACCTTGAGAGCTTGAATTCCAAATAAGGATTAGTACATTGCATGGGGCATACTCGTCTTCATTAGACTGGTAGTGACAAAAATTTGGAGGTTTCAACCTAATTTCATTTGGCAAGGTCAAGATAATTATTAGAGGCACCAATTCCGCAATTGTCTTAATTGGCTAATACTATTTATTGTACAAGCACAGTTTTGAGTTTTAATGCATATATCGTTAGTTCAGCTATGTGGCAGCTATCTCTTATTCCTTTTACTTAATTTAGTTAGATGAATAATCCATAGATACTTACAATAACTTTACAACATAGTCTCATCCTTGACTCAGACCGACTTTAATTTTAAAGCATAAATAAAGTTAGATTCATATTAGAATTAGAATTCGATCTAAGATGTTTCTCTTAAAATTTACATTAGGCTAAAGGAAATACAATTTTAAATCAAGGAATGAAACTGTTGTCAATAAAAACACTCAGACAAAAGCGCAGACTTCATTTGCATTGCTTTTTAATACAATTAGCATGCAACCGAATATCGAATATGAGATACCTAACTAATATAAACATGACAAATTTAAAGAGAGTTGCTTCCCATGGACCCATGCATAGAAGCGTTACTGCCATGATAAAATAAAAAATGAACACTATCTCAACAATTAAATATAAATTAACACGTTTCCGATTATTATCATATGACAGACAATATTGCCGGGTCCTGGAATGAGGGAGTCTGTCCACACATACCCTTTCTTTCTCATATAAAAAAAACCTTTAAAAATATATACCGAGACGGCCCATCCTACTTTCATTTTCCTCTGCTCCATTTCCTATTTCCGATGACGTCATCGATTATTGTGCTCGCCATATTAGGCACTTCAGGGCTTGATATCTTTGTGAAGATTAGTGTTATATTATTTTATCTGAAAGTTGTGATTGTATTAAAATTTTACATTCTGAAAACACTGTTTTAGTTAGGTAAGTATATAAGACATTGAGCAGATTAATCTAATATCTGATTAGAACGTGTACTTTTTTTTATTTTGGGTGATAAAGATTCATATGAGGTTGAATGAAGAAGGAATGATTGATTGAATGAGTCTTCTTTGATGCCATATTCATTGTATACCATAGGCTTAGGCCCAACGAAACGGTCCAAAATTCAAAAACATATAGCCAACTATTTGCATGAGCCAAATTCACAACCCTTCCAGTCCTACTACTGTCCAGAATAAGAATTGTTGTGATCGCCAAATTCAGTTGATCTTTTCCTGTCCAATGGTTTATTTGGGTGCCATACATACTATACATTAACATAGATAGATTAGATAATAATAATACCGTAAAATTAATGGTGTTATTATTATCTATGATGGCAGGTACAAACAGACAGATACAATTATTATTGCACTACTGTCTTGGCATAAGAAACTTAGAAAATTAGGCCATATTTTTTGGAGTCAAAAGTCTGAAATGACGCGGGACAGAAATGACATGTAATCGTGAAATCAATAAACCAATGTAAAAACTTCAAACACCTACTAAATAAAGTACCAGTATTGAATTGGGTTGATCTGATTCTTAATCTTATGTGTAATTTCGATTAGCCTTATCATGGCATGGGTAAGCTCTGTGTATACTATGATGAAATTTAGAAAGATTTAACAGAGTGAATAAGCCCATAAATAAGAAATGAAAAATGGTTTCATGTTAAAGTCTCAAAAATAGAAGGCCTAGTGTTTTTTGTTATTGTTTACATCAAATTGATTTTAATGATTGATATAGAAATTGTGTGTTTTCATATAATTATAAAACTGACGGATACTGATTTTAAACTGTTGTCTTAAATATTTGATTACTTAAAAATAGGAACCCATGTTTTCACAGTAAGATAACAACATCAATATTAATCAAAATGAAATAATTTTAAATTAGTATTAATTTAAATGTCGAAGTTTATAGATAATATTGTGTTGTTAAAGATTTACTGTCGCTACTTTAAACCAAATTTCAAATTGTCAATTGCAATTTGTCAATCTTTGACAGTCCTGTGATTGAATGATATTTGGATACTTATTAAATTATAGAAGATAACTTACATGTACATGTATTTATATGGCAAACTAGTAAAGTTGGTTTTCAAATTGCCTTAGGGTTAGTTAATTTGTTATTTTTTGATATCATTTGATTTAGTTAAAAACAAGGCCATTGTATTATTTTAGTTATTATACAGTACAAGCCTACTCCTATTGATACTTTGGTAGTTATATAAAGATGCCTAGTGTAGGTCTTTTTCTGGATTCAAATGTTATATGAATTATTATTTTAATATTTATTCACATGGCAAGCCCGTAATCAACTCTAGACCTAGACCATACATGGCTGATATATAAAGGGAAAAGGGCTGTCGGTAATTTTTCACAGTTGATTAGCAGCACTGCTAATCAAAAAGTCCAATTTTGCCAAATTTGATTAGCAAATTTAAAAATTGATAAGCAGTTTTTCAGTTTGAACATAAAACACCTAAATAACAAGATATTACTTTAGTTCATAACAAATATGATTAGATTCCATTCTTACTATTCTTAGATTTTTTTAGCACTGCCACAAGTACTTGTGACAGTTTGTGAATGTGATGTAGACATTTAGTTAGGTCTTATGTCTAAAGCCAATTCTTAACAGTGACTTCCGAAGCCCCAATCATTTTAATTGTTATTTTTTGTTACGTTAGAAATCTTCGTTAGAAAACAATTTCGTCTGCTTTTTATCGTGTATTGCTACTTTTGTTAAATCGGGCGCACTTCGATTAACTAGAAACGCGCGATATTTTACGGGAATTTTTACTTTGATTTATCATTTTACAATACGTTAACATATATTTATTTTTTTATATTTTATTTACAATACGTGGGGGATACACTGGATTTATTTCTTTCAAAATGAATATGATATAATTACTTGATGTCTCGCAACGTGAGTGGTACTACCTGATTCCCTATTTCCGGTTTAATAGTCCTTATTCATAGAGTTATGTCCCTGTATTATATAGTACCGTATAATGAATTGTGTCTGGGTAGTTCGAGTAGAAAATGTCACTCTGAGAATTCAGTTTTGTTTATAAAATTTTATTCAACAATTTATACACGTTGAAAGTGTTGAAAAAGCCTTCTAGTCTTCAAATGCGGATTATCCTTGTGTCAATATCCAAAATGACAGGCATATTAATGATTCGCAGTTACTGCGAATCAAAAACTTTAGAGTTTAATTTTTGATTAGCAACGGACAAAATATGTATCGCAAATTGCGCTGCGATACTGGTTGTTGGCAGCCCTGAAAGGGAATACATGAAATGGAAAATCAAGACTTTGTTTATTATTGTAGCAATGATACAAGACAATCAAGACTATTTACCTCACATGTATTTCTTGCCCAAAGAGAATAAAGTAATCTTTCAGTGGCATTTAGCGATTGGGAAACACATTAAAGGACAATATTGGTGCCAGTCATAATCACATATGTGATAGAGCTGGTTAAACACATTCCAAATATAATTTTAACACAGAGATCATTGCTACGATAGCTGAGTAATACAGGTTTCCTGAATTGGAAGTGACGAACGCCAAAGGAAAACACGAGTCATCTCTCTATATAACTGACTGATGTGACTAGTGATAACAGATACACGGCCAAATTTCTGCTCACTAATAAATAGTAACAAGGGACTCGAAGAACGAGTCTAGACATATTCCACAAGTCATGTCAAACGGTGATGTCATATTCTTATCTGGAGAGCATGCACAATAAATACTATTGGTGTAAACTGGAATAACCAGACGCTAGAGATTGACATTCGATTGACACTTCTGGCATATTTCGCCGAACATAACTGATTTGAAATTACAGTAAAAACAGAAACGAAATAACATTATTATATGCATTGCGACCCATTTGTGTCAATTTCTAGGTCGCAAATATTAGCGATTTAGCTCTTTTAAATACATGTAGCCTTGGACAAATAATTTTAACCCGAAAAATTAGCATGTTTATCAATCCTTTGGTCAAATAAATTTTGAAATTTAATTTAATAACTAATTGTTTGAATGAAGTGGTGGTCTGTCATAGAGTCAAGTGGATTAGTTTCGATCCTAAGCTTGTAAGTGACAACGAGTAGGGTTGCCAGCCTCCTTTTGGGTCTTCTCCAAGTTCAACAGTTCCCTTCCAGTTCCACTGGTAAAGATCCCTACGATCAAGCGAGTTATTGAAATAAATTGTACCATAGGTTAGTCCCAAAATGACTGAGTTTGTATTTGTGTGGATGTTAAATCCCATTGCTCTCCACCTTTCTTTCTTTCTCTTGGTTTCCAGTCGCATGAATATTGATTGGGGATTTTGCGATCATTTCACAAACAATTTACTCCAGACGAAATACAAAAAATATTAATGATTTAGCTAACTATGACTAGTCTATGGGTAAAGTACATGTATCTGGTCTGGTTTTATTGGCTGTACTACACCATCTGTTTATAACTTATTTACATGTACATGTAGCCTACATGGAATCCCCTGTTACTATTTAAAGCCTGGAGTTAAAGGTCAGCATACTGTAGAGCTGTATTTATCATGATAAGGGAGTGCCCTGTCAAGACTTGACCTAGTTACATAAATTTCTTTAAAATTCTGTAGTGAAGTTAATGCCATAAATATATGGATTTTTTGCACTTTGAAATTGTTTCATGTTGTTATTATTATTATTACAGCAAATTTATAGAACTCCCTTTCATATAGAATGTTCAGGGGTTCTTTACAAAGTGACAATGTAATCATAAATAAACAACAAGATTATGTAAATGTTAACGATTCACCAATTGTATACAGAGTTGGTTAAAAGCCAGATTAAAAATATGTTTTTTGAAGTTGATTTTTATTCCATAAAACCGGTGCTTGATAACTAAAAGAGCGCTGACCATAAGAGACTAGTTGAACAGTTTTGTTCTTTAAAAGTAGTTTATCTGATGTATGTAATGTTCGGCCAGGTGTATAATGTTCTAAAAGATCTAAGAGGTAAACAGGAGCTGAATTATTTAAACATTTAAAAGTAAGTAATAAAATCTTAAAATCAATTCGATGTTTAACAGGTAACCAGGATAAATTATATAAAACATCATGTGCAAATTTACTTAATTGATGCCTTGAGCCTAATAACAAATATTCGGTTTTATCATCATTCAGTTTTAGAAAATTCGTTGACATCCATTTTCTAATTTCACTAATACTATTCTCAAGTTGCAATTTTGATAAATTGAACGAAGATGGACAATAAGGTGTAAATGAAAGATATAATTGAGTATCATCGGCATACAAATGAAAGCGGAGGCCATATTTTCTGACAATATCACCTAATTTTGATTAAATCATTTTTTCAATGTGAACAGAAAGGTTCCAATTACAATCCTTCGCTCTTGACTATTTTCCAATCTATTTTTTTCACAATATGGTGACAACACCAACATGATTATAATCCGCCACCAGTTGGAAGAATGAAATTCCACTAGCAAATTACCTGCAGTCCAGGTTCATAGACTGTTGAATTCTTTGATTCAGTTCTCAGAAACTGCAAGTGACTGATGTTGGGACAATTCTGTAGCAGACAATTGCAATAGTTTCACAATTTGCCTATCTTTATTTAGCAATGTAATTATATTGTAACTACCAATTATATCTGCACTTACAGAGAGATAGAGAAAATGGGTTTAACATCAACACAACACAAACTAGGTCATTTCAGGACTAACATACAGTTCAATAACTTGCTTGCACGTAGGAGTCTTTAGCAGTAGGTGGAAACCAGAGGATCCCGGACAAAACCCACTGGGTGGGATAGCCGACCCACTCTTTGTCATGTACAGACTGGGGCTCGAAACCACACCCAGGCTCATGTGGGGCCTATACAGGAGAGAGCTAGAAGAGGGTCTATGCATTTGAAAGAGTAAATTTCCTTCAGAAATGACCTCAGATGCAAGGAAATCGACTTCAAACTTCCAAAATTTTCTTGGGGAGACCCCCTCGCCCAGATACCCACCTGGAGGTTCTGCTGTTAGTCACGCCAGAACAGGGCCCCCACAATCACGTTTCTGCACAACCCCCTGACTGCTGACAGCACAGGCATATTTGTTACCGAATATAAGGAAAGTAGAGACACTCAATCTTACTAGAAATATTCTGGATTCCCTGAAAAACATCTACAGGACAAAAATGTAGTTTTTGGTATTTTTCTTGCAATTAAAATGTTTGAATATGTTTTTAGTCCAAATATATCATCAAATCACACAGTTTTAGGTGGGAAAGAATTTTAAAGTCAAGGGGTTTATTTTTTAAAAAGATGTGTGTATCTTATTCTTATTAAAATAACTGTATAGTAACTGCCTTACTTCAAAGTTTGCAAACTATCTGAATCGAAAAGATGTATCTAAACTTATACAAACTTAATACAATATATGTATCAATTTGAATATTATTATGTTACCAATTGGCTGTTATAGCCTAAGTCACAGTACAGGCATTTCTTTAATAGCAGATAAAGAACAGGTTTATAACCAATTTAACCTTGTATGATACAAGATTTAATTTTTTCTTGAAAAACTGGATTTTTTTTCTCAAATATTCTGGATATATTTATAAGCAGTAATAACAACACAGTGAAAACATCAAGCTTATTTAAAAGGTCATAGTTTATTTATAGGGGTGAAAGTTTTGGCTACCAAAAAGACAGTGATATTTACCTTAAATGCTTAAGCCAGATTGTTTATGACATATCTATAAAGTCAAAAATATGTAGGACTATTTTACAGACCTCACACTGGCTTTCAATTTCTTTCTGTCAAAATCAGATTTTAATTGCCACTTTCATTTTTTAATCGCAAATTGCGACCTCGGCGGCCAGCAGCTTCAGCCCTGTTATTTTAGTGTACAAGACTGTTATTATATAGTAATTAGTATTATACAAATCCCCCCCCCCCGCCCGAAGAATGGACTGGATTTATTAAAATAATTCATACTTTCAGGACAATATATGTGGCTGCTATATGTACATATATGGTTTTATAGGCAAACAAAACTATTGAAAAGTGACAGGCTGTAAAATACATATTTTACCTGTGCTTTCAATCAGTTTATTATTCATGGCTAAGAGCACAGTTTATGAATGATTGCAGATATGTAACTAATGACTCAACGTAACATTAACCTATTTACTGGGTCAAAATTAATTAGCGGTGATTATTATTACCATGTATGTTAATTTGTAGTGTAATTAATCTAAGATTAATACTGGGATCTACATGTATAGACCTAGAATGAATTTATAAATATTTTATATTATACAAACTAAATAAATTATAAATGCCCACTGTTTTTAAAATGGATGTATTTGATGAGTATTTGCTTAATATTTATCAAAAATAGTCACAGGTCAAAATAAAGCATTGGATTGGGTAGATTTATTGTGTTATTTCGGTTAATAATTCGGCAAGCTTTATACTATTAAAATTTAGTTTTTAAAGATTAGGTGGAAGTCGGCTTGTTATACATGTATTTTGAGTTTTATTCTTGGACCTGTCTTCATTAGCCCAGTAGGAGCGAAACAGTAGGACTTTAAACCCCATTTCATTTTTATTGTTAGAATCCAGTACTGTGTCTACTACGTGAAACTTGAAATCTCATCACTTGTTACATCAATAGCCATTAAATTTTCTACCAAGACAGATAGTTACCCCACAAATCCAATCCAATGACATTGGCCATTTTGTTTTTGATCCAAATCAAAGATGTCAGGTTATTTTAAATCTTATGATTTATTTTTAAAATAACTAAATAGACAGCCTACAGTACAAAGTAACACAGTACAAATTTTCAAAAAATGAAAATAATAATTAATTTTAATGAAAAAAGGGGATATTGTCACTTATTATAATCTAAAAATTGCAGATCAGGTATCATTTAAGACTGCAATTTATATGAATACAAAGGCTTGTTGAAATTTTGACCATCCTATGTGAAGTATGCAATTCAATTAAACATTAATTCTAATAATATGTCAGATCCTGGTTACATGTATATGTTACACACCTAAAATTTTGATACAGTATTTTTGATATTTAGGTTTATTACAAGTAATTTTTAATTTCTGTTTGCTTGACTGGATCTTTTGTTTGTAAGTTCTGAAGGATACACCTTTAAAGGAGAAATCCGTGGTACATGTAAGTTTTATAAGAAATTGAAGTTGGGGGATGAGTACTGTGTAGGTTAAATAGGGACATGAACATACAGTAAAAATAATATTTAGTACAAAACATCCTGTCATTATCAGTGTTCTCCATAATGATTCAAGATTACTCATCATTTAAACATACACCACTATACAGTTAGTTTATTCTGTGGTTTATTATAGATCCATATGGACCTGAGCCAATATTTTAAATATTGTGTATAAGCCTATATAATTATTTTGTATTGGAAGCAAGATTTTATAAATTAACAATTTTGTATGATCTGTATTAATAATTTATAAGGTAAATCTTTTTTTGTTTTGATTGAACTAAACAGTTGAAATATGTATCAGTTTGTGATTGAACAGTGTTGGAGTATACATTTGGTGTTATGATTACATTTGGAGTATTGATTTGTGATTGGATTGGGGAGTGTTAGAATGTATTTTGTGATTGAACGATTGAATTGGACAGTTGGAATGTATTTTGTGATTGAACATTGTACAATTGATGTGTACATTTTGTGATTAGACAGTTGGAATAAGGAATATGCTTTTAGCGATTAAATTATAATTAAACAATTGGAGTGTGTATGATGGATAAACAGTTGAATGTGTATTTATGATTGAATTATTGGAGTGTATGAATGAACAGTTGACATTGTATTGAACAGTTGGAATGTGTATTTCTGATTGAACAGAAAAATCATTTGTTTATGACTATAACATGAGTTTAAACTGCAATGACATCAAGTAAAAACCTGATTTTTTAACAAAACAATTGGACATCAGACTCAGAGATCTTAACAATCTGTTTAATAATGGGTAGTGTGACAAATTTTGTATAATTTATGATTATTGATATAATTGTTTTTTGTATACTTCAGGTATTTATGTGGAGTGTGTAGAAATGAATATCAAGTGGTGTATAAGTATACTAGCTATTTTACTAGTCACATCTGTAACAGCTCAAAGTAAGACATCTTTATATCCCATATATTATATGATTTGTTCAAATATTTATGTCAGTAGAGTCTCTATTGAAATTCTCAGGTTTTGGAATGTTGTTACATATTAAACAATTATCTTATATGATACTGGGCCGAGTAACCATAAAACTTTCTCTGACAGATCTAAAAGGAAATTACTTGTCTCAAATTCCCTCTATTGTGGGAAGATGTATTGTAATCTATTGTGTTCCTATGTTCAGCTAAATGCCGTGAATAAGCACTAATTTGAACAAGTACTCGATGATTTGTCAGTATATAATGAAGCCAATTTTTATTACCAAGTTGCGCAATAGAAACAAAAAAAGCAAAAAAAAAAACTGGGTGTAGTATTGTCATGATATATACATGTATAAGGCTTGTTTTAATAATTTTCTTGTGGTAATGATAGGAATTTGGGTAAATCTTTCTACGTCTTAGAATGTTTTTTGTCCTCAATTGAGGGCCTTAATGTTGTCTAGTCTTCTTTTATAACCTACATTGAGATGTGGTCATACATGTACATGTATATTGTACTTTGTAGTCACCTCCCTCAGTTGGTCTGCCGTCCACAATTGCTTGTGAATGTTCTAAAGTCTAAAGTTATCATCCGTTTGACTTGAAATTTATAAGACAAAGAATTTAATGAATTTTCAACAATTTCCGGTAATTATTGTTGGAGTAATGGTCCATGATCAATTTATAATTTATACACAGTGTTCATGTTCATGAGACTAAGAAGTTTTGATTTTCAACGATTGCTGATATGTTTTGTAAGCTTATATAATAAAGGTTAGCACTAGCAGCAGGAAGAACTTGAAGCCCATCAAATTTTAATTATTTCTGATAATTACTTCATGGATTCTTACTCTTGTCCAAGCGCTGAAATAAGCGGCCGGACAAGGACAATGTCCGGGCGAATTGACCCCTTTTGACAGGCCAAATGGCCTTTCGTCCGGACATAATTGTCCGACCGAGTTTTGGTAAAACATTAAGCCAAAAATATTAATTTCAATTCGCAAATTCGTGTCGATCGCTAATTATTATTAGACTCGAAAATCCAGGCCCAAAAATATCAACGACCCTAGTCATAGTGAAAATGTTACTATTAATATCTCGGCTTCGTGCAGATTATAATCAATAATTTTTAGAATCGGCTCTTTTACGCTGGTTATATCAACGACCCGAGTCATAGTAAAATTATTATTATTTATACATGTATCTCTCTCAGCCGCGTGAAGATAAAATAATGAATAATATTGAGAATCGACTCTTTTAAAAAGGGGTTATTCGGTTGAAAAGTGGATCAAAAATGACTTGGCAAAATCCAATGCTGACGTGTGGTTAACATACGAAGAAGACGATGGTATTGTGACTGCACTAAAATGTGAACTCTGTATAAAGTTTTATAATAATATCAAATATATGAGAGAATTTTCCAATGCATGGATTAATGTGACTTCAAATCTGAGATTGTCTAATCCACTGGACCATTCTGACACTATGTGCCATAAACGAGCCTACGAACTATATTCTGCTGAAATGAAGGCTTCTGGAATTAGTTTGGTAGGGAGTGAAGCTGGTGTTCAGGATTCTTCTCAACAAACAATAACACAAAGCCTTTCACAATATTCTGCTACTCAAGAGGCCCAAATTAAGAAGAAGATGGAAGTGTCATATTTTGTTGCAAAGAATGAACTGCCATATACGCTGTATGAAAAAATAATAAACTTGGAGAAGCATCATAATGTTGATATTGGGGATACTTATATAAACAGTAACCAGTGTGGCATTTTTATCGACTACCATGGAGAATACTTGGCTGATAAATTAAAGAAAGATTTGTGTTCAGCAAAATTTTATAGTGTCCTAACTGATGGGTCAACGGATAACTCAACAATAGAAAAAGAGGTCATCTATGTTTTATATTTCGATCCCATCTCAAACCCTGACAGAGTTGATGTGAAGTTGACTTTTCTTTACTTGAAGGATATTCCAAAAGCAGATGCTATTGGTGTAAAGTCAGCTATAGAAAAAAGTTTTGAATCTATTGGAATCTTACCCAAAGAATTGTACAGCAAACTTGTTGGTTTCGGGTCGGATGGGGCTACAGTCAACAGAGGGGACAAGAATGGTGTGAAAGGCCTATTACAGAAAGAAGCTCCATGGTTGGTCTTTAATTGGTGCATAGCTCACCGACTAGAGCTTGCCCTCAAAGATTCTCTTGGCCCACACTTTAACAAACTGGACAATTTGCTAACTAAACTTTTTGCCATTTATCAAAGGTCCCCCAAGAAACTGGCTGAACTGAAATCACTATTTGACATCATGAAGGATTCTTTTGATTATGACAGTAAATCTATTCGTCCAAAACGTTCATCAGGAACACGCTGGGTTTCTTTTAAACTTGCTGCCCTCAAGTTAGTGCTAGATAAGTTTGCTGTATATATACAGCATCTAGAACATTTGATAAGTGACAATTCCTGTTCAGACAGAGATAAATTAAAAGGATATCTGAAAATATGGAAAAACTGTGATATCCTGTTACAGATGCCTCTATTTATTGACATACTTACCCCTGCTTCACATTTGTCTAAATGTTTTCAAGCTGAAAGTGTTGACCCTGTAAGCTTTTCTATCTGCCTTAAACGAGCTAAAGATAAATTGAAGAATTTAGCAGATTGTGAATTTGAAAATCTGCCTGCAGTTAAAAAATTCTTTTCTGCTCTGATATTTACTGGAGAGGATGAAAATGGTTCAGTAGACTATAATGGTGTTCAGTTTTCAAGAGCAGATTATGGCAAATGTTTAAGTGATATAAAGATAAACAAAAATAAAATAATTGAAAATCTCCTCAGTGCTATAAATAAAAGATTTGAACAGGATGGCAATTTAGATGAAGTGATAATGACTAAGGCAACAAAAATCTTAAATAATTCTGCATGGGAGGTTGAATTGGATATCTCTTCTGACAATATTAGTTTTGCTGATGATGATTTACAATTTATCTACAAACATTTTGAAAAAATATTGAACCTTTCTTGCTCATTTTCTGAAATATTAGATGAATGGCATGATATGATTGAGTATTCAGTTAGGTTTCTTCATCCTGCTATAAATGATTACAATAAGACTTGGAAATATCTCTTTCAATCTGTTCATTCTCAATCAAAATGGAAGAATATTTTAACAATTATTGAACTGTTATATACATTTCCCATTTCATTTCAAATGCTAAACTTGAAAGGTTGTTCTCACTGCTAAAAAGAACAAAAACTGATACCAGATGCTCTTTAGGGGAACATCGTCTTACAAACAATCTCAGGATACTTGCTGAAGGACCATCTCCCTGTGATCTTGATGTAAATCCAGTCTTTGACTTGTGGAGAAAGGCCAAAATAAGGAGACCAAATCAAAACAAACGTAGAGTTTATTCAAAAAGACAATCCAACAAAATGAGAAAAACTAATTTAGATATTGTGACTATTGTTTCTAACACATCGGATTCAGATTCTGAACCATTTACTACAACTCAAGAACAAGATGTCTATTCTTTATTTAACTCTGAATCTGAATCAGAGTTTTTAGGATTTAGTCCCCAGCCCCACCAAAGAGATTAATGACATTATTATACGAACTATAAAGTTGTATTGCATATATACATATAAAAACTTAAAACTCCAGGTTGTGAGTCACCAATTTATTTTATCAATAAATGTATATATACCATAACAAAGATTAAACATAGTAAATTTCAATATTTTTTTGGTATACTATACTTTATTAAGTATTTGTCAGGCTGAAAATCTGAAATGTCCGGCCGAATATCAGTTCAGCCTGACATGATGTCAGGCTGAACCTTAGCAGTTATTTCAAGGCTTGCTCTTGTCAAGTCTTGTTTAGTTTTTAATGCCTTGTGAATGCTCCTATTATACATACCTTCAAAATAATAAATACAACAACCATTGTGGACTTCTCAGACGACTTAGCTGCTGTGGGCATATGTTGCATTGCCTGGCAACCTATCTTTATTATTGAATATGATGCAAGACATGTATAATGATATTAATATTAATATGTTGTAGGTAATCGCCGTGGAAACAATCCATGTTTATCAGAAAAATCACAGAGATCATGTGGAGCGTGTATTGCTACAGCTTCTGAATGTGCTTGGTGTAAATCAGAGGTATGCTATTTATCTACCATGATAGATTAAATGAAATTAAATAGTGGTCAAAAGGACATGGCAATAATGTGTTTAATTATCAGGATAGGGTGAAGAAAACCTGAAATCCCATGCATTTTGGCATTTAGATTTCAAAGAAGCCTTGTTCTTTTTGATTGATCACACTCTACGCTGCTGGTCCACATCATTATTCTTGTATCTAGTTGCTCTGAAATTAATTCCCATGGTCCAAGAAAAATATTAATGTTCAATTCAGCAAGACTTTTCAACTGTGTTCTACATAGAGTCAGCCCATAGGACAAAAGCAGACTGTGTAAGCTTGACATGCCCATTATCAATTCAAAGCGCTCGTCCTTCTGGCTGATTGAAAATAAAACTGTACATGTGCAATAATTTTGACAGTTTAGGCATAACTTTTGACTTTCATGAACTGTGTGCTGATCAGACACCATGGCTTTTCTGGCCTAAGACCTTCTAACACTGACAGTAATGGTGCGTACTTGTACCTGTATATTTACATACTGTGTTACCATTTAAACTGGTTCCATTCCATTCACTGTTTTATAATCATCCGCCAATTTTCATGAGTCAGAATTGAATATTTAATATTTTGAATATATTCTTTTTCAGAGTTTTTTCAAAGAACATCGTTTACGATGTGATAAATATGAAAATTTAGCCAAACTTGGCGTCTGTCAAACAGAAGATATTGTTTATCCAGATGATAAATTAATTCTTACAAAGGTAGGTACATAATTCTAAAATATGTTGATATGCACTCACATCTTTGTGGTAAATGTTGATGCAGTACGATCAATAAGGATGTTTTGGATTTGATCCTTTGTCTGCAGTCATCCAATGATAAGCATCGGTTCCCAACCTTTATCTCTGTCGCCATGGGACATTTTACAAATCTCTAATCACCCTCACATCTGCATCTACTTTGTTCAATCATATTAGAGACATTAGGTCCTAGGTCACATGCCACCACTTTTCACATAAATCATTAATAAACCCTAACATGGCCCATCTTAATAGCCATTCTATTCAAAAATATGGTACACCAAACCATAGCAATATGATACTGTTCATTTGACTTCGGGGACACCCAAAATATTTTCATGGACCCCCTCTTCAGATTCCAAAATGCTGATGTAGAATGTAGCATTTAAACCGTACCGGTACTAGTAGAATCAAATATAAATCAATTGTGTTGACTTATTTTTGATAGAATGTAAATGTTCAAGATGGAGACCGTCCCGAAGAAGCTGTACAAATTGCACCACAGGAAGTTCAACTTAAAATCCGTCCAAGTAAGTTTACTCATGCCTAAGAATATTACTTAATAAGTAGTCTAGATGGGCATTGTTGCCTCCATTAACTCTGTCAGCTATCTTTTTCTCCAGGTTTTTGCACTCTCTCAGTACTGCTTAAAAAAGACCTTCAACATGCAATAAAAAAAACATTGGTCTCCAAAATGTGTCAAGACTCCATTTCTCAGACCCTGTTCTCTCAGACATTGAAATAGGAATTGTAATATTGCAATATTTTATCTATATTTTCAGATAAACCAATAAAATTTAAGATGCAGTTCCGTCAAGCTGAGAACTATCCTGTAGATTTATACTATCTCATGGATCTGTCTAATTCTATGGAGGATGATAAAGCTAAATTGGCCGAGCTGGGAAATTTAATTGGTGAGTATGTGCTTGATTCATTAATGTAAATTGATTTTGTATGTGTTTTGACGAAACTTGACATATAAGTTTATATATCCCAAAGATCTTGTTTCCTTTCAATATTGGCAAGTATCGGACCGTAACTTCATGGATTATAACCCCTGATTGTACGAAAAATTGCGTTTTTTGCTTGTGAACCCTCTAGAGGTCACAATTTTTTACCAGATTAAAAAAAAACGTTCAAATACATCACTGTTACACCGTAATGATGGTTGTGGACAATTTTTATCCAATTTTGATGAAACTTGAGATATATGTTTATATCCCAAAGATCTTGGTTCCTTTTGGATTGTACCATTGCAGTACATTAAAGATCCCCTGACAGTTGTATGCCCATCATTATTTATTTATGAACTAAGGGCAGTTATAAAATAATTGACTTTTGAGAAATTAAATTTACTTTCATTTGCAAATTGAACTTTTGTGTTTCAGCTGAGAGTATGTCTCAAATTACAAAGAATTTCCGTCTTGGTTTTGGATCTTTCGTTGATAAAGTTGTGATGCCTTATGTTAGTACCGTCCCTAGAAAGTAAGTTCTCTTCTAAAGTTGATCACATCATGAATCACTGAGACAGGAACACTCAAAACTTCATTTTTCTCTCCGGCCTAACCTCATGGAATTTTTCTGTTCCCTTGGTTTCTTCCCACTGTGAAAGGCTCAAAGGCACAGGCAAATTATTGAAGTAAAATAGACTCTGTTTCTGTCTGTCCAATGTTGAGGTTTTCTAACATTTGTTGGGGTTTTTGTTCTCGGCTAGTATTTACTAAATAAAACTAAAAATTTGAACCAATATATTTAATTCTATATAACATTTCTAAGAATATCATGGATAGTTGTTCTTGCGGCAAGTGAGAGCAACAAGGTTGAGCTATGACTAAATGACTGATTGATTTAACTCTCTAGACACTGTACTGTTTCTGAACCTATATTCTATTGTTTTTATTTTAGATTAAGAATTCCATGTTACACAAGAGCAGGAACACCTTGTGAAGCTCCTTATGGTTTTAAAAATCAACTTAGTTTAGATCTTGATACATCGAAATTTGCTGTAAGTATAAACACATACATTTATTTCCTCGATATTGTCCAGCAATTTTTGAACTAGTGGCTGATCTTTTAAATTTTTGAACTAGTTGGCCATGTATTAACAATTGATGCATAATTGTCCAATGAACTAGCATGTCAAGTTTCATGTTGATTGTACTTCAAATGGCCCCAAGAAAAAGAAGAACAAGAAGATTAATAGCTCTCGGGGCCCAGTCCAAAAATATCAGTAAAAACACTGACAAAATAAAAATGTGTGATTCCAGGCTTGGTCATTTATCTTCTAACTTTGTGTTGAAATTATTCTTATTTCATCTTCTAACAATGTCTTAGGTTCAAGTGATGGCAGCTAATGTGTCTGGTAATTTAGATGCCCCTGAAGGAGGTTTTGATGCCATCATGCAAGCTGTTGTCTGTGAGGTCAGTATATATTTAAAATAATAATACTTTTTAACTGTTGGGAATCAATTAATATATTATTGAAGATGTGCATACAGTAGAATATTCCAGATGGTGGCTTTAAAATACTCCCTTAAGGGAAACAAGTCTGAACATTCACAAATATCAAGGGGCCATCATGGAGTTTGAATCCTGGCTCTTGTCAAGGGTGGCATCTGAGCTGAAAAGGAAAATGTGCATTGTCATTCAATGGGGAAAAAATTACGAGGCCAATCCCTCTACAGATTGTAGTGTATACAAAAGAACCATTGATAGATAGAAATTGTAGATAGCAGAATTATTATCACTTTATTGGCCTCAGATACTTAAACCATGAAGTCATGGCTAAATTCACATTCAAATTGATTGATTTGAATTATTTTAGACCAATATGCTTTTGGTTCAAGTATTTAGAGTGTATATGGTCCACATTTTACTTTCATTCCTGGCATGTTGTCTCTTTAAAATACAAAATAGTTCATATTTATTTCCATACCGATGATTAATATTGTTAGATGACTTGATATTTTAGAATGATATAGGTTGGCGTTCTATTTCACGAAGGATGCTCGTGTTTTCAACGGATGCAGGTTTTCATTACGCTGGAGATGGAAAGGTTTGTTGCTATGACGATGACTTGCATCCTGGATGATTAGTAGCCGAACTGCCTTAACATATCTGTCAGAATTAATAACGGAATGCCTCCTTCCTATCCTGTTTATATATTTTGTATTGATTATCTTGCATTGTTTATAGCAACGTGACAAACATTTAAAATGTACCCTGAAAAATTGTTGGATAGTTATACAATCTTATGATTATGATTTTGTGTTATGATGTCTAAAAAGTAAGTCTAAAATATACATTGACTATAATGGTGCAAAAATATTAAAAGTAAATAATCTATCTGAGTAATTGGTAAGTGGATCAGTCCAAGCCATCCGTATTTGTCCAGAGTGTAATAAATGAATAAAATCCTGTATATTCAATGCAAGATAATTAATGATATTAATACGAATGTTTGTGTGGTGAAATATTTCTCCTGTATAATTCTTGACATACCAAAACTGATTCAATAACTCATCATATTCTTCTAAATATGGAAAATCCATGTCAGCGAATTCATCTCATTTTTACACTAAAGTATATTGAAGTCAAGAAATGACTAATCAAAGAAATAAATTGATATAGCCAAATCTAAATATTTTTTAGGAATTTGGTTTTCCATTAGATTATTGTTGGATCAAATTTGGTATTTTTAAGGGTTCTTTATTATTCTTACCTCCTCTGCCTGTTACTGGATAATCTGTCCATAAATCTAATCAATTGGTTATTTGTCCCTTATGTTCCAGTCACAAATTGGATGGAGACCTCAGTCTCGACGAATGTTGGTCTTTTCAACAGATGCTGGCTTTCATTATGCAGGCGATGGAAAGGTGTTATACTGTTTTCATTTTTCACGATTCAAAATATATAAATATTATTTGATTTTATATCTCCCTTATTTTACGTTGTCCCTTCCCATAAGCAAAACACCACTCATACTCCATTTCTTTTCTAAAATAAGCTGTGTCAAGCTATATTAGAGCACTATAATTCAGTTGATCTAAATGTGTAAATAGTCACTCTATTTTCTTGCGTAGCACAATGTAGATATAGCACATTGCATGATATAGATATTGTACTTAGCCAAAACCAATTCTTAGAGAATTGAAGAATATATAAAACTATGTTTATAAAACTAATACCAGTATTCCAAATAAAACACATCTTTACATAAGGGTCGCCTAACAGTTACAAAAGCATTAACTTTTTTGGTTTAACAAATTTTCTTGCATGATGATAATAAATAGATTTGATGTCAATTATTATTATCTCTGCCAAATGTAAATGCTAAAACAATATTTTTGTTAACTTGTTCTGTTAGTGTGCACCCTTATTCTCAATATGGAAAGTGTGTTATTGAAAACCAAAACTAACATTAAATTAGCATGAACATATTCTATATACAGTAGTATTAGTTATATAAAGTAGATTAATAGAAAAAAATCTACATATAAATGAAAATTATTAATTATGTTTTAACTTACACTAAAAGGTAGCTTTGCTGTAAAATTGTTGTTAGAGTCCACTTGACAGCACACCAAGGGCTTCAATATAGCTCAGTTGTGATTGTATTGACATCCAACATATGCTTAAACTGTTGTTATGGCAAAGAAGGAAGGGAATTCGAAGTTATTAGTGTATATAATCCATTTCTGATATAATCAAATTGATGACTCCCCCACCCCCTCCCCCTCCCCTATTTATTTTTTCTCCCCTTTATACTGACCTGCACAGTAACAATCACCAAATTACAATCTACCCATTTGGTTTTTATTTGATTTTTATAACCTATCAATTTTGTATTTGAAGGAGATGATGTCACCTTAGAATTCCTGATAACTGGGTACCTAAGATGGTGGGAAAGAAATATTAATCAAAATGGATTATGTATTTTATACACAAACATGTTAATGTGGTCATATATTGCCTTTGATCTTTTAGTCCATCTGTCGTCCGCAGTGTCTTGTGATGACCATGCTTATTTCATTTGCCATCCGATCTTTATAAAATCCAAATTAAATTTGTTATTTACATTAATTGAATTTCCAAACTTATTGCTCTTGTCATAAATCTTTGTAATTGTGCTCAGGTAAAAAGTTCATAAGATTTCTATTTGTATAGTTTGACTATTTCAGACTTGTCGTAACTCTTCATTTACATTCAAAATTCAAATTGTTAAAATCTTTATAAAAGTCTGAGCGACTAGAGCATGCGGTGGGCATATGTTTTGTTGACTGGCTACCTATTTTTTAAAAACTGTAAAGCATTGCATATACATCATGTTCTGCGCTTGATTGATTGATCCTTTAACGAACTTTTTCTTATCAGTGGATCACTGGTTCATCCATCAATGATTGTAATTTTAAGCAAACCAGACCTAATTTTACAAGAAAAACTGCCCAAAAGATGGTTTGTTTTATTGCCACAGATGAACGAAGGATCATTTCTTTGGCTTTGGTTGTGCCTATGGTTCGTAGAGAATCGAGCAGTCATGAGCAGATCATCATGTAGAATGCAGTCAATGATTTTGAATAATAATATTTATTATGACTGTAAGATCTGTTTATATTGTGTAAATAGCTTGGTGGTATTGTAACACCTAATGATGGTATCTGTCATATGAATAATAACATCTATACAGAGAGTTCTAATCTGGTAAGTTCTCCCAAATTCATTGTCTTGCGCTAATATTTGTTGGTTTTGTTATATTGCTTTATTTATCACAGTGAAAATTTAAAACAATACTGAATAATACAATCAACGACTAAAGGGATAAAACATATAACAAATAATAGGAAATATGAAAATATAATTGTTATTCTACTACTTAAGTTTCGCAAGGATTTTATTATCAACATTTTCTATATATTTGGTTTCTTGAGCAGAATCTCAAAATCCATTTGCAACTACTTTAAGTTTTCAAAAGAAAACCCCTAGAATCCTTACTTGGACCAAAAAGAACCCTTAGGATTTTAAAATATGTGTATCAAACATTTTATCATAATTTACTAATACTATTTTAGTCTCGCAATGACCGTAGTTGAATGTCGATAAGACTATAAACTCCACTTTGCTCGAAGAGTTATTTGATGTATTCTCATTTCCACGTTTGTTTTCAGGATTATCCATCTGTTAGTCAAATTGCATCTAAGATTACTGAGAAGAATGTCAATGTTATATTCGCTGTAACTAAAGATCAGAAACCAGTGTATGACAAACTGTCGGACATGATTGAAGGTTCTATAGCTGGAGAATTAGAGAATGATTCCTCTAATATTGTAGCTTTGATCAGAAGTAACTATGAGGTGAGTTACCATTGATTAATGGTACAACATGGCAAATATGGATTAAAATTTCAATCTTTATATTTATAGTCAAAATGAAGGCTAAACAATTATTTAAATTGTTGTTAAAACGAAAGTAGAACCAAAAATTTAAGCTAGCTAATTTCTTGCAATCATGAGATCCAATTTCAAAATATTTCAAATCCAGGATCCACAAATGACAAAATATTGAGTTTAATTCTCTGTATCCTGTGTCAAACACAGTTATTTTTAGAATGTCTTTGACATAGATATAATTTCAAAGATACTCCTTTCATGTTATTTGACTTGTTAATATTCATTCTAGACTCCAGGCCAGAATGTCCAAGGATCGAATCAAATTCAGTCCCCACTTGTCAGGGCTAAAGCCAGCGGTGCTGACAAGTAAAGTATTGCCTAGTCTTTTGGATGGGACCAAAACCTGAGGTCCACCTAATATGTACACACTGGAGTTCACATAAAAGAACCTTACATTGCACATAACGATTAAAAAGCAGATCTGGTAATTTATCCAATATTGGATATTACTTTAAATTAAACATACTTCATTAAAGTTTATATTTGTATTGTCTGTTCTTGTATTTCAGAAAATTACATCTAAATTAATGATGAATACTGAAAATGCTGAAAATATTACTGTTAAATTCTTTTCTCGTTGTTTGGGGTAAGTGATCATTTAACCTGTGCCAATATATTTTTTTATGATGAAAACTTGCTTAGCTCCATTTAATTCTTTAGGCTGAAATCTTGTGTCTGATATAGATGGTTTGGTGGCTGAGTGGTGTAACGTGAGCTCTTTAGATCACATGGTATGCCGTCAATGCAAGTGTAGCTCGCAGCTTCAATCCTTCACTAGGGATAGAGAGAAGTGTCATCTACCTAACCATGTCAGTTTTTTCTGGGGGTTTTCCACTGCTAAAAACCTATTGAAATAGAAATGTACTTCAAAAAGACCTAGTTTACATTTAGTGTGTGTTAAATTTATTTTTACTTTAAATCTTAAATAGCAATAAATTAACCGAAACTTTTGATACATTTTTATACACCTATATTTGGGTGTGGCCGTTTTATGATTATTCTTTTTATTTTTGGTTTGATTTCTTCTTTGTAGAACTGATATGCTGGAAACTAATGCTTGTGAAGGATTAGGTATTGGTCAAAATGTAAGTTTGATATCATAGATTTATACTTAAAGTAGCTAAGTCTCTAACTCAATATCATCCAAAATCTTCAACATTGAAAACACGATTTATTTGTCAAATTAAATCAACATTCATGTTGTGATCTTACCGGGAAAAGATGGGCTTTTGATATCCAATATTTAAGACAAAATAAACATTTTACCATTGGTACACGAATCGTGTACCATAATGCGCTTCAGCCCCAGTTGTATCAAGAGACTCGAGGGACGAGGCTAGACACATTGCACCAAATCAAACGGCGTATGTAGACTGGAATAACCAGACGCTAGAAATTTGCACTCGCTTGAGACTGCTGGCTTATTTCGTCGAACATAACTGATTTTGAAATTGGAGTAAAAACGGAAACCATTGAATGTAAATCAGTTTATATACATTCATATTACAGTATTATATGCGTTGCAACCCACTTTTTTCAATTTCTAGGTCCCAAATGTTAGCGATTTAGCTCCTTTAACACATGATCAGTTAGCAATGTTCAATGTAGTCTTAATCACTCCAGTCTAAATGATCTCTGTCGTGCCTACAATAAATATTGTTCTGGATAAAATAGTTCCTGTTGTGCATAAAATGTTAAAAGTCTTAAATAGTTTTTCATAAATCTTACGATATGTCCATCCATGATAACAAAACACATGTCTATATCAGATAAACAATTTGTACTAGAAGGACGAATGACCAATGTCCCGTGTACACATTGGCGTGCACATAAAAGATTGCATGACATTTGGAATTCACTTCCCTCCTAAACACAGTAGGCATATATCCATCTTCATGAAACTGGTAGGTGCAGAAAGTAGGATGTTAAAACCCATTTCATTCATTCATTATATTATACTATTCTATTCTTTCTATAGGTAACTTTTGATGTAGAAGTGACAGTATCAGAATGCCCAGCAGATCGAAGCCAATGGAGACGTGCATTTGATATTTATCCTGTTGGTCTAGCGGAAAAGTTAAGAATCAGCCTGGATATGATCTGTGAATGTGAATGTGAAACAGCTGGAAAAGAAGTAAGTGGCATGTCAAATATTTTATTCCCCCACCATTTTGTGTTGTCCATTCATTTCTATATATTTCACAAATAAAGTGAAATTTTGGGAAGGCAGAATCTAGATCTTTTGCATTCTTATTACTCAAAATAACTCAGAATGGTATTTGTAAATGTAGGGACAAATCAGACATGGTAGAACGGAATTTTCTCAATCCTGTTAAGGTAAACATAGAAATAATTGGACAGAGTATATAAAATCTGGATAAGGTATATATCCACCGTATTTGAAACGTGATCATTGTGTCTGATTTTGTTACTTTTTAATCTTACCTAAACTAGTAGTTCTGTCAAGTCTGAATGTTCCAGTTCCATAAGTGTTGATATTTGTACATTTGTTCTCTCAAGTGTAGTCTCTTTATGTTTCTTTAGGATGCAATGTTTCTCAGGTTCTGAAATTTTGAATGACCGTCGACAATGGATTTTTTCTTCTCAGAACCATCAGATTTGTTGCAGGCAATGTTTTTAAACTTAGGCTCTTAACTGGCAGGAGTATATTTTTAATTTGATTATATTTATCCATCAGGAACGTAACAGTCCTAAATGTTTTGGTGGTAATGGTACATATGAATGTGGTGTATGTACATGTAATCCTGGTAGATATGGTAAAGAATGTGAATGTGATGCTAGTAAAGTCTCAGATGAAGAATCCGATAAAAAATGTATCAAGTAAGTATATAGTGTGATTCACACATCTGTCTGAACACCTGATACCACTTACCATTTGGGGGGTTCACATTGTTTTATATTTGCAGCTTGAAATTTGACCCCCCACCCAAAACGAAGAACATTTAGTATAAAGACCATGCTATTTGTAGTTTTAAAGTCGTTTATCAAATTTAGCTAATGGTGGTGTAACTTGAAATAGGCGGGGAAAACAATTACTCTTTCATTCTCAAAATAAAGCTTCACAATAAAGACAAATTGTTCTTCATATCTTAGGTGGCTTGATGACCTAAGGCCGTGTTGAATTGATTCCTTGTTTCTCCTCGCCCGCGCGCTTAGGTCGAGGACCCCGAAAATCGTGCGCTTACGTTTTTAACACAAAAAAAAATATTCAAAAAATTACGTTAATAACATCTAAATAAAATTCTACCAAACATCAGAAGTCAATTCTCGTTGTTTATTCCTAATTTATTGATGTTCAAGGAAATAATAGTGGCCCCGTTCGCTCGTTACGAACTAAATAAGTAAGTGCAGGGGGCCGCACTACACGCAAAACAAAAATCTACAAGATAAACCTGCGGACAAGACAGAAAATAGGCATTGCACCGAATAAACAAATATCAAATCAAGTGAATGGATCCGGTTGATAATACACATGTAGGGGCCCGCATGCTATGGAATAAGTTACACTGTATATGATTGGATGAATTCCGCAAAATGGCGCGTGTAGCAGTCATTTCGGCTAATGAGAAAGCATATTATAAACTGTAAGACAATCGCTAATATTCAACCGCGAACCTGAATAATCAATTTTTTCATTGGCTAAAATTATTACTCATGTCATTATTATTCAAGTATTACCCAATCATATCTTGTGTAATAAATAACGCACGCCTTACAAAATGGTGAGCAATGCCGGGACATAGGTAAATTCGCGTACCGGTCGGCCTAATTTATTGATGTTCAAGGAAATAATAGTGGCCCCGTTCGCTCGTTTCTGGAGTTTAACAAACGAACGAACAAACGGGACCACTATTATTTCCTTGAACATCAATAAATAAATTAGGTCGACCGGTACGGGAATTTACTTATCTCGACTCGACTTTGGTGGTTATTCCCAGCACTTTCACGTTCGATGATATTATCGAAACCATCTAGAACTCAACAAGCGAATCAAATTATAACTGGAATGTTTCCATTGTATTTTAACACAAGAATACGGAAAATTTATATCAAAATATGGTTATTTCATTTTTTTAAAAGTTAAACAAAGAAGCCACTTGTTACCAAATTTTAGTTTTTTATTAAATTTATTTAATTAAATATTATCTGTGTTTTTATTCTAACCAATAATATAACTAGATTATTTATAATATTATTAAAAATGGTACACAACCCTCAGACTATATAGGTATTATGCCAGACCACTTTGTGTTTTGAAACCCACTTTGTGTTGTGTTTACCGCACTACCGCACATAATTGCCAGAGTGGTGGCAGGAGAAACAAAGAATCAATTCAACACGGCCTAATGGTCTAAGACATGTGCCTTAGATCATAAAGTTTATCATTAAGTGAAGTGATGTGGTTTTGATCCCATACTTTTACGTAAGAAAAAGTATCCAACCTCATGTATTTTCTCTGTCATTCACTTTCCTCTAACTGCTTAAGACCCCTATGCATCAGCGAATTATTGAAATAAAATTGTACCATATGTTAGTCCAGAAATGACCTGGTTTCTGTCAGTTGGATGTTAAACCCCATTTCTCCCGTCTTCCCATTAAACTCATGTCATTTAATTTATTTACAGACCTAATTCCACTATGCCATGTTCTGGTCGAGGGGAATGTGTGTGTGGTGTTTGTGATTGTTATCCTAGAACAGCTAATTCAGCACAAAAATTTAGTGGTACATATTGTGAATGTGATGACTATTCCTGTGATTATTTTGATGGGTTAATTTGTGGCGGTAAGTCTCATTCATCTAACAGTTAAAATTTTTATATGAGTATGAAAAGTATCTTTCACAACTCATCAATTTAAAATAACAACTCTTCCTACACCTGATTTACATTCCTCAAATTTCTGTTATATGTCCACATTGAAATGTGGTTGTATATTGTTGTTATTCCTGTCTGTTGGTCCCTCCATTGTCCACAATTGCTTGTGGATGTTCTATGGGCTAAAGTTATCATCCAATTGACTTTAATTTATACACAGTGTTCAGGAGACAAAGAAACCAATTTTCAATACTTACTGTCTGAGTTATTGCCCATATATATTAAATGTTAGCACTAGGAAGAATTTTAATTAGTTTTGATAATTACTTCATTGGTTGTTACTAGTGATCAGTTTTTAGTGTCTTGTAAGTGCTTCTATTACATACAAATAAATAAATAAATGACATCCTTTTTGAAATGCTCAGACAACTTTGTTGCTGTGGGCATATGTTTCATAGCCTGGCAACCTATCTTTAGATCTTTATGTCAGACTGCTCAGGTTAATGGCAGTAATATTCAAAAATTTTAGTTATAGTAGAATATTAAGTAAGACAAAAACAAATATTTTTTTTCTTTACAACAGGACCAGAACGTGGAACATGTGATTGTGGTAATTGTGTTTGTCAACCTAGTTTCGATGGACCAGCCTGTGAATGTGATAATAGAAATGTATCATGTTTAGCTTCTGATGGTGTAAGTTTAAATGTCCACATTTCTATTCTCTGGGGTGGCATTAGATTAGCAGTGGGAGGGGATAGCCGTCGAAGGCATGAAGAGGCACATATTTTGCTCTTGCTTAGTATATCGGTTAAAAAATGATTATCCACTCCCTCTTTTTTATTTCAAATTTAAATATCTGCTAAAAAATACGAAATGTTATACTTATGCTTAACATTTATTCGGTACAATTATTAATTATATTTCATTTTATTACTTTTTTTTCTTCCTTAATTCTCCTATTTAACAAATTTTATTAAATTTAGTAATTATGAGTGGTTAAGTATTTATGTTTAAAAGAAGTTTTTCAAATATTAAAAGCTTTATATAATGATATTTATATATTACAGACCTTATGTAATGGACATGGTGAATGTGTTTGTGGTTCTTGTCAGTGTGATAAACAATCACAGTATCGTGGTAAAACTTGTGAAGAGTGTCCTGTAAGTAAATACATTCTATTCATTATTATTATTTTACATTTTTAAGAAATGTTATGATAAATAACCTAACCACCAGCCCTTTCGCTGAAACTAACCACAATCTAATAAAATCCCATTCTAAAGCAATTTGTTAAACAGTCTACTGACCTTACATATTAATACTTTGTTCTATTTTGAATTATTGTAAAGATGTTATATTTTGCATAAATTATGCTGTTGGTTGACAGAAAGCCTGTATGATAATGAAATTGTTTTTTTTTCACTGGCTTGAAATGGTTATGTAATCGACTAATGCAAGCTTCAAGTCAGTCATTATGGAAAATTCCACCAAAGATCTGATTTCTGTTTCTTCAGTTCAGTCTTTGGAGATTTGGAGGTCAACTAGAAATCTATATTTTTTAATAATTTATTTTGTAGACATGTACAAGACGATGTAATGAAAATAAAGAATGTGTACAGTGTGTAGCTTTTCAATCTGGTCCTAAAACAGAACAAGAATGTAAACGAGATTGTAGAAATATTAAAGTTCAAGCTGAAGTCAGCAGTAAGTTAAATATTTTACAGTTGCTAATTTATCCAAATATGACAAAGAAAATACCAATCCTGTAAGGTAAAACAGTGATCTAACACACTTGCTGTAGATCAAAATGCCTGTTATCTATGTGAGTCATGCCATCAATCCTACCCAACCTTGGGTGTTTTCTCAGGGTAGTCTATTTTTTTTAGTCCAAAATGGATCTAGTTAGTTTTGCATGTACTTTAAACCCCCATACTTTCTATCTCATTGAAAAGTAATTTTAAGGACTGTAGAAGATCATGCCTTAGCAAACATTTATCTGTGTAACCAAGTATAGGTTTAAGTGGATACTAACAATGTCTAAAATCTTTAGCTTGAGTGACCTGATAAACATGACTATTCAATACTGCTTGTAAATTTTGCCAAGCGAAATTAATATGTAGTAATAACCTGCAAATTCTGTTTTGGTACTTGTTGGAAATGAAAGACTTACGTATAATTGAAAGTTTTCCCTGTGCATGAGTTATAGACATTTTTATCCAGGAACAGGGTGATAGCTAGTCAAGAAGGTTGTCTGCAACTGGATGTTTGCATTTCTTCGAAAACATATCACAAGGATTCAGATAGTTTTTTGGGACTTAGAATAGGGGTAGTAAAGAGGCTTCTACATATTTTTTTTTACTGTAATCAGTGTTTTAATGTTTTTAGAATCAGATGGTGTACAGATATGTCAGTTTAAAGATGATGATGATTGTTTATTTACCTTTACCTATGGCTTTGATCAAAATGATGAACTTCAAATTAAAGCTCAAAGAACAAAGCGTAAGTAATTTATTTATCTACAATATTCAGTGAAGTAAGAAATATTAGGTTTTCTTCAATCTCTCATCCATATTCAGAAATAGTTGAATCAAAAATATTTACAATGTCATCTTATAATTTAAAGATACATTATGTAATATTTAGATAAAGAGCTGGCAGTTCTTGCTATAACAGTTCAAAAATAGATAATGAAAAATGAATATATTAAAAATTACAGTCAAATTTCTTTATTCCGAGCAAAGTTATGAATGTTTGAAGTTTAAAGGTTTGACAAGTAATAACCTGTATTGTGTTCGCCAATTGCCGATCTACAGTTCATATTCCCAATTGTCAAATACCATTCCCCCGATAATAATTTTAAGATTTATCTATTGCATGATGCCTCTTTAATAGATGTGTTCCTGTTTATATTAACCATGTGAATGATTTCCAATTACAGTGTGTCCTGAATCTGTGAATGTACTCGCTATAGTAGGAGGTGTAGTTGGTGGTATTGTAGCAGTCGGTCTAGCTCTTCTCCTTATATGGAAATTATTGACTATCATCCATGACAGACGTGAATTTGCCAAATTTGAAAATGAAAGACAAAATGCTAAATGGGATACGGTAAGTCTTAATTTTAGTTGACCTATCTAAATATACTATTCAAAAAAAGTAGGGGATATTTGATTTTGGGGGCATAATACTAAAATATGCAAATGACTACGAAAAAAGTCACTATAGAACCTAACAGAAGAAACATTTCCAGTTACATGTGACGCCCAAACGCACCAATAGCTACCGCATGGAATGCAGGTGATGCTTGGGATCATCATGGGGGTCCAACCCAAGATTTGCACGACTCTGACTTTGAATGTTACAGTCATTGTGGCATTGAATTCCAGGGTGGAAACATCAGTTTAATTGTTTTAGTGACCAGAAAACAAATTTTGATATGCGTCGGCTTACCCAAAATGAAAGGTTACGTGCCCTTGGCATGCTACAGATCGGCACAACACAGGCGGTTGTGGCGCGGACGATGAATGTTTCTCAGTCTGTCATAAGCAGGCTATGGTCCAGATACCGTGATACACAATCTGTACAGGACAGACCACGCTCAGGTCGACCAAGGGCGACAACTCAAGCCCAGGATCGATTTATCCGTACCTTGACCTTGAGAAATCGTGTCATCACAGCAGATCAGATCAGCGCTCGTCTTTAAACAGACACTGGTGTGAGAGTGAGTGGCCAGACGATTCGGAATCGACTGCATAGGGGTCACCTTTGCGCCCGACGTCCTCGCGTGATCCCTTGTTTAAGAGATCATCACATTCAGGCAAGACGTCGTTGGTGTAGGGATCGTCAACACTGGGATAATCGACGCTGGAGCAATGTGATGTTTTCAGATGAGTCAAGGTTCACTGTTGATTTTTTGGACAGACGTAGGAGGGTGTGGCGTCGTCGAAACGAGCGCTTCCAAGACGTTAACGTCATCAGACATGATCGATTTGGGGGTGGTTCTGTTATGGTGTGGGGAGGCATCACTGTTGCTGGAAGAACGGCTTTACATGTTGTTGCAGGGCGTGTTACATGCCAGTACTACCGGGACAACATCTTGGCAGTCCATGTTGTGCCGTTCGCACGACGTCATGGCCGCCGTTTCATCTTCCAGGATGACAACGCAAGATGTCACAGGGCCAGGGTCGTTACAGGTTACCTCCAACAACAGAACATCACCACATTACCTTGGCCAGCACTGAGTCCCGACCTCTCCCCCATCGAGCATGTATGGGACATGCTTGGACAGAGGTTACGTCAACGTCAACAACGTCCTGCCAATGTCCAAGAACTTGCTGCTGCGTTGCAACAGGAATGGGACAATCTGGACCAAAATGACCTTAGACGTCTCATTAGGAGTATGCCACGTCGGATCAATGCTTGTTTGGCAAACAGAGGAGGATTTACCCGTTACTGACTTGGTTGTGATGCTGTGGTAACTTTGCTGTTTGACCCCGGGTATCATTTTACCCTTATAATGGTCAGTCTGTGCCTTACTTAGTCTAACGATCATTTGGAATAAATTGATGAATGTGAACTTCATTTCATTTTGTCATTTGTTTCTTCGTCAGTTTCATTAGGTGACTTTAATAACACTTAAAAATCAAATATCCCCTACTTTTTTTGAATAGTATATTATTTTATTTTTCTGCGAAGTTGGTATCTCTCTACATTATTAAAATTTTACATCTACAGATATATGTTTGACACTTTAAGGCATAAATGAAACTTTGTGTATTGTTCCATTAAATCAGTACCTTGACAAAG
Organism: Patella vulgata; assembly: GCF_932274485.2. Lineage (NCBI taxonomy): Eukaryota > Metazoa > Mollusca > Gastropoda > Patellidae > Patella > Patella vulgata. The sequence continues at coordinate 30,029,156 of NC_065887.2, forward strand.
TTAAATACTGAGCACGATAATGTTAGTATACCTATGTAGTCTTGACTTCTGCTGACTGTTGACTTAGTGTGATTTGCAAGACAGGACTATTACATCCAAAATGTTTTCATTGACCAAGGCCTTCCTACTTTAAATATATCAGTAAACCATTTTGATAGGTTTATTATTATTATTATTGTTCGATTTATATAGCGCTTCATTACACGTGAAGTGTTTCTAAGCGCATCATGAACTTGAACCATTATTTTTTTTTTTGCTTTTCAGGGTGAAAATCCAATTTATAAACAAGCCACGTCCACATTTAAAAACCCAACATACGGCGGAAACTGAGTCACATTTTAAAACTTTTAGGTTTAATTTTATTTATAAAATCATCTTCACCATCACTAGATTAATACTCTGACAATACCATCATTTATAGTGGCACTGGGTTAGTGAAGATGATTGTTGGAATTTTATAACTTTTTCTTTTAAAATCGTGTTGGTGCGAAATTATAAGGGATCTTCCAAATAATATGCCAAAGTTTATTGTGGATATGCTGAAAGAGATGTTATACACTCCACAGTATATATAGGAGATTTTTTTTTTTAAATGATATCTATGTTCTTCTGGGGGGAATTTGAAAAACAAAACTGAATAAATTTTGTGTACTGGTATTATTAACTCTTAGCTGCCAAATGAATATTTCAACACGATGGATTTTAAAAAAGATGGTTATATGGATAAAGGAGGACAGAAGGAAGTAATGCAAGTCATATACGTACAATAGCTACGAGCTAAAAAACAAAAAGACTTTAAAAGCAATCTTCAATACCTATCACGTGCCTTAAGTGTTTATTTTATCATTGATATGGTCACAATTGTTTATTGAAATTCTCAAGATTTTAACATTTATGCCGTTTTCATGTTTTACTATATAAATAGTTTTGTCAATGATGTAAAGTTTGTTAGTATAGAACTAGAATAGCAGTATCATCGCAATGATTGAGTCTTTAGTTTAGAATTAAAGATATTAATATTTTAGTTTGCTTCAAGGTTTTATATACCGTACAATACAGGTATGTTTTTAGACATAGTTTTTTTTATGTATATAGTTAGCATTCCATTCTTTTATAAAATGATATAATCAAAATAACAGATATTAGTCTACACTAAACGAATATTGAATTCAGATTTATTTCATTTATAAAATAGCATCGAAAATGTGGTGTCAAACAGTTTCAGTTTGTTGTTACAAATACAAATCACAACTGCATCGTATTTTTTTGTAGTTACTAAATTCGGAAATCACTCTAAATAAACTGTTATAAAAGTTAAAAGTGAAAGCAGAGTAGAAAAATGAGTATAAAAAAGTTAATATATAACGTTCATTAAAATAAATTCCAATATGTGCCATATGAAAAGATTGTTCTATAATTCAGATTAATTACTTAAATGACAAATTTTGAAATTACAAAATGCAGTAGAAGATGCTTATTATTTTCCCTGAGGGAAAAGTACAACTAATAATTATTTTTAAAGGGTATATATTTGTGAAATGTTATTATCAATAATATGTTCTTCAAATACTCAAACTAAACTAAAGACTTTTTAGGTATTGATATTGTTTTAATACATTTTAGTTAGAACCTTGCATTTATTTTGAGATTAGAAATTAAATCTAATTTGAGGATGTGAATATAGTCATTGGGATGGATGAATTAACAATATACAAGAGCTCTGTGAAAAACAATGTTCTTATGTTATATTTGAAAATCAGTTGAATTAATATTATTAAATATTTCCTATTATAGTTATAGACATAAAAGTTTTAATTGACATATAACAAATACCAAAATATCAGTTTTTATAATTTGATTTCAAATATTTGTATGTGTACTATTCATAGTATTTAATTACTAGAATTTGTAGTTCAAATATTACTAGCATTTAAATTCAGATTCTCAATCCTATATTTAGTAGTTCAGTTGTAACTAGACAGATGAGCAATAAGCTATCTTAGCATTTAGTTATTATATTTAGTATCGAGTGCCTGCTTGAATTTATTTTCAAAACTTTATTTAACTATTCCTGCCACTACTGTTAATATTGATACTCAAGAGTTAGTTTGAAATATTTATAGTTGTTGAGATGTTGTGGTGCTATGGGAGAACTTAAAGAGCATTGCAAGAGCAATTCCTTCTTTTTCAAGTAGATCATGTTCTATGGAATAGAATCAAAATTGATGGAGAGGCTCAGATCTCCAGTTTGAGGAATCTGGAGCTTGGTTGTTACCGGTACTGAATTAGTTCTCTCAAAGATGAATAAGCAACATTTATGGAAGAGAAGGATAATATTAGGGTGTATTTGATTCAGGACAACGCTAGTGACTCAGATCATCATTTTGAGTAATCTTGGTCTGGGTTTTAGATCTGTTAAGAAAGCTTTTCAAGAAGAAGAAATATTTTTTGAAAAAGATTGTAACTCTTGCATTGCGCTATTTCCCCATTAAATCAAATCATACATTGTCATTTAAAAGATAACAATACCAAAAAGGTAATCTTTATATATAAGTGGTTTTATTTTCATGAAATTAGACAAAATAAAGTGATTGTGATTTAATATCAGCTGACTGTCTGGTGTCAGATATGTTAAAACTTATCAACAAACATGATATATTTGTCATGGTTGATCGTTTTGATTGACATTGTGACATAATGAGAGGCTAATCTGACAATTTTTGACATCCATACCTCATGAGGAAAATAAAATCAACAAATTATAAAGATTACCTTTGATCTTGTATATATAACCATTTCATATTTTAATAAGTAAACTTTTTCTTATTGTTTGTTTTTCAATTAGATATTTCTTATCAATTAATTTCGAGATGATTATTTAGTTAATTATTTATTAATTTGAGCCAAATCTTATAATTCTAGTCTATAATTTATCCAGAAATAAGTTTTTCCTTTTTTAATTAGAGTAAAATTATTTTATTTATTGGTAAAAAGTCTCAATGTTTTTACATATATTTAGTTTATCATAAACAAGGGGTAATATTAGTCATTTTAGTCTTATACATGAGTATAATACATATATTCTTTTATTATTTACGAGTTTGAAGTTTTCAGCAAAAAAAACCATGTAAATGAACTGCATATCTTTGCGCAAGTTTGTGCTAAAAATGAGTGCTTAAAGGATAATTTGTTATTAAGTTATTCAAGATTGTTGATGAAAATGGTTGTGCTAAAGAAAAAATTACTTGAATTATTTCATTTTTCTTCATTTAGTTTGTGTCAATTTTTCTAGTAACAGTAAAGCCTCAAAGGACCAATTATTAACATAATAAGAATATTCAAGAACCGAAATGAAAAATCTGTAAATTTGCTCTTTTTTAATGGCTGACTGCTGATTATATTTGATCAATGTAAATGTAGAAATTATATTTTGTTCTATCATCTTTTCTTTTTTCCTTTATTTTTTTTTGTTGTCTCTTGAATAGAGTTTTATTTTAGTTTTTCAACTGATTTGTGTATGTGTAATAATTTACTAGGTTTTTTATATATTGTGTACATATATCTTTTTGTATTATAATCTTAACGATGATGAGAATAATAATAATAATGTTTATCGTATGCATGTAAATGTACTTTATATATAAGACAATAATCAAGTCCATCTCTATCAAGTTAACTGAGGTTTTTTTTTTAGACTTTTATGTTGCCAATAATGGTATGTCCACTAATACCTTAATATTATGTATTTTGAATGTGCTGCACAATCTTAGTTTAGAAATTTGTCAGATTTACTGAAGAAAAAAATTCTTGTGTTCACTGTACGTTCAGAATACTCTTGAAAATTCTTTCAATCTTTCACAAACAAAATGTTGAATCTTTCAAAAAAGCACAGTGTGAACTATAATGCATGTATGCTGATATTGCCTGTATATTAATAAAAAAAAATGTTTTTAATTATTATAATAGGTTTTATATATTAATTGGCACTTAAAGTTTTTACATTTGTTAAATCTATGTAGTCTTCCATTCAACAATGAGTTTGTTGCTAATGCTTAATATGAATTAATGCTATCAAGACCTACCATGAGAGCATAACTATAAATTGAATGAAATTTCCTGATTATTTGAATAAAAATGACGTTTAACTTTAAAATTTGACTTAATTTATTACTTTGTTAAATTATTTTAAGGAATTCCTTTCTAACTTAAACAACACATAGTCACTGACTCAATTCATGGGTTTTCTCTATTGATATTTTATATATCATGATTATAAGGTGTTTAGGTACAGTCATATTTTATTATTGGTGTTAACTGCTTTATTGTGGACTAATGACATTTATATTATTATAGTCCCAGTATTCTAACTAGTCTTTTTAACCTTTTTTTATTCAACAATAGTTGTTTTTTAAATATCAAGTATCTAGCTTTTTTCTTCTCGTATAAATCAGTGAATTATTTAATAAAGTCTTTTTATATAGATGAGGTATTTCCTTTTTTTAAGCCTGCTGTTATGTTATTAGTTATTGATGAGGTAATTTGGGGAAAGAGGTACAAAATGGACTCCTCAGATCAAATGGACCCCTCAACCCCATACTTTCCTGTGATAAGGTAGTTGGAAAATAAAGCCTTAGTAGTCGATAACATAACGTCCTGGCAAACTAGGTAAATAGTCCGGCAACCAAACCCCATTTTAAGCCTTGACATGGAAATATACTCAGCCAAATTAAAAACTTGACACTGATGAATTTCAACAAATTTTTTTTTCTGGGAAGTCAAATAAATTTTAAAGTGTTTCTAACGATAATAAGTAGTAAGAAGTCTTTAATTTCATAAAATTGTAAAGTCATGTGGATCACGTGACTTTTGAGCATATAAAGATGAAAAACCTGAAAAACACGTGCAAACACAAACTCGTGAGGTCAATCGATGCAAGTTTGCTTAAACTGAACACGCACACGTAACTTGAACTGGAAAAACAAATTAAAATTGTTATTTTCATCTTTGTTAGAAAATGCCGCGCCTTTCAAATGTAGAACGTCTACGTGCTATAGGTAGGCTCTATGCTGGTCAGTCTGTGGTCACTGTTGCAAGAGCTTTTAATTGTTCACGCCAGACAATAATTATTATCTTAGAATGAGAGCGCCACGTGTGACGTCACTCCATGAAGATCAAGCAATACGATTACGTCATCTTAGAAACAGATTTGTCACTGCAACCTCCACATGTAGAGAGATGTTTGGTGGAAGGGTAACTGCACAAACTGTTCGAAATCGCTTGCAGGCTGCTGGTCTTCGAGCTCGGAGGCCCTATAATGGACCAATATTGACACCTCTTCATCGCCGTAACCACACCTCCATGGCCGTAACCGACTTGTGTGGGCCACAAGACACATAAGATTTACTCAAAGACAGTGGAATTCGGTTGTCTTTAGTGACGAATCTCGATTCACTTTGAGATTTGCCGAGTGTAGCGGAGACGAAGTGAACGTCAGCAAGTGAATCCACCACTGACGTTGCAGGACCTTCAACATGCTCTTGCTGAGCAGTGGCGACGTGTTCCTCGGGTAGTGTTTACTAATGTTCTGGGATCCATGAGAAGACGTTGTGTGGCAGTACGAGACGCTAGAAGAGGCCACAACCGTTACTAAACACTTTATTCCGATTGTTCTCCAAGTCTGTGAATTTCATTTTGGGGGGTACTGTGACATCACGAATGTTATCAATGTCAAGGACTTTCGGCGAGACGTATTCTTGCTTTCTGTTGATGTCAAGGTCGTCTGTGCACAACATAACACTAAAATAGTTGCCGTAAACCAAATATTAAAAATCTAGTCCCAAAAATCCCGAGTGTCAAGTTTTTAATTTGGCTAAGTATATAATCCACCTAATGTTTTGTTATGGATTATATATCTTCAATACAAGTAGATTCAGAATCTAGATTATGCCACCACAGCACCATTGGGGCAATATAAATATTCAAGATGGTCGCAATTCAGCATTTTCTAGTTATTTAGTGGAGTAAAATTTGTGACAAATCTCTCGGACTTTGGTTTGAAGGTAGTTTCTAGTCTGGTAGGAGATACACCAACCTGGGGGAAAAAATCTGAAACTATTTTTGCTTTTTTTTTGTAAGGAGGTATGTACAAAGTACCACAAGAAAAAAATCCACTGCAATCTACCTTGGGCAATTTAGACGATTTAGTTTCAGTATCCGACCTCAAAATGAATGATTGACTTTAAATTTAAGGTCATGAAATGAAGAAGCCTATTGATTTTCACTGATTTCCGATAATTACTGCAAGAGTTGTGGCCCTTGATTACTTTGAAAAATCTTGTGGACGCTCTAGAGGCTAAAGTTGATATCCGATTGACTTTAAATTTTTACACAGTGTTTAAGGTCATCAGACGAAGAAGCTTATTGCTTTTCAACGATTTCCGATAATTGCTGCCAATGTTACGGCCCTTAATCACTTTGAAAAATCTTGTGGATGCTTTAGGGACCATAGTTCTCATCTGATTGATTTTATATTTATACACCATGTTTACACCTATATATAATCGTTTTGATTGACTTTAGATTGATACACAGAGTTTAAGGTCTTGAGACGAACAAGTATAATGATTTTCAATGATTTTTGATAACTCGAACAGCTAAATCCATGACATTAAATGTTTTGTATACTAAACGTTAGCATGGGCCAAACAAATTCTTATGATTTTCTGATAATGCAAGAGCTAAATCTGTCTATTGCAGGTCTTTATTAATTAGACATTAATTAACTTATCCAGACCATAATCAACTCTAGATGGCATTGCTAGTCTGCTATCTTAAGTGGATTGTGATCCGATTTACTGCATAACTTTGCTTTTAATTAAACGATTAAATGGATAATTGAGACTATGCTGTTTAACCTACTAACTTTGGAAATGATGACCGAGGCTAGGCAGAAATTTTATTCGCTTAATTCTCGGTTCATAGTGGATCAATTTGAATACAATTTTCAGCAAATTGCCTTTACGTTATCTAGTTTTTAATTATTATAGTGAGATTTGCCAACTTGTTATCGAATCTCCCATAATGTATCTTTAATGAGTTGTTACTCTTAATCAGATTTGAGTGTACTATAAATGTTTCATTACTGACAAAAGTAAAAATATGCGACAACTCTTGTTGACTGCCTGAACGATTTAATTGCTGTGGGCGTATGTTTCGTTGCCTGGTAACCCATCTTTGTTTACTTTGTGGTTTTGAGTAGCAGTTTTTTGGCTAAAAGTTGAAAAAAATGATTCCGGTCACAAATGTTGAAGTGAGTGCTAACGACATTGTAGGAGACGAACTTACGTTGATGTTATTACAAGAGGCTTTGGAGTCAAGTGAGAATAAAAATTTCGAATGGTATTGGACTGTTTTGTAGTGAACAGAATCTCGGGAGCCAAATGTAACCTGGCTTTTGGTGACTTTTGACGTGTTTTGGGTGTTTGGTTTGATGAGCAGTAATGGGGGTCTTTCGTTACCGGTATGTGTCGTTTATTACAGCTACTGTGGTGATGACCCTGTGTTTCTGAATCTATGAGAGCTTCTATTGGTGTGTTTGTTGGGTTGTCACCTGGTTGGAGGCTACTAGGATTGATAACAGTTTTGGTAATATATTTACTCTGAGATGTTTTAACAGTTGCTTGACGCCTGTAACCTTTTTTGCCCAAGACGTTTCATAAAAATATGTTAAAACATGAATGTATAAAATCGAAATGTTTTGATATCTTGAATTGTATTATTTAAAATACACGAATAACGTACTGAATTGTAAATAATGAATAAAGCCAAGACATGTATTAAATGTTTTATTGAATTGGAATAGAAACTGGAAACAGATTAAGATCCCGTGCAGGATATTTCATTCAAATATTGTGAAAGGGTTGGCAATAAAATGAAAATTGTCATTGTGTTATTAAACACTGAATCGTCCTATTCTGTTATGTAGTCGTCTCAACATATTGTTGTCACCAGTTACTTCTGCCAAACAAATTACATGTATACGAAATGAAATGGGGTTTAACGTCCTACTGTTCTGCTAAATAACTCAATAGAAACAAGTAAAGTATTATATTTTTAAATTAAATCATTAAATTGCCGAACACCGTTAAACTTCATTTAATTACTCGGATGTTTACAAGCCCTGTTCTCGCTTGTCAGGGACAGCCCTTGCGGAGTTGACAAGGAAAGTGGTTTAGTTGTTCGGATAGGACAAAAATTGGTAGTGCACAACAAATAATAATCAAAATAAAGTGTTAATGGGCATCAGTTTTCTACTCAGCATCCTAAAATTGCTCCAGCTCACCTATCCATATTTTTATTAGTTTCATGCTGCGAACAACATTTATGTTTTCCCGTCAGAAAAGTTTAATCGTGAATACGAGACAGAAAGCACGTGTATAGTGCAGATATTCAATGGTAATAGACTATTTCAGGGTTGATGTAAAAATCTTCAGAACATGTGTAATGCATAGGACTGTGAAAAGATTAAAAATATTGATTTTCAAATTTGGTTGGACCCATTGGAATCGGAAAGGGTGAAATTCCAGGTTAAAGATAGTTTGTTAATTATCTCGCAGACAGGAATCCAATTAAAGGGGAATTTCGCTCCATATTTACGTCCACACGACAGTATATCGCCTGAAACTGCTTCTCAATCAGTTGAAATAGTGAAAGGCAAAACTCAAATTTTATACCTAGTCCCTGTACTTTGTGACAATTGTAGTTTCTAACATAGTTTGCACCGTACAATTACGGCGTGGTTTCAAACGCCTAAATTTGATTATCTCTATTTTGAAAGTTTTTCCATTTTACAAGCGCATGTGATGTAAACAACCTACATAAATTTTAATATTTTCGGTCGATAAATGTAATCGATATAATGTTTATAAGAAATAATGAACACAGATGGACGGGGTTACGACAATATACGACCATATAAGAAAAACGAATAGTATTTATGACTAGTTTATTTATTAGCAAAGAGTATATTCTATTCATTACTAAATTATATTAAAATCTATAATGATATACATATCCCTAGACTTGTATGAATCAATATATAAGTATGCAATACATGTATATATTTACCTAACCACAATATAAACCCTAGTATAAAACTTGATGGTAAAACATCTTCATCGACCAAATAATATCTCTTCAAAAATCAAAATTGTAGACAAACTTGTCTGGTTTGCAGAACACTTACTCCCATATTTTCGAAAGTAGATTAGTGCTAATCATAGATTTATTCACCGATTTTCTGACCAGTCATATTCTGGAAAGCTGACTAAATTTTAAACTAAGATTTATATAAACTTGGATTAGCCTAATCATTGAGTTAATCATTGTTCGAGAATACCATAAAATGTGATATTCTGGAACGTTAACTTGTACTTAATCTTTGACTAAGCCACCCCAAATATTTGTCACCTCGGTGGGGGGTGGGGGGTGGGTAGTTGAATAAAGGATTAAGTGCATGGTTATGCCATTATGATGCATTCAGTTATGCAGTTATGAACCAAATAAGCATGAAACGACATTTATTTTGAAATGAAATGAAATGGGGTTTCTTATCTGCTTCTGCTGGGCTAATACAGTTGCCATCAGAGTATTTTATCAAGGACAGCAGCACTACGGACTACTCTTTATTTCGAATTCCGACTGGAAGGGGTTCTTTTAGGTCCACGGGACCTGGTTTTTCTCACCTTCCGTTGTAACACTATCTTTGGTATAACATAGATCAGTTTAGTAAATATTGTATTTATTTACAACGGGAACATATAACAGCTACGTACATACAACAACAATACGGAAACTTAAACTATATAAGAAATAGTCTACGACAGGAACACATCTAACAATATTAAATCCACCATTCTGCCAAGGCTGAACTCGGGTGAGTCCAAACGCCGGTCTCTTCTGCTCGGTCTATGATCGTTTGTAGTTGTCTTCAGTTATATACCTTCTGATCATAAATAAGCTCATGGTCACCATACATGCAATTGTCTCCTTGTTTGTGACTGCCCCCCCCCCCACACACACACACTAACTTTGACTACGGGCCTGTTCACAAGGGTGGATACATGATTTTTCAAAATGGGTGGGGTTGGTAACACTTTCTCGCGATTATGTAGAGAAAAAAACACAAGGCAAAGTAGACTAGAAATGCCATTTGTTGCATTCTTTGTTGTTGTTTCATATTTTCACACAATATTTCCAACAAAGAGATGTAAGAAATGAAAAACAGCCAAGTTCAAAGCGGAGCGAACTCACTAATTGTATTTGAGGTCTTTAAAGCTTTAAAATTACAAATATACTGTTCATGTTTTTACATAATAAACAATATTACATTTAATATATATATGAAATTTTATGTAATTGGCACTCAGTTGTATGTATAAAAATTGCAAAAGTAGTATCTAAACGGCCAATTAAATTCCATCGAAACATGAAATAGACACAATTTATGTTTATATAATGGCATGCCAAGCAGGGCGAGGCGAACAACTTTATTAAAGATAGGTTGCCAGGCAACGAAACATACGCCCACAGCAGCTACATCGTCCGGGCAGTCAACAAGTGTTGTCGCATATTTTTACTTTTTTCGGTAATGAAACATTTATAATACACTAAAATCTGATTAAGAGTAACAACTTATGAAGTAATTATCAGAAAACCATTAGAATTTGTTTGGTTTTTATAAAGTTCTGTCCCATGCTAACGTTTAGTATACGAAACTTTTAAAATCATCGATTTAGCTGTTCAAGTCATAAAAATTCATTGAAAATCAATTAAACTCTGTGTATCAATCTGAAGTCAATCGGATGATAACTTTAGCCTCTAGAGCGTCACAAGATTTTTCAAAGTGATCAAGGGCCATAACTTTGGCAGTAATTATCGGAAATCAATGATTCTTTGCCTCATGAACCCAAACACTGTGTATAAATGTAAAGTCAATCGGATATTAACTCTAGCCTCTAGAGCATTTACAAGATTTTTTGAAGTGATCAAGGGGCATAACTCTGGCAGTAATTATCGGAAATCGCTGAAAATCAATAGGATTCTTCGTCTCATGACCTTATACAGTTTAAATTTAAAGTCAATCGGATATTAACTTTGACCTCTATGGCGTCCACAAGATTTTTTGAAGTGATCAAGGGCCATACCTCTATCGGAAATTATCGGAAATCGCTGAAAATCAAAAGGGTTCTTCATCTCATGGCCCTAAACACTGTGTATATTTTAAAGTCAATCGGATATTAACTTTGACCTCTAAAGCGTCCACAAGATTTTTTGAAGTGATCAAGGGCCGTAACTCTGGCAGTAATTATCGGAAATCGTTGAAAATCAATAGGCTTCTTCGTCTCATGACCTTAACACTGTGTATAAATTTAAAGTCAATCTGATATTAACTTTAGCCTCTAGAGCGTCCACAAGCGACGGGCGGCGGGACCGACGGGGGCGACGACGATATACGACCACATTTCAATGTGGGCGTATAAAAATGATAATTACATTTTCATCTTCCTAGTGTCTTATCTAAAGGGCCAATCTCGACTATGTGTTAAAAGTCCCCCAAATCCTCTACCTTTGGGGCGAGCAACTAACTCAATATACATGTTACGTTTTCAAACAACTTAAACCTGTTAGTCGTCATCTGTAAACGGAGACCTGTGTCCTAAGCAGTATTATACAGTGTCTGGATAAAACCAGACTTTTATTTTATATAAATATCGTGTAAGTGAAATGTACCTTTCGTCATCAAGTGCAGCACGTAGGTCATGCACTGTATAGATCTCTAAATTATCACCCAACGAAAAAAAAAAGGGAATCGAACCCTTAAAATAAGGGTTACATATCCGGATAAGAGGTTTTAACGACTCAATATTTCGAACTGAAATATTTTGGCGCCTGTATATTTTGGCGCTTAAATTTCATACCCACATTTTTGTTTCCGAGACTATTACAATCAGGGATTTTCCCTTTAAATAGAAATATTGCAAGTTTATACAAAATTGACAAATAATGATAAATTCGGATGTTAATCCGAGAGAATTTTCTATTGTAGTGAAGACAATTACACCTCTGCACCTCCCCATTGTGAACTCAACTAGGTCGCTTGTGGGAAATGTGATAATAACTACTGAAATTCACTGTCCCCATACCAAAAAATTCTACAATACAAAAAATTCCATACTCTAATTTACTTTGTGAACTCAACTAGGTCGCTTCTGGGAAATGTGACGGATAATAACTACTAAAATTCACTGTCCCAATACTAAACATTTCTACAATACCAAAAATTTCATATTCTAATTTAATTGGATGTCCTTTTCTCCCTGCTTACACCCTACTGATCCCTTGCGTGTTCAAAATGCAATTATTTATCACTTGTCAAGTTCAACTTGTAGCCAACACAAGTCTAGGAGACACTCACTGCATAATAACATGTTGTGTAAATTTAGCTATTGGGCCTAAACAATGGAAAATGTTTCAAAATTAACTTAAAGCTAAAGGGTATTTCTACTGATTGAGAAGCGGTTTCGGGCAAGTTATTTGCATCTGAATTTGATTATCTCGCTTAATGTGAACGTGAACGTAATAGACCTTGGGCGGAATAGATAGAGAGAGAAATGAGGTTTTACGTCCACTCGACACAAACTAGGTCATTTCGGGACTAACATATGGTTTAATTTTATTTCAATAATTCGCTTGCCCGTAGGGGTCTTTAGCAGTGGGAGGACCCGGAGAAAACCTACGAGGTTGGACAGGCGACTCCACTCCTTGTCACGTACAACCGGGGAATCGAAACCTAGTCTAATTGTATACCAAAATGTAGTTCCGTTAACATTTTTACACTCCTGGGGTGACCAACAGAATACACGTATAATTAGATCCAATCAAACCAAGATTTTATTTCCATTTCATGTCGTATTAAACACAGGCATTCCAAGCAGCAAAGTTTGTGTTGGTTTGAGGTCAAGATTGGAATGTCATTAAAACACAAGGAAGTGAAACTTGAACATGTTTTATTGTTGAAGTAGAAAACATGAGCATAATATACATCAGGATATTAGAAATGTTGCATAAAATATATGACGGCAAGGCATGATAAAAGCGTAATATAGGCAAGGTTGGCGTCAGCTGTTTCAAGTGTTTGGGAAATCAAATAACATTTTAAAAAGACTGATAGAAGATAAAAGCATGTCTATATTGTTAATTAGCTGCTGTTTGAGTCACGCATCTGCTGACGCGTACGACCTATATAAATATGGCCTTATTTTTATTATCCACCAATCGATCAGGAGTTTTAACACGTATGACAATTTTAAACACGCGCCTTTTTAAATAAGTTATCAATTCTAATCAAAATTTTTATCGAACCATTTTATGCATAGGCCACACATATATTTTGATATGATCATTATTTAAGCCGTTAATTAAATTTCCAGAACTCTTTCAAATCTTCATATCTACATAAGTAAAGTGGTATAATTGTTCCTCCGAACTTGAAATTTAGATTTATTTAACAGTTAAAAGAATATCTCCAACCACACCCATCGGAATCAAAATGGCGCATTAAGTTGCACTTGCGATATAGAGAAGGGAGAAGTCTTTAGTAATAGTTCTATATAGTTTATTCCCGCGCAATTGCTTGCGTTCGCACACCTTCCACTTCTTGGGCTTCCTGCACTAAAGCACAGCAAGGGCAGCAGAACCAAAATAATAAATCTCCCACAAAACTTCCTCCAATACCTTTCGAGTCTCGTATCTTGGTTCGAATATGTGCTCCTAGGAACAGATCTACAACGGGAATTAGGAAGAGAATACCACAAAGCAGACAACTTTCTCCCACGGCCTCGGCATTTTTACCAAACTGATAACAAGGAACAAAATAGGAGATGATGCACAATCCTAGATTATCGAAACATCCAAATAATCCGTGTTGAAACTCGTTGGACATGGTGTTTTGTGCTGAATCCCTGCTTTCGTTAGGTTAACCTATTTTCTATGTCAGCAAAATCTCAAAACAAATAGTGTGAGGTACAGAGGCAATTTGTCAGTGGTCGTATTTTGCGTGATATAGTTATAAATATATACGCCTACAGTGAAGTAGTAAGAGTTAGCGGTATGCAGCACTTGAGTGAAACCGGTAAGCTGTGAAGGTCTTGTATATAGGGCTATTTCAAGTAACTGGTATAGTCATGCATTAATATTCCAGCGAGATAACGAAACATAATACACTCTGTTCGACTGGAACAGATGTTACCGACGCTTTTAAATACGCTATACATTTCACACCGTTCTTTCATTATGGTACATTAAAGCTCTATTTATTGATTTCAACAAGCGAACTTTATTTATTTCAAAAAGATTTGTTTGCCAGCAGTTAATGATAGATAATTTATTGCTGATGTGCAGTTTTGATTTTGCGTGAAAGTAAATAAACAAGCGCATCTAATTAAAATAATAACAAACCAGAGGTTGCCATGCAAGATACGCTCACATTTTGCACGAGATGGACAGAGAACAACTTAATATTAGTCTCGGTCACCCAGAAACCCCTAATCTTCGACGTATATTCGTAGAATATTTGTCTTAATGATAGAGACTACTTAATATTGGAGGCCAGAATCCAGGAAGTTAATACGGTCCGATATGTACGAATATCGAAAGGAGCCGAGATCTTTTGGATATAAAAATATATTTTAAGGTTCATCAAGATCGGATAAGAATTGTCACTTCTAGAGGACGCACAACCTTGGTATTACATAGGCCTACTTGCAATGTACACTATTTGCGTACAAGTAGCAGCCATTTTATCGGACAGTTTCTGTCCGATTCTCACGAAATTCGAACTCAACCATCATTAGGGTGTAACAGTGATATGTTTAAACGTTTTGGTTTTTTTTAAATCGGATAAAATTTGTGACCTCTAGAAGGTCCACAAGCTAAACAACGTGATTTTTCGGACAATCAGGGGCCATAATCCAGGAAGTTTAGGGTCCGATATGTACGAATATCGATAGGAATCGAGATCTTTTGGATATAAACATACATTTTAAGTTTCATCAAAATCGGATAAAAATTGAGACTTCTAGAGGGTCCACAATCTTGGTAGGCTTATTACGTACTTTTACAATATTTGCGTACAGGCTACTAGGAGAGGCCATTTTGTCCGGTAGTTTCGAGTTTCGGCCCAAGTTATACGAAATTCGAACTCAACCTTCATTAAGGTATTTAAATGGTTTTTAAAACTGAAGACAAATTGTGACCTCTAACGGGTCCATAAGCTACAGACGTGATTTTTTTTTCGTACCGGGGACCATAACCCATGAAGTTACGGACAGACACATGGCAATTTCGAAAGGAACCAAGATCTTTAACTAGGGACAAACATATAATATAGGCCTAATTCAAGTTTCGTTAAAATCGGATAAAAATTGTGACCCGTAGTCGAGTGTCCACAAACAAAATAGCCTATACGTCCACTTGAAAATGTGGGCGTATAAAAAGTTTGTGGATTCCAAAACCATGGAAATTAAAATAGCAATAGTGCGAATTCTGCAACACAGGAATTTTTTCACGGTTAAAATTTTAACACGAATTCCCACCTCTGTAATGTGAATTTTATTTGTTGTATTTTTTTTATTAGCTATATATTTCTTAAGACGGGAAATACGGAGGCGGGAACAATACATAATCATATTATTGAGAGTATTGGAAGCCAACACAATAACAGAACAAGTGTGAAACAGCTGCGCACTACATTTCGATTTTTAATTTGAATTCTAATATTTATCTAGCTAATCCAGATGCACCCATCTTTGTGCAACCACGAATGACCCTAAATATATAAATAAGGTCCATTACACAACTTTTAAGTAATAAGTTATAAGAAGAGAACAAACTGATCAGCAGTGAATATTCAGTACCCAATCCACCAAGTTCAAGGACAGACTACTCTGCGGACAAGATGGCGCCTGGAAAGTTGCGTGAAAAGAATTTATAGCACGTCTGAAAGATTATTGGCGATTTCTAGTCAGATAATTAATAATCAGTCCTATATGTCACAAGATGCAGTCCAATTCTGATGCAAGCCATAAGCGAAAAAATCCGAAAAGTAGACGTGACACTGCGGTATATAACTACAATATTCTACTTTCTCTCGCCTCCCCGCCATGTTGAATGTTGAGTTGGTCGGTCGGGTCTGGTCAGGTCCGGATCACTGAATTATAGGAAGATCGTGAAATCCCTTAAAACCCAGATCGACGTCTGTAAACATAAATAAAACTGATAGAGGCCAGGGTAGTCTCGGAGTTAAAAGATTTCGATAATGAAAAATTGTACGAAAAATCGTGTTTTTTAGTTTAGTGCCGCAGTGGTCCCTCTAGAGCCGCACTACTGCCACTAGCCTAGAGGTCACAATTTTTAACCAATTTAAAAAAACTTTTGAATATATAACTGTTACACCATAATAACGGTTGAGTTCGAATTTTGTGAAAATCGAACCGCAACTGACGGACAAAATGGCCGCTCCATCTACTCAAATAATCATATAATATATAATGTTAATTATTAAATTAATATTGTTAAAGTATGTAATATCAAGATTGTGGACCCTCTAAATCACAATTTTGATCTGACTTTAATGAAACTTAAGATTTATATGTACATGTATACAAAAGATCTTGGTTCCTTTTGATGTTCTCGTATATCGGACCGTAACTTCCTGGATTATGGCCCTTTGTGTACGAAAAAAATCATGTTTTTAGCTTGTGTAGGCCTACCCTCTGGAAGTCACAATTTTTATCCAATTTTAAAAATCGTTTTAATGCATCACTGTTACACCATATTGAAGATTTCGTTTGAATTTCGGGATAATCGAAACAAAACTGCCCGACAAAATTGCCTCCTTCCTCGTACGTAAATAGTGTAAAAGTATGGAAAATCGCATTTTATTTTTTAAATTTGTTCTCTATCCATCTCTGACACTACCTTCGATTACAACTTGTCAGATCTTCATGTAGTTTAGGCCATCAGAATTTGTAATGTACATTGTACTTCTAATCTAAATGAAGTCTCTTGTATGTTGCAGGTTCAAGGAACAAATGACAGTAGTATTATCAGTAAATACTCTATGGTAACTCAGGGATATTTTGAAGATCCATATTATGAGTATTTTGTGAACAAATGTCAAAGAAGAGCACCATTAATTAATAGGTAAGCAAGACTTGTTTATACCACCTGCAGCTGACATCAATAAAAAATTAGTAGAAATATCCGAACCACTGAATCACTGTTCCAGCTACTAATTTGAAAATTCTACCAGCAATTATTTCTCTTCACTTGGGTCTCAATTTTGATATCAAATGTAAGCAATGATAGTTCAAGTTGTTTGCTTTGATACTAATTTTAGAAATGCAGAGTAATACTTCCCGTCTTTCTTACAGATTCAGCATTTGATAGTAACTTGAAATTATTTTATTTTATAGGGGATACTATATTAGAGTAAAAACTATTGATCATATTCTTAGGAAGTTTCTACTACAGCATCAAGGGTCAAAACAGGTAATAAGCTACATTTCTTTTAGATTTAGCTACATGATGAACATGCATTCCTTGTCACTTTGAGGCCATGGCAGTCTCTGTTATAAGTTAGTGCACATAAAAGAAAGAGATCAAGTGCTACCCTTAAAGTAACAATGCATCATTTGCAGTTTTAGCTAAAATATCAAGATTCTAATGGCTTAATCCACTTTGATCATTTAACATTTAATTATGGAGACAGTTTTGTACCCTTTCAAGTTGACAATTGCTAGTCTAGTTCTGAATGGAAGCATCAGGAAAATTTTAAAAAGTTGATTCCTCTACTTGTGTTCGTTATGTCAGTTCGTAGAATATAATTGGATAATCTTCCTCAATACTCAACAACATTGGCTGAATTTGTTTTCCAGATAATATCTATCGGAGCTGGATTTGATACATCTTTCTTCCGTCTGAAGTCAACCGGCCAACTAGAAAACACCATTTTTGTGGAGGTAATTATATAATCGAAAAAAGTTATATCAAAATGAAACATTTATTGACTTGCCACAGGAAATCATCTCTTTCATAGATAGGTACGGAATATGTCGTCATAAATATGGAAATGCTATGTTTTATATACTGCTGTTAGCATGTTTGATTCGTAGGACTAAATCATTTCTATATTAATTAAATTTTTCTCTTTTTCTAATAACACAGATTGATTTTCCGGAATTAGTAAAACGTAAGCATGCTTTAATATCCAATCAGCCGGCATTACATCAGTTATTGGGAGAGAAGGAAGTATGTACAGAAAAATCACCATTGTTAGGTTAGTGAAATACAAAATAATATTCAGATATTAATACATGATTGTACGTACCGTATTAGACCCGATTGCTTTGATGTCTAATCTTACCGTCTTTAGTTAGTATAATATCTAATCATTTTTGGGAATAAAAATCTTCAGAAAATAAACTTTTAAAATTCAAAATTACTAAAAGTAAGATCTGTGCATTTGCTTGGAAGATAATTGGGTGCATATTTTTGTTTCTTTTTCAGAAATAAATACTGTAGATTACAAATTACTGGGAGTAGATTTAACACAGTTAAATATTTTAGATGCAGCATTAAGAATGGCTGGTGTAGATTTTGATTTACCAACCGTTATTTTATCTGAATGTGTTTTAACATACATGACCCGTAGATGGTAGGTATATATATGTTTGTTTTGATATTCTAAAAATGTGTTTGGTTAGTACATGTGTGATTGTCTGATATTTTAATGATATATTGATCAACCCCTGCAAATTTGACAAGCAATCAAGAAAAACAGTAGTGTTAGAGTGTTGAAAAGTAAAGTTTGATGGACCGATAGATGAAAGGAACACGTGACTATAAAACATGTCCACATGAATTGTGGGCATATAGAAACTGGGCTATGTAACTAGAAATTTATGATGTGTTGCAATATAAGCTTGAAATAGGGTTGGTACATGTATATGAAATTGGTTTGATAAGAGCTTTGTCTTTTCAGTTCAACGTCTGTTGTTGGTTGGGGTTCTGAGACTTTTGGTAACAGTATTTTTGTACTCTATGAACAAATTAATCCACATGATGCTTTTGGTATGTTTATGTAAGTACTTCAATACAATACCTCATGAGTTATGTCACTTGATTACAAAATCATGTTAATATCTTAGATTGGATTTTTATGAAATTTATTGAATTTTTGTGGCTTTTGATTTTTGATATTAATGCAATAGTTACACTAAAATTCTGACAATTTTTGGTTGTTTGACCCGGACAACAAAACTGATCGAGGGCTTATGTTTCATTGCTGATTTTTTGCATCCAAGGTGTAGTCACTGTACTAATTCTTTTTTCAGGCAGCATCATTTTCATATTGTTGGTTCGCCATTAAAATGTATCAACTCTTATCCTACAATAGAATCACAGAAACAGAGATTTTTACATCAGGTATGGTTTATTAATTGTAGAGAAATTTGGTTGTTTGAAATGTGTTTTGATACGCCCACATTTTCATGTGGATGTATTATGCCCTCGCCCCTGTTCGTCCGACCGTCCACAGTTAATTTGTGGACACTCTACCGGTCACAATTTTTATCCGATTTTGAGGAAACTTGAAATATAGGTCTATCTCCCAAAGATCTTGGTATGTATCGGACCATAACTTCATGGATTATGGTAGGGGTGTCACAATCGGAACAAAATTTGGGGTCGGGTTGTTTCTGAGGCAAAATTTGTCACTGAAGACGATTATGAGATTATTTTACTTCTGTGACGTCATTTTCGGTTGGGTTTTTTCTGATTTCCAAAATGGCCGCCAGAATTTGACGAAAAATTAATTTCCAGATAGTATGGGTGATTATCACGCAAGGTATGGCTTGTAATATATCATATATAAGGTTATTTAGTAATTGAACTTAAAAAATAATCTCTCAAACTAGTTTCCCCAAATCCAAGATGGCGGAAATTCAAAATGGCGGCCAAAATTTACCTAAAATGGCTGATTTGTCAGATAAAAGTCATTTCACTCTTTGATATGATTTATAATATGTAATTTAAAGGATTTTCAGTGTCACTAAACTTAAAATTAATCTAAATATAACGGGGTTCCAAAATCCAAGATGGCGGAAATTCAAAATGGCGGCCAGAATTTCCCTAAAATGGTCGATTTTTCGGATAATCGTCATTTTTAAGTTTGATATAGCTACCATCTTATGGAGACATAATGTGTGGTGCATTTACGGTCTTATAAAGCTCTATTCTTACATAAAGAATTCTTGATTCGCACGGAAGTGTTTTAGCCGTGATCATTTTAAGTCATGCTTATGCCAAGATCTGGGTAAGTGTTAATTTAACTAGATATCAGAAAAGTACCACGTTTTCATAAATGTACTCTTTAGATAAATTGTACAATATTTATCAGTTCACTAGTTACGTGTTGACCTTTAACATCACACTTAGATCCTGTACGCTTTGTGTCTTACAGTCAATACATGTCATGAAGAACTCTTTAGACATAATTTCGTTTATAATATACTATTCAAAAAAAGTAGGGGATATTTGATTTTTAAGTGTTATTAAAGTCACCTAATGAAACTGACGAAGAAACAAATGACAAAATGAAATGAAGTTCACATTCATTGATTTATTCCAAATGATCGTTAGAATAAGTAAGGCACAGACTGACCATTATAAGGGTAAAATGATACCCGGGGTCAAACAGCAAAGTTACCACAGCATCACAACCAAGTCAGTAACGGGTAAATCCTCCTCTGTTTGCCAAACAAGCATTGATCCGACGTGGCATACTCCTAATGAGACGTCTAAGGTCATTTTGGTCCAGATTGTCCCATTCCTGTTGCAACGCAGCAGCAAGTTCTTGGACATTGGCAGGACGTTGTTGACGTTGACGTAACCTCTGTCCAAGCATGTCCCAGACATGCTCGATGGGGGAGAGGTCGGGACTCAGTGCTGGCCAAGGTAATGTGGAGATGTTCTGTTGTTGGAGGTAACCTGTAACGATCCTGGCCCTGTGACATCTTGCGTTGTCATCCTGGAAGATGAAACGGCGGCCATGACGTCGTGCGAACGGCACAACATGGACTGCCAAGATGTTGTCCCGGTAGTACTGGCCTGTAACACGCCCTGCAACAACATGTAAAGCCGTTCTTCCAGCAACAGTGATGCCTCCCCACACCATAACAGAACCACCCCCAAATCGATCATGTCTGATGACGTTAACGTCTTGGAAGCTCTCGTTTCGACGACGCCACACCCTCCTACGTCTGTCCAAAAAATCAACAGTGAACCTTGACTCATCTGAAAACATCACATTGCTCCAGCGTCGATTATCCCAGTGTTGACGATCCCTACACCAACGACGTCTTGCCTGAATGTGATGATCTCTCAAACAAGGGATCACGCGAGAACGTCGGGCACGAAGGTGACCCCTATGCAGTCGATTCCGAATCGTCTGGCCACTCACTCTCACACCAGTGTCTGTTTGAAGACGAGCGCTGATCTGATTTGCTGTGATGACACGATTTCTCAAGGCCAAGGTACGGATAAATCGATCCTGGGCTTGAGTTGTCGCCCTTGGTCGACCTGAGCGTGGTCTGTCCTGTACAGATTGTGTATCACGGTATCTGGACCATAACCTGCTTATGACAGACTGAGAAACATTCATCGTCCGCGCCACAACCGCCTGTGTTGTGCCGATCTGTAGCATGCCAAGGGCACGTAACCTTTCATTTTGGGTAAGCCGACGCATATCAAAATTTGTTTTCTGGTCACTAAAACAATTAAACTGATGTTTCCACCCTGGAATTCAATGCCACAATGACTGTAACATTCGAAGTCAGAGTCGTGCAAATCTTGGGTTGGACCCCCATGATGATCCCAAGCATCACCTGCATTCCATGCGGTAGCTATTGGTGCGTTTGGGCGTCACATGTAACTGGAAATGTTTCTTCTGTTAGGTTCTATAGTGACTTTTTTCGTAGTCATTTGCATATTTTAGTATTATGCCCCCAAAATCAAATATCCCCTACTTTTTTTGAATAGTATACTTTACTCGTTTCTATTGAGTTGTTTAGCAGAAGTAACCCATGACAACAATATGTTGAGACGACTACGTAACAGAATAGGACGATTCAATGTTATTAAAATGACACAATGACAATTTTAATTTTATTACCAACCCTTTCACAATATTTGAATGAAATATCTCACACAGGGTGTTAATCTGTTTTCAGTTTCTATTCCAATTCAATAAAACATTTAAAACATTTAATACATGTCTTGGCTTGATTCATTATTTACAATTTAATACGTTAATCGTGTATTTTAAATAATACAGTTCAAGAGATCAAAACATTTCCGAATTTATACATTCAACATTACACGTAGACCTAAATGTATTTTTCAAATACGTGTATAAACATTTATATATGAAATATATTATAAACAGATATGCTATGACCAGCGTTGCCATTATCTTTATTATTCGACTGGAAAACTCCTGTCATTCACTCTGTCGTTGGACTGATCCATCATTCACGTTGTCATTTCCGAGTCTGAAATTTGGGGTATAGGGGTAGCTCATACCGGGGAGTAACATAGGCCAGGTGGCGTTAGTCTACCACTTCCGGTTTCGGAGTTATGACCCCCGAGCGAAGCCGGGCATTCTTCTAGTATATAAATAAATATATAAATAAATCATCTTCATGGTCATCATCATCGTCATCATCACTATTTAACACCAATCATCGTCGCCTGACAATTACCTTATCTATTCAAAGCGCTTGTTTAGTTTTAAATACTTGTGAACTTTACTAAAACTCACTTTGTTGAACGGGTTACTTTCGTTGGTATCGCCATATAGGAACGCTTTTGTATTTATGGATTTAAATGGGAGGGTATTTAATGTTGAGATACGCTGAGACGAATAATTTGGGCAGTGCAGAAAATAATGGTCGCTGTCTTCTTGAGTATGACCACAACTGCATGTCGGGTTATGTGAAATATGCATTAAAAATCTATGGAAGTTTAGAGCACTTTTACAATTACGAAGTCTGGAATGTATAATCTGAAATTTACTTTCTCCATAGTAACATCTTACTGACATCAATAAATACAAAAATATAAAATGGCTGATTTGTCACATAAAAGTCATTTCACTCTTTGATATGATTTATAATATGTAATTTAAAGGATTTTCAGTGTCACTAAACTTAAAATTAATCTAAATATAACAGGGTTCCAAAATCCAAGATGGCGGAAATTCAAAATGGCGGCCAGAATTTCCCTAAAATGGTCGATTTTTCGGATAATCGTCATTTTTAAGTTTGATATGGCGAGTGATATGCGATTTAAAGGGTTTTCTGTGTCACTCAACAACCCCAAAAGAAGAGTTTCCAAAATCCAAAATGGCGACCAGAATTTCCTAAAATGAACGATTTTTCAGATAATCGTCATTTTTTCGGTTTTGTATGGCTTGTAATAATGTCCTTTATTAGGTTTTCAAAGTCCACGAACTTGAAAATAACCTCAAAAATGAATTTTGAAAATGAATATTACCTCAAAAATGAATTTTGAAAATGAATATTACATCAAAAATGAATTTTGAAGATGGTAGATGATTGCTTAAAAATACAACAGGACAATCGTGAATTTTCCTATGGGATTGGCTTGTAATAGCAAAGAGTAGTAGTTATTTTGATGGTAACTGGAACTGTTATACTGGATCTCACATAAACAAGATTTAATATTATTCCAGCAAAACAGTGAGGTATATATATCCAGTTGTTAAGAATTTATCTATTGTTTATTCAGAAATGGTTCGAAATAGTGGTTCAGTGAGTAAGACTCGCTAAGAACGAGATCTGGGGTTCGATCCCTATGTTTGCTGAAAAAGTACCTTAGGATTTTCCAGTGTGGTTTCTCCTTGTCAGGATGCAGCACCGGGGGCTTCTCGAGAAACCAGGTTTATATGTACACGTTGACGTGCGCATACAAGAACCCTAGACAGTTGGAATTCGAAATAAGAGTACACCATAGTACCACTGTCTTGGCCAATTTTCCTCATAGCACACTGCTTGACGAATATCAATATTTATTAACTTTTGTTCAGAAGACTTATGTCCGGAAACCGTTTGTGGTATCATCTAGACAGATGAATTCATATTTGTCAGTCATGTATTTCATAAAGTGAAAAGTGTAAAATGAATCATCGAAGTCTCTGTGTCCGCAACTTGTGTGGTATGGTATCCACAGATCATATTCGTCTGTAATGTAATGCACACCAAGTTCTAAGTTAAAAATAATCATCACGAAAATAATTGGAAATGCATTTACGACTAGGTATCCCAAAAGTCATCCCCCACGATTTCCTCTTTTCTTATGTGTTGTTCTTACATGTAGAACTTGTTGTGAAATACGTAACTGACGAAAATGACCTGTGGATACAACATCTAGACTATACCACAAAAGTTACTGGACACGGAGTCTTCGATGCAAAAACGGACCACATTACCATTTCTGAACGAATAGGAGAACTTAAATTCTTAACGACTGGATATACCACAAATGATTCTCACTCCGGTAAAATGGTGCAAAGACAAAGGAGATGAAATTAAAAATGCGTCAGTTGGCCCCGTTGTATTGTTATGGGGGTTTTATGCATAAAAACAATTAAGCTACATTTATTGTGTCTTAAGGTTAAATTCTTTGAAATTCTAATTAGCTGACTGGTAAGTTCTGCACATGGTTTATTTATTGACAGGTAGATTCCTGGGTCAGGTCAAATTAAGTTGCCCTTAAAAAAGTATTACAATTTGCTATTATAAACCAATCCAAGAGAAAGATTGATGATTGTCCCTTTTTTTTCTGAAACAATCATCTTCAATTATCAAATTCAGAGAGAAAGAGAGAGAAATGGGGTTTAACGTCCACTCAGCACAAACTAGGTCATTTCGGGACTAACATATGGTTTAATTTTATTTACATAATTGGCTTGTGCGTAGGGGTCTTTAGCAGTGGGAGGAAACCAGAGGACCCGGAGAAAACCCACGAGGTTGGACAGGCGACCCTACTCCTTGCCACGTACAACCAGGGATTCAAAATCACGCCAGTCGACTCAATGACAGACTTTATGATACAGCACGCGCATGCTAACCATTCAGTCATCCAACCCCCCTATCAAATTCAGTGACTCTGAAAACTTAATAGAGGACATATTACAAGCCATATCAAAACAGAAAATTGACGATTATCTTAAAAATTGATAAATTTAGAGAAAATCTGGCCGCCATTTTTTTAATTTCTGCCATCTTGGATTTTGGAAACTCTATTTTAGATTGATTTTAAGTTCAATGACATTGAAAACCCTTTAAATTACGTGTTACAAACCATATCAAAGAGTGAAATGACTTTTATCTGACAAATCGGCCATTTTAGATAAATTTTGGTTGACATTTTGAATTTCCGCCATCTTGGATTTTGAAAACTCTTTTTTTCTTTAGATTAAGGTAGATTCCTGGGTCAGATCAAATTCAGTTGCCCTAAAAAAACTATTACAATTTGCTATTATAAACCAATCCAATAGAAAGATTGTGATTGTCCCTTTTTTTTTCTGAAACAATCGGGGATCACGTGGCTAAGTGGGTAAGACGCTAGCTCGCTAGCCTGGAGGTCGGGTGTTCGATCCCTGCATTGGCCGAGAAAGTTCATCCAGATTTTCCGGCGTGGTTCTCCCTTGTCAGTGATGCAGGACGGAGGGGCTGACAAGGAAAGCTGTCTAGTCGTTCGGATGGGACGAATAACCGAGGTCCCGTGTACACATTGGCGTGCACGTAAAAGATCCCTTGGCAGTTGGAATTCGATATAAGAGTAGGCCGTAGTGCCGCTGTCCGGGCAAAATTTCCCTCATAGCACACTGTATGGCGTATGCCCGTCTTCATTAGCCCAGGTTAGGAGCAGAACAGTAGGACGTTAAACCCCATTTCATTTCATTTCATTTCTGAAACAATCATCTACAATTATCAAATTCAGTGACTCTGAAAACTTAATAGAGGACATATTACAAGCCATATCAAACAGAAAATTGACGATTATCTTAAAAATTGACCAATTTAGAGAAAATCTGGCCGCCATTTTTTAATTTCAGCCATCTTGGATTTTGGAATCTCTATTTTAGATTGATTTTAAGTTCAATGACATTCAAAACCCTTTAAATTACGTATTACAAACCATATCAAAGAGTGAAATGACTTTTATCTGACAAATCGGCCATTTTAGATAAATTTTGGTCGACATTTTGAATTTCCGCCATCTTGGATTTTGAAAACTCTTTTTTTCTTTAGATTAATTTTAAGTTCAGTGACAGTGAAAACCCTTTAGATTACATATTACAAACCAAATCAAACTGTGAAATGACTTTAATCTGACAAATCGGCCATTTTAGGTAAATTTTAGATGCAATTTTGAATTTCCGCCATCTTGGATTTGGGGAAACTAGTTTTAGAGATTATTTTTCAGTTCAATTACAACAAAAACCTTATATATGATATATTACAAGCCATACCTTGCATGAAAATCACCCATCCTATCTGGAAATTCATTTTACGTCAACTTTTGACGGCCATTTTGGAAATCAGACAAACCCCAACCGAAAATGACGTCATAGATAAAAATAATTCTAAAAATCGTGTTCAGCTAGCAATTTCGCCTCTGGAAATTGCTGGCCTGAAATGATTTGTAAAAAAAATGTCTTATTGTGACACCCCTAATTTCTTTAGATTAATTTTAAGTTCAGTGACAGTGAAAACCCTTTAGATTACATATTACAAACCAAATCAAACTGTGAAATGACTTTAATCTGACAAATCGGCCATTTTAGGTCAATTTTAGCCGCCATTTTGAATTTCCGCCATCTTGGATTTGGGGAAACTAGTTTTAGAGATTATTTTTCAGTTCAATTACAACAAAAACCTTATATATGATATATTACAAGCCATACCTTGCATGAAAATCACCCATCCTATCTGGAAATTCATTTTACGTCAACTTTTGGCGGCCATTTTGGAAATCAGACAAACCCCAACCGAAAATGACGTCATAGATAAAAATAATTCTAAAAATCGTGTTCAGCTAGCAATTTCGCCTCTGGAAATTGCTGGCCTGAAATGATTTGTAAAAAAAATGTCTTATTGTGACGCCCCTAATTATGGCCCCTGATTGTATGAAAAATCACGTTTTAGCTTAGAGGTCATGATTTTTCTTCTAATTTTAATGAAACTTGAAATGTTTGTTTCAAAGATCTTAGCTCCTTTCTATATTCGGGCATATCGGGTCGTATCTTACTGAATTATGGCCCCTGATTGTATTAAAAATTGCATTTTTGGTTTGTAGTCCCTCTAGACATCACAATTATTATCTGATTTAAAAAAAAAACGTTTGAATATATCACCGTTACACCCTAATGATGCCTGAGTTTGAATATCAGACCAAAACTGCCGGACAAAATGACCGCTCCTTGTATGCAAATAGTGTAAAAATATGGTATATCAAGGTTGTGGACCCTCTAGAAGTCGCAATTGTTATCAGATTTTGATGAAACTTAAAATATAAGTTTATATCCCAAAGATCTCAGTTCCTGTTGATATTCGCGTAATCCTGGATTATGGCCCCTGATTGTACGAAAAATCATGGGTTCTTTTTTAGCTTGTGGATTCTGTAGAGGTCACAATTTTTTTTATCCGATTTTAAAAATTGTTTAAATGTATCACCATTCCACCATTTGCGCATTTCAGACCATATCTTTCTAGATTATGTCCCCTGATTGTACGAAAAATTGATTTTGTTTTTAGCTTGTTCTCTATCCATCTCTTGCAAAATGTGGGTGTATCTTGCCTGGCAACCACTGGTTAGGTTAAAGGAGAAGTCCTGGATGAATTTTATTTCATTGATTTGGTTTAAAGACTATATTGTAGAGTCATAGGAAGCTAATTATCCACTGATATTTTCCAGTATAAAGATTTTGCTTTTTAGTACCTAAATAATGTTGTCTTCATTAGCCCAGTCGGATCAGAACAATAGGACGTTAAACCCCATTTCATTTCACGTAAATAATGTAATAACCTTTATGAACTGCTTGGTTGATATAGCATCATTGTCGTTGGCTGGCAACCTATGACTAGATAATGTCATCATTGATTAGCTCATCATCTAATTAAGTTTATTAGTGCCCCTGATAACTACTCCATTCTGTGTTTTATGTTAGAGAACAAAAATATCTATGGAAATTAATGGAACCGGAAATGATATCCATTTAAAAAATTAATTTCTTACCCATTGTTTTTGCAGTGGTTTCTATTGGTCTAACACATTTGTTTTAGATCTAAAGGTCTGTCATTGAGTCAAGTGATCTGGTTTCTATACCTCACTTGTACGTGACAAAAAGTAAGGTCATCTGCATAACCTTGTGGGTCTTCTCCGTGACCTCTGGTTTCCTCCCACTGCTAAAGACCCTTATGTGAAAATGATTTATTGAAATAAAATTGAACCATATATTAGTCCCAAAATGACTCATTTTGAGTGGACATTAAACCCTATTTCCCTTCCATATTTATAACTTGTTGTACAGTAATTGCAAGGTGGTTATTTAGTATCAGAATAAGTTTTTATTTTTTTCAGGGCTGGAATTGGTGTGAGGCATATGACATGAATCAGTTTTACTGTAATTTAATTGATCAGTCAGAAAGAGACAGGGTTGAAAAACTTGAACCATTTGATGAACATGAAGAATGGCATGTAAAATGTAACCACTATATGGTTTTATTGGCTTATTCATCCCCTAGTATTAGCAGCTTAATGTGTGACGACTCAAAATTGTTAGGTTAGTAAAACAACTTATCAACCTGGTAGGATCTGTTAAAATGACTAGAACGCCTTGATTTTTGTAAAAAGCAAATAAAAAATTGTGTTAATCTGCATAGCAAAGTGCGTTTTGGTCTGTGTTTAAAATTTTAGTTCTATGGATAGAAACAAAGTTAAGAAACTAGTTTTGTTTTCATCTGTTTTCATTCTGGTTCTCAGACAAGCCTTCAGTATATTCTGATTAGAAAGGTTAGCAAGACTATTGTATCTGGTATCTGTATTGTCAATCCGGTTTCCTCCCACTGCTAAAAACCTCTACATGCAAGCGAATTATTGAAATAAAATTAAACCATATGTTAGCCCCGAAATGACCTAGTTTGTGTAGTTAAAACCCATCTCTCTCTCTCTCTCTCTCTCTCTCTCTCTCTCTCTCTCTCCCTCTCTGTATTGTCAATGATTAACAATTTGTGATTGATAAATACTGTGTTCATAATGAATTTGTGTGTGCCATTGAGTGACTTACCAATCTGATTAAAACACATATCCAATTTCGTTTCGTTTTTATAGTTCAAAATTTCGATTTTACTTGTCTTTACTACACTTGGATCTGGAAGCGTTGTTATTTAACTTGTGTTCTGCTTGAAATGAGGGGTCAGCCAATCAAATGGTCTGTCGAATCGAGTGTTCGACCTTTTTTGCGCGGAACTGTGGGTAGACATTAGCGGCAATAGAAATCAAAACAAAGCAAAAGTAGATAAAAAATACATGGCGGTCGCTAATTGGTTAATCGAATGACTGACGTATTCGGGTCAAATGTCGCTTGCTTGGTACCTGACGTCATAGAACGTGAACTCCCACTATAACTTGTTAGATCTACATGTAGTGTAGGCCATCGAAAGTATAAAAAACGAAACGAAATATAGATCTGTATTTTAATTAGATTGAGTGACTTGCATATAAATACATTTCAGTTACTTCTAAAAATTGGAAACAAAAACAAATTAGGAGAAGTTTATATGCATTAATTAATCTTCCTTTCTTGCAGATTTTAAATACCCAACAATAAACAGAAATCCTCCAGTCCCAAACAAAGTAAATATTGAATTCCTTGACAATGAGGACATTCCTGTTGTTAAACGATTTAGCCACATTACTGGTAACCTTGGTAACAGATTTATTGTGATTTTTGGAGGATTTGGTGAACAAGATGGCCGACATCAACGTCTTACTGAAATTGGAGTATACAATCCATTAAACCACAAAATGTGTTCAACACAGCTTAAGATACCTGATTTTGATTGTAAGATTTGTGGGTTTATATTCTTGTAAAAATCGATGTTTGTAAAATTGAATCAGTTAATTAAAGAAAGCAGAAATTTGTGTCTTGATACAAATGTAACTATTCAAAATTTTATACTAGAATAAGTAGGGAATAAGGCATTTATTTTGAGACTAAAGTGTTCAAATCATACAGATGTTCAATTAATACAGTTCTTATGCAAAAATTTAGGCATTATTTATCGATAATCGTCTGTCATTTTGAAGTAGTTTGCATTGATTTATTTGATTAATTTCAGTTCCCAGAATGCACTTGTCAGCAGCGTCATTAAAAGATGGTAGAGTGATGATTATTGGTGGCAGAAATTCACCATTTAAAGTTTCCAAAGGCATCATTGTTATCTCTTTAAAATCCACAGAGACCGATAAAATGACAAATGAGTTTTCTAAATGTGATATCGATATGAAAAACAGTCAATCTTCAAATATTTCTCTTGACCAAAGCCGAATCTGTGATAGTGAAACAAGAGATTCAACTGTAAATGCTCATGAAAATGAAGAGTCAGAATCGAACTTGCCTAGTGATAAATTTAATGAATCAGTTAATAATATTCAACAAAATCCATGTCAAGGAGTTTCAAACAGTGTTAGTGCATCTTGTGAAAATACAAATACAAACATTTCCACAGATTTAAATAGTGCGAATGAAATAGTCCCAGAATTTAGCCAAATTACACAAGACTCATGGACAGAAGAAACTGAATTTTGTGATTTTCAATTGACTTTATTAAAAGAATGTGGTGATATTCCGGAACCTAGATGGAGACATGCAGTCTGTAATGTTATTTATCAAGGTAATAAAATGAAAATATCCAATCTATTCAACATATATATTGTCGTCTTGTACCTATGTACTTGTTGGTGTTGATGTAAAAGAACCCATGATGATTAGAATTTGATAAAGAGTAGGAGAAAACGCAGATCTCCAGGCAAAACGTCCCTCATAGCACATTGCATGGTATATCGCCATCTTCCTTCATTAACCCTGTTGGTGTAGCAAATAAGAATGTTAAACCCTATTTCATTTTATATCTATCTGATCGGAAAAGCAAATTGAGGTCACAGGTTAAGGCTATAAATTGGCTGTTTACTCAATTATAACATGAATCTTTGATATTAAATGTTGATAATTAAAGTTACTAGACAGAAGTACATCAGACTTAGGTGGAATTAAAACAATGTTATAAACTCCTGTGTTTAATTCCTAATTTTAGTGTACCTGGTTTTATTGAGGGACTATACTGTTTTCCTGTATATATTTATCTCATGCTTGCATGTGACAAGCAGTAAACTCCCCACCCACGTAGGTTTTCCGGTTGCCCCCTACCCTTTTCTCTTCTGTATCATTTTGTTATCCAGAGTACTAACACAGATCTTTTTGTTTGCCAAACCTTTTTACTCACTCGGCAAATTGTTGTTGTTCCTTTCTTTATAATTGATTAATGTATTTCTGCATTTATATAAACCTCTAACAGATAATATTTTATATTATAGGTGTAGAACATGTTATAGTGTATGGTGGTAGAACTATGGCTGATCTAACTTTAAACGATTGTAATATATTAAATACTGTGACAGGAGAATGGAAACAGGTAATAATTATTCAGTTATATCTTTTAAATCTAGTGCTGCTCTGTCAGAATTGTCAAACTGGATCTGGTAATCATCATCACATTTCGTCCTTATTTATTACAACTGATCCCATACAATATTTTTTATAGGTATAATGTCCACACCACGGCCAATTGTTTCAGTCATCTTTACCACTTTTGAATGACTGGTGAACTTTACTGTCAGTCAATTACAGTGCCATAAAAATAGAATTTCAAAGATCTAACCTTAAGACTCGATAAATGCAGTTAAATATATAATTTTTATGTGTAAAAACATGTGT
Source organism: Patella vulgata (assembly GCF_932274485.2). NCBI lineage: Eukaryota > Metazoa > Mollusca > Gastropoda > Patellidae > Patella > Patella vulgata. The sequence continues at coordinate 30,061,359 of NC_065887.2, forward strand.
AAATTGGGATGATGCTAAAAATTCTCACATTTTTTGAAAAAAATTTCTTGCTAATATGAGATAAACAAACTATGGCAAAATTTGAAAGGCTGGCAGATCAAATGAAATGAAATGGGGTTTAACGTCCTACTGTTTTGCTCCTCAACTGGGCAAATGACGACGGGCATATGCCATACAGTGTGCTATGAGGGAAATTTTGCCTGGGCAGCGGCGCTACGGCCTACTCTTATATCGAATTCCAACTGCCAAGGGATCTTTTATGTGCACGCCAATTTGTACACAGGATACTTCAGATCAAGATGGTATCTTATCTCTTCTGTTAATTATCTAATGTGATAATTGTAAATCATTCTATTTTGTAGTTAAATGGTAGTGGTGATGATCCAGGTCCACGTCAATCTCATACACTGTGTCTGTGGAATAATGAGATTGTATTGTATGGTGGATTAAATGATCAACTGTTACCTAGTAGTGATATTTATATATTAAATCTAGACTTATTATTATGGAGAAAACTTGAGGTACACGGCACACTGTATCCTAGGTAAGATCATAATGTTTACTTAAAGGGACAACCAGCCAGAATAAAAAATTGAATATGGAGTTAAAGGAGGCACTGTTATTTGAAATTGTATCAATTTCAAACTAACTATAGACTTGTCCATTTAATTTATCTCTGGACAATTGTTAAAGTAATGCCATTTTCTCTGATAATCTAAAATTTCAATAAATCGTCAAAAAAAAACCTTGAAGAACTCATAAAATAAAACTTAAGATGTTCATATCATATTGCAATGTCAATATAATAAACCAATGCCATTTTAGTCACATCATGTCCAATAGAAAATCATTAGTTTAATAATTGATGAAAATCCCCAACAAAAAGACAAAACAGTGCTGCCTTTCTATTAAACTATTGAATGATATTGGTCCAAACCTGTTTAAATTGATTATGGAATCCCCAATAAAGGTTACGGAATCCCTAATCTAGGTTATGGTCATTTGTAGTTTAGATTAGTTTCTATATATTTCACACTGCTGTCTGTTTTGTTTTAGTATTTTAAATTACTGTTTAAATAACATGTCAGCCTGACTTTTTGTTTAATTTAAATAGTTTTATCTATTTTTCAGGTATTCTCATTCTTGTCATATTGTAAAAAATCAAATGATAGTGATTGGTGGAGTTAATCTTACCCATGATACACCTGGTGTAGCAGTAGTCAGTCTTATTAATGGAGAAAGTGAGGAGTACAGTCTTCCTGTAAGCAATGAAGTTATGTTAATGTCTTAAACATTAGTGTTCTATTAACACAGATGCTCCATCAGTTAACGTTGTCATATGGTTATAGAGTCTGCACGGTTCCGGCAAAACTGGTTGTCATTTTCCTTAGTACTTAGCAAATAGTTATTATGCGTACAGTTCTGCCAAGAATGGTAGCTACTGTTAATTTGTTATCCATTTTTAACTATTCTGCACCATTGGTACTGATTGCAAGCCAGGAATGAAATCCGGATGATTCAATCTCATCCAATTGGTCCTCTATTATAAACAGTTAATTTCATCTGCCTTATAATTTTTTCTTTTTCTATTTTCAGAGTATGGATAAGAATAACTTGATATTATTTCATCAACATTCAAGTGTGATGTTGGAAGAGGATAAGAAAATTCTGGTGATTGGAGGAGGGGGAAATTGTTTTTCATTTGGTACACATCTCAACAAAACACCGTTTCTACTGGATGTAAAACAGTGTCTGGTGTAGAGACAATGTAGTAAAAAAAAAAAAAGTGCAGTACATAAAAGTTCGTGTTTATGAAATGCTTTTAGGAAATTGATGATATTTTAAAGGGACAATGAGCCATTGATTTTTAAAATATGTGCAATTTTACCGTAAATTGAGTTAATCTAGTCTTATTAATCACATCTGAGTAGGAATAACACAACCTGAAATATACACATTTTTTCAGGTCTATTCCATGAAATGCAAACGCTATTTTTTATAGAGCCCCTTCCCAACCAAATATGTTGATTTGTTAACTTTTCTAATAATCCTGGGGGGTTGTATGGCCGAATGGTTTGCGCATACATGTTGTATCATAAGGTCTGTCATTGAGTCAGCTAGCGTGGTTTGAATTCCCAGGTTGTATGTGACAAAAAGTAGGGTCACCTGTCCAATCTCGTGGGTTTTCTCTGGGCCCTCCGGTTGCCTCCCACTGCTAAAGACCCCTATGCCTAAGTGAATTATTGAAATAGAATTGAACCATATGTTAGTCCCGAAACGAACTTGTTTGTGTCTGTCCACAATTTTTTGGTGCACTCTACAGGTTACAATTTTTATCCAATTTTGACGAAACTTGAAATAGGTTTATCTCCAAAGATCTCGGTTCGTTTGGATATTGGCATGTATCGCTCTGTCACTTCATGGATTATGGCCCCTGATTGTACGATTAATCATGTTTTTAGCTTGTGGATACTCTACAAGTCACAATTTTTATCTGATTTTAATGAAACTTGAAATGTATGTTCATAACCCAAAGATCTTGGATTGTTTCAATATTCGTGCATTTTAAACCATTTGTAAGAAAAATAAGTTTTTTTTTTTTGCTTGTTCTTTATCCATCTCTTGCAAAATGTGGGCATATCTTGCATGGCAACCGCTGGTTAACAATTGGTATTGCACATAAAAGATTCCATGGCAGTTAAAATTCAAGAATGATCATCTCAGTTTCAGTTATATACAGTATGTATTTATTACCCCATTTACGGACTGACCGATACCTGGCAACTTCTCTTACAGTGTAAATTATAACAAATACTTCTGGAAGAAATCCACTTTTTGAAGAGTATTCTCGCATCAAGCTAATACTCTTCAAAATGTGTCTTTTCTTTCCACTGCCCATTCTTGTACGTACCACTTGATGTTTGTTAATATTGTTGATCAAATCAAATTTGGAAATACTGTTCATAAAATCACAGATGAAAATACATGTATTTTTGATCAAATCACAAATGGTGTTTTCATGTGTCAGGGTGATGCAAGCAGGATTCAAGAAAGAGTCCATGGTAGTTGGAACTTGAAGAAGGATCATCTCAGTTTCAATTATTTTTTCCTAGAAAAATTTTTTTATGACAAAAATAAATTAATAGGTAGAAAAGGGCGTTTTATGTAACTAGTTTTGTTCGTATTGAACTCTTCAGACTGCTTGGACTCAAAAAGTGAAGTTCTATTTATACCGGGGTTAATATTTGGCGGGGTTAGTTTAACGGGGTTTGGCGTGTATTGCCAGGGTTGTATTACCGGGGTTTGGTATTATGGCGGGGTTGTTTTACTGGGGTTTGGCATTATGGCGGGGTTTGGTATTATGGCGGAGTTTGTAAGTGTGCCAAATACAGGGGTGCGGTATTAAAGCTAGGGTTAGGTAAGATATAGAGTTGACGTGTCTGTCCTTGATCGGGGTTTCGGGCAAAGGCGGGGGAATAGTTTTGTTCGTATTGGAACTCTTCAAACTAGTTGGATTTATAGGGGAAAGCAGGTCCGGGTAGGGTCTGGGGCCCGGAGGCTAAAAAAGAAAAGAAAAAAAGGATGTAGAAGGTAGATCGTTAGTAATTTATTAAACCAGATATAAAGGAAGAATTTTCGAAATCTAGAGGATAGAGTTGTCACGCGAGCGTCCGGTCTCGCTCAAGCTCCTGTTGCAGGCAAAGTTCTGTGTGGACCTTGGAGAGGCTGTCCGTGGACAGGTTTCTATTCTCCCAAATGTCACTCCGACTGGAGCAGACCGTGTCGTAGAGATGTTATAATCCCAGTTTCTAAAGCATGGGAACAGTGCCCCTGATGGTGTAGGATGGCATGGGCTCTGGTATTGACTTGTGGTGACCACAGGTGGGGGAGATACTGCGCATACCGTTTCCGATGTAAAGTTTATAGCCGGGTTGGTGGTACCTAGATCCCCTATGGTGGTGGCGATGACTTTCTGAAGCTGGTCTCCCTGGTCTTGGGGCGGGCGAGGTGCTAAGACACCCTTGCATTTGTGCTTCTTCAGGAATTCAAACCTTCTGTAGGGTTTACTGCAGGTGGCGCATGTAAAACTTGGTGCCGCATGTCTTTCCTTTAAATGTCGTAGTACATGGCACTTCTTTGAAAAAATTTTCCCACAAAGGTGGCAGGCGTCCATTGTGGTGGAAGAGTTGCTATGATGTCCGGTATCGTATTGTTACGTAATGTGAGTAACTTAACGTGGAATAGTATAAAAAGAGGTAGCATGGTGGCAACTAAAGTACTAAAAATAAATATATGTGGTGTTTTTCTCATGTAACTAGTGTAGCACCATGGGCCTTTCTGTCCGACGTGGAGAGCGAGTGTTCCAGGCTGGTCGCCACATCTTACATACGACCCATGCATCTTTTCTTACTACATATTTCTGTAGCCTTGTGATCGTCTAGAATTTGCCTCTAGCTGTCTTTACTTCAGCTTCACGTTGTGTGTTTGCTTCTTACTGGTTTCTTAAGACGTTTGTCTTCCTCAGTTATAACAATGCAACAGTTCGTTTTTACATTTTATATAGCATAGCCGAATACATGTATACAAGCATAGCACAGATTACGATACTAGCTAAAACCATTTCTCCATGTCCAAGCCTCAAATCCCAATTATTGAGAAGAACCATCCTTATTTCTGAAGCTCGGTTCCCACATGTCACAGGTGATACCAGCTGGTTTTAAAAGGAAAATACTCTTAATCATTCAAAGGTCTCATGTACCAATTAGTAATGTACAATAAAAAAAAGTCCATGGTATTTAAATTTGAAGAATGGTCATCTCAGTTTCAATCATTTTTTCCTCCGAGAAAGAATTCTAAACACAGAGATGAATATATGTGGTCCTCTGATCTTTACTCACTTGAAATTTCAAGAAGGGTTATCTCCATTTCAATTACTTTTCTTCAGGAAAATATTTTAATTACATAAAGAAATTATTTCTACATCCTTCTTCATGACAGTGAGTGATTCAATGACATTATCTTTATTAAGTCTATGGTAGTTAAATTGAAAGAATGGTCATCTCAGTTTTAATCATTTTTTTTCTTTGAGAAAAAATTCTAAACACCAAGATGAATATATGTGGTCCTCTGATCTTTACTCACTTTGAAGAAGGGTTATGTCCATTTCAATTACTTTTGTTCAAAAAAATATTTTAATTACAGAAACAAATTATTTCTACATCCTTCTTTATGACAGAGAGTGATTCAATGACATTTTCTTTATTGTTCCTTTCAAATTACATACTGTATATTTGTATCAAACATCCAATAAGGACAGTGTATACAATCAGTTTTGTTTTTTTATTCCCTCCTTGTCATCAGGTGTAGTTCCATTTGGTCACAATAATGTATTTTGTAGCTAACTCCTTGTTTTATTGGAATGTTAGTTCCCATTGAAAGTCAATTGGAAAATGGTTGATATTTTTGTGACTCTACAATTGAAGACCCGAGTGCTAAAAGGTGGTCAAGTGACATTTGTTGGAAAGTGAGAAAAACACAAAAAAGTGAAATTTTATAAATCTTTTTACCAAGATGTGAATTTTCAAAACGTGGTCGGATATGCATTCAAACAATGATTTGAGCAAATTTTGTGAATATTGTGTCCATATTAATCAGTATTTAGGCGAATGAAGTAAATTGTCGAAAAAAATTCATGGAAAAATCTGTAAGAATAGTATGGACTTGACCTGCGTTTTGCATAAACTATCCAATGTGAAAAAAAGTTGATTTTTTTTTTAACTCTGATAGTTTACACAATCAATAATCAGTCATCTCCATCACTGTCAATTTGATCATCATCATCAACAATTGTGACTGCAACTGCTGGGCCTGCTAGATGTTCCAAATTTATGTAATACGAGACATATCTTTGTTGGAGAATTCCCTTGTTCACTATTTTTTCGACAATGTCCTTGTACTGCTCATATTTAATTTTAACAGGATTGAGATATATATTTTCCACTGTTGTTGTTAGTTGTAAGTATATTTTCCCGATATTTCTTCTTGATGCTTCTTGATTACCATATCACCTACCACAGGGTCAAATTCTACAGTTTCTCCATATGAAAACCTCATTAATACCTTCTCTTCACCCTCCAAATCTGTAAATGTAGTAGATTTCATGACAGAACCAGATTAACTCTTGAAAGTCAAGCATGTTGTGTTTATTAAGTTGAAATACTTCGAATGTGTTTGATGTTCTTGCCGATTTTATAATGTCTATGTAGTCATCTGGGATGTACGCTATTTTCCCCACTTTTACACTTGTCAATAACTCCCCAGTTAACATCATTTGGTAGGAATGTGTGACCTTTTGTAAGAAATAAATGGTCTATTCTTGAACTTTTATTCATTAATCAATTGCATTAATTAGGCAAAAACTATTTTATTTTTATTCTGTCCACCACAGCTGTCCGAAAATAGAACAAGGTTACGTGATGTGTCCTCAGATAATGATCTAATGCTGTGCACACCTCAGACCATATATGCATCTGAGCACTATTGTCACAGCAATTATGGATACCAATGTTATATGTCCAAAGCTGTCGCGAATAAAACATGTCACTATTGTGAAGAGTGGGTACGGGTAGGTTCTGTTAAAAGTCAAATGTTAACATTTCACATCCATCATTTTTATACATCCACATTTTCATGTGGACGTATATTGTCGTCGCCCCTGTCCGTCTGTCCGTCCACAATTGTCTGTGGACACTCTACAGGTCACAATTCTCATCTGATTTCAATGAAACTTGAAATATAGGTTTATCTCCCCAAGATCTCGGTTCCTTTCGATACTGGCATGTATCGAACCGTAACTTCATGGATTATGGCCCCTGATTGTACGAAAAATCACGTTTTTAGTTTGTGGACCCTATAAAGGTCACAATTTTTATCTGATTTTGTTGAAACTTGAAATATAAGTTTATAACCCAAAGATCTCGGTTCCTTTCGATATTCGCACATATTGACTGTAACTTCCTGAATTATGGCCCCTGATTGTACGAAAAATCGCGTTTTTAGCTTATGGACCCTATAGAGGTCATAATTTTTATCTGATTTAAAAACCCATTTGAATATATCACGTTTACACCCTAACGATGGTTGAGTTCGAATTTTGTAAAATTCGGACCAAAAGTGACAGACAAAATGGCCGCCCCTCGTACTCAAATAGCATAAAAATATGATATATCGAGGTTGTGGACTCTCTAGAGGCCACAATTTTCTACTAGTTTTGATGGAACTGGTAATGTAAGTTTATAACCCAAAGATCTCTGTTCCTTTCGATATTCGCACATATCGGATCGTAACTTCCTGAATTATGGCCCATGAGGTCACAATTTTTATTACTAATGATGGTTGAGTTTGAATTTCTTGAAAATCAGAAAAAACTGACGGACATAATGGCAGCCTTTTGTACGCAAATTGTGGTGTAAAAAATATGGTATATCAAGGTTGTGGGCCCTCTAGAGGCCACAGTTTTTATTCGATTTGGATAAAACTTTAGATATATGTTTTTATGATAAAGATCTTGGTTCCTTTTGATAATTACGCATATCCGAACGTAACTTCCTGGATAATGGCTCCTGATTGGTCGAAAAATCACATTTTTAGCTTGTGGATTCTCTAGAGGTCACAATTTTTGAAAAAAACGTTTAGATATATCACCATTCCACCATAATAAATGTTGAATTGGAATTTCGGGAAAATCGAAATGAAACTGCCCAACAAAATTGCTGCACTTTGTACACAAATTGTGTAAAAGTATGCTACGAAGGTTGTGGACCCTCTAGAGGTCACAATTTTTATCTGATTTTGATGGAACTTAAAACATATCTTTATATCCCAAAGATCTCAGTCCCTTTTGATATTTGGGCATTTCAGACCATAACTTTCTAGATTATTGCCTCTGATTGTACAAAAAATCCTGTTTGTCTTTAGCTTGTTCTCTATCCATCTCTTGCAAAATGTGGGCGTATCCTGTCTGGCAGCCACTGGTTACATGGTTTGAAGTCTGAAACGCATCCCATGAAAGCATGTGATATTCTGGAAGATCCCCATAAAAATGTAATTTGCCTACATACCTTGCTTAAGGGTTTAATTTCATCGAAAAAGTTAAAGAAGTTCACCATATATTTTTATGTCACATGGAGGCTGCCATCTTGTTATTTGAAACTATGCCATTCAAGAACCAGGTTAAGTCCACATTGGACATAACCTGCTTTTTGAATGTAGTACTGAAAATGGATTTAACCTATTGAGAAGCACCATCCTTATTTCTGAAGCTTGGTTCCCATTTGTCATAGGTGATACCAGCTGGTTTTAAGAGGATAGTACTCTTAATCATTGACAGGTCTTTTGTACCAATTAGTAATGCAGAATAAAAAAAAAGTCCATGGTAGTTAAATTAGTTTTAATCATTTTTTTTTCTTAGGAAAAGTTCTAAATGCAAAGATGAAGAGCCGTGTGATCCTCTGATCTTTACTCACTTGAAATTTCAAGAAGAGTTATCTCCATTTCAATTACTTTTCTTCAGAAAAATATTTTAATTACAGAAACAAAATTATTTCTACTTCATTCTTTATGACAGTGAGTGATTCAATGACATTTTCTTTATTGTAGCTTTCAATGAAGTTGTCAATTGGTGACAATTAATTGGTTGCAAAAGCACATTTGTGTCAGAAAAAAAATATAGGTATAAATTACATTTTGTATATTTGTATCAAACATCCAATAAGGACAGTGTATACAATCAGTTTGTTTTTTTATTCCCTCCTTGTCATCTGGTGCAGTTCCATTTGGTCACAATAATGTATTTTAACTAGCTCATTCATGTTTTTATTGCAAGGTTAGTTCCCATTGAAAGTCAATTGGAAAATGGTAGTTTTTTTGTGACTCTACAATTGTTTAAAAAAAAGGTTCTGTGAAATATAAGGGGTCATGGTGGTTATGTGGTTAGGACTCAATCTAGAATGTCCAAGCCTCAAATCCCAATTATTGAGAAGCACCATCCTTATTTCTGAAGCTCGGTTTCCATTTGTCATAGGTGATACCAGCTGGTTTTAAGAGGAAAGTACTCTTAATCATTCACAGGTCTCTTGTACCAATTAGTAATGTACAATAAAAAAAAGTCCATGGTAGTTAAATTTGAAGAATGGTCATCTCAGTTTCAATCATTTTTTCCTTCGAGAAAGAATTCTAAACACAGAGATGAATATATGTGGTCCTCTGATCTTTACTCAGTTGAAATTTGAAGAAGGGTTATCTCCATTTCAATTACTTTTCTTCAGGAAAATATTTTAATTACAGAAACAAATTATTTATCCTTCTTTATGACAGAGAGTGGTTCAATGACATTATCTTTATTGTTCCTTTCAGCGAAGTTGTCAATTGGTGACAATAAATTGGTTGCAAAAGCACATTTGTGTCAGAAAAAAAAATATAGGTATAAATTACACACAGTATATTTGTATCAAACATCCAATAAGGACAGTGTATATAGTTAGTTTTTGTTTTATTCCCTCCTTGTCATCTGGTGCAGTTCCATTTGGTCACACTACTGTATTTTAACTAGCTCATTCTTGTTTTTATTGAAAGGTTAGTTCCCATTGAAAGTCAACTGGAAAATTGTAGGTTTTTTTTTTGTGACTCTACAATTGTTTTAAAAAAAAAAAAAAAAAAAAGGTTCCGTGAAATATATGGGGTAATTTGGTTAGGACACAATCTAGAATGTCCAAGCCTCAAATCTCAATTATTGAGAAGCACCATCCTTTTTTCTGAAGCTCGGTTCCCATTTGTCATAGGTGATACCAGCTGGTTTTAAGAGGAAAGTACTCTTAATCATTCACAGGTCTCTTGTACCAATTAGTAATGTACAATAATAAAAAAAAAAGTCAATGGTTGTTAAATTTGAAGAATGATCATCTCAGTTTCAATCATTTTTTTTCTTTGAGAAAAAATTCTAAATACAAAGATGAATAAGGGTTATGTCCATTTCAATTACTTTTTTTCAGGAAAATATTTTACTTACATGAACAACCATATGTGGTCTTCAGATCTTGACCTTCAGAAAACTTTCTATGTCATTCTTTAAGCGGTCCATACATGTTCCAATGTTTTCGTCAATTAATTGATGTCAATTAATTGATATCAATTAATTGGCGAAATTGAGCTTGCCCACACACGATCAATGTTTTAGCGTCAATTTTCATTCTGCTGACTTTTAAGAGGAAAGTACTCTTAATCATTCAAAGGTGTCTTGTACCAATTAGTAATGTACAATAAAAAAAAGTCCATGGTAGTTAAATTTGAAGAATGGTCATCTCAGTTTCAATCATTTTTTCCTTCAAGAAAGAATTCTAAACACGAAGATGAATATATGTGGTCCTCTGATCTTTACTCACTTGAAATTCGAAGAAAGGTTATGTCCATTTCAATTACCGGTACTTTTTTTCAGGAAAATATTTTACTTACATAAACAACTGAATGTAGTCTTCAGATCTTGACCCTAAGAAAACTATTTCTATGTCATTCTTTAAGCGGCGAAATTGACCTTGGCCACACACAATGTTTTAGCGTCAATTTTCATTCTGATCCAAAAGCATCTCTGGCACTAGCACACACAATCTATTTAATTGATGACCCATCAATAAATATCAAAGGAATTTTGATTCGTCAATTAATTGATTCAATTTAATTGTTCCAATTAATTTACTGTCATTGTCCTCCATACATGTTCAATTTCTTCGTCAATTAATTGGTGATCAATTGACATCAATAAATTGACGAAAAAATTGAACGTGTATGGGCCGCTTTATGACAGTAAGTGATTCAATGACATTATCTTTATTGTAGCTTTCAATGAAGTTGTCAATTGGTGACAATTAATTGGTTGCAAAAGCACATTTGTGCCAGAAAAAAAATATGTATATATGTATTTATATCAACATTCACTAAGGGCAGCATGCATAAATTAAATTATATATAAAGAATAAAGTAAATAAAAGTTTTAGTGGTAGTGCACATCAAAGACCCCTTAGCAGGTAGAATTCGAAGAATAGTCATCTCAGTTTCATGTATAAATTACTTAACCCTTTTCAGTCCAAGGCGTTATCAGTGACGGAATAATTTTTATACGCCCACATTTTCATGTGGACGTATATTGTTGTCGCCCCAGTCCGTCCGTCTGTCCGTCCACAATTGTTTGTGAACAGTCTACAGGTCACAATTTTTATCCGATTTCAATGAAACTTGAAATATAGGTTTATCACCATAAGATCTTGGTTTATTTCTACTTTGGCATGTATCGGACCGTAACTTCCTGAATTATGGCCCCTGATTGTACGAAAAAATCGCGTTTTTAGCTTGTGGGCCCTATAGAGGTCATAATTTTTATCCGATTTAAAAAAACGTATTAGTATATCACTGTTACACCCTAAGGACGACCGAGTTCGAATTTTGTGAAAATCGGTCCAAAACTGACAGACAAAATGGCCGCCCTTCGTTCTTAAATAGCGTAAAAATATGGTATATCAAGGTTGTGGACCCTATAGAGGTCACAATTTATATCCGATTTTGTTGAAACTTGAAATGTAAGTTTATAACCCAAAGATCTTGGTTCCTTTCAATATTCGTGCATATCGGACCGTAACTTCATGAATACGTCATCTGAGAACCAGACTGTTCCATGTCCCCAAAACCACTTTTCAAGAAAATGGCTGTGGAATATTCAAACATACAGAACTTTTTATCTACCCCGATGAAAGTTTGTGTATGAGTCCATGGGTGTCTCTTGTGAATATTTATCATAATTATAATCATCTAATTTACATAAACATCGTTAATTTGACAAATTTAACTTTGGACATAGAACAATTTCCTAAAAAAAAAAAAAGCCACTTTTCTCGAGAACCAGACTGTTCCATGTCCAATAAAATACGAAAATAACCCATTTATCGCTATCTGTATTGTGGTATTCTGTGTTAATAAGCCATAAAATAAAACAGGGTTTAAAGTGAAGGTCCCAGATAATATTTGGGGGATAAAACTTATTAATTTTGTGTGAAAAAATCCTTGTGAATATCTACATTAGCATTGTACGACTATTTCAAGCTATATTATACATTTTTAAAAAAGAAAATGGTACTTGTATTTTTGTCTCTGGAAATTGTGCTTCTAAATGTTCCTATAATAGTCACGTTTATCAAGGTGCCTTTTGGGGTACTACAGCTGTGGATCATGTTAAAACGTCTTAAGATTTGGCGTTGATATTTTCAGACAAGGTAAATACACTATTTGTTCATAGTTTGGCGTTTAAAATGCATTTGTAAACAGACATATTTTTTAGACTCTGTATTATCTGGGACTGCCCCGTCCTACTCTGAAGAGTAGAACATGCGTTATACAGTGAATTCTGACTGTCAAGAGAGCTTTTAGGTGCACGCTAATGTGAACATAATTTCGATACCTCTGTCGGTCCTCCGTCTTGCACCACGGCGAAGGCACGCCAAATTTTCTTGATCAATGCAGGGATTGAACCTAAGATCTCCAGGTTAATGAGTCAACAACTTACTCACTGAGCCACCGCGCCCCCTAATATAAGGAAAACATCAGCACTAGAAAAACAATTTACAAAGAATCAATTTTCAGTTAGTTTATTCTGCAAACAGCATACAAACTGATGAAAAAAAATACTCAAACAACAAATTATTAAAACAACAAACAAACGAATAAAAAAGTAATCAAGCTACAATTGGAAAAAATAGTGGAAATTTCACTTCAAAAGGCCTGACATAACTTCTGGTCAACTGGTGGCATATATTTTAACATTGATTTTATATCTGCTACCTTTTCCTTTGATAAAACTGGTGTAGTTGTTTCTACTTTAAGCTTAGGTCAAGTATTTCTGTGGGGGGGGGGGGTCAGGTTGAGATGATCTTCGATTACTGCCCATTCGTGGTCTGTTGGATACCACAGCTGACTCTTCCGGTGCCGAGAAGGACTTCTTATACCCAACATCAAATGGATTTCCATTAACATAAGTAAGACATTTTACCTGCGTATATGGAACTTTGTTGTATTTAAGATTTTTAGTCGCACAGATGTATTTATAAAACATTTCTGGTTTCATCTGTATGATTGTCATTGGATTTTTTGAAGAACTCTTTTTGATGCATCTTACAACAGCAAGTGGACTGAACACTTTGGTTGAACTAAATTGATTTTCTAAAACGCTGTGTATGCTATCAGTGAGCTGTTAGGTTATATACTGACAACTTTCTTTTGTAGAAGAAACTGGATACATTGGCCCTTGGGCATGACAAAACATTTTCCAGATCAAAGCATACAACAAGGTCTGTTCCTTTACAATTTTTATCTCTTTCCTCTTTTGTAGCTATCTTTGACTTGGTGTGTTTAGATATTTCATCCTTCAGATCTTCGTCTAGTAAATTAAACTTCTCCTTCATACGATATTCTTCACAGCGATCACATCGATCTTTTTTTGGGGCGTGAAAATCCAAATTAAATTCCGAATTAAAAATTTCTCTGTATTTATATTCTTTAACAGCTGTTTGTTCCTCTGATTCACACTTCTGTAAATAAAGACGATACATAATTGATATATTCAGATTTTGATCTAGGTACTCCTGTGACACTATGGTATCGTTAAATAGATCAATTATGAATTACTTCCCCTTTGTGATACGGCCCATGATACTAGGGTGACACTATTGTCTAGTGTATTCCTTCATTCTGTAAGCGTACATCGTTTGTTGCAGTGAGTCCTCCCCTTGGTCGCTTGTGAACTGTAGGTGTAGGTGACAATGAAAGTGGTCTTCCAACCTTTGGTTTCCGTGCTTTCGTAATCAGGTGTCTAAATTCTAATTCAGAAAGTGGTTCATCCTTGAGTTTGCTGTAAACAACCATAGAATTTACCAAAGTTCTTTCTGTTAACCTAAACAAGAGTCTGTGCCACCATTTCTTTGATTTTCTATTATGACCATGGATTGTACACAACATATCACTTTTATCAACACCTCCCATGTAAATATTATAGTCCTTAACAGCAGCAGGACACATGACTACTAATTGAGATCCATCCTTTTGGGTACGTGTGACTGTTGAAGCGTTTGTTCCATGGAAGTTTGATGCTAAGTGAACAAACTTGTTGTCTTTTCATCTAAAAAAGACTACTTCTGGGGCTCTGTAGCACCAGAGGCCTTTCTGTCTGACGGGGAGAGCGAGTATTGCAGGCCGGTCACCACATCTTACATACGACCCATGCATCTTTTCTTACTACATATTTCTGTAGCCTTGTGATCGTCTAGAATTTGTCTCTAGCTGTCTATGTTTCTCTCACGTTGTGTGTTTGCTTCTTACTGGTTTCTTAAGACGTTTGTCTTCCTCAGTTATAACAATGCAACAGTTCGTTTTTACATTTTATATAGCATAGCCGAATACATGTATACAAGCATAGCACAGATTACAATACGTGTTGAATGAAGTCTTGATCCAAATATGTGGTAAAGACTTCTCCTGGACTTGTACAATCTGTAAAGAAATCAGCTCGGGGGCCTTGTGGACGTCTAAATACATTATGAGGTGATGGGGGTTTTTCCTTTGTGGTCCAGTATTTTTTTGCTATTTCTATAAGGGATTTCGCTTTTGATATGGAAACAATATTATAATTAGCTTTTATCTTCTTTAATTCATCTTGATTTATAATATAGTCGATAGGCTGTTTCTTAAGAAATGTTTCAAGATCTTCGATGATTTGGTTCTGGTCATTGTTCCGATATGTTGCATTATTGACAACTTTGGCAGACTTCTCTTTCGGAATTATTTCAGAATCACCAGGATTTAAATATGTTTCTTCACCACTAGGAATATAAGTTAGATCTTGATCATCTGAAAGTTGTTCTTCATCAAGAGGATCATCTATTGAAGAATCAGATTCAGTATCACTGTTGAGCAAGATTTGGGTGGCTTGACTGACATCGTATCTCCTTTTAGAATCCATATTAAGTTTCTGAAAATATAAAAAAAACAATATACTGAACAAAAATCACTTATCTTGGTGTCTAAAAATGAATTATTTGCTATACATATGGATATTCGGAAGAAAGCATTTTAACTTTAGAAGTCCAATGCTCTATGCCAAAAAGGACTGTGAAGTCCTGTATGCTAAAATGCTCATAAATACTTCTAAAATTAAAAAAAATCCAAAAGTTGTCTTTTGAAGTGTTAAGTGTAAGATAAGCATGTAGAGAAAAAAATCCCCCCCCCCCGCCCCATGGCATCATATGACATTCAAAACTACAGATGTTTTAGCAAAAAAAAACTTACTGCAAGTGTTGTCGGCCTAGTACGTTGACCCGGCTACTTTTGACTTCCACTATTAACCCTAACCCTAAGTAGCCGGATCAACGTACTGCGACGTGTTGTCTAAAACCATGTGGACAAAAGGGAATTTCCCTTTTCTTATGACATCACGAAGTTCAAGGTCAGTGGAATATTCCATTGTTTTAGTGGGGAAAAAATCACTATAGATAAGACTTCTGACTGGTAAGTTCCAATAAGCTGTTACGTTATGTATAATTTATAGAGAGCCAGAAGAGTTACTGGGACTGTAGAGTCCCGTTAGACTGAAAAGGGTTAAAGAAAAATCTCAGAATGTACAGACAGATATGAGGTCCTCTGATCTGTACCTGCATTTTAAATTTCTCTTTTGATAAGGGTACTTTTCGTCAAAATATTTTTTGAAATATAACACCCATGAAACGATAGTAATAATAAGGCTTGTTTCAAATATTATGCAAGCCGTTTCATTGATTCCACTGAGGCTGGTTGTTATGACCTAATTCCTTGGTGTTACAATTTGAAGAATAATCATCTCAGTTTCAGTTTGAATTTTCATGTAAGAAAATTCACTTAAGACGAAAGAAGTCCTCTGGTCTTAATCTACTATTTAATATTATGATTAGAATTTTCTTTTCGCAAAATAGTATTACACATAAAGCATTCCCTTTCACTTAGAATTCGAAGAATGGTCATCGCAGTTTCAGTTTGAATTTGCATGTAAGAAAATTCACTTAAGACGAAAGAAAATATATGTGGTCCTCTGACACTTAGAATTCGAAGAATGGTCATCTACGTTTCAATTAAATTTTCATGTAAGAAAATTCTCATAAAACAAAAGAAAATATGTGTGGTCCTCTAGTCTTAATCCACAATTTAATTTTTTGTTTAAAATTCTTTTTTATCAAAATGGTATTACACACAAAGCATTCCCTGGCAATTAGAATTTGAAGAATGGGCAACTCAGTTTCAGTTTGAATTTTCACGTAGGAAAATTCTCATAAAACGAAAGAAAATATATGTGGTCCTCTGAAGTTTCATTAGGATATATTTTTTCTTCAAAGAGTTGGTGTTAACATTGTGGATCTTCTTCAAGTGATGGTGTAAGCTTGAGGCTTCCATTGTTTCAAATATTATGCAAGCCGTTTCATTGATTCCACTGTGGCTGGTTGTTATGAACAAATTCCTTGGCATTACAATTCAAAGAATGGTCATCTCAGTTTCAATTAGAATTGTAAGAAAATTCTCATTAAAAAAAGAAAATATGTGTGATCCTCTGGTTTTAATCCACAATTTAATTTTTTGTTTAGAATTCTCTTTTCGCAAAATGGTATTTTCAGTTTGAATTTTCATGTATGAAAATTCACTTTAAGACGAGAGAAAATATATGTGGTCCTCTGGTCTTAATCCACTATGTAATATTATGTTTAGAATTTTCTTTTCGTAAAATAGTATTACACATAAAGCATTCCCTTTCACTTAGAATTCGAAGAATGTTCATCTCAGTTTCAGTTAGAATTTTTATGGAAGAAAATTCTCATAACACAAAACAAAATATATGTGGTCCTCTTTTCTTTATCGACAATTTAATTTTCTGTATTGTTTACAATTCTTTTTTTGACAATTGGTATTGCACATAAAAGATTCCATGGCAGTTAAAATTCAAGAATGATATTCTCAATGTCAATTATACTTTTCTTGACAAGAATTTGCAAAAAATAAAGGAAAACATGTGGTAGGGGAGCCCAGGGTTAGTTGGCACCCTTTATACAGAAATCAGTATACTTCAAAAACGGTTTAACACAGCTCATTGCTTGTAGGCCGAGATGAAAGTCGGATTAATTGTTTGTCATTGACCACATCACTGATCTCCTCCTAGAACCATTTCTATCAGTAATGCTATGTAAAAATAATTGGGTCGAAGTGTGTCAAATTACCCCGGTTCAGGGCAAGTTGGTACACCCCCACGGGGAAAGTTGGTCCACAGAAAATCTAATCGAAAATGTAAGTGATTAATGACACCATTTCATGTCAGAGACGTAAAACATAAATAACGTTTGAGAGTATAATATCATTGAAGTATTTTACGACTCTTTATGAATTCATAGATTGCCTGCATTCCAGAAAAGATTATTGCTCTGTGGCGCTATTAGTTATTACATTTAATTCCAAGGTAGTGACGAATAAACTTATCACTGAAAGTAGTAGAAGAGCAGAAGAATCCCTATGACAGTGCAAGTATTATCAAACACAAGACAATTGCCACAAAAATCATTTATGCGTCTACTAATCAGATAATGCTCTTTTATAATATTAATGTACTTACTCATGGTTTTTGTTGCATTTTTTACCTTAACCTAGTGGCCCTTTTCAGCTGCCTCTATCAGTTGTCTTCGGACATTTGAATTAAAATCTGTATAAAACACAGCATTGTGAAACTTGTCCTTGCGGTCTGGAGCAACATATTAAAATATGTTTTGAAGTCTTCAGAGCTGCCACATCTTTTGTTTAGTCGAACATTTCCAGGCTTTCAGTGTGCATTTTCGTGTACATCTAGCAACAAGGTCTTCTTATTGGTTCTCTTTTTTTCTCTTCGTTTCTAATTGGTTCATTCTGTTTTGTCGATGATATCCAGTTGTAGTATAAGAGAGAAAGACAGGATGTATAATAAATGGATCTACAGCACTTTTATTGGTTCTTTTTTATACGCCCACATTTTCATGTGGACGTATATTGTCGTCGCCCCTGCCCGTCCGGACGTCCGTATGTTCGCAATTGTTTGTGGACTCTCTACAGGTCACAATTCTTATCTGATTTTGACGAAACTTGAAATATAGGTTTATCCCCAAAAGATCTCGGCTGCTTTCGATATTGGCATGTATCGGATCGAAACTTCATGGGTGATGGCCCCTGTTTGTACGAAAAATCACGTTTTTAGCTTGTGGACCCCTATAGAGGTCACAAATTTTATCCGATTTTGTTGAAACTTGAAATGTAAGTTTATAACCCAAAGATCTTGGTTCCTTTTAATATTCGCGCATATCGGACCGTAACTTCCTGAATTATGGCCCTTGATTGTACGAAAAATAGTGTTTTTCGCTTGTGGACCCTATAGAGGTCGTAATTTTTATCCGATTTAAAAAACTGTATTGTTATATCACCGTTACACCCTAAGGACGGCTAAGTTCGAATTTCGTGAAAATCAGCCCAAAACTGACAGACAAAATGGCTGCCCTTCGTTCTCAAATAGCGTAAAAATATGGTATATCAAGGTTGTGGAACTTGAAATGTACGAAAAATCGCGTTTTTAGCTTGTGGACCCTATAGAGGTCATAATTTTCATCTGATTTAAAAAACATATTATATCACTGTTACACCCTAAGGACGGCTGAGTTTGAATTTTATGAAATTCGGCCCAAAACTGACAGACAAAATGGCCGCCCTTCGTTCTCAAATAGCCCTTGATTGTAGGAAAAATCACTTTCTTTTTAGCTTGTTCTCTATCCATCTCTCGAAAATGTGGGTGTATCCTGCCTGGCAGCCGCTGGTTTTCTCTTTCTATTGGTTCATTCCATTTAGTCAATTTCCAGGCTTTCCACGTACTTCCCAATCGATGTCGACTTTCTGGTTACTGGTTCTTTTTGTCCCTTTGTTTTTATTGGTTCCTTTTGTTTAGTTGATGATTTCCAGGCTTTCAATGTGCGTTTTCATGTACGTCTAGCGCAGGGTTGATCTTTGTATGAAAAATAATTATTTAATTTATTACATTTTATAAAAATAAAATATGCTCAAAACATAAAAATAAATTATCACACAAAATCTTCACAATTAACCTTTGACCGTTGAATAAAATCCTGGGTACATGTTGTGTTCGGTGAATTAAATTTGTGAAAATTTACCCAAAAAAAACTATCCGTACACAAAAACACACATAAACCATTAAAAAATGAACCAAAATTAGAGCTTAACTTATTTTTATGATAATTAATTTGTACGGTAGGATTTAAACATTCTCCATTGCATAGACCTACAACACATTCTTGGCACCAGGTCGAAATTCTGGATCCCTTGTAACTAGCTGCCTTGTAGTTGCAACAAACTGCACAAGTTTTTCTTTTATTGTCTGGTATTTTTAAACAGAAGATGTCTAGCTGTATGTCTGACTAGATGAGTACCAAAGGACACTCGACCAACACGTTTTTGAGGCTCCTGATAGTTATCGACCAGGCCCTCAACTAACTTTATCAAGAAATTATGATGTGACAGCTTCTTATCCTGAAGATTTGGGTTGGTCTTATGTAATATATATGCATTTGTTGCTGTTCTATACATGTGGTATTACACATGAACAGATGTTAGTAATGTTAAAATATGTTTCTTCATGTGTTCTCAATTGTTTTCCACCTCAGTTGCATCAAGAAAATCGGGTTCTGGAAGTCAATCAATAACCTGGCCGTCATATCAAAGACTTTGGTAAAAGGAATGATATGCTGATGGAATGGCAAGGGAGTTGCATAGATACTGTAGGTCATCATATTTTGCTTCTGACAGAGCAGGGGTTCCTGATAAGCGGATTCAATTTCATTACGTTAATGAGGTGTAGATCGTACTCTAGGGTGAGTTTGATAAAAGGTAACGTGTTGTTGAACTCCTCTATGAAGTCCAACAGACTCTGTTCATTAGAGGGCCACAGGAAAAAAATATCATCGATGTATATATATACCGTACTTGTAAGCGAGGACACATCAAGCTTTGGGAAACTAAACTTGTTCAAGATCAAACGTAGCTGCAACAACAGAAGGATCTTCCTGAGCCAAAATGTTATGCTCAGCCATCAACTCTCTGACATGCTACTATCGTCTGTTGTTTATCAAACTTTGATTTCTGGGCATTTTCTTCATCTTCATTTTTGTTTTCAAATGTGAAACTGAAGTTACATACATCTTTTTAACGTCTATGGAAAGGAAGGTTGGGAAAGGCAGCATTAATGACATCGCGATAATACTTTTCTTTGACAAGTTTCTGAGGTTCATCTGCATACTTTTCACAGAACAATTCATACATCTGTTTGATATTCATGTCCTTTCCCAGAAATATTTTTGTATCCCTGAATTTCTGTGCATAGTATGATTCCATGCAGGGGAAGGACCTAATATGAGCATGCACGCTTTGACGAACACTGTCCGGTAGTTTAATACAGGGAGTGTGCCTTCCACGTTTATTGGTGCTGAACTGTATAGGAAACTGTCTTTTCACCAATCCCTAGAGTAGAAACAAAAACTGCCCTGCAAACCTTAACCTTTTTACCATCAACAGCAAAAAAGTAATACAGTCTGTTTCTGTGACCGTTTATTGCCTTCTTTCATTTTGTATCTTTAGACAAAACATGTTTCGAAATGTAGTCCCTTTGTCGTTGTCTGTCTCCGAAGTGCCAATAGTTATCTTGGCTCTGTGACTCGCTTTCTATATCACCTTGGGACCTTTTTAATGGTGTACCGTCCTTGGGGCCCTATAAGAATAAAGATATTTTCATGTGTTTTGAACATTAATGTCTGATAAACATCGAAAAATTGAGGAAACCAAATCTAGTTTGGTCCTATGCAATAAGGTAATTTGTGTCTTTTAGATAAGCAAGAGACTGAAGTTTGAACCCATGGTATCATCTGTGGCGGCGCCAGCCGTCGGTGATTGGAGGAGCAAAGTCCAAGGTTAAGGGGGCAAAGGCACGAGCTTCAACTAGGGGTGGGGGGGGGCCTCCCTCAGAAAATTTTGAAAAACAGGTTGCCGGAAATGCATCTTTACAGTATTGTAGGCACTGATTGTTGAGGTAAAGTGTCAAATGAACGGACTTGCGAATCTCGACGAAGCCCACTCACGAGCGTCAAAGTAGGGAGTCCTTATTTGGAGAATGGACTGGCGGAAATGCTGTCTGACAGTATTCAGTCAGGTACCGATCGTCGAGATAAATAGATCTGACCAGATACCGTCCAACGCCTGATCACTAGTTTATCCGACCAGAGAATAAAATGTCAAACGAACGGACTTGCAAACCTCAACGAATTGCCCTTGTGAGCGCCAAAGTAGCGAGTCTATTTGGGACCTCCCCAAGAAATTTTGGAAAATAGACTGTCGGAAATGCTTTATGACTGAGTGGGGATGTGGGATTTATTCACCGTAGAAGATATTGATTACCGAAACGTATCATAAATACTTTATTATACGCCCACATTGAAATGTGGTCATATATTGTTGTCGCCCCCGTCCGTTCATTCTATAGGCTAAAGTTAATATCCGATTCTTGTGGATGCTCTAGAGGTCAAAGTCAATATCCAATTGATTTTAAATTTATACACAGTGTTTAAGGTCATGAGACCAAAATCCCTATTTATTTTCAGCGATTTCCGATAATTACTGCCAGAGTTATGGCCCTTGATCACTTTTAAAAAAACTCGTGGACGCTCTATAGGCTAAAGTTAATATCCAATTGACGAACAAGTATATTGATTTTCAATGAATCTTTATGACTTGAACAGCTAAATCCATGATGTTAAAAGTTTCGTAAACTAAACGTTAGCATGGGGCAGAACTTTATAAAAACAAAACAAATTCTAATGGTTTTCTGATAATTACTTAATCAGTTGTTACTCTTAATCAGATTTTAATGTATTATAAATGTTTCATTACCGAAAAAAGTAAAAATATGCGACAACTCTTGTTGACTGCCCGGACAATATAGCTGCTTTTATCATATGTTTCATTGCCTTGCAACCTATATTTGTTATATTTTATCAGAATAAATCCCTCAGAATTCCACCTTCAATAATCCATTTTTGAGCGTTGCTAAGCAACGAACATTTTTTAACCGAAATTTAGCCTGTCCAACCTCGTGGGTTTTCTCCGGGTCCTCCGGTTTCCTCCCACTGCTAAAGATCCCTACGCGCAAACGAATTACTGAAATAAAATTAAACCATATGTTAGTCCCAAAATGACCTAGTTTGTGTCAAACCCCATTTCTCTCTCTCTCTCTTTAACCGAAATTTAACATTACGCACTAGTATTCTGATTTTTCCTCAAACAAAAAAAAGGATTTTTGAAAAAAAAAATTATTTGATTCTCAATGCCCTACCCTCCTTCATATAAGATAAACATAGGTTTGAAGTGTATTTACAAAAATATAGGCTAAAATGAAGCATAACCATTACCATGTGTGACAAACAGTAGCCTGAGTAGGTGCTAAATAATATGCCAATAGGTTATTGTTTACCTGCATCATTCTGATTCAGAAGACTTGTAAACGCTTCTGAATCAGAATTGATTTCTGTAATTGCATCATTTGCATAAAACTTAATTTTGTATTCTGTGTGTTGATGGTTTCCATGGGCTAAACAGGAAGTACTATCTGCTTATGCTCAGGTGTCATGTGCACTTACGTCCTTGTTACTCTTCTCCTTCAGAATTTGGCACTTGATCTGCCATGTATCATTGTGTTCATCCACCTGTACATTTTATGTTACTACCGTTGTTTATGAACAGACGGGGGCGACACTGCCATGTTCATTTTCTACTAACTGGTCACTTACGACCTTGTGTTGATTCCCAAGACTCTCGGGATGGCAAGTGACCAACACTGATATACAGCTGCTGGCAATAGTAGAAAACGAGAATTGAACATAATTATTTTGTAGCTGTATATTAGAGTCTTGGGAATCAACCCTGTCTTCCCATAGCTGTCATTTCCTACGATTTTCAATTTATATGAACTTGGTGAGTGGGGTAAATCATTGATTTTATGGGAAAATTTAAGTGACCAAGCCCCATTGATTTGATCAACAATATTCTGTTATTTTTATCTCTGTTTGTGAAATATTACCATATTTCTGTTGGACAAAAATAGGTTTTTGACATGTTTGGTCCTATTAATTTATGATTTATGATAGCCTATTTTATTGACCAAGCGCTCAAATCTGTACTAAGATTTTAACTCTTGGTCAATGAAATAGCAGAATCAGGCGCCAATCCAGGACTTTTTTGCAGGGGGGGGGGGGGGGTCTAGGTTGGATAATTGCTTAACTAATTGCGGTGGGCATTCTGACGTATTTCCGGAAGGTAAATTCCAAAATTACAGGTCTAAAAATCGCCAATAAAATTGCATAAAATGTCCTTAAAATGTTGATGGGGAATGCTCCCTTCACAGGTGAGGAACAAAATATCTTCAGATACCATATTATGGTTGTTCTTAACAAGCTTTATTAGCAGTATCAATTTACTATAAGAGTAACCAGTCCATGGAATGAAAGTCATGACTCAACTCAATGTATACAAACTCGCAATTTTTGGGTCAGATTCAGGCTTTTAGATTTAAGTTTCTCGGACCCTTCATATTTTCAAGCCTGAGCGGGGGGAGGGGGTCTGGAACCCCTGGAACCCCCCTCTGGATCCGCGCCTGAGAATTCTTGAAATATTTTACTTTTAAGTTTTCGTAGATGAGACCTAGGTCATAGACCCCTTTTTGTGTTGAAAGTACCAGGCCATCCCTGGTGGTAGTGGACATACACAGTGGTCTGGGTGACAAAGGTTGTAGCCTCTGATAACAGATTTTAAGTAAAAGTATTATTGACTCGCTGGCTTTATTGCACACCTCGTCTATCCTCAGCATTCATTGACATCTTACTCGTTTTCAGAAAAAATGGTTGTATTGTTGTACACTCTTATGATTTGTTAAAGTTGCTTGGCTTTCCCAATTACATGAATGGGTGATTCCTTTTCTTATTAGTTTAGATTCATTTACTCTGTCAAATAAGCTTGGGAGAGAGGCAGTTACGGGAATTTTTGTATGAATATTTCGCCTATAGAAATGTGTATGAAATGAAATGGCTTATCCCACTAGCTGTCTGTCACACTTTTTGCTTTAATTTCATACACACAATAAAATTTCATAATTTTATACATCTTGGTCTTCCCCTTGATTCTCAATCATAATATAGTTTATTGTCCGACTATCACCAATGGTGGCATACCATAGCAGACCTAGGGGAAGGCCCAGATGATGCTTATAGTTTTGTGATTGGATAGATTATGGAATGTTTTATCAAAAAATATGCACATGTTTAATAAAATGTATTCTATTTATGAAAATCTCTGTAATTGCATTGTACCATAAAAATGAAATGTGTGAGCTTAATTAATCATATTTATTTTACAGTCTTTTGGGGAAACAAGAAATTGAGTAATAAAATTAAAGAGGCACTGGAAAATTTTGAATTGTGTTTTATGATTCATTTATGAGTGATATGTGTCATAAGCAAATTTTATGCTATATCTGGGACTTTTTGGTAGAATATATGGGGGTCCAAAAGAAAAATGTACAAGAAGTCACTGGCCTTGATAAACTGATATTAAAAATACTGTATACATGTTAAATAATTGTTTATTTATACAATTTGTTTGTGTTCATGAAATATTGAAAATAAAGGTGTTTTATGTATTATTGTTGTATTTGTGTTGAATGATAACTATGCTCTGGCCGGGTGTATATGTTTGCTTCTCATTGGAAATAGAATGGGGTTTTAACATTTTGTCATAACAATACTTTACATGTATGTTTGAACTAACAAATTAGTTTTAGGTTATAAAAAATGGTACAGCAAAAGGATGTCACAAAAAGATCAGTGATTATATATCCATTTAGAGCTTGTATTATTCTAGGTAGTAGTCTTATAGCTTGCTTAATTTATTTATAACAGCTATAGTTTTATTTTGTCATTAACATTCAGTTTAGCCTCTGTATTAGTCAAATGTTGCCGTAAATGTAAATTACTTGACCTTGTGATACAATGTGTGCAATTCGACAAGGGCATTTCCCCTCTACTTTAATTTTCATCTGCAAAGGGGTTCTTATGCTGACTACAGACCTTGGTTTTCAATCACATCCAAACAACTTGACATGCCACGGGGCATCCCCCCAAATAATGAGCTGAAAAATCAATGCACTTGACTTGTAGTCCATACTACTAGACAGAGGTCTGAAGTATGGGTGGATATACGTTCGTTCCTGGATTTTTACATCGACTACCACTAAGGGTGATATCGTAGACAGGTGGATATACAGATAGTGGTGTGTAAAAGTGGTGAACCGGAAAGGGACTATTAAAAATGTGGGTGTCAGAAACATGAAAAACTCCTTAAAATGTGAATGCATAACATTGAATTTCAAAATGGACTCCCTTTTACGACTAGCTGAACAATGCACCTGGACAGTATTCAGCTTTGTCAATGCGTGTCCAGACCACGATTGCTTTATAGTTTACAATTATTCAAAATCTCTTCTGAATGTCCCCCACGAAGTAGTAACACAGTCATGAGTGAGAAGGGAGCTATGGGGGAAAGAGGCAGATCCAGGTTTTTCAGCAGGGGGTTGTCCAGAAATTTCAGATCTCCGTATTAAATCGTTGTAGAAGTGACAATTTGTGATGTCGGAATACTGTAGATACCATTTCCGACTATTTCATATCTCCTCGTCTGGTGATGGCCATTTTGGCTTGCATACGGCAGAGACCAAGGCTGAGAGCGAGTTAAAATTTCCTATAACTGGTTAACACCTTAAAATTTTTAAGTTAATGAGTTGACATTAGTTATATTATCGAAACTCCTAAATCATGTCCATTTTCGTATTCAACCCATGTATTCAACCCATTTCAGAGAGTTAAAAATTATTCTTGATCATTATCTTTAATCTGGACACCAAATCTAGGGTTTATGTGGCATTTTGACGGAAAATGTTTTTTTTTTAAAATCAAATTCGGTGCCTCCAAATTTGACCCTTGATTCCGACTGGAGACTAAGTTATTTCGACAGTGACAACGTGGTCTCTGAATGACATGTCATAAATTAGGCCCATCCACTGGTCTGTATAACCATTCTCCAGCCAAATATGCTTATATGTCACAAGATTTCTACGTTTATAAGTTAACTGCTCTCAGGCTCGGCAGAGGCTTTCTAGTCATGCAAGTTACCCCCCTTTTATACGCCCACATCCGTCCCTCCGTCATCCACAATTTCTTGTGAATACTCTACAGACTACATTTATCATCTGTTTGTTTTGAAATTGATATATGTTGTTTGCATTAGTGAGATGAAGAAGCCTATTTAATTTCAATAACTTCCGTTAATTTCTTCTTGAGTTATGGCCCTTGTTTCACTTTGTTGCACCTTGGTAACACTCTAACAACAAAAGTTATCAACCGATCTGTATGAAACTTATATGCATCATTTAAATTAGTAAAACAAGGAATCCTATTGAATTTCAGCAATTTGTGTTGATTACATCTAGAGTTATGGCCCTTGTGAACGCTGTAACGACAAAAGTTATCAACCGATCTGTATGAAATTTATATGCATCATTTAAATTAGTAAAACAAAGAATCCTATTGAATTTCAGCAATTTCCGTTAATTACATCTAGAGTTATTGCCCTTGTTTCACGTTGTTCAATCTTGTGAACACTCTAATGACAACAGTTATCATCCGATCTGTTTAAAATTTATATGCATCATTTGAATTAGTGAAACGAAGAAACCTATTGAATTTCAGCAATTTCCAATAATTACGCTGTGAGTTATGGCCCTTGTTTCACTTTTTCATACCTTGTGAATGCTCTGACGACAAAAGTTATTATCTGATCTGTATGAAATTTATATGTATGGTTTAAATTAGTAAAACGAACAAGCCTATTGAGTTTCAGCAAATTTCCGTTAATTACATCTAGAGGTATGGCCCTTGTTTCACTTTGTTGAATCTTGTGAACGCTCGAACGACAAAAGTTATCACCCAATCTGTATGAAATTCATATGCATCATTTAAATTAGTGAAATGAAGAAGCCTATTGAATATCCGCCATTTCTGTCAATTACTTCTAGAGTTATGGCCCATGTTTTACTTTGTTGAACCTTGTGAACGTTTGAATGACAAAAGTTACCATCCGATCTGTATGGAATTTATATGCATTGTTTGAATTAGTAAAACAAAAAAGCCTGTCGAATTTCAACAATTTCTGTAGATTACTTCCAGTGTTATGGCCCTTTTTTAGTTATTAGAACCTTGTGAACCCTCAAATGACGAAAATTATAATGTCATCTGTATGAAATTGTCTATTTAATGCCCCTAATTACCTACAAAAGAATAAATATGCGACAACCCTTATCGACCCCTCAGACGATTTAGCTGCTGTGGGCGTATGTTTTGATGCCTGACAACCTATCTTTGCAAGAGATGGACAGAGAAGAAGCTCAAAAAAAAAGAAGGTATTTTTCGTACAGTCAGGGACCATAATCCAAGGAGTTACGGTCCGATATGCGTGAATATCTACAGGAACCTAGATCTTCGGGACATAAACATATTTTAAGTTGCATCAAAATCAGATAAAAATTGTAACTTCTGGAGGGACCACAACCTTGGTATTACATACTTTTACACTATTTGCATACAAGGAGCGTCCATTTTGTGGGGAAGTTCCGATCCGATTTTTACGAAATTCAAACTCGACCATAATTATTTTCTAACAACAGTGATATAATTAAACAGTTTTTAAAACGGAATAAAAAAAATGTGACCCCTAGAGGTTACACCACAATCCAGGAAGTTATGGTACGATATGCCCGAAAATCTAAAGGAACCTAGATCTTCGGGATATAAACATATTTTAAGTTTCATCAATATCGGATAAAAATTGTGATTTCTAGAGTGCCTACATTGGTATTACATACTTTTACACTATTTGTGTACAAGGAGTGGCCATTTGTCAGGCAGCTTTGGTCAGACTTTAACGAAATTCGAACTCAACTGTCAATTCAAATAGTTTTTTAAATCTGATAAAAATTGTGACCTCTAGAGGAACCAAAGCTAAACCAGCGGCTGCCAGGCAGGATACGCCCACATTTTGCAAGAGATGGGTAGAGAACAAGCTAAAAACAAACGGGATTTTTTGAACAATCAGGGGGCAATAATCCAGAAAGTTATGGTCTGAAATGCCCAAATATCAAAAGGGACTGAGATCTTTGGGATATAAAGATATATTTTGAGTTTCTTCAAAATCGGATAAAAATTGTGACCTCTACAGGGTCCACAACCTTTGTATTGCATACTTTTACACAATTTGCATACAAAGAGCGGACATTTTGTCGGGCAGTTTCATTTTGATTTTCCCGAAATTTAAATTCAACATTCATTATGGTGGAATGCTAATATATTTAAACGGTTTTTAAAATCCGAACTCAATTAGAATTACAGTGTAACGGTGATATATTCGAATGTTTTTTTAAATCAATATCTTTGGGTTATAAACATGTATTTCAAGTTTCATCAAAATCGGATCACATTTTCGAGAGATGGATAGAGAACAAGCTAAAAAGAAAGTGATTTTTCCTACAATCAAGGGCCATAATTCATGAAATTACAATTCGATATGCGCAAAAATATCGAAAGGAATCGAGATCTTTGGGTTATAAACTTATATTTCAAGTTTCAACAAAATCGGGTAAAAATGGCGATCTCTATTGGGTCCACAACCTTGATATACAATATTTTTACGCTATTTGAGAACGAGGGGTGGCCATTTTGTCTGTCAGTTTTGGGCCGATTTCCACGAAATTCGAACTCAGCCGTGCTTAGGGTGTAACGGTGATATAATAATACAGTTTTTTAAATCAGATAAAAATTATGACCTCTATAGGGTTAACAAGCTAAAAATGCGATTTTTCGTACAATCAGGGGCCATAATTCAGGAAATTACGGTCCGATATACGCAAATATCGAAAGGAACCAAGATCTTTTGGTTATAAACTTACATTTCAAGTTTCAACAAAATCGGATAAAAATTGTGACCTCTATAGGGTCCACAAGCTAAAAACGTGATTTTTCGTACAAACAGGGGCCATAATCCATGAAGTTTCGATCCGACACATGCCAATATTGAATGCAGGATTCAGGAAGTTACGGTCCGATATGCGCGAATATCGAAAGGAACCAAGATCTTTGGGTTATAAACTTACATTTCAAGTTTCAACAAAATCGGATAAAAATTGTGACCTCTATAGGGTCCACAAGCTAAAAAAGTGATTTTTCGTACAAACAGGGGGCATAATCCATGAAGTTTCGATCCGATACATGCCAATATACAGGGGCGACGACAATATACGTCCACATGAAAATGTGGGCGTATGAAAATAGTCCAATTTTCACGAAATTCAAACTCAGGCAAAATTACAGTTAGTGTAACGGTGATATATTTGAACGTTTTGATCCGACACATGCCAATATTGAATGCAGGATTCAGGAAGTTACGATCCGATATGCGCGAATATCGAAAGGAACCAAGATCTTTGAGTTATAAATTTACATTTCAAGTTTCATCAAAATCAGAAGAAAATTGTGACCTCTAGAGGGTTCAGAACATTCATATACCATATTTTTTACGCTATTTGAGTACAAGGGGCGGCAAATTTTGTCTGTCAGTTTTGGTCTGATTTTTACGAAATTCGAAATCAACCATCCTTAGGGTGTAACGGTGATATATAACCTCTATAGGGTAAATCTGCGACCAAGAATTGACCAGGTTCTTAAGAGCAGACTCGGATGAATTCACAAATCCACAAACAAATGTTTTAAACTGTAATGGCAAATTTAATTATTATTAATCAACAGCTACAAAGACTGTAACAATACTCTCACAATTCAACGTTAATAATGACTACTTGTATAATAAAATGTCACAAATCTTAATAAAGTTCTACTGGCAAACGACGATGACGACGATAACAACGTTCAACGACGACAACGAAGGTGAGTAGAATGCACAACATGCGGTTAATTATGAAGATTCGTATCGACAGGTAGGTACAGGTAAGTAGTCAACAAGATAAATGGTGGTGTTGGTGTAAGACAAAAGTGGTTTCAATCTGAAATGAATAATAATGGACATTTTCAAATGACGTGAAGAATGGTATCGTTGCTCTAAACAAAACTATTACTGCAGTAATTTACAATCTAAATTGTACATAATCGTGAAAACAATCACTAATTAACATCACAATATGCATAATAAAGTACAATACTCTTACCATATGATGCCTAAAGATTAAAAGAATTCACCACAGTGAAATTATGGTCAAAATTGCCAATACTAATAAAATAAACACAGCAAAACAAGCATGGTTTTACAAAAAATGGAGGGAGAAGGAAATGAACAGTGATTGGCTAGAAAAGTCAAGCATGCCGCTATATTATTGGTCGAACCTAAGCGGCCTACGGACAGTTCGCCCACATCTAGTTTTAGTTAAAACGTCCACACTCATTTCGTCCGATGGCGGCACGTCATTACACTCCCCACTTAGATCTCTCTGGAGATCTACAACATCAGCACTTGAAATGTCACGCGCACAGTTTTTATCCTCAGCCTCCATCAATGGAATTGGGCTGTGTTTCTCTAGTAACCGAAGCCGCTGAGCAGGTCTCTTCAGTTCACTTGTGGAGGTCTGCAGACGATAAGTCCTCACTATACCATCGCGACTAGGAATTCCTTCGATGACTCTTGCCATTCTCCACTGTGGTCTGCGGGTATTGTCCTCTGTGATTAGGACAACATCATTTTCTTGAAGGGGCTCATTCTCTGTATACCATTTCTGTAAAGGCAGTAAGTTAGGAAGATACTCCGACTCCCAACGTTCCCAAAACTGTTGTAAAACATCTCTTTGAAGACGATACCTGTCATTCAAAGATTTTAACTCTGCGGGAGCCTCTTGAAGCTGCTCCAAGGACCTTCCGAAAGCAAGGTGAGCTGGTGTGATGGAACGAGGGTTGTTGACATCAGATCCAGTGTAGGTAAGTGGTCTTGAGTTTAAGTGTCGTTCCACATCTGATAAAATGGTCAACATTTCTTCCCAGGTTAGCATTGAATTACCAATTATCTTACGCAAGGGTTCTTTCATGGACCGGATTAACCTTTCCCAGAAGGCACCTCTGTGTGGAGCTCGATCAACGATGAATTCCCAGTTAATACCATGAGATGTTGCGTAATGTTGCAGCTCGGACTTGACAACTTGAGAGCACTTTATGAAGTACTTAGCATTATCGGAGATGATTCTTCTTGGCATACCACGACGATTAATTATATGTCTTAATCCCCCAAGGGTAGCCTCTGTGCTCATGCCAGTTGTGAGTTCGAGATGACACATCCTAGTCTGGGCACATGTTCCAATCAAAATGTAGGCTTTAATAGTCTTCCCGCCTGGTGCTTTAACAGTTATTGCGCCAGTATAATCGACTCCTAATGTGTCAAAAGGGGCGATAATTGAGCCAGTGCGACACTCTGGTAGAGATCCCATTTGTTGTGAGACAGGAGGGGCATTATAATGTCGACATTGCACACAATGTCTAAGTACGCTTCGAACAGATTGTCTACAATGCAGTATAGCATATCTATTACGTAACAAGTTGACTGTATGATCTTGAGGTGCGTGGGATCTACTTTGATGTACATGAAGAATAAGTAATTCCACCAATTTGTCCTTTGAAGGAAGTATCACAGGTTGTTTTGCTTCAGGATGAAGGTTTGAAAATGTTAGTCGTCCTTGGGCAACAATAAGACGTCGGTTTTTATCCCACACGGGTTTGAACTTGGTTAAACGACTTTCCTTGGGTAGCTTTCCTCCATTCATTAGAGCTTCATACTCTAGAGGAAAATGCATCCATTGGGTGTAACGTAGCAACCCATCCTCTGACTCTTTTAGTTCCTGAGACGACAAAGGCTCAAGTTCTTCAGACAAAAGATCTCTATTACTTGGCACAGTGGTGTCTTGATGTTGGATGGTGGAATCTATTCTCGAACTCTTGCGCTGCTTAATAGTATTTAACCATCTCCGAATAAATCCCGCAAGCCTAAGACAGCGGTGATAATCATTGGACTTATCCAATATAGTGGAGTGGGTGATCTCAACTAGAAGAGATGTAGAAGTTGTACTAGCTTTTTCCCGTGCTAATTCCTCTTCTTCTGGATCGGTTGGAGTACTGGACTGCCATGATGAGATAGGAAGTTGTAACCAATAAGGGCCCTTCCAGTAAAGGTCATTTTCCATTAAAGCCGAAAGATTCGAACCTCTCGAATGGATATCTGCTGGATTTTCAATTCCAGGAATATGATGCCATTCACACCCACTGGTCAGCTCTTGAATTTTCTGGACTCTATTGCGAACGTACGTCTTCCAGTCGTAACTGGGTCTTGAAAGCCAAGATATTACTATGGAGCTGTCTGTCCACAAATGAACGTCAGGATTTACAGTAGTGAAAGCTTCCTTGATAAAGGTGATCATCTTAGAAAGTAGGAGGGCTGCCACTAATTCCAATCTGGCAATTGTAACAGCTTTTACAGGTGCAACCTTGCTCTTCGCCATTAGGAACGTAATACGGATTCCTCCTGTGGTGTCAACAACACGCAAAAATATTACCCCGCCAAGGGCATACGAAGAAGCGTCAGCAAACCCACACAGCTGGCTTTCAAGGACAGCAGGATCGAGGTATGTCCATCTTGGTATCCAAATCTCATTCAACTTGTGAAGTTCGCTTTCCCATATTCTATATTCAGACTCAATTCCTTTAGGAACTGGTTCGTCCCAATCGTATTTTTGTTTCCATAGTTTTTGGACAATGATCTTCATCTGAAGGGTGAAAGGTCCAACGAAACCGAAAACATCAAATATTGAAGAAAAGCGACTGACAATTACTCGCTTGGTGACCTTTTTGGCTGGCTTCAGTAAGGATTCCATCACTTTGATTCCAAAGGTGTCCCTTCTAGTGTCCCATACCAATCCTAAAGTTGTGGAGATTCCAGCCTCTAGTTTCTCTTCATCGTCAAAACTAATCAGAGAATTGGTCATTCGCTGCTCTGGTGAGAGGGATTCTAAGACATGTTGAGAATTGGATGAGAACTTCCGTAATTGCCATCCACCTTCCGACAGGATCTTGATAGAATTATGGCAGAGTTCCTGTACTTGATCCTCATCAGAACCACCAAAGAGAAAATCATCTACGTACATATTTTCTCTGATCTCATTCACTTCATCCGAATAACTCTGAGAATACTTATCTAGATGATGTCTCATTGTTTGTATAGCAAGATAAGGTGAAGAGGTTACTCCAAACATTAAAGTAACCATTGCATATATCTTTGGTGAAATTGTTGTATCGCCTCCTCTCCAAAGATAAAGCTGATACCTCCAATGAGCTGGGGCCAGATTGGTCATGCAAAACATCTTGGTAACGTCGCCTGCCACAGCAAAGCGGTTTATTCTGAATCGAAGAAGGATCTGACATAGATCTGGCTGGAGCTTTGGGCCAGGTAATAGAGCTTCATTTAGAGATGAGTCTTCAGGGCTTGCTTTATGTGAAGCGTTGAAAACAACACGAAGTGCTGTGGAAACAGAGTCCTTTATAACAGGGTGATGAGGCAAGAACATGTGTTCCTGGTTAAGAGCCCATTTAACTTCATCTTCTGATAACTCCTTAGCAAAGCCTCTCTTGACATAGTCATCCATAGCCTCATTGTACATTTTCATTTTTTCTGGAGATCTCAACAATTGACGTTCAGTCCTCAACATTATTTTCAGGACTACATCCATGTTATCTTTCAGAGGTAATGATTCTTCTCTAAAAGGTAAGGCCACTTCATAGTGTCCACTGCAATGATCAAAAAACACGCTTTCCTTGAATTTCTGAATAGCCATCTCATCTTCATTTGAGGTGGTACATTCCTGAGTTCCTAGTCCCCAAGATTCCAGAGTCATATGTCTCTCTAACTGTTTATCCAAATTAATGGTGTCCTCTTCTAGGTGTATATTGCCTTCTTTCTTGGCAAAACTAGTAGGATCCTTCCCAGCATCTTCTGTATCCAGGATTCGAATCTTGGGCGTTAATATTAAACAGGAATTTACTTGATTTGTTTTCAGTGAAGATGTATTTCTGTATGAACCACCAATGGTATAGCCAAAGGGTGTTGACAAAATGCAAGGGCCATCCTTGTCTAAGTGGGCCACAACCCTCATACTGGAGACAACATGACATGCTCCAAGTAGCACATGAATACGTACAGACTGGTCTAGAGGTGCACGTGCTAAGGGATACTGTTCACAAACAGTTGCCAAATTGGGATGGAGATGTACAGGAGTAACAGGATCACAGATATCACCATCTCGTATGATAGCGTCAATATGAATAGTTGTCTTGAAGGAAGAAGATTGAAGTTCTTGCAATGGAGTAAGATCAAATGTGGTTGCCTCGTGAAGTTCAGTCTTCAAACCACCAAATCCTGCCACCACTAATGGAGACATTTTAGAAACCGGAAGATGTAATGTATCCACTATATCCTTAGTGATAAAACTCTTTTCTGAAAAACTATCCATACCAATATTAACGATACACGTTTTTTCTTTGTAGGTAATCTTAGCTTGTAGAACAGGGAGAGCCGCACAAGCATCATCTGGAGATGTAGGTCTTGCCACTAAAACTGAAGGTAAGGATACTTGATTTGGTGATGTGACATTTGCTCTTGGCGTTGGTTGTTTGGCAGGAAGACCTCTGCTTGGAGTAGACAGGTACCCATCATGTAATAATTCATGGTGTCGTTGCGAACAGATTGGACAAGTTTTTCCACAACTGTGTTTAGGTCCCCCAAATGGTTCTAGACAGGAACGGCATATACGGGCTGTGAACACGTGAATTAGTCTATCTTTTTGGTCCAACGAAGAAAACTGGCTACAAGTGTCCAGAGCATGGGCCTTTGCACAGAAAGAACATCCCGATAGAGGCAATGTGTTCGGGGAGCTGACTTTCTTTTTAGACGTGATGGCAAGAGATTGGGCAGATCCCATGTGTCGCTTGCTGTTCTGTCTTCTTTGTGCTTTTTCATTGATCTGCTTGAAAGGCAATTTGTCAATGTTAGAAGATGCTTCAAGTAGTTCTGTTTCAACCTGTAGGAAATCAAGCAGATCTCTCATGGAAGCACAGGCGTCATCATTTACATGCGATTTTAAATGTCTTTCCCATGACATCCTTAATGTCCTGGTGAATTTGGGGACCACCAGTCCAACCAACACTGTCTCCATGTCTGCTTTTAGGGTTGATAGGTTCGTGGATCTGGTCTCCATTTGTTCAAGACATTTGCGATATGATGTGGCGTCGTCCTTTAGTTCTGGTATTTTGACTATTGACTCTACTTCATGGTGAATAAGTAGCCGAGGTTTCCCAAAACGTTTCCGTACAAGATTGTAGGCAGTTGTATAGTTTTTACCAATAATGTCGAAGTTTGTCAATGTGGACGCCGCAGTTCCTTTCAATGACTCTTTAAGGGCTTTCAACTTGCCTTGGTCGTGCACATCTGCGTTAAAATGTACCAGTTGATCAAATTCAGATATCCACGAAGCAAAGTCTAGTACATCACCATAATAGGAGGGAACCTTGATCGACGATGATAAAAAGGATTGACGTTTTCTTTGTTCTTCTTTCTTCTGTAAGGAACGAATCCTTAATTTTGCTTGGCGATGAGCTTCGTCGAAGTCCTTCTCCAATATGCTAGTTTGTTGTAACTGCCGCTCTCTCTTCATGGAGTAATCTTGTGGAAAGATACACTGTTCGACAAATGTAATCAGCTTTCCAACGTTAACTTGGGCCTTTTCATCTGCCAAGTCTAGATTTGATTCTATAGAATCTTCCTGCAGCTCCTTTTCAAGGCGCTTTAAAGCTGCATGGGCGTTGCTAACATACTGTTCGTACCGCCTATCTATGACTTGAGGGTCCATAGAAATGTCAGACTCATGTCTGGATGAAGATGGAGAACTTGGATGAGATCTACTTTGTTGCGCTGACAACGTTTTCAGTAGTTCCACCATGTCTTCTCTTTGTCTACTTTGTTCTTCCCTCAGTTGCTCTATGCAGGATATCATTTGCTTAAATTCCGGAGATAAATCTGGATTTAATTTTAATTGATGATCTTCCTCAAGCTGTTCTTCGCCTGGCTCTTCTTCCTCTATATTGGCAGGAGGAGTGGCCTGTCGAAGGGGTGGGTCCTGGGGGTCTAAAGACTGTCTGTCTGCCTCAGATGTTGCCCTGGCCTTTTCACTCAAAATCCTTGCCTTTATTCTCCTTAGTTCCTGATCAGGGTCAGGGTGCTTTAGGATAATATCAAATAGGTATTGGCGTAACGTATTGTAATTGGCTCTAGAGGATGACACTACGTTCAAGTTCAAATCACAAAGTTCTTGAATAATTTGCTCTTCAGAGTACTTTTTCAATATTGAATCTGCAGTCCGTTCAGCAAGATTCTGTTCCATTGCTCCACAGACTTGTTGTTCCATACTACTGATGATTTACAATTCACAGCACACTGTGACTGATAACACAAATGACATATGATTAAAATAAATCTGCGACCAAGAATTGACCAGGTTCTTAAGAGCAGACTCGGATGAATTCACAAATCCACAAACAAATGTTTTAAACTGTAATGGCAAATTTAATTATTATTAATCAACAGCTACAAAGACTGTAACAATACTCTCACAATTCAACGTTAATAATGACTACTTGTATAATAAAATGTCACAAATCTTAATAAAGTTCTACTGGCAAACGACGATGACGACGATAACAACGTTCAACGACGACAACGAAGGTGAGTAGAATGCACAACATGCGGTTAATTATGAAGATTCGTATCGACAGGTAGGTACAGGTAAGTAGTCAACAAGATAAATGGTGGTGTTGGTGTAAGACAAAAGTGGTTTCAATCTGAAATGAATAATAATGGACATTTTCAAATGACGTGAAGAATGGTATCGTTGCTCTAAACAAAACTATTACTGCAGTAATTTACAATCTAAATTGTACATAATCGTGAAAACAATCACTAATTAACATCACAATATGCATAATAAAGTACAATACTCTTACCATATGATGCCTAAAGATTAAAAGAATTCACCACAGTGAAATTATGGTCAAAATTGCCAATACTAACAAGCCAACAGTGAGGCTGATGTCCCCCGCCGAAATCCCCAAATAAATAGATGACACATATTAATTAATCGCACATCTATTTTTTTCCAAAGTATCAAGCAATCAAACTGATTAAGAACTATACACTAAGTTTCATCACTCTCTATTAGATAGAATCAAAGTTATCTTGTCCCAAAGCAGGAAATTGCTTATCTCTGCTTAGCTTTAGCTCGATATGTTAATCATTGAACTCAGTCAAGACGAACATCTACATCAAGTTTAAACATCCTACCTCAATTAGAAGAAGAGTTGTTGAACTCAGTCAAGACGAACATCTACATCAAGTTTAAACATTCTACCTCAATTAGAAGAAGAGTTTGACCAATCAAAATGCTTATTGCTCGTTAGCCTAAGCAGAAAATTCTCATCATCGAACTTAGTCAAGGTATTGATGTAATGAAACTATACACCAAGTTTCATCACTCTCACTTAATTAGAACTAAAGTTTTCGTGTTCCAAAGCATCAACAAATCAAATTGCTTATCTCTGCTTACCCTAAGCAGAAAATGCTGATCTTCGCACTCCATCAAGGCATTGACCTCATAAACCCCTACACCAAGTTTGAACATTCTAGCTCAATTAGAAGGAGGGTTATTGTTTTCCAAAGTCTCGGCCAATCAAATTGCTTATCGCTCTGCTTACCCTGAGCAGAAAATGCTCATCATCGAACTTAGTCAAGGTATTGATGTAATGAAACTATACACCAAGTTTCATCACTCTCACTTAATTGGAACTAAAGTTATCGTGTCCCAAAGCATCAACCAATCAAATTGTTTATCTTTGCTTACCCTAACAGGGTATGAAACAAGGCATTGACCTAATCAACACATACACCAAGTTTGAACATTCTAGCTCAATTAGGAAGAGAGTTATCGTGCCCCAAAGTATCAACCAATCAAATTGCTTATCTCTGCTTACCCTAAGCGGAAAATGCTCATCTTCGAACTCCATCAAGGCATTGACCTAATAAACACATACACCAAGTTTGAACATTCTAACTCAATTAAAAGTTATCGTGTCCCAAAGCATCAACCAATCAAATTGCTTATCTCTGCTTACCCTAAGCGGAAAATGCTCATCTTCGAACTCCATCAAGGCATTGACCTAATCAACACATACACCAAGTTCGAACATTCTAGCCCAATTAGGAAGAGAGTTATCGTGTCCCAAAGCATCAACCAATCAAATTGCTTATCTCTGCTTACCCTAAGCGGAAAATGCTCATCTTCGAACTCCATCAAGGCATTGACCTAATAAACACATACACCAAATTTGAACATTCTAGCTCAATTAGGAAGAGAGTTATTGTGTCCCAAAAAGTGTGACGGACAGACAGACGGACAGACCGACGGACAGACAGACAGACAGACAGACAGACAGACGGACGAACCCATTTTAATAGTCCCCTGCTTTCTTCGAAAGGCGGGGGACAATAAAATAAACACAGCAAAACAAGCATGGTTTTACAAAAAATGGAGGGAGAAGGAAATGAACAGTGATTGGCTAGAAAAGTCAAGCATGCCGCTATATTATTGGTCGAACCTAAGCGGCCTACGGACAGTTCGCCCACATCTAGTTTTAGTTAAAACGTCCACACTCATTTCGTCCGATGGCGGCACGTCATTACATAGGGTACACAAGCTAAAAACGTGATTTTCCGTACAGTCAGGGACCATAATTCAGGAAGTTACGATCCGATATGTGGGAATATTGAAAGGAACCGAGATCTTTGGGTTACAAACTTACATGTTAAGTTTCATCAAAACCAGAAGAAAATTGTGGCCTCTAGAGAGTCCAAAACCTTGATATATCCTATTTTTACGCTACTTGAGTACGAGGGGCGGCCATTTTGTCTGTCAGTTTTGGTCCGATTTTTACGAAATTTGAACTCAACCATCGTTATAGGGTGTAACGGTTTTTTTTTTAAATCGGATAAAAACCATGACCTCTATAGGGTCCACAGGCTAAAAACGCGATTTTTCGTACAATCAGGGGCCATAATCCATGAAGTTACAGTCCGATACATGCCAATATTGAAAGGAACCAAGATCCTAGGGAGATAAACCTATATTTCAAGTTTCGTTGAAATCAGATAAGAATTGTGATCTGAAGAGTGTCCACAAACAATTGTGGACGGACGTCCGGACGGACAGGGGCTTTGACAATATACGTCCACATGAAAATGTGGGCGTAAAAAACGTAGTTTTTCATACAATCAAGGGCCATAATTCAGAGAGTAATATAAACAAAGTTTCATCAAAGTGTAACGGTGATCTATTTTTAATCGGGGCTGGGGCCATTACATTGCCAATGTAATTAATTACATTACCATTACTTTTTAAATGTAATCATTACAATTACTTTCTCATTTTTAGCAATGTAATTAATTACCATTACCCATTACATTGAAAGTAATTAATTACCATTACCCATTACTTTATGACTATATAAATATAAAACATTTTTCATAGAAATTAAAAAGACAACCTTATTTTTCTGCCATGAAGCGCCTACAAAATCAAACTCAAAATAATCCTCGATTCACTGAATAGATATTTGTTTATGAATTGTGATTTCTAGCAACTATCACATCAAGGCAAATTTTATAGTGATGGGCAGTGCTGACAAAAACTGACATTTTCACTGTATGACTTGAAAAATTAATCAAAAGTATAG
Organism: Patella vulgata; assembly: GCF_932274485.2. NCBI lineage: Eukaryota > Metazoa > Mollusca > Gastropoda > Patellidae > Patella > Patella vulgata. Next base: position 30,101,522 of record NC_065887.2, read on the forward strand.
TTAATTAACTGTATTTTCTTTTAAGTAATTTTTAAAAAATTTTAAACATGCATTATGCAAGAGCTAATTCTGCCTATCGCAGGTCTTTCTTTAGGCCTGAAATCTTATCTAAATTATTAATTAGACATTAATTAACTTATCCAGACCATAATCAACTCTCGATGTCAAGGCTAGCCTTCGATATCGACTGGATTAGAATCCTATATGCTGCAAACGCTTAATGATAATCAAATCAAAACAATGGATAATCGAGTCTATGCTATTTAACGTACTAACTTTAGTAATGTTAAACGAGACAAGGCGAAAATTTACAAAGCTGATATCTCGGTTCATAGTGGACCAATTTGACTGAAATTTTCAACAAATTACCTTTACATTATCTAGTTTTTAACTATTATAGTGAGAACTGTCAGCTCTTTATCTAATCTCCCATAATGTATCTTTAATCAATACAAATAGTTTGTCTATAATATATTGTATAATAACTGGTAAATTATATCATAGTTTTAAGTAACCAAAAATGATGAGATACTTGAAGGTCATTTTTTGGTTTGTCACTTGTTACCTAGAAATTAAGATTAAAGAGTAGTGAGACTATTTATTGTCTTTTAATCTAACTGACTGATTGATTGATTGAGTGATTGGCTGCAAATTAGTACTAATCTTTGATTACACATCTTTTCAGAAATCCTCTTTTTATGTTACGTGTCTTAAAAAAGGGTCCTACATAAAAAGTAATAAAAGAAAATGTTTAAACATACATTATGCAAGAGCTAAATCTGTCTATTACAGGTCTTTCTTTAGGCCTGAAATCATAGGCGTACGAGCCAGGTGCCCCCCAAACTTTCGGGCAGAAGGGTAAAGTGAATTTTTTTTTTTAATTTCATCTACTTGGCAAAATAAAGTGCCCGAAATCTAATAAAACACTAATTTTACGGGCTGGAATAGCAGTAAAACGCATTTGCGGCCGTCAAATATTCCAAAATTTTCTTCGGGGGGTCCATACAAGGTCAGTTCTGCTTCTTCACCTCTCGAAGAAAACCAGCGCCGCTGTCTGTAATCCTGAAATTTTTTCGGGCATTTCTTGTTTTTCTTCCCTAACTGTCATTGAGCCCTAATAAAACACTAATTTTACTTTTCTTTTAATTGAATACCACAAATTTGTACTGAGTTGAATATGGATTAAAACAATTTGTCTGGAGCCACTCTACTTTGTGCGACATTTTTCGAGCATCGATTATTATTTGTGAATGCAGCTGCAACGGTCTGATTGGATGGTTGGAATTCAGAATGGGATTTTGGTTACAAAACCATTGAATACTTTTGGAGTTGCTTACACGGGCTAGAATAGCAGAAAACGCATTTGCGGTGGTTAGATTTTCAAAATTTTCTCCGGAAGGGTGAGGCCCCCCATACCCCGCGACTATTGATTGGTTGTTTGGAATTTGGGTCAGCCAGGTAGGCTATATTGGACCAAATTGAAGTTGCTGTATTCACAGACTCGATTAGCAGGAAAACGCGTATGCGGCTGTTAAATTTTCAAAATTTTCTCCGTGGACTGTAAACGATTGATCTTTTGATTGGAATTAGAGTCAGCCATCTTATTTAGGCTATATTAGACCACTTTGAAGTTGCTTTGTTCACGGGCTGAAATACCAGGAAATTATGTTTGTAGCCGTCAAATATTCAAACAATTTGGGGGGGGGGGTTTACAATACAAGGGGACCTCTGCTTCTTCGCCTCTCGAGGAATATCGGCGCCGCTGTCTGTACACCCGAAATTTTTTCGGGCATTTCGGGTTCTGCCCTCCTAACTGTCATCGAGCCCGTACGCCTATGTCTGAAATGTTATCTAAATTATTAATTAGATATTAATTAACTTATCCAGACCATAATCAACTCTAGATGGCATCGCTAGCCTGCGATCTTAAGTGGATTGTGAGCCGATTTACTGCATAACTTTCCTTCTCAGTTAAACGATTAAATAGATAATCGAGACTATGCTGTTTATTGTACTGACTTTAGTAATGATGACCGAGGCTAAACAGAAATTTCATTTGCTTAGTTTTCGGTTCATAGTGGATCAATTTGAATGAAATTTTCAGCAAATTGCCTTTACGTTATCTAGTTTTTAACTATTATAGTGAGAACTGCCAACTCGTTATCGAATCTCCCATAATGTATCTTTAATGCGTTCTTATTCTTCTTATAATTTGTCAAATCTGATTAAATTTTTTTTTTTTAAATTATAATGAATTGAATTTGTGTCAGATACACTTAATTATTTCTTTGATGCTTTAAAATTTGAGGCTTGTCATATTGGAAATATTTATATGTGCCATAAAATGTAATTGAAAAGTAATTGAAATGTAATAGAACATTACATGATTTTTGGAATGTAATTAATTACATTTCCATTACTTTTGAAATCTTCCATTACTCATTACATGGCCATTACTTAAAAAATGTAATGATTACATTCCATTACCATTACCCCAGCCCTATTTTAAATCGGATAATAAATTATGACTTGTAGAGTGTCCACAAATCAAATAAACACGGTAGTCTGTAGAAGGTCCACAAACTAGAAACATACCAATATTTTAAAGGAACCATGATCTCTTAGATAAAGATAGGTTGCCAGGCAACAAAACATACGCCCACAGCAGCTAAATCGTCCGGGGAGTCAACAAGTGTTGACACATATTTTTACTTTTTTCGGTAATAAAACATTTATAATACACTAAAATCTGATTAAGAGTAACAACTCATGAAGTAATTATCAAAAAACTATTAGAATTTGTTTTGTTTTTATAAAGTTCTGCCCCATGCTAATGTTTAGTATATACAAAACTTTTAATCTCATGGATTTAGCTGTTCAAGTCATAAAAATTCATTGAAAATCAATTCACTTGTTCGTCTCAAGATCTTAAACTGTGTGTATCAATTTGAAGTCAATCAGATGATAACTTTAGCCTGTAGAGTGTCACAAGATTTTTCAAAGTGATCAAGGGCCATAACTTTGGCAGTAATTATCGTTGAAAATCAATAGGATTCTTCGTCTCATGACCTCAAACACTGTGTACAAATTTAAAGTCAATCGGATATTAACTTTAGCCTCTAGAGAGTTCACAAGATTCTTTGAAGAGATCAAGGGCCACAACTCTGGCAGTAATTATCGAAAATCACTGAAAATGAAAAGACTTCTTCCTTCCATGACCTTAAACACTGTGTATCAATTTAAAGTATAAATTTAAAGTCAATCAGATATTAACTTTGGCCTCTAGAGCATCCACAAGATTTTTTTTTAAGTGATCAGGGGCCATAACTCTGGTATTAATTAATGGAAACCGCTGAAAATCAATAGGCTTCTTCGTCTCGTGACCTTAAACACTGTGTATAAATTTAAAGTCAATCGGATATTAACTTTAGCCTATAGATCGTCCACAAGATTTTTCAAAGTGATCAAGGGCCATAACTCTGGCAGTAATTATCGGAAATTGCTGAAAATCGATAGACTTCTTCGTCTCATGACCTTAAACACTGTGTATAAATTTAAAGTCAATCGGATATTACCTTTAGCCTCTAGAGCGTCACAAGATATTTTGAAGTGATCAAGGTCCATAACTCTGGCAGTAATTATCGAAAATCACTGAAAATCAATAGACTTCTTCATCTCATGTCCTTAAACACTGTGTATAAATATAAAGTCAATCGGATATTAACTTTAGCCTCTAGAGCGTCCACAAGATTTTTTTGAAGTGATCAAGGGCCATAACTCTGGCAGTAATTATTGGAAATTGCTGAAAATCAATAGGTTTTTTCATCTCATGGCCTTAAACATTGTATATAAATTTAAAGTCAATCGGATATTAACTTTAGCCTCTAGAGCGTCCACAAGCAATTGTGGACGCTGGACCGACGGACGGGGGCGACAACAATATACGACCACATTTCAATGTGGCCGTATAAAAACCTATATTTAAAGTCTTGTCAAAATCAGATAAAAATTGTGACCTTTAGAGGGTCCACAAACAAATGTGAATGAAAGGATACTATGAGAATGGAAACGGCCACTGCATAAACTTTCTTGTACCCTGAACAGCTGAAGTTATATCTTATTACAAGTACCTTTTGTATAAAATGTTACCACTTGGATAAACTAGAATTAAGTTTTAATGTCCTACTTTTCTGCACCAACCAGTCTAATGAAGACAGTGTGATATTGGGAATATTTGCACCAACAGCCTCCTAATCTTCTGTTCAATTCTAAGGTCATTTTACGAGAAGGCCAACATGTACAAACACGGGACCTTGAATTCTCGTCGCATCCAAACGACTAAGATGCCGTTCCTCCTGCACAACTGACACAGAGCCACCTTGTAATATCCCTGGGAACTTTCTTGGAGAACACCGGGATCTCATGGTAATATTGATCTAGCACATTAAATTTTGAACTACTATGAGTCCAGGGATTAAATAGGAGATAATAAAAATTTTAATCATTTCAAATGATTACTTCATGGATTGTTACTGATGGACAGTGTTTTAATTCCGTGGACTGTTTGGATGACTTAGCTGTTGAGGGCTAATATTTCGTTGCCTGGCAACCTAGCATTCTATGTTTATATGTGCAATACAAAGAGAGAGACATGGGGTTTAACATCCACTTGACACAAACTAGGTCATTTCGGGATTAACATATGGTTTAATTATTTCCATAATTCGCTTGCGCATAGGGGTCTTTAGCCGTGGGAGGAAACCGGAGAAAGCCCACGAGGTTGGACAGGCGACCCTATTCCTTGTCACGTACAACCGGTGATTCGAAACCACGCCAGTTGACTCAATGACAGGTCACGTACATCCGGGGAATCGAAACCATGCCAGTTCACTCAATGACAGACTGTATGATACAGCGCGCACGGGCTAACCATTCAGCCATCCAACCCCCCCTGTGCAATTACAAGGTAGAAATAATTTGTCTTCAACAGCGATACGCGATCCTGCCTACTTTTTTTTTCCATTTCAAAATGTTATGGCAGGATTCTTTTCTATGCACGCCAATGATGGATCAGGTTTTTTTGTTCATCCAAACAATAAGACACATTCCCGCTGGATAATATTGAAAATATCGGGGCTACACCAGGATTTAACCCTGGGGTATACTAGTCAAGAATCCAGCTCTCAGAAGCATTGACTAAAGTACATTCATCTCCGACTGTACACACCCTGTCAAACTGAGATGGCAATACATGACTTTTTTTACCATCTAAATGTGATGATCGGAGAATTACTACACATGAATATTTTTATGGCAAGTGTTCAATTATTGCAGTGATGTGAAGCCAGAAATGAAATGGGGTTTAAGTTCCTACTTTTATGCACTGACTGGGATAATGAAGACGGGCATCATGCAGTGTTGTACGAGGGGGAATTTCAAATTCCAACTGTGAAGGAACATGCACGAGGAACCCGAGGAATCTAGTTTTTTGTGCAACCTGTAACTGTTCCTTGCCAGACCATTTGTCCTGCACCACCGCCAAAGGGTAACAACGCCATTCCCGGGAGCAAACCCGAGATCAGGTTAGTGAGCCAGCGCCTTACTTTACTGAGTCTGCCCTAACTGTATGTGATTTGGTTAAAAATAATTGGACACAGCTTATTTTCAATTTTTTTAATTGTTTTGATAACATTAGTTAGATCAATCCCTCATCTTCATTTTCTGTCGTGCAAGCTTCTTCTTGGAAACCTTTCTTTTGGAGGGTTCATCTTCTCCAGCTGGCTTGGGAACCATTTCTTCTTTTTCAGTGAGAATGAGCTCAATATGACAGGGTGTACTCATGAAGGGATTAATTCTACCGTGGGCTCTGTAGAGTCGTCTTCGGATTTTAGGGGCCATGTTGATCTGCATGTGAGTAATAGCGAGATGATCGGTGTCCAGTCCTTTAAACTCTGCATTACTTTCAGCATTCTTCAACAACTGAAGAAGGAAATCAGCACTTTTCTTTGGCCATCGACCCTGGGTAGATTTAAAGTTTTTGGCCTGAGCGTGATTACTAACAGCGCCATTAAATCTGTTGAAAGGAACTATTTCTTTTTTCTCCATTACATTTTTCAAGTAACGTAATGCTCTTCTTAATGGCATTCCTGAAAATAGATCATCAGAAATTTTTGGTCAACATTGATTTTAAAAAGAAGATTTAGATTGAATTCAGTATCTGTTGGTGACGCTTGGAATCAGATCATGACTAATAATAGCCATTTTGCATGCACAGTAACCATCCAGGTTAGAGCCAAAGTTCTTCCTAAGCAAAGATAGAATATAATAAATTTAACTTGCACACTGTATTCTGTATGTATCAGTAAGGTTTGTAATTAATTTTAGCCTACCCAATAATAGGTCGTCATGATTAATTAATTAGCCTAATCAAACAATCAGCTGTTTATTAGGAGTGATTAGTTAGATGTGATCTTAATGATATGCTATTTGGTTGTCTTCTTTCTTATTGACTAGTCAGTCAGAAATAATTCTGACATTAATCAAGCAGTTTAGTTCACTCACAGTTACTCTGCATTACACACGCATGAACCATATACATTGACTAATAGTAATCTATACACATACGTCCTGTTTTGGACTTCATTCAACAGGTCTGCCTCGCAACAGTTTGACTGCTCTGATAATCAGGACAGATTATGTACTTTAATTTTAGTAGGGTATAGCGTAAATTAAATATATACCAACATTTTTTAAAGAAAAGTGGGATACTAGTTTTCGCTCAGTGAATGGAGTTTTAAGTTTAAAACTCAAACTATCGTCAGATAGAAGTACATAATATCCTCCCATATCTTGAGATATGAGACACATTGTATTTGTACCTTTCTGCAGCAAGCCCTGGCAATTCCCCTCTCCATGTCAGTTCATCAAAATTTGTATTCACTATTTGAATATTTTAAAACTTCACAATGAGAAATTGAGTGGCCTATTTACTATGTGGCGTGATGAATGCAACATTCTTGTGAAATGGTTGGATTCTGGAAACTCTGCAATTCAAAAACCCAGAAACAGCCATAGCAATAAGCATTCGTATTCGGTTTACATGTATGGCAGTAAGGCAATGGGGTGGGAGAGAGAGAGCGAGATGGTGTTTAAGTCCACTCGACATAAACTAGATCTTTTCAGGATTAACATAAGGTTCAATTTTATTTCTAATTCTTGCACGTTGGGGTATTTCTAGTAGTGGGGGAAAACCAGAGACCAGGAGAAAATCCACAAAAATCCAAGAGGTTGGACAGATGACGCTACTCGACTCAATGACAGATCTTATGATACAACGCATACACACACACACCATTCAGCTGCTATTTTTATGGGCTGGAATATGGTGCATTGGTGGTTGAATTTATTCAGAATATCAATTCTGATATTGATACCCAAATGAAAGGATCAACACATTCCATAAAACAGTCAGAGATACAGCGACAAAACAGATGATAATGTCAGAAAGTTTTGACCGAAGTAAAAATAATAAATAGATTCTTATGCGTTTATTTCACATTTGTTGTATGACTGAGTTAGTAAAAATGACGTTGGGGCTGGGCTACGGCTTCTGATACAACTACTTTTTATTACCTTTAATGGTATTGGCGGTTTCCCGCATGTTCTTGAAACTTGTACGGAGATAGGATCCTCGTGCTTTCGCACATTTTGAAGGATTATCGGGTTCTGAAGAGTATCTAACCATGACGAAGGCTCACTGCACGTGTATCCTTCTCAAAAGATGGCGACGGAAAGGAAGGAGACAAGGCGCGTGCGCAAGTTAACGGATACGTGAAGAGTTGTCTACCTCGATTATTAATCGCTTAACGGGCACCTGTTTCCGGTAGTGTTGCCAAAGACAACAATAATGGCGTCGTCGGAGGTGGCTGTTCCGACTGTTAGTCTTCATGAGTACAATTTAGCTGAACAAGAACTCCAAGATCGTATTTTTCAGATATATGGCACTCGGCAGAATGAAATCGATTTGTTCAGGTATTTTATTTGGGTTATTTTACGCCATCTAAGTTTCTTATGTTTTTTCCTAGTTTTTTTTTGCTATGTCTCAAGTCATTTTTTTAACGTATGTGAACGTCATCAAGCAAAACGTGACGTATGATATGATATGACGTCACAGTTTGCAAAGATGGCGCTGATTTGTAACTACAAATTTTAAAAAAATTTAATAATAATAAGTTAATCAATAATGATTATAATTTTTGTAGAATCGAATAATTCTTTCCTTCATATGTATTTTTGTTTGGAAAATGGGTCAGGATTAAACTTTACTAATACTAGTGAAGCTAATAACTGTTTCAGGCTCTATCTATTCTAAACATAACTGTTTCATTTCACTAGGCTCTAGGCCTAGCTCAGTAGCTGTCGAGACTCTAGTGTCTCTAGGCTATCTATCACTCAGTATCACTAGTCAATCTCGACTCACAGAGACCACAGAGAAGTTTACTGTTCGTTTTTCTCTCTCAGGGGAATCACGTCGGCCATTAATCAGTCTGAATTCAGCTCGTAAGCTCGTCTCCCAGTCTGCAGTTTTGCTCCTGATTGGCTGAATTTGTTCGATGAATGAAATGCTCTGATTTGTCGACAATTAGGCATCGGTTCGTCGCATGAGTTACATATTAATGATCCTAGGAACATTTTCCACATCTTGACATCAAAAATTAATTCTAAAAACAGTCGATTTGATGATTTACAAGGAACTATTTTTAGGGCGCAATGATTTGGCGATATGAGCTTAAAATATGCAAAATTTCTGAAGAAATGTGAGTTTGAGTCACCATCTTGGATCTTTGTGAAGTGACACGTCACATGACATTCAAAATTGCCGACATAGGCTATAATGGCTGGCGCGATTCCCCAGAGAGAGGAATGGTAAACTTCCCCCTAGTCCCTGGGAGCTGAGATTGTCAGTAGTATCACACTTTGCGTTATATATCAATCATTCAGAAATATAAGGCACGTAATAAATTAAAACATCTGCGAAATTCTTAACACTTTCAAAGCCATGTAGGCCTTTTGAGAGGGGTTCACTAGTCCGCTGCTATAAAAAATGCTATAAATATGGGTATAAAAAAAACCCAGCCAGTATGGTGGCTGATTGGTATCACCCTTCATAAGGCGACATCACAACATTTTAACCTGACATCACAACATTTTAATCCGACAATACGACATTTTTACCCAACACCACAACATTAAAATGTCACGTAAAAATGTTGTATTGTCCTGTTAAAATGTCATGATGTCGGTTGTCGGCCATCTTCCTCTCAATATACAGTTTGATTATGTAGACTGATCCTGGTGTTGGTCAAGTAATTTCCCTGGGATTTTGCAGTGTGGTTTCTCCCTTTCCGTAGTGCAGGACAAAGGGCCTGGCTAAGAACAGTGTCTAGTTATGTAGATGGGACGAAAACACAACCCCTGTAAAATGAGTTGGTAAGAGTAAATCAAAGGTGTACAATAAAACTATAGCTGTTATCTGATAGACGTCAACCTTTTTTTCAGAAAATTCTTGCATGTCTGCATTGTTAGGGACTGAAACAGTTAGTTATAGGCTAGTGCAGAAGTTATAATCTTTTAAGTTAGGATAATTGTCTATACTGTGTATCATTAATGAGGCTCTGATACTGTCATAACAATAACAATAGTTGATGCTGAAGGTCTTTATGTTCTTACGTCATTAGTCAAAACTATAAAAAGTTAAAGCAGTCAAGAAGATTTTACTATCAGGAAAATCTGGAAACATGGATTTAGGAAACATGGATTATTTTAATCCAGCTCTTCTTTTGGAAGGGGTTGTTATGTATAAATCTGTTGCTGTAGGAACCCCACCAAGGTATGTTGATAAAAGCATTGTTTAAGTGGGTCCACACACTGGAAAATAGAGTATTAAAGGCACAACATGTAAGAATTTAAGTTCCAAAACCATTCTCAATCAATTAATCATCTTGTCAAAAATATATTAGACTCAAGGACAAACAATGAGTTTTATTTGTTATAAAGTAGAATGCTACATATGGGTAATGTTTCCTGCAGGTGGTGAAAATATGCATGAATGTTACAAGGTAAGAAAATAGTATACTGCCTAATAGCACATTGCTAGGCTTCATTTGTCAAGCTTTAGCAAAAATTTTCTTTTATCAATTTATTAAAGTAATATTTTACTTGCCTGTATTAATCTAATAATTAATATATGGTTTTATTTTTCTACTCATCTTTTTAAAGACCATCACTTGCCGACCAACAGAAGATTGGTTTCTTTAGTTTGGATCGTGGATCACAAACTGATGTTACCGAGGTTCTTGACTTGAAGGAAATGACAGAGGTCATTCAAATCTTGCTTCAGGTAGGCTTTTTATATATGCCTAAATTTTAATGTCACCCCATCCATTTGTCCACAGTTTTGTGTTTACATGCTTGAAACAACAATTACCACAAGATCTTTCTGAAATCTTAGTAGATTGTTCAGCTTTCTAAAAATTCGTCCCTATGATTTTTGTCAACTGTGGGGACATTCCTCATTATGAAACATTGTTAATATATGAAGACTACAATTATCATTTGATCTTTCTGAAATTTTATTAAGTAGTTGCTTGCTCCCTATGTCAGAAACAATGTGTGGAAGAGTAGGAACTAGGAATGTATCCTACATGTACTGGTTTTTAAAAAAGTTGTATTTACATTCATCCAACATTAAAATGACATTAATTTACACTTATCATTGACTTTTATTGTATATTTTACAGGATGTAGAGACATTAAGAAAAGATATAAATGTTACAAAACATGTGATGCAGGCAGATTATGAATCAAAACTACAAGAAAAATCTCTTGATCTGTAAGTGCTTTTATTGTTCAATATTATTATTTATTTATACACCATTATAATCATTAAAAGCATACAGTAGCTGGCAACAAAATGAAATTGGCCATTTTTTTAAACAGAAAATCATCAGACCTAACAAGATATCCGAGCAAACAAATATGAAACTTTTTCAATTACTCTTTGTTTCAGGTATTGTAGAATTAATGAAAAAGTTGCTGGTTTGGAAAAAATGCACGATGAGGTGGGCATATTTGTCATACCATGGACCTTATATACATGTATATAAGGTCCACGGTCATATTTATATTTTATAGTGATCCTGAAATCTGTGGGAGACTGATTTTAATTAGCTTTCCTCAATAAATTCTGGCAAGAAACATCTTGTGGGCAACATTGTTAACCTGGAAAGTATGAAAGATTATTTCCCCATAGGATTTAGGACTTGATAAGCCTTGAGGGATGAAGCTTAACCTTCTGACAAATCACAAAACGATCTACAAGGATCGAGCAGTATGATGAATGAACATCAGTAGCGAGTATTTCTGAACACAAACACACAGTGCACTACATAGATACATCCCGACGAACATCTTATCTGGAATTAATTGCTCAATAATCTCATATTCAGCTATAAACTTACTTTGTTTACATTTTTGTTCATATCTGGATCTTTGGTTATATTTCAGAGAATTCAGATGATTCGTAAAGCCTATAGGCAGCAGTTGTCAGACGCAATAGCTAGAGTGGCAGTTTTATATAACGTAAGTTTTTGGTTGTCAAAATCAATCAAGGGATTCACTTAAAAATTTTGCCCACTAGTCATTTTAGTCTTCTTTTAACCTATTTTGTTGACTTGAGATAGCAAGATATTTTTTTTTCTAAAGAATGACATTTTTTTTAAGCATTATCCCAAATTTAGATAAAAACTAAAATTTAATTGTATTGGGTTTTAAGGTTAGATTTTTTAAAATTGTAATTTTATGGCTTGTAAATTGAACGTTCACTTGACAGGTCATTTTGATACTAACATGTTACAATTTTATTCTAATAGGCTCCTCCTCACATAGAATTATTGAAATGAAAAATAAGCTTACCATAATATTATGTTGATGACATATTGAGCTAGTTTGTGTTGAGTGGAAGTTAGATTCTTTCACTAAATCCGCATAATGCATGAAACTCGGTAAAATCCATAATGCAAATTTAGTATCTGGAATTTTAACAATTTTTACAGAAAAATTTAGAGAGAAAAATATCTAAAGAGAAGAAGAAGCAGGATAGAGAGAGTGGTAAAATAGATGAAAAATACCGGGATCTTCAGAATCAGATACAGAAAAATGAAGCAGTTATTCACATGTTGCAGCTTCAGTTACAACAGTATCAACAGAATGCTTCTCTATCTGATGATAAAATGGTATAAAAACAATCTGTTCTTGTTTTTTAAATACACGGATAGTGATAGAGCCAATAGATAGATATTGGAGTAGGCAACATATTATAGATTATGCAGAAATATCATATATTTATATTAGACATACATAGTTTGTATTAATATAGTAAATAGAGTATATTTTTTTATATCACACTTTGTGTATTACACATATCAGGGATGGACTGAGAAAAATCGGCGAGTATGGATTGCTCGGGGTCACTTAAAAAAAGTTAATGTTATAACATAATTTAGGGAACCTTTTTAGTCTTGAATTTACATCGTTTTTTGGATGAATCGGTAAGCAAAGCTGTCTCTCCCGTGAAGGTTTCATAATCAGGATATAAGCTTACATACTCTAGAAAGTCAGTGTTTCAAAAACTTTCTCATGTCTCTAGCTCACATCTATCCCTTACATATGTATAGTGGAGAAAATGGTTTTTGTGTATTGATTTATTTAGTTTTATTATTAGATGTATTTACTTACATTGAATTAATAACTGTAGTGTAGATATATGTAGATAACAAATGATATTTATTATAGAGTCAAGGCAGAAATTCCTCATCTGTTGTAATGGTGGTAAAGAGATATTTTATATAACCTATAAATATATATATCTATCTTTAAATTTTACAATAACAGATACAATCTAATTCCTATCTATTTATAATAACAAATGCTGTTTAATTACTTACTCTCTTTACCCACATCCTGATTCCAATATTTCTCTAATTAAAATAAAATTAATATATACAACCAAGTTCCTATCTGTTTCCAATCACAGTCTTATTCCTGTGTCTTATACAACAACACATTGTTCTTTTTTGTCCCTAATCACAATAACAGATTACTACTACTACTTAACCCTCTTTTGTCCCTAATCACAATAACAGATTACTACTACTACTTAACCCTCTTTTGTCTCTAATCACAATAACAGATACTACTACTACTTAACCCTCTTTTGTCTCTAATCACAATAACAGATACAACCTAATTCTTATGTCTCTAATCACAATAACAGATACAACCTAATTCTTATCTGTCTCTAATCAAAATAACAAATCTGTCACTAATCACAGTGACAGATACAGCCTAATTCTTATCTGTCTCTAATCACAATAACAGATACAGCCTAAGTCTAATTCTTATCTGTTGTTAATCACAATAACAGATACAGCCCAAATCTAATTCTGATCACAATAACAGATACTGTATGCCTAATTCCTGTCTGTCTAATTCCAACATTTAATTTTAAATATTACAATAATTTCTAAACTGTGTGCAGTAATCACCTATTATTAGTGAACAGGGATGTAGAGGTCAAAGAAATTACTTTACTTCTAAATATAATATGCTTGCTGTATATTCTGACTTAATCATTAATGTTTGAGATGGAGAAAAGGCTCCAAATTTCTGGTTTGTTTTAAAACATATTGTATAAAGACGAATCTTATCTCTACATCTCTGTAATTAGCCTATATGCAAATACTTCTGTAATTTTCTGCTTTGTCTGATATTACATTTTCTTTTTAATTTGGGGTGATTTCATAATAAGTAAATGAGCTAAACCTCTTTGTTTTATTTGATAAGAATAAAGTATTGATTTGGGTTGATCTGATATTTGTTATTTTGATTATTGATGGAGAATGCTATATATATATATACTATTGATTATGTGTTGCAAAATATTAGGCAGAGGTCAATTTGTTTACTAACTATCTCTCAACACCCGCTTTATCTAAAGATTTCCATATACAATCAGAAGTGCTTTGGTTCAAAAATTATAGTTTACATTGTTTCCTATTGATTTTACCCCATCATCTTTATGTGTCTTAGATAAATAAAGTAATATGATTCTGCAGTCTTAGTCTGTTCTTCATGAAATTTTTTTTTATACTTGGATCTGTCTAATTACATAAGAACAACAGTTTTGGCATTTCAAATTTTTTTTTGCAGTTGAGATAAATGTGGACTTATTGGCTTGTTAAACTTTTAAATTAGTTTATTGTAGAAACTTTATACACTCATTAAAGTAGTATCACAGAATTGTTTGAATTAATGGGTAATTGGATGGAATTATACTTGACACAGGAGTGAGGTCACAACATTGTGAGTTTTATGTGGGTTTTCCATTTTCCCATACTGTTAAAGAGAATTACTGATTTGAAATATTGAAATGAATTATTTTGTATCTCTCTTTCTTTTCTCTGAACAGTTAGAAGAGTCACTGGGTTCTCTTTCACCTGAAATAAATCATGAAGCTGAAGAATTACGAGAACAATTAGAAAATACGGAGAAGAAATTAAAACGATCCGAAGATCAGGTCAACAAAAGAAGTGAAGAAGTTTTCAAACAAGGTAAAATATTGAAATGTTAATTGTTAACTTTGTGAATATGATTGTATTTTATCACAAGTATGATTTTGTTTATTTTTGAGAAATTAGAAAGGACAACGAACAGTGAGCTAGGTTTGTAAACAAACAGTCAGGCATGCCGGCATGTCTATTAAAGAATAGCTTTGATGGCCAAAGGAGGAGGAGGGGCATTTGAGAGAATCTTGATCACTCCAAGGCTATCGTCTAAATTTGAAACAATCTAGATCACTCCAAAAACAATGATCTGCATATTTAAATCAATACATATTACGTCAAATCAAACATTTTCAAACAATATAGATCTCTCCAAAACAAACATATGTACGATTGTATGTAATCATTTACTCTCAGATGCATATGGTTAAAAGGTAACCAAAGGTGTGCTAAAATTTCAAATTGATCAATATTTCTATTTGTATTAATCAGCTAAAGAGATAGCTGCTATGAAAGAACAACTACAGAGAGAGAAGAATCTGGTCATGCAGGTTAGAAATAGGAATTAATTATTTTTTATAAGAACCATCACGATAAAAACCCCTGATTCTCCAGTAGAAATTGACAGACTCGTAACTTTTGTGGAAGAGAATGATATATATTATTTTGCAACTCAAAATTCTATCTTGACATCCAAACATTTCGAAACAATTTCCTATTCTTTTAGAAAATAATAAATCTTGTAGTAGAAGTCTGCGATAAGATGAATACTTTGTAATTTAAATTTGAATAAAATAATTATGTAATGAAAACAATTCAAAGCTGACAAGATGGTATAACATTTTATTTAAGATTTTATTTTTCTGTCCTATATTTTCCAGTTACAAAATGACAAGTTAGAAATGAAGCAATCTATGGAGAATGATAAAGCATCAACTAAAAGAACAGTAAGTTTTGTTGTGTGCTTTTCAGTCTATAATGGTAATGATGATATATTTTAATTAGTGTCTGTCCAGGAACCGTGTCTGGTCGTTCGAATGGGTTACAAAAAACTCCTGTGTATTTATTGGTGTGCACTTAAAAGAAACCTTGGCAGTTGGCATTCGATATAAGAGTAGGCTGTAGCACCACTGTCTGGGCAAAAATTTCCCTCATAGCACACTGCATTAATTGCATCTTATCTTAATTAGCCCAGATCTTTTCATTTCAGTTGATAAAAAGGTGATTTTCATTCCACCAATAATTTATAAGTATTATAGACCTAATAGATGAAACATAAATGAAATGTATAGAACTAATAGATGAAACATACATGAAATGTATAGAACTAATAGATGAAACATAAATGAAATGTATAGAACTAATAGATGAAACATAAATGAAATGTAGATATATAATATGTTAAAGATACATTAGTTAAGAGTTTAATGAGTTGGTCATTCTTGCTATAAAAATTCAAAAATAGATGATGGAAAAAGAAAATATTGAAAATTCTGGACGAAGTTGGCACTGTTGGAAGTTTGGACTAGAAATATGTATCAACTGTCTCCACACTGTCTCCGAGAATTGCCGATCGTTTGATTGACAGACAATGACTCCACCCACATATTCTCAAGTAACATTCCCAATGGCTACAGTACTGTCGATTGGCAGGCTTTTTCATTGGCAGTCTCCGTTAGTGATGTCAGTGATTAACAGTAAACGTTACCTTAGTCAGCCATTTATTGATTTAATTATTAAATGGACGACTGTTTAAATCCAAGCTGTATCCAAGCCATCCGAGGGTCTACTGAGTTGATTTTGAGCTTTTCATGTAAATAAAGGTCTAATTAATTTCTATGACATGTGAAGCCTAAAGAAAGACTTGCAATGGGCAGATTTAGCTCTTAACTAATGTATCTTTATCTATATTTAATAGAGCATATATCTACATGGCCAACTAAAAAGTAGTTATAGATTATCATTAATAATTGTAGCACTTAAATAAAAACACGTCAGACAGCCTAAATTTTGTGTTGATCTGATGTGTTATTTTGATTAGTTACGGGTGGTTCTATCTGTGGACCTAAAATTTAAAATGTAGGTAGACTAGCTTAGTAAAAAATTTAATTTTTTTTATCAAACCACCAATTTTAATTTGAGCCAAGTGAAAGAATTTTTGAATATAAAGATCATTGTTAGTTATAATTTTATTTCAGGATGAGGAAGAGGTTATTTATTTTTTCATACTCTCAACACACTTTAATTTGATTATTCTCAGCACTTAGTTTGTGCTGTGTTTAATCTCACTTCAAATTTTGTTCTATCACAATATAATAATCACTATGTCTGTTTATTAATTACTCTCACTAATTTACACAGGGCTCAACTTTTCAGTTAAAACTCCAGGAATACATACATCATCAAGTTTATTTAATTGGACCCTATGGTGAAACAAATTTTCAGAAAAATGTAATACATAATAGGTGAAAGTCTGTATTTCAGGCTTTATGGAAATTAGGTGAAAGTCTGTATTTCAGGCTTTATGGAAATTTTATTCCATTTGACAAGGAAAGACCAAAATTCTAAATTTTCAGACTGATTCAACTGAAAAGTTTTATAAACAAGAGCCCTTTTCCATTCCCATGATATATTCACCTGTCTGTGCGATTTCTTTGATTTTATGTGTGCGTGTGGCTGCATTAACTATATTATCTGTGAGTCCATCTTCTTTGAATTTTAGTGAATGATTCTCATCAATCCCCACACAATCAGCATTACAGACTCTGCATACTTTGTTGACAATTTTCTTGTAATGTTGAACATTTCAGAGAATGTGTATTTAGGTCCCTCTATATATTCACTCTCACCAGTTGCAAGGAAATAACAAGTTGATAGTTTTATGTTTTGTTATTATTTAACCTTGAAATAAATAATCCCAAATGTAATTGGATAATTTATGTTTCAGAATAACTTGTTTTCAGTTTGTATTGCACTATATAAACTTATTTTCAGTTTGAATCTTACAATTGATTGCACTATATAACCCTGTGCTCATTATAATCTCAATGTTTGAAAATTGGCATGATTTGTGTGTGAATTAATTGCTGATTTATGAACATTTTTAAAACTCATATTAGTACAGAGATTTCCTCAGATGAACACACAACCCTTTCATAATCTTCCAGGGATAATTTGGCTTATTCTTTTATTTTCCTTATATGATGGTATTGATGGATTGATATCCACTGACTATATCATACAAAACCACTTTCTTTGCTAAGAAGATCATTGTTTGAATGACTAATCATATGATTTGTTACATCCAAAGGCATACATATATTATTTCAAAAAAGTTTTAATAGAAAAATTAATGCCTGTTCTACGATAAGTGAGATGTTAAATAAGTCGAATTGGCAACATGGTCATTCGTTGGCTTTCTCTTTGTTTGAACAGTGTTCTATAGCAGACAATAGGCCATATGGGTTTAAAGATTATCACAAAATACATGCAATTTATACACTAATATTTAAATGGTAGACCGATAACAAAGGACAGAAAGTCTTATGATCCTCCCTGAAGTTATTATTATATTAATTGATCTATTTGTTGCTAAAAGTACAGTCTTATATATCTGGTGGTTACTTTTATCTAGGCTGATAGACAGAAAAAGGAAATGGAGAAATTATTGGAAGAAAAATTAAGAATAGCCAAAGAAGAGGTAAGAAATTTTCAAGATATTGAACTCTAAGGTGATGTAACAATTTTTATATGCCCACAGTTAATGAGGACTATATTGTCAGCACCTTTGTGCGTCCAATTTTTCTTGTGACCACTCTGAAGGTCTGACCTCTTTTCTTTTAAAAAAAAATTGATAGAAACTGTTATTTTGTCATTAGGTAGACCCCTATCAAAGGAGGGGTTGGATGGCTGAATGGTTACCACGTGCACGCTGTATCGTAAGGTCTGTCATTGAGTCAACTAGCGTGGTTTCAATTCCCCAGGTTTTCTCTTGGTCCTCCGGTTTCCTTCTACTGCTAAAGACCCCTACGCACAAACAAATTATTGAAATAAAATTGAACCATGTGTTAGTCCCGAAATGACCTAGTTTGTGTCGAGTGGACATTAAACCCCATTTCTCTCCCTCTCTCTCTGCTAATTTATAAAATATTGTAAACATGATACAGGTCAGATTCTTTTCAGCTCATTATGGTATAAGGAAGAACCCTATCAATTTCAAGACTTTCCTGTCATAAATTTTAAACAAATTTTGTGGAGTTATTCAAGTCACATTTAGACTTTTGAAACTTGTGAAACACAGGACAAACTTCTCGCTGGAATATTTTAAATTAATTATTTGGGTCAAAGTAGAAATACAGTTAAAATTACAGATTTATGTAATCTTGTGAAATGTTATACAGGTCAGAGTTTTCAACAAAATTTTTGAAAACTAAATTTGATTGTTTATTCGGGCATAATTGCATGTTAGCGTGGGACACTACAGAGGTCATAGTGGGTTTTTTTGGGTTTTTTTTAAAAAAAAAACTGGTCCTGATGATGGATTGTTTACTTTTTATTTTTATGTCTAGATTAATTCCGCAGCCGCAAAGGAGGCTAAAGATGCTGAAGCCATGAAAAGTCAAAGAATCACAGAGTTAATGGAGCAAAATAAATTATTAGAGGAACAGTTAATGAAGGTATACAGATTTTTAGAGAATTAGCATCAGACAATGTAAAGCAATAACTATTTGTAAAATGACATGGGTTATGTTTTAAAGTGAGCACACCTAGCTGCTTTTGTGTTAGAAGAATTGTCTAATTTACTGTGGATGGCAGTTAACTTTTATCATGTCGATAAGACTTCTGAAATCGTAGTCCTAGGGTGCAGTGCACGAAGTAGGATATGTTTACTCTTTCTGGGACACCCGATTCCACTTCATATTTGTTTGGAGAGTTCCCCTTGTCAGTGATGCAGGATGGAGGGCGGGGCAAGGACAGCTGTCTAGTCGATCAGATGGGACGAAAAACCGAGGTCCCGTGTACACATTGGCGTGCATGTAAAAGATCCCTTGGCAGTTGGAATTCGATACAAGAGTAGGCTGTAGCGCCGCTGCCCGTTCAAAATTTCCCTCATAGCACACTGTATGGCGTATGCCCGTCTTCATTAGCCCAGGTTAGGAGCAGAACAGTAGGACATTAAACCCCATTTCATTTCATTTCATTTGTTTGGAGAGCTCTTATATTTTTTAAAATCTAATCTCAGTAATAATTTTATCATAATGCGATTTTTACTAACCTACTGCTTATAATATTATATAACAGCTTCTTTGTTAAGGGAATCCCACAACCAGGGCCCTTATTCACGAAAACTTAAACTAAGATACAATCAAAATTTTAAGAAATACTGCAATTCGATTGGCTGACCAGTAAAATCAATTTGCATATATCCAATTTGCATATTGGTCAGCCAATTGAATTGCAGTATTTCTTAAAATTTCGATTGCAGGCTTCTGAAATCTTAGTCCTAGGGTGTAGTGCACGAAGCAGGATATGTTTACTCTTTCTGGGTGTAGTCCTAGGGTGTAGTGCACGAAGCAGGATATGTTTACTCTTTCTGGGACACCCGATTCCACTTCATATTTGTTTGGAGAGTTCGCCTTGTCAGTGATGCATATATCCAATTTGCATATTGGTCAGCCAATCAACTTGCAGTATTTCTTAAAATTTCGATTGTTTCTTAATTTAAGTTTTCGTGAATAAGGACCCTGGTCCGTGGCATAATTAGATAAAAATATTTTCATTACTTTACTCTCAGAAGCCTAGATATAATAATTATTCAGCTTAACTTTTACGTTTCTTTCAGGAAAAATTGAAAATACCTGCTAAAACAAAACCGGAGGTAGAAAAAGTTGTTAATCCCACCAATGAATCTGCTCTTAAAGAGGAAATATCAAGGTATAACGCGATTTGAAATATGACAAACAAGGCCTTTATTTTTATGTGGATTAATTGAAAAATCTCTCTCAAGATCAAACTGAATGTGTTTTCTGTTAATGAAGTTTATCTTAAAAACACTCTACTTACTATATTTCTATTTTTTCAGATTAAAGAAAGAAATAGAAAGAATACATAGAACATGGGAGAAGAAATTTACCATTTTACAACAAAGGTAAGCTAGCAAAATATTTAATAATAGGACTCTTTCTTTTGTTATAGAATCTGGAAATAACTTAAGTTCCTATTGGATATAAGAGGAAAAAAATTGAAAGTTAATATGAGATAGTAATTCTTTTGTGTGTTTAACTATACTTACTGTATGGACCAGTAAAATCAATTTGCATATATCCAATGAAGTTGCAGTATTTCTTAAAATCTCGGTTGTAACTTAGTTTAAGTTTTCGTGAATAAGGGCCCAGTATGTATTTTTTAACCCTTTAACCTACGTTACCCTCCTATTTTACATATAATAATATGATTGTTCTTTATTTTAGTTTACATGCTTTAAAAGATGAAAGTTATTTACGTCAAACATTACAAAGACAAGCAGCTAATTTACATCATGCAGCTGTTAGTTATGCTGTAAGTAAAACGGTCTTACTCGCTGGGGATATTCACTTGAAACCTCAGAAATTTGGTTCTCGATTTCACAAACTGTGACAATCACATAAACTCAATATTTAAGGGTAACGAAGCTTGTGCAAATTAAACAGGAAAAATGTGTTCAGAATATTGGATAACTTTATAGTTCATTTGTTATTGTTAATTACAGGTGTGGGGAATTTGATAAAATGTCATAATTCTATAACATTCTTAAATCATATTGGACCCCCACCCCCCACCATATATAACATTTTCTCAAAATATAAATTGAAAAATGAGACTGTAATTTCAGTAGAGTGATGTGGTGTAGGGGGTTAATAGTGATGGAACATTTATGTTGGCGAACAAAAACACAGAACAAATAGTTTTGGTTTTTTTGGCCACAGACAACGAACATGGTAACGATGACAAAAGAATGTTTTAGCTCGAACAAGATATACCGCTCAATGACGTAACATAAATCACATGATTTCAAAATGCCATACATATCACATGACATTTGAATGTCATGTGATTGCTGATTGCATGGTGCTGCGTGAAAAAAAATTTAATAAGTAAGAATCTTTGAGCATAAATCCAACAGTATTAGGTAATTATAATGTTTATTCCTGTATAACTGTTTATTTGTAGGTTGATAGTCCAGTTGGTATAGTTCCTGCTAGAATACCATCAAGTAATAGTAGAAAACCACTGGTACGTACTGTATTTTATCTCCAGCTATTGTAGCAAGTTTCTATAGTACCTCTGCCTTATAAATGAAAGGAGTCACTCTCCTTATTTACCTAATCTCTTACTTAGTCCAAACTGGAGGAGATTTATTTAGGAGAGCACTTTTTGATTTTTGCAAATTAAGGAGAACACATTTCAGATCACCAGCCAAATGACTTTCTCTCTTGGCTACATACATATAACCTGACTTGGTTATAATGTATTAAAGCGTTTAAAACTCAGAATACATATGGAAATGAGAAAACATTTAATGATACTCGTTAATTTTTTTAAAGCCGGATATTCCTAAACAGATTAAAAGCGGTCGTAGTAATGGTAACCAGGGAGATAAGAATGCCGGAGGAGATAAAGATAATATATCCTATACTGTATCAGCTCCTAGTGGTAGAGGAACAACTATACTCTCTATTGAAGGTTTGTATTTTATATATTTACTAGAAGAATGCCCAGCTTTGCTCGGGGGTCATAATCCTGAAACTGGAAGTGGTAGACTAACACCACCTGGCCTATGTTACTCCCCGGTCCGAGCTACCCCTATACCCCAAATTTCAGACTCGGGGCAGACCTAGTGTAGCCGCCAACCCCGAACAGACAGACAAACGACAGTCACAAATATTAGTATAGATTATTTATTGATATCATTTGAACCATAATATGTCAGATGTTAACTTTTGTTAAGATTTTGCTTTGGTGTAAGGAGTGTGACCATTTGGTGTGCAATGTATCTTAACACTGTCTTGGGTCATTATGAAAATAACATATGTCTGTTTTTATGGTTACACCTCCAATGTGAGGGAATAGAATTTTGTCCTTTTATTACAACTGCCAAAAGATTTGTTATGTGTTAAACAAAAGGGAAAGCACCATCTCATTGACTAGACACTTGCAGATTTAAAAAATTCTAAAGGTCTTTTTTTTTTACCATAACGGGATTCTCAATATGGAAACTCTACTGGATATAAGATAGCTTTTTAGACTAAATTTCCTTTCCAGACTGAATTTTTTTACATTTTCATAAAAATGAAGAATACATTTTTTTTTAGAAAATCAAATCATGTCTGATGAAGATGGTCAAGATATTCCTGTTGATGTCAAACCTTTACCTGCTCCTCCTCAACCTGCTCTTAGGTAATGATATAAACTATCTCTACATACTCAACATGCTCTCATAATTATATAAACTATCTTTACATTCTTAATCTCCTCTCACATAAACTATCTCTACTTAACATGCTCTCTGGTAATGATATAAACTATCTCTACATACTCAACCTGCTCTCAGGTAAAACAATATCTCTACATAATCTGCTCTCATAAGTATATAAACTATCTCTACATTATATTCTGTCACATAAACTATCTCTTCTTAACCTGCTCTCTGGTAATTATATAAACTATCTCTACATACTTAACCTGCTCTCGGGTAAACTATCTGTGCATACACAACATGCTGTCCGGTAGTTATATAAACTATCTCTACATACTTAACCTGCTCTCCTCTCAGGTAATTATGTAAACTATCTGTAAATACTTAACTTACTCTCAAGTAATTACCTAAACTATCTTTACATACTTAACCTGCTCTCAGGTAATTATATAAACTATCTCTACATACTTAATCTGCTCTTGTATATCTCAACCTGACTGAAATTTAATGTATCAACTATCTCTACCTACTCAACCAGCTCTCTAGTCAAATTTTATAAAAAGCACAAGTTCAAAATCAGTTTTTTTTTTCTTTTGCATGTAATGAAATATCTGTATTCTTTTCATTTTTTTAACCAGGACTGCAGCAGAAAGTGAGGATGTAGATGGCCGCCCATCAACTGTATCACATGTTGTTATTCTGCCATCTGCTTAAGTTTAATATTTTGTCTCTAGATATCAATATACAGCATTTAATTGTACAATTTATGTGAATAATCATTTGTAAATTACCATTAACTTGGCTATATAGCCTTTGTGTGACCAATGCTGCTGACAGCTTTATATTGAAGTCCTGGTATCACATTTGAATGGTCATTGGAACTCAATACTTTCTGTCTTATAATCTCAAGTTTATCTGTTGATATTCTAAATGTTGGAGTAATCTAATATTCCAGCTCTATGAATTCGTTATCAAACTTACAGTATATATTTTAATTGACATTTGATATATATTTAAAGACTATTGTTGCCAAAACTGTGCTCAAGACAAAACAGTAACTCTATTAATTTAGGGGTTGAGGGTATTGAGCCATGACACACCCAATATCTAATTTAATTAAACAAAATGGTATTTGGGGGGAATTTAATCCCCAAGAAATCTTTAATATTGTTCCACTTCCAAACTTTTTTTTTATCATATTTATTTGAACAGCCAAAAATATGTGAATGCTTTAAATATTCAATAAACCTAAACAGCATTATATTTTAATATGTTATAAAAGATTTACTCTGTGATATGTAAATAAAATGATTTATTGATTATGTTATGATAATATAAGTTTTTTGAATTTATGTGTAAGCTTGAGTTCTCTGTTAAAAAAGGTTTCAAGTACTGTAAGCAACAAGTTGAAGTGGTTTCAATAAGGACTATGCCAGATGGCATTAGAAAATAATGACTCCATGCCCATCAGATGTTTTTACGTGTAGTTAGTTCCAGGATGCAGGTTCAATCCTCTGATTGTATATGACAAAGACTAGAGTTGTCTCCTTAACCTCGTGGTTTCATTAAGATTCTCTGGTTTACGCCCACAAAGTGTCCTGCATTACACCTGAATATATATACCACGTTACTCTTGAGTGTCCTAGTTGCTTTCAATGGATATTCCCTCATTAAAGGACAATATTGTTGTCCGTCATTATTCACATATGTGATAGAACTGATTCAGCACGTTCCAAATATACACAAAGAAGAAAGTTGAGTAGCCTATGTATTTTTCACAATGACTTGTCTTACTAGTCTTGGCGTTGAAACCCAAAACATAATCTCAGAAAAACAAATGTGATTTGCAAGAATAGATCTTTGATGATAAGTTTTGAAATTTTAATGATGATTTTGAAAATAATTCCAAGATGCTGTATTTGAGCCAAAAAAGGAGTCACAATAAGTATGAAGGTGCAGAGTCAGAATCACGATTCAACATCGTGATTGAAGATGAAAAATGACATTTAGATTCCACAGTCTCATATAACAACATTTGGTCTTGAAGGAATTATCAGTGAGCAGAAATTTATTGCAATGATCTCTGTGTTAAAATTATATTTGGAACGTGTTTAACCAGTTCTATCACATATGTGATGATGGCTCTAGAATTTTTGAAAGCTTCATAAATAAAACAAACCTCACTATTTAATTCAGGATACAGCTAGATCAGGTTCTTGGATGCAATTCCAACATTCATTAATAAAGATACATTATGGGAGATTAGATAAAGAGCTGGCAGTTCTCACTATAATAGTTAAAAACTAGATTGTAAAGGGAATCTGCTGAAAATTTCAGTCAAATTGATCCACTCTGAACCAAGACTTTAGTGATTGAATGTTCGGCCTAGCCTCGATCATCATTACTAAATCGGTATGATAAAAACAGTCTCGATTATCCATTTCATGATTAAATCATGAGTGGAAGTTGAACAGCGAATCTGAACCTTATCCAATAAACATCGCAGGCTAGCAATGACATCAAAAGTTGATAATGGTCTGGATCAATTAAGGGGGGAGGCTATCTGAAAAATTTTATTCTGAAATGTTAAAGCTATTGAATTGAAAATAGTACAAGTAGATAGGAAATATTATAAACAAGGGAAAACTAGCATTAAAAAAAAAGTTGTTGTCTGGGTAACACATTTTTTGGGAAAAAATTATGAAAAACATAAGTACACTATATCTCTGTAATTACTTGAGATATCTTCGCCAAATTTGCAGGATATGTAAACTAATATCTACCACAGAATCAGACAGAAAGCAATTTGAATTATCATTAATATTTCAAAAGTTATCAAAACATTTCTCCAAAGACAAAATATTGTGGTGAGACAAAATGTTTTAAACACCATTTTCCAAGAAACTATAAAAATTATAGAGAAAAACTCTCTGTCTGGTTTTGGGGTTATTAAAGAATAAGCGGGTTATTAAAGAATAAGCAGTCCGAATACAAGACATTTATCTTTAATAGTGCCAGAGATATGGTGTACCTACGTTTTTCATACTTTTTCCAAAACATGTGTTACCCTGGCAACAATTTTTTCTTTCTTTATAATGTCATGTTAGTTTTCCCTTGTTTATTACATTTCCTTACTACTTGTGCCATCTTCAATTCACCAGCTTTAGAATTTCTTAAAAACCTGTAACGGTAAATCTCTTTGATCTTTGGGGTATATTCTATGCCCAGAATAACTTGAGGTCTGAAAGTAGGAGGCGGCTTTGGATATATACAGGGGAATTTGGGGTTATTTTTCTGAAAGTTTTTCTTTAAACCTGTAACAGGTTATTCTTCCAGGGTAGGTTTTTTTCCCCATAAGAAAACATGATCTAAGGTTTTTCTTACGGGAATTCTTGGATATTCTTATTTTGCGAAAATGTAAACATAGACGGTTTATAAGCAAGATAAAGTCCTCGACTTAGGTTATGCTGGAGAAGAAAGACCTCAGGTTATTTTCTTCAGTCTTTCTTTCCCCAGCATAAGGCAACACAAATAAAATAAGTTGTTTCTCGGGCACCGCCCGCACGCAAAATTGGTTGCGCGTGCGGCCTATTTATTAGTCTTGATGAAAAATAAAAAATATGTAACGCCCGCCCGAACATCGATAAGCAAGTCATAAAAAAAATATGCCGCATGTATCTACATGCCCCATACGTGAATATCCATTCAAATGTATTAAACTGATTCAGATGTAAACGCTCATTTACGGGTCTTTTTTTATTGATATCGAAAGAACCTCCATTTTTGTATCACGTGATTTTAATTACCTCCCCTTGTGAACTAGAATTTGATTCGTGTTGAACATCGAAAGTCATACTCATTGACAACAATGCAATGTATTCCAATTATTCGATCTTAATCGGCTCATTATTGCCGGCTTCAGTCGGTCCATGTTTGAAAAAATCCTACTTATAAAACAATGAATCGTAGAACAGGTTAATTATTATAACTTGTGGCTACGAATACGAGACGATGATAGTCACCATACCGTAGTCAGAATCTGGGTCATTAGCACATTTAACGGTAGTTTTGATAATCCGGAAAATAATAATTGGATTACACATTTGATGGTTTTACTGACGAATTGTTAGTTAAATTTAAATAGTCATTCGATATAAACCCCAGATAGAACACCGAATATCCTGAGAAACACACCGAATAACCTGAGAAACAGTCATATCCCGATGACACGTATCATTGGTTGGAATTAGGTCAATCATTATAAACCAGCGATACTAGATTTAGATCGCAGTGTCGTTTACCGTGATGATTATTTTTGATACACATGCTGACAGAGGTTTACTCTTTAAAATATTGTCGTTATTATGGACGGCTATTAATAGTCGTACGGAATTTTATTTTAAACCAATTTCAATTATGGTTGTCACCATTACCATTAGTAAGCTACATTACGTGAATTAAATATGAAAATTATTTTCCTTTCAGTCAGTGTTCAGTGTTTAAGTAGACTTGATTTTTGGGTTTATGTTCTAAGTATGTATAATATATAATTGAAAGCAAAACCGTAGACAAGTAATGACTTTCTCATTAAAAAAAAAAAAAAATACAAGGCCGCCCTCCCGCCCAAACAATTTTCAACAATAGGCAAATTTTATTTTGCACCATCCTCTAGCCATAAATGAGATAAAAAAAAAAATAAACCGCCCTCCCCCCCTACAGTTTCAGCTGTCAGTTGCCCGAAAAACAAAAAAATTTATTTTGTGTAGCCTAACCACAGTCTCATGCTTTATCCTACACAGAAAGCATGTTTCGGGTAGCCTCCTCACCCTTTAATGTCTAATTAATACTTTATAAAACATTTCAGGCCTAAAGAAAGACCTGCAATAGGCAGATTTAGCTCTTGCATAATGTATGTATGTTTAATCAACGAAATTTGGTTTCACTACTTGTTCAAACAATATATTAAAACTATCATAATACAGAAATGACACCCTACTTTTGATAGGAACTAAATACACTTGAAAGAACTCTCCCCAGGAAAAAAAAATCAACATCATGTCTGTTTTTATTTTTTTCACTGTTTTTATTGTTTTAAACATAAACAGAATTTAACATTCTAAACAAATAAATCTTTTATCGTGATCAGCATATGATGGCAATATAGGACACACATTTAAACACAATCAAGATATATTTACTTTATACAAGACAACCACATATACATTGTATATGAATATTGACTTGCTCTTGACTTGATGACACCTCTCCTATTTAAGGAGTTCCCACAGCTAGTAATAATCGTAGTATTTTTGTCTTGTAACACAGACACAACACAGGACAGTGACAGTTAATTCCCTATTTTATCAGAAATATAAACTAATCTGAAATCGTTATGTTTAAACCCCACAATATACTGGTATTGCAAAAAGAATAGCTGAAGAGCTCTTTTCTAAAATTGATAAATACCATTTTTATCTTCACCTTCTCAAAATCAAGTATATTTTCAGTACATTTATCACACATATTGGAATTTACTTTTTTACTGTGATCATGCATTTAAAAAATAAGAGGTGCTATAAAAAAAAACTCTAAACAAACCGATTGCATTAGCATGATTGTAAATGACTCCAATAATATTTTTGGACCAGAACCTGGTCCCCGAATGCAACTCATCACGTTGTTCTTGAGTGAGATGCTCTTCAAAAATAGCCTACGGTCTCAACAAGTCATGTGCAATCGACATGAAACTTGGCATGATTGTTCCTTGGACAATTGCACATCAATTGACCGATTTCGATTTTTGATATACCACAATTCTAAGATGGCTGCAATGACTTTATAGTGAGTTCCTGGTCCATAATATGTGGTATTGATTTGAGCATAAAAGGACAATAATTTGTTCTATAAATGTGAACAGTAGGACGTTAAACCCCTTTGTCTGCAATATCATCCACGGTGGAAGCAGACGTAAAATCCTACAAACGAATAAACATTAAACCCCATTTCCTTTCTATAAATGTGAAAACTTGCTATTGAATATTCTTAGTATGGTAGTTGATCAATTCATAAGTACTGTACAGGGAGCAT
Source organism: Patella vulgata (assembly GCF_932274485.2). NCBI lineage: Eukaryota > Metazoa > Mollusca > Gastropoda > Patellidae > Patella > Patella vulgata. Next base: position 30,130,685 of record NC_065887.2, read on the forward strand.
AATTGGGGGAATTCTTACCGTTCTACTGGACAATCAAATGAATTACTTTTTTTAAAATTATTGATGTCACTGACACTTTTCATCAAAATCGGAAATGGAATTATCCCATTTCTTAAAAGAACTCTTCAGTTGTTGCATACATATTTTCACATTTAACAGGAAAAAAAACTAAAAGCTGAAAAAATAATTTCTATATGTAAAGAAAAAAAAATATACAAAATACACGATACAAAAATTGTATGATAGGAATAATAAATATACATCAAAAAGCTAGATTACATAATAAGTTAACATACTCTGTTACATTGACATTGTACCTTATAAATGAATATCTTCTTAAACAATTATCCCCAAATCTCTTATATATTTCTAATATATTTAACCCCCTATCAAATAGCACAGCCATATCATTTATTTTGTAAATGCTGATATGATAAAATTAAATATTCAAAAAAAAATTAAAAAAATGTTGATTTCTTGATAAAATCTTAAAATAAAAATTACTGGGATAACAAATGTTTTCTGTAAAATGCAGAGCTAGTTTCCAGAATGCAATAAATATTATTTTCAAAATTAAACAGTTGATAAGCAATATAGTTTATAAAGTTACTAACAACCTGCAACAATATTGACATTGATATTCAAATGGCAAAACTTCTAATAATTAAATTAATTTACCGAGGGCTTACTATTCAATTTTGGTCCATAATTTATTGTCTTGACATTCAATGGAAATATACTCTCAGAAAGAATTTTTTTTTGTGTGTGAAACAGTTGAAACTCTGACCTACTAATTAAGTGTTTATTACACAATTTTGGTCATGATTTAAATTATTAATACTAAATAATCATTAAAAATATTTGTTTTAGGGTTTTATTAGATGATTTAATTATGATTGATGTAACTCGTCTTTAAATATTTGTTAAAGCTCAAACGATATATTATTTTTAAAAAATCTTGTATGGTGTTTATTGCGCTATCAAAAACAGCATTTCAATAAATATTAATTAGTTTTGCTAAATTAGTGCCCCATCACAAACATCTGCATTAATAATACTCAAAATATACAATAGTCTTTGCCCTATAATCAGGGACCATATATAAATTACATGTATACAAAATTTAAACTGCATATAAAAATCTGACATAGAACACAGATCTACTGTAGGTTATGTCCATAAACCTATATTTAGATTTAAGTTTATGGTAACAGTTGGGGTGCTGCGAAATTTGAAGAAGTAAAAGGTATTTATTTAGGGACAGTTTGGAGGAGATACATAATATTGTCGAAAAAGGTTTCCTGATATACGAATTATACTGCAACATTCAATATGAAAACTACTTCTACAATTTAAATCAGAACACAAATGGTGATTATTGAATTTTCTTAATATCCATTGGCCTAACAAAGTATATACTTTTAATAGGCCCTTCAGCAAAAAGTCTACAAAATTTATGTTATAAAGATATATTCCTTTATTGTGTAATTATCGATCAATCTGAACGACAGACTCACCCTACCTGCAGAGAAGTGACTCTGACACAGTGAATAGCCATGATATCCATATGACGTTATCTAAACGTCACAGGTCATGAGGTCACATCAACAAACAAATGTAAACACCATCATTATCAACATTACAAGACACAATGTTACATTGTAAACTATAGCCTTCTTGCAGCCTTTAGGACTGTATAATCCGTACAGAATGTCTTATCGCTTCTTCCAATGATTTTTCACAAAAGTAATATCAGCTACAACTCTAGATTTGATGTCAGCATATTGGCACTATTTTGTGCTTCGGTCGTGTCTATTTCAGATATACACAATAAATTATGTTAATGGTTTTAGCGTGGGGATTGACTAAAAGTTAATTTTTTTCAGTTCTAAACAAAAATTTAAAACTTTAACGCAATTTTAAAAAAATAGCCAAATTCTGGCTGGGATTACTGAGCAAAATGGCCATTCACTGTATACGTGCGAAAAAAAAGAGCCAGCTACCATTTAATTTTCGTACGTTAGTTACGTACGATTATCGATCAAAACTATCTGGAAAATCATTTGCATTGTTCAATGATATATATTTAATGAAGTATATTACAAATATACCAGACCTGTGAATAGATCGGCACTCATCTAATCGATACAACTAAAATAAATTCAAAAGAGTGTGTTCAACATTAAATCAGAGATTAAGTATGAGTCTTTAATTTTACTTTTCCTGTTCATACAAAATATAATTATCTATTATATATAAAAGAAATATATCTTTAAAGCTTAAACCTTATTCGGTTCTAAAGAAAAGACTGATCAGCAAAAGTGAAAAACTAATGGAAAATTTCTGTGGCTTCAATTTGATAAAACTGGAGTTCTGACAAAATTTCCTATTCAGAGCCATTATTTTTACTCCATATGTGAAATAGGAAATACATATACAAACAAAATATATAATTCAGATTCAAGCAAAATATACACAAAGAACAAAATAACAAACAATATATAAACAAACAAAATATACATCGATAAAGGAGGATGAGTGACTTTCCCCAACATAAATATGGTAATGATGATGTTATTGTATATTTAACAGAATCATATATCTATTTAGCAATAAATGATACAAAATATCATAAATTTCATGATGGCAAATCAACCAAAATCTAAGATCAAAGTTTAGTTTCTGCTTTCCCTACACTAAAAAGACATTTTTTGTGCTCATAAAAACAATAAGCAATAAAAGAAGCCAATCTCTATCTTCAAAACGGCAGGTGACAGTATTCTGATATTTATTTGGTCAAATGACCAGCTTCATTATTCATGATATCTTTTATACTCCAAAATCATGTACTGCATTTTGACTTATGGTTATGGCTGATTGACCATTATGAAATCTCCATGTGGTGTAAATAAATGATTGCATACCATAATGGACTTTGTACACTGAATGAAGTAAAGAATGAGGATACTACTACATGTGTAAAGCGAGACAATCAATTCCTCTTTGACAAATTTCTGCATTCATCAGTCTAAATCCTTATAATGTGATATGACTGTAAATTTAGCTATTTAATTTCATTTAAAGCCGCCAATCGTCAGCAATATCAATTTTTGATGGCTTAATGCACACTAAAATGTAGTCAAATTGATCATTTTAATTATGAAATCAAAATATCAACCGTAGATAATATCTTGGCTTAGTTTCTAACGGATTAGAAAGATGTCCATTTGTATACTATGCAGACAATTCTGAATGCTGACAACGCCAATCTGATTAAAACACAGTTCCTATTTCGTTTCGTTTTTCTAGTTCAAAATTTCATGTTTTCTTGTCTATTACACTAGGATCTGAAAAGATGGTATGTTACGGATTAGCCAATGAAATGATCTGTTATGGTGAGTTCTTGGTGAGTGGTAATATCAAGGCTGATTGGTTAATTAATGCCTGACGTCATTCGATCAAAAGTCGCTCGTATGACACTTGTCGCGAGCTTCCACTACAACCGGTAAGATCTTTATGTAGTGACAGCCATCGAAAGTATAAAAAAAAAAAACGAAACGAAAGAGATCTGTATTTTAATCAGTTTGCTGACAACTCACAATAACTTTGTGAATAATGAACCGAATAGAAACCTTTTTTGACTGTATTGCCTTAAAGTTACAATTTCATATTTTCTAAGAGAGTCAAAACATAATTATTTTTATGTCTTTTGCTCAATAGGTTGTCAACTCACTATTATACGATCTTTCTCACACTTAAAAATCTTCACACCGGAAATAATAACACAATTACCTCCCTTGTTTTCTATTTCCCACCATGGAATAACTACCTTCAAAAGTTCGAATTTGAAGTTGAAAATTGATTACTAATAATCTCAACTCATACCAAATTCTTTGCAGCTAGATAGCTTTCCAGCAACAAGCAGGTTTTGTCTCTCGTAGATGAGGGATAAGCGCGCAATTCCACAATTTGGAAGTTCCAACACAGAACAAAAAATAGCTACCGGTATATATGGGGGAAAATAAGGAAGAAAATTATAGACTATTATAGAATATGATTGACACACCTTGATGAATATTTCTCAGTTAATGAATTGCTTTATAAAATGGTGGATAGCGTTTTGTAGAATTGTGAATAATATGCCTCTATTTATATTTAAATGCTGAAATGCGAATCCTATACCATTTTTCCTACACCATGGATTGTTTTGGTGATATAGCATGTATATGACTAGTTTCAATTAACATTTGAATGTTTGTTTGTGATCATTAATTCAACTACTCAATGAATGAATCAACATTAGTTTTTAATTAAACAGGCATTATGCAAGAGCTAAATCTGCCTATTGCACGTCTTATGTTATATAAATTATTAATTATACATTAATTAACTCACCATGACCATAATCAACTCTTGGTGCCATCGGATAGTCTAGATTTTCAATAGATTTAAATACCATTTATGATTGATGATTTAAAGTAAAAATGGATAATCGAGACTTTGTTTATTATCGGTAGCAATGGCAATCAAGTTTACATTGTAATTGTATCGGCAATAACACGGTTCATAGTGAAGTAATTTGACTGAAATTTTCAACATATTCCCTTTTCATTCTCTACTTTTTATCTAATCTTACATAATGCCCCTTTAATATACATTTACTTTTGATGTTTAAACAAAATATGTGACTTCTTAGGATGTAAATATCTAAGATGCGGTTCTAACTTTAAAAAGTTTAACAGCTAATCATTTTTTTTGCATATTTCATTTATATCATTTCAACAAAATATTTTTTTCAGAAGAATTGGTTAATTTCTACATAAAAACAATTTTGAAGTGCTTGTTTTAACACCTATAAATTAACAGTTGTTATTGTGCACTATGGTTAAATTCTTTGATATACCAGATTTTAATGGGTGCAAACTGACTGCCTGGTAAATTGAAATGTGGAGTTAGTCAAATTCACTGACAGTCTAATATGATTGGTCAAAGTGTATAAAAGAAGTTCTATTTATAGTCAATAAATAGCTGGTTCAAAGACACTGATTTATTTGGCAAATGTTAGTGAATCAAGTAGTAAACTATGCTACAATTTACATTATCATTTAATTTACTGTTTCCACCACATGGATTTAAATTTTGCTTGTGCTTTCAAATCAGAAAAAAAAACCCCTTAAATTTAATGAAGTGCTATTTGATCTAATGTTGAAAATAATCACAAAAGGAGAGTACATTTTTCTAAATTTATGAATTGTGACGCAGGTACAGGACCCATATTTTCATTTTTAGACATAAATTTTTATCGGGTGTTTTGATTTATAATTAACTTAATAGAATTAGACATAGCATAAATATTATAAATATTTACCAGGTGTGTTGTTTTAAACATTGATGGAATTAGATATAAATATTTATGGCGTGAATTGTTTTAGACCTAGATGGAATTAGATATAGCATAAATATTTACCAGGTTTACCTGTGCTTTGTTTTAAAGGTTAAGAGTTAGCCATAGCGTAAATATTGACCATATCAATTAATTTAGCGTGGACTATGATGAGCACAAGGAGACCAAGTTATGACGATGAGGAATTCTAATTAACAAGCACAATAAGATGAATGATTTAAAGTGGCATCACATCATACACGAAAGATGCCTGGTTTTTCAGTAACAATAACAAGAATCACACCATCACTTTAAAAGTTTGTAATCTAAACGATGGCAACACTTGTGTCTTTAGCTTCACATGCAGGTTTTTTTGTTTTTTTATTCTTCATCTTTTGCGACGACAGATGCGTTTATGTTCTTTGTGCCAGTGTTCTTGTTGACATTTCACACTACAATATGATGTGTTCCAACAACAGTGATACATAGCTTCTTCTTCACAGTTAAAACACTGCCAAAAAAAAAAAAATATATCAACATTACATTTATTGTTACCCCCTGTATAATGGCACAAAAGATACTCTGATTTTGATCTCCCTTTCAGGAACTATAAATCCATTATTTCATTGCGCGATAATTTGTTTTCAACCCCACAGATTTAATATATTTGGTAAGCAAGTAGATAGGATTACAAGAATAAAGTGGTTTATATTAAAGAAGGGTTCCCGCGTACAAACTGGGTGATTTAATGGTATATATGGACTAAAAACATATTCAAACTAATTAATTTGTCATAATTTTGCTTCAAATCCTTCTCAAACATTGTAATTGCGAAGGAATGTCCTGCTATAAAAATTTGATCAAACCAGGTCACGTTTGCGTCACGTGACTTACCTCTCTTAGAAGTCAGAGGAGAATTCATTGCATACATAAGACGATGTTGTCTTTAATCGCTTACTATTTATTAGAAATATCGAATCCTAATTAAATTCTCGGATTATCCACTACCCGCGTCTTTTTCCGTCATTTTTATCTCAGAAAGTGTTGTACGTCTAACTCTTCATAAAGTTTATCAACTTGTCCATCAAGCACTCAATGTTCGCGTGTGACCTTTGACATCACGCGTGCAGAAATTCCTAATCATCGGGCTGTTGAGTAGGGGAACCCTTACATTTTTGTCCTGTATACGTTCCATGATTGTTTTTCGGGGAATCCAGTATTTTTCTAGTAAGATTGGATATCTCTACTTTCCATATATACCAAAATTACCATACTTTTATTGGAAATAACCACCCGATAAATACTTTGCTGGGAACCCATCTTTAAGGACACAACGATACAACACCTAGGCTCAATAAGGATCACATAGATAAACTAGCTTGTTATCTAGTGTGTCACCTTCTTTGTTATTCATCAAATGAGATGTTATACATTGTTACATCCAGGGCTTGTAATATTGATGTCAGTTACAGATATAAACACATGTTTGTGATATCAGGACCTGATGGTCATCATGTACGCAGTGCAGTTGGCTCGGACCCTCTAAATAATATGTTTAAATTTGTTTATTCTAACAAAAATCCTACCCATTGTTTTTTCTTTGTTTGTGATATTGAATCTTTATGTTTTTGTGCTAATTTTTTCATTTCTTCCATGTATTTTTCTTTGCATTTTTCTTCTGCTTGTTTTTTCACTCTCTCTATCTCTGCTTTGGTATTGGCCATAGTCCTGGACACAGCTTGCTGTTTATCTTCTTCAAAACTTTTTAATAACTAAAAATATTGAGGTAATAATTAGCTTACTAATGGAAGCTAGAGATACAGATGTATAATGACATACCTCTAGGCTTCCTGGTGAACACCTAGACACCTATCAGGTAAAGTAAATTAATCAACAAGTTACTAAGGCCCAGTGGATAGATCAACAGACAGACAGGAGTATGAATATATTGTAATACGTAATATATAGGATGGAGTTTATACAAACAAAAACCTGAACAGTCTCACCTTTTCGGAGAGTTCCTGTAAAGCTTCACTTTTTTCACTAGAATGTTCTTTGAGGAGATTTTTGCGGAGTTCTTCCAGGGCACTCTGGTTTTCTTTACAATTACACAATTTGGAATCACAAGAAGTAACTTCTGCTTTATCTTTAAACTGACTTTCATCTGTCTGACTTGCTCTAGAATGTTCTTTCTAAAATGGAAACAAAAAATATAACAGCAATCTTACTTCAATATACCAGACTATCATTTGACAAGAGAGAGAGAGAGAGAAAGATGGGGTTTAACCTCCACTCAACACAAACTAGGTCATTTCGGGACTAACATATGGTTCAATATTTATTTCAACAATTCGCTTGCGAGTAGGGGTCTTTAGCAGTGGGAGTAAACCGGAGGACCTGGACAAAACCAACGAGGTTGGACAGGCGACCCTACTCCTTGTCACATACAACCAGGGAATCGACACCACACCAGTTGACTCAATGACAGACCTGATGCAGCACGCACATGCTAACCATTCGGCCATCCAACCCCCATAAAGAATAGAAGTAATGATGACAACTATTCTAGGTCCCACAACCGCCCTCCCACTATTCAGGCTGTACCCTTAATTACCTGATGTTTCAATATGCCATTGGGTTTTTACCACTTCCAATTGACATTTGCTAGGTTGGCTTCACCAATGATATCATGAAATATAAAACTTGATATAGCGCTTGAACGGTGGCATATATAAGTAGCTTTAAAAGTTGATTCTAGTAGCTGTGTGATCATTATTTATCTATAATAGGGTTCTATAAATAGTTGGAGCAGAAGGTTATAATACTTACTATTTTAAGTGTTTGACAGGCTATAGTTGATGTAGGTACTGGAGGAGAATGAGCTATTTTATCTTCACTTGATGTAACAATAATAGATGATTCAGGGGAGGCAGCCTGAAAGACAAAACATTAAACTTATCAGACATCCTTTACATTTACAGAAGCTTCAGGTAAACACCGTGGGTCGTATTTGTTTAATATCTATTGAACAATTTTGTTCCATTACAGTTTCACACTAATCAACTTTCGAAAGTTAGTGCTTCTCAGACAGTTTGGGTGTAATTTAACCATGACAACTCCTCCTGAATTGATGTTAGTGTACTGTTTTTCACCTGAGAGATCTATTTCTTCTGCTATCATGCATGAGTTTTTGAATCCAAGCAGGGAGATTATATAGTGTTGATGTTTGATCTCTCAATTAAATATTAAAAACTCAATTTGAGTCTATATCAGCCGTGAGAAATTTAATATACAGTAAACTTTGCATAAGTTGGATTCGTATAAGTCAAATCTTTGCTCAACTCGGATAAAATCGTTTGGACCCTTTGATCCTGCATGTTTTTCTTATATAATTTTTGCATGTAAGTCAGATTTCCTCAGTCGGATCTTTGCTCAACTCGGATCAAAATGTTCGTCCCGATGGTCTAAAACGCAGTTAGGTATTCCATGCACAGAGCCCAAAATACTTTCCCCTATCACTTTGACTCAAATCAACCTATTTAACGCGATGCAATAATAGAATTTAGGAAATTTTTCAAAGATGGCGACAAAACAGAAGTTATCTACTTGCACCAAAACGGAAGTTATCTATTCGCACATATGAACAAAAGCTTGAAATGTGTCTTTGAATCAATTATTATCCAGCTCTTGCAGTTTATTTCTAATGAAGCTAAGATTGAATTTCGGTCTTCGGCTAACTCGGATCTTCACTTAACTCGGATCTTCACTTAACTCGGATAAAATTTGTCAGTCCACTTAGATCCAATCTATGCGAAGTTTACTGTATTTTCTGTAAAAATGCAAATGATGCTCAATTCAGGTTATTTTAATTTTCAAATCTAAATGAGAACTCTGTTATGGATACTCTCAAGCCATGTTTCCTCTGAGAAATAACTTCAAGCGGAGAAACAAATTGTCCATACCTTAGAAACTTTTCGTTTTTTACGTGGTGGTTGAACACTGGTTGACGTTACTTGTTGTTTATCTGTTTCTCCTTCCTCTTCTACTTCCATGGTTTCTTCTTCTTCCACTTCTGGTTCATCTTCTTCATCTCCATCACTACTTTCATCTTTACTTGAAGCTTTATCACTATCTGAAGCTTTTGATGCTATTTCCTCTACTAACTGTTGATGCAGTTGAAGCTCTTTCATAGATTTTGTAAAACCTAAAAGAATATACTTACGGATTAGAAGCTCAATAAAAAGCTTTCACAATCGTATGTGAACCTTACTCATTAGTAATTTATTTGATGTGAATGAATAAATAAATGAAATGGGGTTTAACCTCCTACCTTTCTGCTCCGACTAGGTTAATGAAGACGGCATATGTCATACAGTGCCCTATGATGGAAATTTTGCCTGAACAGTAATTGAATTCCAACTGACAGGGTTTTTTTTATGTGTACGCCATGGTGAACACAGGACCTCAGCTTTTCTTATCATCCGAACAACTAGATGCTGTTCCTTGCAAGGGGAAACCACCCTAGAAAATCCTGGGGAACTTTCTCAGCCAACATTCAGACCTCCTGGTTTGTGAGCCATATCTTATGCGTGATCAACAGACATTACAATACATATTATATTTGATATAGCACACATTACTGCCATGAATATAATAGAATTGTAATTTACAAGATTATCAACTGCAATTCTGAATTATATCACTGTGTTCCAGTGTTTTGTTTTTTCACCCGAGGTATATTAAAGGCCATCTTTTGAATATAATATGCTACTAAATCCTTATACGACATTTAGTAATTGAATATATAATTTCAAAACACACTTTATACATTACACTGTCATTATTTACTTGAGAACGACAAGACAAACTTGTTGAAACGTAGTGTGGAATAAACTCAGTGATTGTTTTCCATATAAATTGTGTTTTAATATAATGTGCTACTAATCATGGAGCAAGTAGATTGTTGGCCTACTATAACAAAATCTTCTAGAACAAGAAAGACTGAGAAAGAGATAATCTTCCAATAAACCAGACTTGTGTCAAAATTAACAGAGTACTGAAATAAAATATGTTTATGCATCTTTAATTTGCAGATTACTTAAGTCCTCTGATTGTTCCTCTCATCCAAAAATACAAATTTTAATTTTACCTGTTGTTTTTTTGATACTCATTGTTTTAAGATTGGCGTTAATTGGCCGAATATATTCTGTGGGTATAACAGCTCGCTGATGGAATGCTCCAAAAAATCTAACATCACACTTGTCTCCATAGTGTTGGATAATTTTAGCTGGCCAATAGCTGTAGCCTTTCTGTTTAGCATAAACTAGCTCATGTGGAGGATCCTATAAGACAAGATGTTCTACAGTAAAATACATACATGAAAACTACATGCTGAAAATATTATTTAAAGTTAAGATATGCTTTAATCACTTCAAACATCCTGTGCCCTTGGACATGTTTTAGAAGGTACAGGGATAGATAATCTCTGAGTTATAGGTAATCAACAACCATTACTAGTAGTTAGATATATAGTAAATTAGAATCAGGTACATGTATCCCACTTATTCTACTTTAAATTTGTTTAGGTTGAAATTCAAAAATTAGGTTGATATTTGTACAAAGTTTGCTCAAGTTATGCTTTGGAATAAATATATGGTATACCAAAAATTAATAAGTCACATTTGTTTCTATGGAAACACAAAATCTTTGTAAATCTTAAGAAATTTTATCTAGCAAAAGGCACATATGTGTACTATAAAAATTGTATACAAATAACTAAATCAAATTTGTTTCAGTGAGGAAATGATACAATAATTATAAATTAGGTTATGTTCTTGTACAAAGTTTCTTTCCATGGAAACACAATAAATTTCCAATTAGTAAAAGGCACAACTACTACAATGTGTTCATAGTTTCATAAAAATATCTTAAATGGTTTGTGAGATATGCTCTGGAATAAAGTTTCATTAAGATATCTTGAATGGGTTATGTTTGTTTCCATGGAAACACAACAACAAAAATGATTAAATCTGAGAAATTTCTAATTAGCAAAAGGCACAACTAGGCTACTATAAAAGGTTGATGTTTGTGCAAAGTTTCATAAAGATATCTTGAATGGTTTTTGACATATTCTCCAAAATAAAAGTTGTATATAAATATAAGTCAAATTTGTTTATATAAACACAAAAATTATTAAATCAGAGAATTTTCTAATTAGCAAAGCACAACTACTGTAGTAGGTTAATATATGTAGTAAGTTTTATAAAGATATCTTGAATAGTTTATGAGATATGCTCCAGAATAAAAATTGCGTAATAAAAACTAAGTCAAATTTGTTTCTGTGGAAACACAAATATTATTAAATTTGAGAAATTCCAAATTAGCATAAGGCACAATTACTATATTAGGTTGAAGTATGTACACAGTTTCATAAAGATATCTTAAATGGTTTATGAGATATTCACTGGAAACGAAACTTTGACAGACATAGCCTGTTTCAATATCCCCCTCTAACTTCGTTCGACGCAGCATCAAAATTATTAAACCAAGAATTTTCTAATTACTAGAACTAGAAGACACAACTATAATAATAGGCAGATGTGCATACAAAGCTTTGAAAAGATATCAATAGTGGTTCCTAAATTATGCACCAAAATATAAAGACAAACGTGGAAGGAAGGACGGACTAAGGTCATTTCAATATTTTTCCCAATATTCAGCTAACAAAAACAAGCAATACCAAGTATTGATTAGCTAGTCATCTATGATTAGTTTACTGTTTAAAGGGGAGCTATATTTGACGATATATTGCTGATCTACTTGCAGACTAGCCATATTTCATTTTGTGTTACAGATTAAAATTAATTCTACTGGATGTAGGTCACAATAATTTACTTTTTTGTATCAATTTCTTGTTTTTATTTAAAATTATTAATATTTCATTTGTATACTATAAGCCAAATAGTTTCAATTAACCAGAATATTATGACAGCTGGAATAGAAATTCAATTAAAATTCTGAAATATGTATGTATATTAAACTTACACAAGGTTGACAGAACCAATGTTGTGGTTTTGCATTTGACAAATAATAACATCTGTGACAATGACGAATTTCTTCCAGCTAAAAAACAACAATAAAACATAATGAATAATACACAAACATTTGTAGGGAGTATACCAGCTATTTACAGTATTCTGTATACAACAAACCCTATATTTTTAAAATACAGAGTTTTAAAAGTCAATTCCTTAAATTAGTTTGCAATCAAAATAATGTTCAGTTTGAGAGTGAGAGAGAGAGAAATGGGGTTTAACATCTACTCAACACGCACTAGGTCATTTAGGGACTAACGTATGGTTTAATTTTATTTCAACAATTCGCTTGCGCGTAGGGGTCTTTAGCAGTGGGAGGAAACCGGAGGACCTGGAGAAAACCCATGAGGTTGAACAGACAACCCTACTCCTTGTCACGTACAATCGGGGATTCTAAACCATGCCAGTTGACTCAATGACAGGCCTTATGATACAACGCGAACATGCTAACCATTCGGCCATCCAACCCCACGGCATTATGTTTGATTTTGAACAAAACATGTATAACAATTGATAAAGTTATTACTTCCGTAAAATCTGGACCATAATTGATAAAATAATTTGGCTACAAGTTATTGGAATACATCAAGAGAGGCCAATAATGAAGGGAAATGATGAAAGCTAGTCACGTAGTAAGTCTTATTTGGGGATCACGTGGCTAAGTGGGTAAGACACTAGCTCGCTAGCCTGGAGGTCGGGTGTTCGATCCCTGCATTGGCCGAGAAAGTTCATCCAGATTTTCCGGCGTGGTTCTCCCTTGTCAGTGATGCAGGACGGAGGGGCTGACAAGGAAAGCTGTCTAGTCGTTAGGATGGGACGAAAAACCGAGGTCCCGTGTACACATTGGCGTGCACGTAAAAGATCCCTTGGCAGTTGGAATTCGATATAAGAGTAGGCCATAGTGCCGCTGCCCGGGCAAAATTTCCCTCATAGCACACTCTATGGCGTATGCCCGTCTTCATTAGCCCAGGTTAGGAGCAGAACAGTAGGACGTTAAACTCCATTTCATTTCATTCATTTCATTTCAATAGATAATAGAATAGAGTCAAACTTGTCTTAAAAATGATCAGGGTTTTTTTTGTGCAGGTCGCTTACAATGGGAAGTTACTGAATATGAGTCCTCATTTGTACAGGAATAACTGTATTTCAGTAAATAAACAAGTCTTTTTAAAGTCTTGGACCATCATATTCAGGATTATTAATATTAAACCCCTGCAAACTATAATATTGTGAACATTGATTTTCAAAAAGGAATAAACTTATACAACAAAAAATCTTTCTATTATGTTCAGTATTTACAAAGATATCCTCCGAAAACAATATAAATGGTATATGGTCAAAATAAGTCCACGGTAACTATAATAATCGCCAAATTTTTTGAAAGGCCTCTGTTTAAACAAAGCCGAGAGATTACCTACTGTTCATGTTTATATTTTGTTTTCTTAATTGAGTGTTTAATAATCAATTTTAAGTACATTTTTGCATGGAAAATCCATGCTACTTGACTCAATGACAGACAATATGATCTAAAGCTCACATGTAAAGCATTCGGCCACCCAATCCCCGAAATTTAAGGTAGTTGACATCACATGTATTACAATATTAATCTATATTTAATGAATTGAATACATACATCATATTTACAATCTTTAACCATTATTCTAGCTAACTCTGTTATACCACCCTTTTCTTCTGTAACATAGAAATGAACAAAATAATTGGACATGTCTTAAACTGAAAAAAATCTCAAAAAGAGTGTTAACACGGTTTCAGTGACAGGGAAAGTAAACATGTCAAATTTTTTTGAACAGCTCTAAATTTCGACAGCATTACTTCTTAGGACTATAGCAACAATAACAGCGCCTACAAGGCTTCGGTATCAGGTTGTCTTGCAACTTTCGATATAATAGCTATGGAATAAAGTAGTTGCGTAGTTGCAAGCTTTTGTTGACAGGGGCAGTCACTCTGCAATATCAATCCCAGCAAGTTTGAAAACTTAATCTAAAAGAATGTGATCGACTGATGAGTGTTTACAAGGTTTTGGTAACAGGTGCTGTAACTCTGCAAAACATTACTGAGCGACTCCAACATCAACGGAATGTATCTTAAAGTATTTATATTTTTTAGCCTTGACATGTAATTTTATTAAGAAATTAAGTGCTGGTAGAACTAGATAATCTTGCCGTAGAGGGAATTCCTTCTGGTCACATGATTTAATTGGAGTCATGTGATATCTTTGAGTAAAATGGGTATGTTGTCCAACATGAAACTGATGCTGTAGGCAGCCATGATTGTTTACTGTGGATCATGTGACCAATGTGTACGACGTCTTAATTTATTCAACAACTGATCTAGGTGCGGGAAACCTCTTTCGCTATAAATAGTTTTGTCTCTTTCTGCTTGTATCTCCATTAATTATTACACAACAAACGGTCGGACTGTTATGTGTCCTCTGGGTTATTTTACACATGGAACAAGGATGCAATGTCTAAAATGATTGCCCCTGAAAAGATAGTGCATATCTTAGACTAGTCAATGAAATTTTATCTTACCACCATAGACAACAAAGACGGCATGTAGAACAGTCTGAGCATCAGCCTGGAATTCTTCAAGGCACTTATATTTATGATTAGATACTTTTTCCTCCATCATATTCAAATCCATATTTTTATAAACAAACCTTTCAAACATCATTTCTGTATCAGGCTCTTTTAATGCTATACGATGTAACTCTCGCGTCTGCAATAGTAAAATATATCAGTAAGATCACATAAAAATAAATTATAATGTGGGGCGGAGATTAATCAACATTACAGGAATTTGCTTACCTACACTACTAATTCTCATGTTCCCTATCTAAACTTTATAGTATGCTGAGCTGAATTCAAGTTTATTTACCAAAAGTAACTAATTACCACAGGAAATATGAATGGGCAGTAATCAGGGTTCTTAATCCATTTTGAAAGGAATCGGGCGGAATTGGGTCAAATGAGGTCCGGGTAGGAACTGTGTTTTAAAATTTTAAGCAGACTTTAATATAACCAGACATCAAAAAAAATAATTCTTGGTAATTTTTTATGAGGAATATCGTATTCTATTTCTACTGTATGTAATTACCACAAATAGCCTATAATGACAAACCGGTTCCCCGTTTGGAAAATTATCTATATATATAAATAATTCACGTACCGGCTTGAAATTCATGTCAATAATATTCCTGAATAAATTAATGTATTCGTATTTTTCGATGGATATAAGTTGATACGGCACCATGGTATTTCTTCATAACACAATTTGTAAGGGTTTTTTTCTATCATGTAACTTGCAAATGTTTTTATTCATTCATCCATGATAGACACAAGGTACAGTAATCACATGACAACCATAATTGAAACGGCTATGCCATACAGCTTTTAATAATAATAATGACAATATTTAAAAATCAAGCATCTGTCAGCATGAGTATAAAATAAAAAAATCATAACGGTAAACGCCATCTGAAACTAAAACTAGCATCGCTGGTTTACTGACCTAATTCTAACCGATGTCACGTATCATATTCGGCATTGGAGATTCACAATAATAAATGACTGTTTTTCAGTGTATTCGGTGTTCTGTCCGAGGATTATATTCAACTGGTCAGTGAAATCATTAAATTATGATCCAATTATTATTTTAATATCTACCGGTACACCTGGAATTCATACGGACCGTCAAAGGAGCAAGATAGATGCACAATCCATTCCGAGATCGTATCGTCTTCCTTCGATTCCCACGTGGCCTATATATTTCCTTAAGGCAACTTACTGGACCTGTTATGAATAACAGCAAACGTGTTTATGTTTTTTTTACCGGATTATCAAAATTACCGTTACTTGTGCTAATTACTCGGATTATGAACCACATGGCCGATTCTTACTAAGGTATGACAAGCAAGTTGACTGAATACTTAATTAACAAGTAATAATTGACCCGTTGTAATTTAGTCGAAAGTAGATTGATTTATGATACCCTAGTGGCCAGTTTATTGTTTTACCAATCAGCTTGATTGAACTTCAAGCGGCTAAAGCAGACAAAAAACAGCCGATTAAGATCCCTGGCAGTAATCAATGGCAATGTGCATGTTTTTATGTTTTATTTTTTGAAGTGAATCAACATTATCTGGGAACCAGAACATACTTTGGCTTAAAACCATTTTGTTACTTGATTGGTTCAAATGAAATTAGTAAGGTATATTTATTTGTGGGGAATCCTAACATATAGAACATTGGGTCTTTGCAATTTGGCATTTATGTCAGATTAGCAAGAATTTCATGCATTTATAACATACAACAATAAATTGATGTTTTAATATCATACATGGAATAATTTCATGTTTAATTAACATACGCACGCAATAATTTAATGCTTTATTAACAGACAAGCAATAATTTCATGTTTCAATAACAGTACAAGTACCCAAGTTGACATACTAGAAACTCTGACTTGACCTGTCACTCTGCTATTGTGTCAAACATGCCTAACACTGAAAGGATCAACTTTACTTACCTTTTCTTTAAGTCTAAGAACAGTGTAACTTAGCAAGGTGTTCAACATTTTCCTTTTCAGTTTGTTTTTAGCTCTTCCAGCCTACAACAGTTGAAATTAAAATGAAATATTTTATTCTAGACTATCAAAAGACCTATGCTTAACAAATTTAAAGTATCTGATAATAATACGTGGCAAATTTTAATTGCAATTTTGAAGTTTTCTATTTAACAAATGGAGAATTCATTAACAATTAACCAAACTTCATAAGGGAGTCTGTTTAATTTTGATTCAAATATCAGTATTAGCTATCTATCTAGTTATTATGTCCATTAAGACACTACACACGAATGACCCCCTGAAAAGAATAAAGGCATACAAATATGCTTAAACAATAATGAAAGCTTGTCAAAATAACCACCAAAGATGAAATATCTGGCAATAGCCCTTAAGAATTAAAGTTGACAAAGAATTGAAACAAATAAGAAACAGAAAGAATATGGAAAAGAAAAGAAAGAGTATGAATACAAAGGATAGATGTTAGGCTCATGCTCACTACATCAAATGTACTAATAATAACAGACAAAAAGAAATTATTAATCTTTACTTCACCAAAACTGTTAATATGTGTTTGTCAATTTAGAATTCAGAACTGATAGACTTGTTATTGAGTGACACAGAATTTCAGTGTTTTAGTATAAACATTTATTGATAAAATGTAATTCAATATCTTGAGCAGTCACTGACAAATGAAATATACAGTTACCTTTTTACAGTGTTCTTCAGAAATGCCTTTCAGAGACAAACTACTTCTTATTTCTATGTAACATGTGTCAAATGTGTGGGGGGAATTTTGTTTCTCTCGAAAAAAATTTATTTTATGAATTTACTATCATATTTACTGTCCATTATATTGTACTGAATTCCTACCATATAAATCCATCATATAACACTCGTCAAATGAAGTATTTCGAAATGAAATGGGGATTAAAGCTGGCATATGGCCTACTTTTTTTTTATTCTCAAAGGACCTTGGTTTTTCAGACCATCTGAACAACTAAGTACTGTTCCATAGCAGGCCCTCCATCCTGCTCTACTAACCAGGAGAAATCGTGCTTGAAAATCTAACCCAAGAACGAGTTGGTGAGTGTCTTACTTACTGAACCAACATGGCTCCTGAAGTATTTTAATTAAGTGCTTAGTAAAAGTTCTAATTTCCATCTTAAAAAATAAAGCATGTAGTACACCCGAGTTCAAGAAGATTCTAGAAAGCTAAAATAGGAATCACAACAAACCAAGGAACTAGCAAAGCAACATGCAAATTAGATTTAAGCTATTTACCTCTTTATCCTGGTGGATATAAAGACATAAACAAAGAAATTAGATTTTATGAATCCACAGGTTGTTTGGGTGGAGGGACGAAAACAAAATCAAGAGACAGAACATCAAGAGAAAGGTATCAACACAAAAATCAAGCATGAGTTTTCAGGCTTCAAGATATCTATTATTGTATTAAATTAAAACGTAGCCCGCCACTGTCATTCATAAGTTTAGTATTACTTTCAGGAACGATGGAAAGGTATTCTAGCTGGCTTATCTATCTCAAAGCTGACAGGGGGTGGGGGTCTTGGTGGAGGTGGGGCATAAAAAGTTCCGTAAGAATTATTTTAGAGCATAACAAGTGTTCAAAAAGTGTAAGAGCAGTGGTCAAAAGGACTTCCCTTGAATCCAAAGTGCAGCTAGGTCCTTCATTAAAACTCATACTCCAGACACGGATATAAACTGATAATTACAGTTGCTTTATGTAAGAGCTAAATCTGCCTATTTCAGGTCTTTATTTTGGACTCAAATTTTATATAAATTATATTTACATGGCAATCCCAAAACCAATTTTCTAGATCATTGGATAGTTGTGATTTTTAATGGATTGAAACACAATTATTATTTAATAATTTAAATCAAAAATGGATAATCGTGACTTTGTTTATTATCGTAACAATGGTAGCAATGAGACTAAGCTATTCACATCAAAACTTCTAACATTCATCCCTGTGCTCGGAATAATGTAATTTGACAGAAAATTCAATATATTCCCTTTTCGTTATCTTTTTTTGAACTAGTATACATGTAGCAAGAACTGTCTATTCTTTATCTAAATCTCACATATAATGTATCTTTAATCAATACTATAATGTTGCCAGTCAACAAATACCGGTATTGTCCACCACCAGCTTTGTGAAACAAGGACTTAAAGAAATCATGTTATTATACGTTTTATACAGTGACAGTGGCCATAATTCTGAATAAACTTGATGTACAAATCTGAATTTCAATAGCTGTCCTCCTTATGACATGCCAAAACCTCATACACGGTTTCAGTGACGATTAGAAAGCTATGAACTGTAAAGCGTTTACAAGTTATTAGGGCAATCATCTCTGAAAAATCACTGAGTGAATTTTGACAAAGTGAACAATCCCAGCAAGTTTCAAAAATAAAATCTAAAACATTCTGTACTGTTGACTAGTGTTTCAAGAATTGTGAATAGACAGACTTGGATAATAACAATATAATCTCACATAGACGCATAAATTTGTTAAAATAATCCCAAAGAATTTTCACAAATATATGTCTGAAAGTCTTGATTATCCATTGTTAAATTTTTAAATGTCTAAATAATAATTCATATGAGATTCGAATCCAGAAAAAAAATCTGTAATATGCAGATTTTAATTAACTCCTTTATAATGCATCTTTAACATCCTGAGTCAGTAATGCAAGAAACAAATCTCACACTGATCACTCATGCATCCATACCCACTAAAATGGGCTTGAATCTCTGATCATGAAATAAATCATCCACACTCACCTGACAAATATAGCATGAAAACTTTGATCCAAGCTGATTATCTGAGTCTTCAGGAAGACAAGCCTCATGAAATACTCGCCAGCAATCCTGACATTCGTACATTTCACCACCTTGATGACATTCAAAACAATACCAATCATGTCCATCATCCTGTAACAACAAAGGGTCTGAAATTACCGTCCATCAACTTTGTAATATCCATTCATTTGGTTCCTATTTCCAGAAATCCTCTTTTATTATTCTAGTAAAGTAGACCATATCTTAGTTTATTGTCTGATTCAATGTCATGATCAAAATATACAACAGTATGATTCAAAATCTAACTTGCAAAACCCTCTCTGTTCTATTTTTCATATCAAAGTTTATCCACAACTACTATAACAGGCAGTTTTAAGGTGAAATGCATTTCAAAACAGAACCAACAATGTCCAGCACTATCTACACAGTGTTTAAAATTTACATCGGTCCGTCGCCGATAAATAACTGGACGGGCCGACATCTTTTTATTTTTAAGATGGAGAGTCGGAACCTGTGAGCCGACTGTTTTTGTCATGGATATTTTGTTCATGGTTCTATCAAATTCTCCTTTGAAAATATTTACATAGCCTATTTATATCCAAAATATATTTCATCCAGATATTTAACAGTATTTCATTACCAGGAATGAAAATAAAATTGTCCACCAAAAGAAATTATCGTTGTAGGAGTGAGGTCGTGCTTGCAAATATCAGCACGCTCCCAGAGTTCGGGAGGATATTATTTAACCATTTTGATCAAGTATGGAATAGATGAGTGTGTGTTCTGATAGTCTGCCTTACTTACTGTCCTATTTGTCTTTATCAGATATTGAATACACATGCATAATCCGGCATATTATATTCCTTCAATGGAGATATCCAAACACGTATGCTACTAAACTAGGTCAGTCCATCTACTGTACTGCCATGAGTCCAAGAATAAACATTCACGTGATATAAGACCTTTGTCTTGTAAAAATAAAATTGGAAAACAACAGTTGAAAATTCCCTGAAAGCCTAACTACGGTTAACAATATAATTCCAGCAAGATAAAACGAGTGGCCTTTCCTGCCATTATTTCCAACTCTCGTGATTTAATAGCAGACTTGATTATCAAGTCTTTCTTTAATGAAGATTTCACAACCGTACTGCAAACCCAAGTCTTCGAAATCAGGCACGTGCAATATGTCATATAGGAAGAATAACAAAGAGTTTATCATTCCATAAATATGGGCTATCCCAACGTGTGACATCAGGTCAGTTTTAATAATGATAAAAAATGATGTGTTGTCTGCCAAACAGCACTGATAGTTTACTTTCATGTTGAAAGAGGTCACGGTCTATCATTTCACACGTGATGGAAACAAATCAAATGATTATTGCTATGGGACAGCAAATTTTATAAGTTCATTGAAATGTAAGACATGTTAATCTGTGTTTTGTAAGACCTTAAAAGCCATTTTCATTTCATTTATATGCACAATATATTCTGTTAATTTTCGGAGAATGTGAAGGGCCATTTTAATCTTCAGATTTCAATGAGAATGGAATTTCGAGATACGTTGTCAGTACCATAAAGTAGACCTACATATAATCACCAAGATTATTACAAGTGAATATTTATTTATTACAGAAAAAATAAAAATATCAAGTCGGGGCAGGAATGATTTTTTTCTTTCTATACACGAAGTATAAACATTAAATCTTTCAAAAGTTAAAATTGTAATGTGAACAGTCAATCAATATTGAATACATATTTTAACTTTTAAACCTGTCCCAGCAGGTCCTGTTGGCTTACAACTTTTCTTGCCGAATTTTAAACACTGTATCTACAGCACTTCCATATTCTATAAATATAGCAAAAACACCAATGTACATGTATGTATCACGCCAAGCATGTGCCATGGTATACATGTAAGTTTACATGTTCTCCTAGATTTCTGCACATCAAATAAAATAAATGTATATTACCAATTCTGAGTCATCAACTTGTGGAATTTTATAGCCTTCTTGTTCAACACCAGTTTTTGAACCCTTTGAACCTGAAATAAGATGGAAACAATATCACATATGCCGGTAACAAAAGAATGTGGTAAATCAAGAAATAAATGTGACAGTACCAATTAGGAGTACTGGTACATATTTTTGTTCTGTAACTTAAATCTGTAACCTAAATTAAGTGTGGAGTGTTCACCTCAAATTATCAACCATAACACTTTAAAACAATAAGCCAAGGCCATATTCATTGATTTCCTTTCAACTAAAGATCCGAATTTTCCACTTACATGTACGTCTTTACCTCAAATCGGTATGCAATTGAGAAAAGTTAAGGTACCTCTAGTTAAGGTGCTTCCGTAACTTGCAACGTTTATATTGCTGGACACTCTTATATCTTAAAGAATGGAACTACATGTACTTACATGTCGTCTGCTATATAAATGTACATGTAACCTTGACACCTGCTCAACATGCTTGTTGTTATTGGACAGAAAACCCATAGATATTATTTCTACTAAAATTAGCGTAAACCAGCAAAAGAGTGCAATAACATTGAACATATCTAGTTATTGCACGGTTAAGCTCCACCCAATCTACTACTACTAGAGGGAAAACAATCTGCTTTTTCAACGAAAAGAATAAAGGAAGATTTCCTGTCCATGTTATAAATAACAGTACTGGTAAGCTTATTCTCTGTCAACGCCTTGGTATTTCTGAGAGTGGGATGAAATAAAATATGCTTTGGGAAAGCTCAGGAAATGTCAGTTTAAATATTTAACATAAATAGCTTTTTGTAAGGTGAGAGAAGTTTGATAAATTATAGAAGCAAATATTTCTTTCTTAAACTTATTACCTATTGCAGTATAGTGAATGATAAGACCATCCTTAACTGCTAAATTTAACTGTTTTTGAACTTCAGGCTCATGCACATCATGTTCTCGAAGCATATAACTTGAGATTCTTTTTAAATTTGGTATCTGTTTTTGCTGGCGAATGAAAGCTATTCCAGATAGCAACTGTTTAGCTCTCAATATTGAAGAATATCTCCTTTTCACAGGTTGAGACATTTTGAGTTAATAAGATCTTAATTCCTGCAAAACAAAACAAGAGAGCTGCAACGTAACTATTTTTATGCATGTTTTAAGAAACAAAGATAGGTTGCCAGGCAACAAAACATACGCCCACAGCAGCTAAATCGTCCGAGCAGTAGACAAGGGTTGTCACATATTTATTCTTTTGTAGGTAATTAGGGGAATTTAATAGACAATTTCATACAGATGACATAATTTTCGTTGTTTGAAGGTTCATAAGGTTCTATAAACTAAAACAAGGGCTGTAACTATGGAAGCAATCTACAGAAATTGTTCAAATTCGACAGGCTTTTTTCGTTTTACTAATTCAAATAATGCATATAAATTTCATACAGATCGGATGATAACTTTTGTTGTTCGAAAGTTCACAAAGTTCAACAAAGTAAATCAAGGGCCATAACTCTAGACGTAATTGACGGAAATTGCTGACATTCAATAGGCTTGTTCGTCTTCATTTCACTAATTTAGGTGATAACTGAAACTCAATAGGCTTGTTCGTTTTACTAATTTAAATGATACATATAAATTTCATACAGATCGGATAATAACTTTTGTCGTTAGAGCATTTACAAGGTACAACAAAGTGAAACAAGGGCCATAACTCCAGAAGAAATTAACGGAAGTTATTGAAATTAAATAGGCTTCTTCATCTCACTAATGCAAACAACATATCAATTTCAAAACAATTGGTTGATAAATGTAGTCTGTAGAGTGTTCACAAGAAATTGTCCATGGACGGACGGACCGACGGACGGACGGGGGCAACAGCAATTTACAACCACATTTTCATGTGTTCATTTTATGTCACGTGTTCTTTGAGTTTGAGCTGGATCTGAAATTTCATGCTTTTTGTGAACCTTACATTATTCTGAGAATTGAACTAACTCCATAAAAAAAAAAAACCTGAGTGATTGATAGTGATATATATTGCTGCACGATTCGATTTCCATGCCATAGGTTAATTAGTTATTCTAAGCCCCAAATATAGACTCATGAATCTTGGGAGTATTATTAGAGAGAGAGAGAAATGGGGTTTAATGTCCACTCGACACAAACTAGGTCTTCTTACAGTTACATATGGTTCAATTTTATTTCAATACATGTAATTTGCTTGCGCGTAGGGGTCTTTAGCAGTGAGAGGAACCAGAGGAACCCGGAGAAAACCCACGAGGTTGGAAGCATTATTAGAAGAGAAAAAGTAGTTTTGATAGTTCCGATTTGAAAGTAGGCCTACATGACATGTTCAGCATGTGGGCTACTGCATGATGATGACATGAAGAAGATTAAATATATGTATTTGGTGCTTAGAAAATTGACATCCAGGTCCCTGCAGTTTACACCAAATGAAAAGCACCCACCTAAAGTATTTAGATAACAAATTGTAAGTAACGAATGGTATGCATAATATCAATTGTTGGAAAGTCTAAGAGTGACAACACCGTCAATCACGACAGTTGAAACAGGAACGAAAAATGAAATGCAATGCAAATAACAAATTTATTGACGCCGATTCGGCGACAAGCACCGACCTCCCCAAAGAAGATACGACTATAGATTTGTAAAAATCATTTTGCAAATGTGGGACAATTACCTTTTACCGTATACAGAATGTGTAATCAGTTTCTACATCAACGGAAACAAACAAAATACATAAAAGTAAATGTCCATTTTTTCGGATGAAAACAAGCCAAGATGGACGATGCGCTTTACGTTTTACGCAGTAATTTCATACGTCATAAAAATCGCTAGGGTAGGTACGCAAAGCGTGATGACGTATAACGCAGTGAGAAACTGGTAAGTGGTTGACACCTGCTAAAAATTTTGTAAATAACTCACTGAAAAGTTGAAGAGAAACGTTAAACTGAGAACTAATTATGCCACGAATAATAGAATGTGTACCAAATTTCTCTGAAGGCAGAAACAAAGAGGTAATAAGACTGTTTAGCAAAATGTATTCCAATTTTTGTTCGCTTCTGGTTTGTTGCTTAGTCTAGTCAGTTGATTTTGTGTTGTGAATGTGATTCACGGATTCATTCAATCAATGATACTGATTGCATTCACATTACACATTTACGTTACAATTTACATGCAGGATTGGCTTGGACTTGCATATATACGTCTATATTATCGATGATTTATTTTAATAAGCTATGAATTGAATGGCATCATGAATTATTCCACAGTTCCACTCACAATTTTCTAGTTTTATTTTCAATTTTGTCAAAACATTTTTAAAAACACCCGCAGCTAGACCTCGATTCAGGTCGATTATTTGTCCAAAATATTTTAGTTACTAATTATTTGAGGTAAAAGGGTTGTTTTGGGGCTCTGATGTCCGCTAACCCGTGCTTCGGTCAGTGTGTAGGTTCATTGATTACATGTCATTTGGGACTCAAGTCATTTGGGACTCGCGTCATTTGGGACTCAAAAAAATATGACCACGACATTTGGGACTCGGGTATACAACGTTTGGGACTTTGGTATACGTCGTTTGGGACTCGGGTTTACGACGTTTGGGACTCGGGATAATTTATTAGAAATAGGCCAATTCAAAACACAAAAGAAAATATTTATTAACATGAAACACGTGGTTAGTAAAAGGCTCAACCAAACGATAAAACATTAGTTGCACTTACGGTTCTTTGATAATCATCGTTTCTCATAAAAGTTATATATTTATTTAAAACGAATAATATGCTGATGAATTTATTTGAAAATGACCTACACATGCAATCTTTTTTTACAAGCCCCTAGAAATTGTTAACGATAATCCGTGAGCTGCACGTTGACATGCTTGTCCTAGATGGCAATACCAATTGATAAATTAGTGCGTACAAGGCAAAGTTTTTTTGTGGAAAATATACATGTAAGAAATGGCAATGATCAAAGCGGGATAATTAAAGTTGATTAACTGACAATCCCAATGTTATTACAGTATGTTCAAAGAAACCTAACGGTTCTTTGGTGGATGAGGAAAAACGTGAGTTGTCAATCATCGAGAATGGCGGTCGTGTGTTGATTGCAGTTATACCGTTTCACGAAAAAACATTAGCAGTGGTCGGTCAATCAAGCTCGTTTACTATTTGATAAAAGAAAAACACAAATTTTCAACAATATATTATTGTCAAGTTTTATACTCGCAGATAAAACAAAACAAAGGAGAACTAGCAGTGTTAATCGCGGTCTCAACAATCGCCGATCAACTAAATAAAACGAAAGACAACTAAGACAGCTGTTACTATATATCTCATAAATAAATAGTCCCAACTGTCGTTTATATTGAGTCCCAAATGTCGTTTGTGTTGAGTCCCAATTGACGCCAATCAAGTCCCAAACGTCGTCAACTGAGTCCCAAATGTCGTTTATGTTGAGTCCCAAATGACGTGAGTCCCAAATGACGTGACACCGGTTCATTCAAATTTTGGGTTTTTTTGTGGACACTCTATATATACACACTTACACAGGTCACAATTTTTATCCGATTTTGACAAAACTTGAAATCTCAATTCCAATTGATATATGCGTAGATCGGACAGGGTTATGACCCCTGATTGGACCTCCTGAAGGAAACCAGTTGGACCGAGGGCCCAGAGCTACCCAGTCTGCCCCTGTCAACATGGATTATTAATCTGAATGATTGAAAACAAATGACTGTAGTCAGATGTATATTTAATAAGTTTCTGTATATTTCTTTTCGGTACTAAATTAAAATCTGTGCACAAAATTAGATTAATTATAGGGTGTTTTGTTGCCTGTAATTTTATCTGTGGAGGCGAAGCATATCATGCACAATACCATAAATATTGTGTCCAATTTATTGTTAACACCCTAAGGAAATTAAAGATGCACTTTGTAAGATTTTGATATAGAACTGGCTGTTCTTGCTATAATAGTTTAAAAATAGATAACACAAAATGAATATATTGAAAATTTCATTCAAATTACCTTATTCTGAGCGGAGTTATCAGTGTTTGTAGTTTTGACAAGATATTATTGTCACCACGGTGGTGGTTATTTGAGACTTAGCAGCATCACTTCCCCAGTTTAATACGTCCACATTTTCATGTGACCTATATATTGTGGTCGCCCCTGTCTGTCCAGATGTCCATCCACAATTTCAGACCATAACTTCGCTGGTTTATTGCCCCTGATTGTATGGAATATCACATTTTTTACCTTGTGGAACCTCTAGAGGTCACAATTAATATCCGATTTAAAAAGAAACACGTTTATATCACTGTTACACACTAATGATGGTTGAGTTTGAATCTTGTGAAAATCGGACTGAAACTGCTTGACAAAATGGCTGCTACTTGTACGCAAATAGTATAAAAGTATATAATACCAAGGTTGTGGACCCTCTAAAAATCACAGTTTTTATCCGATCTTGGTTCCTTTCAATATTCATGCATATCGGACCGTAACTTCCTGGATATTGGCCCCTGATTGTACAAAAAGATCACTTTTTTTTTTAGCTTCTTGCAACATGTTGGCATATCTTGCCTGGCAACCGCTGGTTAAATTAAATCATTAAATGGCCAAACCGTTCTAATCTACTTAAGATTGAAGCCATCCGATAGCCTAGAGAGTTGATTATGGTCTTGATAATTTATATAGCATTTAATAAACTGCAACTAATTACATCAATCCGTGTCTGAAATCTCAATATCCCTATTATGATAGACATTAATTACCTTAATAGTAATACATTTCTGAATGGGGTTGGAGTGTGAAGTATGTTTTGAGAGAATGTATGTGCACAGATCACCATTTATTTACAGAAAGCAACCTTCTTCCATATTGTGTAGGGGCATATAAAATAAGAACTAGATCATACATGTAAACAGATAAGTTTACTGATAAATACTAATTCAGTAAGGTTTACCTTATTGTACATGTATACCTATTTATAAATTATAGAGATAAGGATTTGATAATAAACTATGATTTCCTCTAAATATAGATAGAGTGCATTCTGTCTAAAAGGTCTTCAAACTAATAATACATGTAGTTAATACCGGTACATGTATCAATATGATAATCTGATAAAACAAAACATTCTGTTGCTGGTAGGTTTCAGTGTCAGGGTGAAGTAACTCTGTGAAAAATCTTTGCATGAATTTGAGTCTATAGAGTTTTTCCCAGGAATATCAGTGTTTAAAGGGGCTAAATCGCTAATATTTGGGACCTACAAATTGACACAAATAGGTCGCAACGTATATAATAATGTAATATGAATGTAAATAAACTGATTTACATTCAACCGTTTCCGTTTTTACTCTAATTTCAAAGCAGTTGTGTTCGGCGAAATATGCCAGAAGTCTCAATCGAATGGCAATCCTTAGCGTCTGGTTATTCCAGTCTACACCGATCGTATTTATTGCGCATGCTCTCCAGATAAGTATATGGGGTCACCGTTTGACATGACTTGTGGAATATGTCTAACCTCGTTCTTCCAAGTCGCTTGTTACAAATTGCGCTGAAACGCATTATGGTACACGATTCGTGTACCAATCGTAAAAATGTTTATTTTGTCTTAAAAATTGGATATCAGAAGCCCATCTTTTCCCGGTAAGATCACAACACCAATGTTGATTAAAATTGACAAACTATTCATGTTTTCATTGTCGAAGGTTTTGGATGATATTGAGTTAGAGACTTAGCTACTTTAAAATTGTAGCATACATGTAGATTGTTTATTATTGTTTCTAAGTCATGACCATCATTTTCAAATTATATTATTAAATGGTGATTGAGTGGTGTAATGTTGAAGAGCTAAATGATTGTACTTGACAGATGTATAATTTAGGGAAGCCTTGCACACCTTCTGCAATGCACAATTATTTTTAGAAAATGACAGGGCAAGAAAGTCTGGTTTTTCAGACTACCAGAATCTGAAAGCATCATGAATAACAGTATTGTCTTAAAACTAGTGGTATAATGTACAGGAAATTTCGGTAGAGCTATTAAGAATTAATTCATGTACAAGTTGATTGTATTAGCTCTTAGCTGAAACTTTTGAACAACAGAATGGATTGATTGTGAGGAATTTGGAATCAATAAATCAATATAGTAAAGAAATTCTTGCTCTAAATTCTATACTCTTCCTTGAACCTTTGAAATAAGAATGGTTTTATCCTTAGCAACCAGTAAATAAAGCTAGTGCGAACACCTGAAATATAGATCATCTGCTAAAGACCCCTACGTGCAAGCTAATTATGGAAATAGAATTGAACCATATATGTATGTTAGTCCAGAAATGACCTTGTTTGTGGAGAGTGGACGTTAAACCCAATTTCTATCTCTCTCTCTCTCTCTCTCTCTACTTTGTGTGACATTTTCCGGGCATCGATAAAAATATCATTTGTTAATGCAGATGCAACAGTCTGATTGGATAATTGGAATTCGGGTCACCATAGATTGGAATTTCGGTTGCAAAATGATTGGACAACTTTGAAGTTACTTAACTCATGGGTCAGAATAGCAGAAAAACGTATTTGCTGCGGTTAAATTTTCAAAATTTTCTCGGGGTTAGCGAGGCCCCCGGTAGACCGAGAAGATTGATTGCTTGTTGGGGATTCAAGTCAGCCACTTAAGGTTGGCTATATTGGACCACAATGACGATGCTGTATTCACGGGCTGACATAGCTGGAAAACGGGTTTGCGGCAATTACATTTCAAAATTTTCTCCTGACAGCCCTGCCTCCGTGGACTGAATGATCGGTTGGTATTCGAGTCATGCACCTAGGGTATATTAGATCACTTTGAAGTTGCTGTATTCATGTGCTGAAATAGCAAGAAAACGCATTTGTGGCTGTCAAATTTCCCAAATTTTTTGGGTGGAGGGGGGACTCCTTGGCCTCTCCCAGATGACTGAAGCTACCTTCTGTAACCTGAAATTTTTTTGGGCATTTCAGGTTCTGCCCCTCTAACATTCATCAAGCCTGTATGCCTATGATAGGGAAAAATATTCAGGCAAAATTATTGTTGTCCCTGTTTAAGAAATTGGTTAAACTTTGATTAAGGATCAAGCTTTTTATGAAAGTGAAATGAAATAAATGTACATGTATGAAATCAAATTTTGTAGAAATAATGCTGTGATTAATTTTTAAAGAAAGTTTTTATTATGGCATTAATATATCAAATTTTAACGATTTGATATATTCTGTCCTTTAGCCTTTAATCCTCTTGATTCATTCTTTGATAATTACTAAATTAGTTCATAATCCTTACACAATATAAGACATATAGAAATAGATTTCACTAAAAAATTTAGTAAATTAGTTAAATCTATCAAGTCTTAAGATAATGTAAGGTTCGGTACACTATCTGTAAAGTGTAATCTTGGCACTTAAGGAATAACATATATGCAGACAATAATGAAGCCAATTTCCTGATCTGCAGTGTGTGGAAAATAAAATGAAATGAGGTTTAGTATGCTACTTTTCTGAACCAAACAGGCTAATGAAGATGGGCATACATCAAGCAATGTGCTATGCGGGCAATTTTGCTTGGTCATTGTTGCTATGTCCTACTCTTATTTGCATAGATGGTAATATGTACACAGAACATAGACTGTTGTTTGTCCCATCCAAATTACTAAACACTGTTCCTCGCCAGGACCTCTGAACTTTATCATTCGAAAGTTATAGTTGTGCATCATATTTTTGTTGACTTACTGCCATTGTCATGAGATTTGTTTTCTCAAACATTTTCAGATTTATAGAAAAAGACCCTTTTTATATACGTAATATAAAAGTCGTATTTAAAAATAATAAATATAATTTCTATGATATTTTCAGGTTATTGAGGCGATTGCTAGTGCTATAGCCAACACAGAAGGATGTAGTTTATTGGATGTTGATCCAGGTATATCAACCAATAGAACAGTTTATACCTTCGTGGGTAGTCCTGGGGCTGTTATAGAGGGTGCTTTAAACTCAGCGAGAGCAGCATATCATTTAATAGACATGAGACTTCATCAAGGTAATTATTGCTATTGGAATTTTCAAAAAAAGATTGATTTGTGAAATATTTTAAAGAGGAATGAAGTGCTTTGGAGGTCTTGGTCACTTGATAAAAATATTGTTTTAGATTTGACATGATGTATGTTCAAATTAGATTGTTTGCAAAATCGGAGAGAAATCTACATAGCTGAAATAAAAATGTACGATTTGTAAATTGTTTAAGTGGCTTGAATAGGATATTCATCAATATTAATTACATTTTATTTACATGGTGAGGGAGTTAATGGCATGTAAAGAAACTTTTGTTCATAATGTTTTTATTTGCAACAGTGGTCGTTTTGTCAGTCACACAAAATCAAAAATCAATTAATCTAACTAAAATGTCGACCATTAAACCCACCTTAGTTGATAATATTTAGGAAGTCCACTTATTCTTTTTTTGGGGTGGTTAACATGTTCGTGTTGAAACATTAGATCTGTCATTGAGTCAAGTGGAGTGAGTTCTATTCCTCGCTTGAACGTGACAGGAGTAGGGTCGTCTGTCCAACCTTGTGGGTTATCTTAATTGGTCCCTCTGGTTTCCTCCCAATGCTATAGACCTCCAAGTGCAAGCGAATTATTGAAATAAAATTGAACCATTTGTTAGTTTGGAAATGACCTAGTTTCACTCTCTCCATCCAATATTGATTTGCAGAGTGTGAAAAGATGGGTTTCTAATATCCAATATTTAAGACAAAATGAAAATTTTCAAATTGGCATGCGAATCGAGTACCAGAATGCTTTTGAGCGCCATTTGTTATGAAGCGACTCGATGAACGAGGCTAAACATATCCCACAGAAGAATACTATCCATGTAGACTGAAATAAACAGATGTCAAAAACGGACATTCATTTTGGACTCTTCACGTACTTCACCGACCATAGCTGATTAGAAATTACAGTAAAAACGGAACCGATTGAATGTAAATCAGTTTATATACATTCAGATTACATTATTATATTATAGACATTTATCAATATGACAAACCCACAATTATCTAGATCATCGGATGGCAGAGATTTAAATGGATTAGAACACATGCAAGATTTAAAGATTTAGTGGTAAAATGGATAATCAAGACTTAATCTCGTTTGTCCAGTACCATTGCTACACTACTAAACAATCAACCCTACATTTTCCAACATTTATAACTCCACTCAGAATAAAGTAATTTGAATAAAATTTTCAATATATTCATATTTCATTATCTATTGTTGAACTATTATATCAAGAATGACCAGCTCTTTATCTAAATTTTACATTATGCATCTTTAAGCTTAGTACAGAGTTCATAATTGATTTTTCAAAAACATACTTTTTGAAATTTGTTGACACTAATTTTACAATTAGCTGTGAACAGCATTTCTATAGAAATCAACCAGCAGAAGTCAACAGTTTGCTTTTTTTTATTTTCAGGAGAGCATCCACGTATGGGTGCAATGGATGTCTGTCCATTTATTCCAGTACAAGATACAACAATGGAAGATTGTGTTGAATGTGCTAAAGAATTCTGTGATCGCTTGGCAAATGAACTCGGCGTACCAAGTAAGTAGTACTGGTATTCGAAAAATAATACATTATGACAAAGCCCCCATTTAAACATGAAGTTTATTTTAGAATTACTCTAGGGTATTTGTTTGTATTCTCATCCTCCCAGTATTTGTGTGTGTGTCAGGCTTAAGGTCTGCTTATATCTACAGTGATGTCGTAGACAAGTTATATTTGATATATTTTCAGCTTATTTATATGGTGATGCAGCCAAAGAAAATGGTGAATTCCGACACACTTTACCTCAAATAAGATCAGGAGAATATGAAGGTCTTATTGAAAAGGTAAGTTAGACTGCAAGTTTACAAAATTGGTACATGTAAATTGTATATATTGACTAGACCGTTTTTTTAAAGGGAATTAGAGAAAGGTGATATATTTCAGGAGCACTAGTTTTGGACAGTTTTAAGAGAGCCAAAGGGTTAATAAAAAAAACCATCATCCTCAGCATTTAACTGTTTGATTAAAGTTTTATTTCTTTCAATCTAATTAAAATACGGATCTATATTTCGTTTCGTTTTTTTATACTTTCGATGGCCTACACTACATGAAGATCTGACAAGTTATAGCGATAGGTCACGTCAGGGGTCAAAAGACCGACTTATGACCCTATGCCGTCAGACATTTGTTTAACCAATCAGCATTGTTGATTACCCACAGTTCCGTGAAAAACACGCCTAAAGCTCGTCGTAACAGACCATTTCATTGGCTTATCCCTGACACCATTCAGAACACGAGTTAAATAACAACTCTTCCAGATCCAAGTGTAGTAAAGACAAGTAAAACAAAATTTTGAACTATAAAAACGAAACGAAATAGGATCTATGTTTTAACCAGATTGTATTTCTTTCTGATATTGTTGAATTTTCACTTACAAGAACTATCTTATGCTTATACATTTTATGCTAAGGCTAAAATTACATTAAATTTTATATTTTAGTTACGACAACCAGATTGGAAGCCAGATGGAGGACCAACAGATTTTGTACCATCATGGGGAGCTACTGCAGTGGGGGCTAGAAAATTCCTGATAGCATATAATATCAATCTCCTAGCAACAAAAGAACAAGCTCATAGAATAGCACTAAATGTTCGAGAACAGGGGCGCAGCAAAGATCAGGTAGATGGTATTTATGACCAGTAGCTAGATGACTGAAACTATTGAGACAAGGGTGGCTGGCTGTAATAACTGGACAGGGCACAGAATTTCCTATGTTTTGGAATTTTGTTAGATGTCTACAGGGATTATTTTGCTCTTTAAAATTCCTGTTACACACTAAATCATGCCAATATGAATAAACACCTGAATTTGGCAATTACTTTAATTTTGAGGGTTTTGTATCTGATTTGAGTGCTGTATTGTTTGTCTTTTTTTACTTCCATATAGCCTGGTAGATTAAAGAAATTACAAGCTATTGGATGGTACATGGAAGAAGCTAATTTAGCTCAAGTTTCTATGAATTTAACAGATCATGAAGTTACACCTTTACATGTAGCTTATGAAGAATGCTATAAAGATGCTGAAGTAAGTCTTTTTACATTAAGGAGTTAAGGACAAATGTTTTCAAAGGATTTAATCCCACCAAATTTTGAAATTAGATATGACTTAAACAGCAGTCAGCATATGACTTAAACAGTCAAAAAGTTCAAAGTGTTAGGTATTACTTTTATTTATAGACTTAAACTTTGAATACTTTTTAGGATTAACAGTACTATATAATTTTAATTGTGACACAATTTTCCATCACTTTTAAGAGAGAAAGATATGGAGTTAAATGTCCATTCCTGAAATAATAAATGGTTAACATTTCTCTCAGTATACATTTCTATTTTACTCCAGAAAAATTGGAGAAAACTCATTCAGGCAACCCATTTCCTAGTCACACATAATCCTAGAGTTGAACTGTATTCCCAAAGCAGTGGTAATGAGCATTATTAGCTCACTAATAATTCTACATTTGATAACAATTATTGGTGGTTGGTTTTATTGAAGGATTTTATTGGGGAACAGGCATAAACCGTAAATTTAAATCTCATGTCGTGTTACTACTTTCAGGAACTAAATTTAGCTGTAGTTGGGTCACAGATTGTAGGATTAGTGCCATTACAGGCTATGTTAGCAACTGCTAATTATTTTATACAGAAAGAAAATCTCTTTATTTTGGAAGAAGACCAAAAACTAAGACTGGTGAGTATATTAAAAGCTTATTTTAATTTCCTTCTTCTGTCCTACCTCTAGTGAATCAATAATATAACAGTAAATTTATTAACTTATTGCACAAATTACAGATATGAAAATTATAACAGGACCATTGAAATGAAGTCTATGTCTGAACTTACTCATTCGGTAATGACTTTTTGGCAGCTGGCAGACTATATCGAAAACTCTTGAAATGACACCATCTTGATATACCTAAATTAAATCGTAACTGCCTAGAACTTGGGGACTGGATATAAACATCCACATAATTCAAAGTGCAACCCACTCTTTCTGTAATAATTCATCCTTTGGAAATCTCTAAAATGACAGCACTTTTTTCTTTGCTAAAACGTCAACAACCCTCAATCACACACATAGGTTTCTCTCCAGAATATTATTCAAGAGACAGTACAGTCCAGTCAACATGTTAATTGTATTGTACTGTCAATTAAAGTGAACCATTTAGTGATGTGTTAATGTGTTTATATTGCGTTTGATCGTAATCAGAAAATTGAGAAATATTTAAAGCATCTGACACATGAAACTATATCATTTTAATCAGATTTATGTGATATTGGTGTCAAGTGTTTATATTTTTATTTTATGTGTTAAATTTACATTTAAATATCTGTGTCTACTTCATTCTATCATTTAACCACTGTTTCGTCCAACTATGAAAACTTTCTTCATCACCTCCTGTCCCATCTTATAGGCTTTCTTTAATTTTTAGGTAATCAACAGACTAGGTTTGAATTCTGTTGGAGCGTTTAGTCCCAAAGAAAGAATAATAGAGTATATGATACATAGTGATACTGATGGTCCACTTGTTAGTATGGAAGTAAAAGATTTTATATTAACTGTGGGGTCAAGGTCACCAACACCAGGTGGTGGTTCTGTAGCAGCCATGTCTGCTGCATTGGTATGTATATGATTAAGGATGTATAAAATACTAATAGGGTTAACGACTGACAAGGAAATGTATCCATATGACAAACAAAATCCCAACATTTCACAAGGTTTATTTTGCCCATACTCTTTTCAGTTAGGGAGTTTGGTTGGTTGAGTTGTTTAATGTGTTGCACTTTTGATCATTTGGTCTGTCAATGAGTAAAGTGGCATGGTTTCGACCCAAAGCTTGGACATGACAAAGAGTAGGGTTTCCTAACCAACCTCATGGGGTTTCTTCCACTGCTATATAAAGACCCCTGCAAACGAATTATTGAAATAAAATTAACACATATATTAGTCCTAAAAGTGGACGAGGAACCCTCTCTTCAAAATTACAGATCAAAAACTCACACTATCTATATAGTTGATTGCAAAGGCTAGTAAACCCATTGATAAACAATGAACAGTACATGTATGTTTATCCACTCATAGCACACTGTATGGCGTATGCCCATCTTCATAAGCCCAGTCGGAGCACAACAGTAGGACATTAAATCCCATTTCAGTTACGTTTATCCACTGTGGTCCCTTTGATTTTACATGGAAAAAATACCATGCTAACCCCAAGTTGATCATACCAGTATTTGAATTTCAATCTCAGGTCTGTAAATGCCCTATTAAAAATCTCATGAATAAGTAGAGCACTTTGTTACGTAAGCATTGTTGCTGATCTTAATTTATGGTCCCATCTTTTTTAAATTTGCAGGGAGCTGCTCTTGGTGCTATGGTTGGATTCCTGACATATGGTAATAAAAAGTTTGCTGATCTTGATACCAAGATGAGACAACTCATTCCACCTCTATATAAAGGCATGAAAGATTTGACTCCCTTTATTGATGCTGATGCTGCTGCTTTTAGTGAATATATGGTAAATACGGTCCAAGTTACTTTATTGTTTACGTGGCATTTAGTAACTGGATGAGAAGAACACATGATTTAATTATAAGTAATAAGGATTTATTTCAGGCGACGTTTCGACGAGTGTTCTGTCTTTATCAAGCAAATTCTTGATAAAGATGAGAGAAGCCTTGTCGATACTTCACCAGAAATAAATCCTTCAAGTAATTTGTATTCCGTATAATTGTGTCATGTGTTAGTCTGTCACTAATGTCAAGAAGTCTTCCTCCAGTTATAAAGGGTCAATTTCAGTAAAATGGTTAATTTGGCGCACAAACAGGGTTAAATTATTACTATTATAATTCATAGGTAAAATAAAATGAAATGGGTTTTAACATCCTACTGTTCTGCTCCAACTGGACTAATGAAGATGGGCATACACTATACAGTGTGCTATGGGGAAAATTTTGCCCAGACAGCGGCGCTACGGTCTACTCTTATATCAAATTCCAACTGCCAAGGGATCTTTTACATGCACGCCAATGTGTACATGGGACCTCAGATTTCCCTACCATCCGAACGACTAGAGAGCTGTCCTTGCCAGACCCGACAAGTAGGAACGAACCTGATAATTCATAGGTAAAATGATGTGAATTGGTATAAGAAATATTTGAATAAGAAATATGGTTTTTTTGACATATTTCAGTTTTGGGAGGTCAGTATGTAATGTTCAGACATTTCGTTTGTTTTTTGTTACATTTTTTATTATTTAAGAATGTTATTGAAATTATTTTTATCATACTGTTTCTATAACTTGTGATATTAACATTTTTTATTTTGTTTGTTTATATTGTTATATGATTCGACCACTTTTAACACTAGTGGTATACTTTCCTCCCAACCGTGCATCCTTTCTTCGACCATTTAAGAATTGTTTTAGGGGAGACTGGAAACAAAAGTTTCAAGCAGATTGTAACAAACTTGTAGATATGCTTTGTTACTTGCATATGTAAAATGTTCTGCAATATCATGATCAAATATTTATTTTTGCTATCTTCAATAATTTTTTCACCAACCCTGGTGAGATAACTGCTGTACAAATGACGAGGACTCACGGGGGAATACCACTCATAAAAGAATTTGTGCTGACAATTGGGTGATACAAAATAGACAAGTTGGTGATACAAAATATAGCTGACAAAAGGGTGATACAAAATACAGCTGACAAGTGGGTGATACAAATTACAGCTGACAAGTGGGTGATACAAATTACAGCTGACAAGTGGGTGATACAAAATACAGCTGACAAGTGGGTATTACAAAATACAGCTGACAATTGGGTGATACAAAATAGAACAGACAAGAGGGTGATACAAAATACAGTTGAAAAATGTTTCAAATTATTTATCCTTGGGTTGAACTTTAATTTGATTTTAAATACCGGTGATAAAAAAATGTTTCAATTGCTAAGAGGATATCTAATATTGTAGTATGTTTGAACTTGGCTAACTTATGTTAAATGTTTAAATTTTTTGTAGTTGGCAATGAAATTACCTCACAGTAATGAGGAAGAAACAAATGAGTAAGTACTACATGTATTATTATCAAATCTAAGTAAGTAAACCATACTGCAAAACATACCGTAACGAATAACAATGAATCACTGTTGGACAGTAAGATAAAATAGTCCACTTTCAATCTGTGTTGTTGTATAAGGTACAAGGGAAAATTACTACTTGGAACAGTTCTTTGTTTGAACTATGACTAAATGATGACTGCTGGCCCCCGGATACATTCACTCTATTTGATATTTGTCATTTATTTCTTGCAATGTCTATGCAGTTTGTCTTGTCCGCAGGTTTTGTTTACATGTAGTACTGTCCTCCTGTACTTAGTATTATGTGATCTGTATTGCCTCCATACTATCTATTCATCCTTCTTCCACAATTTATTATGAACAGTCCAGATTCAAAATTTCTAATGTTTTTGATCTTGAAGCTTGTATTCACTCTAGTGATGAAAGTTACCATTCTAGCATCTTGAAATTTATATTGAATGTGAACAATATCTAATTATTGTCTTTTCTCACCATGTAGAATCTTGAGTGCAAGAGTTATCAGATATGTTGGAAATTGATATCCAATGTTGATGTGAGTGAGACTAGTAAACCTTTTCCAACAATTTCTGGTAATTTGTAGTTCTATATATAGTGGTGGAATATTGTGAATACATGTATTCTAGTAAGAGTTATTTTACAATCAATAGATAGATTTTGCTCTTTTTCACAATAAAATGAATTAAGAGTTTGTATCCTCTTTCAGACGACAGAAAGCTCTACAACAGGGACTGAGTACAGCTGTTAAAGTACCACTGTGTGTAGCTAGAATTGTAACATCATTGTGGGCACCTTTAAAAGAATTATCAGAGATTGGTAATATCAACTGTAAATCAGATTTACAGGTAAATCATTGTCATTTATAATACATGTTAGACTTCATCCAAGGAGACTATAGGGCTGTATGCACTGTACATCACTGTAAGGTCAAATTTTATTGAAAGTCTAATTTTAGTATCAAGTTTATAAAAAATATTTTATGGTAAAGAATTTGTTAAAAAATTGATATTTACAAACGTGATCATGACACATTAATACTGCGAAATTCAGACAGTAATCATGACACATTAATACTGTGAAATTCAGACAGCTATAATATGATTTGGCTAATGTAACAATGGTACCATTGTAATTCAATATACACCATGCATTCAGAAGACGATTGATTATAATGAATAATATGCCTACCGCATCGTCATTTACATTTTGGAATCAGATTGGATAATAGTAGATTGTCTCCCTTTAGTGCTTGATTGCCAGTCCAGAACGTACCTAACTGACAGAATTGCAATAGTGTGACACAGAATTCAGTCCTGTCACAGTTCTGTTAATCCCGACAAAGGAGGTGGTATGAGTAGAATCGTGATGTAATTAAACACAACGAATATTTTACAGCTGTCATGGTTGGTTAAGATATTTTCTTATGCAGTCGAAGCATGTGTTGTAGCCCGAAATCCCCTTTTTCACTCAATTGTCACTATCTTGGGGATTGAGAGAATTCAATTCTGGAACATTCATTCGAGAATCCCCTATGTGATACTTAAAAAATGAAATGAAATGAGTTTTAACGTCCTACTGTTCTGATCTGACTGGGGTAATGAAGATTACAGTGTGCTATGAGAGAAATTTTGTCCCGACACCCTCACTAAGGCCTACTCTTATATCCAACTACCAAAGGATCTTTTACATGCACGCCAATGTGTACACAGGATTTCGGTTTTTCATCCCATACGAACGACAAGACAGCTGTCCTTGTGAGCCAACACAGGGAATAAGTCCGCAACCTCTAGGCTAGCAAGCCAGCGTCTTGCCCGCTTAGCCACTGTGGCTTTGATACTTAAAAAAAGGAATGCTATACTGTTATTTCATAGGTAAATAGACTAAAATATTTATTACATCAAGAACATTTCCCTTTTAGTCTTCATAATAAATATTATATGAATTGAGATTATCTCTTTTGTTCCTATGATGAGATAAAGATTAAGATTTAGAACTACATTAATTTTAATGGCAATCAGTCGAGAGTATCAGGAATTATTGAAAAGTAATTGCAGCACTATGATTTAATTTTGTGGCACCAAACCTTTGCCTAGTCAAGTAATTGAGTAAAGGGAGTAAAGGGTCATTCATAATCCTTCAACTTACCTCATTCTTCTTCGAAAAGTCAATACAATGAACATCAATATGATATA
The DNA here is from genome assembly GCF_932274485.2 of Patella vulgata. Lineage (NCBI taxonomy): Eukaryota > Metazoa > Mollusca > Gastropoda > Patellidae > Patella > Patella vulgata. The sequence goes on from NC_065887.2 coordinate 30,171,009, forward strand.
AATATTAATTGACAGCCTCTAGTCTTTCATTTAGCAGTTTGTCTTCTACATGAAAAACATCAAAATATGGATATGATTAACAAATGGTTGGTAGCATTAAATGTTTAGTTATCTTTCTAAGAATACCAATTCTATCAGTTTGTGGTAATGTATGTTTTCTTGAATAGAAGGCAAAAATAAGGATGAAAAGGCCTTCTATGAAGAACACAAGAGCTTCTACTCATTTATACCGGTAGCCATTATTCACTAGTGTAGGTAGAAAATCTGTTTTCATTTATTACCATTTGGAATCCATTTTAGGTGGGTGTACGTAATTTAGAAACAGCAGTTTGGGGTACTTATTACAACATATCTACAAATCTTGATGAAATAACAGACGAAGAGTTCAAAAATAAGGTAAGAAAATAACTTATTTATAGATTTGTAGATTTAATCTGAATATAAGTAACAACTATTTATTTGTGTTTTATATGCTTGATAACAACTTGTGAAATCTTGCTGAAATGTCGCAGTGTATTACTACAGTCTTCGACATTTGCAAATACAACTTATTGGTCAGTTTAACTCAACACTGATGTTGTTATCTTACCGTGAGAAGATGGACTTCTGATATCCAATATTTAAGACAAAATGAAAATTTTAAAATTGGCACACAAATTGCATGTCAGAATGCTTTCGAGTGTAATTATTATTATATGCGTTGCAACCCATTTGTGTCCATTTCTAGGTGCCAAAGAATAGAGATTTAGCTTCTTTAAACCATAGTAATTGTTATCTATAAATAGTGTTTTAATTGATTGTGTCCCAATTACTAAATGCCATTCAAATAATATAAGTAAAGAAACTTGTGAGAAAAAATATACAATAAGTATTAAAATATGTTATATTAAGAATATAGATAAAATTTTTTAATCCCACCCCCTTTAAATAATGATTTTGTAATTCTTACATTTAAGACCAAGGCAGAAATAGATGATGCTCTAAAGACTGCTCAAGAGAACTGTGTTGCCATATTGAAAATTCTTGATGGAAGAACATCATAGATTCACTAATACGCATTATAGTCCACGCTTTTGATGACCTAAGTTAAAAGTTGTTCACTTTCAAAACCAATGATTGTTTTGTTGTTTTTATCAAAATTGTTGTTAATTGAGAATTTTTTTTTTAATGTTTTTAAAACATGATTTTTTTTTTGCTGTTGTTTAGACATTGTTAATTGGCATACATATTATATTATTGACGTTAATTTATGCCTGTTTTTGGCCATTTTTATCCTTCATAATCCTGATCATTAATGCTGCTGTGGTTGAATCTGTTATATCTTTGTGATAAATGTTTTGCGTTAGTTTTGTTCGAAGTGACAACCTATCAACAGTCACATTAATTTCAGTTCTGTCAGATATAGTGTAGAAAGTAACCCTCCAAAAATAAGCATGAACTTAACACCCCTAGAGTAATCAGTTGTTATTAATTAGTCATTAATAACATAATGATGTAATTATCTACTAATCAGTGTCTTACTTCTATATATGTTAATTTCTTGTTTTATGGTATAAACCTATCTGGTAGATAGACTACAAACCTTAAATCACCTAAATAATTAGTTGAATATTTGAATTTTCTAGCATGCAAATTGACTAACAGGTGTAGGGTATGTCACAAAATGTTCAAACGAGAGCCCAGCCTTAGAAGGTAGATGCAGTCAGAAGACAAAAAACTTAAGACTCCTGGCTAAATGATCTCTGTCAATATTTCTTCATGTTTTATAAATTATTCGTTTATATAATCAACCTATCAATTAAAACGATGGTACAGAAAATTCCATGAAATCTTTTCAAGGGAATTATAATGCTGTTGTCACAGGCCCAGAACACAGTTTTCTTAAACATGTCCTTAGTTGTTAATGGAGTGACCATTCCGAAAAATGGAGCAAAAATAGAATTTGATTTTGATTAGATTGTGAAGTAAGCTACTCTTGTATGCTTTGAATATTAATAATAACGATACATGATTGATTGTTGTGTATCTTCTGCCATTCACAACAGTCAGTCGCAGATATTTAACTGTGGGCCTATATAGTCACTTTCATTTCCTTTTTAGTGTTACGCAGTCTCAATTAACCAGTCACTCTTAATGATGCACTTGCCCAACCTTCTAAAATTTCTAAGTCTCTGACATTTTGTTGTTCAAACTTCTAATCAAAATGTAAGTAACAATCTGTAAATCCTTCGTTTTCAGTATTGAGATCTAGTCCAAGAAACAGACATTCCTTAGAAAAATTGTAAATATAATGCAGATTTAGTCAAATGAATGTAACTAATAATGTTTTGAGTTTTAATTAAATAAACTGAAAACATTTAAAATCTCTGATTTAAATGATTTTATCAAAATTTTTATTATATGTATTTTAATTTCTAACTTTTTGTTTTTGTTGAAGAGCTTTAATAGAAATTCTTTGGACAGAGTTTCAGGGTAGAATGTTGCTGACAATATACAGTATTCACTAGTCATTCTATTTTTTTTTATATATATTTTAATTTAACTTTTACTTCTTTATTATGAGTAAATATTTGGCTAGTAACTAGAAGTCGTATGTTTTAATACATGTGATTAGATACTGTATTATTACCAATTAGTATAGTTATTCGTTAACATATGTATTTGGTTTATCTCATTAAAAAGGTGTATAATATTTTTTCTTCCTTATATAATTTAATAATGTAAAATTTAATCCTTTATTTTGTATTATTTTGTAATAGAAATCCACAATACAATTTGGGTTCTACAGCTGATTAAATTTGACCATTACATTACAAAACATTAAATTGTTGCATAATTACTAATAATGTGAAGTCTCTGTTGTGTATGCAATAATTTAATAATCTTTAAGTGACTAGAGATAGAATAGAACATATTTAACTTATTTGATAGACACAGAGTAATTTATATCATATTGCAGAATTTCAATGGTTTCATATTTGGGCCAAACCAATCTGTTTTATTGCTTTGGCATCATGATAAATAGCCTCATTAGCCTCAAACATTTTTAGCTAAAAGCAGCAAAGAATGTTTTGTTTGAATGTTTTTCTGTACACAAAGATAGGAAGCTAAATTTTAATAGTTGTCCCTAAAGAACTAAACTGCCACTGTTGGGGCCGTTCAGACTTCTACCAGTTCTATCTAATAGATGTAATTTACTTTTTACAGGCAGAATTGTACTGTCTTTATGTGTGATGCATTTATAGATATTTGTATTCAGATTAAGTTATTGTTTTTTTGTTGCACTGAAATGATTCTTAACTAGGATCCCAGTGCATTTGCTTACATTGTGATATTGAAGGCATATCTACCGATTCTCTATGAATTATGCTTTTAATAACTTAAATTGCTTTCTGTAATAATGTTGTTAATGAAGTAATTGAAAAAGTAGATTCGTCTTTTATGCCTATCTAAAAAATTATTTAAATGTGATATCCTGCAAGCCTTAAATATTTATATTGAAATATATTGATGAGTTATAAGGCCATATATAAAACTATTCTGGTTCCCAGATACTACTGCCTCACTTTTAAAAAGAAAATAAAAACAGGCTCATTAATTACTGCACGTAAATATTTTATCCTGGTTACAGAAACTAAATCTATAAAAATAATTGAATGAATCCCTCCAGCATCAGATTTTTGGTAAGGATTGTCTGAGAACCAGGCCTAATACAGTATATTTTATAATCACCATAACTTTTGATATGTATATTTTTGCAATAATATACAAATAATAGTGAATTTTACTGATGCTCATTAAGGTTCTTTTTATTTTAATTGGCCAATTTGTTAGGTATAGTTATGTTTTCCAAATTATGTTAATACTGATAGAGAATGTTACAAAATATATTTTGCTGTTAAATTACCATTTATTACTGTTAGGCTAGGAGAGGGGGTTTTTTTCAGAAAAAAAAATATTTAAACTTTCCTGAACCCTACCTAATGTAGAAGATCACTGAGTTTATTTATTGAGATGATCAGGGAAGCTATTCTGTTAAAGTTGTTATATTTGTAACAATGATTATAGATATCTCATTGATTTTATATCTCATTGACTGCTATAGCATATAAGGAATGATCTCAACTTCTTGTTTACAAATAATTAATTTTCTGATCTTAAATTTGTTCATCAGTTTATATTTTCCATTTTCTATTGCTTGTTGTAATTTTAACATGTTAGTGACATAGGGTAGTTACTATTGAGGGAACCGTTACTTACATGACATAACACTTGACAGGAAAATACTTTCCTGGATCAGTTTTCAATATATTGTTCAGCTGCTTAAAGATGCATTATGTAAGAACTAAAACTGCCTATCGCCTTTCTTTATCGCCTGGTCAACTGGTGGGGGTTTCGATTCCCTGGTTGTACGTGACAAGGAGTAGGAACGCCTGACCAACCTCTTGGGTTTCCTCTGGTTTGCTCCCACTACTAAGGACCCCTATGCGCAAGCAAATTATTGAAATAAAATTGAACCATGTGTTAGTCCCGAAATGACCTAGTTTGTTATGGGTGGACGTTAAACCCCATTTCTCTCTCTCTATCACCTGTCAAATGTTATATAAACTATTATTTAGACATTTATTAACATGACAAGCCCATAATCAACTCTCTAGCCCATCGGATGGTAGAGATTTAAATGGATTAAAACTCCTGCGAGATTTAAAGATTTAATGATAAAATGGATAATCAAAACAGTCTTGTTTGTCCTGTACTGTTGCTGCTCTGGGCTATATCTTCCAACACTCATAACTTCATTCAGAATAAAGTAATTTGAATGAAATTTTCAATATATTCCTTTTTTCGTTATATAATTTTATAGCAAGAATGGCCACAGTTTTTATCTTATTATTACATAATGCATCTTTAAAAAATATATTAAAATGATTTAGACTGAAGATTTCTACAGCATCTTGACCCTGTCCAAAATATCATAAAACCATCCCAAATGTATCATTCAGAGCCTTGTGTTAGGTTATGGAGAATTCTGCATATCATGTAGTGAAACTTTTATATGTCAAGATTCATAGAGATTAGGGCTTCGGATAGACTCGGGTGTTGAGAGTAAGTGGTTCTTATTGCAATTAAATTATTCCATAAAATTGTTGATGTTGCTCAATTTATCTTAATCCATGTGATTTATCAACATGTCATATAAAATGTTGATCTATATTTTTAGGGAACAGCTTTATGATCGATGTTTTCAGACATAAAGGATAAAGTATTAGCATTAATAAGTTAGTTTTATATCAAATTTATATCATTACCATTTTTAATATAGTTACATAATAAATAAATTAAAACTTTAGAGTTTTTCTTATTTTATTCTTTAATATCAGGATTTGCTGTATCCATATTTGAATGAAGTTTTGTATTATAGGTCATGATTGCATCCACTTGTCTTTGACATTGCAAACACGACTTAATTTGAATATAAGTAACACTATAAAAAGTCTATAGAATATATTATTTTCCTATAGAAAGTTTTAGTATAAATCTGTTGGAGAAAATATAGGATTTGCACTACAGAAACTGTAGAATATTTGAAGCCATTATTTTCTACAGGCCCCCAAATCTCTGTAGCAATACTATAGAATATCATCCTATAGGAAATGGGATAGTCCCCCCCCCCCCCATTTATATTACATTTGTGTCTATTTCTAGGTGCCAAAGAATAGCTATTTATTATTTCCTTTAAGTTGTCGAAGAGTTTGAAAGTTAAAAATACCCACGATGTGCTGTTAGAATTGTTTAGTTTGACTGAATTTTATTTTACCCAATCATCTTTTCTGAAGGGTATCTTATCTGCTTTCAACCGGGACATAAGCAATCTGTTTCACAGAGAATTACGAGTCTAGTAATATATCTCTGTCAAAGATGACAGCCTTAACACGTGCCGTCACAAGCACGCGGCGTCAATCATTGGCTGAATGGCGCGTGCATTGTTTACATAAGACGTTACTGCTTCGGAGAGAATGCTGCATTTTAGTCATTTTAATACCCATTTACACTAAATAGGAAATAATTTTTACCTACAAATACGTCAAACGCCTTTATTTATTTTTCCAATACATAAAAAAAATGTTTTAGAATTTAATTTGTCGCAGGAAAAAAGTTAATATTACGGGCTCATTAAGCCGCATCGATGTCATCCTTATCAGTGATTGTAGCAGCCTAGCAAATATTCACTGCGGATCAGTGTGGGACATAAGCGCAAAGGCCCCAAGCTCGATGGGAAATTTGAAGTCAGGTTCAAAGTCAAGGTCTCGGCATACTCATCGCAGTGTTTCGTTTGATTAGAGCTAATCCCACTTAACACTGCTGTAATAGAATTTCTGTTCCAGCAATATCAGTACACTTTAAACAGAGCTCCAAATTGGACCAAATATGTTTACATAATGTTACAGTAAAGAAGTGGGCTGTGGAATTTAAGGACCCTCGTCCTTGAAGGCCATCAACAGTAATCATTCAAGAAAGCATTACCCTGGTGCATGACAGATGATGGCTGGTCGACGATTGACCACTCGACATATTGCCCGTGTTGTGGGCATCTCCCATAAGAGAGTTGAGCACATTATACCCAGGGTCTTAACTAGCTCAAAGCAACTAAAGGGGGGGGGGGGTCTCTCAACGGTGCTGTAAAATTGACGGACAATGTATATCTATTTTTTTTTAAGTTCGACAATTTTTTCACCCCACCCACCCCTGCGCCCCCCCCCCCCTAGTTACGGGCCTGATTATAGCCGAGTTAGGAATGACAAAAGTTTCTGCAAGAAGGGTGCTAAGGGTCTTGACTGTGGAGAGCCACGTGGCTCAATGAGTAAGACGTTAGCTCGCTTATCTGGACGTCGAGTGTTCGATCCCTGATTTTCTGGCCTGGCTAGCGACAACGTATAGTTGTTCGGATAGGACGAAAAGATCCCTTAACAGTTGGAATTCGATATAAGAGTAGACTGTAGCGCCTTCTGTCCGGGCATAATTTTTTTCATAGCACACTGTATGGCGGACGCCCGTCTTCATTAACCCAGTCGGAGCAGAACAGTATGACGTTAAACCAAATTTCATTTCATTTTTTCTCGACTGCGGATCAGAAACGTGTCAGATTCCTGACCTTTCATGACAATCTGCGCCGTTTTGAAGCAGTTCCTGATAAATTTTTGGGGGCCAGATTTGTAGCCAGAATCCAAAATTCAGTCATTGTCCTAGTAATGATGACGTCATGTCAGCTGTGAACGACTTTTTTAGGGTGGGTAAAGAAAATTTCTCCCAGGCCGGCATCCAGGCCTTGCAGCATCATTGGCAAACACATGTACACTTCGAAGGGGACTATGTAGAAAAATACATGGAAACCATTAACTTTGTACAGACAGACTTAGAACTTTTCAGCCAACACTGATCACCAAAAAATATATATTTAATATTATGTAAACTTGCTGAGTTAGGATGGAACACTTGGGAAACTAAAATAAGTTATGTTTACATTATTTGTCGAATTTTTAAGACTGTCAGATGTCAATACCAAAGACTGGTTCGAGATAATTAGTAATTCTGAAAATATTGAACGGCTATAAGAATTACAAATCTAAGTTGTGCAAAGAAAATTAAATATCTAAGTTCCTAAGAAGGTGAAAATAAAAATATCCTTATCCACAGGAGCAAATTTGTTTAAGAGATAATTAGCAAAACATCCGAAATGCGTGTCCTGTCCCAGATGCAAATGAAGACTTGTGTCCTATAGTAATTGTTTGTAAATAATATCATGAACTACGCGCTATGTAATTTGGTGATATATTTGGACTAAAAACATATTCAAACTTATTTATTTATCAAAGGTTTGCTTCTAATTCTTTTATTTATTTATTTTAATAAAAAAACAAAAACAAAACAATATTTTATTCAGGATATCTGAATGGGACAGGCCAATGTAAAACCCCTCTCCCTAAATGATATATATACATAATATTAATGCAAAGGGGTGTATATACAAAGTTAAAATGGCAAGCACATACACATTATATAGATTATAGTTAAATATATAAATATAGACAAGCATTACATACATATTTTGTTAATAAACAACATTAGAGAAACCAGCCAGTTATACATATAATTGAAAATAAAATACCATTTGATCGAGATTAAAATCTGTTTGACATATCAATAAACTTATGGACTTGATTAAAAATAACACTGTTTTAAAACTAGTTAACATCAGAAGAAACCAGCCAGAACTCAACCGGGATACTGGAGTATACCTACCACACGCATATGATTCGTTGATCTCGGGAACAGTTCCTGAGATCAACGAATCAGGGCAGAGGGTATTTAACTATGACAGTGTCCAGTCCTTCAGCTTAGACGAAAAACCGAGGCCCACTTGTACACATTGGTGTACGTAAAAGAACCCCTGGCAGTTGGAATTCGAGATAAGCGTAGGTCGTTCCGCCGTTGTCCGGGCAAAATGTCCCTCATAGCACACTGTATGCCCGTCTTGATTGGCCCAGAAAAGTAGGACGCTAAATCGGATTTCATACCTTCATTTATTGTTAGGATGGTGTATTCAAGAATGGATTACTCGAATTTATTGATGAATCCATATTTTAAATTCAAATTAGTACGATAAGAACAATTCCTGTGAGCATTTATTTCTTACAAAAGTTGTCAGTGCGAAGTTGCATAATAGATATAGGTTTTAATATAATTCCTTTTAAAAAATGATTTTTTTTAAAATATATTATTAACACACCGCTGCCCAAGCAGATGTTAAAATATTTGGAGGGACTTGATGACAAGTTCTGGTGTCATCTGATTTCATAGCACATAAATTGTTCTTCGACCAACCTTTCAGAAATCCTGAAAACCGTATCAATTTATAGTTCAACTTTTTAATACACAGAGCCACATACACATCTTCCAGATGAAAGAAAGGTACGTTTTTCGATACTTCGTAGACTTTTTGGGCAACATTGGCGCTTAAAACATATCCGGTCCCGGAACAAAAACCTGGATAGGAATTGGACGGATAACTCGTAAAAGAGGCGTACCATTTTGATGATTTACTTCGAATTGGACCAGCGGATGCGTGGCACGCACCACCAACTGCTGCGGTAAGTTTGTTGCCTTCCTTTTGTAACAGTTTCAGAAGGGAAGGCATGTTGAGCCAAATATCATCGTCAATTTTTAAAACATATTTTGTGTGATTACAGAATTTGGTGACGTATTTAAATCCCATCATTGTCTTGTAAGTTAAATTCTGATAGGAATCGTGAAAATCCTCCATTAATATGTCATTAAAAATGGTCGCCTCCTCCGCAACTTTCTTATTCAATTCATCGTTTGAGGATTTACCCAACATAAATAGATAACGAACGTTTGAGGTATTGTTACCTGCAAATGACATCCATGTTTTACGAATCGCATTTCGCTGTTCAGAATTTGAATGAATGGTAAAAATAAACCCAAACAGCTCCACTGAGTTATTTCCCTTAACGTTACACACGGCTTCGTTTGATATCATATATTTAAAATTGTGTTGAAAACAACCCGTGCAGTTATTAGGCCTGGGTGTTGGTGTGGGTGCCACTGCCATCGCGGTCTTTGATGTTATATTGTAGTTGAGCATAACCTTTTTATCACTAATTATGGGTGAATTACTCATCAAATATATGTACATACTACTCGAGGTAGGCATCTCTATTTTTTTCATAATTTCTTTGTATGCATAGATATATCTCATAGATCCCAGAAGATTCAATATTACAAACACAGTTATGAAACTGACAATTACGAAGTAAGTCTTAAGTTGAAAGAATGAATCCATTAACGCCATTATGGTGGTGCGCCTACACTTATCAAACCACTTGTTCTTTGATCACAGTAGCACTATTAGTATTACACAATTCAGATTTTTCAGCCCAGAAATATTTCCTTCAACCGATTCCGTTGTTATTTCTGAAAAAAAAAAAAAAAAGCAGTTGATAATATGTTAATATAGTTCCTTTCTATACGTTCATATTACATTTCCATATATGACCGCTTGAAACATTAATTTGTTCGAAATTACTAAATTAATGTCAGAGATCAAGAATCAAGATTGACTGAGGATTGTTTTGATGTCTATTTAGTTTGATTATTCATAACAGACTATATCACTGGTGGTTCGAGACCAAAATATTCTCAATTAACCAGTCCACTGCCTCTGGGGGGTTGGATGGCGGAATGGTTAGCACGTGCGCGCTGTATCATAAGGTCTGTTATTGAGTCAACTGGCGTGGTTTCGATTCCCCGGTTGTACATGACAAGGAGTAGGGTCGCCTGTCCAACCTCACCTCGTGGGTTTTCTCCGAGTCCTGCGGTTTCCTTCTGCTGCTAAAGACCCAAACACGCAAGCGAATTATTGAAATAAATTGAAACATGTGTTAGTCCCGAAATTACCTAGATTGTGTCGAGTGGACGTTAAACCCCATCTCTCTCTCTCTCTCTCTCTCTCTCTCTCTCTCTAGAAAACGGACGGTGACACAATCCTGTGTCTCGGTAGGATTTCCACGTTGTGTACTTTTCTACTCAATAATAAATTAACTTTGGAACACTCTGTGGTTATAACTATGTTTATATATCTTTATAACATCCATAATGTCTCTCTAGGAACCCCGTATGATATCTGTATCCAAGCCTCTAAGCCGAGGAGACTGTAAGAACCTCCTTCTGAGAATACTAAATGATGCCCGAAGCAAATATAATCGCGCTCTTTAAAATTAATATAAAATGTTTATGGCGGACCGTTACCATATTTAGATAAGTGTTTCATTTGGGCATCCGTTTTCGTCAACCTTGTTTTATACAATTGGACTAATCTCTGCACCAGATTGCTGGGCAACAGTAACACACTTCCAGAAACGGATAGTGGCAGACCTGTCAGTGAGTCAATTTAAGAAAGTTGTAGAATAATGCAGCGTACCTAATTAGCCTATATCCGCCGTCCCCCATTTGTTTAACGCTTCAAATATATTAAACAGAGCACCTTTCATAGAACTGAAATAACCCCTACAGATAGTATATAACAATAACCTTCAAACCCAGTCTCGTGTTTTAATAATAGATCCGGCGTTGTTCCCCCTTGCCAGTGGTGCAGGACAGAGGGCATGGCAAGGACAGCTGTCTAGTAGTTTGGATGGGACGAAAAACCGAAGTGCACATTGGCGTGCACGTAAAAGATCCCTTGAAAGTTGGAATTCGATATAAGAGTAGGCCGTAGTGCCGCTGTCTGGGCAAAATTTCCCCCATAGCACACTGCATGGCGTGTGTCCTTCATCATTAGCCCAGTCAGAGGAGAACAGTAGGACGTTAAACCTCATTTACAGAGGTGTGAGGAGCGAAAACAGTGGGTTATAAAGATTCAAGTTTTAATGAAATTATTAGAAATGATAGAACAATCCTAGAACTATTCCTATAAATTGGGAACAAATCAAGAAACGTCCTGACAACCTAATATTATAATCCCCTAAACACTAATCCAGTGAGTACTAACATTAATCATAACAATCTTATCCAGTTCACCCTAAACTCGATCAAAGTTAACAAACAAATAAGAACTTTAGAATAAAACAGAAAATAATAAATTAAAAAGGCGGTCGCAAATGAAGCGTCAGTTTTAACAACTTCCTTGGGATTAATTAACGACAATTTTATCTGATTATATTGTTGAACATTCAATTGATGTATGTAGAATAACTGAAACGTGCACATAATGACATTTCGGATTCATCGACAATCGCAGCTTTAGTAACCGATGGATATTCTGTACAACATTGACACACAGATTCACGTGGAGGAGGTTTAGCACTTATATTTAAGTTCGCCCGTCATGAACGTTTTGGATTGTTCCTTACAGCATTTTGGATTGTTCCCTACAGTTTCTTTTCAAGGAAATTTTATCGCACTATTATTTAGGAGGATTTTAATTTTCATGTTGATGACTCCAATGACTCAATCGCGGTTGATCTTTGTGAAATGTTGAATAACAAATCTCTCACACGCTTCTTCTTCAACTCATAATTGTGGACATATTCTCGATCTTGTCTTAACTAATCCATGTGCCTGCTTATATAAGAGACTCAGAGGAAAACTATATTTCCTTATTAATGGTGCCCAAATGTCGAATAAGCTACAAAGAACAATCAGTTCAATTTGTTGAGAAACCATGGACCTTATTATAATAAGGTTCACGAAGAAACCAACTCAGTATCACTATAAACTTGCTGAAATTTTGGACTCATTTTTGCCTCATAAAACGAGAACCAATGTGAATAAATTAATTGAAGACGGTAAAATTAAATTTTACTCTGATAAAATAGAAAATGTTGACAGACACAGCAGACAAAACGACCTATAAAGTTGTGAATACATTTTTGGATCATAATTCTGAATAGACTATTCTCCCGGACAATGATAAAGACATCGAACTTGCGAATTTATTCTCGAATTACTTTCAAATAAAAATACAGAAAATAAAAACTGAACTTGATGTTTTAAATAAAACAATTGACTTTAATACTCATGCGTTTGATAAGTTAGACAATTATGTTCATTTAGAAAATGTTCACTTCGTTAGTGAATCTTGTTTTAAACCCAATTATATCTTCTGTTCCCAAATCTTGTTCGTTAGATCCTGTTCCGACTCCTGTTCTTGAGGACCGTTTAGACGAAGTTATTCCCGTTTTTACCAATATTATTAATTCCTGCATGTCATATTCTACCACTCCCAACGTTTTCGAACAAGACGTTACCCCTTTAATGAAAAATTCTACAGCAAAAATGACGTCTATCTATACGACTTTGTTTTCAAAGCAATAGGCCTACACACAGGTCACAATTATATGGAATAAAATTACTGTTTATTACTGAACGTGTCGTAATAAATAGTAATTCCATAGAATTACCACCTGTGTATTTCCAGTCCAATTACTTAATACCATTGAAAACAATTAACATTCAATGAATGTGACACAACGAGTTATGATTCTTGGTTACATTAACGTTTGAAACCAGTGATGTATAAATGTTATATATAGGCATAGATTTGTAATATAAACTTCTATTTATAACTCTATGTATATAGCTCATTGTTTGAGACTTTGCTCCATAGAAGTGTATATGTTACAGTCAATCTGTGTAATCAGTCATTTCGTGTAATGACTAAACGAATCAGTCATTTCGCGAAGAGCCTGTGAGCACAAGGCAATACGTGTAATGACTGAAAATTCCAGACATTACACGAAATGGCTAAAATTCCTACCTTCTTTTTACACTTAATGCCTGATTGCAGATTTTGCAAATCAGGCAATATGTGTAACACATAAAATTACAACATAAACTTTAAAAAAAAACATTTAATATTGGTTTTTAGTTTTTATTTCGCTTTTCTTGGCATTGGGTCTGTAGAATGGTTGTTTTTATTGGAATTTAATGAACTTATAGGGTTAAATCCTGCCCTTCTAATAACCTGTTTTTAGTTTAATGGATGGTACCAGATGAATGATGTGATTTCCATCTGAAGGAATCACTATAGCATCCGGAGTAAATAATACTCACTGATTTAATTACCCGGCCTCTAGGGGACCATTAATGATTGGTAAAGTCTTTGTTCAAATGGTGTTTGTATTTAAGTGAAAGTATGTTAATTCTTTATGCATGTATCAACAATTATTTTCACTGACAATATTAATTAAATTTAATCTTCTTTCAGGGTGTTGTGGGGTTGTGTATCTAAAAACTTGATAAAATCATTGTCAATACTTCAAAACAAGTTATCCATTAATCATTGTGTTTAATTTCTGAAAGAGTTGTCTATTTCATTATGGATGTTGTCATTATATCATTTCTTTTTTCAATATTTTCCCGCCATTTTCATTTCATTTTCTGATTCGTCTTGATTTTAGACGGTTTGCTCGATTTGTCTGGAACTGGAAGTCAATCATATTACAGCAATGCCAGTGTCAGTCATTTCTTTTTATTTTTCATATTTTTATATAACCCATGACATGTGACAGGAAGTGGCCGTAAACATGAAAGCTTTCATATCTGCCTGGCCGATCTAGTTATACATGTTTTTGTTCTGTCAGCATTTTTTGAATATAGGATGGGTCTGGGGTGTATTTTTCAAACATAACATATATGCATGGTTTAAGTATCTTTTAAATATAGTTTTTAAAAATGTATCATATTTGAGATACTGTAAATATAATGCAGATTTAGTCAAATGAATGTAACTAATAATGTTTTGAGTTTTAATTAAATAAACTGAAAACATTTAAAATCTCTGATTTAAATGATTTTATCAAAATTTTTATTATATGTATTTTAATTTCTAACTTTTTGTTTTTGTTGAAGAGCTTTAATAGAAATTCTTTGGACAGAGTTTCAGGGTAGAATGTTGCTGACAATATACAGTATTCACTAGTCATTCTATTTTTTTTTATATATATTTTAATTTAACTTTTACTTCTTTATTATGAGTAAATATTTGGCTAGTAACTAGAAGTCGTATGTTTTAATACATGTGATTAGATACTGTATTATTACCAATTAGTATAGTTATTCGTTAACATATGTATTTGGTTTATCTCATTAAAAAGGTGTATAATATTTTTTCTTCCTTATATAATTTAATAATGTAAAATTTAATCCTTTATTTTGTATTATTTTGTAATAGAAATCCACAATACAATTTGGGTTCTACAGCTGATTAAATTTGACCATTACATTACAAAACATTAAATTGTTGCATAATTACTAATAATGTGAAGTCTCTGTTGTGTATGCAATAACTTAATAATCTTTAAGTGACTAGAGATAGAATAGAACATATTTAACTTATTTGATAGACACAGAGTAATTTATATCATATTGCAGAATTTCAATGGTTTCATATTTGGGCCAAACCAATCTGTTTTATTGCTTTGGCATCATGATAAATAGCCTCATTAGCCTCAAACATTTTTAGCTAAAAGCAGCAAAGAATGTTTTGTTTGAATGTTTTTCTGTACACAAAGATAGGAAGCTAAATTTTAATAGTTGTCCCTAAAGAACTAAACTGCCACTGTTGGGGCCGTTCAGACTTCTACCAGTTCTATCTAATAGATGTAATTTACTTTTTACAGGCAGAATTGTACTGTCTTTATGTGTGATGCATTTATAGATATTTGTATTCAGATTAAGTTATTGTTTTTTTGTTGCACTGAAATGATTCTTAACTAGGATCCCAGTGCATTTGCTTACATTGTGATATTGAAGGCATATCTACCGATTCTCTATGAATTATGCTTTTAATAACTTAAATTGCTTTCTGTAATAATGTTGTTAATGAAGTAATTGAAAAAGTAGATTCGTCTTTTATGCCTATCTAAAAAATTATTTAAATGTGATATCCTGCAAGCCTTAAATATTTATATTGAAATATATTGATGAGTTATAAGGCCATATATAAAACTATTCTGGTTCCCAGATACTACTGCCTCACTTTTAAAAAGAAAATAAAAACAGGCTCATTAATTACTGCACGTAAATATTTTATCCTGGTTACAGAAACTAAATCTATAAAAATAATTGAATGAATCCCTCCAGCATCAGATTTTTGGTAAGGATTGTCTGAGAACCAGGCCTAATACAGTATATTTTATAATCACCATAACTTTTGATATGTATATTTTTGCAATAATATACAAATAATAGTGAATTTTACTGATGCTCATTAAGGTTCTTTTTATTTTAATTGGCCAATTTGTTAGGTATAGTTATGTTTTCCAAATTATGTTAATACTGATAGAGAATGTTACAAAATATATTTTGCTGTTAAATTACCATTTATTACTGTTAGGCTAGGAGAGGGGGTTTTTTTCAGAAAAAAAAATATTTAAACTTTCCTGAACCCTACCTAATGTAGAAGATCACTGAGTTTATTTATTGAGATGATCAGGGAAGCTATTCTGTTAAAGTTGTTATATTTGTAACAATGATTATAGATATCTCATTGATTTTATATCTCATTGACTGCTATAGCATATAAGGAATGATCTCAACTTCTTGTTTACAAATAATTAATTTTCTGATCTTAAATTTGTTCATCAGTTTATATTTTCCATTTTCTATTGCTTGTTGTAATTTTAACATGTTAGTGACATAGGGTAGTTACTATTGAGGGAACCGTTACTTACATGACATAACACTTGACAGGAAAATACTTTCCTGGATCAGTTTTCAATATATTGTTCAGCTGCTTAAAGATGCATTATGTAAGAACTAAAACTGCCTATCGCCTTTCTTTATCGCCTGGTCAACTGGTGGGGGTTTCGATTCCCTGGTTGTACGTGACAAGGAGTAGGAACGCCTGACCAACCTCTTGGGTTTCCTCTGGTTTGCTCCCACTACTAAGGACCCCTATGCGCAAGCAAATTATTGAAATAAAATTGAACCATGTGTTAGTCCCGAAATGACCTAGTTTGTTATGGGTGGACGTTAAACCCCATTTCTCTCTCTCTATCACCTGTCAAATGTTATATAAACTATTATTTAGACATTTATTAACATGACAAGCCCATAATCAACTCTCTAGCCCATCGGATGGTAGAGATTTAAATGGATTAAAACTCCTGCGAGATTTAAAGATTTAATGATAAAATGGATAATCAAAACAGTCTTGTTTGTCCTGTACTGTTGCTGCTCTGGGCTATATCTTCCAACACTCATAACTTCATTCAGAATAAAGTAATTTGAATGAAATTTTCAATATATTCCTTTTTTCGTTATATAATTTTATAGCAAGAATGGCCACAGTTTTTATCTTATTATTACATAATGCATCTTTAAAAAATATATTAAAATGATTTAGACTGAAGATTTCTACAGCATCTTGACCCTGTCCAAAATATCATAAAACCATCCCAAATGTATCATTCAGAGCCTTGTGTTAGGTTATGGAGAATTCTGCATATCATGTAGTGAAACTTTTATATGTCAAGATTCATAGAGATTAGGGCTTCGGATAGACTCGGGTGTTGAGAGTAAGTGGTTCTTATTGCAATTAAATTATTCCATAAAATTGTTGATGTTGCTCAATTTATCTTAATCCATGTGATTTATCAACATGTCATATAAAATGTTGATCTATATTTTTAGGGAACAGCTTTATGATCGATGTTTTCAGACATAAAGGATAAAGTATTAGCATTAATAAGTTAGTTTTATATCAAATTTATATCATTACCATTTTTAATATAGTTACATAATAAATAAATTAAAACTTTAGAGTTTTTCTTATTTTATTCTTTAATATCAGGATTTGCTGTATCCATATTTGAATGAAGTTTTGTATTATAGGTCATGATTGCATCCACTTGTCTTTGACATTGCAAACACGACTTAATTTGAATATAAGTAACACTATAAAAAGTCTATAGAATATATTATTTTCCTATAGAAAGTTTTAGTATAAATCTGTTGGAGAAAATATAGGATTTGCACTACAGAAACTGTAGAATATTTGAAGCCATTATTTTCTACAGGCCCCCAAATCTCTGTAGCAATACTATAGAATTTCATCCTATAGGAAATGGGATAGTCCCCCCCCCCCATTTATATTACATTTGTGTCTATTTCTAGGTGCCAAAGAATAGCTATTTATTATTTCCTTTAAGTTGTCGAAGAGTTTGAAAGTTAAAAATACCCACGATGTGCTGTTAGAATTGTTTAGTTTGACTGAATTTTATTTTACCCAATCATCTTTTCTGAAGGGTATCTTATCTGCTTTCAACCGGGACATAAGCAATCTGTTTCACAGAGAATTACGAGTCTAGTAATATATCTCTGTCAAAGATGACAGCCTTAACACGTGCCGTCACAAGCACGCGGCGTCAATCATTGGCTGAATGGCGCGTGCATTGTTTACATAAGACGTTACTGCTTCGGAGAGAATGCTGCATTTTAGTCATTTTAATACCCATTTACACTAAATAGGAAATAATTTTTACCTACAAATACGTCAAACGCCTTTATTTATTTTTCCAATACATAAAAAAAATGTTTTAGAATTTAATTTGTCGCAGGAAAAAAGTTAATATTACGGGCTCATTAAGCCGCATCGATGTCATCCTTATCAGTGATTGTAGCAGCCTAGCAAATATTCACTGCGGATCAGTGTGGGACATAAGCGCAAAGGCCCCAAGCTCGATGGGAAATTTGAAGTCAGGTTCAAAGTCAAGGTCTCGGCATACTCATCGCAGTGTTTCGTTTGATTAGAGCTAATCCCACTTAACACTGCTGTAATAGAATTTCTGTTCCAGCAATATCAGTACACTTTAAACAGAGCTCCAAATTGGACCAAATATGTTTACATAATGTTACAGTAAAGAAGTGGGCTGTGGAATTTAAGGACCCTCGTCCTTGAAGGCCATCAACAGTAATCATTCAAGAAAGCATTACCCTGGTGCATGACAGATGATGGCTGGTCGACGATTGACCACTCGACATATTGCCCGTGTTGTGGGCATCTCCCATAAGAGAGTTGAGCACATTATACCCAGGGTCTTAACTAGCTCAAAGCAACTAAAGGGGGGGGGGGGGTCTCTCAACGGTGCTGTAAAATTGACGGACAATGTATATCTATTTTTTTTTAAGTTCGACAATTTTTTCACCCCACCCACCCCTGCGCCCCCCCCCCCCTAGTTACGGGCCTGATTATAGCCGAGTTAGGAATGACAAAAGTTTCTGCAAGAAGGGTGCTAAGGGTCTTGACTGTGGAGAGCCACGTGGCTCAATGAGTAAGACGTTAGCTCGCTTATCTGGACGTCGAGTGTTCGATCCCTGATTTTCTGGCCTGGCTAGCGACAACGTATAGTTGTTCGGATAGGACGAAAAGATCCCTTAACAGTTGGAATTCGATATAAGAGTAGACTGTAGCGCCTTCTGTCCGGGCATAATTTTTTTCATAGCACACTGTATGGCGGACGCCCGTCTTCATTAACCCAGTCGGAGCAGAACAGTATGACGTTAAACCAAATTTCATTTCATTTTTTCTCGACTGCGGATCAGAAACGTGTCAGATTCCTGACCTTTCATGACAATCTGCGCCGTTTTGAAGCAGTTCCTGATAAATTTTTGGGGGCCAGATTTGTAGCCAGAATCCAAAATTCAGTCATTGTCCTAGTAATGATGACGTCATGTCAGCTGTGAACGACTTTTTTAGGGTGGGTAAAGAAAATTTCTCCCAGGCCGGCATCCAGGCCTTGCAGCATCATTGGCAAACACATGTACACTTCGAAGGGGACTATGTAGAAAAATACATGGAAACCATTAACTTTGTACAGACAGACTTAGAACTTTTCAGCCAACACTGATCACCAAAAAATATATATTTAATATTATGTAAACTTGCTGAGTTAGGATGGAACACTTGGGAAACTAAAATAAGTTATGTTTACATTATTTGTCGAATTTTTAAGACTGTCAGATGTCAATACCAAAGACTGGTTCGAGATAATTAGTAATTCTGAAAATATTGAACGGCTATAAGAATTACAAATCTAAGTTGTGCAAAGAAAATTAAATATCTAAGTTCCTAAGAAGGTGAAAATAAAAATATCCTTATCCACAGGAGCAAATTTGTTTAAGAGATAATTAGCAAAACATCCGAAATGCGTGTCCTGTCCCAGATGCAAATGAAGACTTGTGTCCTATAGTAATTGTTTGTAAATAATATCATGAACTACGCGCTATGTAATTTGGTGATATATTTGGACTAAAAACATATTCAAACTTATTTATTTATCAAAGGTTTGCTTCTAATTCTTTTATTTATTTATTTTAATAAAAAAACAAAAACAAAACAATATTTTATTCAGGATATCTGAATGGGACAGGCCAATGTAAAACCCCTCTCCCTAAATGATATATATACATAATATTAATGCAAAGGGGTGTATATACAAAGTTAAAATGGCAAGCACATACACATTATATAGATTATAGTTAAATATATAAATATAGACAAGCATTACATACATATTTTGTTAATAAACAACATTAGAGAAACCAGCCAGTTATACATATAATTGAAAATAAAATACCATTTGATCGAGATTAAAATCTGTTTGACATATCAATAAACTTATGGACTTGATTAAAAATAACACTGTTTTAAAACTAGTTAACATCAGAAGAAACCAGCCAGAACTCAACCGGGATACTGGAGTATACCTACCACACGCATATGATTCGTTGATCTCGGGAACAGTTCCTGAGATCAACGAATCAGGGCAGAGGGTATTTAACTATGACAGTGTCCAGTCCTTCAGCTTAGACGAAAAACCGAGGCCCACTTGTACACATTGGTGTACGTAAAAGAACCCCTGGCAGTTGGAATTCGAGATAAGCGTAGGTCGTTCCGCCGTTGTCCGGGCAAAATGTCCCTCATAGCACACTGTATGCCCGTCTTGATTGGCCCAGAAAAGTAGGACGCTAAATCGGATTTCATACCTTCATTTATTGTTAGGATGGTGTATTCAAGAATGGATTACTCGAATTTATTGATGAATCCATATTTTAAATTCAAATTAGTACGATAAGAACAATTCCTGTGAGCATTTATTTCTTACAAAAGTTGTCAGTGCGAAGTTGCATAATAGATATAGGTTTTAATATAATTCCTTTTAAAAAATGATTTTTTTTAAAATATATTATTAACACACCGCTGCCCAAGCAGATGTTAAAATATTTGGAGGGACTTGATGACAAGTTCTGGTGTCATCTGATTTCATAGCACATAAATTGTTCTTCGACCAACCTTTCAGAAATCCTGAAAACCGTATCAATTTATAGTTCAACTTTTTAATACACAGAGCCACATACACATCTTCCAGATGAAAGAAAGGTACGTTTTTCGATACTTCGTAGACTTTTTGGGCAACATTGGCGCTTAAAACATATCCGGTCCCGGAACAAAAACCTGGATAGGAATTGGACGGATAACTCGTAAAAGAGGCGTACCATTTTGATGATTTACTTCGAATTGGACCAGCGGATGCGTGGCACGCACCACCAACTGCTGCGGTAAGTTTGTTGCCTTCCTTTTGTAACAGTTTCAGAAGGGAAGGCATGTTGAGCCAAATATCATCGTCAATTTTTAAAACATATTTTGTGTGATTACAGAATTTGGTGACGTATTTAAATCCCATCATTGTCTTGTAAGTTAAATTCTGATAGGAATCGTGAAAATCCTCCATTAATATGTCATTAAAAATGGTCGCCTCCTCCGCAACTTTCTTATTCAATTCATCGTTTGAGGATTTACCCAACATAAATAGATAACGAACGTTTGAGGTATTGTTACCTGCAAATGACATCCATGTTTTACGAATCGCATTTCGCTGTTCA
The DNA here is from genome assembly GCF_932274485.2 of Patella vulgata. Taxonomy (NCBI): domain Eukaryota; kingdom Metazoa; phylum Mollusca; class Gastropoda; family Patellidae; genus Patella; species Patella vulgata. The sequence continues at coordinate 30,192,474 of NC_065887.2, forward strand.
GAATTTGAATGAATGGTAAAAATAAACCCAAACAGCTCCACTGAGTTATTTCCCTTAACGTTACACACGGCTTCGTTTGATATCATATATTTAAAATTGTGTTGAAAACAACCCGTGCAGTTATTAGGCCTGGGTGTTGGTGTGGGTGCCACTGCCATCGCGGTCTTTGATGTTATATTGTAGTTGAGCATAACCTTTTTATCACTAATTATGGGTGAATTACTCATCAAATATATGTACATACTACTCGAGGTAGGCATCTCTATTTTTTTCATAATTTCTTTGTATGCATAGATATATCTCATAGATCCCAGAAGATTCAATATTACAAACACAGTTATGAAACTGACAATTACGAAGTAAGTCTTAAGTTGAAAGAATGAATCCATTAACGCCATTATGGTGGTGCGCCTACACTTATCAAACCACTTGTTCTTTGATCACAGTAGCACTATTAGTATTACACAATTCAGATTTTTCAGCCCAGAAATATTTCCTTCAACCGATTCCGTTGTTATTTCTGAAAAAAAAAAAAAAAAGCAGTTGATAATATGTTAATATAGTTCCTTTCTATACGTTCATATTACATTTCCATATATGACCGCTTGAAACATTAATTTGTTCGAAATTACTAAATTAATGTCAGAGATCAAGAATCAAGATTGACTGAGGATTGTTTTGATGTCTATTTAGTTTGATTATTCATAACAGACTATATCACTGGTGGTTCGAGACCAAAATATTCTCAATTAACCAGTCCACTGCCTCTGGGGGGTTGGATGGCGGAATGGTTAGCACGTGCGCGCTGTATCATAAGGTCTGTTATTGAGTCAACTGGCGTGGTTTCGATTCCCCGGTTGTACATGACAAGGAGTAGGGTCGCCTGTCCAACCTCACCTCGTGGGTTTTCTCCGAGTCCTGCGGTTTCCTTCTGCTGCTAAAGACCCAAACACGCAAGCGAATTATTGAAATAAATTGAAACATGTGTTAGTCCCGAAATTACCTAGATTGTGTCGAGTGGACGTTAAACCCCATCTCTCTCTCTCTCTCTCTCTCTCTCTCTCTCTAGAAAACGGACGGTGACACAATCCTGTGTCTCGGTAGGATTTCCACGTTGTGTACTTTTCTACTCAATAATAAATTAACTTTGGAACACTCTGTGGTTATAACTATGTTTATATATCTTTATAACATCCATAATGTCTCTCTAGGAACCCCGTATGATATCTGTATCCAAGCCTCTAAGCCGAGGAGACTGTAAGAACCTCCTTCTGAGAATACTAAATGATGCCCGAAGCAAATATAATCGCGCTCTTTAAAATTAATATAAAATGTTTATGGCGGACCGTTACCATATTTAGATAAGTGTTTCATTTGGGCATCCGTTTTCGTCAACCTTGTTTTATACAATTGGACTAATCTCTGCACCAGATTGCTGGGCAACAGTAACACACTTCCAGAAACGGATAGTGGCAGACCTGTCAGTGAGTCAATTTAAGAAAGTTGTAGAATAATGCAGCGTACCTAATTAGTCTATATCCGCCGTCCCCCATTTGTTTAACGCTTCAAATATATTAAACAGAGCACCTTTCATAGAACTGAAATAACCCCTACAGATAGTATATAACAATAACCTTCAAACCCAGTCTCGTGTTTTAATAATAGATCCGGCGTTGTTCCCCCTTGCCAGTGGTGCAGGACAGAGGGCATGGCAAGGACAGCTGTCTAGTAGTTTGGATGGGACGAAAAACCGAAGTGCACATTGGCGTGCACGTAAAAGATCCCTTGAAAGTTGGAATTCGATATAAGAGTAGGCCGTAGTGCCGCTGTCTGGGCAAAATTTCCCCCATAGCACACTGCATGGCGTGTGTCCTTCATCATTAGCCCAGTCAGAGGAGAACAGTAGGACGTTAAACCTCATTTACAGAGGTGTGAGGAGCGAAAACAGTGGGTTATAAAGATTCAAGTTTTAATGAAATTATTAGAAATGATAGAACAATCCTAGAACTATTCCTATAAATTGGGAACAAATCAAGAAACGTCCTGACAACCTAATATTATAATCCCCTAAACACTAATCCAGTGAGTACTAACATTAATCATAACAATCTTATCCAGTTCACCCTAAACTCGATCAAAGTTAACAAACAAATAAGAACTTTAGAATAAAACAGAAAATAATAAATTAAAAAGGCGGTCGCAAATGAAGCGTCAGTTTTAACAACTTCCTTGGGATTAATTAACGACAATTTTATCTGATTATATTGTTGAACATTCAATTGATGTATGTAGAATAACTGAAACGTGCACATAATGACATTTCGGATTCATCGACAATCGCAGCTTTAGTAACCGATGGATATTCTGTACAACATTGACACACAGATTCACGTGGAGGAGGTTTAGCACTTATATTTAAGTTCGCCCGTCATGAACGTTTTGGATTGTTCCTTACAGCATTTTGGATTGTTCCCTACAGTTTCTTTTCAAGGAAATTTTATCGCACTATTATTTAGGAGGATTTTAATTTTCATGTTGATGACTCCAATGACTCAATCGCGGTTGATCTTTGTGAAATGTTGAATAACAAATCTCTCACACGCTTCTTCTTCAACTCATAATTGTGGACATATTCTCGATCTTGTCTTAACTAATCCATGTGCCTGCTTATATAAGAGACTCAGAGGAAAACTATATTTCCTTATTAATGGTGCCCAAATGTCGAATAAGCTACAAAGAACAATCAGTTCAATTTGTTGAGAAACCATGGACCTTATTATAATAAGGTTCACGAAGAAACCAACTCAGTATCACTATAAACTTGCTGAAATTTTGGACTCATTTTTGCCTCATAAAACGAGAACCAATGTGAATAAATTAATTGAAGACGGTAAAATTAAATTTTACTCTGATAAAATAGAAAATGTTGACAGACACAGCAGACAAAACGACCTATAAAGTTGTGAATACATTTTTGGATCATAATTCTGAATAGACTATTCTCCCGGACAATGATAAAGACATCGAACTTGCGAATTTATTCTCGAATTACTTTCAAATAAAAATACAGAAAATAAAAACTGAACTTGATGTTTTAAATAAAACAATTGACTTTAATACTCATGCGTTTGATAAGTTAGACAATTATGTTCATTTAGAAAATGTTCACTTCGTTAGTGAATCTTGTTTTAAACCCAATTATATCTTCTGTTCCCAAATCTTGTTCGTTAGATCCTGTTCCGACTCCTGTTCTTGAGGACCGTTTAGACGAAGTTATTCCCGTTTTTACCAATATTATTAATTCCTGCATGTCATATTCTACCACTCCCAACGTTTTCGAACAAGACGTTACCCCTTTAATGAAAAATTCTACAGCAAAAATGACGTCTATCTATACGACTTTGTTTTCAAAGCAATAGGCCTACACACAGGTCACAATTATATGGAATAAAATTACTGTTTATTACTGAACGTGTCGTAATAAATAGTAATTCCATAGAATTACCACCTGTGTATTTCCAGTCCAATTACTTAATACCATTGAAAACAATTAACATTCAATGAATGTGACACAACGAGTTATGATTCTTGGTTACATTAACGTTTGAAACCAGTGATGTATAAATGTTATATATAGGCATAGATTTGTAATATAAACTTCTATTTATAACTCTATGTATATAGCTCATTGTTTGAGACTTTGCTCCATAGAAGTGTATATGTTACAGTCAATCTGTGTAATCAGTCATTTCGTGTAATGACTAAACGAATCAGTCATTTCGCGAAGAGCCTGTGAGCACAAGGCAATACGTGTAATGACTGAAAATTCCAGACATTACACGAAATGGCTAAAATTCCTACCTTCTTTTTACACTTAATGCCTGATTGCAGATTTTGCAAATCAGGCAATATGTGTAACACATAAAATTACAACATAAACTTTAAAAAAACCCATTTAATATTGGTTTTTAGTTTTTATTTCGCTTTTCTTGGCATTGGGTCTGTAGAATGGTTGTTTTTATTGGAATTTAATGAACTTATAGGGTTAAATCCTGCCCTTCTAATAACCTGTTTTTAGTTTAATGGATGGTACCAGATGAATGATGTGATTTCCATCTGAAGGAATCACTATAGCATCCGGAGTAAATAATACTCACTGATTTAATTACCCGGCCTCTAGGGGACCATTAATGATTGGTAAAGTCTTTGTTCAAATGGTGTTTGTATTTAAGTGAAAGTATGTTAATTCTTTATGCATGTATCAACAATTATTTTCACTGACAATATTAATTAAATTTAATCTTCTTTCAGGGTGTTGTGGGGTTGTGTATCTAAAAACTTGATAAAATCATTGTCAATACTTCAAAACAAGTTATCCATTAATCATTGTGTTTAATTTCTGAAAGAGTTGTCTATTTCATTATGGATGTTGTCATTATATCATTTCTTTTTTCAATATTTTCCCGCCATTTTCATTTCATTTTCTGATTCGTCTTGATTTTAGACGGTTTGCTCGATTTGTCTGGAACTGGAAGTCAATCATATTACAGCAATGCCAGTGTCAGTCATTTCTTTTTATTTTTCATATTTTTATATAACCCATGACATGTGACAGGAAGTGGCCGTAAACATGAAAGCTTTCATATCTGCCTGGCCGATCTAGTTATACATGTTTTTGTTCTGTCAGCATTTTTTGAATATAGGATGGGTCTGGGGTGTATTTTTCAAACATAACATATATGCATGGTTTAAGTATCTTTTAAATATAGTTTTTAAAAATGTATCATATTTGAGATACTGCAGTACGGTGATGTTGAGAAACTCATCTAAAAGCGTGCCACCCAAGATGAGGATCCAGTATATTATGTCAGTATAGAAGACACATATGATGTGGTCAAGCGAGCTCACATGGTGGACGTGATCGAATGGCCAAAGAGGTCAACAAAAAGTATGCTAACATCACTAGGGAGGCTCTTGAAATTTTCAAGTCGTACTGCCAGGAATGTCAGAAGAAACGCAAGCGCCCAAGGACCAAGGGTGTGGTGGTACGTCCCATTCTAACAAAAGAATTCGCCTCGCGTGCACAAATTCATCTGATTGATATGCAGTCCATGGCCCAAAATTCATTCAAGTGGATCATGGTCTATCAAGACCACTTGACCAAATTTGTTATTCTACGAGCATCTCAAAACGTGCTGCTGGGGTTGCCCATCATTTACTGGATACTTTTCGTCTTCTAGGATGCCCCATTGATCCTCCAGAGCGACGATGGAAGTGAATTTACAGCCGAGGTTATCTCTGAACTGAAGCTGGTGCAGCCCAGACTGGTCATGGTTCATGGTAAACCTCGACACCCTCAAAGTCAAGGGTCTGTGGAAAGGGCAAATGGTGACATAAAGGATATGCTTGTTGCTTGGATGGAAGATAATAACACAAATGATTGGTCTGTGGGCATAAAATTTGTACAATTCCAGAAAAATTCCAGTCTGCATTCTGGAATCAAACGATCACCATATGCCGCTATGTTTGGATGTGAAGCTAAAGTTGGCTTAACATCATCATCTTTGCCAACCGAGGTTATTGAACGGATGAAAAGTGAGGATGATTTATTGTTCGCATTTTCCAGTCTGCAAGACTCAACCACCAGTCTGGAACCGTCACACACTATCAGTCAGGATCCGACGCAAACTACCAGCCAGGAACTGTCACAAGCTACCAGTCAGGATCCGACGCAAACTACCAGCCAGGAACTGTGACAAGCTACCAGTCCAGAACCGACACTAACTACCAGTCAGGAAACTACACAAACTACCTGTCTGGATTTTGACTTTGAACCTCCAGCTAGCCCAATTGAACAGGGGAATGGTCCCTCCGATTTACTCAATGCCCGATTGCAAAACATCCTATGCGAAAGAAATGGTGCTCAGATGATACAAGCTCAGCGTATGGTCAAGAGGAGTTGAGTGGAACTAGCCACTGGCCAAGTGGGAGACAACGAAGCTGTACCTATCCCTCTAGTGGATAGGGGTCGTGGTGATCCACGTAATATTCTAGGAATAATTATCGACCGCGATGAGAATAATATGTACACCATTTGTGTGAAAGCAGGAATTCTAAAAGGGAAGTTTTCACGCAATCAGTTTGATTTGTGTCCCCAAAAGTTACTTAATGAATCTGATGTAGACCTTACAAAGACGGTAACACTTCGTCAGGCTGTACATAAAGAATCCAGCTGCAGTGGACAGGGGTGTGTCCGGTGCAATTGTGCAGGTTCCAAGAGATGCGGGACGAATAGATGCAAATGCTTCAAAATGAAAATCAAATGCTCCAGCAGCTGTCATAGCAGCCTGTTCTGCAAAAACAAGTGACTTGAGTGATGAACCAGTTGGGATTTTTTTTAAAAAGTAATTTGACAGTAAGACTTTTGTGATGAAATTAATATTTCATTTCAACGAATTAATATTTCATTTCAGTAAATTAATATTTTGTTTAAAAGAATTAATATTTCGTTATAATTAATATTCTGCAATGTATGATTTAACGTTGGATGTGAAGTCAATAAATGTTTTACAGTGAATTTTTGTGGTTTGACAGTACTTCAGTCATTTCGCGTAATGTCTACCCATGATGTTTAGCCATTTCGTGTAATGTCTGGAATTTTTAGTCATTACACGTATTGCCTTGTGCTCACAGGCTCTTCGCGAAATGACTGATTCGTTTAGTCATTACACGAAATGACTGATTACACAGATTGACTGTAACATATACACCTCCATGCTTTGCTCCAATCTCCCAAACAGGGTTGTCTAGCTGCAATTTTTAGCCGAGATAATTCTTATCTACGGCTGTAATTGATACACTATTCGACGCTTTACGCAAGTAAAATTAAGTTCAGTTGCAAAATTTTCAACACATATCATCATAGTTTGCATGGAAATAAGTGATTATGTTACAAATAGTGAAGAGTGGAACACAGAAATCTTAATTTTATCATACCGAACAGTTTTTCTGTATTTTTGAGTGATATAATATCATGTGATTCTGGTACGGCGGTCATTTCAACTGAACAAAAATTTCGCATAGCAGTTGGGTTAAATCAAATCATATAATTATACAGTAAGGTTTCACCTTTATTTCAATGAGAATTGGTTTATTATATTATGTTAAGCTATGTGCAGTACAGTTTGGGGTCAGTGTAGGCCTAATTGGAAATTAAGGGAGTTATAGGCTAGTAACTTTTTTGTAGTGTCGCCTGTCCAACCGCGTGGGTTTTCTCCGGGTCCTTCGGTTTCCCCCCACTGCTAAAGACCCCTACGCGCAAGCGAATTATTGAAATAAAATTAAACCATATGTTAGTCCCGAAATGACCTAGTTTGTGTCGAGTGGACGTTGAAAAACATTTCTTCTCTCTCTCGCTCTCTCTCTCTCTCTCTCTCTAGGCCTAATGACGATAAATTTAACGCTTGAATGCATGCGCAGTCCTCATTTTTTAAACACGAGAGATGAAACTAAACAATTCAAAATATCAGTGACATTTATCATTTACAATTCTCAGCTGATTTTTATAAATGGACTAGACAATAGTTAAAGGAGCTAAATCGCTAATATTTGGGACCTAGAAATTGACACAAATGGGTCGCAACGCATATAATAATGTAATATGAATGTATATAAACTTATTTACATTCAATCGTTTCCTGTTTTACTCGAATTTCAAGTAAGTTATGTAATTGATACACTATTCGACGCTTTACGCAAGTAAAATTAAGTTCAGTTGCAAAATTTTCAACACATATCATCATAGTTTGCATGGAAATAAGTGATTATGTTACAAATAGTGAAGAGTGGAACACAGAAATCTTAATTTTATCATACCGAACAGTTTTTCTGTATTTTTGAGTGATATAATATCATGTGATTCTGGTACGGCGGTCATTTCAACTGAACAAAAATTTCGCATAGCAGTTGGGTTAAATCAAATCATATAATTATACAGTAAGGTTTCACCTTTATTTCAATGAGAATTGGTTTATTATATTATGTTAAGCTATGTGCAGTACAGTTTGGGGTCAGTGTAGGCCTAATTGGAAATTAAGGGAGTTATAGGCTAGTAACTTTTTTGTAGTGTCGCCTGTCCAACCGCGTGGGTTTTCTCCGGGTCCTTCGGTTTCCCCCCACTGCTAAAGACCCCTACGCGCAAGCGAATTATTGAAATAAAATTAAACCATATGTTAGTCCCGAAATGACCTAGTTTGTGTCGAGTGGACGTTGAAAAACATTTCTTCTCTCTCTCGCTCTCTCTCTCTCTCTCTCTCTAGGCCTAATGACGATAAATTTAACGCTTGAATGCATGCGCAGTCCTCATTTTTTAAACACGAGAGATGAAACTAAACAATTCAAAATATCAGTGACATTTATCATTTACAATTCTCAGCTGATTTTTATAAATGGACTAGACAATAGTTAAAGGAGCTAAATCGCTAATATTTGGGACCTAGAAATTGACACAAATGGGTCGCAACGCATATAATAATGTAATATGAATGTATATAAACTTATTTACATTCAATCGTTTCCTGTTTTACTCGAATTTCAAGTAAGTTATGTTCGGCGAAATACGCCAGAAGGGTCAATCGAATGGCAATGTCTAGCGTCTAGTTATTCCAGTCTACACCGATAGTATTTATTGCGCATGCTCTCCATATAAGAATATTGCCTTACCGTTTGACATGACTTGTGGAATATGTATAGCCTTGTTCTTCGAGTACCTTATTACTACCAATGTTTATTTTGTCTTAAATATTGGATATCAGAAGCCCATCTTTTCACGATGTGATAACAACACCAATGTTGATTTAAATTGACAAATAATTCGTGTTTTCAATGTCGAAGACTTTGGATGATACTGAGTTAGATCGAGTCTTAGCTACTTTAAAACATTCTAATAACGGAGAAATTGGCGGTTGACCATATACACGCAAAAAGCATTACCGTACTTATATTGTAGACGGTAAATATTATTTGCAATAATCCTATTATGTTTCCAATAATTATCACAGACAAATAAAAAAAATACACAACCAAAACAGAGCACACGTCACACGCCCTAAAAAGATTAAATTCGAGTGTTGTGACCGGTACTTTAATTTTATTTTAATCAGACAAGTCCGGTTAATCAAGATTACGCAGAAACATTTCGTTCAGTTAATTGCCGGTCTCAATTATTTTGTGCGTATTTAGAGCTACCAACAATTTTTAACTTCTAAACTTACTAAGGCGGCAACTAACCGCTGGATTTTAAGGTTAAATAAAAGTAAATTTCAGTCTTGCGGTGTCACTAAGTTGCCACGAGAGTGGGTTTAAAAGATATGGGGGGGGGGGGCACGGTGGCTAAGTGGGTAAGAAGACGCTGACTCACTAGCCTGGTAGCGTGTTCGATCCCAGCATTCGACGTGGTTTCCCCTTGTCATTGGTGCAGGACGGAGGGCCTGGCCAGATCGGCTGTCTAGTCGTTCGGATGAGACGAAAAACCACGGTTTCGTGTATACATTGGCGTGCACGTAAAAGATCCCTTGGCAGTTGAAATTTGATGTAAGAGTAGGCAATAGTGCCACTGCCCGGGCAAAATTTTCCTTAGAGCGCACGGTATGGCGTATGCACGTCTTCATTAGCCCTGTCGGAGCAGCACAGTAGGACCTTAAACCCCATTTCATTTCAAAGATAGAATAAGAACGAAACTACATGAGGTGACTATTGAATTCACTGCCTTACAATATTATAAACGTTAGCTCCTTAACCCTTTCGGGCCCAAGTCGTTAAGTTTTAAAATAATTTCTTGTTTTATGATATTTTATAGATGATTTGGGTTTGGTTAGGGTATCCACAAAATTATTTCTAAGTTTTACAAATTTTGCTGAAGCGGGTACAGGGGCAATTATTTTCAATATGAAAAAGACAAAAAAGTTTAAATTATTCTTGAAATCTGTATTTTCATCATAACTGTGTGCTTGACGTATTTTAAGATTTCTTATGTTGGGGGGTGCGTAGCTCTAATACGTCGAAGCACACAGCGCTCTCACAATAATTGTTATTCAAGAAGCTTTAATCTATAAGAAACATAAGTACTAATTTTTTGACGTCGATCTGGGTTTATTAACGAATGAACATAATTGTTCGTATTTCGTCTCTTATATTTATACCCAGTCGCTATCGCCAACTTAATATCTTAATAATAATTACACTAGAATTATTTGAACATATACATGATAAGGGTTAACCATATAATACAAAATGTGATATAAATTAACATATTTACGTTACTGAGACGTAACTCAAATATAGGTACATACTAAATCAATGACTAGGATGCATGTTAAGTAATATTAAATTATTTTAAGATTGTTGTGTAGAAAAGGTAAATAGATAAGACAGTGCGTCCAGATTAGAACGATCAAGGTTCTGAGTAAAGATTAACTTATCCACTTTAAAGCAATTAATCAATGAAGATAAGTAAATACATGTATATCAAAATATGTACTATAACAGACCCATAAAGGTGTACAATCTACTTGACGGGACTGGTACATCCCACCGAAATAAAATATGACAGCAATTGGCTCTTTGCACCGTAAAGGGACAAAACATAGCAGTCAACATGTTGAAAATAAAAATATATTTATATTTGTTATTATTTTGTTATTGTTCCTTATTGATGCATGGGATGTGAGACAGAAAATACAATATAGAATACCTGCATGAAAATTACATATTGTTTTTTCTCAAAAAACAATTGGAAACCCTCATAATTTGGATGGAGCCAAACTCTCGAAAAATAGTAGCCATTGGATAAGGCTTCAGACTTCCAGCAACAATTTAGTGTATGTTTGAATTATCTTGATAAAATTGTTTAATAATGATTAAGTGTTGAATTAGGACAACACCACGGTCTCTAGCCACTGTAAAAATAACAATATCTTTCCTTCAGTTTTCTCATATTTTTTTCACATTTTCCATCCGAGACGACAACGTAACGCTCGACATTTTGTAAAGTGTCTAAGCGTTGATATTTTACAATAAGTGCACTCACATTGGTAAAATCTGGTAGAATTAGGCATAAAGTATGTCTTATACCGATCTTGGGAATCATTTTCATGTTATTTTTGCACCAAAAAAAAAATGTCGAACGTCACTTACAGTTCATTCCATCCGCAAACACATAACGTTGACTTCGGATGAAATGCATTCCAAATTTTTTCGTAACTTCTCACAAGGAACGGTTTTTCGCGAAAACGGAAGCGAATAAGATCGCCATTGGGGAGAATAAAGCAAACAAAAAAGCGACATCGGTAAATCTATCAATTCCTCATGTTTTCACATTCCACCCGTTTCGCAAAATAGTAACGCTCGATTTTTGAAGCTGGCGCACCTGTCCTGTTCAGAATGTAAACATCCGGGTTCCTGGTTCCGTCCAAATCGAAGCTCACGGACGATGTCTGCTATTCTGCTATTTCGCTCTATATCACGTTTACACATCTAATCTACGTGGAATTTGTTTCCATTTCAATCATTAGAATTTATCATAACGTTATTTTCCATCCATCATATTTTTATAACGTTATTTTATATCCATTACATTTTTGATAACGTTATTTTCCATCCAGTTATTGATAACGTTACTACATTTCCATCCAATATAACGAAAAAATCCAGCATTTATTTTGATGAAAGCTTGGCAACAGGTTTTTTTATTATTTGTTTGTTTAATACCTAATTCATAGATTGAATAAAAATTATTGTAAATAATTAAATCAAGAAATTAAAATTGTAGAGATATAACAGTTGTTATTTTCCATCCGAGTTATGCCAATTGATAATTCATCTATAATTTTAAAAGTAATGGGAATAAACAGTGCATTCAAAGTTATTATAAGTAATGGGAATAAACAGTGCATTCAAAGTTATTATAAGGTGGAAATAACATTCCATTATGGTCGAACAGTCATTTCTAAACCTTAAATGGTCATTATTTATCATGCAATATCTGTGGTTCTTTTTTTAAATCTCTGGGTACTGTTACGTAAACACTCATATGAAGGAGCAAACCCGCTAAGCTATCCCAATATATGAATTTTAAATTCATAAAATGGTCCCTTTGTATGAATCAAAATAGATAAATGACCTATTATTACATTTCTTTTAATTATCCTGTTGGGAGTAATAATATTGTACAAGTGCAATTCTTGTGTATTCTGGAATCTCTGTTGTTGATGAAATGAAGACAAGACTGTTGATGGCTGTTAATATTTCTCTATATTCTTTTGGTAAACAGTAATCAACAAATTTCACAACAGACAATTAATATAGCAATTATTGGTTCAATGCTTAATAGTAAATAAGCTCCAATGTGGATATTGGAATTGACATAAACTTATGTCTCCAAATATCCAAATATCGCAAGCTTTTTCCAAATTCTGTCATTTGGGTCTATATATCCCCATGCATCGCCTAGGGCATTAATCCTATAAATCTACAAACAATATACCCTGGTAATTAAACGCTATAGCCCGTAGACGTTAATTATGATTTATAAGCTCAATTTAAAGTTTAAAACAAAGAATACTGGAGACAGGTGATTAATGAAATATATAAGACAATATGAAGTAGATATAAATGGTGGGTAATTAAGGTGGATTAAGATCCATTAAAATATAATTTACTTAATTAAGTAATACTGTGCGGATTAGCACGACGTATTAAACATTTACTATTGAGTCCAAATTCACCCTACTATAATACTCCCAGATTTTAAAAAAATATTCGTCCCGAATATTAATCGGCAACATATAAAAGCAGTGATGAAAAAATTAGACGTTACCCATACTATTAGGAACACGCCTTGAACGATTGCCTTACAGGTAAATTATGCATATAAACGGAATACTAAATATTTTGAATAAATGATTATACAATGTTTGTAATAAAACATAAAAATAAATACAAGTAAAACATAGAAATAAAAACAAGTAAAACATAGAAATAAAACAAGAAGTAGAAATCGCTTATCTTAAAATGAGAGAACAACATCAGTTGAATGGTGTAATGTACTGTTTTGGAGAATCGAATGTGAACTGTACTTATATACCCTAAATTGTTTATTTGGTTGGTAACCTATAAACAATTGGGGTTTTAATCCAAGTCTAATTATTTTTACAGCATTCGAGTCTCTGAACAATACATAATTATCCAATTATGTTGTGATCTTACCGGGAAAAGATGGGCTTATGATATTAAATATAATTTAAGACAAAATAAACATTTTACCATTGGTACACGAATCGTGTACTATAATGCGTTTCAGTGCCAACCAGGGACTCGAAGAACGTGGCTAGACATATTCCACAAGTCATGTTAAACGTTGACGGCATATTCTTATCTGGAGAGCATGCGCAATAAATACTATCGGTGTAGACTGGAATAACCAGACGCTAGAGATTGCCATTCAATTGAGACTTCTGGCGTATTTGGCCGAACATAACGGATTAGAAATTATAGTAAAAACAGAAACGATTGAATGTAAATCAGTAAATCATGACTTCCACGATTATAGAGACATGAGTATGAATTTTTTGAACTTTGTAATTTCGTATAATTTTGAATCTGATGTAACGTTTATCATTCTAAGCGACCAATATTAGCTGGGTTTTTATTTTGACGCGTCACAGCCGACATGCACGCGCGATGACGTCACGCTTCTGCTAAATTTCGGAGTCCTTTCTTTTGACGTTTTTAAGCTGGTTGGAACAACAGATGAGATAGGTATGTTAACATCAGTGTTTTCTTTATGTTTAACCCATTATGTTTGATACAATTTAATGAGATTTGAGTGATTAGATATGATTTGGTTAATGATAAAAGTTGTCTACATTTTCACTGATTGGTGTAATTCCGTCACACTAAATATGATATTATTTTCTCAAAATGTTAACATTGGGCATATCTTTATGTGGGAACACATGTCAGTATTGAAGTATGTTCTAAAATTTCTCTCATCACAAATAGAACTCCCAAATTTATGTGCGACGAATTAGCCTACATTTTCCCATCGTGGCCGAATTACATGTTTATTTCGTGACGAAATTACATACCTTTTTCGAACTTCAAGCATTTAGTAAGTCTTCCATAATTTTATTTAGGCGTAATTCAAATTTCATTCCATTATATAGATTCATATAATCATTCAGATATAGCCAAAACTGCTGCAGAGAGACAGCAGGTGAAAAGAAAAATTGAAGTCAGATTGGGTGGATTATGCAACTCATAATGTTGATAGGGAACGAAAGAAAAATGTCAGATTTGCCATGGCAAGACGAGATCCAATCCGCGCATTAGAAGCAACGTTTTTTTTTACAACTTGCATGATCACCTACCGAAATGAGAAGCTTTCTTAGGCCATTGCAAGCAATAACTACAAGAACGCAGTTGCTGCTTTTCTATCATTAAAAGGTTTTGTATATGGAAAGATGGAATAGGTGGAAATGTCAAGCGTATCGTCTACAGACTGATTATGGCCAGAGCATCGGTGGTACAGTACGATGCACAAACCTTTACTGAAGCAGTTAAATTGTCCAAGACGTAAAGTATCAGATAAATATCCTTACAATGACTGGTGCTGATATTCTTCAAAGATGAAATGTACTTGATTACCTATTCACTGAACTTTAAACATTTCCAGGTACGATTTATACACACCATATGGATCAGTTGAATTGGCGTTTTACACCTGTAATCCGGAATCTAAGAAAGTATAATGCCAAGTACATCGGTGAAACACGCAGTGTTACAGACACGAAAAATAGGACCCCCACCGCCCTTGGTGATCAGTTATATTCAGCGTAACGAAATTTCTGCACTGTAATTCCATCACAATGTGAAAGGTAATTACGCCACGCATGTTTTGCGCAACGAAGCGCAATGTGATGATTTGTTTTTATATTTTTTTTTTTTTTTTTAATATTCGAAAATTCCCGGTATAAAATGTCTTGATTCGCAGATTTAATGAAACACACATAGTTTTCATTTGGGTAATGTCAAAGTGGGTAATTCACATAATGCTATAGACCTTATTTCATAAAATGCATCTGATGTAAAGAATCCAACTGGATTTTTGATCATTCCTCAGATTATACCCCCCCCCCCCCCTCCATTGGAATATACTATTACTGTATTATTTCCTCACTGTACGTTTAAGACTGCACAATAAGGGGTACCATGTAATTCCGTCACGGTGGGATCCATGACATATACATATTACATTATTATATGCGTTACGATCCATTTGTGTCAATTTCTAGGTCCCAAATATTAGCGATATTTATCTCTTTTAAATGCATTTAAAGCTCACAAAAAACTTTCCTGTTTACAAAGGCGTTTTCCTTTGATCAATAGTGAAAACTTAAAAAGGCGCAATAGAAACCTCTGGTTTAGTATATCGCGCTATATAAACAGAGGGTTATTTTACTATGATATTATTTTTGAATAGAATAATGACCGACTATTAGATAAAATGGCTGGAACGTTGAACTTGCTCATGAAAGCACAGGCGCCTGTAACATGGAAAAAATTTCAAAACTAACATTAAGCTAAGTATAATGTCTAAAGGCTGTAAGGTCCATGTTCGTTTATCGAGATTATCAAATAACTGGTCTGATTCCGATTTCTAACCCCGTGGCAAATAACTCGTCGGAAACCGATTCTCTTTCAGTAGATATAATACCAAGGTGAGAAACGGGTTGAAATATAAAAATTGGGATAAAAGTTCACTACTCTAGATTCTGTCAACCAGTGGCAATACTCACTAATTTTCGCTAGGTTTTTAATCGAGTCTACGTGGACAATACATTATACTTAGTCATAGTTTAATGTTATTTTTGAAATTGTACGAAAAATCGCGCTTTTAGCTTGTGGTCCCTCTATAGGTCACATTTTTTCATCCGATTAAAAACCGTGTTAGTATATCACCGTTACATCCTGATGATGGTTGAGCTCGAATTTTGTGAAAATCGGACCAAAACTGCCGGACAAAATGGCCGCCCTTTGTACGTAAATAGTGTAAAATATTGTATATCAAGGTTGTGGACCCTCTAGAGAGCTTAATTTTCATCCGATTTTGATGAAACATGGATAGCATGTTTATATCCCAAATATCTTGGTTCCTGTCGATATTCGCGCATATCGGATCGTAACTTCCTGAATTATTGTCCCTGATTGTACGAAAAATCGCGTTTTTAGCTTGTGGACCCTATAGAGGTCACAATTTTCATCCGATTGAAAAAAAAAAAACCTTTTGAATATATTACCGTTACACCCGAAGGATGGTTGAGTTCGAATTTCGTAAAAATGGGATCGAAACTGACGGACAAAATGACCGCTTCTCGTTCGCAAATAGTGTCAAAATATTTTGTATCAGGGTTGTGTACCTTCTCATCTGATTTTGATGAAACGCATGTTTATAACCCAAAGATCATGGTTCCTTTCGATACTTGCGCATATCGGATCGTAACTTCCTGAATTCTGGCCCCTGATTGTACGAAAAATCGCGTGTTTAGCTTGTGGTCCCTCTAGAGATCACAATTATTATCCGATTTCAAATTCCATTTGATTATATCACCGTTACACCGTAATGATGGTTGAGTTCGAATTTCGTGAAAATCGGACCAAAACTGCCGGACAAAAAGGCCGCCCCTTGTACGCAAATAGTGTAAAAAAAATATGGTATATCAATGTTGTGGACCCTCCAGAAGTCACAGTTTTGATCCGATTTTGATGAAACTTGAAATATATCTTTATAACCCAAAGATTATAGTCCCTGTCAATATTCGCACATATCGGATCGTAACTTCCTGAATTATGGTCCTTGATTGCACGAAAAATCGCTTTTTGTTTTAGCTTGTTCTCTATCTATCTCTTGCAAAATGTGGGCGTATCCTGCCTGGCAGCCGCTGGTTAACTATTATAACGAGAACTGTCAACTCTTTATCTAATCTAATCTCCCATAATGCCCTTTTTAACTATTTTATTGACGAATCATCAATACTTGCCCTGCGTCAGGGCTATGGTGTTACCATTTCCAAAGGTTCCTCGTATGCTTCGGGTCTTCCATTTTGTCCTATCCCTGTCTGCAGCCAAAACCAATGCAATGATCATAGCGGGAACGACTTCATCATTCACTGCGAAACTTTAAAACGTTCACTGTGATGACCGCATATGAAATTGTCCTATTATTTTTCAATACTATTGATATCGTGTATGACTCTTAATAATTGCGTGCATGCTATTCGATTCTTATATAATTTTTAAAATTCAACCCTGTACAGAATACCGTGTCTCTTACGATGACCGTCCGCACAATGAAAATGTCCTACGGAGATTGATAATATACAGCTTTAATAACATGCAAATATATATTTTTCAGTAGGCCTATTTATCAAAGCCGTTTGCTCTATTTTTTAATATTATTTTATATGCTTAGTTTTGTTCGAATAATTAAAGAAACTTGACGAAAGGGCGAAACTTAGCATTCAAGATTACATTAGCTTTTTTCAGAAAGTATTCTAAAAAATCTTTTCAAATTTAAACACTGTCTGTTTTGACAGGTCGTTTTCACGAAAAGGGCTCTATCTGACCTTTGATCCCCGACCTATAGTAGGTTTTGTTTTGTAATGTAGGATGAACATTTCTTGGTGTACTCGGTGTCTGCTCAAAATAATTATTTCATTACCTGCATATCATAGGCTGATGATGTACATGTAGACATGTACCGATGTACCGATACGGTAAAAGTACTTGATAAACGATATTGGTGCAAAAAGAATTATCAATTGCTGTTTGAACTAGCTTCTTTTTATTTTAAACCCTCTTTTTATGCGACTGTAATATTGCTAGGGATATTTGGTCTGCATTCAAAAACGTTAGCGTTAAGACTATCTATTACAATTTAAACAACCCCTTTGATTCCTTATTTTTTATCAGATTTATATAATCAAAAGCTTTATTGGCCATTTGCAAGCCTCTTTTCCGTTTACTTGTTAGGCTACCGATAACCTACGGTCGTTGAGCCATTTTATTATGTCAATACCCCTTGAGTGGTTGTTATATTGATTAAATAATCCAATGATGTTGGTGGGGTTGGTTTTTTTACAATTTATAATTATATATAGTAACTCCCTTTCAATTCGTTGCTATGCGGAACAACATAAAATGGATTTTGTTGTGGCTATAGCCATGGATACACTATTGAAATTTCCGCTCACGTGAAAGAGAATTCTTCGATTATTTTATATTTTCATAATAGACGCACGAGATTCTAAATGTTCGGTAAACAACCCAAGGATATGGAAGGGGATCGACGCCACATTAAAAGACATGTAAACACGAGTAGAAGTTACTATGTCAGCATATGAAAGTGTTGTTTTGATGATTTTTCCATGTTCGATTTTACAAAATAGAAAAGTATTGTCCACTAACGAAAAAACACATGTACAAATGCGCCTTGTAACGTTTGTATTTTCTACATCTGATCTTTCAACTGTTGTAATTTCTACTAGTGCATAATCGACATATGTAACTTCGACATCGGTATTTTCTTCCAATGTAATTTCTCCACATGTCACATCCATCAAGGCGTGGTTCCGATTTTAGCCGAAGCTTGCGTCATAAAAACAAAACCTCCCTTCAAGTAGTCTCGGTCATCCAGACAATATGGCTCCTCCGCGATAGCTCCCTCGACTAACGGGCTTGGATGACCGAGGCTACCCTTCGAGGAAAGTCATTCCTACTACCAGAAAGTTGCATGGGGAGCATCAATAATTTTTAACGGAAGTTAACACTAACATATTGTTTTATGCTAAATTTTAATACAACTTTTAATAGTTTGCTTTCTTTGTTATTTTTATGTGTCTTGAATTCACCATTTCTGGTGTTCATGTCGTTAACATAATTTTGAATGCATAGTTATAGGTTCTTTATTCGAAACTATAACTATGCATTCAAAATTATGTTAACGACATGAACACCAGAAATGGTGAATTCAAGACACATAAAAATAACAAAGAAAGCAAACTATTAAAAGTTGTATTAAAATTTAGCATAAAACAATATAATTTTGAATGCATAGCCTCGGTCATCCAAGCCCGTTAAAAATTATTGATGCTCCCCATGCAACTTTCTGGTAGTAGGAATGACTTTCCTCGAAGGGTAGCCTCGGTCATCCAAGCCCGTTAGTCGAGGGAGCTATCGCGGAGGAGCCATATTGTCTGGATGACCGAGACTACTTGAAGGGAGGTTTTGTTTTTATGACGCAAGCTTCGGCTAAAATCGGAACCACGCCTTGATGGATGTGACATGTGGAGAAATTACATTGGAAGAAAATACCGATGTCGAAGTTACATATGTCGATTATGCACTAGTAGAAATTACAACAGTTGAAAGATCAGATGTAGAAAATACAAACGTTACAAGGCGCATTTGTACATGTGTTTTTTCGTTAGTGGACAATACTTTTCTATTTTGTAAAATCGAACATGGAAAAATCATCAAAACAACACTTTGACATAGTAACTTCTACTCGTGTTTACATGTCTTTTAATGTGGCGTCGATCCCCTTCCATACAAGGAAGGACAATAAATTATTATTGTACACATTGTCAGGTTATAGCACGTTGAGATTTGCCGCTTTGTCTTTGGTC
Source organism: Patella vulgata (assembly GCF_932274485.2). Taxonomy (NCBI): domain Eukaryota; kingdom Metazoa; phylum Mollusca; class Gastropoda; family Patellidae; genus Patella; species Patella vulgata. The sequence goes on from NC_065887.2 coordinate 30,212,216, forward strand.
GTAAATTTAAAACACCTTTAGTATGGCGATATAGGAAGCCGTCATCGGAATTTTCAAATTAATCGATTAATAATATATACCCTTTGAACCAGTAACTGGGCTACAAGCGCCACTCATCTTCTTGTTCTTGGGGACGACTCAATATTTTGAGCTGAAATTTTGAGACAAGGCAAATACACCACTCCTCTATATTTTGGCGCTTAAAGATACGTTATGTAAAATTTAGATAAAGAGGTAGCCATCCTTGCTATAATAGTTCAAAAATAGATAATGTAAAATGAATAATTTGAAAATTTCATTCAAATTACTCTATTGCGAGAAAAGATATTAGCCTTTAAAAGTTTGACAAGACGTATGCAATAATTTCAATCACCGTACTGGTTGTTCGAAGCTAAGTCTCGCTCCTCCATTTTTAACTTAAATTAAAATATGGCTGAACTGTTCTAATCTATATAATATCGGAGAAATCCGATGCCATCGAGAGTTGATTATGGTCTGGATAAGGTAATTAATGTCTAATAAATAATTTAGATAACATTTATTTCTGAGACTTTGTTAAAATCGGGATAGTCCCTTTAAGATTCATGACATCGACAATATTATTTTTGACCCAGATCAAAGATGTGAAGCCATTTTAATGTCTGGGGTATCTCCTTTAACCTTTCTGCTTAAAGGAGCTAAATCGCTAATATTTGGGATCTAGAAATTGACACAAATGGGTCGGAACGCATATAATAATGTAATATGAATGTTTTATAAACTGATTTACATTCAATCATTTCTGTTTTTACTGTAATTTCTAATCAGTTATGTTCGGCGAAATACGCCAGAAGTCTCAATTGAAGATGTTATTCCAGTCTAAACCGATGGTATTTATTGCGCATGCTCTCCAGATAAGAATATAGTCTAAACCGATGGTATTTATTGGGCATGCTCTCCAGATAAGAATATAGCGTCACCATTTGACATGACCCTGTGGAATATGTCTAGCCTCGTTCTTTGAGTCCCTTGTTCCAAATGGCACTGAAACGCATTATGGTACACGATTCGTGTACCAATGGTAAAATGTTTATTTTGTCTTGAATATTGGATATCAGAAGCCCATCTTTTCCCTGTAAGATCATAAGACCAATGTTGATTTGAATTGACAAATAATTCGTGTTTTCAATGTCGAAGATTTTTGATGATATTGAGTTAGAGACTTAGCTACTTTAATCATTTTTTATTGTGTAATATTCAGTCTTAAGAGACCCGATATTGATTAAAGTTCTCAAAAACATCTTACAAGTTAAAGAAATACCTTTATCCCCAGTAATAGGACTACATACAAATAATACCGTATTCAAAAATAAAACAGACTAATGTCGAAAACCCCAGCTCTTATCTGCAAACAGTAATAGATTTGTCACCATCTTAATGCGACTTGTATATTGACAGTTAAAATACATATATAAGTTTGTAGTATAATTTGAACGATGTACCTGAATAGTGAAATGAGTGGAAACCCCCCAAAATAGGTAGTCTTCCTTGCCTACAGTAAATAATTTTAATCAAAACGTAAGCCGAATAGAAAACTGAAATGTAAAAAGATAAATCAACCTTCAAGGATACAGGTAAAAAAAAACAAAAAAAAAAACATCTCGATTTGCATATTTGTCTGAAAATTATTGGTTTGGTTCGCCATTTTCTCCGAAGTAAATCCAAATATTGCTTACCTTTTACATGTATATAATTCCTAAAATGTAAGATACAGTTCCAACCGAACATCCACAAATGACAAAGCGCGCACTGTTGAATGTTTACATTGTTGTCAGGGCAGAAGTGGAGTGAAATCTATACGGCAATTTTATTCCCTACAGGTTTATATTGAAAATTCGTTAACATATTAATTTTGCATGAAATAACCTTAAAGGAAATTGTTCCATTTGTAGAATCAATATTGATTAAACGTAATTATATTATACCTGTAGAATATACCTGTTCACGTATCCACCATATATGTATATATTACTGCAGTTGGTTACATATGAGTTGCCTTTGTAGCTGCACATTCGCCTACTTAATAATTTTATTATTATCCGGGCGCGTGCAATATGTAAGTTATATAACACTTCTCAGAGTTGTCAATACTAGTGTTGTGCATTGCAAATTAAGTCAACGGTGTCATTGAATATAACTACATGTATGCCAACAATATCGACTAGGGATGCCTGACTGTGCCATCGCCTGCTTGGTCCATGTGCCAAACAGGCGATGGCACAGCCAGACGTTCTTAGTCGAAAGTGTTGTCATAGTTATATTCAATATTTAGTGTAACTTTACCTTCACCTGCAATTCCCCAAATATACTAAGCAGCAAAAGAAACGTCAGATTGGTATGTTACTCTGAATAGACGCATTGCATAAAACATGCCATTCATAGCAGACCACCCATGGCAGCACTTGTAAGGTCGCTACAAAGAACCCGACAGACTCTGCGACCAAAAGATCCCACTGACGTGTCGTCAAGCGTAAGTACTCATGCAATTAAATACCCATGTATATAAGAATTTATTAACATGTAATTAAATGTACAATTTTATTTATTTATTAACATGTAATTAAATGTGCTTTTTTATTTATTTTTTGTTTTAGCTTGACGAAGATTTCATCGATCATAGTGCACCGGGATTTTATCAAAAAAGAGTAAAAGTTGGGGAAAGGCGCCATCACATTTTTTGTACTGATAGACAGATGCAACTACTCGCACGCGCAAAAACTTGGTATATGGATGCAACTTTTCGGGTGGTGAACAAGCCATGGTCACAGCTGTTTTCCATCCACGCCTTCATTAAGACTGCAGGAGAGACCACCCGACAGTTACCATTGGTGTTTTGTGTAATGTCGGGTAAAAGCCAAGACGACTATTATAAGATAAATAGCACTTACTGATTGAATTACTATTAATAGTAAAAAAGGACTATTATTTGGGACCTTGAAATTGTCACAAATGGGTCGCACTAACAGCGACATTTGTTTCAGGCATATTTGTTTCATCGGTGACACGTCTGGTGTCATGTGAATGCAACGACAACAGCCTGGTTGATTGATTTGTTGATTGGAGTTCAGATGTCTACATTAAAATCGACCACTTTCAGGTTGCCGTATTCACGGCCAGGCAAGACCGACTTGAAATTTCTAGAAATTTTTCTGGGGGAGACAGGCCCCAACAACTCCCCAGACGGTGCGTTTCACGACTTTGGCGCAAGACGGTGACCTTGAAGAGACGTGGAAAACCATTTAATAGACATAGTAAAAGTCATATCTTACGAGATTATCGCTGGTCTTGTCAGAAAATGCTATTTTATATATGACCAGTTTGTGTTTGAAAAATTTAAAAAGAAATTATTTATTCTCCCACCATTAAAGCACACTAATTACGAAATATCGCTCTCAGAAACTTCATGGTTTCTTTTGCAATTTGTTTGGGGTAAGACGTTATATAAATAATATCAATCTGTCTACCACAAAAATTTAACAGATACAAATGCATGTTATTCCACAGGTAGACAGACAGGGCCTCCTTTGAAGGGACTCAGTGAAGGGAACGCGGTTGGTTTAGAGTTTGTCTGACCCCTTTGAATATTTGCGTCTCATCTCCAATGAAAACAATCATGTTGCTCTCATGCTGTTTTCAACCAGAATCAAACATATATCGTACCCGAGATTTGTTAGCATGTTCCACACAACCCAACATTTATCGGCACCGGGATTAAGGGTGTATATCTTTGTTTCTAACGCTTATTGGGAATACGCCACGGAAACTACAATAAAAACTTATTTACAAAAACATTCTAAAGAGTGAAAACTGACATATTTCAAGCTTTACTGTATTTAAAGAAATAATTTAAATCAGCCGGCTGAAACCCCGTCTCCGCTATTTGTTCAGTCATTCTTTAAGTATAGTGCCAGTTTCCACCGACAATGATATTGCAAACAAGTGTCCAATCTATAAAAGCATACATTCCTACAAAATGTTTCTTTAGTCAAGTGAAACAATAAATTCATAACTATGCGAGGGTGTGGTGAGTAAATTCGTGGTAACAAGTCTGAAAAGGCTAATGTGACATAGAACAAGGTCACCTTGATGTTGACAAATACGTAAGACGATATGAACATCAACTAAAAAGATATGTAATGTGATTCAGCTACAAGGTGATATATGCATATTAGCAGCATAGATAATTAAAACTTCTATTCAAGTTAAACCAACTGTAACTATTTATTTAAGTCTTACGTCGAGCTGAATACATTTTATGATTTATTGTCATCTATTGGTGGTTAACAGTGTAACTAAAAAGTAAAATTGGATCTTATTATTGCCAATGATACAATGTACATGTAATAGCAAGTGTATTTATATTTTTTGTTCAGTCTGTACACAGTAACATATCTGAGAACCATATTATTATCATTTCTGCCCAAGGCTCCCTGTGCCTTATAGTTAGCAGTGATACAAGGCAATTACCAATTTTCCATGTTCTTGGCCTGAAGAAATAAAATAATAAAAGTCAAGTTTTTATTATGCAAGTGGAAAAATACAATTATTCATAGTATGATTTGAATAAATACAACTGATTTGAAGTTGGAATTATTATTTGTCTAAGATGACTGGGCATTTACAAATTGAAATAGCTACTCTTCATCAAGAAAATACATGAATATTTTTCCCAATTCACCTGGAATTTATTGTAGGTCTTTGTACGTGAAATAGCTTTATTTAACGTCCGCTACCGCCGAAGTGATATTGCAGAAAATTAACAAATTCGGATTCCCTTTTAAAGGAAATTGACTGCACTGTCGCTGGATTGTATTATATAGGTCATGTCAGTTTTTTTCAAAATGGCGCCCAGAACACAAAACAAACATTGCAATTCAAGGCGGACTGGTGTCGAGGCTGTATCCTAAGAATGATTTTTTGAATATTTAATCACACAGAAACACAAGTATGCACATGCAGTTATGATATAATATTAAATTAGCTTACCTCAAATACCTCGAAATATACTGTTTGGTCAGTTTGTCCGCCCGTCATATTTCTGTTAGTCACACATCCTTCGGCCAATTAAAATGGACGTATATTTTGTTTTAACCGAAACGAAAAATTTGCGTTATAAATAGTAAACGAGCTTGATTGACCGACCACTGCTAATGATTTTTCGTGAAACGGTATAACTGCAATCAACACACGGCCGCCATTCTCGATGATTGACAACTCACGTTTTTCCTCATCCACCAAAGAACCGTTAGGTTTCTTTGAACATACTGTAATAACATTGGGATTATCAGTTAATCAGCTTTAATTATCCCGCTTTGTTCGTTGCCATTTCTTATATTTTCCACAAAAAAACTTTGCCTTGTACGCACTAATTTATCAATTGGTATTGCCATCTACGACAAGCATGTCAACGTGCAGCTCACGGATTATCGTTAACAATTTCTAGGGGCTTGTAAAAAAGGCAGTGGCTATTTGCCACATGTGGTAAGCAAGAATGTCAAAATAGCCCTGCGGCTACAGACCACAATTATTAACCGATTTCAATGAAACTTACAGATTATAATAACATTAATAATATCTCAAAATAGCCAAACTTTCGGCCACTTCCGGTTAGCGGTTTCCGAGATATCAGGTTACCACACATTTTATGTGGCACGGCTACAGACCACAATTATCAACCGATTTCAATGAAACGTACAGCTTATAATAACATTAATGATATCTCAAACTAGCCAAAATTTCGGCCACTTCCGGTTAGCGGTTTCCGAGATATCAGGTTACCACACATTTCATGTGGCACGGCTACAGACCACAATTATCAACTGATTTTAATGAAACTTACAGATTATTATAACATTAGTAATATCTCAAACTAGCCAAAATTTCGGCCACTTCCGGTTAGCGGTTTCGGAGATATCAGGCTACCACACAATTCATGTGGCACGGCTACAGACCACAATTATCAACCGATTTCAATGAAACTTACAGATTATAATAACATTAATAATATCTCAGCATAGCCAAAATTTCGGCCACTTCCGGTTAGCGGTTTCGGAGATATCAGGTTACCACACAATTCATGTGGCACGGCTACAGACCACAATTATCAACCGATTTCAATGAAACTTACAGATTATAATAACATTATTAATATCTCAAAATAGCCAAAATTTCGGCCACTTCCGGTTAGCGGTTTCCGAGATATCAGGTTACCACACATTTCATGTGGCACGGCTACAGACCCCAATTATCAACCGATTTCAATGAAACTTGCAGATTATAATAACATTAATAATATCTCAAACTAGCCAAAATTTCGGCCACTTCCGGTTAGCGGTTTCGGAGATATCAGGTTACCACACAATTCATGTGGCACGGCTACAGACCACAATTATCAACCGATTTCAATGAAACTTACAGATTATAATAAGAGTCTTAATATCTCAAACTAGCCAAAATTTCGGCCACTTCCGGTTAGCGGTTTCCGAGATATCAGGTTACCACATATTTCATGTGGCACGGCTACAGACCACAATTATCAACCGAGTTCAATGAAACTTACAGATTATAATAACATTAATAATATCTCAAACTAGCCAAAATTTCGGCCCCTTCCGGTTAGCGGTTTCTGAGATATCAGGTTACCACACATTTCATGTGGCACGGCTACAGACCACAATTATCAACCGATTTCAATAAAACTTAAAGATTATAATAACATTAATAATATCTCAAACTAGCCAAAATTTCGGCCACTTCCGGTTAGCGGTTTTCGACATATCAGCATAACCCCCCTTAACAAGCTTGTGCCGGCAGTTCCAGAAAGTATGCCAAACTACCCATCTCCATCTGACTTTGGGTTCATTACTAAGGAGTCGACTGGGAATCTGCCTTCTTGGGGAGGGAGAGGGGTAAATGAATGGAATCAATTGATTCATTTGTCCAACACTTGTACTATTGATAATTTTCTTGCCATATTTTTGTGTAACAGGGCATGTTTTTTTAAAGTTATGACTGACTTCTCATCTTTCGAACTTGAAGAGACGAACCAGGCTGTAATACAGAGGTTGCTTAAAAGCGTTGAGTTGCTCTCTAAAGGTTTGGATTTTGAGGGTAAGTATCATTTCTTTGGAAAACATGACTCTAGCCAAATATCAGTTGATTTGTATGGAAGTGAATATGAAATATTTATTTCGAAGTTCACTTTCATGTTTCAAACTACAGAAATATTTTCTTGCTCTCAACCCGATTGTAATTTTGTTCAACAATTTGTTGACGGAAAGACTGCAGTGGCAATAAAACCATTCCCCTCCCCCAATGACTCGGCTTTTCTCAAAAGTTTAGAAACATGGCATCAGTTGGGCAGTGAAACGGATAAGCCGTGTCCGAATTGCACGACAAAATTAAGTATCAGGCGTATTTGGAAACAACAACCACCACCATTTTTAATATATCAACCACATGCATGTAACATGAACAACTTACACTATGAAGATATTCCGATTAGCATAAACGTTCTTACAACACCTTACATACTAATCGGAATAACTTTTCATAATAATGCACATTTTACATGTATAATACGCATTCAAAACAAATGGCTGAGGTATAACGGACTCCAAAATATTAAGATTACCCCTATAAAAGACAATGAAAAGTTAGGCAGCATTGGTTCTATAGTTTATTTGCGCGAGGATTAGAATAGGATCTGCGCATAATGTATCTGCTTAAACTTTGTTTTGGTTTGTAGACTATTATTGATGGCACAAATAAGAGCTAATTAGAACACAATGGTACAAAAGATTACTAAATACTGTGTTATTTATTTCAGAGACATCTGTGTGTGATCACCAAAGACAACAATAACTATTAGTCATGTCAAAACTCCATTATCAACTTTTAATAGACCATTAACAAAGATTCTATCACTGATCAACATCAAATCCAAACTTCAGAACCACTTGCGATCTTCATAGGTTCTGCCATTACGCCACGATCGCTTAAAACAAATTTTACTGCTAATTTTCAATACACACATCTTGAGGTTCGATTACTGTAACAGTGTTTTGAATAGAGTTCCCAAAAACCCGTCTGCAAAACTCAAAATAATTTCAAAACACCGCCGCCAGAATAATAATAAGAACACAAAAATACTCTCACATGACTCCAATCCTAAAATCCTTACATGAGTTACCAATAGGAGCCCGGATAACTTTCAAGATTTTAACATTGGTGTATACTGTATGCGTCAACATGACCTTTCTCCACCTTACCCCACGGATCTCATTCAATCATATCAAACAGATCGACCACTTCGCTCACAAAATACACACTCATTAGTTGTGCCACAAGCTAAACTGAAATCCTATGGGGATAAAGATTTTAATGTTTGGTAACCTGATATCTCCGAAACCACTAACCGGAAGTGGCCGAAATTTTGGCTAGTTTGAGATATTAATACTCTTATTATAATCTGTAAGTTTCATTGAAATCAGTTGATAATTGTGGTCTGTAGCCGTGCCACATGAAATGTGTGGTAACCTGATATCTCGGAAACCGCTAACCGGAAGTGGCCGAAATTTTGGCTAGTTTGAGCTCTTAATACTCTTATTATAATATGTAAGTTTCATTGAAATCGGTTGATAATTGTGGTCTGTAGCCGTGCCACATGAAATGTGTGGTAACCTGATATCTCGTAAACCGCTAACCGGAAGTGGCCGAAATTTTGGCTAGTTTGAGATATTAATACTCTTATTATAATCTGTAAGTTTCATTGAAATCGGTTGATAATTGTGGTCTGTAGCCGTGCCACATGAAATGTGTGGTAACCTGATATCTCGTAAACCGCTAACCGGAAGTGGCCGAAATTTTGGCTAGTTTGAGCTCTTAATACTCTTATTATAATTTGTAAGTTTCATTGAAATCGGTTGATAATTGTGGTCTATAGCCGTGCCACATGAAATGTGTGGTAACCTGATATCTCGGAAACCGTTAACCGGAAGTGGCCGAAATTTTGGCTAGTTTGAGATATTTATACTCTTATTATAATCTCTAAGTTTCATTGAAATCGGTTGATAATTGTGGTCTGTAGCCGTGCCACATGAAATGTGTGGTAACCTGATATCTCGGAAACCGTTAACCGGAAGTGGCCGAAATTTTGGCTAGTTTGAGATATTAATACTCTTATTATAATCTGTAAGTTTCGTTAAAATCGGTTGATAATTGTGGTCTGTAGCCGTGCCACATGAAATGTGTGGTAACCTGATATCTCGGAAACCGCTTACCGGAAGTGGCCGAAATTTTGGCTAGTTTGAGATATTATTAATGTTATTATAATCTGTAAGTTTCATTAAAATCGGTTGATAATTGTGGTCTGTAGCCGTGCCACATGAAATGTGTGGTAACCTGATATCTCGAAAACCGCTAACCGGAAGTGGCCGAAATTTTGGCTAGTTTGAGATAATAATACTCTCATTATAATCTGTAAGTTTCATTGAAATCGGTTGATAGTTGTGGTCTGTAGCCGTGCCACATGAAATGTGTGGTAACCTGATATCTCGGAAACCGCTAACCGGAAATGGCCGAAATTTTGGCTAGTTTGAGATATTATTAATGTTATTATAATCTGTAAGTTTCGTTAAAATGGGTTGATAATTGTGGTCTGTAGCCGTGCCACATGAAATGTGTGGTAACCTGATATCTCGGAAACCGCTAACCGGAAGTGGCCGAAATTTTGGCTAGTTTGAGATAATAATACTCTTATTATAATCTGTAAGTTTCATTGAAATCGGTTGATAATTGTGGTCTGTAGCCGTGCCACATGAAATTTTGGCTAGTTTGAGATAATCATACTCTTATTATAATCTGTAAGTTTCATTGAAATCGGTTGATAATTGTGGTCTGTAGCCGTGCCACATGAAATGTGTGGTAACCTGATATCTCGGAAACCGCTAACCGGAAGTGGCCGAAATTTTGGCTAGTTTGAGATATTATTAATGTTATTATAATCTGTAAGCTTCGTTAAAATCGGTTGATAATTGTGGTCTGTAGCCGTGCCACATGAAATGTGTGGTAACCTGATATCTCGGACACCGCTAACTGAAAGTGGTCGAAATTTTGGCTAGTTTGAGCTCTTAATACTCTTATTATAATCTGTAAGTTTCATTGAAATCGGTTGATTATTGTGGTCTGTAGCCGTGCCACATGAAATGTGTGGTAACCTGATATCTCGTAAACCGCTAACCGGAAGTGGCCGAAATTTTGGCTAGTTTGAGCTCTTAATACTCTTATTATAATCTGTAAGTTTCATTGAAATCGGTTGATAATTGTGGTCTGTAGCCGTGCCACATGAAATGTGTGGTAACCTGATATCTCGGAAACCGCTAACCGGAAGTGGCCGAAATTTTGACTAGTTTGAGATATTATTAATGATATTATAATCTGTAAGTTTCATTAAAATCGGTTGATAATTGTGGTCTGTAGCCGTGCCACATGAAATGTGTGGTAACCTGATATCTCGGAAACCGCTAACCGGAAGTGGCCGAAATTTTGGCTAGTTTGAGCTCTTAAAACTCTTATTATAATCTGTAAGTTTCATTGAAATCGGTTGATTATTGTGGTCTGTAGCCGTGCCACATGAAATGTGTGGTAACCTGATATCTCGGAAACCGTTAACCGGAAGTGGCCGAAATTTTGGCTAGTTTGAGATATTAATACTCTTATTATAATCTGTAAGTTTCATTGAAATCAGTTGATAATTGTGGTCTGTAGCCGTGCCACATGAAATGTGTGGTAACCTGATATCTCGGAAACCGCTAACCGGAAGTGGCCGAAATTTTGGCTAGTTTGAGCTCTTAATACTCTTATTATAATCTGTAAGTTTCATTGAAATCGGTTGATAATTGTGGTCTGTAGCCGTGCCACATGAAATGTGTGGTAACCTGATATCTCGTAAACCGCTAACCGGAAGTGGCCGAAATTTTGGCTAGTTTGAGATCTTAATACTCTTATTATAATCTCTAAGTTTCATTGAAATCGGTTGATAATTGTGGTCTGTAGCCGTGCCACATGAAATGTGTGGTAACCTGATATCTCGGAAACCGCTAACCGGAAGTGGCCGAAATTTTTGCTAGTTTGAGATATTAATACTCTTATTATAATCTGTAAGTTTCGTTAAAATCGGTTGATAATTGTGGTCTGTAGCCGTGCCACATGAAATGTGTGGTAACCTGATATCTCGGAAACCGTTAACCGGAAGTGGCCGAAATTTTGGCTAGTTTGAGATATTAATACTCTTATTATAATCTGTAAGTTTCATTGAAATCAGTTAATAATTGTGGTCTGTAGCCGTGCCACATGAAATGTGTGGTAACCTGATATCTCGGAAACCGCTAACCGGAAGTGGCCGAAATTTTGGCTAGTTTGAGCTCTTAATACTCTTATTATAATCTGTAAGTTTCATTGAAATCGGTTGATAATTGTGGTCTGTAGCCGTGCCACATGAAATGTGTGGTAACCTGATATCTCGTAAACCGCTAACCGGAAGTGGCCGAAATTTTGGCTAATTTGAGCTCGTAATACTCTTATTATAATCTGTAAGTTTCATTGAAATCGGTTGATAATTGTGGTCTGTAGCCGTGCCACATGAAATGTGTGGTAACCTGATATCTCGTAAACCGCTAACCGGAAGTGGCCGAAATTTTGGCTAGTTTGAGATATTAATACTCTTATTATAATCTGTAAGTTTCATTGAAATCGGTTGATAATTGTGGTCTGTAGCCGTGCCACATGAAATGTGTGGTAACCTGATATCTCGTAAACCGCTAACCGGAAGTGGCTGAAATTTTGGCTAGTTTGAGATATTATTAATGTTATTATAATCTGTAAGTTTCATTAAAATCGGTTGATAATTGTGGTCTGTAGCCGTGCCACATGAAATGTGTGGTAACCTGATATCTTGGAAACCGCTAACCGGAAGTGGCCGAAATTTTGGCTAGTTTGAGATATTAATACTCTTATTATAATCTCTAAGTTTCATTGAAATCGGTTGATAATTGTGGTCTGTAGCCGTGCCACATGAAATGTGTGGTAACCTGATATCTCGTAAACCGCTAACCGGAAGTGGCCGAAATTTTGGCTAGTTTGAGCCCTTAATACTCTTATTATAATCTGTAAGTTTCATTGAAATCGGTTGATAATTGTGGTCTGTAGCCGTGCCACATGGAATGTGTGGTAACCTGATATCTCGTAAACCGCTAACCGGAAGTGGCCGAAATTTTGGCTAGTTTGAGATATTAATACTCTTATTATAATCTGTAAGTTTCATTGAAATCGGTTGATAATTGTGGTCTGTAGCCGTGCCACATGAAATGTGTGGTAACCTGATATCTCGTAAACCGCTAACCGGAAGTGGCCGAAATTTTGGCTAATTTGAGCTCGTAATACTCTTATTATAATCTGTAAGTTTCATTAAAATCGGTTGATAATTGTGGTCTGTAGCCGTGCCACATGAAATGTGTGGTAACCTGATATCTCGTAAACCGCTAACCGGAAGTGGCCGAAATTTTGGCTAGTTTGAGCTCTTAATACTCTTATTATAATTTGTAAGTTTCATTGAAATCGGTTGATAATTGTGGTCTATAGCCGTGCCACATGAAATGTGTGGTAACCTGATATCTCGGAAACCGTTAACCGGAAGTGGCCGAAATTTTGGCTAGTTTGAGATATTTATACTCTTATTATAATCTCTAAGTTTCATTGAAATCGGTTGATAATTGTGGTCTGTAGCCGTGCCACATGAAATGTGTGGTAACCTGATATCTCGAAAACCGTTAACCGGAAGTGGCCGAAATTTTGGCTAGTTTGAGATATTAATACTCGTATTATAATCTGTAAGTTTCGTTAAAATCGGTTGATAATTGTGGTCTGTAGCCGTGCCACATGAAATGTGTGGTAACCTGATATCTCGGAAACCGCTTACCGGAAGTGGCCGAAATTTTGGCTAGTTTGAGATATTATTAATGTTATTATAATCTGTAAGTTTCATTAAAATCGGTTGATAATTGTGGTCTGTAGCCGTGCCACATGAAATGTGTGGTAACCTGATATCTCGAAAACCGCTAACCGGAAGTGGCCGAAATTTTGGCTAGTTTGAGATAATAATACTCTCATTATAATCTGTAAGTTTCATTGAAATCGGTTGATAGTTGTGGTCTGTAGCCGTGCCACATGAAATGTGTGGTAACCTGATATCTCGGAAACCGCTAACCGGAAATGGCCGAAATTTTGGCTAGTTTGAGATATTATTAATGTTATTATAATCTGTAAGTTTCGTTAAAATGGGTTGATAATTGTGGTCTGTAGCCGTGCCACATGAAATGTGTGGTAACCTGATATCTCGGAAACCGCTAACCGGAAGTGGCCGAAATTTTGGCTAGTTTGAGATAATAATACTCTTATTATAATCTGTAAGTTTCATTGAAATCGGTTGATAATTGTGGTCTGTAGCCGTGCCACATGAAATTTTGGCTAGTTTGAGATAATCATACTCTTATTATAATCTGTAAGTTTCATTGAAATCGGTTGATAATTGTGGTCTGTAGCCGTGCCACATGAAATGTGTGGTAACCTGATATCTCGGAAACCGCTAACCGGAAGTGGCCGAAATTTTGGCTAGTTTGAGATATTATTAATGTTATTATAATCTGTAAGCTTCGTTAAAATCGGTTGATAATTGTGGTCTGTAGCCGTGCCACATGAAATGTGTGGTAACCTGATATCTCGGACACCGCTAACTGAAAGTGGTCGAAATTTTGGCTAGTTTGAGCTCTTAATACTCTTATTATAATCTGTAAGTTTCATTGAAATCGGTTGATAATTGTGGTCTGTAGCCGTGCCACATGAAATGTGTGGTAACCTGATATCTCGTAAACCGCTAACCGGAAGTGGCCGAAATTTTGGCTAGTTTGAGCTCTTAATACTCTTATTATAATCTGTAAGTTTCATTGAAATCGGTTGATAATTGTGGTCTGTAGCCGTGCCACATGAAATGTGTGGTAACCTGATATCTCGGAAACCGCTAACCGGAAGTGGCCAAAATTTTGACTAGTTTGAGATATTATTAATGATATTATAATCTGTAAGTTTCATTAAAATCGGTTGATAATTGTGGTCTGTAGCCGTGCCACATGAAATGTGTGGTAACCTGATATCTCGGAAACCGCTAACCGGAAGTGGCCGAAATTTTGGCTAGTTTGAGCTCTTAAAACTCTTATTATAATCTGTAAGTTTCATTGAAATCGGTTGATTATTGTGGTCTGTAGCCGTGCCACATGAAATGTGTGGTAACCTGATATCTCGGAAACCGTTAACCGGAAGTGGCCGAAATTTTGGCTAGTTTGAGATATTAATACTCTTATTATAATCTGTAAGTTTCATTGAAATCAGTTGATAATTGTGGTCTGTAGCCGTGCCACATGAAATGTGTGGTAACCTGATATCTCGGAAACCGCTAACCGGAAGTGGCCGAAATTTTGGCTAGTTTGAGCTCTTAATACTCTTATTATAATCTGTAAGTTTCATTGAAATCGGTTGATAATTGTGGTCTGTAGCCGTGCCACATGAAATGTGTGGTAACCTGATATCTCGTAAACCGCTAACCGGAAGTGGCCGAAATTTTGGCTAGTTTGAGATATTAATACTCTTATTATAATCTCTAAGTTTCATTGAAATCGGTTGATAATTGTGGTCTGTAGCCGTGCCACATGAAATGTGTGGTAACCTGATATCTCGGAAACCGCTAACCGGAAGTGGCCGAAATTTTTGCTAGTTTGAGATATTAATACTCTTATTATAATCTGTAAGTTTCGTTAAAATCGGTTGATAATTGTGGTCTGTAGCCGTGCCACATGAAATGTGTGGTAACCTGATATCTCGGAAACCGTTAACCGGAAGTGGCCGAAATTTTGGCTAGTTTGAGATATTAATACTCTTATTATAATCTGTAAGTTTCATTGAAATCAGTTAATAATTGTGGTCTGTAGCCGTGCCACATGAAATGTGTGGTAACCTGATATCTCGGAAACCGCTAACCGGAAGTGGCCGAAATTTTGGCTAGTTTGAGCTCTTAATACTCTTATTATAATCTGTAAGTTTCATTGAAATCGGTTGATAATTGTGGTCTGTAGCCGTGCCACATGAAATGTGTGGTAACCTGATATCTCGTAAACCGCTAACCGGAAGTGGCCGAAATTTTGGCTAATTTGAGCTCGTAATACTCTTATTATAATCTGTAAGTTTCATTGAAATCGGTTGATAATTGTGGTCTGTAGCCGTGCCACATGAAATGTGTGGTAACCTGATATCTCGTAAACCGCTAACCGGAAGTGGCCGAAATTTTGGCTAGTTTGAGATATTAATACTCTTATTATAATCTGTAAGTTTCATTGAAATCGGTTGATAATTGTGGTCTGTAGCCGTGCCACATGAAATGTGTGGTAACCTGATATCTCGTAAACCGCTAACCGGAAGTGGCTGAAATTTTGGCTAGTTTGAGATATTATTAATGTTATTATAATCTGTAAGTTTCATTAAAATCGGTTGATAATTGTGGTCTGTAGCCGTGCCACATGAAATGTGTGGTAACCTGATATCTTGGAAACCGCTAACCGGAAGTGGCCGAAATTTTGGCTAGTTTGAGATATTAATACTCTTATTATAATCTCTAAGTTTCATTGAAATCGGTTGATAATTGTGGTCTGTAGCCGTGCCACATGAAATGTGTGGTAACCTGATATCTCGTAAACCGCTAACCGGAAGTGGCCGAAATTTTGGCTAGTTTGAGCCCTTAATACTCTTATTATAATCTGTAAGTTTCATTGAAATCGGTTGATAATTGTGGTCTGTAGCCGTGCCACATGGAATGTGTGGTAACCTGATATCTCGTAAACCGCTAACCGGAAGTGGCCGAAATTTTGGCTAGTTTGAGATATTAATACTCTTATTATAATCTGTAAGTTTCATTGAAATCGGTTGATAATTGTGGTCTGTAGCCGTGCCACATGAAATGTGTGGTAACCTGATATCTCGTAAACCGCTAACCGGAAGTGGCCGAAATTTTGGCTAATTTGAGCTCGTAATACTCTTATTATAATCTGTAAGTTTCATTAAAATCGGTTGATAATTGTGGTCTGTAGCCGTGCCACATGAAATGTGTGGTAACCTGATATCTCGTAAACCGCTAACCGGAAGTGGCCGAAATTTTGGCTAGTTTGAGATATTAATGTTATTATAATCTGTAAGTTTCATTAAAATCGGTTGATAATTGTGGTCTGTAGCCGTGCCACATGAAATGTGTGGTAACCTGATATCTTGGAAACCGCTAACCGGAAGTGGCCGAAATTTTGGCTAGTTTGAGCTCTTAAAACTCTTATTATAATCTGTAAGTTTCATTGAAATCGGTTGATTATTGTGGTCTGTAGCCGTGCCACATGAAATGTGTGTAACCTGATATCTCGGAAACCGTTAACCGGAAGTGGCCGAAATTTTGGCTAGTTTGAGATATTAATACTCTTATTATAATCTGTAAGTTTCATTGAAATCAGTTAATAATTGTGGTCTGTAGCCGTGCCACATGAAATGTGTGGTAACCTGATATCTCGGAAACCGCTAACCGGAAGTGGCCGAAATTTTGGCTAGTTTGAGCTCTTAATACTCTTATTATAATCTGTAAGTTTCATTGAAATCGGTTGATAATTGTGGTCTGTAGCCGTGCCACATGAAATGTGTGGTAACCTGATATCTCGTAAACCGCTAACCGGAAGTGGCCGAAATTTTGGCTAGTTTGAGCTCTTAATACTCTTATTATAATCTGTAAGTTTCATTGAAATCGGTTGATAATTATGGTCTGTAGCCGTGCCACATGAAATGTGTGGTAACCTAATATCTCGGAAACCGTTAACCGGAAGTGGCCGAAAGCTAGTTTGAGATATCAATACTCTTATTATAATCTGTAAGTTTCATTGAAATCGGTTGATAATTGTGGTCTGTAGCCGTGCCACATGAAATGAGACTTGTCATATGTGGCAAATAGTCTCCGTATTGTCTTACCACATGTGGCAAATAGCCCCAGCCTTACAGTTAGTAAAAGGCTCAACCAAACGATAAAACATTAGTTGCACTTACGGTTCTTTGATAATCATCGTTTCTCATAAAAGTTTTATATTTATTTAAAACGAATAATATGCTGATGAATTTATTTGAAAATGACCTACAAAAAAACCAAAATAAATATTTACACGACATGCAATCTTTTTTTACAGGCTGGGGCCTTTTACTAACTGTAACGGTAGTCGTGCGATAGACGAAGTGTTCCGATTGCTAACTTTGTCTACTGGCTGTTTGTCGGCTAATTTCCTATTAAAGGGAGAATTAATTGATGTTGTTTGTTGTTTCTCTTTAATTTTGCCTTTACGTCTTAAGCTTGTATAATATCATAGTTTATATATTATTAGTTTGAGTATTAAATATGTAGATATTTATTCAGGGAATCAAATTATGATTATAGGCATTTAGTTAAGTTTATTATGTTTACCTAATAAGCTTCCCTCAAAATACGTGGTCTTTCGTAGATCATCATGGCAGCCAAATGCATGAAATCGGGAAAGGGGTGAAGTCAAAAAGGTTATTACGTTTTATAAACACATAATTTATATATTTATAGTATGCTAATATGTTTATTGTATGTTTAAGTACATGTCAGTATTATTGTGTGCTTTGCCAGGCAATGTTTTAGTCATATTAAGTCAGGTTTATAATTCGTGGAGACAGCGCTGTCGTCCGCTGTCGTCTGTCAGTGTCATCGTCCTTGGCCTTTGAACAGGGCTACGTATTGTTTACGTTGTGTTCATTGTTGTCATTAAAGTTAGTCAATCAGTACTGCATGGTAATCCGATGTATTTTTCTTATTTCAGTTTTCACGTAATGTTTAGTGAAATCTTCAGAATGTACATGTAATATTCAGTGAAAGCTTCAGAATATAATATTCAGCATGTAATCAAGTATTATTCAGCATCGTCAGTAATGAGTAATATTCAGCCATGATGTCTTCAGTATAATATGTAGCACGTTGATTATAATCAGAATTAAAAGAGGAATTCATCCGTATTCGAATTCTCTCATTAGGCTATGTAGGCCCATGCGTATGCGACCTGATTTGTGTAAGCTGATGTGTGAACTGTTTATATTTGTAGCTGTTATTTAATATATAAAGTTTATTACATTGAAGAACTACACGTCGTTGTTTATATTTCGCTAAATGTTTCAGTGTAGAAAGCATTGACTTCAGAGTATTCGTCCGCAGAGCATCATTCCTCTGTCAATATTATTTGGCTGCTTCAGCGATAGAGGCATGCTGTTACAGTGAAAACTTTATTCACATTCGTTTATAAGTAGGCGAACTTTTAATTCATTTGCGTTATATGAGTAGACACTTCATATCGCATACTGAGAAGAGACTGGTGTTATGTATTCAGCAACTTTACCATTGACAATATTTCTAATAAGCAGTATATTATCGGTGATTTCGATTTCGGATAAATTATATACAAGTACAATGGCATCCGGTGGTAATGATACCTACAAGATAAAATCATCTCATCATTCTTCATCAAAGAGATCTCTTCAAACACGAAGTGCTGCATCGCGGTCGCACTCTGTAAAAGCTGACATAGCTATTGAAGCTGCTGCACTTAAAGTAAAACTCAAATATCTAGAGGAAGAAACCAGGAAACAGTCAGAACTTACACGTATTCAGATGATACGAGATTTGGATATGGCGGAAGCTAAACTTCAAGCCTTAGATCAAGTTGAAAGAGAAGACAGTTGTGTCTTGACTGACAGTAGTGAATCTGATAAAAGCCGTCATAATACATGTAGTCACAATGCTCCTGAAATTAATGCGCGTCAAGATCGTCAACGTAATTTTGTACATGTACCTCTACCTGCTGCTAATCAAGATGTAAATCAATATGTTCAAAGTTACATTAATAACATTCCTGACTCAAGATATTCGCCAACTGAAGTTTCAGTGGAAAATTGTGGTGGTAACATTAGTAACAATGAAACTTTATCATCAATTGCTAAAATGTTTGCAGAACAAGTTAATTTAAGTAAATTGCCAGCTCCTGAACCTATAATATTTTCTGGCGATCCATTGAAGTATCCAACATGGAAATCTGGGTTTCGTTCTTTGATAGAACACAAGAATATTCAACCGGTCGAAAAAATGTTTTATCTTAAAAAATATTTAAGTGGTGTTGCACGTGAATCCGTTGAGAGTTACTTTTTATTACAAACTGATAACGCCTTTGAAGATGCAAAGTCCTTATTAGAAGAAAGATTCGGTAATCCCTTTATTATTTCGCAAGCTTTTCGCGACAAGCTAGAAAGTTGGCCGAAGATATATCCTCGCGATGGTTTGGCACTTCGAAAATTTGCAGACTTTCTCAGACAGTGTGAATCTGGTATGAACTCTATTGATAGTCTTAAAGTTCTCGATGATCCACGAGAAAATAAGAAACTTTTGATTAAGTTACCAGATTATTTAGTCAATTGTTGGGCTCGTATCGTGCACGACTATAAGCAGAAATATCAGCAGTTTCCTCCCTTTAGGGAATTTGTAAAATATTTATCAAGAGAGGCAGATATCGCTTGCGATCCAGTTACGTCCTGTAGTTATAAGTCAAACTCAAATCGAAGTAATCCATATGAACCTAGGAGAGCTGCAACGGCTCATGCTTTGGAAACTCGTGAAAATCGTCAGTTTAATCGCTCCGAACGAAAACCGTGTACCGTTTGTAAAGGTCAGCATCACTTGGACACATGTTCTGAATTTTTAAAGAAGAATTTGAAAGATAGAAAGGAGTACATTGCAAATAATCGCCTGTGTTTTGGCTGTTTAAGCTCGGGTCACATGTCAGTATTTTGTCGAGGCAGATTGTGGTGTAATATCTGTCATAAAAGGCACCCAACTTCTCTTCATGGTGATGTTCCGGAAAGAAACGATCTAGTTGCAAGGTCTTCCGTTGCGCATAGTATTAAAGTTGACTGGTACGACGTTGGTAATAAAAGCGCAATGATTGTACCCGTGTGGATATCCTTTGAAGACAGAGAACGTTTAGTTTATGCATTGCTTGATACTCAGTCGGACAATACTTTTGTTTTAGACACTTTGTTAGATTCTCTTGGTGTTGATGGACAACAAATCCAGCTTTCACTTTCAACAATGACTGCTGAAAATCAGATAATAAATAGCTGTAAAGTTCCGGGTTTGTGTGTTCGAGGATATGACAGTAATATAATCATCAATCTACCTCCAGTTTATTCCAGAAGAATAATGCCGGCGAATAGAAGTCATATTCCTAATTCCGACATGGCTAGACGTTGGCCTCACTTACACTGTATAGCAGATCAACTTCCTCCTATTCTGAATTGCGAGATTGCCCTTTTAATAGGTTATAATTGTCCTAAAGCTCTTACACCTAGAGAAGTAATACCTCATTCGGGAAATGGTCCTTACGCCCAGAGAACTGACTTAGGATGGGGTGTAGTTGGCATTATAGATCAATGTGCGTCAGAAAATTTGGATTCAATAGGCTGTAGTAGTCAGACATTTCAAGTTCGAACATCATGTAATAATAAATCAGAACAATCACTAACTTCAAGTGATATTGTTGTTTCCTTTAAAACACACATCCGAGAAATTATTAATCCTGTTGACATACTGAAAATGATGGAGATAGACTTCAGTGATCGTAATAATAATGACTCTGGTTGTTCTCATGAAGATAATCAATTTGTACTTAAGATGAACTCATCAATTCGCTTAAATGAAAACAGTCATTATGAAATGCCTTTACCTTTCCGTGGATCTAAACCAACGCTTCCGAATAATCGCATTGTGGCAGAAAATCGTTTGACACCTTTGGTAAATCGTTTTACAAAAGACATAAATTTTAAGCAAGATTACAGTAAATTCATGAATGAGATTATCGAAAAGAATTACGCCGAACCGATTTCTGCGCATGAACTTTGTAATATTGGACAGATTTGGTATATACCACATCATGCAGTTTATCATGCAAAAAAGCCTGGTAAAATTCGAGTCGTTTTCGACTGTAATTCGAAATTTAAGGATGTTTCGCTTAATGATCATTTGTTAAAGGGGCCCGATCTAACCAATAGTTTGTTCGGTGTATTATGTCGATTTAGAATGGAGAATGTAGCCATTATGTGTGATATTGAGCAAATGTTCTACCAGTTTAATGTGGAAAAACAAGATCGTGATTTTCTCAGATTTTTATGGTGGAATAAGGGAGATGATAAGCCTGCCGATTTCAGAATGACTGTGCATTTATTTGGTGCTACCTCGTCACCAGGTTGTGCGAACTTTGGGCTAAAGCAAGCTGCAAATGATTTTGAAATGGAATTTGGATCAGAAGCTGCTAATTTCGTGCGAAATAATTTCTATGTTGATGATGGTTTGTTGTCAGTCAAAACTGACGAAGAAGCAATTTCGCTGATTGAAAATACCAAAAAACTGTTAGCCAAGTGCGGATTGAGACTTCATAAATTTTTGTCAAATTCTAACACAGTGATCGAATCAGTTCCGGTTGTGGATCGTGCAAAGGTTCTTCAGAATCATGACCTTTTCTTCGAAGATTCACCTATTGAGAGATGTCTTGGTTTACAGTGGTGCATTGAATCCGACACTTTTCAGTTTCGTATATGTCTCAAAGATCAGCCACTCACCAGACGTGGAATTTTGTCAACTGTTTCCTCGATCTATGATCCGTTAGGACTTATTTCGCCAGTTATTTTAGTTGGTAAACAAATCTTGCAGGAACTCTGTAGAGCTCATAACGATTGGGACAGTGACATTCCGGATATATTGAGATTCCGATGGGAAAAATGGAGATCTAGCTTATCTCAACTTGCAGACGTGAAAATAGAACGTTGTTATAAACCCAAAGACTTTGGTGATATTGTGGTAAATGAATTACATCATTTTTCAGACGCGTCAACGTTCGGTTACGGACAATGTTCGTATTTGAGATTGATTGACAATAATAGCAATGTATCTTGTTCATTAGTAATGAGTAAATCTCGAGTGACACCTCTTAAACCAATAACAATTCCCCGTTTAGAATTAGCTGCAGCTTTAGTGTCGGTAAGAGTTAGTTTGCAGTTAAGACGTGAATTGAACTATAGTAATTTAACTGAAGTATTTTGGTCAGATAGTAAAGTAGTGTTAGGTTATATTAACAATGATGCAAGAAGATTTCAAATGTTCGTTGCGAATCGTATACAGCAGATACGAGAGTCAAGTAATCCTACTCAGTGGAGGTACATTAAATCGAAAGATAATTTAGCAGATCTAGCATCAAGGGGCGTTACTGCAGAAGAGCTCAATGCGACTAAATGGTTCATCGGACCAGACTTTTTATGGAAATCACAATTACCTAGTACATCTGACAATCCTGAAGAAATGCATGTAAATATATCTTCTGATGATCCTGAACTTAAGAAGGTACAGAGTTTAGCTACAAATGCAAAACCATGTTTTGAACTTTCTCGTTTGAATCACATTTCAGACTGGTTTAAAGCCAAACGAGTGATAGCCTTATGTTTAAGATTTAAAGCAATATTGCTCAGTAAAGTTAAAGATTTTCCTGATCAACCACTGACTCATTCGCCCTTAACAGTTGAAGAATTAAGATGTTCAGAATTACAAATCATTAAGATGGTACAAGCTGAAGCCTTCGCTGAAGAGTTAAAAATTCTTAAGGCTGTGAAATTATCTGCAAATAAAGAGGACATTATTCGCTTAAAAAAGTCGTCGTCACTTTATAAACTTGATCCTTTTCTGAATTCTGATAATGTTATTTGCGTGGGTGGACGACTCAAACGAGCTACCTGTGATCAGTTAGATAAATACCCAGTTATTTTGCCAAAGAAACATTACATTACAAACATGATTGTGCGCTATTTTCATAGTATCGTTGAGCATCAGGGTCGCGGAATAACCACTAATGAAATAAGAGCCAGCGGTTACTGGATAATAGGTTGTACATCAGTTGTGTCTAGTCATATTTTACGGTGTGTTATATGTCGTAAGTTACGCGGTCGGTCACAGGAACAAAAAATGAGTGATTTACCAGAAGATCGTTTGGAAACTGCGCCTCCTTTTAGTTATTGCGGAATGGATTGTTTCGGCCCATGGTATGTAAAAGAGGGCAGAAAGGAAATTAAGAGATATGGGTTATTATTTGTATGTATGGCTAGCCGTGCTATACATATAGAAACTTTAAATGATCTAAGTACAGACGCATTTATAAACGGTTTACGACGTTTCCAGTGTATTCGTGGACCTATCCGACAGTTAAGATGTGATAACGGAACAAACTTTATTGGAGCAAAACGCGAGTTACATCAAGCCTTTCACGAGATGGACAGTGGTCGAATTCAGAAATATCTTGTAGAAAATGGGTGTGACTATTTTCAGTTTAAAACTAATGTTCCAAATGCTAGCCATATGGGTGGGGTGTGGGAGCGCCACATTCGTTCTATTCGAAATGTTCTATCGTCACTTTTGTTACAGAATGGTTCTCAGTTGGATGACGATTCCTTGCGCACCTTTATGTATGAAGCTATGTCAATTATTAATAGTAGGCCACTTACAGTAGATAACTTGAACGACGTCAATTCGCTAACACCCTTAACTCCTAATAACATTTTAACTATGAAGTCTAAGATAATATTGCCTCCCCCTGGTGAATTCCAGAAACCTGATCTTTATTCACGAAAACGTTGGCGTCGCGTTCAGTATATATCAAATGAATTTTGGAGTAGATGGAAGCAAGAGTATCTGCAGAATCAACAAGTACGTCAAAAATGGAATCGTGAAACTCGTGATATGCATTGTAGTGATATAGTGCTCGTGGTTGATGATAAATCTGCTCGCAATCAATGGTCTTTGGGACGAATTATAGAAACTTACAAAGATAAAGATAATCATGTGCGAACTGTCAAACTTTTAGTTGGTGACAAGAAGCTTAATGCGAAAGGGAAACGTGTCTATCCGAGAAGTGTTCTTGAACGTCCTATTCAGAAACTGATATTAATTTTGGAACATGAGTAAATCGGGATTCCCCATCGAGGAGCCACAGACTTTCAGTAGAACTATCAAACTGTTATGCTTAACCGTTTAGTTATTTGGTTTACTTTTATATCTCTGCTTTTTCTTTGTTCGTAGATTAATTGAAAATTAGTTCCTAATTTTGGGGAGCCATGTAACGGTAGTCGTGCGATAGACGAAGTGTTCCGATTGCTAACTTTGTCTACTGGCTGTTTGTCGGCTAATTTCCTATTAAAGGGAGAATTAATTGATGTTGTTTGTTGTTTCTCTTTAATTTTGCCTTTACGTCTTAAGCTTGTATAATATCATAGTTTATATATTATTAGTTTGAGTATTAAATATGTAGATATTTATTCAGGGAATCAAATTATGATTATAGGCATTTAGTTAAGTTTATTATGTTTACCTAATAAGCTTCCCTCAAAATACGTGGTCTTTCGTAGATCATCATGGCAGCCAAATGCATGAAATCGGGAAAGGGGTGAAGTCAAAAAGGTTATTACGTTTTATAAACACATAATTTATATATTTATAGTATGCTAATATGTTTATTGTATGTTTAAGTACATGTCAGTATTATTGTGTGCTTTGCCAGGCAATGTTTTAGTCATATTAAGTCAGGTTTATAATTCGTGGAGACAGCGCTGTCGTCCGCTGTCGTCTGTCAGTGTCATCGTCCTTGGCCTTTGAACAGGGCTACGTATTGTTTACGTTGTGTTCATTGTTGTCATTAAAGTTAGTCAATCAGTACTGCATGGTAATCCGATGTATTTTTCTTATTTCAGTTTTCACGTAATGTTTAGTGAAATCTTCAGAATGTACATGTAATATTCAGTGAAAGCTTCAGAATATAATATTCAGCATGTAATCAAGTATTATTCAGCATCGTCAGTAATGAGTAATATTCAGCCATGATGTCTTCAGTATAATATGTAGCACGTTGATTATAATCAGAATTAAAAGAGGAATTCATCCGTATTCGAATTCTCTCATTAGGCTATGTAGGCCCATGCGTATGCGACCTGATTTGTGTAAGCTGATGTGTGAACTGTTTATATTTGTAGCTGTTATTTAATATATAAAGTTTATTACATTGAAGAACTACACGTCGTTGTTTATATTTCGCTAAATGTTTCAGTGTAGAAAGCATTGACTTCAGAGTATTCGTCCGCAGAGCATCATTCCTCTGTCAATATTATTTGGCTGCTTCAGCGATAGAGGCATGCTGTTACACTAACCACGTGTTTCATGTTAATAAATATTTTCTTTCGTGTTTTGAATTGGCCTACTTCTAATAAATTATCCCGAGTCCCAAACGTCGTTAACCCGAGTCCCAAACGACGTATACCAAAGTCCCAAACGTCGTATACCCGAGTCCCAAATGTCGTGGTCATATTTTTTTGAGTCCCAAATGACATGTAATCCGTTGTTCAACCTCTGTGAGTCTGTGTAATATTTAATATTAGGCCCCATTTTTGCCTGATTCAGTCACAGTTAATAAATAATGGAACTAGAATCAGCCTGTGGAAGTTTCTCTGTAGTTTTATTATTTTTTCCAGTCAGTGATGATATGTGACTCTTTCCACCTTCCAGCAATAATTATTGAGAATTTACCAAGGACTCCATTGGCATTGAATCGAAGAAAAACAGGTAAAAATTTCAATTAATTTTTATATTTTCTAATTTTTTTTTTACCAATGTCCTACAATGATTAGTGTATGTGAACATACAATCCCAAATAAAGTATTTATATGGCACTTACATGCAACAGAGAGAGAGAGATAGAGAAATGACATAAAAAAGGCCTTGTACTTGTATTTGAAGAATCAAGTAGTCCATGCTGTGCCTATATGCATACCGGTAATCAACTACGACGAGGATTAGCCTACTTCCGTTTCCACCCTTTCCCTGCACACTGTCTCATTCTACATGTATTAAAAATTGGTATGTTACTGTAATATTAATTATGCACGAACCTACATGTAGAGTTGTTGCAAGATGGGTCCTTATATCTACTTAGCCTACAGACGCTAGGTCGTTTCGGGAAAAAGGACAGGTAAGGTTAAATTTAATATGAATAATTCCCTTGCGGGTATGGGTATTTAGCAAAAGGAGGTAACAAAAGGACCCAGAGATTAGAGAAGGTATGCTTCAATTTAATATGAATAATTCGCTTGGCGTAGGGGTACATGTATTTAGAAAACGGAGGAAACCGAATGACCCAGCGAAAAAACTCAAGAGATTGGACAGGCGACTCTACTCCTTCAAATTGAAACCCTGCCACTTAACACAATGACAGACCCTGTGATTTCATGCGCATGCATTACCTACTAGACCATTCCCCCCAGCCCCACCCCATATCGAATAAAAGTATGACTTATTTCAAATATGATATTTACATATAAAGAAAGTAGAGAGACTTCAATCTTACTAGAAAAATACTAGATTACCTGAAATGAAATGGGGTTTAAAGACGTCCTACTGGTCAGCTCCGACTGGTCTAATGCATTGTGCTAAGTGAAAATGTTTGTCTGGGCAGCGACACTATGGCCTACTCTCATACCGAATTCAAACTGCCAAGAGAACTTTTATGTGTACACCAATGAGTACATTGGATCTCAGGGGAAACCACTCTGCAAAATCAAGATGAGCTTTCTCGGTCAACCCCAAGAGATAACCTGTGGCCTCCATGCTAGTGTGCCAGCACCTAATTTACTCAGTCACCATGGCCGTCTTCTAATTACTGCGACAGTGAAACCATGTGACAAACAAGGATTATTAAGATAGACTTTTACGGCTTAGGTAGTTCCTTGGGATTAAAACTTTTGATACATATAGATACGTTAGTTTCAATTTCATATCACACAGTTTATATATATGGTAAGGTAGCTTTAATCGTAAATTACATATCATGTATTTATTTTTTCAGTTTCAATATTGGATGTATATGCAAATCACCCAGAAAAAGATCATGTAATAACAAAAGAAATTATAAAAGAAAAAAATGGAAGAAGAAATGGCTGGAAAAAATGATGATAGAGCAGCTTTTTCTTGGTGGGTAACTTTTCAATTCTAATAGAAAAGATTGTTATGCTATTTTGAAATCTAAAATTCAGTTTAGTATAGTAAAACTGTACACGTCATGTATGAGCAGAGACAGAATCTTAGTTATATGTAGATATCACTGTCTCATCTGTGGCAAAGCAAACCAACACATGAAACAAAACAAATGTAATTAAATTAACATTTTTTTAATTAATCAAAACTGTCTTGTCAATTTAAGCCAACTAATACATTGCCAATTTTTTTTTCAGTTACCCACCTCGGAAGATCAAGTTGGAAAGGGCTATTGATATTGTGGAGACGTTTTCTCACAGATCTTGCTTATCAGACAAAGACTATGTAAGTACCATGCATATTTGCTTTTTAAATCAGGAACTGGTTCTATACACTTGGTGGGGGGGTTGGATGGACGTTAAACCCCATTTCTCACTCTCTCTCCTAAATATTGAGATTTTTGTTTACTTTTAAACTGCATATATTCAAGGTATCAGGGGCTTTTTATGGCTCCCGTACAATTTTATAAACATAAAGGACTGTACCTTTTGAATATTAAGCCATCAAATTATTTTATAATTTTGAAAATGAAATGAAATGGGGTTTAACATCCTACTGTTTTGCTTATAAATTGGGCTAATGAAGATGGGCATACGCCATACAGTGTGCTATGAAGGGAATTTTGCCCGGGCAGCGGCGCTACAGCCTACTCTTATATCGAATTCCAATTGCCAAGGAATCTTTTACGTGCACGCCAATGTGTACACGGGACCTCGGTTTTTCGTCCCATCCGAATGAAACGGGCATACGCCATACAGTGTGCTATGAAGGGAATTTTGCCCGGGCAGCGGCGCTACAGCCTACTCTTATATCGAATTCCAATTGCCAAGGAATCTTTTACGTGCACGCCAATGTGTACACGGGACCTCGGTTTTTCGTCCCATCCGAACGACTAGACAGCTGTCCTTGTCAGGTCCTCCGTCCTGTATCACTGACAAGGGGAAAACACGCAAAATGTAAGTAACATATATATTTGTATTTTTAATCAGGAAGTACTTCTATACACTTGCTTGGTAATCTAGTTATTCTTCTCGGGGCAATGCCTAGGACTCTACTGTTTCAAGTACTTGGCATGTTTGATTTTTGCCAATCACATCCATTGATTTCCTTCAAGTTGCGATAGGCCCTACATGTATGTGTATTTTTACAGTAAATAGCAGTAAAATAATGATGGACAGTATTTTACTTTCAAATAGATTTCAATAGATTTTAAAGGGTAATATCCAATTTGTTGTCAATGGAAATAAAATAAGAATGGTCCAAAAATAATTAGACATTGCCAAGTAAATAGGTGCTGCCATGATGTAGTAGGGAATCTGGATTTGCAGACAATACATGTATGAAAGGGTGAATAGTTGACCTATTATGAGACTTCAGTCCCAAATCTCAAGACTTTTTTCTGACTTCTAACTCATTTGATTTGAGCATAATAATCTGCCTGGGTCTGTAACTGGACAAGACACAATAAGCATTACGCAAAGTTGAAACCAAATAGAGACTCGGTCTCGATGTGGCAAAATAAATTGTTTATTTAAACGTTGTGAACCATAGAAAGTATTCTTATTGCCTACTTTTTATTTTTTAGGCTGGAACACCATTGAAAGAGTATTTGCTGTATGATAACAACAAGAAAACCCAAGCATCAATTTATTTTATACTTCTGGGAAAGAATGCATTTGACCCAATTTTTAAATATTTATTTTTTGTTATTAATGTTAACTTTTCTTCCAAAACACAATTAGATTTTAATTCTCTTCAGAAATGTATGTATAATATAGCAAGTAAAGTGACATATAAATCACTTAGAATTTGGTCAGAAATCATAAAGTATTTAATAGGCATTACTAGAAACCAGATGTAGATCAAATACACCCAGAATTACAAAAAACCTTGACCTACATAAAGGTGACTTTCCCTTGCTTGTGAAATGAAATACGGTTTAGTATCCTACTTTTCTGTGTTCTTAGAGTGATTCTGCCCTACACCCTACTCTTATATAAAATATTGCAACTGTCAAGGGTTCTTTAACGGGAACCCGGGGGGGGGGGGGGGGGGGGCAATGATTAACACGCACACATTTGATCAGGAAGTCTGTCATTGAGTCAAATAATTCAATTGTCAAGGGTTCTTCTAAGTGAACGCAGTGGGGATGGTTTCGATTCCGGGAATGGGGGAGGGGGTGGTGGATGGCCGAATGGTAAGCACGTGCGTGCGGTATCATACGGCCTGTCATTGAGTCAACTGGCGTGGTTTCGAATCCCCGGTTGTACGTGACAAGGAGTAGGGTTGCCTGTCCAATCTTGTGGGTTTTCTCCGGGACCTCCGGTTTCCTCCCACTGCTAAAGATCCCTATGCGCAACGAATTATTGAAATAAAATTAAACCATATGTTAATCCCGAAATGACCTAGTTTGTGTCAAGTGGACGTTAAACCCCATTTCTCTCTCTCTTTCTTTCGATTCCGGGCTTGTACCCAATTCCCTTGCCATATCCAACACTACTGACAAGTGGGAACTATGCCGGAAAATCCAGTTGAAATTTCTCGGCCAACACCTTATACTCACTGAACCACTGTGGCTTATGACTTGTGATTGTATATAAGTTTTTTGTACATATGATATTTTTTTATTTCAATCCTGTAATCTTGATGCTTTGCTTCTTTTATTTACAAAATATTCATTTTGTTTGGGGTTTTTTTAATGAGGAAAAGGTTTTACATCATTTTTTTACTCCTGCAAAATAGTGCATTTTTCTTTTGTTAGTTTTCTGTGTATATTAGTTATTTCTATATGTCTCACAAATCACTTGTAGTGTGATTTTGTAGCACTTTTCAGTTTTTGAAATTGTTTCAATTTAGTGCATAATTAATCTTAGTGCTTGGTTTGGATGTTATTAAATTTAGATATTATTTGAATTATATATTTTGGAGTATGGGGTAGGGATACTGTGTACATATCTTTATATCCTGATTTCTTTTTTTGGGGTAAAGAACAATTTATATAGCTATTTTATATTTTGTGATAGGTAAAGTGTGTGTGGTTAAGAACAATTTAAACAGTTATGTTATATTTTGTGATGGGTAAAGTGGGATGTGTGTGTGTGTGTGTGGGGGGGGGGGGGTCATTATATATAACACAATATAATTAGTATTAGAATTCTCTGTTTTTCTGTTAACATTTCAAATATCTATTTAGTTTTGATGTATTAATTTACTTTTTCCTATGATTTTATGAATAAATAATAATCTTACAAAAACAAAAAAAAATTTTGTTTCCTTCTTTTATCAAACTTTACAGGTCTAACAGAGCAAAGAGATGGGTCCTGCATAAAAAGGTTGCTATACTGTATATAAATTGGGGAAAAACACAACACAAGTTTTTGTGGATGGTTATACACAAGTTTGTATGAAACCACACAAGTTTCAGAAATTTCAACACAAGTTTCAGAAATTTCAACACAAGTTTCAAAAATTTCAACACAAGTTTCAAAAATTTCAACACAAGTATTGTGTAGATTTTCACACAAGTTTGTGTTGTTTGATAAATTTTAACACAAGTTTTGTGTTGTTTCAACATTTAACACAAGTTATGTGTTGTTTCAACACAAGTTTGTGTTGTTAAATAGAGACACCTTACTTGTGTTGAAAACAACACAAGTTTGTGTTGTTTCAACACAAGTTTTTTTTCTGTGCTGACATAGTAACTTCTACTCGTGTTTACATGTCTTTTAATGTGGCGTCGATCCCCTTCCATACAAGGAAGGACAATAAATTATTATTGTACACATTGTCAGGTTATAGCACGTTGAGATTTGCCGCTTTGTCTTTGGTCGTAAATTTAAAACACCTTTAGTATGGCGATATAGGAAGCCGTCATCGGAATTTTCAAATTAATCGATTAATAATATATACCCTTTGAACCAGTAACTGGGCTACAAGCGCCACTCATCTTCTTGTTCTTGGGGACGACTCAATATTTTGAGCTGAAATTTTGAGACAAGGCAAATACACCACTCCTCTATATTTTGGCGCTTAAAGATACGTTATGTAAAATTTAGATAAAGAGGTAGCCATCCTTGCTATAATAGTTCAAAAATAGATAATGTAAAATGAATAATTTGAAAATTTCATTCAAATTACTCTATTGCGAGAAAAGATATTAGCCTTTAAAAGTTTGACAAGACGTATGCAATAATTTCAATCACCGTACTGGTTGTTCGAAGCTAAGTCTCGCTCCTCCATTTTTAACTTAAATTAAAATATGGCTGAACTGTTCTAATCTATATAATATCGGAGAAATCCGATGCCATCGAGAGTTGATTATGGTCTGGATAAGGTAATTAATGTCTAATAAATAATTTAGATAACATTTATTTCTGAGACTTTGTTAAAATCGGGATAGTCCCTTTAAGATTCATGACATCGACAATATTATTTTTGACCCAGATCAAAGATGTCAAGCCATTTTAATTTTAAAGGAGCTAAATCGCTAATATTTGGGATCTAGAAATTGACACAAATGGGTCGGAACGCATATAATAATGTAATATGAATGTTTTATAAACTGATTTACATTCAATCATTTCTGTTTTTACTGTAATTTCTAATCAGTTATGTTCGGCGAAATACGCCAGAAGTCTCAATTGAAGATGTTATTCCAGTCTAAACCGATGGTATTTATTGCGCATGCTCTCCAGATAAGAATATAGTCTAAACCGATGGTATTTATTGGGCATGCTCTCCAGATAAGAATATAGCGTCACCATTTGACATGACCCTGTGGAATATGTCTAGCCTCGTTCTTTGAGTCCCTTGTTCCAAATGGCACTGAAACGCATTATGGTACACGATTCGTGTACCAATGGTAAAATGTTTATTTTGTCTTGAATATTGGATATCAGAAGCCCATCTTTTCCCTGTAAGATCATAAGACCAATGTTGATTTGAATTGACAAATAATTCGTGTTTTCAATGTCGAAGATTTTTGATGATATTGAGTTAGAGACTTAGCTACTTTAATCATTTTTATTGTGTAATATTCAGTCTTAAGAGACCCGATATTGATTAAAGTTCTCAAAAACATCTTACAAGTTAAAGAAATACCTTTATCCCCAGTAATAGGACTACATACAAATAATACCGTATTCAAAAATAAAACAGACTAATGTCGAAAACCCCAGCTCTTATCTGCAAACAGTAATAGATTTGTCACCATCTTAATGCGACTTGTATATTGACAGTTAAAATACATATATAAGTTTGTAGTATAATTTGAACGATGTACCTGAATAGTGAAATGAGTGGAAACCCCCCAAAATAGGTAGTCTTCCTTGCCTACAGTAAATAATTTTAATCAAAACGTAAGCCGAATAGAAAACTGAAATGTAAAAAGATAAATCAACCTTCAAGGATACAGGTAAAAAAAAACAAAAAAAAAACATCTCGATTTGCATATTTGTCTGAAAATTATTGGTTTGGTTCGCCATTTTCTCCGAAGTAAATCCAAATATTGCTTACCTTTTACATGTATATAATTCCTAAAATGTAAGATACAGTTCCAACCGAACATCCACAAATGACAAAGCGCGCACTGTTGAATGTTTACATTGTTGTCAAGGCAGAAGTGGAGTGAAATCTATACGGCAATTTTATTCCCTACAGGTTTATATTGAAAATTCGTTAACATATTAATTTTGCATGAAATAACCTTAAAGGAAATTGTTCCATTTGTAGAATCAATATTGATTAAACGTAATTATATTATACCTGTAGAATATACCTGTTCACGTATCCACCATATATGTATATATTACTGCAGTTGGTTACATATGAGTTGCCTTTGTAGCTGCACATTCGCCTACTTAATAATTTTATTATTATCCGGGCGCGTGCAATATGTAAGTTATATAACACTTCTCAGAGTTGTCAATACTAGTGTTGTGCATTGCAAATTAAGTCAACGGTGTCATTGAATATAACTACATGTATGCCAACAATATCGACTAGGGATGCCTGACTGTGCCATCGCCTGCTTGGTCCATGTGCCAAACAGGCGATGGCACAGCCAGACGTTCTTAGTCGAAAGTGTTTTCATAGTTATATTCAATATTTAGTGTAACTTTACCTTCACCTGCAATTCCCCAAATATACTAAGCAGCAAAAGAAACGTCAGATTGGTATGTTACTCTGAATAGACGCATTGCATAAAACATGCCAAATGTTTTTATTGTATATTTGTGACCACATCTCCAACTTTACCTGAGCAACAAGGCTCCTTCCCAAACACAGAATTGAACCCAGGAAATATTCTCAAAAACGCAACCTGACTTCTGAGATGGCAATGTGTTTTCTATAAAATGCACCCCATACCTGGTTAAATCATTCACACTACAACTTCAGCAGCATGCCACGAATCACAACAGCACCGACGAACCAGGCGCTTGGAAGACTCGACGCTGGCCACACTGCCCAAGCCGTTGCCAATCAACACCACGGATGATCGCCCCCGAACTGGTAGACCAAGGGTTACCACAAGGCGACAAGATCGCCATGTTGTGCGACAGCACGTGCAGAATCTCTTCACAGGCATCCGTGACAGCACGTCAGACAGTGGGAACACACGGAAGACCCATCAGTACCGATAGAGTGCGCCGACGTCTCACCAGAGAGAACATCCATTGTCGTAGACCTTACCGTCGACCGATCCTCACCATCGATGTGAACGTCTACAGTTTACCCAACAACACCAGAACTGGCGACACATGCAATGGAGATCTGTTCTGATGAACGCTTACTGAGGCTTCATACAGCATGTAAAATATACAATTTTTCCGATTGGATATTATTATTTTATTTCAAATAATATTAACACTTTGGGTAGGAAACGTAAGAACGAGTCGAATGTCGACGAGTGTAATTGTAAGCATCTCTTACAAATGAAACTGAAACTTCTATCAGGATTCAGATTCTGGATCATTACGGTACCTGAAATTAAGAATAGGCCTATTTAGGCGGGTGTAGATAACAATGCACCTAGAACAAATTGCAACAGAAATCATTTCTTTGGGAACTGTTCAGGTGTGGTCTCTAGCACTTCCATAACTAAAGCGGCCATTAGCGGTCTTGTGGAAATTTGCATAATTAACATAAATCAAAGATGGCCACCAGTGGACCAGAAAATCGCCTTTTTGCCAGTTTGATCATTTTTTCAAAGGCTTTGGTATTAAGAACTGGAAAAAAGACGATGGCCTGTATTAACAAGAAGTCATGACATATATACACTGTTAGAAATATTTTGGTTATTTTACCCTAAAATTACGGGCAGCAAAAGTTGCCCCTAAATCATAGGTAAAATTACACCATTAGTTATTTAACAATTTACTGTAGAAGGACATATCTGTTAATTTACATTTCTTGTAAAAATACATCACAATGTTAATTTACATTTCTTGTAAAAATACATCACACTGTTAATTTACACTTTTGTTAAAAATACTAATATTGGTAATTTTACATGCAAGATTCGAGCAATAGCCCCGGTGTAAAATATTTCGTATTAATATCACTTCAATATATATTGAATATCGATAATCCTGTTTGGTAGACGAGGGCATGGTTCCAGGCTTTCAGATGTAAGCTCGCGGTACTATCTATTTGCAGGCATTACAACCCTGCTTTACAGACAGTCCGGCCCAACTAACACTGGCCAATCGGTTTAATTTACCGTCTTCAAGTGAACTTGAAAACGAGATAATACATGAAAATGCATTTAAGAAAATACTTACAAACTGATTAACGTACGCTAAATATCAATACACTTTATAGATCTTATAAATAATGGAAACTAGATATACATGACATGCAATATACTAAATTTACAAGATGTGATTGTCCATGTTATGGTTAATAAATTGAAATGAATACCATAAGAAGATACTTATTAGGAATGTTTCGTTTCTATGGAATACTAAAATACAATAAGAGATAGAAATTTACCGAATAAGTAAATTTACTGAATAAGTAAATTTACAAAATAACGTGAATAAACGTAAGTCTGTAAAATGACATGTTGGCTATGTTATTTTCCGTTCAATATTTTAAGGTAAAAATAAATTCTTTAACTGCTGTAATTTTACTTATATTTCTTACCTAAAAGTAAATTACATAATAATGTGAACAAACGTAAAATCTGTAAAGTAACACGCTTGCTGCGTTACTTTCAGTTCAATTTTATTACATTATATGTATTTTTACAGGATTTTGAATATGTCCTTGATTCCATCGCCACTTATTGTCGAAAAGACATGAAACTCGATAAACATACTTGAAACTCGGTAAAAATACATTAGATTTGGTAAAAGTAGTTGTCGTAACATCATTTGCTATTTGGTTGTGGACTTCAACGGTCACTGTTAATTGGTTGTGTGTTGAGAAATGTTAACAAAAATATTTCAAGGTTTGCTTTCATTACTATTGAATAAAACATTTCTGTGATTTCAACATTTTACGACAACCAATTTGGGCTACGGTACATCTTCCTATAGTTTGAATACACTGAACATTACTGTATTTTGACGTTACGTATGTAAAAATAAATTATTTCACGGTAAAATCACCTGTATAATATGTTTTTTTTACGACTATTTGTACTATCACTCCTGTTTGGTGTAATAAAACATACATTTGTAAAATAACATACAACTACGTAAATATTTTACCACATTCTTACGGTAAATTAACATTTATTTCTAACAGTGTATAGACATTAAAATGGATATTTATAAGAATTTCTTTTTATAAGGTAAAGGCCACGTTGTAATGGAGGTTTTACGTGGTACTGGGCTAAAGATGGTGCGAATACCCTATAATGTGCTATTAGATAAATGTTGCCGGTGCAACGGCACAACGACACGCTATTGTTTCGAATGTCAACTGTCAATGTTTCTTTCACGTGCACGCCAGTGACTTTCAGGTTTTTATTCTAACCGAACGACTAGACCCAAACCCAAGTCAGTTCAGGTGTCCTGCCCCACTAGCAAGGGGAAATCTATTTTGAAGAACTTTATCGTCCAACACAGCGTCTTACTGAGAGAGAGGCGAGGGTGGCCACTTGTTTTTATCCGTTGTAAAGTCTTTACCTTTGCTGCGGCGCATATCGTTCCCCAAAGTTAGGAGTATTCCAATTTTCGACTGTAATATAAAAAATAGTGGAGATTCGTTAAACAATTTTAATGGTTTGTTTGTCCAAGATTTATTACCAATGATATAAGGCAATACGCAGGTGTTTCTCTTTTGTTATTTTTTTTTTGGGGGGGGGGGGGGGGGTCATAAAAGAATTTGCATAACTAATTCCGATTCTCATGTGTATTTAGTTTTGTTGAAAAGTAAAACAAATAAGATGAATAATTATTACTGACCTTCTGTAGTTCGTGTAGGACATTTATAGCATCCCAAACATAACTACCCCCTCGAAACCCTGAAGAAACTTGTTCTTTAATAGGGAATGCGAGTTCCCTATGATGTTGAAGTGCTAAAGGAAATATATACCGTAAGTTATTGTTTTGTGAAGTTTGTGATTTATATAATGACAATTATATCAAATAAGCTTATGTACCACACCTCTTGAAAATTAATGTTTTTTTGTAAGATATGCAGTTAGATAATATTGTTATGCATCACAATGTGAATTGTTTGTTATTTGTTGTAACTTCCATACTCATGCCTGTACATGTAGTTGAGAATTATTATTATTATTTCAATTTATTTTTTTACATAGTCTATATTATTTATGGAAATATGTGTGCATATCAATTAGAAATACTAAACAACTAATGTTTGTACATTAACATAAAAATCATGAGTATGAAGATCTAATTTGTCAAATAAGTATAAAGTGTATTCTTGCAGTTCCATAGGCCTATAATATTATATAGACAGTATAATTTCTTGCAATTCAACTTCAAGCCAAGGGGTCATATTAAAATTATAAACAAAGTTTTAGCCTACCTCTTGTGATTTTGCCATTCTGTATAACCTTGTAAATAATCTGGAAGATAATAAAGGGAAAATCTATTGAAATCCGTCATTATGTATTTTTCTTTTTTATTATTAGTACGATAGCCTATTACAAAAGATTTATACTATACATGTGGTAGCCTACGTAGTGCGGTGGTGGCATGCAGCACAAACTCTTATCTTAATTTTTTATTTCGCACAAATAATCTTGCTTAATAAAATTGAAAAGGTGGGCCGTGTTTTACGAGTTTGAAAAAATGTCGAGCTGGTCAGGGTTGGGGTAGTAGTATGATTCATAAACAACAGTGGTCGTGTGGAATTTTGCACATGAAATGATGAAAATGATTCAGCAGATTTTAGATAACGGCCGAACGGGTCATTTGCCAATGCAATGGCAATGCCGCAATGTGAATGTATTTAGTTCTTATGATGGTACCGTAATCCCAACAATAATCCAGTACGAAATGCGAACATATTCACTTTTTTGTAGGCATATTTAACGACGGAATGGCTTTACTATGGCGAAAATAGTCAATGCATCGAATTACCCTCAGAAAAATTGTCGGATAGAACTTCGACCAAATTTCAAATGAATGTTTTCAACGGCGGAGTGGGGGAGAGAACTCCCCCACACCACCTAGTGGCACTCGGTCAAGTAGACCTTTTGTAAAAGCCGAGTGACACTCAAAAGCATTGAAGAAAATGATAAATTTACCTTATTAAGCACCTTGGTCTGATCATAGATAATACCGTACGTTATTATCTATGGTCTGATGAACAATTTTGCTGAGTCCACAACAATACTTGCATCGGCTAGGCCCATTCTTTTTGGTATCCGGAGACTTATCAGCCATATTCATATAAATATAAGCTCACGTTACAGTGCAAGTCTGTGTAGGCATATTAGTTTCTTTATAAATCGAAACAAGGTGCTATCCATTATTAAAATTACCGTTAATTATCTTGACAAACGATAGTTTCTGGTACATTATAAGACCCTAGATTTCAACCTCTTTTAGTCTGTGGTAATACATGTAGGCTAGTCATATTAATTATAAGATGTAAAAGAAAATACATTTAAGATATGACATTTACTTAGAATGAATTTAATGATTTTATAAATATACTAAATTTATGACTGAGTTTGCAAGCGAGGCTACGGTATTAATGCAACATTCTATTTATTTTACGCCACAAATAAAGAAGGGCCGGGGATCGCGTTGATAAGTGGGTAAGACGCTGACTCGATCGCTAGCCTGAAGGTCGGGTGTTCGATCCCTGCATTTGCCGAGAAAGTTCATCCTGATTTTCCGGCGTGGTTTCCCCTTGTACGTGATGCAGGACGGAGGGCCTGATAAGGACAGCTGTCTAGTCGTTCGGATGGGACGAAAAACCGAGGTCCCGTGTACACATTTGTGTGTACGTAAAAGATCCCTTGGCAGTTGGAATTCGACATAAGAGTAGGCCGTAGCGCCGCTGCCCGGGCAAAATTTCCCTCATAGCACACTGTATGGCCTAGGCCTAGGCCTATGCCCGTCTTCATTAGCCCAGTTTAGGAGCAGAACAGTTGGACGTTAAAGTTTTTTAAACCCCATTTCATTTCATTTATGTAAAAAAATATATATATTATATAGGGTATATATTTATATACAATTGTCATTGACCTTTGTATAAAGTCATTTTGATATTTCAGATAACTTTCGTAAACTACACTTTATCAGATCTTTTCTCATTATTCCCTTAGACAGGATGCAAATATGGGATGGGATGGGTAAACATAACGGAGAGAAATTGTATATATTCTTTCAAAGTTCTGTTTAAAATTACTGCCCGAGTGTAGCCTAAAGCAAATCACAAAATAGCCTATAATTGGTACGACATTGGCCGGGAAAGTTCATCGTTAGTTTCCGGTGTGGTTTCCCGCTATCAGTGGTGCAGGACGGGGGGGGGGGGGGTGACAACTGACAAGTAAAGCTGTCTAGTCGTTCGGGAGGGACGGAAAACAGGGGTCCCTGTATACATTGACGTGCACATAGAAATCCCTTGGCATTTGGAATTCGATATAAGAGTAGACCATAATGCGGCTGCCCGGGCACGGGCACTGCACGGGCAAAAAATTCCTCTTATGACACACTGCATGGCGTATGCCCATCTTCATAACGTCAGTAGTAGAATAGTAGGACCTTAAATACAATTGCATTATGATTTGGTCGGCAGGACCTACGACATTCGCATACCGGCATAAAATTATAACGTTGTTTTCAATTTATTGTGTTAATAATAATTTCCGGGCAGACAGGGGCTTAAAGTGTCTTAAA
The DNA here is from genome assembly GCF_932274485.2 of Patella vulgata. Classification (NCBI taxonomy): domain Eukaryota; kingdom Metazoa; phylum Mollusca; class Gastropoda; family Patellidae; genus Patella; species Patella vulgata. The sequence goes on from NC_065887.2 coordinate 30,251,891, forward strand.
ATTTGTCGTAATTTTTTATCTATTTAATTATTACAGGAACATTTCATTAAATGACCTTAATTTATAAGTTTTATTTTCATGAAATGCTCCTTAAATAATAAATTACAATAAGAAGAGTACACAACGACGTGTAAAATTTTAATTTTATTTAAAATGTCGATTTAATCTTTACAAAAATAATATACAGTTTCCATACATTTCAATTAACGCAACATTCCATTAATTATTAAGTAAGTAAAGACGATAGGCCTATTTATAGAACAGACGATTATAAATAGATACCGCAAGTCACGTGATGCGCACTACTCTTACGTACTTTGAAACTCGGCCATGATTAATACAATTGCACCGGAAAATCGCTGAAATCTCCGAATCGGTGGACTTAAGTGTAAATAAATGTATTAACGACCTATAGGAAATTGATACTCGCGAGTTCAAAAATGGCAACATTTTTATCTACGACCTTATTATGACGTCGTAACGTCATTTTGATGGAATTACGTCGTTCTCATTGTGACGTCATTATCAAATTGTATTGTAACTGCGCTCGGAAAACTGTTGGAAACCACGAACCGCTGTACAAGAACACACCTTCACCCAAACTGAAGTGTACATCATTTTTCATCCATAGCTGGGAGACACGGTGACTCAGTGAATAAGACGTTGGCTCGCTTACCAGGGGGGTCAGTGTTTGATCCCTGCGTTGGCCGAGAAAGTTCATCGGGATTTTACGGCGTGGTACCCCTTGTCAGTGGTGCAGGACAGAAGACTTGGCAAGGGACAACGTATAGTCGATTTTCGGTACATTTCGCTTGCATAATCGCTCAGTGTTTGAGGAATTTAAAAAATTATTTATCCTTCCACCACTGAAAGACAATGATTACGAGATATATCGCTCTCCGAACATTCCTGAATTATGTTGATTACGTCATTTTGCCTTGGCCGAATTCGGCCGATTTTGAGTATGATATATTTACCATTGAACCAAACTGCATTGGTGCCATTTGTTTAACGTAAAACGTTATCTCTCCCCACCTATATAATACTGCATGAAGTAAATAAAACGTTTTGTAATGTTAAGTAAAGCTGTATGACGCCATATATAGGGCTTTGGTTACGATAAGGTCGTAGGAAAGAAATGTCGGCATTTTTGAACTCGCGGTAATAGGCCCTACATTTAGTTGCACTAAAGCCAATCGTTTCGGAGATTTCGTCGAATGTCTGGTCCACCCATGGCGGCCATCTTGGAATTATGTTAATTATGCAAATTTCCCCCAAGACCGATAATGGCCGCTTTTGTTATGGGAGACCATAACTGAACAGACTATGGGAGACTGAACAGTTCCCGAAGAAATGATTCTGTTTGTTCTAGATCCCCATTCTATTGTTATCCCCACAACAACTACTATGAAGCCAAAAATTTCATATGACGTCATGAAAATATGACGTCAAGTGTACAAAGACGCCATCTTGGGTCCCAAGTATTAATTGTACCTACTCACTATCTATTTTATGTCCTATCATAGTCATACTGTTGTGTCGAAGTTGGCTGACCCCGACAGGGCTGTAAACAGATATGTCATAGAATTCCACGAAAAAGAGTCTATAGGAAATAAAACATACATTTTTAAAACGAAAAGTATAGTGAACAAACTATTATTATTATTATTAAACAAAAAGCGCACATTATTGTTTTAATAATATAGTCTAATTCATAAGAAAATGAAATAAAAGATACACCAGATAAAAGCACTATTAAATATACTCTTCAAAAAAAAGTAGGGGATATTGAAATGCAAATACCTATGCAGGTTGTGATATGATAAATAGTCATGGACACTTGACATGCTTTGAGAGTATGTTCACAGATGAAGAACTTATCGCCCCAACAGAACCACTGAGCTGCACGTGCGCAACGCAATAGCGCCATACACGTGGGAGAGGTTTATTGTCAAATTTGACACTTCAAGGAAGGGTGGATGAAAACTGCCGCGTGCTGGTTTATCCTATCCATGTTTGCTTCCTATCGGTTCTTGCATAAGATTTACTGTTGAGCATATCTTTGCTTTAGTGTGTTACGTTTAATTTGCAATGAGACGTCTTCAACATGATGAACGTCTACGTGCTATTGGCATGCTTCAAATGGGTTCTACACAGCTAGCAGTAGCCAACATGCTTAATGTGTCACAGTCTGTGATGAGCAGACTGTAGAACCGGTACCAACAAACACACAATGATGATGATATATAGACCTCGTTCAAGTCGTTCTAGAGCCACTACACAAGCCCAGGATCGATACATTCGTACACAGTTCCTGCAAAATCGAGGACAAACGGCCAATCAGCTTTCTGTAAACTTGTACCAAGTTACAGGAAATAGAGTTACACCCCAAATGATTAGAAATCGGCTACATGCAGCCAATTTGCATACGCGACGACCGCGTGTTGTATGGAAGGATAACGTTGCCAATATTATTTCATTGTTCACGGTGCAAACTGCAAATGTCAGTAGTTCACAATACGTATTTTAGTTTTACAATTTACAATTTCCATTGCTCAACAATACCAATGTCACGGTGTTAAGAGAGAGAGAGAGAAATAGGGTTTAACGTCCACTCGACACAAACTAGGTCATTTCGGGACTAACATATGGTTTAATTTTATTTCAATAATTCGCTTGCGCGTAGGGGTCTTTAGCAGTGGGAGGAAACCGGAGGACCCGGAGAAAACCCACGAGGTTGGACAGGCGACCCTACTCCTTGCCACGTACAACCGGGGATTCGAAACCACGCCAGTCGACTCAATGACAGACTTTATGATACAGCGCGTGCACGCTAACCATTCAGCCATCCAACCCCCCGTCACGGTGTTAAAATACAGAATACACTTTTCAATAATACAAAATACAGTATGATAGTTATTTTGCACATTACACTTCTGCATTCTGCATTTTGCATAATAGACAAATGCATAATAGAACCTTGCATAGTAGAACATATACCTTATATGGGATGTACGACGTACGTCATTTGCATACGGAAAAAAATCCGGACTATGACGGAAATTAATGATTTACGCGATAAAGCCATAAGGCCGAGGTCATTAGAAGGGGATAGTACTCGATTTTGTTAGTCTTCAACGTCCAGGCTCTATAATGTAATCAGTTCGACGATTAGAGGATTCTGAAAGATAATAGTCTGATTTAACGAGACTATTCTTATTTGTTCTCATCGGTAAAAAAACAGATATTTCAAGAGAATCAATTTCTTGTTAAAAATTAAATTGAATATCTTATTTAATTGACAGGTCTCTAAAACCCTTTTTTTGGGTAAGGTTAAAGAATCTTATATAGTAACCGAGCGGAATCTCTCACCCGTATTCCAGCACTCGGATTCGAAATGAAGTTAGCACACAGATTCCTAGCGCCAATAAAAAAAACCCTAGATGTAATTATCAGGAAAATAATTGTTACCTTTATATTAGAAAATGACATTTTAAGACATTTTAATGCAAATTATATAATAAAGTGTAATAGACCCCTCCCCCTAAAGAAATTTGCTGAAATAAAGATCTTGGAGCCACCAAAGCTAGTTTAGAAGCTATTGTGTGCAGAGTGAGCCTACCCTAACTCGATTCCCCACATATTTAGTACGTTTACGGTAATATAATTCCAAAAGTCAGCTTAGAAGGCTTCTGGACGTACCCCTTATTTATTGAACCCACGAACCCCGTCTCGAATCCGGGTGCTAGGTACTTTGCGGTGGTATATCTCAATACGCCAACATAGAAAGTTAATGAAATTTGGCATGTTCACACCTTATGCATCTGTCGATTTGGTGACATAAAGATCTTGGAGCCACCAAAGTTAACTTAGAAGTTATTGCGTGCGCAGCGAGCCTACCCTATCCCAATTCCCTCACATATTTAGTACGTTTACGGTAATATATCTAAAAGCCAGCATAGGAGGCTTCTGGATTTTTGTATTCTAGTAGTTATTCATCCCTTGACTCTGTGAAATACAAAACATTTTGCCACCAAAGCCAATTTGGAGTGCTTTTTGGTGCAGTGTGGACGTACCCCTTGTTTATTGCACCCGCGAACCCCGTCTCGAATCCAGGTGCTGGGAACTTTGCGTTGGTATAACTCAATACGCCAACATAGAAAGTAAATGAAAATTGGCCTGTTCATATCTTATCCATCTGTTGATTTGGTGAAATAAAGATCTTGGAGCCACCAAAGCTATTTTATAAGTTATTGCGTGCGCGATGAGCCTACCCTAACCCTCCATGGTTTTTGTATGTTTACGGTGATATTTCTCTAAAAGCCAGCTTAGGAAGCTTCTGAAAATTTGTATTTTAGTAGTTTATTCATCCCTTGATTCCATGAAACAAAAAAACATTTTGCCACCAAAGCTGGTTTCGGTGCGTTTTGATGCAGCGTGGGCGTACCCCTTTTCAGCGTGCTCAGTTAGCCTAGTGTGCGATATTTTAGTATGTTTACGGTAATAGTATATTTTTTTCATATGGGGGGGTGGGGGTCTATTACATATATACTTTGCATTAATATGTCGTTTTCTAATATAAAGGTAACAATTATTTTCGTGATATTTATATGTAGGTTTTTACTGGCGCCAGGAATATGTGTGCTAACTTCATTTCGTATCCAGGTGACCTTATGGCTTTATCGCGTAAATCATTAATTTCCGTCATAGTCCGGACTTTTTTCCGTATGCAAATGACGTTCGCCGTAGATCCCATATAAGGTATATGTTCTACTATGCAAGGTTCTATTATGCATTTGTCTATTATGCAAAATGCAGAATGCAGAAGTGTAATGTGCAAAATAACTATTCTACTGTATTTTGTATTATTGAAAAGTGTATTCTGTATTTTAACACCGTGGCATTGGTATTGTTGAGCAATGGAAATTGCAAATTGTAAAACTAAAATACGTATTTTGAACTACTGACATTTGCAGTTTGCACCGTGAACAATGAAATAATATTGGCAACGTTATACTTCCATAGGTGTTGTGCCTCCATTAACTCGCCAGCACATGGCAAACAGGCGTCAATGGTGTAGGCAGCGTAGAAATTGGGGTTATCGTCGATTGGCGCGTGTAATGTTCTCAGATGAATCCAGATCTACTCTGAATTTCACCGATAGGCGTGCTCGCGTTTGGAGGCGTGTAAATGAGCGTCATGCTAACGTTAACGTCAGACAGCATAACAGATTCGGGCGTGGGTCTGTTATGGTGTGGGGAGGAATCACCATGACTGGCAGAATGACTTGCATATTGTTCAAGGAAGGGTCACAGGTGTGTACTACCGTGACCACATCCTGGCACCGATAGTTCTGCCCTTTGCTCATCGTGCAGGTCGACGTTTCATCTTTCAAGATGATAATGGCCACCACGCTCGTGTCGTGAATGACTACCTCCAGCGTCACCATATTGTCCATATGCCTTTGCCAGTCATGAGTCCTGACCTTTCCCCGAAAGAGCATTTCTGGGACATGATCGGGAGACGTCAACATCAACCGACAACACTGCAAGAATTGGCCGTGGCACTGCAGAGGAGTGGATCAGACTGCCCCAAATCGTGATTGGACGGTTGATTAGGAGCATGCCACGACGAATTGCTAAATGTCTGAGGATTGGTGGAGCAATTACTCATTATTAAGACAAAAATCAAAAACGTCCATTTTCACTTTTGACAGTGTATCTCTTTGCGAGTGAAATAGGGCCGTCAGATAAGCCGCCCATATGAACTGTTTAATATGTTCATGTGTAGGCAATTGGCCTGTTATTAACATACACTGGTTACCTCTAATAAAAACAGCAGTGCATTTCCGCAGTTTTGTATTGTTTCTGAATATCCCTACCTTTTTTGAAAGTATATATTTAACTTGCACACACTTTTAAAAATCAGACTTTTTGTGCAGACGGGTAAAGTGAAAAATCAAAATTTAAATAATAATTTGGGACATAAAACCTATTTGCCTTCTTGCCGTCAAAATAAGTGCCTGAAATTCCATGGTTTTTTGGTCTGGAGCTATTCCGGATTGTGTGTCAGTTTTCGGTCATCGATCATCTATCATCATTTTTTTTTCAAAAATCGAAATTTCTTTAAATTGGCTAATGGATAAAACATTTAAAATCAGCGTAACTTAAAATAAAAGGTGTCTAGAGCTACTCTGCTCTAAGGCAGCGCGACAAGAAAATTCGTAACTATAAACAAATCTGAATAGACTAAATGGAACAATAGAACAAGTTCACATTGATGTTGACAAATACGTAAGACTATATCCAAAAAAAATATTTTTATGATTCAGTCGAAAGGTTCTATATATATTCATTTTAAGTCTTACGTGGAGCTGAATAAGACTTATTGTCATTAAAACATCTATGGGTGGTTAACAGTGTGTACCTAGACTTATTGTCATTAAGACATCTATGGGTGGTTAACAGTGTGTACCTAGAATTTTCTACACCAAGTCTATTGCATCCAGATATTTAAAGCGCGTTAACAATATATTCATTTAAGAGAAACTGTGTCATTTCGCGATTAACATATCGTAAAATTCATATTCATTTGACGCTCAACCTCCTATTTACAAAACTATGGTTTATCAAAACTGCAGTGTAAACATGGTTTAGAGACTCTATCTGAACTACAGGGTAAATCGAACTATGGGGTACATCATGGTTTAGAGACTATATCAGAACTACAGGGTTACATGATTGTTTAGAGGGACTCTATCCGAACTACAGGATAGATCATGGTTTAGAGACTCTATCTGAACTACGGGGTACATCATGGTTTAGATATCCTCGCCCCCGATCTGTCCCTGGTAGTATCAAGGCCGATAATTAGAACGGGTTTATTTCTGTCTGTTATTCACTTCACGACAGGCTCTTGTGATTGCCACAGTAGTACAGTCTTTCACAAGCAAGAGACACTAGGGAGCCGAGGGTCCCTGAACTTGGCCTCGCGAGGGGTTACCACTCTATTGGAGGTCCGGTGGAGTTCTCTCCCTGCTTTTATAAAACTGATCGTAAAATTGTTTTCTGTAATTTGTCCTTATGTTTCTAGCTTACGCAAAATTTTATGTGTGACAATTCTATCTGAAATTGAGTTTTGAACCAATTATTGAATTCAGTAACCGTAAAAACCTTATTACAAGCAATATCCACAAGGACAGCCATCGCCATTTTTTTTTTAAATAGAACCCAACAACTACCAAACCCATATATACTATTCAAAAAAAGTAGGGGATATTTGATTTTTAAGTGTTATTAAAGTCACCTAATGAAACTGACGAAGAAACAAATGACAAAATGAAATGAAGTTCACATTCATCGATTTATTCCAAATGATCGTTAGACTAAGTAAGGCACAGACTGACCATTATAAGGGTAAAATGATACCCGGGGTCAAACAGCAAAGTTACCACAGCATCACAACCAAGTCAGTAACGGGTAAATCCTCCTCTGTTTGCCAAACAAGCATTGATCCGACGTGGCATACTCCTAATGAGACGTCTAAGGTCATTTTGGTCCAGATTGTCCCATTCCTGTTGCAACGCAGCAGCAAGTTCTTGGACATTGGCAGGACGTTGTTGACATTGACGTAACCTCTGTCCAAGCATGTCCCAGACATGCTCGATGGGGGAGAGGTCGGGACTCAGTGCTCGCCAAGGTAATGTGGTGATGTTCTGTTGTTGGAGGTAACCTGTAACGATCCTGGCCCTGTGACATCTTGCGTTGTCATCCTGGGAGATGAAACGGCGGCCATGACGTCGTGCGAACGGCACAACATGGACTGCCAAGATGTTGTCCCGGTAGTACTGGCCTGTAACACGCCCTGCAACAACATGTAAAGCCGTTCTTCCAGCAACAGTGATGCCTCCCCACACCATAACAGAACCACCCCCAAATCGACGACGCCACACCCTCCTACGTCTGTCCAAAAAATCAACAGTGAACCTTGACTCATCTGAAAACATCACATTGCTCCAGCGTCGATTATCCCAGTGTTGACGATCCCTACACCAACGACGTCTTGCCTGAATGTGATGATCTCTCAAACAAGGGATCACGCGAGGACGTCGGGCGCGAAGGTGACCCCTATGCAGTCGATTCCGAATCGTCTGGCCACTCACTCTCACACCAGTGTCTGTTTGAAGACGAGCGCTGATCTGATTTGCTGTGATGACACGATTTCTCAAGGCACGGATAAATCGATCCTGGGCTTGAGTTGTCGCCCTTGGTCGACCTGAGCGTGGTCTGTCCTGTACAGATTGTGTATCACGGTATCTGGACCATAGCCTGCTTATGACAGACTGAGAAACATTCATCGTCCGCGCCACAACCGCCTGTGTTGTGCCAAGGGCACGTAACCTTTCATTTTGGGTAAGCCGACGCATATCAAAATTTGTTTTCTGGTCACTAAAACAATTAAACTGATGTTTCCACCCTGGAATTCAATGCCACAATGACTGTAACATTCAAAGTCAGAGTCGTGCAAATCTTGGGTTGGACCCCCATGATGATCCCATGCATCACCTGCATTCCATGCGGTAGCTATTGGTGCGTTTTGGCGTCACATGTAACTGGAAATGTTTCTTCTGTTAGGTTCTATAGTGACTTTTTTCGTAGTCAATTGCATATTTTAGTATTATGCCCCCAAAATCAAATATCCCCTACTTTTTTTGAATAGTATATATTATATATTACAAGTCATACCCAACGGAAAAAAAGTTAAACATAATCAGGCCCGTAGCCAGCTTGCTGGCTTCGGAGGAGCAGTGAAGTTTCTAAGGGGGGGGGGGGGCACACCCGGCACAGTCTACACCCTTGCCCCCCTCTGGCTACGGGACTGAACATAATGTATCTTTCAATATATTTAATAGCGCTTTTATCTGGAGTACATCTTTTATTTTTTTGTTTGTATAAATTAGGCTATATAAAAATAATTTGCGCTTTTTGTTGTATAATAATAATAATAGTATGTTCAGCTATACTTTTCGTTTAAAAAATGTATGTTTATCTATTTTTTTGCGGAATTCTATGACATATCTATCTACATCCCTGTCGGCGGCAGCTAACTTCGACACAACAGTATGATAGGACATAAAATAGATAGTGAGTAGGTACAAATACTAGGGACCCAAAATGGCGTTTTTGTATACTTGACGTCATATATTTTCATGACGTCATATGAAATTTCTGGCTTCACAGTTAAGTAGCTGTCGCAACTTTTATAAATATTTATACGGCTTCGATCGTAACGTCATCGTGGTTTCCAACAGTTTTCCGAGCGCAGTTACAATGCAATTTGATAATGGCGTCACAATGAGAACGATGTAATGCCATCAAAATATCGGCATTTTTGAACTCGCAAGTATTGATTTCCTATACGTCGTTGATACATTCATTTGCACTAAAGTCAACCGATTCGGAGATTCCAGCGATTTTCTGGTCGACTGGCGGCCATCTTGGATTTATGTTAATCATGGAAGTACTAGAGACCACACCAGAACAGTTCCCAAAGAAATGATTTCTGTTGCAATTTGTTCTAGGTGCATTGTTATCTACACCCGCCTAATCAGTCAATCTCATTTGTGCCCCCCCCCCCCGCACACCGAACAAAATCTGTATGTACGCCCCTGCATTTTTCGTACATTTTTATACGCCCACATTTTCATGTGGACGTATATTGTCGTCGCCCCTGTCCGTCCGGACGTCCGTCCACAATTTGTTTGTGGACTCTCTACAGGTCACAATTCTTGTCTGATTTTGACGAAACTTGAAATATAGCTTTATCCCAAAAAAATCTCGGATGCTTTCGATATTGGCATGTATCGGATCGAAACTTCATGGATTATGGCCCCTGTTTGTACGAAAAATCACGTTTTTAGCTTGTGGACCCTATAGAGGTCACAATTTTTATCCGATTTTGTTGAAACTTGAATAGTAAGTTTATAACCCAAAGATCTTGGATCCTTTCGATATTCGCGCATATCGGCCCGTAACTTCCTGAATTATGGCCCATGATTGTACGAAAAATCGCGTTTTTAGCTTGTGGACCCTATAGAGGTCATAATTTTTATCCGATATAAAAAAACGTATTATTATATCACCGTTACACCCTAGGGTCGACTGAGTTCGAATTTTGTGAAAATCGGCCCAAAATTGACAGACAAAATGGCTGCCGTTCGTTCTCAAATAGCGTAACAATATGGTATATCAAGGTTGTGGACCCTAAAGAGGTCACAATTTTTATCCGTTTTTGTTGGAACTTGAAATGTAAGTTTATAACCCAAAGATCTTGGATCCTTTCGATATTCGCGCATATCGGCCTGTAACTTCCTGAATTATGGCCCATGATTGTGCGAAAAATCGCGTTTTTAGCTTGTGGACCCTATAGAGGTCATAATTTTTATCCGATATTAAAAAACGTATTATTATATCACCGTCACAACCTAGGGTCGACTGAGTTCGAATTTTGTGAAAATCGGCCCAAAATTGACAGACAAAATGGCTGCCGTCCGTTCTCAAATAGCGTAAGAATATGGTATATCAAGGTTGTGGACCCTATAGAGGTCACAATTTTTGTCCGATTTTGATGAAACTTGAAATGTAAGTTTATAACCCAAAGATCTCGGTTCCTGTTGATATTCGCGCATATCGTACCGTAACTTCCTGAATTATGGCCCATGATTGTACGAAAAATCCCTTCTTTTTTTAGCTTGTTCGCTGTCCATCTCTTGCAAAATGTGGGCGCATCTTACATGGCAACCGCTTGTTGTACATGCATTCAACAAATTAACGCATATTTTGTATATAATACGTATTATGTTAGTTTCTCACATTAATGAGGTAGTATGTGGTAGTATTGGGTGGGAAGTTGGGAAGTATTGGAAAAATCGTCTTGCCCGTAACCTTCTGTTTCCGAGGTACCCCCCCACCAAGCTTCGGAACACGGCATAGATTATATATCTTGGAAGCACAAGCCTAATGTGAACAACCAAATTTTTCTTTCCTATTGCAATCTTATTTCTAGCCAAAGAGGCAGCGTGGGCACATTTCTACGCTTCGCTTGGCTATCTTTATATTGTCCGAGAAAATTTCTCTCAAATTCACCAGCTACACACCTTTAAATTCTCTAAAAGATGGTGTATGTAACCAAGTGGTTCCAATTTTGTTGCGAGTTTGACCCGTAACTTTGCATTATTAGTTGTATTGATACCGTTTCGTTTCACATACTTGCTTATACATAATAGATTCAAACATTATAAACGGAAACAATACAAAGGATCCACATTTTAATAATTGATTGGATTACATTTGCAAGACAAGAAATCGATAATATGCCCGTGGAATGATATACTGTATATCTTTGATGATCAGATACTAGTTACTACAGTCTTGTGTGTTATTTATGATAGTGCGCAAAACTTTATCTATAGCTAATGATAATTAGACATATTGATAAGGTTGAATGTCATCTAAACACAACCAGGTCATTTCAGGATCAACAAGATTTCGCAATCAAGATACATAACCTTATTATTTCTGGGGATAGTAAAATTTCAAACGGATCTTCCCGTTACCTTTGTAAATATTAAGCAATTAAGATTTCTAAATGGTTCATCAGACACAAGTGTGCCGTCTCTAGAGGGTTAACAAGAAAGATTTAATGTTTTTGCTGATGTCACAATCGTATTATATAATTTAGGCTATCGCTTGTACGGGGTTACCGCGAATTGTTTAAAAAGTTGATCCCAGCAACTATCGTCATTGTGAGAGTATGGCAATGGATGTAGGCCCTAGCATCTACTTTAAAATTCCACCGTTCCGGGTTTACTGTACGAATCACCGCGTTGGCCGGGATTTTTGGAATTCGTAGAATGGTAGGCGGAACTCAGTGTACGGGGTTACCGCGAATTGTTTAAAAAGTTGATCCCAGCAACTATCGTCATTGTGAGAGTATGGCAATGGATGTAGGCCCTAGCATCTACTTTAAAATTCCACCGTTCCGGGTTTACTGTACGAATCACCGCGTTGGCCGGGATTTTTGGAATTCGTAGAATGGTAGGCGGAACTCAGTGCACACGTAACAACAGAAAAAAATCCGAACAAGACGTTGAGACCACTCTATTGCATTCCTAATCCTTTCCATGCTGTAAAAAAATATTTATGTTTTATTGGTGATCGATTTCTATAGTTGTAAGAATAAAGCTCTCCTAGTACATCTATATTTAATTGGTTTAGTAATTCAGTGTCTGAGATCGATAATGTTGCAGCTACCTGTATGATTGATTATTAAAGCAGCAAACTGAGGGTATAAATAAAGGGGGTAGAAACTCCAATTTGAATTTGAACGGATTTTAAAGGAGAACGAAGTAATTTGAATTAAGAAGGAGTCTTTAATTAATTGGTGGTTTGGATTATTGAATCTTATTTTAAACCACGCGTCTGTTTATAAAGAGGTAAGGTCGAGAAAAACACAAAGTATTCCAGTTTCGAACTAACATATGGTATGACTTGATTTCAATAGGAGCCACGATGGCTAAGTGGGTAAGACGCTGGTTCGCTAGCCTGGAGGTCGCGTGTTCGATCCCTGCATTGGCCGAGAAAGTTCTTCGGGACTTTCAAACGTGGTTTTCTCTTGTCAGTGGTGCAGGACGGAGGGCCGCACAAGGACAGCTGTCTAGTCATTCAGAAACCGAGGTCCCGTGTATACATAAAAGATCCCTTTGCAGTTGCTCGGGCAAATTTCCCTCATAGCACACTGTATGGCGTATGCATGTCTTCATTAGCCCAGTCGGGGCAGAAAAGTGGCTGGCTTCAGTGATGTAGGGCAGAGGGTATGGCACGGAGTGCGGTGAAAAAACGAGGTCTTGTGTACACGTTGGCAGCGTGTATGTAAAGGGACTCTTGGCAGTTTGAATTATATGAAGCTCGGTCAGAAACGCCACTATCCGTGCAAAACTTTCCTCACAACACACTACGTGACGTATAATGTCCGTTATAGTGTAGAACAATAAAACGTTAAACCCCCTGATTTGTATTTAGATAGTAATTTAGAAGACTAGCATAATATTATACCTCATATTAAGGTTGATCGGTTGTACACACTTAAATCAGCGTTTGTTATCTATTGATTTTCTCGGTTCACTATGCTGCAAGCCTGTTGATGTGTTTTCATTACAGTTTTTGAAAAATTAATTCTATCTGATGTAGATAGTTACAACACGCAAGGCATGATAACTGATTTAAAGGGATAAAACGTCAGAAATAAAGCCAACTAAAATATAAGACCAGCTAATAACGTGATTTTTCGTACAATCAAGGGCCATAATTCAGGAATTTACGATCCCATATACGTGAATATGAAAAGAAACCAAGATCTCTGGGTTATATACATGTCCTATAGAGGGTCCACAACCTTGATATACCATATATTTACACTATTGCATACGAGAAGAGACCATTTTGTCCGACAGGTTTGGTCCGATTTTCAGGAAATTCGAACTCAACTATCATTATCGTGTAACGGTGATATATTCAAACGTTTTTTTTTTAAATCGGATAAAAATTGTGATCCGATATGCGCGAATATCGACAGGAACCAAGATCTTTGGGTTATAAACATGTATTTCAAGTTTCATCAAAATTAGATCAAAAATTGTGGCCTCTAGAGGGGCCATAACCTTGATATACCATATTTTTACACTAATTATGTACGAGGAGCGGCCATTTTGACCGTCAGTTTTGGTCCGATTTTCATGAAATTCGAACCCAAGCGTCATTACGGCGTAACAGTGATATCTTCCCAACGTTTTTTTTTTTTTAACATCGGATAATAATTGTGATCTCTAGAGGGACCACAAGCTAAAAACACAGTTTTTCGTACAATCAAGGGCCATAATTCAGGAAGTTACGATCCGGTATGCGTAAATATTGAAAGGAACCAAGATCTTTGGGTTCTAAACATGCATTTAAAGTTTCATCAAAATCGGGTGAAAATTGTGACCTCCAGAGTGTTCACAAGCTAAAAACATGATTTTTCTTACAACCAGGGGCCTATATTTCAAGTTTCGTCAAAATCGGACAAAAATTGTGACTTGTAGAGTGTCCACAAACAAATTGTGGACGGACGGACGTCCAGACGGACAGGGGCGACGATAACATACGTTCACATGAAAATGTGGGCGTATAAAAATCGGTAATAATGTAAAGGATGTAAACTGTTGCATACAACAAGCCGTCATTAATTAATATCGAACAGAAGTTGATGAACGAAAATAATCAATGGACGAAAATAATCAAGTGTCAAATAAAAGCAATGTATTGTCAAAGCATGACTTATCGACTTTCTCTGGTGTAGCATATATTACTATGATCTCTGGGGGAAAGGAGTCATTATTCAAGTGATTAAGCCATGAACGGTATTAACGAGGATTGAATTCCAGTTTGCTGTCTCAGATGTTCTGGAAGGGTTACAATTTCAATAAGGTTTTGGAAAATTTATTGGCCGAACAAGCCTATTAAATATCGTTCCATATTAGTTTTGATAAAAGAACTGTCAAAAAAAAAAGAATATCATATATATCAGTAAGCGGTTAGAAGTAATACATTTCCGTATACACGTTGAAAGGTTTCTTGGTAAGGCAAGAGATGCCATTTCAAGGTTAAAGACTACCAGGGAAACCCGACGTAGCTGAATCGCAGGTCTATTTTTAATACATCAAACGGATTCATAAAGACGGTGTACACCATGCAATGGCCATGTTCCAGTGGTTCTTTGGCCTGCTCTTCCTCGAGCTCCGACTGTCAAGGGATTTTCGTTCTCATCCGAAATACCAGACTCCTTTTCCTTGCCAGGGCTCCCGTTCCGTTCTGCAGTGCTGACAAAGGAAAACATGGTTTGAAAGTCCTGACGAACTTATTCAGGATATTAGTGAACCACTGTCAAATTAACCGAGTCACCATGGCTCATGGAAAGCTGAGAAAGGTTTAGAAATGGTTCCACTACTTATGTCTTCCGTCATGTCCCCAGCCACAGGAGTGGATCTTTCTAAGGACTTCCTTTGCGCAAGTTACAACTCCCCTACTTTCCAACTAAACTGGCCCAAATTTTACTGCTAAATCTGTCTATTTTAGGTCTTTCTTTGGGCCTGAAATGTTATCTAAATTATTAGAGATTAATTAACCTATCCAGACCATAATCAACTCTAGATGGCATTGCTAGCCCGCGATCTTTAGTGGATTATGAGCCGATTTACTGCATAACTTTCCTTCACGATTTAACGATTAAATGGATAATCGAGACTATGCTGTTTATCGTACTGACTTTAGTAATGATGATCAAGGCAAGCTGGAAATTTCAACCACTTAGTTCTCGGTTCATAGTGGATCAATTTGAATGACATTTTTAGCAAATTGCCTTTACATTATCTAGTTTTTAACTATTATAGTGGGAACTGCCAACTCATTATCGAATCTCCCATAATGTATCTTTAAAGGAGGCAAGTCTCTAACTCAGTATTATCCACAGTCTTCGACATGTAAATACGACTTACTGGTCAATTTAAATCAACATTGAGTTTGTTACCGTGAAAAGATGGGCTTCTGATATGCAACATTTAATACAAACTGAAAATTTTACAATTGGCACACGAATCGCGTGACACAATGCTTTATAGCACCATTTGAAATGAAGCGACCCGATGAACAAGGTTAAACATTTCCCAAAAGAGAAAACTACCGGTGTAGACTGGAATAACCAGACGCTAAAGACTGCCATTCAATTTTGGAATCTTCGCGTATTTCGCGTAACATGATTAGAAATTACAGTTTAAATACATTTATATTACATTATTATATACGTTGCGACTCATTTGTGTCTACTTCTCGGTGCCAAAGAATAGATATTTAGCGCCTTTTAACATATAATAAACTAATTGAAAGGCTACGCGATATTTCTTTCCTTCACGCACGTGATTAAACATCACCTCGAAACTGAAGAAAACTGTTCAGTAATTATTTCAGTACAAGGTCTTGTTGTACTTAATAGATTACGTGCCCTTGTTTTGAAATTAGCCTCGCTTAACCAGTCTACCGACTATTCTCCGTCTGATTGACAGGCCGGGATAATGAAGACTACTTTTTTACGAAACATAACAGAAAGTTGGAACAAGAATTTAGAAACACGCACGTTAGGCAACTCAACAATTGTTTTAAGAACCTTGTAAAAGTAAAATGAAACTGCTGCTAGTATCATGTTCTTGCCTAACCCGAGTGTTTCAGAGATATTATGTGTACTAAACCAAAAGATGCCGCTCCTAGCGGTTTAGTTAACGATAAAGCTATTTAAAAAATAAAACGAACGTAATTTCTAAAGCTGCTGTAATAACTACAAAGCTATATATTACTGCTATTCAGAATCGTCAACAATAGATTTTTTACGGCTGTAATAGTTGATAGATGTGTAGAGAATTTCACGTGCGATGGCTATTTATAGACCCATAGACTCTTGCGCTGAGTGCTATCGCAGCGCGTGACTAGCCAGAAATATCACATCGAGACAAGTCACTAAAGCGTGTACATTCGCTGTGTCGAATTCAACTTTCAGTAGAGAAAATTTTCGCTGCATGGGGCACCCTAGAATTGTAGCTGCTGAAAAGACACGTCGCTACAATAGTGCAGCTAGGAAAGAGTGTCCCTGTGACATTTCATCGACATAAAAACTTGCCGGAAACAAAAAACAAATTTGCTGCTGATAACTGTAATAGATTGTATTAAATAATAAAATATTGAACAAGACAAAACAACTATTAATCAATCGTAAACAATTTCTAAAGTAAATTAATATTAATGTGTAAATCTTTATAAGGGGTCTCATTTAAGATAATGGTATGCTCACCTCTTTTGATAAGCATTGAAAAAGTTAAAATATTTTTTAAAATTTTTACAAACGTAAATAAATGTAAAATCAAATTCAATAAAAGTTATTAGATATGACAATACACAAAATGAAATATACCCCCCCCCCCCCTCCAAAAAGATCAGCGAATATCATGTCAGATATTCCTAATATAAATTTAATTAATTAACAATAAGAAACTTATGTAAATACATGCATTATTAAGTATATACTTTGTACAGTTATTAATAATACTATTTTTGCAAAACAACCCAAAATGTGCCATTTTGTTATTTCATTCTATAACAACAATAATTAAATATTTATATTTGTAATGAAGAGGCTTGACATTTATATTGGTATATTATATTTTATAATAAACATAACGAATAACAGCAGATCTATAACATTTTCGGAAAAGCCGCCGTAGTTTCCGTGACCCCCACCCACCATATGTAAATAAATGCATGTTTCAAGCTTATTGAAAAAATATGGTCGCAATCGGACTGCGCGTTTGTACTGATTGTGCCGCATAAAGAACATAGGTCTTAAGGCCTTTTTAAGTATTTATTTTTGAGAACTTTCTTCTATTTCCTCTAATTTGGTGAATACTGAGTTGACTACTTTTAAGCGTCACTAGGTTGAAGGACACTCAAAAGACAAGATTTGTTTTCAATTATATTTTGAAAGTGTTAAAACACGACAAAAACATTCGGTCATAATCTGCAAAGTTTCATTTCCGAAACTAAGTTTTAAAAACATATCTTGGAATGTTTTCCTATTGTTTGCGTTTATCAGATCAACAGAGGAAATATTTTTTAATAAATCCGAAAATATCTACATGTAGTAATTTTTAATTGTTTGATCGAGTACACCATTTAATTTCAAAGCAATCCTTAATTTGAATGACCATGTCAGCAGTTTCGTTAAAGGTGCACTCTCGTTGTACAATATTCGCCGACCAATATTTTTTTCTCGATTTTGATTGATATGACTTCACAGTTTCATTGGGCATGTCAAGTCAGATCATAGGGATGTATCGAATGCAGAAATAAATTAGTAAATTTATGTGACCAAAGACGTGTTTATTGCAGTGAACCCGAGACCAGAGTCTCAATTATAGTTGCAGATATGTTTTCAATATCCTTGTCATTTTGGAAAAGCAGACAGTAATACATTTTAAATTGTCACCATTTTTAACCAGAAGAATCCACACCACGAATCTGGATTTTGATATTAAAATATTTTTTTCTGCATAAATACAGTAATGGGTTCTGAATCTGGAATCTTTAGATTCGGATTTCATTTCCGATTTATTGCAGTCATGCACGTCTACAACAACAACATTGAATAAGATTTTTTAAATGGGTTAATCTCAACTTTAGCTTGTAAACTTTCAAAAGTATGACATTCAAATATGTGACTTGATACCAGAAATCTACACACACACCAATCGACGTGCAGTGAGCAAGTCTTAAAGTCCCGATGCGTCATTTTGCATATTTCGGTAAAATATCAAATTTCTCACGGATTAATCCATGCTAATATGTACCCAAATTGATTATTTAATATTTAATTAAGAAAACAAATTCAAAACATCAACACTAGATAATGTCCCGGATTGGGTTCAATCGAATTTTTAAAAAAGGCCTATCAATAAATTTTCCGGGCAAGAAAATGACGGCGGGTCTATTGTATAGCGAGCAGCATAGATCAATGAAATTTCAATTCCACTTATCTTATAAATACTGAACCGAATTGAACCATTGTTGGACTAATATCCATATTAGAGATTCACAAGTGATTCATATATAATATAGCGCTAAAATGACGCATCGAGACTTTAAGCTATAGCTGTTAGAAAAATTAGGGGACAGATTCTGAAAGCACCCCTAGCTACTAGGCCCTGGGATTTAATACTGTCCATTACTCTTGGCGGTTTTCAGCTCTCGGGCTAGTTGACACATGGCACATTGATAACAGCAACCAACAGTACAGCAGTCGCTCATAATAGAGCCCTGAAAAATATATAAACAATTAGTGTTGATCTAGGGAATAGCTCGGATTAAAACACTAGACCTAATTTGTATTCCGTTAACCCTGTTCAGAAAAGCGCATTCTAACACATTTAGGGGTGCAGGGCTGGCTGTCAGGGCAAGAGTCACAAGGTGCGTCCAGTACGCAATTTCCAAGAAATTCGGGCCTTAATAAGAGAGCAGACAACATAACGCCCTTTTCCTTATATTTCTGGGAAGAGTAATCATTTGTGCTGTGCTGAGCAGAGATATAAAGAATAATGTTTCAGCAAACGGGATAGTTCTGTTCAGACTTTGTTTCTATAGCTGTACATTTACTATTTAGAAATAGTTCATTTATAGTTCTAACGTCTGGTTAAAATCGTGGAAATGATTGATAGCACTATTGTTGTGTTGATAAATAATTTAACAATTCAAGGTAAGTAAATCCAGAAAGCTTTATCACGGATGTTAATTAAAGTTATCCGATATTTTAATAAAATCAATAGAAATATTCTTAAAAAAAATATCAGAAAAGAAGTTTGGGACTGACAAATTCACCTCTATTTGATGTCTTCCTCTAATGTGAGCTCTTAAAGAAACTAGCCAGCCGGGAACACAGCAAGGTAAACAGCAGCTTTCCCCAGCTTGAGAAGCAAGATGACACGCAAAACATTCAGGACAGAAAAACGCCAAGGCACCTGTAACAAAACGTCGACAATGCTTAACGAGATTTCTATTTAAAACGAAAAAGATGTCTGATATTGTTTCGCGTGACATTAGATGGGATCCTAGGCCATCATCCTTACTTCTTCTCGACAGAATATCAATTCTTGATTGACCCCTGTGATCTTTAACACATTGCAATCGGGAGCAACATTTCGTTTGTTATGTCTTCTTTCAAAAACAAAGTTTACCAAACATTTCCCCCTTGCTATAAATGCGTGTGGCGTTCGTGTGAATAAGGGCATCGATGAAACTGGATGGAATATTGCAAAATCTATATTCTCCACTTTTTGGGGTTTCTATGTAGAAATGGAAGACCCCTTATACTTACGGATCCACGGCGTCCAGTATGAGTAAGGCGTGGTTTCCCTTTGTCAGTGGTAAAAGGAACAACGCCTATAGTCGTTCTGGTGGTACGAAACGCCGAGATCAAGTGAACACATAAAATAACCCTTGACAGATGGTGTTCGACGCAATTGAAATGAATTGAAATGGGGTTTAACGTCCTACTGCTCCGAACTGGGCTAATGAAGACGGGCATACGCCATACAGTGTGCTATGAGGGGAATTTTGCCCGGGCAGCGGCGCTACGGGCTACTCTTATATCGAATTCCAACTGCCAAGGATCTTTTACGTGCACGCCAATGTGTACACGGGACCTCGGTTTTTCGTCCCATCCAAACGACTAGACAGCTGTGCTTGTCAGGCCCTCCGCCCTGCAATAACTGACAAGGGAAACCACGTCGGAAAATCGGGATGAACTTTCTCGGCCACTGCAGGGATCGAGCACCCGACCTCCAGGCTAGCGAGCCAGCGTCTTACCCACTTAGCCACCGTGGTCCGCGGTGTTTGACGAAGAGTTGGTGGAAATGCCGTTGCCCGGGCAACATGTCCCTCATATAACATTGCACGATGTATGCCCATTTCCATTATGCTATGGACAGACGAGCGTATTTTCCGCCCGATCGCGGCGATTGAAATTCGGCAGCGATTTTTTACGGCCGATAACGAACGGGCACACGTAGCGATCGTCTCAAGAGCGTACGCCACTCTGTGAGTAATTATGTCGATCACATGACTTGTCCATCACGTGACTTGTACAAAATGGCAGCAATTTTGAGATCATGTGATATCAACGATCTCGATGATTGGCTTATAAAAATGAATCGCCCGACAATATACGCTGGACACGGGCACACGAGCGAATTTAATCGCCGGCGAAAAATATTCGGCCGAAAATATCTAACATGCTAGATACGAGCGATTGATCGGGCGAATGGTTCGCCAAGCAGAATCGTCGTCGCCCTGAAGGGGCACACGGGCGTATTTTTCGAGCGATTTTAAAAATCGCCGCGATCGGGCGAAAAAATACGCTCGTCTGTCCCCCACTTTAGAGAGGTTCAGATACGTTCCGAGAATGAGAACGAGAAAGTCGTTGTCGTTCTCAGAATGTTTAACCACAATTCATTTCATTTCCCTTAAACCATCCACTAAAATTACATACTGAGGTACAGATGACCATGCAATGTCGCGGAAAAACAGTGACAACCATAGACAGCAGCATATCCGATACATTATGTCTTCAAGAAACCTAGTGTTCACAAGCTTGAAAAAATACCCGTTCAAAACCTGTTGCCACTATCGGATTTACAGGGTTTTTTGGCAAAGGCGGTGGGGGTAGCTCCGGAACTGAAGGTCGTGGTCGAATGAATATCAATAGGTTTCGTCCTCTCATTAACCCAATATTTCAGATTAAATCGGAAAATAATCTGTAGTCTGTAGGTGTCCACAGGGTTTTCGAAAAAGGGAGCTCTACACAGGAACGGAAGGCTGTGGAACGCTGAATATCGATATGGTTTGTCATAGCATGATCCCAATGCCTCACACCAAATTTGAAAACAATCTGTGAAAACTGTAGCATCTATAAACACAGCAGTTCAATG
Organism: Patella vulgata; assembly: GCF_932274485.2. Classification (NCBI taxonomy): domain Eukaryota; kingdom Metazoa; phylum Mollusca; class Gastropoda; family Patellidae; genus Patella; species Patella vulgata. Next base: position 30,273,507 of record NC_065887.2, read on the forward strand.
GGAAATAATTACTATATTTTAGTCGGAGCTATGTTTCAACAATGATTCGCTTGTCGTTGTCAAGCATGTTTCGCGTTCACAAGCCAATTGGTGATGGACCGACACTGTAACGGCATAATATGCACACACACTGCTATGTGGGAGTATAAAAAGGGCAACAAAAAAGGGGGTCTTCGTTATGGGGTCCTTGAACTTCCTTTTATACACAATACTTACATATCATGCCGTCTTCAAAACACGAAAATAGACCAGAACTCCACTGTCTTAAAGCTGGTCGCATTGGTGCCTGTTGGTTAATTATAACAGTAGTGTTTGTACTTGGTTGCTGCAATTCAAAAGATTATTAAAGTATCTCAGCAGATGAAGATTGGCAATCATTTTTTATTTACACGATTACTTCTGTCCAACCTCTACTCAAAGCTATCAGCACTGCCTTGGTTTTGTTAGAATGTAATTCCAACATGATAATTGTGATCCATAACTTGATAATGGCAATGCGAGTTTCTATTTCTTTACACGGGTTAAACTGACTGTTTACATTGGACTGTAAAGCGAATCATCTATTTATTATTTAACCAGAAACGTATGGCCCCACCAAAATAACAGTGTCGGTTTTGTAGATGATATCAGACTGTGATAATGAAGATCCGTGTAACAATTCAGTATATTTTTAACCTGGCCTCAATCGCTACACATTTTGTTGAAGCTCCTCGACAAAAGCCAAAGTCTCCGCAAAATCAAGTACGATTGACATGAAACTTGCATGTTTGTTCCTTGACAATTGCGCATCAAGTGACGGATATAATATGACCTCAAATTCCAAGATGGCGACGATAACGTCATCTCCTGGTACATATAGCACTATCGTACTTGTTCTACTATTTCCATGACATCGTTGCTGATGGATAGGAACTGTAACAGGAGGTAAGTGAAGGGGGCGCAATGGCGTCATGGGTTCAGAGTTTTTGTGCCCGCTTTCCGGTTTCCTCTCACTGCTAAAGACCCCTACGCGCAAGCGAATTATGTAAATAAAATTAAACCATATGTTAGTCCCGAAATGACCTAGTTTGTGTCGGGTGGACGTTAAACCCCATTTATCTCTCTCTCTCTTTTGTGCCCGCTTGAGTTTTCGCACCCACTCTCACATGCAAAAAAAATCATGTGGATTTCAATGCGGTTTTCAATGCTATTGGCAGATTCTGATAATCATTGTTCAATCGTTGCTCGAGCTTATTCCGCGGATCCCTCTTACGTTACACATTTCTGGTTTTGTGTCTCCATGTCCCATAACTATAATGGTGGTCGACTGGCAAACTACCACGCTACGTGTATTTATGAAACTATAAGTTTAACTTGAGTGCATTGAGCTGACATATTTATTAGTTGTTTGTTTATATAAAGTGGGCTGTTACCTAAGCGACCATGCAGACAAAAGGAACGGAAAAGTAAATGTTTTGTTTAGTGCTAGTACTATATTAATTGTATAAAAAAAAACAATCCACTCGATCGAGACGTAATGATCGAAACCAACCGATAACTTATTTCAATGGCATATAGTAATTGGACTGGAACAGGGAAATCAGGGGGATTGTGCTGCTAATTTGGCATAAGGAACCTAGATTCTGTGGTAGAACAAAATATACAATATTGATATCGTGAAGGTATGAGGGGGAGGGGGCTTTTAATGTTCAGGTATAAGAGGTTTATATTACATTCGGTGATATTATTAGCATAGATTATTATCACCACTTTTTTTGTATTACAGAAATCGGCTTACATTTATTGAGGCCACCTTCGAGACAATTCGAGGTCAAAACCCAAACCCAAAAAATATTTACTAAAAAGTTGTCAATCGCTCAGTCCGAATGCAGAGACAAAGTACCTTCGTAAAAAGGTTACTCAACCAAATTTAAAGATGCAAGATGTAAGATGGAATATATTGAAAAGTTTATTCAAATAACTTTATTCTGGGCGAAATTATTAGTGATGGAAGATATAGCGTTGATTGTTTGTTGTCTAACAACGGTGCGGGACACGATACTTGGCCTCAATTGTCCATATTATCGTTAAATTTTTTAATCTCGCGGATGTTTAAATCCATTTAAATCTCACCTATCCGTTGTTCTAAAGAGTTGGTTATGGGCTTGTCATGTTAATAATTGTCTAAATAATTTATATGACATTTGAATCCAAAAGAAAGACATGCAATAGGCAGATTTAGCTCTTATATAATGTATCTTTAAGATGATAGTTGAGTCTTATGTGTACCCAGCTTGCTGCATGGATGGACTGTAAGATTTTTCGTTCTCAAAGGCCCCTAGCTGCAATAACCACTTCAATATTCCTGTCTGCAATATCCATTTTCGAAATTAGTAATTTATATGGAAGCATCGCGATCGACAGAGTAATAAGATGGGGTCTGGTTGTGTCCCTTTATTCCCATGTTCCGCGATGTGGTAGTACATATAATTATTATACAAGTAAAACTCCTTCCGGTGCATGGCTATGCAATGTCGTTTAAAGCGCTCTAACACGTAGTGTCCACTGGGTTAAAGAAACTTAATAGCCAACACCCTAATGCGGAAACCCCATTGGTCCACAGCATTCCTCGAATACGTCACCAAACTTATCAGCCCTGTAAGTGTACACGAAAACCCTTTTTGCTTCTTTTGATTATCACAATAGATTTTATTTATCTTCAATAGGATCGATTAAAGTAGCTTGGTTAGGACTCCTTGACAACCGTGAATAATTCAAATTGACATTCGCTATCATTAATCAATATCTTAGATCCTGTTCTTGATATTTTTTTTTTGGTGGGGGGGGATTGAACAATGGTTAGCGCGTGCGCGTAGCATCATAACGTCTGTCATTGAGTCAGCTGGTGTGGTTTCGATTCCCAGGTTGTACTGTCAAACCTCGTGGGTTTTCTGTGCAGGTCCTTCGGTTTCCTTCCACTGTTAAAGACCCATACGCACAAGCGAATTATTGAGATAAAAATGAACCATATATTGGTCTCTCTCTCTCTCTCTCTCTCTCTCTCTCTCTCTCTCTTGAATTTTGGACGTTGTTTACATTTTTTACATAAATTCTGTTCATGGCATATCTTACACAGCAATAGAATCGAGTGGGCATTATTGTGTCAGGTCTGTCATTGAGTCAGCTGGTGTGGTTTCGATTCCCAGGTTGTACTGTCTAACCTCGGTTTCCTTCCACTGCTAAAGACCTCTACGCACAAGCGAATTATTGAGATAAAATTGAACCATATATTGGCCTCTCTCTCTCTCTCTCTCTCTCTCTCTCTCTCTTGAATTTTGGATGTTGTTTACATTTTTTACATAAATTCTGATCATGGCATATCTTACACAGCAGTAGAATCGAGTGGGCATTATTGTGCCAGGTTATAATGGTTTTCTTTTTAAAAAGGAAAATACATACATGTCCGACAACTGGTGGTCCGCCATATTGTTGTGGCTGGTAGGTCATTGGTTGATGGTGCACTGGTTGTTGCTGAACGCCGGTATTGTAAACAGGCGGGCCACCATTGTCAGGAACTCCTGGCAATTCTTCTGGTTTAACGCTCATCTTCTATTGGTTTGCGAATTGGCTCCGTTTGTTTTCTAAATTTAGTTGACTTGTTTGCTGATTGTCAATACCTAAAACTTGCAAAGATAAGAAGAAAGCTTAAATTAAAGAGCTCAGTACGCAAAAGAAACGCCAAAATGCGATGAAATAGTCCTTACAGTGTCTGGAATTTTCAACGGGGTTACGTAACGGGGTTGTGTAGCAGGGGACGGCGAGGGGTGGGGTTGGAATCGGAGATTAAATAAAGCCATTTCACACATAGATTCGCAGATGTGTCTCTGATGTAGTTTCACTTGGGCCCCTAGCTGTACAAGGAACCTAACCAAACCAGTTACCAGCTTAAACATTTGAACTGAGAGTATTTATTAAATGGGTTTGTTTTGTTCATAACCATGACAAAATCAATAAATATCCGATAAACTTTTACATTCATCTCGGTTCTATTAAATAACAATATGACTTTTAAGGAATCGGACGATATTGCTTGCCAAGCAACGTGACGTGCTCCTTTTATAACGCGCGTGAACCCGTCATTAATTATCACTGGTCAAAATTGCTGTTTCATTCAATTTCTCCATGACATATAATTATGTTCGTTATCAAAATATTTCAACACTTATCGAAGGTGTTTCTTTATTTAAAAGGGTATCGTTTATTCAAGTGAGGTTAATAATGCAAAGTCGACTTTAAGAAGTAAACGCAAAATTAAAGATACAGTTGACCATTTTTGCTATAATAGCTCAAAAATAGATAATGTAAAATGAAAATATTGAAAATTTCATTCAAATTACTTTATTCTGAGATAAGTTATCACTGTTTGTAGTTTTAACAAGATGTGTGCATTGTGGTAACCAGGGCACTGGTATATTCGAGACTTAGCCACGCTTTACCATTTTTAAATTCATTTTTTAAATGGCGAACCCTTCTAATTTAGTTAAAATCTCGAGTATCCAATGCCATCGAGCGTTGATTATGGTCTTGTTTTGTTAATAAATGTCTAATTAATAGTTTATATAACATTTCAGGACTAAAGAAAGACCTGCAATAGGCAGATTTAACTATTGCATATATGCAGCAAGAATGGCTAGATATTTATCTAAATCTTACTTAATGTATCTTTAATTTACAGCATAGGGAGGTTTCAGTCCAAAGTATCAGACCATAATTAAAAGGGATAGGTAATTCATATAATATATTAGACTTTTTCTCGACGCCTTTTGCTTCTGACCTAATAAACGCTACTATGATCCCTGTTCAAGGTGGTGTCTCTTGGATTTTACGCTCAAGAGAAATATTGATAAATGGATTTACTATATAATATATGTTTATTAGCTTAAAGGAGATAACTTAATGTTGATATCTTGCCGTGAAAATATGGGATCCTAATATCAAATATTTAAGACACGATGAACATTTCATAATCACTACACGAGTCGTGTATTCTATGGTTTCAGGCGTCATTTATATTGAACAAAGACAAACATATCCTACAAGACAATGCCAAAGTACTTAGTAATGTCTGATTCACAAACGAAAAAATATTTAGATTGTTCGATTATTTCGCCGAATATAATTGATTAGACATTATAATAGATTTTTTTTAAATTGAATATAAATCTCTTTAGTCTATTATAAGGTTCCAAAGAATATAGCTTTACGCCCTTTAATCTGTATTTTCTAATAAAAGAATGTTGACAATGGCAGAACATAAAAACCTTATTGTTATGACATCAATGCCATGGTGGAAGTCCAACATGCCAGTAAAGAGTGTTCAAGACAATAAACATTCAAAAAATATGTGTATTAAAATATTCTAGTTCAAACACTATGCATATATCGATCTTTTCCGACCTTAAGTTATGCCTATTTGAAGTTTACATTAGTTTCTATAAATTACAAAACGCCATCTTTGTGTGTCTTGGACAAATGTATTAAAAATTATTATGCTATCACTTCCGTGTAACCCAACCCTTTCTTAATTCGCTATGTGCTATAAAATTATATTGCATAATAACAGACTCTACATTAAAATTGTACATATAAGTGAATGATGTACCTGTAAAAATTATTTTAAAATATATTTCAATTCGCATAATAATTATTAGTAACATTGCGTTTGTTGGTGGTATATTTAGCATTACATTTTAAAATAGATCCTTGTAAAATACGATTTAAATGGCTTACCAAATATTTTATAGTCCAGCCGCAACCAGAATCAAGAGCGAAGAGAGAGCGCATGATAAATAATGTTTATCTGTCGCCTTGGTGTTTTTCAAAATAAAATAAAGACAATCACGTATAAGAATCTATAGAAATTAACGCTTCACTCTCATTTTTTGTAAATCTTGACGTATTAAGTTGAGGTACTATTTATTTTCTTTGCCATTGCATTTTAAATGTGACTAAAGAACTAACCCTAACCCTAACAGAGTCGGTTCGTGTCAAAGACAAAAGACAAACCGCAAAACATATTTCTCGATCAATTAGTTTCTTTGGATCTATAAATAGGCACCAGTGGATTCCTTAATGAGTTGAGCAACCCAATCAACCCCAGACAGTCTTTTGAAATCAGGCATTAGCGTAGTTGATAAAGGGGCAGCTGGGATTAACTAGAAATATACATACACCCCGTTTTCGTAGCGAAACTGCAGGCCCGTAGCTAGCCCAAAAATGTTGGGGAGGGACAGGGGCTTCTGAGGACGCCGATCGGTCTTCTGGGGGCGCCGATGTACCTACACTTGACGGTAAACGGCGAACGGCACTGTGAGCCCGCCTCACGTCGTTAACCTCCCGACCCGGCAAGACGACGTGGCTTTTGAAGAGAAAATGCCTACAGGCCCGGGCGCCGAATCGCACCCTTTCCATTGGATGCAATACGAGGCAAACGAACAACGTGCCCATATCAGTATGGGCGCCCCATAAAGCGGAATGACATTGGTTGGGCTGCCCCCTCCCCCGCCCCTTATAGCAACGGGCCTGGTCTATTCTCAATCCGAAAGTATCGTTATAAAAAGGTGATTTATTTGCAATAGTAAAGATATTTCAAAAAGGGACTAAAGTTTATAGTTTTCAAAAATATATACCTTTAAAGACTTTAAAAAGAAGAAAAGAAATATTCGAGGATTTGGATGATATGGCTAACATCGCAAATCCAGTAGATGATTTCGACTAATTAAATATTGTGAATATGGTGCTGTTGGCTAATTCAGCAATAGCGATTGTGAATATAAAGGTGAAATCGGTCCAAACAACAGATACAGGGGCTAGTACTTATAGAGAAAATGCCATAAGAGAAATTTTGAGGAAAGTGTGGATTCTGAGGTATATTTGTTGCTTTATCTTTTTGTGACATTACATATCCCAAACCAAGAGGTTTTGGGAAACTAAATTCTTTTTTGGGCAGTGTCAGCCTATTCAAATTTTAACTTTAACAGTTTTTGGCATTGTCAGCCTGTAAGTCACACATTATTCAGATCTCAAAAGACTGTAAGCGACACATTTATTCAGATCTCAAAAATCTTGGTAGTGTCAGCCTGTAAGTGACACATTATTCAGATTCAAAAATGTTGACAGTGTCAGCCTCTAAGTGGCATATTATTTAGATCTCAACTGTTTTGGTAGTGTCAGTCTGTAAGTGACATATTATTTAGATTTCAAAAGTTTTGGTAGTGTCAGCCGGGAAGTGATATATTATTTAGATCTCAAAAATCTTAGTTGTGTCAGCCTATAAGTGGCACATTATTCAAATCTCCAAAGTTTTGGAAATATCAACCTATAATGACATATTATTCAGATCATAAAAGTTTTGATATTGCCATTCTTTAAGTGGCGTACTTATATCAAAATGTTTTTGACGGTATTAGCCTGTAAGTGACATAGTATTTAGATATCAAATGACTTGTAGACCTCAAAAGTTTTGGCAGTGTCAGCCTGTAAGTGACACATTATGTAAATCTCAAACATCTTGGCAGTGTTAGCCTCTTAATGACACATTTTTCAGATATCAAAAGTAAGTGACATTTTATCTAGATATCAGAAGGTTTGGCAGTGTCAGCATGTAAGTGACATATTTTTTGAATCTCATAAGTCTTGGCAGTGTCAGTCTGTAATTGACACATTATTCAAATCTCAAAAATCATGTTAGTATCAGCCTGTGATTGACACATTATTTAGACGAGGGGGGGGGGGTAGCACGCGCATGCTGTATCATACGGTCTGTCATTGAGTCAACTGGCGGGGTTTCGATTCCCCGGTTGTACGTGACAAGGAGTAGGGTCGCCTGTCCAACCTCGTGGGTTTTCTCCGGGTTCTCTGGTTTCCTCTCACTGCTAAAGACCCCTACGCGCAAGCGAATTTTTTAAATAAAAAAAATCAACGATATGTTAGTCCCGAAATTACCTAGTTTGTGTCGAGTGGACGTTAAACCCCATTTGTCTCTCTCTCTCCATTATTTAGACCTTAAAGGTGTTGATAGTGTCAGCCTGTAGGTGGCGTTTTATTTAGATCTACGTTTGGCAGTGTCTGCCTGTAAGTGGCACATTATTCCGATCTTAAAATTTTTTGATATTGTTAGCCTGTAAGTGGCATGTTATTTAGATCTCAAACGTTTGGCATTGTCTGCCTGTAAGTGGCATATTAGTTAGATCTCAAAAATCTTGGTAGTGTTAGCCGGTAATTGAAATATTATTTAGATCTTAAAAGTTTTTGATAGTGTCAATCTGTAAGTGGCATAATATTTAGATCTTAAAAGTTTTGGTATTTGTCAGCCAGTACGTGACGTATCTAGATATCAAACCTTGGGCAGTGTCGACCTGTATGTGACGTATTTAGATCTAAGAAGTTTTGGTTGTGTCGGTTTGTAAGTGACGTAGTATCTAGATATAAAAAGGCCTATAAGTGGCATACTATTTAGATCTCAAATGGTTTGGGCAATGTCAGTTTGTAAGTGACAAAGTATTTATTGTGACGCATATAGATATCAAAAATTTGGACAGTGTCAACCTATAAGTGACATATTCATATCTCAACAGTTTTATCAGTGTCAACTTGTAAGTGGTTCATTTAGATATCAAAAGATTTGGCTGACATTTTATTTGGATTTCAAAAGTTTTGGCAATGTCGGCTCATTTATTCATATCTCAAAGTTTGAAAGTGACATAGTTATTCAAATCCTGGTTTTTATTTGCATGTATTTATTAGTTTGGCATTATCAGCACGTAAGTAACACGTTTTAGTTCTTAAATCCTAATTGTAATTGCCATATTTTGAAAAAGCAGTTGGCAGTTTCAGCTCGTAGGGACAGTTAAAATTTGGATAACTACGATTTCACGCAGGTTACCTATCATTCCATTTTATTCCACATGGTGTAATACTATGGGGGTTATTTTAGTTCTAAGAAAGGTGTTCTGTTTAATATAGAAATTCTTTACCTACATGATGAGTGACGAAAACTAGGGTAATGAAGTAGCTTGCATTAATCTACTACTTTCTTAGACTAACTCACAGACAGTTATGTCAGTATCCATTTCTGGAAAGTAGGGTACTATCGTCCAGTTATCTCGTGCACAGATTAGTACAATTAACTAGAATAGTGTTGACGTAAAACGGTGCCTATACGAAACACTTACCCAAAAATGGTAATTGTCCCGCCCTAATAGATGACGCGTTATACTTTCTATATAGGAGAGAGCTGGTTTGATTTACCCTCAGACATCATTGGGAGCTCCGGGGGACATTACAGCCATAGCCTCCTCGGCTTAGAGGCCAGGTTGAACACATCATCCTAACGCGAACCTTATGTAGAACACTCAAGAAGTATGTGGCTCTTGCCACGTTTAAGCCGTTAGGTCTGAATTAGAAAGGATATTAAACTCAGACCGTGGATATTTTAATAACTCGAAAAGTACTATCATAGATATTGTAGTTTCCTGTATTTAACCTTTGTAATTTGCCGTATTTGATATATAGAGAATCTCCTACCAGTCTTTTTTGATATCAAAAAATATCAACACAAGTTGATAAAGTAACAAAAAACGAGGCTCTGCAGAATCATGTGTTACTCCCGAAATGACCTAGTTTGTGTCGAGTGGACGTTAAACCTCATTTCTCTCTCTCTCTCTCTCTCTCTCTCTCCATGGCAATTTTTGTTGACTTTTTGGTCATCCAAGTAGGAGTATTTCGAACTTACATTTTCTGCCACGGACTAAATAGAGAAACCACAGCCAAAAGATTCATTTGACTTCAAGTAGAAAAAATCGCGATAGTCAAGCCTCTTCAAGATTTTTGCCGGGATGAGGTTTTGTGAAATAGAGATCCGTGACCCCTTTATAATCGGTGCAAGGACAGGGACTGACTGAGCAAGTGAAATTCGACGAAGAGTAGGTTCAAACGCCACTGTCCAGGAAAAAATTTCCTTCGTATGTCTGTCTTCATTATCCCTGTTGGTGCAGTAAAGTAGAACGTTAAACCCCAATTCATTTTCTTTTCAATTAACACAATGACGTCAGTGTCAACCTTCGGATATCGTTGCGTCTTCCACATAACTGTTTTACTGACAATAGCTTATTAAAAGCCACATTTTATACCCCATGACTGCACCATAAAATCATAATTTTCAACATTCTCATTCTGTCGAATGCATTTTTTATACGCATAGTCGTCACCTTGTCGGTCTTTCCGTCTGTCCGTCAACAATTGGTTTGTGAACGTGATAGAGGCTACGGGTTTAGACGGATCTTTTTCAAATTTGGTGCAAAGTATGGTGGTCATGAGGGGACATATTTAAAAAAAAAAGGCAGGGGGCGGGGGGGGCAGCTGCCCCCCTAACTTTCGGGCAAGCTGACTTTTCGGGCAGACGGGTAAAGTGAAAAAAATTTTATTTCATCTTCTTGGCAAAATAAAGTGCCCGAAATCTAATAAAACACTAATTTTACGGGCTGGAATAGCAGGAAAACGCGTTTGCGGCTGTCAAATATTCCAAAATTTTCTTTGGGGGTCCATACAAGGTCAGTTCCACTTCTGCGCCTCTCGAAGAAAACCAGCGGCATTGTCTGTTAACCCGAAATTTTTTTGGACATTTCTAGTTGGCCCCCCTTACTGTTATCGAGCCCTAATATAACACTAATTTTCTTTTCTTTTAATTGAATACCACGAATTTGTACTGAGTTGACTATGGATTAAAAAATGTTGCCTGGAGCCACTCTACTTTGTGCGACATTTTTCGGGCATCGATTATTATTTGTGAATGCAGCTGCAACAGTCTGATTGGATGGGGGGGGGGGGATCACGTACGTGGCTAAGTGGGTAAGACGCTGGCTCGCTAGCCTGGAGGTCGGGTGTTCGATCCCTGCATTGGCCGAGAAAGTTCATCCAGATTTTCCGGCGTGGTTCCCCCTTGTCAGTGATGCAGGACGGAGGGCCTGAAATGGACAGCTGTCTAGTCCTTCGGATGAGACGAAAAACCGAGGTCCCGTGTATACATTGGAATGCACGTAAAAGATCCCTTGGCAGTTGGAATTTGATATAAGAGTAGGCGATAGTGCCGCTGCCCGAGCAAAATTTCCCTCATATATAGCACACTGTATGGCGTATGCCCGTCTTCATTAGCCCAGTATAGGAGCAGAACAGTAGGACGTTAAACCCCATTTCATTTCATTTCATTTCTGATTGGATGGCTGGAATTCAGAGTGGGATTTCGGTTACAAAACCATTGGATACTTTTGGAGTTTACAAGGGCTAGAATAGCAGAAAACGCATTTGCGGTGGTTAAATTTTCAAAATTTTCTCCGGGAGGGTATACCCCCGAACCCAGCGACGATTGATTAGTTGTTTGAAATTCCGATCAGCCAGGTAGGCTATATTTGACCAAATTGAAGTTGCTGTATTTACAGGCTGGAATAGCAGGAAAACGCGTTTGCTGCAGTTAAATTTTCAAAATTTTCTCCCACGGTCCCGTCTTCGTGGACTGTAAACGATTGATTGGAATTCGAGTCAGCCACCTTAATAAGGCTATATTAGACCACTTTGAAGTTACTTTGTTCACGGGCCGAAATAGCAGGAAAACGTGTTTGCAGCCGTCAAATATTCCAAAATTTTCTTTTGAGGGGTGTGTGTGTGGGTGGGTGTGTGTGTGTGGAGGGGGGGGGGGGGCATGGTTAGCTCCACTCTCTTCGCCTCTCAAGAAAGACCGGCGCTCTCTGTAAACCCGAAATTTTTATGGACGTATAAAAAGCTGTAGTTTTTATCGGATTCTTTTCAAATTTAGTGGGAATCATTGGGTCATGTGAGGACGATATACTGCATTCTGCGATTTGTCTTTCCAGACATACCCCCTTTGCCAAGTCCGCGTGAAAACGATAGAGGCTACAGTTTTAATCGGATTTGTTCAAAATTAGTGTAAAGCATAGCGGACATTATAAAATCAAGTGCTGTCGTAAATACAATAAAATAATAAAATTTAAATGATACATTATGGGAGATTAGATAAAGAGCTGGCAGTTAAAAACTAGATGATGTAAAGGGAATTTGCTAAAAATTTCAGTCAAATTGATCCACTCTGAACCGAAAATTTAGCATTGAATTTTAGGCCTAGCCTCGATCATCATTACTAAAGTAGGTATGATAAAAAACATAGTCTCAATTATCCATTTTTTGATTTAATCATGAATGGGCGTTGAGCAGCAGATCCAATTCAAATCCAGTAAATATTGCAGGCTAGCGATGCCATCTAGAGTTGTTTATGGTCTGGATAAGTTAATTAATGTCTAGTATATAATATATATAACATTTCAGGCCTAAATAAATAACCTATTCCACTAAAGAAACCACACAAAAATCTATTATCCTTGGTTTATTAAGACTTATCAAAAATACCTCTTTTAATCATTCTCAAACCACTAAATGGATTTATAAAAAAAAACGCACTCATCATGAAACAAAGCTATTTGCATCTGCAAGTCTTTTTGATGGATTTTTGAAGTCCAAGTCTTTAAATTCTTTAGAACCTTGTTTTCGTATTTGTAGTTTTATCACTCGATTGTTCAACTGGTCAGATGATTTAGAATCAAGGGACTTGGTTGGATCGCTAGGATTGGGTACGACCAAACGAATCGAGCAACCTTTGGATATCAACTGCTGCTCGTGGGCCATGGCTAGCTGTGTTACAACTTGCCGTTCCACCTCGTGCTTGATGGATCTCGCTCCGTAATGAACATCATAACCATCGGCTAAAACATCTACAACATGGTGATCCCATTGTAACTCAATGTTATGCTTAGCCTTGGCTCTTTTAGACCAGAATTCCAGTTCATTTGTGACTAGCTTGCTCAGCTCTAATCGGGAAAAGGGCAAAAAGTACACAATTTCACTGATTCTTCCCAAGAATTCGTCTCGTCTGAAACTTCGCTTCAAGATCGGTCGGACGACTTTATCTTTGAAATTTCTGGATATCGTTACCATTTCCAGTATTTCGCTGTTATCAACACCAGTACTCTTTTGTTTATTTGCTAATTTCGCTTCCTCGCGTAGATCCAAAGCATGCTGTGCGATTTCTTCACTGGCGAGGTTAGAGGTCATGATAAAGATGGCGTCTTTGCATTCTATTGTTTTTCCTTTACCGTCAGTTAATCGTCCTTCATCAAAGAGTTGCAACATTATCGTCAGGACATCGGGGTGAGCTTTGTCCACTTCATCAAACAAAACAACAGCCGTTGGACATTGCTTTAATTTTTTAGTTAACTGACCGCCTTCTTCGTGTCCAACGTAACCAGGCGGAGATCCAATGAACTTAGCAACCTCGTGTTTCTCCTGATATTCGGACATATCAATTCGGATAAATCCCTTTTTGGAATCTTTGTGGAGATATTTAGCCACTTGTTTAGCCAGTTCAGTTTTTCCGATACCCGACGATCCTAAAAATAGGAATACTAAGGGTGTGTCCTCATCGTACCAGCCATTTTCTTTTCTCCGTATGGCTGATGCAACAGTATTAATGGCTATTTCTTGTCCAATAATCACTTCTCTTATTCGATTCTCTAAAGGATATTTTCGTCTTTCCTCCGCTTCGTTTTGGGCTTTTATTTCATGGAAATCTTTTTCGTAATTCTTGAGAATATTTTTTACAGCGGGTGATCTGGCGTACGCAATTGGCTTATGACCTAACGCATTTTCTTTAGTTGGGTCAGCCCCAGCTTTTAATAAAGCTTCTACAACATCCTTATCCTCGACTAAAACGGCATAATGAAGGGCAGTACTGTCTTTAAAATTAACACTGTTATTTAATCTGTCACAAAAATCTTCTTCCCGTGACAGCAACACTTGTAACGTGTTCAATTTCTTCTCCCTAGACGTGACATTTATATTCACAAATTCGTCTCCGAGATTCGGATCCGCCCCTGCATCAAGTAACAGATGGAGGGCTTTGATATTCCGATTAACAGCTGCCAATTGGAGAGCTGTCCAACCCAACACATGTCTACAATCTGGCGACACTTTATCCTTCAATAATCTCTGGATTTCATACAAGTTATTATCTTTGATTGCATTTAGTAGTTCTAAGTGTCTATCACTATCTCTGTTACTACATTCGGCCGGTTTCAAAAAAGCGAAACCCAAAGTAGCAATGGATAATCCGCATGATGCCACAATAAAATTACGTACTCTTTGTCCTGCAACCAAACATGGTGTTGCGACTGTTTTAGCTGTAAACATTTTCTTCTTCTGATGCCTGATTGTTAAGAAAACTGTTGAACGTGATGAAATTGTAGCCCTGCATCGTAAATAGGTTGTTACAGCTAGAAGCTTCCCCGTGTATTGACGTACGGGGGTAGCCATTTTTATGTCGCGTATCACGTGATATAGTCTCGATTAACCAGGAAGAAAACCGCTCTAAATTGTAGGGTTTTATAATACGGGGAATATTCAATATACATATTTTATTGTGCAAAATATTAATTCAAATCAAATTAATTGCAAATATTTGAAAGTGGTATTATGACCGAAAATAATGTTTTAACTATAAGATAGATAAGATTTTAATGTATCACAACATCCACCAGATTATATACATTATTACATTATACAGTAGGCCTACCGTACATAAACTAAATAGTAATAAACATTTACATATGAAATACAAGTTGACGTTCATGTTAAAAGTGAAAAATATATCGGAACCATTATTTCAAAATGTATAGTATATACATGTTAAGAAGTTAAAAGAAAATGTGAATTTTGTCCTGTACTTTGTTAGTATGGTAAATAGATTTTCAAACGTTACGGCCAGACTGTATCGCTGAATGTAGCAGAAAGAAGATTTACCCTGAAAGAGGGAACAGTGAAACCCATAAGCATGTGGGAGTCGTGGTATGTGGTACAGGTGAGTACGCCCTCGCTGTTGGTCGACAAAGTTCCTCCGGCGTGGTTTTTCCTTGTCAGTGGTGCAGGACAGGTGGGGAGATAAACTGAGGCATAGGCGTACGGGGGGGGGGGGGAAATGCTGGGAAAATTTGGGCACACAATTGTATTTTGTAAAAGTTGTATAAAAAAGATATCGTGTTCTTGAATGTGTCCAATTTAACAGCGAATTTATTATTATTATGTAACATACTAAGAACCTAACTACATTTTTGGGGCACCAACCACCACCGCCCCCCCCCCCCCCCCCCAGTCAAAAAATTTCCCCGTACGCCTATGAACTGAGGCCCCGTGTTCAATCCTTGCGTTGGCTGAGAAGTTCATCGTGATTTCCTGTTGTGGTTCCCCCTTATCAGTGGTGTAGGATTGACAGAATTAGAAATAAGACCTGTAGGGCAAAATTTCCCTCATACATATTGCATGGCGTATGCCCGTCTTCTTTAACCAGGTCGGTGCAGAAAGTAGGACGTTAAACTCCATTTCATTTTTTCAAGTGCAAAGTGCTATCAGGTGTTCTAGCAATTCATAAAAGGATATAACTGACGGAGATAATTATTTGCAGTTTTATTGGAAATGATCCTGTGCATATTAAAAAGTTGCTCTACAATGGATTTTGGCAGCAACATAAAGAGACGTTTTTAAAAGTAAGAATAACTAGTTATTTGTGGTTGGCAGTTAGAGATAAGATTTGATTGTACCGAGCCATCTATTAAGGGCAGCATACAATATCTAACATGCCCATCAATAACGATCAATCGACCAAGAAAGGTATGGAAAGGATTAATGGGCTGATTCCTAATATACTAAATAGAGTTGTCGCCCTTGAACAGTAAGCCCTTTGATGTTTGCTTCACCGGTCGAAAACAGGGCCCTTATTCACGAAAACTTAAACTAAGTTACAACCAAAATTTTAAGAAATACTGCAACTTCATTGGATATATGCAAATTGATTTTACTGGTCAGCCAATCGAATTGCAGTATTTCTTAAAATTTCGATTGTATCTTAGTTTAAGTTTTCGTGAATAAGGGCCCAGAAATATATACCCACTATCCCATTTTAATGAAATACTTTCTAGAAGTAGTTATTTTACAGGTGCGCGACCCCGATATCCATTTCCTGTTGGCAATCTCCACCATTAATATTTATCCAAACGTATCAAATATTGCTTCACGTCATTAAATTAAGGTTATTTCGTATTTATGTTATAACATATCTTTTTGAAATATCCCCATTGATATTTATCTAAACGTAACCATTATATGAATTATAATATTGCTTTATGTCGGTAAGTTTATTTTGTATAACGTCTTTCACTGTTCACGGACGCTGTTGACTACGATTTTTTTTTATAAAATTTGCGGGTGGGGGTATATTTCGATGACAAATGATAGATTGTCAAAACCAAAAAATAAATATTCTGATTGGAACAAGATTTTATTATCTTTTTATATGATAAACAATTTTCAATGCCTATTTCATATCGTAAATTATAATGGGCCGAATTTTTCTGGTTTCTCCTTCAAGAATATAATAATAAACAATACTCGGTGAACTTTTTTTTTTAACCCTCTAGTATCTCAACGCACCCGTGTACTCTACAGTTGTTTAAACAACATAATCTGGGGTTTTTTTTACAGGCATAATAGCCGCACATTCAGTTGTTTCCCAACAAAAGATATATGTAAGACGCTACCACGCTGTAAACTGGGCAAACCTTATATCAGAGAGTGTGGTGGCCAGGTCTTGCTTTCGGTTGCTTTTGTAGTTGAAGAGACATAAATGACAACTTTGTTTTGTAAATCGGTCAAATTCGTTAAACCGCAAGCCAAAAAAAAAAAAAACAAAAAAAAACGTCATTACGATTTCAAAATCAGAGAGGCGCTTTAATGAAATCATTCTAGATCTAAAAAACGACACTAAATGGATCAAAGCAATTTTTTGTGATCAGTATGTTGACACATTAGTGATTAATTCATCAAAATGTTTAGAGTCTGTACACAGTCTATACATCAGTGTCTGGTGTGTCCACCGCGAGTGTCAATAACAGCAGCGCAGCGTCTGTACATGGAGTGGACCAGACGATTGATGCACGCCATTGGCACCTGGAACCACACTCTCGGAAAAGCCTGGCGCGATCCATCGGCTGTGTTAACTTGGTCTCGGTACGATCGACGTTATTAAGTCTCCTCTGAATTTCATCCCAAAGATGTTCAATCGGGTTTAAGTCCGGACTAAGTACTGGCCAGTGTTTAACGTTGACACCGTTCTGCTGTAGAAAGTCCCGAGTAACTCTGGCGGTGTGGGCACGGGCGTTGTAATGCCGCCTCCTCTCCCTGGACCAAGATTTTGGAACACCACAGGACCCACTCTCTGGTTCAGGCCGATTCCACCCCAAAGCATTATGCTTGGATCTCCCCACGAGTCTCGTTCCATGGGTCAGAATTGTAGTATTTATGGTTACGCATCGTATTATTATTACGTTATGTATGACGTCATACCGGTAGAATATTCTGGTGTTCATTTTACCCATAGTGCTTTGGTGTACATGTGCTTCTGGTAAATTAGAACAATATTTTTTAGCGAATGAAGTAACTGATGATAAACAAGTGCCGATATTGTTGACCGTTGTGTGTTCTTCAACTTACGGACTAATGAAGAGTATTTTAGCACCGGATTTGCCTAGTACCAAGTCTTATAGGGAGCTTGTCGAGGCCTTGAAAAATCATTTTTCACCTACGCCAGTCGTGATCGCTGAGCGTTTTAAGTTTCATCACAGAAACCAGAAAGAGGAGGAAAATTTGTCTAATTATTTAGTGGTACTAAAACAGTTAGCAACTACATGTGATTTTGGAGAATTTTTGAGTCAGGCACTGCGAGATAGACTTTTATGTGGTTTGAAAGATGCTGCTATACAGAGAAAATTATTGGCTGTAGCCAATCTTGAGCTAAAAAATGCCGTAGAAATCGCAGTTGCAATGGAGCTATAGCAGTTAAAAACAGTTTGGAATTAAAACCCAACAATCAAGATTTTAATTCGTCTAGTAAGCCAGTGAATAAGATAGTGCATCACAAGAAGTCAACCACAAATTATCAGTATAAAAATCCTCATAGTGGAAATAAATACAATAGTTATAATAATTCACCCAATAGTAAGGGACTGTCTAAAGGCCATAATGTGTCGAGATGCTTTCGTTGTGGAAACCGCCATCAGCCAAACAAGTGTTCTTTTAGAACATCTGAGTGTTTTGTTTGCTCGCAGAGGGGCCACATAGCCAAAATGTGCCCAACCAAGAGAAATAAGGGTTATGATACTCATTATTTAACTGAAGATGAAGACGATAGGTTTGGTTTATATTCAGTCTACCACGCCAATGGTGATAAATCGCCCTACCTCGTTGAAATGTCTGTTAATGCTGTTCCAACCATATTGGAAGTGGACACTGTATTTCCAAAGAGTGTTGTTTCCGAGAAATTTGGTAACATTTCACTACACAAGTCTGAAGTTCGAAGGAAAACTTATTCTGGAGAAGAACTGCCTGTACTTGGACAGTTTGATGCCATAGTTAAATACAACAACCAGCAGGAAACTTTACCAATTATTGTAGTGAAGGGAGATGACCCTATACTTTTAGGTAGGAATTGGCTGGAAAAAGTTAAATTAGATTGGTCTAATGTTTTTCGTGTAGAGGCAATCAAGAATGACCCAGAGGTACAGCAGTATGTTAAAAAGTATCCAACAGTTTTTAGAGATGGTGTAGGAACTATTAAGGGTTTTAAGGCTAACATTTTACTTAGAAGGATGCCAAACCTTTGTTTTTTAAACACAGAACTGTTCCTTATGCTCTAACTGGTCTTGTAGAAAAAGAGTTAGATCGCCTTGAAAGCAACGGTGTGATTTCAAAAGTGGCATACTCAAAATGGGCGACACCTATATTATAGTACCTAAGTCTGATAACTCAATTCGGATCTGTGGCGATTATAAAGTTATGGTGAATAAGTGTATAGAGGTGCAACAGTATCCACTTCCGAACGCTGAGGATATCTTTGCAACCTTAGCTGGAGGAGCTCTGTTTACAAAATTAGACTTGTCGAGTGCTTATCAACAATTAGAGATTGATCCACAATCTGAAGAGTTACTTACCATAAACACACATAAAGGTCTATTTAAATGTCATCGCCTGGCATTTGGTGTATCGTCTGCGCCAGCCATTTTCCAGTCAGTTCTAGAACAAATCCTGCAGGGAATCGAAGGAGTTATGTGCCGACTTGATGATATTCTCATCAGTGCTCCTACAAGGGCTGAACATTTTAAACGTGTCGATCTAGTTCTTCAGCGTTTGCAGAAACATGGAGTTAGACTTAAATTATCTAAATGTGTATTTATGAAATCTAGCGTAAATTACTTAGGTTACAAAGTGGATAAGGATGGAATCCATCTACTACAGGATAAAGTAGAGGCCATTGAGAAAGCTATATCCCCAAGCAATGTATCTGAGCTAAAGTAATTTTTGGGTTTGATAAACTATTATGGGAAATTCCTGCCTAATTTGTCAACATTGCTTCAACCTTTACATGAACTCTTACAGAAGGATGTTACTTGGAATTGGACCAATGCTTGTGAGAAAGCCTTTGTTGATTGTAAGAAGAAACTTCTTAACAGTAGATTTTTAACACACTATGATGTACGTAAGCCTTTAAAGTTAGCCTGTGACGCTTCTTCTTACGGTGTGGGAAGTGTTATTTCACACATTGAACCAGATGGTCAGGAAAAACCTATTGCTTTTGCGTCCAGAACATTAAGTTCCAGCGAGAAAAATTATTCGCAATTAGAGAAAGAGGCGTTGTCAATCATATTTGGTGTCAAGAAGTTCCACCAGTATTTGTATGGACGATCTTTTATTCTTGAGACTGATCATAAACCATTGACAACGATCCTAGGTCCACATGCAGCAGTACCAACACTGGCAGCTGCACGACTCCAGAGATGGGCATTGATTCTTTCTGCCTATAACTATGAAATAGTATACCGACGTTCTGAAGATCACTGTAATGCTGTCTAGTTAACGAGTCTGAATCAAGCACATCCGAAGAAGCAGATATTTACTATTTCACATATTTAAATGAACTTCCTGTCAAGTCAGAAAATTGCTGAATCAACTCGAAATGATCCTGTTCTATCTCTCGTCTTCCAGTATACATTAACTGGATGGCCAAATATTGTAAATCAGCCAAATCTAGAGCCTTATTTCAAACGGAAGGATGA
The DNA here is from genome assembly GCF_932274485.2 of Patella vulgata. Classification (NCBI taxonomy): domain Eukaryota; kingdom Metazoa; phylum Mollusca; class Gastropoda; family Patellidae; genus Patella; species Patella vulgata. The sequence goes on from NC_065887.2 coordinate 30,293,768, forward strand.
GTTGAGTACAGATCAAGGTTGTTTACTTTGGGGTATGAGAGTCATTATACCTGTAAAATTCCGTGAACGTTTACTTAATGACTTACATGAAGTCCATCCTGGTATGTCGAGGATGAAGTCACTAGCGAGAAGCTACATATGGTGGCCTTCAATCGATCAAGCTATAGAAGATAAAGTGCGCGGCTGTGGAATTTGTTTAGCACTAAGAAAATCACCACCAGCCTCACCATTGATACCTTGGAAATGGCCTAAACGCGTGGGGCAACGATTGCACATCGATTTTGCTGAATTTCAGAGACTGCATTTCTTAATAGTTATTGATAGTTTTTTCAAGTGGCTTGAAGTATTTCATATGACCAGTACTACATCCCGTAAAACCATAGAAACTTTAAGAACATTATTTGCATCATATGGTCTTCCAGAGGATGTGGTATCAGATAATGGGCCTGAGTTTATCAGTTATGAATTCAAGGATTTTCTAAGTAAAAATGGAGTGCGTCAAATTTTAACTCCACCATATCATCCTGCATCAAATGAAGCTGCGGAAAGATCAGTACAAACCGTTAAACAAGGTTTATTGAAACAAGTTATGGAAGGTCATACCAACCAAACTCTACAACATACACTTGATAACTTTTTATTAACATACAGAATTACTCCACACTCTGTTACTGGGTGTGCACCAAGCGAGCTGTTTTTGAAAAGACAAATTCGTAATCGGTTTACATTGTTGAAACCAAATCTTGAACAGACTGTCACTCATAAACAAGAGCTGCAAGCAAAGCATCATGATAGCCGAGTTAGAGTGCGTTCATTTGAAGTCGGACAATTCGTTCAGGTTAAAAACTTTCGAGGAGACATTAATAGGTGGATTCCTGGTCGTATAACAACCATTGTCCGAACCGGGGGTAAAATTCGTTATTGTCACATTGATCATTTGTTACCTGGTAATGATACTGTCGATTCAAATGGTAACAGCCCAACCGATACAGAGATTGATATAACATCATCTAAACCGTTAGTACCCGATTATGGACCAGATTTGTTATTGCCTAATATTTCAAATACTGCATGTACTTCATCGACTACAAGTACTCAAGCAACAAGTATTGATACTCCAACATCACCCGTCAAGCCAGTTGATACCAAACAACGTTACCCACAGAGAGTTCGAAAACCACCAGAGAAGTTAACTATGTGAACTATTTGTGTGAAATTTTTAAATAATTAACGTTTATGTTTATGTTTACATTTTAGTTTATGTGAACAGTACAACTTTTTAAAGGGGGAAGAATGTAGTATACTATTCAAAAAAAGTAGGGGATATTTGATTTTGGGGACATAATACTAAAATATGCAAATGACTACGAAAAAAGTCACTATAGAACCTAACAGAAGAAACATTTCCAGTTACATGTGACGCTCAAACGCACCAATAGCTACCGCATGGAATGCAGGTGATGCTTGGGATCATCATGGGGGTCCAACCCAAGATTTGCACGACTCTGACTTTGAATGTAACAGTCATTGTGGCATTGAATTCCAGGGTGGAAACATCAGTTTAATTGTTTTAGTGACCAGAAAACAAATTTTGATATGCGTCGGCTTACCCAAAATGAAAGGTTACGTGCCCTTGGCATGCTACAGATCGGCACAACACAGGCGGTTGTGGCGCGGACGATGAATGTTTCTCAGTCTGTCATAAGCAGGCTATGGTCCAGATACCGTGATACACAATCTGTACAGGACAGACCACGCTCAGGTCGACCAAGGGCGACAACTCAAGCCCAGGATCGATTTATCCGTACCTTGGCCTTGAGAAATCGTGTCATCACAGCAAATCAGATCAGCGCTCGTCTTCAAACAGACACTGGTGTGAGAGTGAGTGGCCAGACGATTCGGAATCGACTGCATAGGGGTCACCTTCGCGCCCGACGTCCTCGCGTGATCCCTTGTTTGAGAGATCATCACATTCAGGCAAGACGTCGTTGGTGTAGGGATCGTCAACACTGGGATAATCGACGCTGGAGCAATGTGATGTTTTCAGATTAGTCAAGGTTCACTGTTGATTTTTTGGACAGACGTAGGAGGGTGTGGCGTCGTCGAAACGAGCGCTTCCAAGACGTTAACGTCATCAGACATGATCGATTTGGGGGTGGTTCTGTTATGGTGTGGGAGGCATCACTGTTGCTGGAAGAACGGCTTTACATGTTGTTGCAGGGCGTGTTACAGGCCAGTACTACCGGGACAACATCTTGGCAGTCCATGTTGTGCCGTTCGCACGACGTCATGGCCGCCGTTTCATCTTCCAGGATGACAACGCAAGATGTCACAGGGCCAGGACCGTTACAGGTTACCTCCAACAACAGAACATCACCACATTACCTTGGCCAGCACTGAGTCCCGACCTCTCCCCCATCGAGCATGTCTGGGACATGCTTGGACAGAGGTTACGTCAACGTCAACAACGTCCTGCCAATGTCCAAGAACTTGCTGCTGCGTTGCAACAGGAATGGGACAATCTGGACCAAAATGACCTTAGACGTCTCATTAGGAGTATGCCACGTCGGATCAATGCTTGTTTGGCAAACAGAGGAGGATTTACCCGTTACTGACTTGGTTGTGATGCTGTGGTAACTTTGCTGCTTGACCCCGGGTATCATTTTACCCTTATAATGGTCAGTCTGTGCCTTACTTAGTCTAACGATCATTTGGAATAAATCGATGAATGTGAACTTCATTTCATTTTGTCATTTGTTTCTTCGTCAGTTTCATTAGGTGACTTTAATAACACTTAAAAATCAAATATCCCCTACTTTTTTTGAATAGTATATTTATGGTTACGCTTTGTATTATTATTACGTTATGTATGACATCATACCGGTAGAATATTCTGGTGTTCATTTTACCCATAGTGCTTTGGTGTACATGTGCTTCTGGTAATAAAGATGTCCCCGATCAAGTTTTGATGTGTCCGTGGTTCATCGTTCTTTAGGAACCTTATCATTTTGTATGTATGAGTATACTACAAGAATAACGCTGGCCACGTCGACGCTATATTCTGGTCCTGCCATCTGCAGTTGATATGCAATACCGACTCTCATCTGTGAACAGAACAGTTCTCCATTGCCTGTGTCGCCAGTTCTGGTGTTGTTTGGCAAACTGTAGACGTTCACGTCGATGGCGTGGGGTGAGGATTGGTTCACGTGTAAGTTCTACGGCAATGGATGTTCTCTCTGGTGAAACGTCCGCGCACTATATCGGTACTGATGGGTCTTCCGTGTGTTCCCACTGTCTGACGTGCTGTCTCAGATGCCTGTGTGAAGGGAGATTTGGTGGCAAAGCCAGCCAGACTGAGCCATCATCTCACCTGATAAGGCATTTTATTAATTTTAACAGCACCATTGGGCACTATACCTCAGAAGGCAGTAAAACTATCTCAATTAATTAATGCTCAACCTAAAACCAGACGAATATCTCATTCAAGACTAGCTCTTCTTGTAGGTTTCTTAGGAAAGACTTGTCTGAGATATTACCCTCTGTGTTACGCCCCAAGATTTTGTTATATATGCTCAGTTTGGTAAAGATAGGTTGCCAGGCAACGAAACATACGCCCACAGCAGCTAACTCGTCCGGGCAGTCAACAAGAGTTGTCACATATTTTTACTTTTTTCGGTATTGAAACATTTATAATACATTAAAATCTGATTAAGAGTAACAACTCATTAAGTAATTATCAGAAAACCAATAGAATTTGTTTAGTTTTTATAAAGTTTTGCCCCATGCTAACGTTTAGTATAGGAAACTTTTAACATCATGATTTAGCTGTTCAAGTCATAAAAATTCATTGAAAATCAATATGCTTGTTTGTCTCAAGACCTTACACTCTGTGTATGAATCTGAAGTCAATCGGATGATAACTTTAGCTTCTAGAGGGTCACAATGTTTTTAAAAGTGATCAAGGGCCATAACTTTGGCAGTAATTATCGGAAATCGTTGTAAATTAATATGATTCTTCGTCTCATGACCTCAAACACTCTGTATCAATATAAAGTCAATCGGATATTAACTTTAGCCTCTAGAGCATTTACAAGATTTTTTGAAGTGTTCAAGGGCCATAACTCTGGCAGTAATTATCAAAAATCTCTGAAAATGAAATAAACTTCTTCCTCTCATGACCTTAAACACTGTGTATAAATTTAAACTCAATCGGATATTAACTTTAGCCTCTAGAGCATCCACAAGATTTTTCAAAGTGATCAAGGGCCATAACTCTGGCAGTAATTATCGGAAATCGCTGAAAATCAATAGGATTCTTCATCTCATGACCTTAAACACTGTATAAATTTAAAATTAATCGGATATTAACTTTGACCTCTAGAGCGTCCATAAGATTTTTTGAAGTGATCAAGGGCCATAACTCTGGAAGTAATTATCGGAAATCGCTTAAAATCAATAGGCTTCTTCGTTTCATGACCTTAAACACTGTGTATAAATTTAAAGTCAATCGGATATTAACTCTGACCTAGAGCATCCACAAGATTTTTTGAAGCGATCAAGGGCCATAACTCTGGCAGTAATTATCAGAAATCGCTGAAAATCAATAGGCTTCTTCGTCTCATGACCTTAAACACTGTGTATAAATTTAAAGTCAATCGGATATTAACTTTAGCCTCTAGAGCGTCCACAAGCAATTGTGGACGCCGGACGGACGGGGGCGACGACAATATACGACCACATTTCAATGTGGGCGTATAAAAAATGGTTGTGTAAAATAATGCTACTCCCATACAAATAATCTTCCAATTTATACATCAAGATCTTTTTATGATTAAAAATAAAAATTTTATTCCTTAATAAGCCAAGTTAAATTGGAATAAAACAAGAAGCTATATACAATACAATGTTTAGATATACATACATACATACATAATATATTATTAAACTGAGTTTACAGACAAATAATATTATACACTATACATTTATTACATTAACAAAGCTATCTTAATTCATCCAAATGTTATTTCCATATTTTTTTTTTACATATTTTTGTACAATAATGGATAAATAAAACAGTGACTATTTATAGTGAAATATTGATGAAAAAAATATACAATTAAATATGAATAATAAAGGAATGTATATTTACATTAATATAAATGAATATTGAGACTCAAAGCGATACCATTAATATTAATACATACAAAATAAAGGTATTAATTTAATATCATGATAATGAACATAATGGCAATATACAATTTGTTTACATGTATAGCACTAATACCTGTGTTTAATATTTTCTATAAATGTTTAATATAGAAATAGATACAGAAATTAAATATTACATTATTTTTCTCAATAATATATTTTCGTTTTTTTATTAATAAGAATATAATCAACCTGTTCAAAATATTCCTTGAGTATAACAGAGCCATTCAAAATGTTTTTTTTGCAAATTTTATTCCCATTTTTATTCTTAAAAAATAAAATTCTTGACAAAAATTAGGAATAAAATTATTGGTTGTCATATTCCCACTGTCATATAATATCTTTCCATGCTGCACTGAAATGGTCAACCTGTACTTGTAGTTTTAATTGGAATGAGTTTTGGAATGTTGCGAGACCCTCAATATAGATTGCACTTACATGTATAAAAAAAATTTGTAAGAACATAATATACATATTATTTTCTATTAAATAATTAACAGGAATATCAGCAGAATAGTAAGTAATTATAATATAAAATAAATAACTAAAAAAATCAATCTCATGTTCTGGTTAAGAATTAATCATTTCTACCAAGGGATAGTTTTTAGTAATGTTTTTACCGTACTACTTAATGGATCACACGATTTAATTCAAATTGTATTTAAAAAGTCACATGACCTGAATATCAACCAATAAAGAAAGACTGTCATCACACAGGGTTATTGCACTGTCTGATTTCAAATGTTAACACACATTTAAATTTAAAAATATATATGATAAAGCTATCGTGGATGAGTTAATCCTCTGGGGGCTCGACCATTTCTGGGAATTGCCCATCAACATTCGTATTAGAGACGTCACCGGTCTCGATTCGTTTTTCCCAGAATGCTGCTCTGGCAGAAATGCAACCACTCCTTATTTTAGGAACAGCCCTTTTCACATCAAGGATATGGTTTGATTTTTTGTCGCCCATCTGCTTGGTTGAAACTGATTTTGTTGTCGACACACTAATGGGTTTTTGAGGCACTATTTTGTTTTGTTGTAACTGAATAACATGTGCAGATGAAGATGGCGCATGCAGTTCATTTTCCGGGTAAATCAGGATGGGGTCGTGACCAGGTTCTAAATCAGTGTAAGTTGGTGGGTTAGTGAGATTAGGCACAAAATGTGCTGTGGAATTAACAACTTGTATTTGGTCATTAGGAACAGTTTTTTTCAATTTAACTTGATTAGGTTTTTCATTTGCATTAATGTCTTGTTGCACAGAGGAAAGCTGGAGTTGTGCAACTGATTTTGTTGAAGCTTGTACAGGAACTCTGTTGTTTACTTCACGTTTTTGCTGATTTTTGGCCAGTGATCGTGCAGTTATACTATGGACCTGAAAAAAAAGGCAAACAAAATTTCAAATCAAATTAAATTGGAAAAAAAAAAAAAAAAATCAAATGTAAAATTTTTCTTGAATCAGAACAGGTTTTATAAATTTGTCATTTTAAAAGTTTTCAAAATATTAGCTGCTGTCTATGTTTTCTGGTATGCTTAAAACAACTCTGATGGCTGCTGGTAAATATAAATTTGATTTCATTTTTGAAACAATCTGACAGCAAGCCAGACCTGTAGAATGTTCACAAGGAATCATCACAGAACACTATGCAGAAGGTCACAACAATATAATTCACATTAAATGTGGTAGTATAAAAATAGCAGTTGATGTTTTACTAGTAGTTCTGTATAAATGTGATAAAAAGTATTGAACGAAATATTGACATAAAAATATTGTTAATATTACTTATTTCAAAATGTAAAAACAGTATCAAAATATGTGATGTATTGTAAATTAGCTAAAGACAAAGCAAACTAGAAAATATAAGAGAATTCCTACTTTTCACACAATAGAAAGAAGACAAAGCAAAACATCTCAAAAACAAATTTGTATCTAATTGTTCTACAGAGAGAGGCAGAGAAAAAAAATACAAAAAAATGTCAAATCAAAAGACATGAGATCATGTTGCACTTTAGTCAGAATTTTTTTTTTTTTTAAAAATAATACCTGAGATACCAAGTCCTTACTGTTTAATTTAATATTGAATTGTTAAATATTAAAAAATATTATCACTTTGTACATTCGATATAGGTACCACTGTCTTCGTAAAATTATTTAATTGTAATTATGAGATTACTGTTCTTGGTTAAATATTTAATTATAGAGATTTAATAATATATTACTACATATTGTTAAAATAATTAAAGTGTGTCATTTTGGTTTTGGATTAATGATTAAGTTCAAAATTCTTAAAAAACCTATCATATAATATTTTTGTTATAATATTAATATAATTATGGAAAAAATTCCAAAAAAAAGAAAGAATTTAAGATGAAAATGAAGCCGATATAGAAGACATAAGATGGCCTGAAAAGAATACTATTAAAGAATTAGAGAGAAGAAATCAAAACTACCATTCACAATACTAATAGTTTTCTACACTGAAACTTACCGTTGATGCATCTTTAGGCTATAAATTAAATCAATGTGAAAAGAACCTTTAGTGTCTATTTTAACATGCTATATAAGACACATGCGTTACTACTTTGAATGCTTAATTTTAAGAGATTTTAAGCGCTTTCAATAGCCAGTCATTGATTTGTGGAGCAGATTGTGACTCTTCAAATATCTAAGCACAAGATTTTGAGACCTGTCCATAGACTAACCACTGTTTCTGGGGAAGTACCTCTACTGCCTGAAATACATGCAGAAGTCTGTTTCCCCTAGCCCACTGCCATCACTATAGCTAATATATTTGAGATGCACAAGATTTTATATTTTTAAGTTCATATATATATATATATATATATATATATATATATATATATATATAAGACCATTTCCCTTAAAGCAAGTACAGTGGATGACTAGAGATCATTTCTGCCTTAATATAGATTGTAGTTACCCCCCTTTACATATTATGTTGTGTAGGGCACAATTCATTTCATACCAAACAGTGACATGCTTCAGTGTCTTAGGAAATGCACAAAAAACACAAATTTTATAAGTCTTTCCTACACACCCTAGTAAAGTTGCCGTCTCCAAAACCATCATCTCGCTTCTGTTGAGTGAACATAGCTCGCAATCGATTCACAGACGGCAACTCAATGCCCGAATCGGCATCAAACTCTCCTCTACTTTCTGGAACCTCTTCTTCTGCTGTTGAACCCACAATGTGCACTGGTTGAGGTCGTTCACGAACAGACGAAAAACCAGAATCGATGGAATGTCTTGGAGATGAATGCTGGCTTGAGTTATCTCTGGGAGAAAGACTGTTGTTCAATTGTAGTTGACTCACTGCTGATTCAATGCTGTTCACCTGAGTGGGCGAATGTTCATGAATATTAATACATAAAAATAAAAATAATCAAAGGGCTTGAAATCATGCGACTATGGTTACAATATGAAATACAGCTTGTATTAGAATTCCAAAGGATTTATAATTAGTGTACGGGATTAATTAGTGTCAGGGTCAAGATTCAAGCACAGATCCATCATCTTTTTAAAGGGGAGACTTATTTCAGAAGGGCTCAATAAATGAAAACCAATTTTGACCTAGACCATTAAAACCTGCTTTTCTCATTGACAAGTAACGGGACCATGAACTGAACCTCAAGCCCATCAATTGATAGACTTAAATTTTTGATATGACGTTTTGATCATTTGTGGTCCATAGTACACTCATACTTTTTTTTTAGTCCAAGACTATCCACTGGATCCACCCTTGAAAATCCAAGGAAAAATTTCGGGAATAGTTACTGAAGGATTAAAATCTTTTAGCTGAAGGAAAAAACACCATCTCCAAAACAAAATGTATCAAAATCTAAATTATGCCATTACCTCCTTTTCCCTTTGTGAAACCTGAGCAGCCGTTCTCGCAACCTCCTCTTCTAATTCGGCCATACCAGGATCTTGAAATACATCATCATCAACATCCTTAACCTTTGCTTCTAGCTCGCGCACACGATCTTCAAGGGAATAAACTTTGCCGGCTGCTAAGTAGATCTAGAAATAGACACATTAACTCCACATAGAAAGATAAATAAAATGCACCCAAGCCTTTTTAGCATTTCAATCCTGTTGCCATTCAAAGCAGGTAATCGTTAGGTTTAGAAAAGAATTTCTGGGGATAGATTTCACAAGTAATGACATTCTGTCAACAAAAACACACTACTTGCATAACTGACATTGCACTTGTTTTTTCTTACAACGATGGTATTAAAACCCCCAGATAAAGCCTGAAATGGATTTATTGTAGGCTACACATTTTTCAGATGTTTAACAGATCAATACCTCTTTGATTTAAAGATTCTCTGCAGCAAATTGCCAATAAACTTTTCCTAATTTAAACATGATAAGACATTAAAAGCATTATTTATGAGAGAAAAAACGATGGCAGCTTGAAATCAATAGAAGGTAATGTGAGGTTAAAATGGTTTCTGGTACCAGTAATACGGCTTTTTACTGTATTTGGTCTAAAAGTCTATGTTTGCAGTTTATTTCAGTTAATCTGTTGACTGTAGGGTGGAAAAAAGACGGTAATATCTGAACTGTTTATTATAAGAAAGACAAATGCAAATGATATCTAATATTGTATTAATGATCACTTTTTGATCAAATAAACGATATATATGGTATTAATTCCATGCCAGATATTCAATCTATTCCAGAACATGATCATTTCTTGAAGCAATTTGGTTATTCTAAATCCATCCCCATAATTCAATTTCATCAATCTTAAATTCACCTTTCTGTACATTAAAGTATCGATAATCAAAGGTCTTCAGAAATTATTTTTTCAAAACCCAAAAAAAGAGAAATATACATGTAATATAGTACATTTAACATAGAAGCATAAAAGCTCTGTAGCTTATAGTCAGGAAGCTTATAATACACATTAATAAGTACTGGTATACATATGTATCGTATATATCTTAAGCAGAAGCTGAAATATAAACACTTCATACCTGTTCCTCAGTTTTACCAGCCCCATCTTGACGATTTACAATTTCAGCAGCTGGAGAAAACGATTCAAGTTTAACATCCCAATGTTTCTTTTCTTTTGTTTTATCCCCTACACAGAAATCTCTTTGATAGCGTGACTTATCAATATCCTTTGATCCAAAATTAAGTCTTAAATCGGGAGCACCATGAGAAAGATCTTGTGTTTTAACACTGAAGTCATTTATATTCAATGATGGCTCATAATCAGGCACAGTATAGTCCAGGGTCAGATCTGAGGGTCGCTGATGATTGTTTGTGGAGTTATTCGTGTTCACATCTTCAGTAACAGAAGTGTTACTCGTCTGATACGATTGAAAAGAAATGTCGTCCGCACAAATTGAAGCACCGACGTCACTAGTCACTGATTCTAAATCGTCCATCACATCGAAAGGTTCTGTGTCATTGTTTTTATTATTCCTTTCATTATATCGAGTCTCTGTGACAGACGGTCTTGGTGTGCTTGTTACAAGGTCATGTGTATTATCAGAGTCTGCATGTTCATTTTGAATAATTTCCTCGGCCGTACGAAGAATATTTAGCGCTGATGAGGTTAGCATTCGCACAGACTTTGCAGATTTTTCCTGGAAAGAAATTAAGTTAAACTTTATAAAATAAATAGAAGACACATTCCTGTTTATACTCTATTAACATTTCATAGATCGATATGACTTGGCTTTTATATTAAATTTTATTTAAAACAAATACAGCATGATTATTTTCACATATAAAACAAAGTGAAATAAAACAGTGAGTGAAATGATTCCAAGCCCAAGCAGTATGAATGATTTATACAAAACCTTTACCAAACTGAGAAATGAAAATATATCCTGATTTTGGTGGTTTTAGAATTGTTTCTATTGTAACATGGACGTTTTTGAATGAAATGTGTTTACATGTGCAATGCTAGGTAGGAAATTTTACCCGGCATCTTCACCTACTCTTTCAACTGTTCTTTTATATACACACTTTCCTGGTCAGCCATAGAAGCACCACCCAAACTATTTCGGAAATTGTGCACAAATTAACTATATTATGATTTTTGGTAAAATGTATGGACTATGTAATAATTTTGGTTAAAATATAAAATAAATCTCAATTTTATTCATTTCAAAAGAATCATGAAAATTTGGATTATAATGAAGTTTTGGCTTTCAGAATCCTTTACATACATAGTTTCTTAGTCCTTGAACACGACAAGGTGTCAATTTCTTTTTATTCATGCATATTTATAGGTGGCGTAAATTTTGGTCCATCTTACCATGGCTTGATGATTAGCTACAGCTTCTAATATTGATGTATCGCCTAGTTTAATATCGATATTGTTGTTAGTAAAATCAGATGACGGAAAGTTAGTCTCCAGCCGATCTAGCTGATGATTCATTCTGTCTAGATGATGGTTTAAATAGCTGAACTGTTAGTAAAAACAATGAGCAATTACACATTAATACTGGACGAGGTTCGGTTTAAAATACCTGCTATAACCCCCTAACCTCCAAGCTGTGGGCCTATGAAATTCCAGGGAAATCTATACCATGCCCAAACATTTTTTTATCCAGACATTTAAGTGCAGATAATAAATTTCACTCACAAATAATGTTCGGTTAAACGTGAATCTGTTAGCGCTTCAAAATTGATTGTCATACACCTTTTACATGAGAATTGGATTGATGAGTGGAATTTCATAGTGTAACTTGGTGACAGATTATAATTGTGTTTGTATTCCTATGGATCAAAGTAATTCAGGACATAATCTTATAATTTATCCAAACCTGGATGACAGGGAGTGTTAAGAGGACATTTATACCAACCTTGTAGTGAACAATGAGTTAGTTCAAATGACTTATGAATTAAAAGAGATATAACATATACTAACTTAGACTGGTAACTTATTCTAGTTAGATATAATTATACAAAACTACCCTAGCGTAAATTGATAAACTTTCAAATTTCTTCGGTCCTACTGTAAAACTAAAGAAACCTGAACAAAACCTAAATTATGTTGAATTCTTGTGTTAAAATGTGATTAAACAAAATGAAATGTTAATTATAACAAGTGCAAAAAGCAGAGTATAAAATGACCGTTACCATGGTGAAATAAACAGAACAAAACAAACAGTATGAGATTATACCTCGTTGGCAGTTTCTAGCATCTCCTCAGCGACATATGACATGTCCTTTTTAGTGGCCAGCACTTTATCGCTAAGGTTACTGATACCGTTTTGGTACTTAGTGTTGATTGGTGTTTGTAGATCATGTGATTTGCTGCTATGCGAGTCTGGTGATAAGACAGGTGGTGTAGAAGGTGTGGTTGCCTGAGACTTCATTTCCTCGTCTGAAAAATACACAAGCCAATTAATCATTCCCATGAACTATAAAAATTAGTTTACCCCATTTCTGCATAGAAAAAGCCCAAAGTAAAACAAAACTTTTTTGTGTGTAAGTTAGGCTCAGTATCAGGATGTGGAATGTTCACACTGTTCAAAACCTGGATCCCCATAAAAAATAAGATTTCTGATTGGTCTCCATGGTAAAGAAGCAGCAAGATACCAAAGTATAGCACCTAAAGAGTTTTTGTATCCCAAAACCAATTCAATAAGAATATAAGACTTCTGATTGGTCTCCAAAATAATATAAGATATTTGATTGGTCTCCACAACACTGGAGTTATCAATGAGTTAATATGGAAGTTTTGTTTACCTGTTTTTGCTGGTTCGACTATAACTTGAGCTGTTGATTTAGCTTGACCTGCTATATTTCTAGCGATAACACTGTATTCTGCATCATCATCCATTGTAGCGTAATCAATAGTTAATATATAATCTCTATTACCAAACTTCTCTATAATAAACATAAATATAACGAATCAAATAAATGTAATCAGGGATTGACTGAGAAGGAGTCTGCGAGTTTGGTAGGCTCAGCACCCCTTAAAGAAGTTAATGTTTGTGGGATATCTGTTTTAGTTGGAGGGCCATTTCTATTCTTGAATTTACATCGTTTTTGATGAATTGATAAGATTACCATACTAAATATGTGCATAAGCCAGAAAAATCAAAATATATTCTAGAATTCACGATTTACATTGAGTTTTTCAAAACATTTTGGCTCCAATGGACTTATTGTCAATATAACTGGTGTGTCTACCCTATCTCATCCATAGCAATCATTGGTACTTAAAAAACATTAATTGGCGTTCAGCAAATGATAATTACCTATTCTGGCATTTCCTGGATTTTTAAAATGTTTGCCATCTTTATGCCATGTGACCCTTGGCTGTGGATAACCTTTGACCTTGCATCTGAACTTTACACTCTGACCTTCTTGAACTTCAACATCTTGAAGACCCTTAAGGAATTCTGGTTTCTTTAGTTCTTGTTTGTTACCTGAATGAATAAATCAATTTAAAACAGAGAATTTAACTTGAAGTCAATAACGTCTTCATTTAGAAAACATCAGATAACACAAATATTGAGATCTACATGAACAGCATCTTTTATGGATATATTTTCTTTGAGGGTTGGGATTCTGAAATGAAATGGTGGTTTAACATATTACTTTTCTGCACCAACTGGGCTAATGAAGACAGGCAACCACTATGTAGTGTGCTATGAGTGAAAATTTGCCTGGACAGTGGCGCTACAATAATCTCAGGACCTTTGTTTTTCGCCTGATCTGAACAATTAGATGGTGTTCCTTGCAATAATATCAACAGTAGATAATCTTTTGGCTTGGATTAAATCGGATTTAAGAAAAGCCCATCATAAGATTTTAACGAAGATTTAGTGCTGCCTTTTTTTGACCATATACCCTTTATATCATCTGCAGAGCACTGACCTAAATTATGCTCGAAGGTAGATATATATAGTTCAAAGAAACAAGTTACTATTTGAAGATGTTAAATTGCTCAGTGGCTTAAATGTGCAGAATCAATTTGTGCACACAAAAAGATTGGCCGCGTATTCCTTAAATAAATATCTTAGTCTAGCCCTAGCATTAGTCTATTCAGAACATACTGTGAAATTACATTTCAAACTGTGTTAAGCTTGTTTATTTACTTTACAGTTTCACCTAATTTCAATTAAAGACAGTTACTGTTACGTCATGTCTGCCTTTTAAAATGATTTAACAACACTGACTTTTGCAACAAATAACTTAGGCCAGACCAATCTAATTTTGAGTTCTTTGAGTAGTGATAAATGAATAGCCACTTGAGTCATGTGAAATCACACTGATCAGCAGCGAATTTTTCGCTAGGCTGCTACAATCACTGATAAGGATGACATCGATGCGACTTAATGAGCCAGAAATATTAACTTTTTTCCTGCGACAAATTAAATTCTAAAACATTTTTTTTATGTATAGGAAAAATAAATAAATCAAGGCGTTTGACGTATTTGTAGGTAAAAATTATTTCCTATTTAGTGTAAATGGGTATTAAAATGACTAAAAGGCAGCATTCCGCCCGAAGCAGTTATGCCTTATGTAAACAATGCATGCGCCATTCAGCCAATGATTGACGTCGCGTGCTGTGACGGCATGTGTTAAGGCAGTCATCTTTGACAGAGATATTACTCTAGACTCGTAATTCTCTGTGAAACAGATTGATGTGAAATAGGCTTTGTTTAAAATGCAAAAACTTACAAATTTGGATTTAGGACCTTTTTGTTTTTAAATTAGTCTTTTTGGCTGAAGAAATAGGAAGCAAAATGTCCCGAAGAACAGAAATTCAAATTGGTGTGGCCTTAGACCACTGATGAACTACTAACCTTTTACGGTGACAATAAAGTATTGGGTACATTTGTCCTGTTCGTTTAAAGCTATACACATATATTGACCAGCCTGCTCTTTTTTTAGATTAAACATGGTAATAGAATGTTTATCTCCATCACTTGTGAGCTCATAATCCTCAGAATCTTCTAGCTCTTCAACCTCATTACCTTCTCGATACCAAAATACATCTGAAAAACACATATGTCAAATATAAAATCTTTGAGGTCAAAAATGAATTCTTAATGTGAATATAAATGCAAGTTTTTATTTTTCATTTTTCATTTCAAAGATCATGCCTATATCCAGTAGAGAAATTTGATTTGTAAAAAAAAACAGCAGTTGTAAGGCAGGATACGCCCACATATTGCAAGAGATGGATAGAGAACAAGCTAAACAAAAAGTGACTTTTCGTACAATCAAGGGCTATAATTCAGGAAGTTACGATCTGATATGCACGACTATCGATAGGAACCAAGATCTTTAGGTTATAAATATATATGTCAAGTTTCAACAAAATCGGATCAACATTGTGACTTCTAGAGGGTCCGTAACCTTGACATACCATATATTTACACTATTTGCGTACTCAGTCGTCATTATGGTGTAACTGTGATATATTCAAACATTTTTTTAAATCGGATAATAATTGGGACCTCTAGAGGGACCACAAGCTAAAATCGTGATTTTTCGTACAATCATGCACAAATATTGAAAGGAACCAAGACCTTTGGGTTATAAACATGCATTTCAAGTTTCATCAAAATCAGATGAAAATTGTGACCTCTAGAGTGTCCACAAGCAAAAAACATGATTTTTTGTACAATCAGGGGCCATAATCCATGAAGTTATGGTCCGATATATGTCAATATCGAAAGGGAGATAGACCTATATATTTTAAGTTCTGTCAAAATCGAATAAAAATTGTGACCTGTGAGTGTCCACAAACAAATTGTGGACGTACAGACTGGTGCGACAACAATATAAATCGACATGAAAATGTGGGCCGATAAAAAAAGAGTGTGGTCCTGCACATATATTCTGAGACAATGCTTGAGAAGAGCATTATCTAATTATTTACCATGCCTAGGTTTCTGATTAGTTATCTTCACCCGGTCTGGTTACTTAGTCAATCATTACCAACTCATGGACCATAATTGCTACTTTCAGGAACCGACCAATGGTCACAGATATGTTAATTGTTATGTCTTATACAGTCACCTCAAGATTTCAACCTGCAATTTACCTGACTGAAATAAACTATACATGAGCAAAAACCGATGCCCATTTTATTGCGGTATAAACAAATACAAGTTTAATGGAAGTACGAAGTAAAAACTTAGAAAGATGTATCCACATACCCACATCTCCAGAGCCAGCAACTCGGCATGTTAATTTTAATGGTTCTCCTTCCTGAATGGTCACACTTTCTGGTGCCAACACAAACTTTGGATCATCATCTTTTGCTTTTATTAATTCCTCGGAAAAGTTTAACTTTGTTCTGGATTTATCAACAATAGGGCCAGACGTGTCGGTGGTATCTGAGTCAGATCTATATAAAGTTCTCTTAAAGTTATCAAAATCTGCAGAACTACGACTTTTCGTCTCTCCATCAGAGTCAGTATGTAAGGAGGCATTAGATAATTTCCTGGATATTCTAGCCAGTTCCTCGGATGTTTTGGCGTAAAATGAGTTTTCATCATCACTAATCTCCTCCTCCTCATTATCATCAGAGAAATCGGACAATTGATCAGCATCTCTGAAGTTAGAATAGAATTAAAATTTAGAATATAAAAAAGTAGAGGGAGAGGGCCCAAGGGAGAAGAGTTTTAATGTCTACTCAACACAAACTAGGTCATTCAGGACTATCATATGGTATATATATTTCTATATTTGTCTTGAGTAATAGCATCTTCAATAGAAGGCTTTATCTCGCTTTATCTACGTACATCTTATTAAGGCCATTGCGCAAAACCTTGCATAGTTCGGCACTAATTGCGACTGGGTATTCACACAGCTTGGGAGCCTATCAGATTCTTCGATCATCGCGAACACTCACGCTTTCAAGCTAAAATGTCTACCTGTGATAATCGAGTTGCACAGTTCAAATTCCTTCTCAATGTCAAGGTTTCCATGGAGGTAGCTATGTCACAACCTCAGATTGGACGCTACTTTTTACGTGTCTGCAGATAATGTAGCTATAATTGTTCGAGAATTGTAATGTAATCTAGCAACGTCCAGATGTTATAAAACTCGCAGTGGTTGCTTCAGGAACATGGAGCAATAGTTGCAGGGATCTTTAGTAACATGGGGAAACCACAAGGGTAGTCCTGGAGACCCTACTCCATGTCAAGTACATGCATGGAATTAAAACCGTACTACAAAATCGACAAGAGACCTTATGATTTAAATCGTGGTCTACTACCATCACCACAACCTGGTTTATTGAGACTAACAAAGATACTTTGTATGAAAAGGGTCACTGTTGTCAAAACCTCTCCAATATCCAACAAGATGTTAAAGTAGCTATACACTGGCGTCTGCAGATATTAATATTCTAAAACAGCTGGGATCACTTCTTAACATAAGACATATTTACTTCCTTTTCAATACATTCACATCATATGGTCCAATGATTTGAATATGTTTCAAACAAGTACAACTATTTCAATTAAATAGACGAATTGGCAGGAACACAGATCATATTCTATGTTTTAATAAATTCGAAGACAACTTACTCATTTCCTACTCTTGGTACCATCTCATCATCCGGCTGTGGTACCATCATAAATAATTCTCCATCTCCTCCAATCTTCTTCCCACAATTATCATATGGGGAAAGCACTGCTCCCCCCTTAATAATCCAATTATTCCTCCATTGTGTTTTATCTTCTTCATTTTTAGAGACTTTATCCAAATCTTCTTCGGTTTCTTCGGGAATAATCGCTAGATTCATGGATAACAGATCGGGATCCACCTCGTATGTACTAAAGTCTATATTTTCCAGGTCTGAAAAATCGGGAAGAGGTGGCTCTGCCCGTTGAACGCGCTCTAAACTAGAATAGCGGATTTCAAAGTCTTCTTTTTTCTCTGACCGTTCATAGTCTACCGAAGGCACGATAACTTCATCGATCTCAACCTTCTCATCTATCGAACGCACAGATGGTGTTCTACGTTTTTGAGTTTCGCGCACAAATTTTTTTAAATCCTCAAAATCTTTGGTGAGATCACTGGAATTATCGTCTATTTCACCCTCATCTTCCTCCAAACTATCATGAAGTGATTCCTGATCTTGTTTGTTATTAAATGACCTTCCATCGGTTACATCCGGTAAACTGGTACCATTTTCTTTTCTGTGGTTATCAAGGATCTGAAATGAATAATAATAAAAAAATTTTCAACATTTTTAAGACACTGCAGCAAGACCAGCAGCAATATCCACAGTATAAGAGTACAGCACCAAAACTATGTCAAAATGAGCAGCGAAATACTTCAAAGCAACATAACCCCCCCCCCCCACACACAAAATAACCATCTGAAGTACCGGTATGAACAGTATATCAGGATGAATACACGATTGTCAAACTCATAAACCTGCCACAAGTGAAGTGGTATCAGCTGTTCCTGGAAACAATGAATAATAAGCATTTCCTACAGGTGATCAACTTGAACATAACTAAAAGGTATAGTAAAATCCTCCATTTTGTTTATACTTTGAAAAACTATAATCTTGGTAGATTTGCGCTAAAATTTGTTAAAAGAGAAAATCAAGTGACTTTTTATACAATAATCTCTATTATGGAATCTAACAGTAATGTAAGCCTAGGCCTCCTCTAGAGTAGTGCAATTTTGACATGTAGTAAATAACTGCAAAAACAAAACTAGAACAAATGCTTCAAACACTACAGCAGAAACACAACAAGCACATTCCTGAAGAAGACAGAATATTTCGTTGGTAAAAAGCAATAAAGCCAATTTTTACAACAAAAAATATCTGTGAGTTGAATGATTGTGAACAGTCTTTTTCTTCCTTAGGCAATTCTAAGATGAAGGAGGCAAAAAGATAAATTCAAAGCAATGTGGGCTAAAGAATTTCAGCAGATTTTCAAGCAAATGTAAGATGTCACCTCCATTTTAAAAATAAGTTCAAAATTCATAGGATAACAGAAACACATGGCCTATTTAAAGATAAAAAAGCCAACATTTTTTGTACATACTTTACCAAATATAGAATCATGAAATAGTCGTGATAAGAACCTGTTATCCATGGTTTCAAAACAAGGCATCCGGACTATCGGACTAATGTCGGTGACTAGCTCCTCTTAACAAAGGTCCGATCAGAATAGCCATTCAACAGTGTCAAGATGCCACAAAACAAGAGCTAACAGACGGAATTGTTTTAGTTTGCTGCTAATATTTACCGCCATTTCTAAAGAGAGGTGTTCTGTGTAAACTTTAAGCTGTTAAATGGACAGTTTTTGTGTTAGAAGAGACACCAAAGGTATTGTTGTCATTGAAATTGAAAGGCAAGGTAAACTATTTTTACATTATGGAAGAGAAAATGTGATTGGATTTATAATAGTATTATGGTGGGTGTCATAGCAGTACCATTACATTTTCATTCTTGAAAGAAAAGTTTTAAATGAATATTGTTATTGCTACAAATAATTTTATTGACTACCATATCATTTTAAAAAGATGTTAGTGGATTGGTGATCTCTGGACAGACATTAACAATTTTTTTGGGATTAGACATGATCAGGATTGGTCATGAAAAATTTGAGACTAAGCTATAAATCGACCACCGGGATACCAACAATTCAATTTACGAATTGTAGCATTATTTAGTATCACAAAAGATTGCATGCCACAACATACGCCCACGCTTGGTAAGTTGTCTTATTAGTCCATAAAAATGTCAATTTTATAAATAAAAGGCAAACACTTTATCATATAATATGATTGGCAACATTATATAACATTATCAAGGGAAAGAACTCTATAAGTAATTAATAAAAATTGCTGAAATTGTTTGTTGGATGACAACCAGAAACTGTGGTTTGGCGATAACAATATATGTCAAGATTTAAATTATTACTAGTATTTCTAAGCTATCCGTATTATGATCTAAAGATGTTAAAGTATTCTATATAAAGCAGAAATCGTTATCACAGTACTATGTTTTCAAGCTCTTTTGACTTTTTTTCTAGTCATCAAAATGGTATTGAAAATATTAAAATAAAAACAAGATTATGTATTTAAGCTCCTCTAATCACTTTTATAGTTCCCAAAATAGTATAATATAATGATTTTAACTTTTGAAAATATTGAAATAAAAACAAAGTTATGTTAAATAAAATCAAATATTGTTGTTATTTTATTCTGTAAAGCTCTTTACATTTCTTTTAGTTCTGAAGATTATGATTTCAAATATATTATGATTATAAACCAGAAAATATTATTACTATGTTTCTAAAGCTCTTTACATTCTATACGTTTTTAATACTTACTTTAAGTACCACATAAAACAAACTGAACAAACAATTAAACAAACTTGTTGTACTAATTCGTGACCTCTCATCAAAAGATTTAAACCTGGGATACTAATTGTGGTAACAATTTAACCAGACGTCATTTAAACGGCCTGGGGCACAGAACTTTACAACCAGGAGATCATGCCCATTAGAATAACAAGAAAGGAAGAAGTCAGAATGAAGAAATTACATAAAGTTTATGTTGACATGACATGAAGGTTTGTCGAAAATCCAAAGAATTTTGATATGATTCATCTTTTAAATCCTTAAAAAACCTAATATCAACACTTTCTTACATTTAAAAGAGACATAACTGCATTTAAATCACATGGCTGCAATCAGAAACTTGTCTCAAATAGTATTCTCCCCTTTTAAATGACCAACTGACCAGATATTGTGATCTTTGAACAAAAATACAGCTTACAAACACTTGCATTTTTCATTTTGGACTTTACCTTGTATAGTATGTTCATAGAGAATAGAATCACGGATGGAATTTCAAATTTGAACAGAAATATTTTTTGCAGACTTGTGTTTCAACCTTGTGCATATGTTGAATTACACATAAGTCTTTACATAAAAATAGTAAATATTTTTAATTTTTGAAATATATATGAACAATAAAAGCTAATAAAAAGTTCAAATTTGATTAAACACCGCTGACATCTAAACTGTCTGACAAACAGCTGCTTTAATTATGTCACACAGGTTAATTAATTTTTCTTACCTGCCATTAACAATAAGAGTTACACCTGAATAATATATTCCAACAATTTAAAAAAATGTCAATATCTGTCAAATGACCTGAGGGTCACAGTGTACGCACAAAATCATCCTTATTGTCACCAATCATTCAAAAATTACTGTCAATTATCAAATCAATGAAATTTATCAAGCAGACACAAATCAAATGACCCTTTCTCAGGCCAATGGACACTAAGTGACCTTTCAGGATGTTCAGTTTGCTCTGGTATATACGTTCAACTAATCTAAACAAACTTGCTTTCAGTCCAGATACACACACATCAAAAGACGAGACTAAGATCCACTGCTAATAAAACACGATATCACTCTTAAACTGGTTTCACATTAAACAATACATCAGATATTATTGGTATATCACATGGTAATGGAGGACGGGCTCTGCAACTTTCTTGAATGTAAGTCAGGAATTACTTCATTCATTAAATCCCAAATATTTTCTAGAGAATACCTAATGACAAAATCAAGATAAACATAACTACTTACTTCAGCACCACTGAGAAATTATTCTCAAACTTTTAATCAAATACTTCTCTGAATATACTCAATTAAAAAATCAGTTTAAGGGAGGACAGGGTCAGCAACTTATTTCCATATGGATGTGTCATTTCAACTTATTTCCATATCGTTGTCATTTCAACTTGTATATCATTATCTAATAAGTTTCCACAAACACATTTCTGACCTTATTTAGAAATTAGTTCATATGCATTGAAATTTTTCTGGAGTTTACGGAATACTTTCATGAGTATAAAAGATCACAGAACCGTTTTTCAGCATCTTATATCATAATCAGTTTCAACCAACATACTCCTACATCATTCCATTTCAGACTTTTCTGGATTGTACGAAAATGACTGAATCTCCTTAAAATTTTCTATTACCACAATCATCATGGCTTCACTTATAACCACCCAACTTTTCCTCACTGGTTGAATCTGCACTCAAGAGAACAGATCAACTTGTATGTACTTAAGTCAATACGAAGCAAAGAGAAGCAATTAAAGTCAGTTTAAAAGTTTGGATTGTTTAAAGCTACTGTAACAATATCTACTGCAACTTTTTTCACCAAAGATAAACTTTGAATAGCTAAGACTAGATAATGGGCTTTGACATGACAATACCATGATTTAAACATGACTTTATTTATTCTGTGGCAATTACACAGTTTCTCCATCATTATATTCAACAAAACATCTTAAAATATTTACATTTGTGATGTGAACAATCTGCATATGACTTCAACACAAAATGCCAAGATTAATCTTTTTTGAGGGGGTCTTAAAACCATAATTCTACGAAGGGCAGCTCATGAATGATAACTACCGGTACAAATACAGATTTTCATTTGGTCAATTCATGGACCTTATAATACGTTATAAGGTCCATGGTCATTTATAAAAAGATTTAAGTATCTATCAATAAGGATTCAGAACTGTACATACCATAGGCTACCTCTTTTTCTGTAGGTTTAAATAAACTGTGTATAAAATCTTATTTCAAAAGTCTTAATAACATATTATAAAGGTCTATCTTGAAACCAGGAAATCGACACATAATAGCAATTTAACAACACAATTCTTGCACTCTTGAATAAATTTAATATTTCCTTGAAGAGTTCAAGCAAATGTGGGATGACATCATTCAGAATTTGCTTCAAAAGGCAAGTCAAGTGGCCACTTATTATTAAGAAAGGAAATAGAGACACCGACCTATATAGAGTTTTCATTAATATAACTAGTGTTCTTAATTGGATAACTTTTACAAGTCAATATCGGTTTGGCATTGCACATGCCCGACTCAGAAATCCACATCACTGGGATGATTCATATTAGTAATTAATTACGTGATTCCTTTTAATCAGTATCTACAAACAGAAAAATGTAGAACCGTGAAATGTGATAAAGATAGGTTGCCAGGTAATGAAATATACACCCACAGCAGCTAAGACATCCAAGCAGTTCACAAATGTTGTTATGTAATTATTCTTCTGTAGGTAATGGGGTCATTTAAGAAACACTAACTAAAGTCTCCACAAGATTTTTAACATGGATCATGGGTGATAACTCCAACAGTAATTATCGAAAATTGTTGAAAATCCATGGACGGATAGACAGGGCTGTCAACAAAATATGGTCACATGGGTACATTACAAAAAAACTAAAAAAAAAATGTCTCCCACATCAGACTTATTTGAAGAATTCTCTGAGAACTAGAATATTTTTTTTTTGTATGACCTAATATTTGTAACTCATCCTTAGCTTTAAAAACAAAAAGTTGCAACTCAATATTTGAACTAAGTTGATGCATGTGACTACTACTTTCAATTTTTCTTTAGAGAATCCAACAAGGGATTAAATTAGAATAAATCTTGAGTTGATCACAGAACGTAATTTAGCCCTGGTGCATACATGACTAAATGAAACTAACCTTTGATAAAACTGCCTGAGCTATGTGGTCCTCATATGAGTTGTGGTCGGCTCCAGATTCATCAGATAATGAGGACAGATCAGATACAGCTTCATCGGATGTCTGGAAAAAATTAAAAACATAATATTAATTCAATGACCTAATATAATTAATAACTGAAATAAAACAGAGCGGGATATATCAGCGCCCACTAATACACCCACCAGCACCATCTACGTTTGATTTCGTCATACGTCACTCAGTCGTGTGTGCTCAAAATGCTAACAGAAACTGGTTGACAATTAGAGATACCCTTGGTATTATATTAAAGACAGAAAAAGACAGAGTATTCTTCAAAACTAAATCTGATCAGAAAAAATTTCCACCTCAAAGTAAAACTAAGGAAAAGCATCACCTATTATTGAGAAGTTATGGATTTTTTTACAATTATTATTTTTGGCTTGTTTTACAGTACAAATGATGATTTTATGACAAAACAACTAGGTCCTTTTATAGAGGTTTTCTACAGAATTTTGAAATATGAAACAGACTCTTTCTCAACCCAATAAATTTTTTAAATAGAAGAGTCGAATTTTGAAGTAACTTACTTTTAATACAGTGTTCATCATCTTAGTCGTATTATCTTTTCTATATTGTTCTTAAATTTGAGTTTGTCAATTTTACCCACATTTTTTTGTTCTAATCTTCTTAATTATTATTTTTATGTTTTTAATCTGTTTTTGTTCCTGAATTAAATATATTACAGCTTATAATATGTGCAGCATTTTATTTTATTTACGATATTTTCGGCCTACTCTTATTTCCAATTCCAACTGTCAATGGTTCTTTTATATGTGGACGCCCAATGTGCGCCACTGACAAGGGGGGACAATTCCAGAAAATCCACATGAACTTTCTCAGCCAACCCCACGATCAAACATGTGATCATCCAGGCTAACGAGCCAATGACTTACTAATTGAGCCACCGCAGCTCCCACACAACAAAACACAGAAATGGCAGACCTATATATATATTCCAGGTAAACTAAGCAGATTTTAAGGGCCCCAGAATATATCATTAAATAGCAGTGGTGTTAAAGCAAAAGGAATGGTTGATCTGGGCTATCTTCTGACTAACTTTTTCAATATAAACTATTTTATCAATATTGTGAGCGAATGTTGTGGTGGGGAGTTGGAATAGGGACTCCAGTACATTGCCTTGCTCAGAGTCCTCAATTATTTAGCTCCAGGTCAGTTTGCACTATGTTTTGTTTAAATTTTAATATTTGTTTTTTAATTTGACAAAGAGACGCAATTGAAACAATAAATGTAACTTGTAAATATGTCAATATTTAGTCAATCTTGGTAAAATTTCCAAATAGATTGTGCAAAAAAAATGAACTTTTCTATCACTACATCAGGCAAGATAAACCATCTCTCACAAGAGGAATGAATACGTTATCCTTTGATCTAAACTAGACAAGTGTCACTTTCACTGAACGTTATGTATTATCACTTAATCTACCTCTTAATGATGGTAATCATACATGTGATGAAGTATGCTTAATCTTTGCAGACCACCATATACCACTTCTCGATTATCTTGAAAGTTCACAATTAGCATCTCTATTGAACTTCTATATTTGAATAGTATATTTACACTCCTTTTTAACACACCTGATGAATACCATAGATATACTATAGATAAATACTAGGTATATCAGATATGTAAAGATATACTGTTGATGATCATTATAAATATATTATGGTGTATACTATAGTTTCTATTATTGATATGTATATTCCATATCAGATAACAATAAAAACCACACCCTAGATCTTTATATTAATAGAGATACGTGTATATGAATAAAATACCCTGATCAACAATTGAGTCAATCTCATCATAAGGAACATCATTATGATTTTTTTTAAATCCACACTGACTGTATTGTATAAGACAACACCTCAACAAAACTTAGAATTTTAGAAATGATATAATGTTAGAAGAGCTAAACGGTGAAAGGTGCTATGATTGCATTTTTATTAAAATTATTTAAGATAAATTTGTATGTATCTATTAGTAAAAAATTAGATGCGTTGATATCAAGAAGTAAACATATCCTGTGTTAGTCCATGCCAAAACACTGGATGTAAACAGAAGCTATCATTTGGATTCAACTTGAAGTACCCATAATAAATCTCTTAGTTTTATCTTTCTTATAATATAAAAAATGAACTAAATCAAATATGGTTGTGTGAAATGTGCTACATTTGTAATAACTATATTTTAAAAATCGTCCGAATCTATCTATGAATGTATAATATTGGTACAAAAAAAACACAGTAAAACTTACCTTCCAACAACTTTATCACAAAGTGTCAAATCAAAAATAAGTACATATACATAAAAAACACACGTGTCACTATTTATGAAACGACATTCCGAAAAAAATAGAAATCACTAGGTGTTATATTTTTGGCAGTATCACACAAATTATTTAAGCCCCTCTATAGACAAAAATAAATCTAATCCATAGCGAAATAAATCTAATGCATAGTGAGTTAAATCCTGAATAATTAGCTCCAATCACACTGCTGTATATTGTATGTAAGTAAATAGGTACAGATAGTAAGTAATATACCTTTCACCCTCTTACTTAGTATCGCTGAACTTTGTATATATGTTATACCGACCCAGTATTTAAGAATGTATGACAACACTTGAAGGACATGTTTCGTTTGTCTATCACATCATGATCAAAATGTAAACAATTCGTGGCTGGCTGGTCCACAGATAGTAAATGTACGCCTTTAAGATGCTCTAACACCATTTCAAAAGATGTTTTCCATGCTATGATAACTTCATAGATCGTGGATAAATAGCGAGTCAATTAAAAAAGAACATTGGGTACCAGGATTTGACTTGCATGGTCGAACTCTCCGCTACTCGCTTATTATAACATTGGTGTATTAAATGACACATAGAAACTATTATAGTTGTTTTCTATTAACGCCTACGATTGCTCTTAAGAAAATTTATCTTCATAAATATATACTTCACAACTTGATACCTACATCCTATGGTTATCTTTATTCAAAATCATATTCTTAAACCATACAATATATAGTTTTTATATCCATACGCCTATACTTACTTATATGCAAACGTCATATATATGTCTTATGAAAATCATCAATGTCATATATTTGACACATAACTGGATGTAAATAAATTAAAGAGACATGTCGATCTTAGCTAAGGTCCTTAAATAAAGCTTTCTAACAAAAGTATATTAATTAAAGAAAGGATGATGAACCATATTATATTATGATAAATTACTTGGTCATTCCAGATTAACATGTGGTACAATTTTATTTCAATAAATCGTTTCTGTGTAGGGTCTTTAGGAGGAAACCGGGAGTAAACAGAGAAAACCCTTGAGGTAAGGCAGGTAACTCTATTCCTCGTCACAGATCTGAACTGCACGTGTAAGATCATTCGGTCACCCATCCTTACTTTGTAACTACATGTACTTCTAGATGCAATAAACTGTTACAAAAATATATTTCACTACTAATTGCATTAAAAAAAACAACAAATATTCACTGAGTTCAATTTTTTATGTCATGTATACTTTTTGAGATTTATGACAAGAGTTACACAAGTATTAAAATATCTTTTCATACTATCATTTAATATGCATCCATCCCATAATGTTAATATTGTGTTAAAATAGCTTATTCAATCAAGATTTGTTTGACAGCCTTTTTCACGTACATGTATTATGTGTATATTTCTTTATACTTATCAATTACATACATTTATAGCAATCCCGGCATTCTTCAAAGATGTCTTTTTTATACCCCAGTCTTCACATCCCTACATACATATTTATTATGTGAGTTTATACGTCGCTTAAATAACACTCAAACAGTTTTTAATCATAAGTAATTCACATTTTCACCTTAATTTCAAGCACTGATAATTCATTGTTGAAATTTCCTAGCAATTAAATAATGAAAGAAATTGGCAAGCCATCATTTTCCCAAGTCATCGAGAGCAAAAATAATGAATCAGAAAGATAAAGATCGGTATGAAAGAATCGTAATGTAGTCAACCATGACAATATAATTGTTCTTATTTGGTCTGATGGTCATCTGGCTGGCTAATAGAATATACCTGTACTTTAGGTAGCTACTTTAATACGGATGACGGATGAATAAATCTACATGTAGTTTTATCCTTGTAACTAACATCTACAAGATATAGTAAATATTAATTTGACTTCAATTATCAGATTGTGAGTGAGTTACATATTTGTAATTTATACTAATTATAAGTTAAATTCAAAGGTTGATGTTTGCTTTATTGAATTTAAACACACAGTTATTTATCATTAAGATGTCCTTACCTCCTTTTTTTCAATTAATGATATATTTAACATATTAAAATAACAATTTCTACTTTGCTGTCAGAAATGTTAACATTAAAACAAGCCAACAGTGAGATTGATGTCCCCCGCCGCAATCACAAAATAAATAGATGACAATTTTACCTTTTTGCAAACTATCCAGCAATCAAACTGACAATCTATAAGCTTACTTAGTCCAAGCAGAAAATGTTCCAGATCGAATTCAGTCAAGATTTTGAAGTACCTGGTAGTGAAATTATACACTGAGTATCATCACTCTCCATCAGTTAGAATAAAAGTAATCTTGTCCCAAAGCCTAATAGACACCTACACCAAGTTTGTATATTCTAGCTCAATAAGAAGGAGAGTATTGTATTCAGAAATTTCGACCAATCAAATTGCCTATAGTTCTGCTTACCCTGAGCAGGAAATTCTCATTAGCGAACTTAGTCAAGGTATTGATATAATGGAACTATACACCAAGTTTCATCACTCTCATTTAATTAGAACTTAAGTTATCGTGTCCCAATGCATCAATCAATCAAATAACTTGTCTCTGCTTAGCCTAAGCATAAAATGCTCATCTTTGAACTCCATAAAAACCTACAAGTTTGAACATTCTAGCTCAATTAGAAGGAGAGTGATTGTGTCTCACAGATCAATTTTAATAGTCCCCTGCAGTCCCGGGAATAATTTCCCTCGTAGCACAAAGCATATATGTATATAGCATATGCCTGTCAGACTAGATGTGGACCTTTAGGACTAGTATCGTGAAAATGATATATGGGTTTATTTCAGTGAGCAGGTAACTCAGATAATATTGACATATATAACAGGCATATCAGAATTCTCATTTCCTTGTGAAACTTAACAGTTATATTCTCTCAATAAATATTATTCCTTTGCATTTTTGCCAATTGGCAACCACTGTCAAATAGTTCAAAGTAATTTTCAAAATAGAAGAATATCTGATTAAGGTATATCAACCCCATAATCTTTTGCAATAAGCTTTATGGAGGAAATGTTTTTGACATAATTTTACCATCCAAAGACGAGGTTCAAATAAAGAGGGAATAACTATATAACTAAACACTCAGTAGTTGCATTTCTGAAATAAGGTGTAAAATCTTTCAGTTCATTAAATGAAAATTGTTGTCTTTTAATATCATTAACAACTAAACCAACAAATACCGATTGCAAGTGAACTTTTGAGTCTAAAGAGGGAGGCTATAAGCACTTACATGCTGCCTTTGATCAATGTAACATAATAACAAATTTTTAGACTTATATACAATCCTATTACCAGTATTTTTTTCTTGTAAAATATATCAGCGTGCAAGCAGAGAATATTTTTATAAATAGAATGCAAGCACTGTTTTTAAGTCAGAAACTTGTAATTATAACTGATAGGAATGCAGCATTATTACACTAATTACAGTTATAAGAAAAACCAACATTAGGTCACTTTTTGGAGCAAGGCTGTTAAGATCACCTTGAATCATTTTAATGTTATTTCATAAATGCCATTCAATAATGCTATTTATTTACTTTTAATTCTTTAATTAACCTATTTCAAATACAGTAAATTATAAATCTGATAGAAATTAAAAGTAACTTACCAAGAAATTATTTAAAAATATCAATAACTACAAAAACTATGTGGGTTGAAGAAATCCTAGCTAAAAATTACCTCTAAAAACAGTTCGTTCGTTCGAAAGATTTACTCATTTTATTTACTTTTGTGACTTGGTCGACTAAGGGGTTTAGGTATTTGTATACTTGTTAGTTTGGCAATGTTTGAGATGGTAAACGAAAGGTTGAAACGGGCGTTCCTAACAGATGTGCGTGATAGGTGATTTGCATAGGAAATGACGACAGACTACTAGGAGTAAACTACAGCACGCTTGATTCTCAATACGTCAACATTGCTTCCGTCAAGCTAAAGGTGAAAGACTACCACTTATAGTTAAAATACTGGATCGGAATGCGGAGAATGTTTGGGACGCTTTGCTTGTGGCTAATTGTTTGTTTGTTTTGTTTGTGTATGTTGTGAATGGTTGTTATGTAATAGGCTTTAGTTAAATACAAGTATTACAGATACCGTCTGATATAATATCAAAGACAAATGCAAGCCAGTTTGAGATGGCAACAAAAAAAAAATGTCAAGAATCCGAGACAAAATCTCCCCCAGAACTCTGCCAAAGAAAAGGCCATTGTTTCTTAATAAAGATAAAGCATGTGGAATGAATGCGGTTGTATGTTTAAAATGTGTTACAGTTGCAAAAAATGGCGACCAAGGTAAAATATTTGAATCCATTTAATCCAGTGCCTTAAGAATTTCTCTTGAGCCTATGACTGAGATGGAAATAATAAACAATATTGAAATAGAGGAAGTAAACCATTTCCACTGCAAAAGTTTTCATAATATGATTACCAGATCTTGTGTTTCTATCTGAACCGTATTTTATAAATTTCATTGAAATTTTTACAAATTCTGGAAACACGTTTGACTTTTCCATTAATTTTGAATTTGTTTTAACTTAACTGCTAGCATTACCAACATAAGTACATCAAATAAAACCACAGAATTCACGGCATTCAAACACAAATATGAACAGAAAAAAGAATGTATATTAGAAACGTCTCCCATCTGTTTGATAAACAAAAGTAGAGACAGTGTTGTTGCCATGTCAACAAGAGAAGATAAATATAAAAGTTATGCTTACTTTACTCACCAGATCAAGAGATTCACCAAAAAGATCTTCGACCAACTTGGAAATATTCTGACGAACTTTTTGACAGACAGCTTCCTCTGTTTGGGGAGTATCGAAACCTGAAAATCAGGAAGAAACCATTGAAACATTTATTTCTAAGGAATATTTTGTCTAGAGCTATCCCTTTAACTGTCATCTGATTGAATGGAAGGAATTGTTTGTTGTGGTGTGTCAAATCAACATCTGCGATATACATACCAGAATCGGACTATTGCTTTGTTTTTATTATTAAATCAACCTTAACTAAAAAGTTTACTTGGTTTCATAAGAGAATTTTGAGAGATTTTTCATTTGGTCTTTGATAACACAGTAAAATGTAGCTTTTGGGGTTTTTTTTATGATCATTGCTTGATTATCAAGCTTAATAAATCACCCCTGACAAACAGCATATATCTTTTATTTTAAAGTATTAAAATTACTTACTTTCATAAGCTAACTGTAACCGCTGAGAGAGATTTTTCAACTGATCTTTTACTCGACTTCTAAATGTTGTCATCTCCTCCCCATCTAAAAATAAATTAATATCAAATTAATAGGAAATTGTTCAAAGGCATGCCAGCCCAATTAAACACATAAATTAAATCATTGTTTCCTGGGTTAGATTACTAGATACAAGGAAATGATTGTATTACTTGTTTGCCAAACTAAAGCACAGTAAAGGGGGATAACTCCAACTCCAAAGCAATAATTAAAGATCTATTGCAGATATTGGTTTTAGATTGTAATTCTGTAATATACCATTAACTTAAAACTTAAATTGTTTTACACTACTTTTTTGATGGATTAAAGCCATTTGGATGTGCCATTTATCAAAACTATATCTATATTTCTCACAGATAGTTAAATAGTATTTATCAAAAGTTCAAAACTTACAGGAAGTGCTGCCGAAGTTGGTGCGAGCATTGGCCGATTTCTCCAATGATTTATGGAAGTCATTTATAAGCCTGTCAAACTTTGTCTTGAATTTAATTTCTTCTGCCCTTTTAGCACTTTCAAACGCTTCTTTGTAAATATCTGAAGAGATAAAAAAAAGGAATCTTTTTTATTCCAATTCCAATAAAACATCATTTTTAAAAAATAAAAGTGAATGAGAGAGAAATTCTTTTTAAGTCGATTCAATTCTCACTAGGTCCTGAGAACTGACATTTCAATAAATGTCCTACGCTCACATTTATAGGTCGAAGTACCCAGAGAAAACCCCACAATTTGTCATGTACAAACCCAAACCCATGACAAACACAGATAACCAGTGCTTATAATCTACAATGAACACATCCTGTTCCATTTTCAGACACCTAACCCGGACATGACCGCTGTTTCTCTGCCTAAAAAAATTGCTATTCATCAATATTAAAAATCAAATTAGGCCATACAAATAAACTAAATAAATGTATTTTGATTTAATTGGGTAACCCAGAAAACATTGGGTTTCCACCTTCAATTACAATTAAAAGAATCCACAAAACATTTTATATCAAGGGAAATAACCTTTGACAACTCTGTGTTACATCAACCTATTTTAAAGTCTTCATTTAAGATATATTTGCTAGAATAGCTATCCTCTGTAACTATATAACTTGTGATGAGGTTTAACAAGCTAGAAAAGTTACCATAATTAACTAACTTGTGATGGGTTTTAACAAACAGAAAAGCTACCATACGCAACTAACATTTTGACTGGTTCAATACAAACACAATTATATCACATTAACGTCATTTATCAAGAGTCCATCTTCAGTAGCCCATTTAATACAGCAAAACTGGATGTTAAACCTCACTTTATTTTCATTTCTATCAATGACAATGCATTGCTAATATATCATTTTCTCTATGAAAGAGGCTGTGCTGTGACCTTTCAACAACTAAAGTCTTTTTAAGTTCCATCATTCAGTGGATTTTAAAAAAAAAATTTTTGTTATCTTTAATCATTGAAAGTGAGGAATTTGACATTTCCGTACAGACATATATATAATCAATAATGTAAATCAGGTATATATTTGTGATTGTTGTTTGTCTGTTTGACGGCTATAATAGGGCTGTCCCAAGATGGTAATTTGGGATACAAAAAGGGTATTGCACTACCACTTTTGGAGTGTTATACTAATTCTTGTTCTGGACTCTACCACTGCAAATGAGAGAGAGAAACAGGGTTAAACATCCACTCAACACAAACTAGGTCATTTCGGGACTAACACATGGTTCAATTTTTCTTTCAATAATTCGCTTGCACGTAGGTGTCTTTAGCAGTCGGAGGAAACCGGAGGACCTGGAGAAAACCCACGAGGTTGAACAGGCGACCCTACTCGGTGTCACATACAACCGGGAAATCAAATCCACACCACCAGTTGACTCAATGACAGACCTAATGATACAGCACGTGTACGTGTTAACCATTCTGTTCTAAAGTTAACAGGAAGTAAAAGGGATAAAATATATTTATATCATATATAACGTACACTACAAAATTTGTGTATTATTTGTTGTTCTTATACATGACAAATTATTAACATGATCAAGCTATAAAGGTTACTATATAATGTACGCTTTTAGGTCTATATAATCTAATTCAATTACCGCATTTAGCAATTATAAGAAGCATTATCACTTTGGATAACTTCACTTTTGGGCAACATCAGACAATTTTTACATTGTATGTAAAACATAAGAAAAATCTACCCTTATATCCTTGAGATACAGTCACCATAACTTTTTATGAGTTGCATCAATTTGTTTAAGGAGTTTTCGATGGTGTATTGAAAATTGATAAAAATTAACAGTTCCTTGATTTTCAGAAATTGGGTCTATGTTTATTTTGAATATATTATTAAAAACAACTACATTTATTTTCTGGTTGAGAGCAATAATGCCTGTCTTTTAATTTTTTTAAATGTACGGATTATAAATTGTAAAAAATTTCATCTATCAAATATTTTCCCCCTCTTTTTTTTTAAAGATATACCATCTTTAGTTTCACAACTACAGTCATTTGACATGTTGCTGTACGTAAATCATATCTCTTTAGAGGTCATTAATATGAATTATTTGATAGATGACAATCTTGTATTTACTATTACTTACACTGATTCATAAACAGTCAAAGATCAGTAAATAATGGACACACAATATTAAATGATAGAATAAATATGAATGAAATGGAAACCCATACAAAACAAAATAATATTTCAAGAGAAAGCTGTACGAGACAAGCCTATGGTGACAAGATCATACTAGGCCACTAAATGTCATCAAAATATGTGCTTGACTCCGACAGTAACCAGCCATAAGAAGCACTTAAAGAATATCAAAATACTTTACCTAACTCTTGATATTCCACTATAACACAAGGCGTAAAAAAAAGTCAAAATAGTTCTGCAGAAAA
This sequence comes from Patella vulgata, assembly GCF_932274485.2. Classification (NCBI taxonomy): domain Eukaryota; kingdom Metazoa; phylum Mollusca; class Gastropoda; family Patellidae; genus Patella; species Patella vulgata. The sequence goes on from NC_065887.2 coordinate 30,328,060, forward strand.
GCCGCCCAATAATGAGACAATTAGCTGGTGAAAATGGCACATGAATTCATCTTGACATTTTGTCTGTGAACACTATCGGGTCCGTTTGTGTGTTGACAGACGGTGATGACTTGGTGTGTTATGGTACAGTCTTCACATAAATAAACAGACGGCTTTGATGTTCCCAAAAGTGTAATAACATGGGCTGTGTAACACAGACAGCAAAAACAAACCTTGAGACCGACATCTAAATAAGCATGGTCCGTGGCTGTAACCTGATAAATTATTGTCACATCCGCCATGCTAGTAAATAGATCGTTAATACCTATACACTGACAATTGTTGTCATGTTTGTGTCTTAAATAAAGGACACTGATCACATAGTTTCTGATCGACAATTTTAATTCATTACGTAGTTTAGTGTTTGGTTTCTCAAACTGTTCCAACATTACCAAACAGTTAAAGGGTGACCTACAGTAGGCGCTGAATTATGCAATAAACCATATATATATATAAAAAAAAAAAAATATGTCCAGGTAAACAAATCAATTTCGTTATGAAATACACCAAATCGTCTACACAATGTACTTATCGAATTCATTACAGACTATCTAACAAAAAAATGGAACAACCACTTTGATAGAGGTGTTGATTTAATTAAATTGTCCTATATTCGTTAATTTTATTTTGATGTAAACAATTTGTGCATAACATAAATAGAAAGTTAAAATTATATTTAGAAAATGCTCAATGTAAATACACTGGCCAATGACGTCACATCTGAAATTATTTTTGCCAAACACCTAAGCTCTCACACTTCTGTAATTTTGTCATTAAATAAGTAAAGTTATCAAGACTAAGATTGCACAATAAGTAATATTGAAGCAGAAACAATCAATCAAATCACAAATCAGTTATTTTTGACCCCCTTGATCTTGAGGCTAAAACCAATAAACAAGATCAGGTGATAAAGGAGAAAATAATTATATAGAAGTAAAACTCACCCTTAACTAAATATATTAAATGGCCTTTGATATTAGAAAATTAACCAAAGACATCTAAAAACAGAGAATTATAACCAAAGAAACTGTGCTTATTCCCTCGGCCATCTTACATAATGGTGGTCTGCCATTAACAGAAATAACCAAACAAGAGTTTATAAATATTTAATCCAATATAAAGCCAATCTCAAATTCGATAATCAACTTGAAATGAAAAATCAATCATATTGTGTTAGGTTATTGACATAACGTACAATGTAATATATTTAATTGGAATTGTGTTATAGTAATTTAATTAGAGAGTATATGAAAAACTCAAACTCTACATCAGAAAAAAATAATGACTTCAAAAACTCATTTCACTAATTAATTACCTTTTGTTTAATTTGAGACTAACTTTAACAATTTGATGTAGAGGGTCAAGAACTCAAAAAATACAAAATAAGCTGACATAGCAATAAACATTATTCCATTCAGTTCTGAAGCAATAAGAAACTGTTCATAACTGATGAAGATGGTTGGAGAATGGGTATACATGTATGTCCAACAGAATTACTACAACATCAACTGTCATCTCTAAAGAACATATAATCACCGTAATCTTAATACAACATGTTTAATATGTATATATGATAATTCTTTAGATGCATTTAGTAAATGGATAGAGCAATAAAATATAACACATACTTATGGAAGAACAATAATTAATAATCTATTTGGGTTATTAAAACATTTCGTATAGTATTGTCTTAACATTTTCAAGCCAGTACAGTATGTAACATATACTATTCAAAAAAAGTAGGGGATATTTGATTTTTAAGTGTTATTAAAGTCACCTAATGAAACTGACGAAGAAACAAATGACAAAATGAAATGAAGTTCACATTCATCGATTTATTCCAAATGATCGTTAGACTAAGTAAGGCACAGACTGACCATTATAAGGGTAAAATGATACCCGGGGTCAAACAGCAAAGTTACCACAGCATCACAACCAAGTCAGTAACGGGTAAATCCTCCTCTGTTTGCCAAACAAGCATTGATCCGACGTGGCATACTCCTAATGAGACGTCTAAGGTCATTTTGGTCCAGATTGTCCCATTCCTGTTGCAATGCAGCAGCAAGTTCTTGGACATTGGCAGGACGTTGTTGACGTTGACGTAACCTCTGTCCAAGCATGTCCCAGACATGCTCGATGGGGGAGAGGTCGGGACTCAGTGCTGGCCATGGTAATGTGGTGATGTTCTGTTGTTGGAGGTAACCTGTAACGATCCTGGCCCTGTGACATCTTGCGTTGTCATCCTGGAAGATGAAATGGCGGCCATGACATCGTGCGAACGGCACAACATGGACTGCCAAGATGTTGTCCCGGTAGTACTGGCCTGTAACACGCCCTGCAACAACATGTAAAGCCGTTCTTCCAGCAACAGTGATGCCTCCCCACACCATAACAGAACCACCCCCAAATCGATCATGTCTGATGACGTTAACGTCTTGGAAGCGCTCGTTTCGACGACGCCAAACCCTTCTACGTCTGTCCAAAAAATCAACAGTGAACCTTGACTCATCTGAAAACATCACATTGCTCCAGCGTCGATTATCCAAGTGTTGACGATCCCTACACCAACGACGTCTTGTCTGAATGTGATGATCTCTCAAACAAGGGATCACGCGAGGACGTCGGGCGCGAAGGTGACCCCTATGCAGTCGATTCCGAATCGTCTGGCCACTCACTCTCACACCAGTGTCTGTTTGAAGACGAGCGCTGATCTGATTTGCTGTGATGACACGATTTCTCAAGGCCAAGGTACGGATAAATCGATCCTGGGCTTGAGTTGTCGCCCTTGGTCGACCTGAGCGTGGTCTGTCCTGTACAGATTGTGTATCACGGTATCTGGACCATAGCCTGCTTATGACAGACTGAGAAACATTCATCGTCCGCGCCACAACCGCCTGTGTTGTGCCGATCTGTAGCATGCCAAGGGCACGTAACCTTTCATTTTGGGTAAGCCGACGCATATCAAAATTTGTTTTCTGGTCACTAAAACAATTAAACTGATGTTTCCACCCTGGAATTCAATGCCACAATGACTGTAACATTCAAAGTCAGAGTCATGCAAATCTTGGGTTGGACCCCCATGATGATCCCAAGCATCACCTGCATTCCATGCGGTAGCTATTGGTGCGTTTGGGCGTCACATGTAACTGGAAATGTTTCTTCTGTTAGGTTCTATAGTGACTTTTTTCGTAGTCATTTGCATATTTTAGTATTATGCCCCCAAAATCAAATATCCCCTACTTTTTTTGAATAGTATATACATGTCAATTATAGAAAATCAGTAACAACAAATTAGAAATCAACCCAAATAAATCAGTGTGCTATGAGGGAAATTTTCTTGGCCAAGATTGGGATCAAACTCCTATCAAGAAGGGATAATTTAAACAGTATTTAGAACAAACTATTGGTGTCCGAATGAACTAGAAAAACTTTGAGAGTTTGCATTAGATTTTCAACTATTCAACAAAAGTGGAAGTTAATCAAGATTTACAAATATTGTGGTCTCTCACATTTCTGATATATAGGTCAATGTATAAATTAAAAAATAAAGAGTGATAAAATCAATGTTGAACATGAGGCTTGAGGGCACAGAATGACTTAAAACACCTGTGTTTAGTTTATGACAGATTTATTAAAGGTGTCACCATTTGTACTATATTTATCATAACATATATAGGTGAGTGGGGCAACTGGTGGACATGCAGTTACGACACACAGGTATATATTCTGACAAGCTATCAACAAAAAAATTAATAATTTTTCATGCTCAAGAATTTAAATTATATGCAAATTTTTTAAGCTGACTGGTTTATTACTCTTAAACTTTTGGATTTAAAAATGGGGTTCAACTGCATTTAACAAATTACCAAATGTGGCTAATGGAGATCATGGGATCTTTAACATGCAACCAATGGTAAAACAGGACCTCAGTTTTTAGTCTCATCTCAACGGTGAAGATGTTTTTCATTGCCAGGCTCTCCACCCTGCACCACTGATAAGGCAAAACCAAACTGGCAAATCCTGAGGAACTTTGTTGGACAACCCTAAGATCAAAACCTGATCCTCTTGGTTAGTAAAGCCAGAGAAATAAACAAGGATTTTTTGCTCATGTAAACTTATTTGTGAGCTTTGTGAATTGGTATTGAGTATTCTAGAAAGAGTAGGCATAACCTGACTAGTGCACAACATACATCACTCATATTGCTAATATCAGCGATAGCATGGATTTCAAAATAACCCCGGAACAAGGCCAGCAGATGAGTAATGAAATACAAAAAGAAATATTACATTCTATTTTGCAACGTTTTTCCGCTGTCAAAATCCTAAAAAGCAGACTTAACCTGAAATATATTCACATCCATGCATGCTCTACATTATCTAAATAATCATCTCTATACACGTCATAAGGCAGGTATTTCATTTGAGTCTCACAGCATCCATTTTTAAAGTTGACCAGAATTTTTAATTAACTTATTGCATGATGGTGAATAAATTGAATGAAATAAAAGCTTAAATAGATCAGTTTACATCACGCTATAGAATATATATCAACCATTTTGAATGGTGTGAGGTAAGTGGGTTATTATGCTAATGGAAAGGCAAAGAATGAGGGTAATTGCCACGTCAACACAATACTTGGAGGCTAACATATCAAGGTTTTATGAAACTTTTTCCTTGGCAGCAGCATTTCAGCCTAGTTATCCTTGAAGCTCAGTGCCAAGGGATTCCGTATATACCTCAGCCACGCAAGCATATAGCACAGACAAGATAGAAAAGTGGTTGAAAAGTTCTGAATATTTTTTATGACCCATGGTGAGATCTTAAACCAGGACATTCTATGTTATATGCTGAGTCAATAGCCCAGCATGAATACTTTGTCCCCTATATTTATGTTTAAGGAAAGGGTGTTTATATCTATCGCTTTCATCTCTTACATTTATGCAATATTATGTTAAAGATGAGGAAGGGTGTTTAAATCTTTCATATATAAAATATTATGTTAATGGCAAGGAAGGATGTTTAAATCTCTTACATTAATAATACCAATAAAATGTTCAATAAAAGTTGTTCAAACTCTGAACAGACAATCAAATAACTGTAAAATCTGTGTAATAACCTATCAATATCCTCTTGTAATCCTAGTCTAATCTCTAAATATGAATCCAATAGAGAGAGAGAGAAATGGGTTTAAAGTCCACTTAATACAAACTAGGTCATTTCAGGACAAACACATGGAATCCAATAGAATTATATTTTATGTCTTTTTGAGAGTAACACCTTTTTTTCTATGAAGGATGACTTAAAGTACAAAAGAGAAGTGAATCCCAAAAATATTGATTAACTGTGGCATGAATTTGTGTAATATTTTAGTACTAAAGTACTATTGTGTATTCCAATGACATCTTAGAGATTAAACAACGATAATATGGAAATAATGCATGTACAACAGAAGGACTTCATTTTACAGGCATCAAATTCTGCTCATAATTGATTAATCAGTCATAGATCGTCAAACTTTCACCAAGAATACTAATTACATATGTGAACTTCACATAATTAAGACAGAAAGAATAAGCTCTATACAGGCTAAACATACCAAAAGTTGGTACATTGGATTTTTTGGCATAGGGCAGAAGGTCTTACCTCTTGTGTCTTTGGATTTTCTGTTTTTAATATTATCGCCTTGTTCCTTCGATTTTTTCCCCTCATACTGAAATTTTGATTTACGCTCTTTGCTGCTGGGTAGAAGAGTTTCTAACGAGGTAGCCCTGGATACTGGTTTTATTAGAGATTCTGTGGACGGTAATGGCAGTTCTGAAAAATACATGGAAAAAAAAAAATTAATTTCAAGCATAAATGAATAGTTTACGAAAATATATAACTAAACAACTGTCTTGAAACAAGGTCCTGGAGGTCGCGTGTTCAATCCCTACATTGTCCGAGAAAGTTCATCAGGATTTTCAGACATGGTTCCCCCCTTTTCAGTGGTGTAGGATGGAGGGACTGACAAGGACAGCCGTCTAAGTCATTCAGATGGGACGAAAAACTGAGGTCCCGTGTATACATTGCCGTGCACGTAAAAGATGGAATCCAGTATAAGAGTAGGCCATAGTGCTGCTGCTCAGGCAACATTCCCCTCTGTATGGCGTAGTAGGAGCAGAACAGTAAGACGTTAAACCCTATTTTTGAAACAAGAACAATTTTAAAAAAATAGGACTTTGGGTAAGATTCCTCTCTGAAATGGAGAAATGAAATGAAATTTTGTACATCATCTATTTTGTCTGCTGCACCCGGGCTAATTAAGACCAGCCCTGCAGCATGCTATGATAGGAAATTTTAAATGTCAGAAGATCTTTAGGATGCTGCCAATAGTGTGTATGGGAACCGTTTTTTTTTTCTTCTCATCAAAATGTTTTTCCTGCACCTCTGGCAAGGGGTAAAAGGGAACCCAGAATCGAACATCCTGGTTAAACGGATCATTTGGCCAAATCATTCAACCGAATGAATCAACACCGAATTGCAGCCGAATTCATTTTGCTGAATGAGTGGACAAGCTTGGCAAATCCTTCGCGTGACTTCTCGATATGATTGGCGATTGGCTAATGAATTCTACAATAGGCCGAATAATTGATTCGGTGGGTCTGCTTTAGTGAGCCAACGCCATACTGACTGATGAGCCACCTTGAAACTGGAGTGATTTCTCTAATTTAAGTATGTAATAAAACAATCATTATTTATTTCCCTAACAAAGAGTTGTGTCAATATTCTTATACATTGCGCAGCATAATGCTAAATATATTAATTTAAAAAAAAAAAAAAAAAAAATATCCATTTATTTAAAGATACATTATGGGAGATATTTATAGAGAGTTGGACATTCTTGCTATAACAGTTCAAAAGTAGATGATGAAAGAAGAATATATTGATAAATTAAGTCAAATTACTTTATTCTGAACATAGTTATCATCGTTGTAATATTTGCCTAGAAATGGTAGCGAAATGTGTCTTCACCTTCGCCGAACGTTTGATTGACAGGCGTTAACTCCGCCTACATATCTTGATTATCAAGTAAAGTTTTCAATGGCATACGGAAACGCTTTACAGCGGCCTCGCTAAGTACACTCTATCATTTAGCCTCGATCTAACTGACGTATTTTCATCAGGTTACCCCTTATCTGATTTAATCAATTAGTGAAATCCTATTTAAATCCGAGCTGTAGCCGAGCCATCCGTGGGTCTACAGAGTTCATTTTGGTCTTGTTGTTTAAATAAAGATCTAATTTATAATTTCTATAACATCTGAAGCCTAAATTAAGACTTGCAATAATCAGATTTAGCTCTTGCATAATGCATGTTTAAAAAAAAAAATAAAAAAAATATCCATTTATTTTTTAAGCATGGACAATGTACGTTTAAAGAAATACCATTTAAAGTTGTATTTTGATATACACATGGAAAAATATTTTAGCAATGTTCTCTATCTACATGACAATAAAGAATTGTTTACTACAAAAAACATAACGTTGAAATATTTCAAGAGAATGAAAGTTTTATTGTCAAATATGCCAATGTACAGGTGTTATTTTCTGAAACTGATTCAATTAATTGCCATTTGGGTTGTTGTATTGTATGTGGTCAAGGTCTCATTACAGTGCTAACCTATGTGACAGTTACTAACTTACAAAAAAATAATAACATTCTCTCTTTATACTGTGACAATATTCACATTGTTTGTGAGCTGAGAAAAAATTGCAATAGCCAGACCGAAGGGTAAATTAATAGGCTTGTGTAGTAGTTTAAACAAGCTTGTAGATATATATGCTTAAATCTATATTAATAATTCTATATTCAGATAGGTTTTACACTGGTTGACAGATGTGATTTTCTACAAATATTTATTCAAAACTATACTGGGGGTCAGAGCAAGAAGAAAGATTTTTTATATTAGTTAAAAGAATATCAACAGAAGATATAGCGATAGACATAATATTAAGATTAGGCAGTTTCTTCATAGTTTAAATATAGGGGAAAATGCAAAAACACTTTCATTTTTCAAAGAGGCACTGGTTTATTTAATATCATTCAAAAAGATCACAGCTGATTTTTTAATATTTAGAAATAATAAATGAAATGATATATTAAATAAAATACTTGTACATCTAATTATGTTTTACGAAATCTGTAGTAATGTTCAATGGTTTAAATGCTCAGTATGATTGAAAGCCAGTTTGATAAAGGAGCTTTTTCAGACTATAAATTTTAAAGTGTAAATCTAACCAATATTCAGCATTGATAATGGGGGGGGGGGGGGGCTGGAGGGGGGACGTTCACAAAATATTGTGATGCTTTTTAAAGACATTAACAAGCAAATAAAGAATTATATATATTTACATTACATAAAAAATGAACAACAAAATGACAATCTTTTTATCGAAATGACAAATATTTTTCTGTTCAATCTTTACTCTTAGAATTCCTACATCTCTCCGCATTCTTATCACCTTGCGGGACAAGTGAGAATAAATATTGATATATATCTCATCTATAGTAAAGCCCATGTAAGTTTCTTTTTCTTAAGTCTGTTTGCTTTACAGATAAGAGGGGGATAGTATCATCTCTCTAATATCATCACACCTGATGAAAGCAATGTAAATTCTTTTGATAAACTTATACCTTGAAGGATCGGTTTTAAAATTATTATGAACATCTAGACAAGGTTAAATTTATCAATGAAATTTTTCAACATCTAAATTTGGTTGTTTATCAATTGCAATTTACCAGGTAATATTCTGAGATATCTAATTCTATAATTATGCATTTTGCTACATCTTAATATATAATAATTAAAGTCCCATTAATTGTTATTCATCTTCTTATATTAACTCAATAAAATAAGTACATGTAGCTTCATATTAATTACACAAATGTAAATTATAATTTCAAACTGTTATCTTCATGTTACAATTATTGTAAATTGTTATTAGTCGTATGGGAGATATGTTTTGTTTTTAAAGAAAAATGTTATACAGCCTTTCGTAAATAGATGTATATGCTGTATTTTAAATTCAATAATTATAGTTTTATGTTAATAATTACTTAAATCGGACTAATTATTATTAATTAAACTGTATATCTTTATGTTATAATTGTTATACTTATATGTTATAGACATTATTTTTCATTGAAAGAAAAGTGTTACATTTTGTTATTACAAATGTAATGAATACATGTTATCCATGTATTTCATTTGGTTACTTTTTAAAAAATAAACAGATTTCAAGAAGAAACCAAATTCTATTTTGTTTAAAAGTGAGGTTAGTTAAAATAAAATATGGAAAAGAAATCTAACTATATTACGTTATGAATAATTTGATTATTATCTAAAATATTGTTCTTAATATTATCAGACTGACTTACCATTCCCTAAACCTGTAAAACAGTAAATATAAACACATTAAACTATACAGAAAATACACAGATCTCAATAAACAGGATATGGGGATAAGGTAGCCGGGTGGATATGATATTGGGGGTATATACTACACTCTCAATCTTTTGATTGCTAAAATGATGTCAACTAATATGTACCGTTTCCCTTTAAAAATTTATATTCTCTTTAAATACACAATGTCTAATGCAAATATAGATGTTTTTACGATTTCATATCATGTACCTGCATTAGTTAATTACCACAAGGACATCCTTAATGGCTTATAGTACAAACTATTAAGAACTGATATATGATGACATTTAACTCTATAAGGAGATAAAAATAATCTCTTAATGGCTATTACATACAGTTAAAATCAATTTAACTAAGCTTTCCTCTTTTACATAGTATTTCCCGCAAGGTGTCAAATAAATACTATACATAAAAAGACTCTTTTATTACTTCTATGTGTCCTCGTATATCTAATCTAAGACATACGGTAGCCATCATTAATTAACTAATTAACTAGCTCTTGTTATCTTTACTTGACTTCTTCTCACTTCTGTTCAGCTATTAATCACCTGATTAAACAGGACCATTAGCTTTTAAGATTACTACTTGGCAGAAAAAGATTTAAAGGTATAGTGATACTAGCATGAAAATATTAAGAACAGCTATCACAGCAGTATTTTTTATAATGTGTAGGTCCAGTTATAAACACTTAAGTACAATATGGTTGTACTTAGTAAAACTTACAATTTGTGCATGCTTTGTGAAATAAGACCTTGAACTGTGTAATGGAACCAAATACAAAGTAGAACCATCAAAGATACAAAATAGAACAAGAGGAGAAAAATCTTATTGCTTCTTCCTTTGCAATACAGACAGCAAAAGATTATATTTTCACATAGAGCTTTCTCATTTAATCTCTGCTTCAAATTTTTGAATCTGAAAAACTAAGACTTATTGTCGTCGACTACCAACATGGCAGCAACCCTCTCAGTACAATCCACAAGACATTCGGCTAAACATTAATGAAATTTATACACAGGCCTATCAGATCATGGATAATGTACTTGATCAGTTGCCCACTTTAAGACCACCATAAACTTGCATTAAGCAATTTCTAATGGTGGAAAGATACCTCTTAAGAGGCAAATTGGATCATTGATAATGCCAGAGTGACATTTATAATGTTAGAATTTGAGACGTGACCACACCAATGTATATATACATATTGCTATAGCTGGTCATTCTGGTAGGTGGTCAGTTTGTCTCGCTTGGCCTTTCTGTTTGAAGACTAAGAGCAAACACGCCAAGCAGTGACCAAACAAATGGTCAAGTATATTTGCACTGCCAGATCGTGAAAAGCAAACAGACAAATAGTTTCATATCATAAACATAACTCAAGTGTTCCATGGATTAATCTTGACACTCGAATAATCTTTACTCAGGCTTAAAATATACATAGCTTGTCCTTCTGCTCAGCATATTTGTTGAAAGTCAACTGAACAAAATGTCTCCCATGAACTAAAGCAAATGTCAGATCTGCAAGAATTGTCAGCTTGGGAGGAATGCCACATAACATAGCAAAAACAAAATAAGTATTCTCAGACTAAATCAAAATTTCACTCAAATTTGAGCATATGGTGCCACAGAGGATTGACATCATTCTTGATTTACAGGGCCATAATTATTAGTGATAAAAAAAACATGTAACTATTTAACATACAAAGCTTCAGCCCTATCAGATATTTTATTTTGTCAGGGATATTCAAATATGAATTGTGTGATTAAGGTAGTGTTTCTGCAGTCTTCTAATTTTAGGTTTTCTTTAATAAAAAAGCAATCTAACAGACCACAGAACAGAAATCTATTAAATCACATGTCTTAGATATACGTTCTCTATTTGTTATACATACTTGCACGCTGAATTCTTCCAGTTCCTCGAAAACGATTTGGTTTTGTATCCTTCTGTATACTAGGTTTTCTATTATTCATTCTTTTTGAATTCATTTTAAAACTCTATTCAAAGTTCCTTTAATAACTTGAATGGGCTTAATGTGCATACTGGACATTATATTATATACTGAGGATAATTCCCAAAACATCCACTGCAGTAAAATTCATTGAAGTGTGAATATCTAAAAGAATTAAGGGGAATCAGAAAAGCATTTTTTAATTATTCACTTTTTCTTTCATGATTTGAAAGGCATTTTAACTTGTAATGAGTTTGTGTATTGAATTGAGGTCAAAGCTTGTTTTAATATGTAAATATTAATATTGATTAAATCATTATAACTGCATGGACGCCAACAGCTGTTGCACCATATTTTGTATTGATATAAAATGAAGCAATACAATAATTCTCTTTTATAGATGTAAAATATAAACTAATGCATGATGGGAACTGGTGTGTCATTATTTTATCTATATATGGCGAGATTGGCCTACTGAAATATACATTTATTGCTTCATCAATTTCACTTTTTTTAATCATCTGATTCATCTACGGTTTTTTCTTCACGTTCAATACAAAATTTTCTAACTTTTCAGAATTTCAATGACCTGTACAAAACCATTGAACAAATCATTTCCCAAATGTCTAATGAAGTCAACTTGAATTATTCTTGGGAGGGTAAAATGGGGTGAATCAAAATTTCACGACATTTCACCAGTGATTTATTCAATCTAAAATATTCCATTTTTATTTGGTGGAACAAACAATGACTTCACTATTGTGTGTAATAAATCAAATAATTGCTTTTGTCCATGTATGGGAAAAACAGTATTTTGTTACCAAACGATATTCTTTTGAGTTTAATCATGTCAGCTGTGAAACAAAGTGGCACAATGCAGGCAGTAGGAAATTTATAAGCATATTTATTAAGGCCTCAAGTCATTTCCAAACTAATAAATTCAATCAGTGAGGAAGTTATTTGGTTGTAGTAGATATTAAAACAAGAACAGGGCAAATCAATTTACATATGTGATAAAAGAAATACCAGGTGTTTACTCGCGTGTCGAATATTGTTGTTCTTGTCTATATAATACTTATATATACCTCAATGATTTTATACTGTGACCGTGTAATACGAAGCTTGGCACAAATCGATTTGACATATAAGAGTCATAGGAAAATGAACTAAAGGAAGCCATTCAAACAAAAATATAGCTTATTCATCTCTGTAATGATAATGATCCACACGAGTAAATCATTTGATTGATTTGATTTGATTGGTTTACATTTAGTATCATTACGCCTAATGTATTCTTGGGCTTTACTTCTATCTTATATGTTATGTCTTTACACCAAAGTTTATTATTTCTGTAGAAGCAGACGGTTAACAATGACCTAAACTGTATGCATTGTAATACATATAAACTAAACCTGCACGATCCTTTTATCAATAGATCTATAATTATACCAGTAGTAAAAACTAATGTTTCCCACGATTCATTTCTTGCTAACTCTTATTATTCATATGAACTTCTACTCAGTAGTTTCAGTACTCAGCAAGTTTGAACTAGCATTCCATTTACCTGTAAGTAGTGACAGTTATAGTAAAGGAAGCAGAGTATGCTTACTCTTTTCCCAAACACTACCTCTTTATTTGTTAAGTACATCACAAAGGTGACAAATTTTGATACAAATCAAATGTAAATTAATTAAAATGTGGTATAATATGATTATTTTCTGCACCAAACCAGCTAATGGTGAAACTGAATTAGAATTGATAGCATGCAAATTTTTAATGTATGCTACTTTTGCTAGATTAATCCGGCATTGTATAGGAATATCAAATACAAAAGAATATACATGAATTTCTCCAACATTGCACATACATGCTGTATGTAAAATGTTAGTCAAAGTAAACTAGATAATGCCTATCATGGCTATATCTCATTATATTTTCATTTCATTATATCATGTTATTCCATTATATTATTCCATGTAAAATATATTTTTGTATACATGTATATTGATGTATGTGTATGTTTTGTATACTGTTCTTAAAGGCTCAATACCACTCTTGTCGTAACTGATATGTCCCAATCTTTATTCTGGTCAACAAATTGTACTATTTTACAATATTCCAATTAACTGGTGATACAAATTTCATCTTAACACACCTAATTTTAAAAAATTGGAAAAATTCAACTAAATGATTTGAAAAGCCTGATGTAAAGCTTTTAAAATGTGACTTGGATTTAAAAATATTTTTGAACCCTCTCGACAAGTAAAATAGGATTTAATGGATATTTTACACAACAGGTAAGACACTAACACATCTAGTACTTAGAATAAGGCTATTTTTTATTTTCTGGAGCTGTCAAGCCAGCAAGAGTGTTATTGTCCCTTTAATGGACGTAATATGCAAATAAAAAGTTGAGGTTGAAGTTGGCTATAGTGAAAAAAATGATGGATAGTTTCCCATGAGTTTTTATCTCAGAATGGCTAACCTGATTAAAAACACAATAAAAAGACATCTAACAAAAACACTGCCACTAAATAAAGAGCGAAATCTAATTTAAACAGACAATCTAAGAAAGGGGGGACAAAAAACAACGAATTAGACACTAAAAAAATAGTGTTGATTATTTATTTGTCCCTGGGTGGAATTTTTAATCAGTTGGAAATATGTCTAGTGACCTTATACAGTGTATATACCAAGATTTGTTTTTTTACTAGCAGACGTGACTCACACTATATAAACAATAAGAACAGAAACCATTTGATTGACGGTGTCAGTGTCACTGACATATCAAACTCTCAAGACATGATAATAATTCTGACATAATTTGATAAGATCAAGACATATCCAATATCTACATTATGTCAGTCATATATATATATATATATATATGAATCATAGTTTGAACCAAAAGTTCATTGGACCCTTGGAATGAAAATGGGGTCAACATCTTGTACTTTGCGAGTAACATTTAATAATTCAACTTATTCATATGTTATTAAAATATCAAGAGAATTATACTCCGGCAGAGATATTTAGGGGTTCTCAAAATTTTTCTCAACAAATACTGTGATTCCAATCAGTAAAAACTCAGTGCGTCACTCAAATCATCTACCAATATTTTGTATTCAGCAAATATTTAATGTACTTCAGAATTTATTGCTTTGAATGGAAATATAAATATTGTAAACTTGTATGATATAGGGCATATATACTACGAGTATCTCTATATGCACACCCAACATCAAATATCACAATGGGTTCTTATCCAATTTGATTAAGCAACCTAATATTGGTCAAACATGTTCTTTGTAAAATTCAGCATTTATTTAGACCTCCTTAAAAACACACTGAAAATTCTAGCTGGAAAGGTCATCAAACTTATCCAATTCAATTAATATTTGTATGCAAAGAAGGGTTAATTTGCAAATTCTAGCGGGTAGGATCATCAATCTGATTAAAACACAGAACTGATTTTGTTTCCTTTTTTTATAGTTCAAAATTTTGTTTTATTTGTCTGTACCACACTAGGATCTGGAAGAGTTGTTATATAACAGGCATTCTAGATAGTGTGAGGGATAAGCCAATGAAACCATCTATTACGGCGACTTCCTGGCATGCCATGCACGGAACTGTGGGTTAACCACTAGATACATAAATGCTGATTAATTAATCAATGTCTGATGTCATAGGGTCAAAAGCCGCTTGTACAACCCTTGACGCGACCTTCCAGTACAACTGGTCAGATCTTCATGTAGTGTAGGCCATCGAAAGTATAAAAAAACGAAACAAAATATAGATCTGTATTTAATCAGATTGGTAAGGTCATCAAACTTTATCCAATCAATTAATATTTGAATTTTTATATTATTTTAGCAAGTATGCAAAGAACGGGTCATTTGCAAATTCTAAATCGTGAAGTTACGCTAAACAAATTTTCAAGCCAGAGACTTTTTTTGATATTTGATATCTTAAAAATAAACCTGTAGACTGAGAATAATGACATGCTTAAAGGGTTAAACTAATATTTAACAGTAAAAAAAACATGTTAATTGCTCAACAGATTTCAAGAGCTTTTTTCCATGTTAAACCATTGCAAAAAAAACCCCCAAAAAATCCACTCTGAATCTGATTGAGAAATGTTGTCTTCATTATCAACAAATAGAAAAATGGACAAATATGTTTCCGTTGAACAACAAAATCGACATTTTCAAAATCTCTTCAACGTTTATCCTAACACCTGACTACAAGAATAAATTTGAGCAGAAGAAACTGTAGGAATTTGAGCAACAGATTTTTTCTAATTCCTTGTTCAAATAAAAATTCCATTCTTCTCAATTTCAATGTTCTTTCACCAAGGCTGTGGCACTATTAAATTACTTTCATGGTACTAAATATTAAGTTACGATACAAATCAAATAATTTTCTTAAAAATAACAGCACTATATAGTCCTTGCTTGTCTAAGTTCAGGAGAGCCGCTGTGGCTCAACAAGAAAGTTCCTCAGGATTTTCGAGTGTGGTTCCCCTCATCAAGGTGCAGGAGGGAAAGCCTGGAAAGGAACAGTAGGATGATAACCCCATTTCATTTGATCATCTAAGTTCATCAGCAATCAATTTTGTCTGGATTAAAAATACACACAAATTTCGTCGACTCAGCATTTCTTTGTTTATTATTGATTGCGCCATGTTAGTTAAGTAATTATTGTTGTTTACAGGAGGCAACTTGATTATACTGTTAATGGAACGTAACTGCAAATACTCTTACTTTTTTTATTGCTTCCACTAATCATAAAGTTCAAATAGTTTCTGGGTTTTTTTTTCATAAATGTGTAATAATTTGTAATGTTTTTGCATTCAATGGTAGTTTAATAATATATCACACTGTTCGATATGGACTGAATTTCATTTAAAGGAGTACAAATTGCCATCATCTGATTTTCATACTTTCATACCGATCTGAACATTTACTGTGAACTCTTTGACACCACATGTGCGACCAATCAGAATATAGCTTTTAAACGGATGTTCTGTTTTGTATCCATTAACGACCAGCATCTCTCCGAGTCCCTAATGAAGCTTGATAATCAAATCCTGATCAATCTTGCTAGGATCCATTTATAAACTTTAATAGCCTGTGAGGGAGACATGGGGAGGTACTTACACTCCACACAAACTAGGTCATTTTGAGACTAACATTATATTTCAATAACTAGCTTGTGAGTAGCTGTCTTTTGAAGTGGGAGAAAACCGGTTGATCAGGAGAAAACACACATGGTTACGCAGCAGACCCTACTCCTCGTCTTGTTTACGTGTGGGATCAAAACCACGTCATTTGACTCAATGACAGATCTTCTGATCTAAAGCGTATGCATTAGACCATTCAGCCACATAGAAAGAAATTGAATCTGGAATTCAATTACTAGACACATTAAAAAAAAAATACCAATGCACTTTCTTACTGGACTATTTTACATAACAAATTTTAACATTTATTAGCACCATCCTCTATTTTTAATTTTTTTTAAAGTTCTAATATTCAAGCGATCTAAATTAATATTTCAACTCAACAAAATTAACATATTTATGACGCATTACAAACCGTATGTAATAAAAATGAAAGAATAACTTATGTTGACATACCATACATAAATACTACATGGTACGAATGTGTTGAGAGCAATAAATTAAGTATGAACGATCATTTGTTTAAATGCCACGCGTGTTGATAACTATTAATAATAGAATACGCGACATGTTATGTTATTTCCCCCCATAATATGTTTATTAACAAGATTTATGCCGTTATTAATAACCAACAGAACAATCTCAAATACACACCTTGACAATAAAACCCTAAGGACCTGTCTGTCATTCTAATATCTACATCATCCTACCCTCAGATTTTTTTCTAATTGTGAATTTCTGAAAATCCATGAAGATGAATCATTCAATATTTAATTTATTTTTCATTATTATTCATGGTGTTCTAATTGATTCAAATATATTTTAATTATCTGAAGAACCCAGAAACGCATCTCATAGACTTATCTTTTGTAATTTTTTACGAGTTTTTCATTTTGAGTGAAGCATGTATTATTATGGCTGGCCGCCAGGTCCATTATTCCCTTGATTTAATATATGATTGCTGTTATTGCTTGCAATTTCTGTGTAGTTTGTGTGTCATTTCCACAGGTTTGTCTAATGGGCTACATTTGAGTGAAGTACAGTTTTGATGCACTTATTATCATAGGCATCACAAAATAAGTTTGGAATTGGATTTTTAAATGATACAGAATGTTAGATTTGCTGATGTTTGCTAAATAAGTTTGGAATGGGATTTTTAAATGGTAGACAATTTTAGACTTGCATATGTTGTTATAGAGAATGATTACATCAAAGAATTATCAGGTCTCCTGGTGTAAAATTCTAATTGCCCAGTATCAATTTATAATCAAACAGGAAATCTAGTTTCTGTTTTAAATGTTTCTGACACCATTATTTATTACCCAATCAAAATATCAATAATTATGTTTTCAACATCAATAATCAATTCAAAAAGCCTACTATAGTTATTTACATTCAGCCTCTTATTGACTATACAAAAGTATGACAGTTTGTGGTATCAGGTGTTCTAGAAAGAGGAAGCATACCCTGTCTCACGTACAACACCCATTAATAGCAAAAAAAATTTTGAGGATCATTATTAGAGTGTAACAAACGTTTTTGTAAGATACCATACCGAGAGTAGGTCAGTGCTCTAATTTTTGGTAATTACAATCTAAGGACATATATTATTCAAAATTTATTATATTTGATTTTTTTGCAGAGACAGATAACGCCTCTTTAAATTCCAAACATGTTACGCTTCATAACATTATAATTTTCTTACACCCCAGGCTACTTATATAGTTACAACACATGCATATTAAATGATATATTACTTATCACAGCAATTTGATATTCGTCGGTTTTTTATAACATGCATATGTATAATGATATATAACCCTTATATGGTCATAATTACAGCAATAGCTATGAATGTAAGTGGGTTATTTAAGGAATTTAAAAAAAGTTGACAGATGTTCCATTTCTATTTTTAATTAGTCTGTCCAATCCCCCATGTTTACAATTAGATTTGCTGATTAAACAAAACCATGTCGCCTCTTGCGAAATACTTAGATCCCCCGGCACAGAAATTTAAAGGCAGAGACATCTGATTGAGAATACTTTATGACACGTGGGATGAACCTTTAACAAATGCCAGTCTCTTTTCACACTCCATCTTGTCAGAAAGGTTAAATCCATTTCCAACAAAATGTCTGTGGGGCTATTATCAATGAGACCCATTTTCTTGTATTTAGCGTTTAAAAATTGCAAAACAAAGTGTACACAGTTTAAAAATCTTTTACACATGCTTCAAAAATGTTAAATAATGTTACTTAATATAATGCATGAAATCACCGCCTTATGTCAGGGTTGCTTTTACCTGCAAACGGAAAATAAATACTTGACCAGTGTTACCATTGAATACTTCCAAAAAGTTGCATTTCCTAAAATATTTAGTCACAGTTTACAAAAATTATAAATGGAATAGGAAGAACATCTCTTTCTTAAATTTTAAAATTGTTGTACGCTCCTACTTAATTTTTTTCTTTGCAAACAGAAAGTAAATATGTTGAATAAAATTTGAATAAAAAATAATTGACAATTTTTCACAATTGAATACTTCCAGAAGGTTGCATTTCCCAAAATATTTAGTCCAACTTTTCCAAAAGAACACTGATGTCTGCCTCACCTGGGTCTTGATACACATTTATACTCAAACAACAGAAGAGAGACATACTTCAGGTATACATGTATGCACCTTGCTACATCAACTAATAAAACATGTAATAACAGATTCTTTCTAGCAGAAGATCATGTCATTTTGACCAATGAAAAGAAGGGTTACAGAAGGGTAAAAAGGTTTGATATTGTTTCATGTGCTTCAAAGACAATCAAATGAAAACAAAATGAATGACAAAGAAAAGGTGCTAATCAGAGCCGATTGATCTGCATACCAGTGGCTATCAGTCCATTTGTTGTTGATCAATGATCCCACAGCTTAACGAAGGCCCTTTAAAATCCTTTTTGTGAATGCAGCCTATCCCAGCAGAAGCCTTGGTGCCGAGATAATTGTTAGTTATTTGTTTCTAGATTAAGTCATACACAAGCTGTTTAACATTGTTTATCATTTATAAACCTGGCCAATAATAAACAGGTGTCAGACCATTGCCACTCAAAAAAAAACTTGCTACATTATTATATCCTGGGGGCTATAACTAATCAGTCATAGAAAAAATCTTTTCCATTTGTTTCTTAAAGCAAATAAAGAATATGACAGTAATAGTCTCTAGCTTTAAAGTAATTTATTTCTGACACAAGAACAGCTACAGTGGAGCAGACATAATTTGGATTACAAAATGCATTTGATACTCTCAGATCAGAAAAAAAGTGAAATGCAATTACACAATGTCTATAGTCTTTCTGCTTTAAATTGTGAATGTGAAGACACAAGTCAACGTTTTGGGGGTAAATAGACTATTCTATCACATAATGGGTGAGGGGGAACTCATTTTTTTTTCATAAATGTTCATTACTACAGTGAATGTCCAGGTTAGAGTTTCAGTTTAAGTAAGGTATTGTGTTAGAAAATAGCTCTCTACAAGACAATATATTTATGCATAATACTCTTCAAATTTGTAATAAGATAACAGAAACCACAATAGCATGATTTTATAATCCGTCTGCTTGTATTACTGCTGAATATATATAATACCATAATACCATAACATGAACACCAAATAGTCTACATTACCAAAATATTTACATACGCTTTTCAGAACAGGTAGTACTCAATAGAGGATTATCCTCAGGTGTTAAGATTTGGAAGAGTAATCCTGGGATTAACCTTAATCTTGTCCGAAAACACTCTTCCACAGATGTACTGACCACTAACACGGTCTGATCCAAACAATTGTTTTAACACGTAACAAGTTTGGTAAATATTGGCGCAAAAGGTGTTATTTGTATTTTTGTGGTTAATCCTGTCTTGGCTTTGTATTCAATTGTCTCTAATCTTTAGACAATGTCAATAAACTATAGAATATAAACAAACTTAAACTCCCATTTAAATTAGGTTAAATAGTAAGATAAAATACTTCAAACAGTGGTCAGTATCGTATTTCAATTAACACTTTGATCTTAAATAAGACGTACCATTATAAAGTTATCTAATGGGGAATTTTTGAAGGTTTTACAAATGGGATAGTATACTTTTACATACAATTCAATCAATTATGACTGTTGTGTTTGAAAACCTGGAATGTAGTATTAGCACATCAGTAACTTGTGATTACTGTTTAAAAAAAAAAAAAGTGGAAATTTCGCTACAAAGTAAAATCAACAAGTAAGGAATCTCACTGTAAAACCAGCTGAGAAAAATATGTTACCAAACCAATTTTAATATATCTCATCAGGCTGTACACTGGTAAGATGATGAATGGTTGAGAATGCTACCAGACATTGGCACCAACAGTGGTCGACACTCTGTAATAATTATATTGTTTCAGTTATTAGGGCTTATTAGGCAATTATAGTTCATAATTTTAATATTTCCTGGTTATTACAAATGTCAAACTTTTAGAAAAAAAAAAGTTTAGTGGGGAAAATTTTACCGATGGCTTGACGGAACACATTTTGAAAAGGTCATTAAAATAAATGATTTTTTGCATACATATCAAATTATTAAAAAAACCCAACAGATTAACAACCACTGAACAAGAAGCTACATTTGGTGCTGTGGTATATATACAGTTTATTTAATTGCTCGACTAACAGCTTTAATCTTAGTATACTGCTGAGGGCTACAAATTCAAAAAGTCCAATTCCTTTTAATGTCTTACTAAACGATATGGGAAATAATTTTCTTTAACAAGTTGAAAACTTAAGAAGACCACCTTTACAAACGAGTCCCACAAGATTTTTTACTAATGTAGAAATGTTGAATAACAAAAAACAAGCCCTAGAGGTCAAACATGAATACAGCGGTTCACACAGCATGAAATAGTACTTAAACCCAAATCATTCATCAGTTACGCTATTACATTAGACCTGTATTTACATATCCATGGAGTGGTTTTCTTTTTTACCAACAACAAAAGAATCCATCTTTGATAATCTAATTACAAAGAATTCAAGATTATGATATGCTGCAGAGGGTTAGCTGAAGTCTCAGCATCATGTTCAAAGGAATTAATGCCAATTACAGTCAAAATTAGCATTAAATTTAGTAATTTTCAGATTTCAACCAAAAATACATGCATTGAAAACAGTCATACAGAAAAATTGACTGGCTACATTTTGCTTCATAGATACACAGTTTAATGGGTGTCATACATAAAGCAAGCAGCTATATGATCTATCTGTACAATACACCAGATCCCATTTTCAACAGGATTATCTAAGGGCTGTTTTGTGATAAGTTTACATCAAATAGTTTTGTATAATATTTATTTTAAAATTTTGGATAGGAGTTAGCAATCTACATACTGTTTGTTTTGTCTATCTTTCATGTAAAGTTTTCTTGCACAATCTATTAGATAATATGAAAATCACAGTTTTGGAAAAATCTATGATTTATTCATGTGACCGAACAGATTAATTGCATAAAAGTTCATTATACCTGAACATTCATTAACCCTTTGTACCACTAACATGTCATAATGAAGTTACATAATTTACCTATAAATAGTCATGTATAATTATGCAACTTACAATGGTTAGGACATAATGACAAGTTTAATATTGTCTTAAGTAAATATAGTATTGTGCTATGAGTACAAGAAATTAACTGCAAAACAAGATACAGAGGGAACAGACAATACAGACAATATCACAGAAATTAGTTATCGATTCCAGAATATATTCAACATTGGGATACCCCCCCCCCCCCACCAACCCCAGCAAAATATTCTATCCAAATGCAGATCAAGATGCATGTGATAATTAGGAATAGCAGTTCAGCAAAAGTTTCAAGACATTTGTTGGGGTGGATATACCTATAATAGGCTACCAGTAATACTTTAAAATTATACGAATATTTCAATCAAATACAAAATAAGATAATTAACTTGTATCCAGATCATTTGTTGTTTAAAAAGTATGTATATTGTGTGTCTTGTCAACAGGATTGTTTATGTGTGGTGCGGTCCTCCTGCACTAAATATTAGCATGAATATGTAAAATATAGTCAAGCGAAAATTACACCTGTAAAACCTAGTTAATCAATATAAAGATAATTACAAATCCATTACTTGCGCAATTTAGAAAAGTTTACTGTTTCAATAGGTAAAAATATTCAGTGTAGACATTATGTGATAGTGAACCTTGAAATAAACAATAGCCAACATTTTCTTTATGTTGAATAATAAAGAAATGTCATATATCTTATTATCAACATAAATAGACTAAACATATGTGTAGAGCAATTCATACATCCAGGTAACACCCATGCATACAGCTAAACATTTTGTATTGCAACAGTTTTTCTTTTCAGATATTACCAGTTTAGGGTTGTTATATTTTTCATTAGAACCTACGGCGCTAATACGTCTTGGGTCCTAATGATTTCAGGACATGTCTATAGCACAACAACACCCCTCTAAATGCGAAACAGTAAGTGTTTATCTCCTAAATATTTACAACTTTAAAACATACAGTGCTGGGTAGTTACTGATTTTGTCTAGATTATCGTGGTTTGGATCATTTGAAGTTATCTAAATATAACACTTTACACAGTTTATTTGGAGACTAACATGTTTCCTCTTTATGACAATTAAAAAGGCCCCTAACCCGCTACATCAGTGCAATCATATAAAAATCAAATAACCTAATTTGAATAAATGTGATCATGAAGCAATAAGAGTGATGTACAACCAATGTATGATGTACATAAAAAAAAACTTTTAGAAAAGATACATATCAATGATGCACCACAGTAACATTAAACATCCTATATCTGCTTCACTGAATTTAAAGAAAGTTTTACATTTTTTGTCAAATGTCTAATGTAACAGGTAACCATTCACTGACATATTAAGATTCATACATATTATTTTTTAATTCATGTATCAACGTCATTACATATTTGAGGTTAAGACGTCCATGAATGGAACTCAGAAAATGTATGATCTTTATTACTTCTTGACTACATGTTTATTTAATATAAAATATGTGTGCAATTCTAAAACTGAAGATATTACAGTTGGTAGGAGTGTTTTCATACCCTTGCATGAAGATTAACTGCTGAGGTATCTTTTTACAGAATTGTTTTTTTACTATGGAATCAGAAAACTGATGTCACTGAAAGCTCAGCAAATATTACACTAATGGAAGTCCTGTTTAAACAGACTTAAATTGGGAATTCTTGATACATTGGGTTTTTTCCTTCTTTTATCATAGCCTTCATCCACCTAAAGATAATTAATTTAATCTTCAGAATAAACTGGAAAACCCACATGATTTTTAAAATCCTAAGTCATTTTGAGACTAATATATGGTAATATTTAATTAGATATGGGTGGAATCATTAGTGCCTGAAGAAACACACATAGGCAGATGATGACCCTGATCTTTGTCACATAGAAACCAAGGATCCACCATATGACTTTCATAGACAAAACGTCTTATGATCTGAAGCAAGTGTGTAACAACTCAAGACACCCAAACCTCTCCCCAATGGAGTGACTGTTACTTTAAACCTATTATTGACACAATCAAACTATTACCTACATACACTATATAATTTTCATGTCAAACAGATAAGGTGTCTTCAAGATATGCTACTGGTCTCTTAAAGATTATGCAATGAATCCATCAAAATATTTGCATTTCTATGCAGTAACTGTAAATACGTGAACTATTTCAAATCAAAATGATCGATGGCAGTACAGTAGTTATAGGTAACTCAGTGCATATCGGATTTTCTCAAATGTCAAGTAAATTGCCTTGGTAATTACAGGCCTTGTATTTTCTGTGGTTAAACAAAATAGGTCATCCATGAAATACTTTTAACAAATTGACATCAATTAAACTTAAACCCATAAAGCAGGTTCAATCATAGAACTCTTTTATATGACATTCCAAAAGTGATAATCCAAAGAAATAAAATGGGGTTTAATGTCCTGCACCAACTGGGCTAATAAAGACGGGCATACACCACACATTGTACAACCCAGGCAATTTTGAAATTGTCAAGGCTTCTTTTATATATATCAAGCGACAATTAAGTAACACCAACGCCCCCCCCCCCCCACACACACACCCCAAAAAATACAAAATACCCCAAAATATGTAAATAGCTTATTAATTTTATAGACATATGCATAGATTCTGAAACAAGCAATTCTAATTTTGCCTTAAATCATAAAAATCTTTAATATGAGAACTGAAAGAAACAGAGATGAACTTACCATGATCAAAACCAATAAACCATGTTGAGAATTGCTTCCCATCTTTTTTACCACGAATCATGTTGTCGACTAGATGATCCGCTAGTTAAAACATATTCCAAATTAATTCATCACTTATTCCAAAAGTTTAGAAAATCCATTACAACTTAAGACTAGATTTTCAGATTATCTAAATCCAGAAGAGTAACTATTATGAATGATTTTAGACGAAGAATATCCTTATGGTTGACTAGACGGTTCTTGAGGCACTATGGTATATTAATAACTGATGGTTATCACAAAAGTTTATTATGTATTCTATATTCTATACTATTGTCTTTGTTCATAGACCACTAAGTATTAAATGATAGAGACCACGACAGGTAGGCCTCTTAACACTATAGTACTGGATCATATAACATCTCAGGCAATTCACTCAACCGTTTACTTTAGAGGATTGTATCATAACAAAGAATATCATTATACCATTACCAACATAATTTCAAGGAGCCGCATTTTTCAAATATCTGGGTTAAATTTCTTTTGAAAGTATCGAGTTACGAAAGATCGTCTGCTGTGATTGTTGTCTCCAAATATGCTGATTCAATGACAGAACTATCACTCTGATGATTAGATGTTGATCTTTTTTTGACCTCTGTTACACACAGGTGTGTTCAAATTCAATAAAATCAAAGCTCCATCAAAACTGTCCGCAAAGTTTATAAATATTTCACTCAATCCCTTAACTTATGAATAAATCAATGATTAATGAGGTAAATTATTCATAAACAAATCATCTCTCATTAATGAATCACATGTTATGTACGTCTTGTGGCCGTGTAGTAGATTCGTTACTACAGATAGTCAATCTATAATTAACTGATATGACCGTATGTTTATCTAAATGTAAACAAAAACCTGATCACAGAATATTGCTTACAAAATCTTACTTCTGAACATATACTTCGATAGTATACACAATATTATATATCACAGCTCTGAAAATCAATAATTTAAAATATCCTTTCTCTTTACACAACACATGAATTGCTGTCTGCTAGTGTGAAATGGTGGCTATTCAAATTTCAACTGTTTTCCAATATGTTTAGCGTCCAATAAATTTCTCCCCTTGTCGCTGTTATAGTGAAATTGAACAAAGTGAACTATTGATAATAAATAGTCAGAATATGCCTGAACACCTGTTTTCTATTGTAGTTACTCAAGTTAACTTCCGATCCACAGAAACAATCGGCTCTTTCCTTTTAATTAAAATACAGACGGTCTCTTCCTTTGATTAACCTTAACAGAGCATTAAGACACTTCTGGTGTGGACAAACTATTAAAGTAAACCTTCTAGCAATGTATATAAATGATTATGTCTATATCTCTACCACCTTAGTGTGTTATTGTCCATGATGGTTCATCAATAACAAAGCCACATGCTGCTCTCGATCGCTCAGGTGTGTCATCTACATTCCCGCCAATCAAGTCCAATGACAAACAAGGTATTTCATAGTCCCACAAAGGTAACAATTAACGTAAATTCAGCCACATGTTTGTTTCAGGTAATCTTGAGATAAACGAGGCCTACTATAGCCCGCACATAAACCCTATACAGGTAAGTCTAATAATATACTACTCTTGTTAATGTGACATCACTAGGTCAGAGGTCAAATGCCTACAACTCATTGGAGCTTGATAAAAGTGGGTGTAGTCCTTATTGTCCGGTCTCTTAATTCAATAGACAAACATTGAATGTTTTTATATTGTACGTGGGCAGCACATAATTGAAGTGCTTAATATTCAATATTTATTCTACCTAATAAGATCATTCATGTTAAAAGAAATAAACAGATTCATTTCTTACTTTCTGCTTATTACTATTTACATAAAAAGCATCAAAATAAAATCTTCTTCCTATCTTGAATAAGGCATAATCACTCACACCAGGAAAATAATTGTAATTACTAATTAATCATGAAAAATATATTATTCAATATTACATTTAATTCGCCTAATTATCAAAAATCTAAGCAGTTGCTTATATCTTAGGGTGTTACTCTAGCGTTTGTAAAATCCTTCAAAATCCACTAAAAACATGAAATGACTTGTGAATTGAAGGTTAAACCATCTATTTCGTGGATGACTTGAATGATCTTTTCCAGTTAAAAGAAAATTTAATTTTAACATTTCCGACATAATTGTACGGTCAAATCAGGTTAAAATGATAAATCTTTTTTTAACAAGGGGCAAAACTTACACACTTTTATGCCTGCTTAACACAGTTTGTCGAGAGCGATTCATAATTTGACATTTAAATTGCCTCTGAAACCTCTTTCTTGAAGTCAATTCTTTTTAATCAATTTGATATCTCTTAAGAAAATATTTTATTATTGAAAGTAATAAAACAAATGAAATGTATTTCAATATTTCCTTAAACTAAAATAATTCTTTTGATATCTTATTTAATTGCAGAAGTTTTTGATTTTTTTCTACAAAGATCTAAGAAAAGACATGATAATTCTATCTATACCTAACTATATTTTATTGTATGTTTATTTTATGATTGAGACTACTATAGTATATAATTATAATTCACACTTATATCCTTCGTTTGATCTTCCGAAATATGACACCAACCACGATCGTAAAATAGTATTGATAAGACCTAATAAAAGGGTTATGATATTAAAGGGGATGATATGCGTATCTCTTTCTCTATATATACTAAAGGGGTGGAGACTCAACAGGGACATTAACAAACAGTAAATATGAATTCATAGATCGTGCGTTTGTTATTGTAACTTAATGATCACATAAATTTTTTTGTCATTTTATCCAGTAACTAAACTATAAGTGTGGATAGTCAGCAAAAATCATAGCTTTAAAAAAAGACATTGAATGAAGTAGCAAACAAATAGTAAGCTATTATTTCATATTAGTTTACTGTACTACAAGGTCCTTGACGTTATTAAATTCACAGATTCTGACCTATCATGTGAATTGATACTTTGTACTTTTTGTTTTGTATTTACATATATATGTATCATTGTATACGCAGGTTTTATACTGTCTATTTATATGAGTGCACTGAATTTATGCCCGTCCATATTTTTGTTCCCGTCCAAACGATCAACCTTTTCATCAATAATTCATCATCTCATCAGATCTTACTTTTGTTTCATTCTTGAAAATTCACCTGCGTCTGTTTTTGTTTTGCTTTGGTTATTTTTTTTTTGTTGTTGCTTTTTTTGCCAAATATCACGTATTCTTATTTATGACATGTATGTATGTTTATATTGTATGCTGTCCTCAATGGATGTTTCGATACAATAAAATCTTATCTTATCTTATCACTAATCATGACTTGTGCAAGATTACTGAACTTTATCCCACAAGGTTAGACAGTTGACACTACTCCCAGTCACATATACTATCAAAGGATTGGGGTCACAACACTTGCATTGATGACAGATTGTAAAGTGGTTTCTATGTACACATTGGAGTGTACCGTATATAAAATGAATACTGAGCAGTTGGAAATGAAAGAGTAGCAGGAAAAGTGACTGTCCAGGCAAATCTTCTACCTAACATTGCAAATTAATAGTGTTAGTCCCAAAATAGTTTGTTTATAATAATTAGCATGATGTTAATCTCCATTCCTTTGTCTTCTTGTTTAAACAATTCTTAAGCATCTTTTTATTGAATGATTGATTTCCTGACAGATTAATCAATATTTATGTCCATATATAATCTACAAAAACTATTCCCAAAAACTTCAAACGAGGATCATTTATGAACTCTTATATGATATGAACACAAACATGACCTGTCCACCTAATATCTGAACTGTCAAAATTGATAACCTTAATGTCCAGTTAAATGATGTAATAGACAGCTTGTAGATTTCAAGCCAAGGGCAATCCTGGGATATTGGAGTAGATTTAATGAGGTAGATTACAATGTACAAACCCATATTTAATGTAAGGGAATGAGGATATGTGATGTCATAAGCAGATAATTTCTTGTATAATAGAATAATAGATACAGTGTCATTACTTACTTATTAACAGATATAAGTTAGATTATACATGTACATGTATATTTAATGTTAGATATACCCTGTTTCGTATCATATTCCTGAAGCAATGGCCCGAGAAATCCCTCTCTGGCCATTGCTGGATTGGCTTATGATACTTGTGCTTTTCAGGGAGTGTGTCTATTCTTCCCGTTCAATCAAATCTATCCCAAGTACAGCAACATGACATCCCTTCATTTAACCTGGGGTCTTCACCAAAACTTTGGCCAGTGATTTAAGCTATTAAAAACGGTGAAAGTATTATTCATCTCCAAACGGTATTGTTTACATTGTATCTGTTTTGATAGCCTCGTTTGTCACGCAATTAGTTTTTCTGCAGTATTCTGCTATGCACTGGTTAACTGGGCGTAATAAGATCGTGAGTCATGACAAAACGTTATGTAAACAAATTAGGTCCAATTTGGAGCTTTGTTTGAAGCGTAATGATATTGTTATGTAGTTACATATTGGTTGTTAATCAGACTATTGACCAGTCAGAAGTTGGAACAGAAATTTGCTTCCATTACAGCAGTGTTAAGTGGGATTAGTTCTAATCAAATGAAACACTGCAAGGAGTATGGCTTCATATAAGATATAAATATATTGGTCAACTGTATTGGAACAATCTCTTATTTCAGTTTTATAATGAATAAAGGAAATATTATTATATGTACTGTAGATTAAATTAACTATTAAAGATGCATTATGTAAGAGTTAAAGAAAGAGCTGGTTGTTGGTTTAACGAAGATATGGCAGATATTTTCTGATCCACTTAATATCTTGAGCCATCCAATGGTCTAAAGAGTTGATTATGGGTTTGTCATGTGAATAAATGTCTAAATATAGTTTATATAACATTTGAAGACCTGAAATAGGCAGATTTAGCTATTACATAATGCATCATTTAATAAACAGTTATAATTTTTCTCCCTGTGTATCAACTTGTTATTTGCTACTGATCTTGGTGTATTTGGAGCTTATGCTTCTTTACGCTTCAGCTCCATGAAAAAACACCATTGAATTTGTAAATGTTTTGCATTTAACTTTAAATTATTGACTTCAGCATATGGTTGTCTGCTAAATGTGTTAGTGGGCGTTATACAAATATAATGCTTGTTGGATTTCAGGCACTCTTAAAATACATTGTAATTACATTAAATTTATTTGTCAATTTTCAAACTTTGTTTTAAAGCTGTTATCCGAAATAATTCAAAAAGTACAATTTCAAAGACAGGTTACTGTTTTGTTCCTTTAAGAATAATTATGTCATCTTTTTGAAACAAAAACCTGTTTATTTAAATGTTTGAGGAAAAATAAAATTATTCTCAAATTGTATAATTAACCCAATATAAATGTCTTTGAAAACAGAATTTGAAATGATGCATTGTTATGTTTTGATATCCCCATTAACATATTTCTTTTGGCTGGTCACACACATCTTTAATGACAAACGACTATATACAAATGAATACTTTCTTTTTGAGATATTAAGTTTTTTGTATTTGTAACTTTGACAACTTTTTTTCCACAATATAATGTGAAAAAAGCAACAGATGATAAAGCCAAACGAGACTAAAATCTCATCAATTGTGAGAGTTTTGAAATCATTTTCACAAGTCAACAACCTTTATATCTAATATTTTCATCTGGTCATCATGAGACATATTTTGTTATGATTTGAGCCTATTAAGGGTAATTTCGAGTGACAGATTCGTTTTCAGTATGTAGTCCTCATACAATTAGAGCTCAACTACAAAAATAGTTGGGGTTAGGAATTCAATAGAAATACTTTTCCACTGATCTTGCTTCATTTAACATAGGTTTTTATCTATATAACTATCCTCACTAGAACAGTGGGCGTATTTGCGTCTATTGTTAGTGCAACCACTTCTATGTATTTGTACCTGCTCTCTATTATTAAAGGTTTATACAGTCTTTGGTCTAATACCTGACCAATTTGGTAGATTGAGTTCAGAGTATACAGGGATTCAAAACATAAAGATACAAAAACCTTCCCTAATGATAAATAGACTGTTAGATGTGACTAGGTTTGATAATATGCCAGCTAGAATACAATCTTGTGGATTTGTTAAAATTATGATTTATGGCTACTTTCATATACGCCAGAAACATGTGAATCTGGGGCAACACGGACCCTTCGAAGATAAAGCTATCATGACACTGGACACACAACCAGAATGTCTCATGTTCGAATCTCGGTAAGGTCTGAGAAAAACCTTCAAGAATTTACTTGTCAGGGATGATGCTGATGGGGCAAACAAGGACATTCAGATGGGACATGAAAAATGTAATTAATAGGTAATTTCCCAGAAAGTTTTTGCCATACTTGGAATTGAAGGTAGAGTACCCTGAATGGGAAATTTGGTGCCTTGCATTGCACTCGCAAGTACAAAAATAAAACTACTATATGTTAGTATCAAAATGATTGAAGTCGACCCATTCCATTCCAATTTTTAAATTTACATACAGATCCAGCGGAATATTGCTCTTGGTACATAGATCGTGAATTTGAATAAACCTTGAAGGTAATTCTAAGCCTCTGCAATGACTCAAACTTGGGATCGTTGCCTAACATTCAAGTAAGACCACCCCACCTCCATTCTCATACGGTTAGGTACAATAATGCCAACCTGGGAATTGTAAATAATTTTCGTTGGAAAGTACCCAATTTTCCATTATATTTCCATCATCATCTGTTGATTCATAGATTCCTCCCTCTTCTTCCTACGCCATTAAAATTTGACTGCATAATAAAGCTAATGACTATGTTGTAAGGTCAGAGGGGAGAAACATTATGTTTACTTTTGACCAAAGTTGATAAATAGAAAGCCTTAGTTTGGTATTTCCTCACCCATAATCTAATTTATGACATTTCAACTCATCAATGTCGTAGGTTGAGAAACTTAAATCATACACGCTGGCCTCTTACTCAATATTCTCAGCACAAACTTGAACTTTTGTTTTAGAAATTGTCAGCAGACGACCATATTTGTTTAAACACTAGTCATTCGTAAATAGTAGAAAGGTCATTTGCACACCTTTGCAGATCAACACCTTTTTAGGTCGTAATTATTTCTGACAGAAAAAAAAATATCTACCATGAAGTAAGTACAGACGATAAAAATAGAACAAAAATCCTACAAGAAATCTATTCCAAGCTATTTTCTGTCCAAAACAAATTACTGTCAAAATTAATCATTGACTTTTAGATGTTGATGATAATAATAATTATGAATTTGCAGAGTGTCCAAGACTGGTAGGATTTCATTTTAAAGATTATTAGAAATTAAATGGAAGAAGGGTTTAATGTCCTACTCAGACTGGGCTATAATGAAGTCGGTCATACGCCATACAGTGTGCTATGGGGGAAATTTCAACAGGACAGCAGCGCTAAGTATGGCCTACTCTTTTATCGAATTCCAACTGCCAATGGATCTTTTATGTGCACGCCAATGTATAGACGTGACCTCGGTTTTCTGTCCCATCCAAACAATTACACAGCTGTCCTTGTCAGGCCCTCCGATCTGCACAACTGAAAAGGTGAAACCACAGCGGAAAATCACGATGAACTTTCTCTGCAAACACAGGGATCGAAGCCGAAACACCCAGGCTAGCGAGCTAGTGTCTTACTCACTTAACTACCATATTTGAATCTGTAGTCCTTTATTTACTTTCAGGATTTTAAAATTTAGAACGTTAAAATCTGTAAAAACTCAGTAGAAAGATTTCCAATTTGATCACAAATAAAATGAACAGATTGAAAAATAAATCTATATTTGGATTCAGTCAGATTCCATTCGATCAAACATATATACTTCTAATATGGAACACAAAAAATTGGTTATATCTATAGACTTTCAGCCTCCAAATTCACAGCTTATAAAATCCAATCAAATCAAAAATTCTATTCTTGATCCAAATCAATTTTGAGATGCTTTACTACCATTCCAAAATCATAAGAGAAAAATACAAAATTTTAATAAAACTTTTCTATACAACCAACTTGATTTAGTGAATATGTCACAATAAAAAATGTCTATATTTGGACAAACTTAGCTATAAAGATAAAGTATACAGAGCACCCATTTAATAAGTCATTCAACACACCCACTACTGCCAATTTATAGAGCACACACAAACAATAATTCAAATATTGAAGTGATAAATGTTTGGTTTATTTTAAGCACTTTCTACCATAGGTCATTGACTTACAAACTAAACAACCTTTTTTCGTAATTTTGAAATTCTCTTTAACGGTCAAAAAGTATGAAGTTTTATTATTTATGGGTGTTAATGTCCACTCGTACACAATAGTACATTTTCATTTAAACAAGCCAACAGTGAGGCTGATGTCCCCCGCTGAAATCCCAAAATAAATAGATGACATATTAATTAATCGCACATTTATTTTTTTCAAAAGTATCGAGCAATCAAACTATACACTAAGTTTCATCATTCTCTATCTGATAGAATCACGATTATCTTGTCCCAAAGCATGCAGTCATCACTCTCACTTAATTAGAATTAAAGTTATCATGTCCCAAAGCATCAACCAATCAGATTGCTTATCTCTGTTTACCATAAGCAAACAATGTTCATCATCGAACTCTATCAAGGCATTCACCTAATGAACGGCTACACCAAGTTTGAACATTCTAGCTCAATTAGGAAGAGAGTTATCGTGCCCCAAAGTATCAACCAATCAAATTGTTTATCTCTGCTTACCCTAAGCGGAAAATGCTCATCTTCGAACTCCATCAAGGCATTGACCTAATAAACACATACACCAAGTTTGAACATTCTAGCTCAATTAAAAGTTATCGTGTCCCAAAGCATCAACCAATCAAATTGCTTATCTCTGCTTACCCTAAGCGGAAAATGCTCATCTTCGAACTCCATCAAGGCATTGACCTAATCAACACATACACCAAGTTTGAACATTCTAGCCCAATTAGGAAGAGAGTTATCGTGTCCCAAAGCATCAACCAATCAAATTGCTTATCTCTGCTTACCCTAAGCGGAAAATGCTCATCTTCGAACTCCATCAAGGCATTGACCTAATAAACACATACACCAAGTTTGAACATTCTAGCTCAATTAGGAAGAGAGTTATTGTGTCCCAAAAAGTGTGACGGACAGACAGACGGACGGACAGACGGACAGACAGACGGACAGACAGACAGACGGACGAACCCATTTTAATAGTCCCCTGCTTTCTTCGAAAGGCGGGGGACAATAATTTGGTAGCATGCAGCGTCCGTGGTAGTGTAGGGACTGGAATTCCCTGGGAGAATTCACATGGTTAGGAAGGGGACACTATCCCTTGATACAAATACAGGATTGGAATCACAACACTTGCTTGCACTGATGACTGACCATATCATCTGAAGTGCATGTGTTTGGAGAAACAATGTTATGTACAGAAAGATTGAAGGATTCATTTATATAGTTATCTTGAATTTAAAAATATTGTCGCTCTGGCTAATAATCTGACTATAGCACAAGGTACTCCTATAAAATATTTAATTGGAAGAAATTGTTGTGGAACCCAGATAGCAGGGCCTAAAATAAGGTTAAATTCTCAGAGCACGGATTTAGAGTCGACCGCCCGCGAGCGCCGCAGGCGCGAAACGCGCCGGCGGATGGTCTGAGGGGCCTCTCCCAGAAAATTTTGAAAATTGAGAGCTTGAAACCGGCATCTGTGGTGGTGCAGTTTACATAGGAATTTATTTTGTCGCGAGCAGCTTTTTTCGCATGAAAACTAAGCACTAGGAAGACAACACACCACTTTCGTTACGATAATACAGAACTGTAAGTCAATTTGAGCTCCGGTTCCCCATTCATATTTCAATTCTTAAAATCGCAGATAAAATACGTGAAAATAAGTCAAAAACAACCTTTTTCAAAGTGAAAGTGAAATGACGGTCATGGTCCCAGCGGAGCGGACTGGACTGGATACCAAGCCTACTGAAAAACCTGACTAGTATGCGAGTCGCGAGTGAGCGCTGATCTGATCTGATCTTTGCAACTGACCACACCACAAGAACACAAGAAGAAACACCCAATTAGGGGTCAGGAGGCATCGCTGACTACACTTTTTTAGAGCACTACACCATTTTTCGGAGCACGGTTTTCTTATTTTCGAAAACAGATTTTTCATTTCGAGGCACGTTCGTGCTCCAAGGCACGTTATTTTAGGCCCTGCCAGATAGTACCGATACTGTCATATCATATAATATAATTAATGAATTTATAGAGGGCTCGAAATACCACATACCATACTACTCTATGGTACTACTGAATTGTCACACATGGACCTCTGAATTTTTATCCCATCCAAACAACAAGATACTATTCCATGCCAGGTTTAAACCCAGGACCTCATAGTTAGTAACCTGGAGCCACTCAACGAACCACTGTAACACCCTCAAATACAACACATGAAATGAAATGGGTTTTAACATCCTACTGTTCTGCTCCGAACTGGGCTAATGAAGAGGGGCAAATAAAATACAGATATTAATAAATAAAAATTCAACAATTTAATGCCTTAACATAGATTAGCTTTACAACTTGAAATGAAATGGGGTTTAACATCCTACTTTTCTGCACAGACTGGGCTAGTGAAGGTAGTGAAGGCAGTCTTACTACTTGTACACAATTTGTGCAGACAATAAAAATCTTAGAGAATGTTTTTTTCTATCTTCATAAAACAGCGAGAAAGAGAGTATTAGATATTAGCTTTGTTGTATATCAACACAACAGTGACAAGCAATTTATACAAACAAAATAAGTACATGTTAAAAGTTTCAATTTTTATTCAAATACTTTGTTGACATTTTGATCTTTTTTCTCAGCTTACAAGTAAACTGTTTAAAGTCTGCAGATTGATTTAAAAATCTTTAAATATGTATTCTGTGGATAACTATGGATAGGGACATGTTTAATATCCACTCAGCACTCACTAGATTCTTTGTGAACTAACATAAGGTATATTTTTATATCAATAATCCGCTTGTTTGCAATTAATGCTCTATAGAAGTAGGACAGACTCACGGCCACCGGGCCTACTCATGTAAGTACAACCGATTCAAATTCCAAAAACAAACTTAATTTGAAGGTCAACAGCATTTCTTAAATCAAGTACAGTGTTTCAAAATAGGCCTTTCCCTTTCAACAAGCTAAACAACCTTCTAAAGTTTAAAACAGATCCCATGATAATTGTGACCTCTAAAAGAATAACTCCGAATGGTCAAGAATCCTACAAGTCAACTGACATTTTTCAGTCAAAATTCTGATTAGAACAACCTATTAAAATTTCAAAAATATTTCATAATTGTGAACTATTGAGTTTATTTTTTTTTATATACGGACCTGATTATCTTAGAAAGAAACATGACATATTATGCAGAGGTGGGTAAAGTTAGTAAGGGTCCCCTATACCCATACATCAACTAATTTTTCTCTTCATATTAACAGTAATAAGTCTCAAGATGTACCTATGTACAAATCAATTTACTGTAGGTCAAAATCTTCTAAGTCTATAGATATGTGTTTATCCTCGACTTCAAAACTATGTTAATACTCATCTTGTGTAGTTTTAACAGAGAAGATTTAATATGTAAAGAAACAAAGGTAAATTCTTTTAAAACATTACACAACAGTTTGTCTTATCTTTCATAATCCTAGTTTTAACAAAGCTTTATGTACATCATGGTTACTCCTCATCATTCTTAACAAAACATGCTTATATAAAGATAAACATTGTACTACCATTTTCAACATTTTTATCATGCTATCTTCTCTTTAACATAATAACATAATACTTGAATATGTCTTTCATAAAAAACACAATTTCTTTGTAATTCCAGATAACTAAAACAGCAGTCAATTTTAAAGCATAAATATAGTCAACCAGTTTGAGAACTTGACACAGTAGGATTTCGGATAAAACAGTCACCGACTGTTAAGTTCTTCCATCCTTAAATAAGACAATTCATCTCTATATTTCCTTCTACCCAAAAGGCACATATATAAGATAGGTTGCCATGCAACAAACATAAGTCTACAACAAAACAGCTAAACTGTCCGAGCAGTCCATATTGAATGTGTATATTTAGTAGACCAATCTCCCGCATATTCATGACTAGAGCAACTACAAGATATTTTAGGGTCGTCAGGTTGTTCCAGGACCATGAGCTTTAAATGAATATCAAAAATGTTTGAAAATCAACAAGCTTCATTGCTTTATAAACATTACCATTACAAATCAATTCCAAGTCAATCTGATATTAACTTTAGCTGATAGAATGTTCAGAAGATGTTGTAAAGTTATCAAGGGCCAAAATACGTCGAAATTCAATCAACTTCTTTGTCTTATATCAAGACTGTATAAATATAAAGCTAACTGGATGATATTGATAACTTCTAAAGTGTTCATAAGTTATAGTGGATGATGGACTGGGTGACAGACAATAGTGACTACATTTAATGTGACCATCTAAAATATGGCTGTGCTCTTTGGGCAGCGTAAGTTGGGGCCCTTTTTATGAATTAAACAGAGGTAATCAGGCTTCAATTTCATTCTTGAGACCTGGGTAATATAACCGTATCATGCTCTGTCTGACTTGGTGAATGTCAAGTAACATAATTATAAATGTATACATTATTAGAAGTGGGAGGAAACCAGAGGACCCGGAGAAAACCCACGAGGTTGGACAGGCGACCCTACTCCTTGTTGAGTCAATGACAGGCCTTATGATACAACGCGCACGTTCTAACCACTCGGCCATCCAACCCCCCTTCTGTATAAGAAGTTTTTATGTTTGCATGCTGTGTGTTATTATGTAGTGAAATCTTACCATTATCCCGACTTTCAATGTCATTGTTGTTGTTATTGTTGTTAACAGTATCGAAAACACCTTGAACACTAGGTCGAAATTTCTTGGGAGTGAGAATATTTAATGAACTACTATGTGAAGGGTCATACCCACTGTCCAGCTCACTATCAGCTAAAATATGAAATAAAAATCTAGTTAAAATTAATTTTAAAAAATAACCCCGAATTAACGGATATCCCAGTCATTTCAAATTTCCCAAAAAATTTTCACTATCCAGTATTAAAATAGTTTCAAAAAGTATGATTTTATTGGTGTAATCTTTAAAAACAAATGGAATTCACCTATTGGTATGCAGAGTTTGCCATTTTTTGAAAAGGAACATCATCACAATTGGCTTTATTTTACAATGATTTAAAAATAAAAACCAACAAAGTAAATACATGATAAAAATTTTGTAGTTAATTTTAAATAGTCACAACAACTTTTTTTTTCTACAGAAGAAAAAAAGAAAATCTACCAAAAAGTCCAAAATGCAGCTTTATGAAATGATGTGTCAAGGGAGACAACCAATAATAACCCTCATAAATTATCTCCCTTTAGTCTTCAAGAAAATGCTTAAAAGACCATGTTCACTGAAAGTAATGAACTAATTCACTGGTAGAAACAAACTGATATTTACATTATTTGGATTCTTATAAGGATTTGGGGTGAATTCATTTAGTAATATGGACAGATTTAATTATAATATATAAATGACTTACAATAACTCTTTCTCTTGTAGAAGGTTCTTACAACCTTAGCACTTCCGAAACGTTTAAACTTTCTACTAACACTTGAATAGAACCATTCACAAGATTGTCTCTTTAAATCACTAAAATAAAAGAAAAAATGGTTGAGGGCCATAAAATGAGTAGATGAGGGCCATGGATATTTTTTGGTACCAATATAGTAAGCACCGATAGTATTTCAATCTATTTGTTTCAATATAGACTATCGAAATATGTTGATTTGATCTAATGTGTTATTTTAATTAAAATGGGATATGATCTGTAAATAAAAATATTTTGCAGAAATTTGTGGATACTAATGAAACTCAAACTCAATTTGACCTTAGATACAGATTTATATATTTGATAGCCTCATAGACAAACATCGAGTCAATTGAATTCAAGCTTCTTGATCAGCAATGAACCTGAATGAAACAGTCTGAAAAACATCTTTCGTATGTGGGTAACAACTATTAAAGTTTCAATATATTCAATGAAAACTGTAAAACCATTAACTTTAAATTTTCAAGTACTTGAAATTTTGAGCTCATAAATTGCAAATTATTTTACTGAAAGTTTCAAAATATGAAGTGCAAAACTTTAGTATTTTTGTAACAATGATGAGAAGTTTCCAGACAATCCATAAAGACTGTAAGAATTCTTATTCCACAAATTCATTACATGGACTCATAATGTATGATATCGTAATACAGTCTATTTGAAATATGGCACATAAAGATACAGGATTGACTGGCAATGAAGTAATTATCTCCTCATCAAATCCATGATATTTCTTGAGCTAAAACATTTTTGGAAACATTCCAATGATCTTAATCTTTATAACCACATAAAAGTCCAACATGTAACAATCATAATATAAAAATTTCAGGTTTTTTTTTTTTTGCTAGGCCTGGTCAAAGGAATATTTAAGCAGTGACATCATTTTAATAGGCTAATTCATGTATATTTACTTTCTCATCTTTCTACCCGATAAACATTAATATTTACCAAAACCTGGCAGAAAATGGAAATTCAAACAATTCTTTGAACAAAAAGAGGTCAATAAAAATTGTCACAGAGAACCAGGGAAGTGAGAGAAAGAGAATAGCTATAAAAAGAGGCACTGCATTCTCCCATCATTAGATCAGTGAAAGTAATTACTAGACTTTGTCCAAATTAACCAGTAAAACAATGTCTAAGACAGGAATTTCTTCACAATTTAACTGCCGAAAAAGGAAATCACTTGAGGTATTCATAAATGGATTCAACTTGATAAATAAAATGGCCATTACATTTACAAAAGATCCACTGAAATTAATTTTTTTCTGAAGTTTTCACGAGATTATGTAAGAAATAATTCTACCAAAGAAATAAAGTCTTAAATACAATGTTGACCAAATATCTGTTTAAGATGTCCCCCGATATATTTTGGAGAATAAAACTGGATAATTTAGAGTAAAAGATTGTTGTCAACCTTTATCCTAGTTCTGTGCAAATATTTGATGCTCTGTGATTTAAAAAAAATAAAAACTTTTAGTTTCCATGTGGGGTTGACAATATATCTCCAATTTAATTGTTGTGACAAGTCACCGGATAACCATTCATATTATACTCAAGTAATTGCATTAACACACATAATAAACACAAAAACATAATATGGAACACAATTACTCTTTTATTTAAAGCGACATTTCATTTTACTGAAACCGGAAAACAATAATAAATGATTTCCACCACTAGTTTCTAAGAATTATCGATACGTCAATTTGTTGAAATTTGTTCCATGGGCAACATTCAAAGCCTTGGTGGGCTGGATCTGGCCTGTGGGCCGCATGTTTGACACCTCTTCTCTAGATAATCTACAAATTATTAAGATGACAACTCAGCACATTTTCAGAAATTGTTGAAAATTCCACAGACCTTTTCTTCATTATAATTTATGAATCGCCGAGACAATGAGTGACAGGCGGTTGGTCAGACAGACAGAAGGACAGACAAACAAACAGACATGTCTGGTAGAAATACAAGATAACGTTGCAATGTGGGCATAATAATGGAAGTAGTTTTATATACGGAAATAGAGGTTACATACGTAATCTTTGTGCTGATGCAATGAGGTTTAGTTGCATACAGGGCAATACAGGCACTTGACCGGCATACAAGTGCATGGGAATCTCAACTTCCGGTGAATGCATTTGAGGAAACATTTTTCAAGCAGCAAGCTACGTTGATAGTGTTTTTGTGATTTTATATTAGTGAACTCACTCTCTAACAACATCAGGGGTTGGATATTGTTATTCATATTGCCTCTTTTAGTGTGAATTAAGTCCACTGGTTAAGGAACAGAGTTAGGGTAATTATTAATTGTTGCCAATTTGAATAGTCATGTTTTAGTCATTTTATATAATAAATTGATATTTCACACCACCAGCCTGAGTTCTTTTTGTATAGGCCGGGGGAGATTTTGTCGGAGACTGAAAACATGTATAAGCATTTTTACTTGTTACTGCATCCTATTCACTTATATTTTTTAAAATGAAATGTAATGGGATTTAACGTCCTACTGTTCTGCTCCGAACTGGGCTAATGAAGATGGCCATACGCCATACAGTGTGTTATGCGGGAAATTTTGCCCTGACAGCAGCACTACAGCCTACTCTAATATCGAATTTCAACTGTCAAGAGATCTTTTATGTGTCAGCAGATCTGTGATTTGAGTTGTTCAGCACCTAAGAAATGCTTAAACAGACATTGTGTTTTTCCTTTTTATAGACATATGTGAATATTCAAAGCGTTAGAAAGTACTAACATGGCAATGATTGGAAAAATTATCATGTGAAAGCCAAATATCAATACATGTCACTCTGAACTATCGTACTAACTTTAAAGGCTAACAAACCAATATTCATGTATACTGTCATTGCACACCTATTTTTTTTTGTTATAACATGAGAAATCCAAAATTTGTTGTAGAAAAATTAACGAATCCTGTTATATCCGGAGACCATCAAAAATTATAACATAGATTAGCGTTTATATTTCATGGTAGGTGAACATCAGCAGTAAACAACAATTCAGCAGTTTTTTTTGTACATTGTTGAAATATTTAAGTTTAGGTTTTAGTTACAGGATGTATAAAATAATATTGAAATATTTCTACTTATACATTTTATTTAGGTTTTAGTTACAGGATGTAAAAAAAAACATCGCTGTTAAAAGTTATAAACATAGATGTAGATTGGTCAGGGCCACTAGGAAATTAACCAGTAGCAAGTTGTCTGGCTAACGTAACTTCAATTAGTCAGATAGGATTTTAATAACTTCTTCTTATATCATGATCATGTTCACAGGTCAAAATATGTCTGGGAAGATCATCTTTAAAGGAGCTAAATCGCAAATATTTGGGGCCTAGAAATTAATCTAAATGGGTCGCAACGCATATAATAATGTAATCTGATTGTATATAAACTGATTTACATTCAATTGTTTCCGTTTCAGTTACGTCCAGCGAAATACGGTCATGAGTCTCAACCGAATAAAATTTTTTAGCGTCTGGTTATTCCAGTCTATTGCGCTTGCTCTCCAGGTGTCACTATTTGACATGAGGTGTGGAATATGTCTAGCCTCGTTCTTCCTGGTCACTTGTTACAAATGATGCTGAAACGCACTATGGTACACGATTCGTGTACCAATGGTAAAATGTTTATTTTGTCTTAAATATTGGATATCAGAAGCCTACAGTTTCCCGGTAAGATCACAACATTAATGTTGATTTGAATTGGCAAATAATTT
Source organism: Patella vulgata (assembly GCF_932274485.2). Taxonomy (NCBI): domain Eukaryota; kingdom Metazoa; phylum Mollusca; class Gastropoda; family Patellidae; genus Patella; species Patella vulgata. The sequence goes on from NC_065887.2 coordinate 30,370,494, forward strand.
GTGTTTTCCACGTGTAAGGCTTTGGATGATATTGAGTTAGAGACTTAGCTACTTTAAGATATTATATCACTATTATCTGAACAGAAATATAATATTTTATTTAAAAAAAAACACGAAGTCTAAATCCTGTTTAAAATTTAAAATTAAACCACGACTAACACTTGAAAAGAAAAAATCCAATGTGAGCTGAGAGGACAGACTGACAAAAAAAAATAAAACCTATCAATTAACACTTGACAGCGCAAATTATATTTATCTTAAATTTCATGATAAATTATACATACCGTTGTTCAAGACAAAAATTACAAGCGTAGCCTCGAAACTCCGAAAAGTAGGTTCTGCAACCTTTACAAACATAAAATTCACAGAATCTACAAAGTTGACGTCTGTTAAAAATGAAGCCAAATGTCTGAAAACATCGAATACAACAATTTTCATTAAATTTCTTTTTTTCTGCAAGAATAGTTGTCTTTGTCTCCTCTTGTTCTACTTTTTCTTCAAGTTGACTGAAAAATAGAACAGAACCAAGGCAATCTGATTAAAACATCGATACAAATATTGTTTGTTTTTTTTGTATACTTTTTATGGACACCACTAAATGGCACTGATATAGATTTGCACTTGCCATTTTGCATTATTCGTGAAATGTATTCTGTTTTATTTTGAGTTCTTCGTTACAACACTGCCCCTATATGGGAAATATATACCTGTGCAATTAGTAGTTTTGATACCGATATAAATTTTGTTTCTTTGTTCTTGTCATTAAAATTTGGTAAAATATATAGAGAATCTCCTACCAGTCTTTTTTTATATCATTTTTTGACAGCAATTCAATCATTGCAAAGTCCTTTATATTGACCCAGTGTTTCCATCAAGGTCAATTGAATAACAATAGTTCATTTTTTTAAAAAAAAAAGTTACTTTTTATAAGAAATAAACTGTTCTTTGAAAATAAAAAATGTAGTTCCTTTTCAACTGACCAATCAAATTCATGTAAAGCGATATCTCCTAAGGAGATATCGCAGTAGTTTATGAAATATATCACACAAGCGATATCTACTGTAGAATGTATTATTGGGTGATAAATTTTAATATTTTAATGGCATTTATCTAATTAGTCACTGGACAGAGTAATAAAAACATATAATTATCAAACACAGCTTTTATATTTAGGCAACTTTTTGAAAAAGTATTCTATCCATGTTATCAAGCTACTATAGCATCATGTTATTTACCTCAGATCTGTAATGCTGTATTAGCTCAATAACGTTTAGAGAATACACTTTGAAACATCGCGTATATATATTACTAGTTGTTTTGTTTAATAAAATATACATGTACATTATTTAATTACTACCGGTAATCAATGTATATTTCATGATATTTTAATAAATAAATAAGCATTTCAAATGTCAATTCTAACTGTAGTTACTATCAAACTGAAGGATACTAGAAAATGTAGGATAAAAAATTGATTTTTTATTTCCTCAAAATTATGAAACCTATCTCTTTATTGTTTATCCCATTTAGTAAATGCCAAGCAAGCAGAAACTGGTGCCAAAATCATTGAGAATTTACAAATGTCATCAGGACTATAATAGCAAAATTTGCTATTTAATCTAATTAACTGACATTTAGGTAGTGAGAAATTTTGTTGGTTTCTTTTTTTAAGCAAGTTGTATTTAATTTAATTTAAGATATTATACAAGAATGTTTAAAAAAAAAAATCTAAATACTGAACGTTAAACTAATTGCTGTCTGGGTCTGTAGAATAAAGAACAGATTTTTTACGTCTAATGTGAATCCCATGTCCATGGAGTATATATTATAGTGTCAGTCATTTCTTTCTCATTATATTTGTAGTGTATTATCATCTTTAAAAATTAACCAGTGCTCAATACCAAATATAATATCTTGTTCACTTTATTTAGTTCAACCAGTTTGAATTCAGAATTGTCAATCAAGACAGGTTAAATCGTCGAGTAGTCAAGAGGTTAAGTAGTCAATCAAGGTAGGTGTTTAATACTATCAACAATAATCAAGATTTGTTATAGTTATCACCTCAATACATTCAATATTTTTTTTAATTTTGAAAATCCATGTAGGACAATGTGTCTGTCATACAGGCGAAACAGAATCTCTGATGGATACGATTCTTCTCGGGCTACGTCAAACATGGGACGTTCTGATTCTGAATAGGGTATGCACACATCCACAGTAGTCTTCTTGCCATGAAAACATATATTGGATTAACTTCAATTTTTTTCAGTGGAATACATTTTTCACTTTTAATAAATTGCAACATTTGCAGGAGAGCAACGTATTCACCATCTGCTTAATGAGGCCTACATGTATGCAAAGTTGAACATCCTTCAACAATTTGAGTTAAATCTCTTTTATTTTACCATCAAATAAGAAAAAAGTTTCCATGAACGAAGGTAATTGAGGAATGTGGAACATGTAGAAATGAAATCAATAATGATGGGTTGTTGTAAAGTGAGTTGTTATTCTGTAATCAAGTTGTCACAATCCTGCAGGAAATAACACTTCATCAACATTAAATGATAACAAAAAATCATAGTGGCAAAAGATTGCTCGACAACTGCAACTAATGAGAAGTTTAATATACTGAAAAATAGACTTGGTTAAATAATGTAAAGATAGGTTGCCATAAAATAATAGTAATCATTATTCACAGCTTCCTTTCACAAGTCTTTATTCACAATGTCAATGTCTGTCTCATCTTTAGATCTGAATTCACACAGTGTTTTTGATCCACCTAAAAGTGTAAATAGAAAATCTGTCTTGCTGGTCACAATTACCTTAACTTTCCACCTATTTTGTTTTGTGATCTAATAATTAGAACTACTGGACATTTCAAAGCAAAACAAAGTGAATGTACGTAACATTTCAAAGAAATTATGAAATGAGAATGTGTCTAATTTAGGCCATATATAAAACAAAAAAAATTATTCTGGTCTTCATTTCAGTTAGGCCTGTACGATATTGCAAAAAGGGACGATATCGATATTGGCATTTTTTCCAACGATATAGTTAAATATCACGATATTTAATAATAATGTCACTTTGCTATTAAATAAATTAAATATAAATGCATTAAAGCTGACTACAGTGTGAGTAAGAATTGCTTTATTCATACACTTTAAATTTTGCTTTTTTTATAATATAGATTTATTAAAATGAACAAAACAACATCCTTTTTGGATAAAGATTAAATACAACCGCTGATGTTTAAAGATAGGTTGCCAGGCAACGAAACATACGCCACAGCAGCTAAATCGTCCGGGCAGTCAACAAGAGTTGTCGCATATTTTTACTTTTTTCGGTAATGCAACATTTATAATACACTAAAATCTGATTAAGAGCAACAACTCAGAAAACCATTAGAATTTATTTGGTTTTTATAAAGTTCTGCCCCATGCTAATGTTTTGTATACAAAACTTTTAATACTGTATCATGGATTTAGCTGTTCCAAGTCATAAAAATTCATTGAAAATCAATATACTTGTTCGTCTCAAGATCTTAAACTCTGTGTATCAATCTGAAGTCATTTGGATATTAACTTTGGCCTCTAGACCGTCCGCAAGATTTTTCAAAGTGATCAAGGGCCATAACTTTGGCAGTAATTATCAGAAACCTTTGAAAATCAATAGGATTCTTCGCCTCTTGACCTCAAACACTGTGTATAACATTAAAGTCAATCAGATATTAACTTTAGTCTTTAGAGTATCCACAAGGTTTTTTGAAGTGATCAAGGGCCATAACTCTGGCAGTAATTATCGAAAATCACTGAAAATGAATAGACTTCTTCATCTCATGACCTTAAACGCTGTGTATAAAATTTAAAGTCAATCGGATATTAACTTTAGACTCTAGAGCGTCCACAAGTTTTTTCAAAGTGATCAAGGGCCAGAACTCTGGCAGTAATTATCGTAAATTGCTGAAAATCAATAGGATTCTTCGTCTCATGACCTTAAGCACTGTGTATAAATTTAAAGTCAATAGGATATAATAACTTTGGCCTCTCGAGAGTCCACAAGATTTTTTTGAAGTGATCAAGAGCCATAACTCTGGAAGTAATTATCAGAAATTGCGGAAAATCAATAGGCTTCTTCGTCTCATGACCTTAAACACTGTGAATAAATCTAAAGTCAATCGGATTTTAAATTTTTCCTCTAGAGCCACCACAAGATTTTTTGAAGTGATCAAGGGCCATAACTCTGGCAGTAATTATCGGAAATTGCTGAAAATCAATAGGCTTCTTCTTCTCATGACCTTAAACACTGTGTATAAATTTAAAGTCAATCGGATATTAACTTTGGCCTCTAGAGTGTCCACAAGATTTTTTGAAGTGATCAAGGGCCATAACTCTGGCAGTAATTATCGGAAATCGCTGAAAATCAATAGGCTTCTTCGTCTCATGACCTTAAACACTGTGTATAAATTTAAAGTCAATCGGATATTAACTTTGGCCTCTAGAGCGTCCACAAGATTTTTTGAAGTGATCAAGGGCCATAACTCTGGCAGTAATTATCGGAAATCGCTGAAAATCAATAGGCTTCTTCATCTCATGACCTTAAACACTGTGTATAAATTTAAAGTCAATCGGATATTAACTTTAGCCTCTAGAGCATCCACAAGCAATTGTGGACGCACGGACGGGGGCGACGACAATACAGACCACATTTCAATGTGGGCGTATAAAAAGCATCTGCTTGTGACCTTGTGTAAGAAAATTCTCAAATATCAAGTGCAGTGGAAGTAAGTAGATGCGGTCTTCAAGTCTTGTATTGTAAGTTCAAACAGTTTAACAAATACTAAATGATCCGGACTATCTTCCATTCAAGCATTCGATTGGCTGCGGTATTTTGAAGTGATCAAGGGCCATAACTCTGGCAGTAATTATCGGAAATCGCTGAAAATCAATAAGCTTCTTCGTCTCATGACCGTAAACACTGTGTATAAATCTAAAGTCAATCGGATATTAACTTTGGCCTCTAGAGCGTCCACAAGATTTTTTGAAGTGATCAAGGGCCATAACTCTGGCAGTAATTATCGGAAATCACTGAAAATCAATAGGCTTCTTCGTCTCATGACCTTAAACACTGTGTATAAATTTAAAGTCAATCGGATATTAACTTTGGCCTCTAGAGCGTCCACAAGATTTTTTGAAGTGATCAAGGGCCATAACTCTGGCAGTAATTATCGGAAATTGCTGAAAATCAATAGACTTCTTCGTCTCATGACCTTAAACACTGTGTATAAATTTAAAGTCAATCGGATATTAACTTTGGCCTCTAGAGCATCCACAAGCAATTGTGGACGCCGGACGGGGGCGACGACAATATACGACCACATTTCAATGTGGGCGTATAAAAAGCATCTGCTTGTGACCTTGTGTAAGAAAATTCTCAAATATCAAGTGCAGCGGAAGTAAGTAGATGCGGTCTTCAAGTCTTGTATTGTAAGTTCAAACAGTTTAACAAATACTAAATGATCCGGACTATCTTCCATTCAAGCATTCGATTGGCTGCGGTATTTTGAAGTGATCAAGGGCCATAACTCTGGCAGTAATTATCGGAAATCGCTGAAAATCAATAGGCTTCTTCGTCTTATGACCTTAAACACTGTGTATAAATTTAAAGTCAATCGGATATTAACTTTGGCCTCTAGAGCGTCCACAAGATTTTTTGAAGTGATCAAGGGCCATAGCTCTGGCAGTAATTATCGGAAATCGCTGAAAATCAATAGGCTTCTTCGTCTCATGACCTTAAACACTGTGTATAAATTTAAAGTCAATCGGATATTAACTTTGGCCTCTAGAGCGTCCACAAGATTTTTTGAAGTGATCAAGGGCCATAACTCTGGCAGTAATTATCGGAAATCGCTGAAAATCAATAGGCTTCTTCGTCTCATGACCTTAAACACTGTGTATAAATTTAAAGTCAATCGGATATTAACTTTAGCCTCTAGAGCATCCACAAGCAATTGTGGACGCCAGACGGACGGACGGGGGCAACGACAATATACGACCACATTTCAATGTGGGCGTATAAAAAGCATCTGCTTGTGACCTTGTGTAAGAAAATTCTCAAATATCAAGTGCAGCGGAAGTAAGTAGATGCGGTCTTCAAGTCTTGTATTGTAAGTTCAAACAGTTTAACAAATACTAAATGATCCGGACTATCTTCCATTCAAGCATTCGATTGGCTGCGGTATTCCTGGCCTAACAGTGACAGTAATATATTTATAGATCGTTTTATTCTTGCTTTCAGAAATTAAGTTTCGTAGAGTTTTCGTTTTTTAAAAATATGATAACCTATTTATAGCCTTGTAATTAACCGCGGTAGTGGGAAATTTCAGGCGTTTATTAGGTCTAAGCTTTACATGTAGTAACAACTGACAATTTATTGTCGACTAAAAGTAACGCATACACGATGCAGTGAAAAACGGCTGCGGACACCGCCCAAGTGTTTTCAACATTTAACGATTCTCAAAATATTAGTTTTATTATAGTTTATTGCCGTCGGATAATTTCCGCTGCTGTATAGTGTATTTATTATCTGTTTTTATGATAAATTTTTTTGATATTTGAAGTCTTTGGCGATATTCGATAAACCACTATATTGACGATTTTTGGCCAAATGATATCGTAGTTGGGTCTGAAAATACCATAACGTGATAAATGACTATATCGAGAATATCGTACAGCCCTAATTTCAGTCACTTTCAAAAATTAAAAACAATCTCATTAATTACCTCAATGTGTACAGTAGGTTCATTTATCAAGTATTCAACCCTGATAAATTTTACTGGAAATCATAAATGATACTGGATAATCATATTATCCTATAAACAGGTTGAGGGGATAAATGTAATGCCTTTAAATATGATGTTTGTAAGTTGTCATTTAGCCCAGTATTGATCCTTTGACAAAATAAAACACAATAATATAAACCCCCTCCCACATCAGGTTTTTGGGAAGGATTGTCTGAGAATCAGAAACATATCTTCAATTCACTTATTGATTTAATTCATTACAATCGAACTAAACTATAAATCAAGAAGACAGTAAAAATACATACCCAAGTCTGGCCTTTTCCTTCTGTCTTAAATCAAAATCTTTTTGGATAACCTGAAGGATTCTCTCACATTCTGCATCAGAGAGATGATCTATATTTACCCGTCTGCCCATGATGATGAACTGATCAGCTAGTTGGTCAACTTATGATGAGTGAATGACAGTAGTTATATACTTTATCAGTAACACTTTTAGTTATTCAGCAACACAGTTTTAAAATTCATGTGGGAATTAAACGAATCAATACTTGAACACTTAATTCACCACATCTTTCCATTACGATAGTCAGCACTCAATTCTTTGTAGACCTACTGCTTCACAATTTTTGCAACTGAACTAAAATAATCTGAAAAGAGAAAAAATGCACCAAATCAGGATTTTATATTACAAAGCACAGAATATGCAAGTGACATGATTTTGTAAGAACATGTGTGTATCTGTATTAAATAAATTGCAAAATTTGTCAGTGTGTCAAACCATACTTTGAACTTGTGTGTGTAAAATTTTTTGACTTTTGTGCTTGTTCATAGAGAGAAATGAGGATTTGAGACTAATTTATGGTACAGTTTTATGTCAATAATTAGCTTGCACCTAGGGGTCTTTAGCAATAGTAGGAAAATGGAGGACCTAGAGAAAGCCTGCAACATTAGGCAGGTGACCATCTTTTATTCTAACCCTTTATTTTAACCAATCTATTTCACAACAGCAATATAAACTACTCCCACATTAAGAAACTCAATTTTAAAATTTTATATTTGAGAATGACACATTATCTACATTTCTGAATACAATTTCAAAACATAAATACAGAATATATTTACTACTAATAACAAGGGACAATCATCAAAGTTGTCTTAACTTTATTGTGTTAAATTTCTTAGAAAAATTTTAACAGGAAAATATGCCACAGAGAATACAGATAATCATTGAAGCAAATAAAGATGACAGGATAAAAATACTGAAATCACATCTCCAGCAGAAATCAGTTCAGCACCCATTTGGTTTTTATTTCAAGCTGACTATGTATCATTCAGAAATAAATTTTACAGTATGGAATCGAAATGCTATTAAAGAGAAAAATAATTTACAAAATTTAATTGCCGCCATGTCAATCATCTAAGGGACTATTTTTATTAGCAGTAGCAACCAAATGGAGGCTTGCTTTCGGTCAGTATCGTGAAGCCAATCAATGACATAATTTTGACCCACTCTGTATGATAAATTCCAGCTCTGCACAATATATACAGTCTTACAACGAGACCTTAAAAAATAAAAGAGTATTGTGCTATTGACAGTCTACATTATTACATGTCATGAGATTAGCAGAATTGAGGCAAGTTTCACAGTAAATTTGTGGAGAATAAAACTTGGTGCAGAAGACACTATTAAACAGTAGATGCCCTTCAGGAAGATAACACTTAATCCAAGTTACGTCTTCCTGTGTATTCTATAATAGAACTGTATTTATATCCAATACATTCATAAAGCAGGAAACAGTCCGCAAAATAAGTACAAAGAAATTATCTTCTTCATTGACTTTTTCTATAATGGGCTTTTATATTTTCTAGAAACATGTAAAATTTGTATCGATCCCTCAATATAATCAACGAATTTGTTCAGATCATTGTTACTTTTAATTATGAAGATTTCAACATACAAATAAACTTGCTTCCTCACAGACGGATCAATAGTTAAAGAAAGGGTGGGTAAACTAACAAGCCATTCCATAAGGTTCATGTCAATACAGGTGCTTATCAACTATAGAATATGGCAATTATTGTTCGGTTCTGAACAAGTGCTATTTCATTACAGAAATCTTTCTGATTTATTGTTTCTTATGTAAATTAATCTAAGCTGTTTTAAGTGGTTGCTATGGTTTTTATTTTCATCATTACCAACTGTAATAAACACAGACCATACAAAAACACCCCAAACAAATGCATTTTATCAGAATACATATTAAAACAAGACAGTATGTAACACATACATTTATTATTAATCTATGCTAACTGTTAATGCTAAACATAATAGAAAAACCAAATTCAATATGATCAAAAGTTTTTTCAACAATAGAACATTATTGTCTGATTGTATGGACTCTAGTTCCAAACAGATTCAAAACATTTCATATTCAATTCTATCTACTGATGACAAATCTGAAAGAAATCAGTAAGCCTATCTGGATCATGCTAAGATCAAGTAGCACAAAACCTTTGAGGTTACTGAATAACTAATGTCATAAAACTATCAGTTTACCACCAATCAACTGGAATATCATCCAGTATTAAATCTCATGGTTTTACAAAAATATTAATACCTTCTGAAGATCAATCATTTTTATATCAGTAACTATTAAATTATTTAGATTTTTGGTAATCTGACAAATAAGATGATTGTATATTGGTGAAATTTGAATTTTTAGACTGACAGGGCTCCAGAACCGAACCTTGAGGAACACCATGTGTAAGCATGGACCTTATCCATGGTGTAAGTTTAACCAATCTAGTATACATCTTCTTTGATTGGCATTTAGTAATTGAACATATTAACATAAGGTACAATTTTATGGATACACAATTACTGAGTTTAATACTAAGCGATGCTTGATAAAAAGGAGAGTATCCTCGTTGCTTAGTATTAAACTCAGTAATTGTGTATCCATAAAATTGTACCTGTATATATACATGTTTATGATATATTTCAGTTAATAAAACTGGTTAATTCTGTGTAGAAATCTTTCACATGGCTGTACCTAATTTAAACTGTACCTTTTAGAAAAGGTATTTCTTCACTTTCTAGGGTATTACCAACTTTGCTTCCAAGAGATGACAGTTACTACCTTTTGCTATTTCGAGAAAAGAATTAATTTGACCCCATCACTAATCAAAATAAAATATCAGAGAAACTTTTACTTAAATCAACGAGGTCCATCCCTTTAATAATACCTGTTTCATATTATATCAACGGTAATCTAATTCTTCCTAGACTGTAAACACTAAAATCATAACATGGTTCAGGTTTAATTAGATTACCATTAGCTGTGAGTGGAATAAAACGATCAAAATAGATTGGGTAATAATAAAGCACAACTCTTAATATGCTGTATTTATCCTTAATGTCACCTAAACCTAATGTTGTTTACAGGTTCAAAGTCCTTTCGGATTCATATACACAAGAAACCGGAGAACACTACTTCTTGGGATTCAGACGGTGCCATTTGACTCATTGACACCCACATTGGACCACCAAGTGGAGTCATATTCTCTAATTCAAGATCTTCATATGTTTTTCATTGCCCTTTCATATCATAATCACAGTTCACTTGCTAGTTCATCATTTTAACTGCCCTTTGTATTTTAATTACGGGTTATTACTGATTGTTCTTGATTTTGACTTAAAAACTGAACACCTGGTACTACTTTCCAGATGCACAAATGGACACATGTTTTTTGTGTATATAATATTTCACAAAATACTGAATAGATTTGCAGATCTACATGTACTCCAGAAAAGAAGCCCAGCACCAGATCAAACTAAGTCTAAATTTTAAAAGAAAAAAATAATAATGTCAACGAAATCTAAATAGCATTGTTGTTATGTGACAAAATGTTTGCAAAGAAATACGGAATGGTTCTTGAGATCTGCTCTGGAAACGACATGATAAAAGACCAATTCTATGCAAAAAAAAAAAACAGAAGAAAATAATTTTAAAAAATCTACTAAATTGTAAAAGGCACCAATAATTAACCATGCAAAAATATTGAATAATGTTTTGAGATCTTGGAACATACAGATAGAAAAAGAAACGAATGGCTACAATACGTGTTAATAATATAAAAAGCAATATGGTTTATATATGTTGTTATTAAAGTGGTAATAAATTAATCAGCTTTTAATCATACTAATTGCTTTTTATTCATAGAAATATAGAAATTTTAGCATTTTTTAAAGCTCTGTTATATAAAACACTACCAATTAATAGAAGTCTATTTTACCAATGGTCAAATTTTTTGTGAGGGGAAAATAGCGCTTGAGTTTAATTGAAGGGCATAAACTGTTCCCCGCAAATGACCCCCAAGATATACTATTTTCCTGTGATATTACATGTACTTGCTTATTATTTGCGGTTGACAAAACTTCATGCAATAAGTTAGATGTTAATCTGCTTTTTTCACACATCCATAATCCTGTTACATGTATATCAGACTTAATCCTTTTATCCTTCATATTATGTTTTTATCATGTCACAACTGCAAACTATTTGGAAGATTGAATTTAAAACTGTCCCAAATTTTCTTTTGTAAACTAGATTATAGTTCTATCTTCCCAATTTACAAAATATTTGGGTATCTTTTACAGTTAGTCTTCCATATTTGTCATATCGCAGACAAATTACAGAAACTGTCATTGCTGAAAATTTTGTTGTTTGACTTTGCATAAAATGACTTATCATTTGGTGCTAAAAACTGAAATCTCAATTTATGGTTGTAACAAAACGTTGTGTGTTTAATATCTATAGCTTTCCAATTATCTCATAAAACTGAATGACATTAAACATGAAAATATTGATTTTATCACTGATAAATGATCACTACTCACCAGTGAATTCAGATTTCAACATTTCTGATTTCCGTTCAATATAAAATCATTATTAGGCAGACAGAGATAAATGATATCCCTGGATACCGATTTTGAAACATAATTATGTATTTAGCGTTAATATATCAAATTTCAGAAAAACTGAACATGGAAATCATTTTGAGACTATATGTGTACATGTTTGAATCACCTCTATCAATAGACCTAGAGTTTATGCCTTCAATAGATATTGACAATATGCCTGGTTTGTGAGATACTGAATACATTGTCTGTGCTGTATAAAACATACATCAGAACTTGTTATGTGTTCTGGATCTTCAGTCAACACATATTGTTTTTGTAAGAATTTTTATTATTTTTCTTTTATTTTTGCCAATTTTAGTCAGAATTTGCAGCCAAAACTGTACATGGTGCAAACATTCCACTAACGTAGATCTGGTTGGCCTCTGTGGAACTTTTTATTAAATATAAATTGGGTCATTTTTGACAGAGGAAGTGTTGTTGGATGAGTATATACTGTAAATGATCCTCCCCCTGGCGCGTGGGGCAATATTTGACAACTTTCAGTGACAAAATATAAAATTGCTAATCGCCCAAAGTACCAACAAAAGTTCTATTCTGCAAGGAAAAATAGTTCTGAAAAATACATATACATGTAACATGATTTTTCAAGGGCCATATTCTTGTCTGGAGAGTATGCACAATAAATACTGTCAGTATAAACTGGAATAACCAGACCTAGAGATTGCTATTCCATTGCCGTAATCAACATTATTCAAGTCCTCGTCACCACTATCAAGTATTCTAGCCAGTGCCTGGTCTACTGTTGCATGTCTGTTTGCCATTCATGGCCATAAAATAATATTTTCAGGAATATTTGTGTTGTGTCTGCGAGTGAACAGGGGAAAGCCCTCACTGCAGACAACACATTGTAACACGTGTTTTGATTGAGATCATACTAGTGTTACCACCAAGGGAAGCGAGGCAAGCCCTTGCTACACATAACACGTGTAATTCCAAATGCATCATACTTGGCCAGAAAAACGGCCAACTGGGATATAGATGTTATTATCTTGGCCGGAACCGGCCAGTCGGGTTCAAAGAGTTAATAATCTTTGGAAAATATGAAGTCTAGGGGGACCGGAGTAATTCTGTTTCACTGGAGTTGCTACTTGTGTAAAGCATAAAGAGAAAATTGTTTAAAGAGCTTGGAGTTTAGAGTCTATGCAAATAAGCCTTTTTAAAACAGCAAGTTTTTAGCTAATTTTCTGTTAAAGCATTTTTCCTGCTGGCTTAACCAGACTGTAAATCCAATAGTTTTTTTTATTACAGATTATATTCCCTCTGCTCTTCAAGCAATTAAAGAACACTTTGCTGATATTAAACATAACAGACCAAAACTGGTAGCAATACATTTTAATCTCGTACAACACACAAGTAGAGATATTACGATAAAAATAATTGAACTTTTCAAGACTGATCTTGATAGTGACACAAATGATGCCACTGGGAAAGTATCTGAATCTAAATTGATTCACACTCTAAGTACTTTCACACCATAGAGTATAACGATAAGATTTAGTCCTGAAACATCCCCACCCTCTTTGTATACATTTACTTTTATTGTGTTTGGTCTAAAAGTCCATATTTACCTTTCTGCATTCAAAATAATTGTACTGGAAGCATGAATTCACAGAAAAACAATTTCTGGAATCCAGTGACAATTTTGAGAGGCAAAATATATTTGCATGTCCCTTAAGGAATAGAATGTGATCGTGACTTGATGAAGAACTTACCGGTACCTCATTACAGATGATTTGAAGATCAGTGATGACAGTATAATTATATATAAGTCGTATCACGACGTCTGATTAAAAGACAATGACAGACGACAATATAACACGTCAATAACACAAACTAACTTTGTATTCATGGTAAATGCCAGAGTGACATTTAGATATTATACTATAAGGACGTAAGATTGTGTAAATTGATATAAATATACATGAATAAATATAATTTGTATATTCACCATTTGATGATATAATGGTTTACCTACTTAGATATAATCTGTTTATAAAATTTCGAATAATTATCATATTATTATGTGTAGGAGGAAATGTGTAGGAGGAACAAGAGACATTAGAAACATTTATTGTAGAAATATTTTTTCACCAAAGTTTGGAGCAGCGGTTGCTTGGCTCACTAATCAGGAGGCCTCGGTTTTGCTCTATGTGTTCCTTATAGCACACTCTATGGCGAAAGCCCATCTTTATTAGCCAAGTTGATCCTGAAAAGTAGACATTAAAACCCCTTTCATTTCATCATGATAACCCTACTGTTTCCAAACTTTTTGTTTAAGGTCTCAACATGCAAGAATAAATATTTAGCTTAGTGTTACAAATCAAAAGTACATTGCAGTTTTGAAAAATATTTAGTCCAAACATTATTCCAATAAAAACTTAAAGCCATTTATAATGTTATACATAGATTTCTATGTATTTCATAAAGTAACAATAATTTTGCTTTCTTTATCTGCCATTCTTCATGAAGGTTTATTTTAAACATGGATAGTGCTTTATATTAAAATAGTAGGCTTACACATGTTAGACTAAACCAAAAATCTGTGAAATCGGTGAGGGTAGGCGACGACAAAAACTTGTTAAATATTTGAACTCCTAATAAGACAATGTATTAAGTGTACTGGAGTGGTAAATAAGGTTTCAGATTTGCTTGACAAAAATAGAAAACAATTTATTAATGTGAACTTGGCCTATGTGTAACCACGTATTGGGAGGGAATAAATTTGATAACTTTTCAAACCAAGTACCAACGAGTTAGAAAAATATATAGTTTATATTTATTTAAACTTTTATAATAATCACTGTTAAATTGATAAATAACTGATCAATTTTCGTTACCATTGGTGGTCTGGATAAAAACACAAAAGCTCTAAAAGGTTATTTGGGTTTAAGCCAATAGTTTATATACATATATTCAGTTGACACTATTGTTATTTACACATAGGCGTACGGGCCCAATGACAGTTAGGGGGGCAGAACCCGAAATAATTTCGGGTGTACAGACAGCGACACCGATCTTCCTCAAGAGGCGAAGAAGCAGAGCTCTGCTCCCCTTGTATTGTACCCCCCGCCCCCCCAAGAAAATTTTTGAATATTTGACGGCTGCAAACATATTTTCCTGCTATTTCAGCCCGTGAACAAAGCAACTTCAAAGTGGTCTAATATAGCCTAATTAAGATTCCAATCAAAAGATCAATCATTTACAGTCCACAGAGACGGGACCGTTTGGAGATAATTTTGAAAATTTAACAGCCGCGTACGCGTTTTCCTGCTATTCCAATCAATTGTCGCGGGGTATGGGTGGGCCTCCCCCTCCCGGAGAAAATTTTGAAAATCTAACCACCGCAAATGCGTTTTCTGCTATTCTAGTCCGTGTTAGCAACTCCAAAAGTATCCAATGGTTTTGTAACCGAAATCCCATTCTAAATTCCAACCATCCAATCAGACAGTTGCAGCTGCATTCACAAATAATAATCGATGCTCGAAAAATGTCGCACAAAGTAGAGTGGCTCCAGACAAAATGTTTTAATCCATTGTCAACTCAGTACAAATTTGTGGTATTCAATTAAAAGGAAAGTAAAATTAGTGTTTTATTAGGGCTCAATGACAGTTAGGGAAGAAAAACTAGAAATGCCCGAAAAAATTTCAGGTTTACAGACAGCGGCACTGGTTTTCTTCGAGAGATGAAGAAGTAGAACTGACCTTGTATGGACCCCTGAAGAAAATTTTGGAATATTTGACGGCCGCAAATGCGTTTTACTGCTATTCCAGCCCGTAAAATTAGTGTTTTATTAGATTTCGGGCACTTTATTTTGCCAAGTAGATGAAATAAATTTTTTTTTCACTTTACCCTTCTGCCCGAAAAGTCAGCTTGCCCGAAAGTTAGGGGGGCAGCTGCCCCCCCTGCCCCCTGGCTTGTACGCCTATGTATTTACAAGTACAAATTATTATTTATTATTGTAAACATACATTAATAATATACCATTCATATACTGTTACATTCGTCCCTAGACCAATATTACAGCCCAATTGAACATATAATGATGTCCCATGTCGGTGTTGCTGACAGTTAAAACCCCCAACATTCCACTGGTGCCAAATCAAATAATGGTTGAATATAGACCAAACATAATCAAAGGAATGTTATTTTTTAGAAATCTGGTTTCAAAAATCATTCCGATTGATCAATTCAAAGTTATGCCTTTTGAAAGTTTGTATTGATTTCCAGATGCACTGCTATTTTGATGTATGTTAGACTGATTTAACAAGTGGGATATAAACATATATTTAAGTTTTTTTGACATTGGATGAAAATTGTGACCTCTTTGCGAACAGGGAGTGGCCATTTTGTCTGGCAGTTTTGTCAAATTTTCACGAAATTAACCGTCGTCATTATGGTGTAACGGTGATAAATTTAAACATTTTTTAAATTGGATGTATATATTCAAATGTTTTTTTAAATCCGACAAAAATTGTGACCTCTAGATTTTTCTTACAATCAGGGGTCATAATTCAGGAATTTTCGGTCCGATATGCACAACTATCGAAAAGAACCAAGATTTTGGGTTATACACATACATTTTAAGTTTCATCAAAATCAAGCTAAAAACATGATTTTTCGTACAATCAGGGCCATAATTCAGGAAGTTAGGGTCCAATATGCGCGAATATGTAAAGGAACCAAGATCTTTGGGCCTATATTTCCAGTTTCGCCAAAATCGGATAAAAATTTTGACCTGTATAAGTGTCCACAAACAAAATGTGAACGAACAAACACATGTACGGGGAGGGGCGACAACAATATACGTCCACATAAAAATGTGGTCATATAGAAAAAAAACTATTTCTATTTGACTCTATGGTTACATTAGATTGTATGTAAAATTTGACAAAAGTTTACAAATCCATCACCGAGTTACATGAGTTTTAAGATTCATTTCATATTGTACATAATATTGTGACTGACAGTGGTTTTGAAGGAGATCAATGGACACTCGTGCAAATATGATTTGCTCGTAATATGCCAGTGTTTGGATTTTCAATAATGTGGCGAGTCTAGAATATGATATATAAGAACAGTTAAAATTAATTTTCCCATTGAAAGTGATAATACTTTCTTCAAGTTAAATGGAATCATATATTCTGAAAACCAAATTAACTGTGATTTTCACTGTCGGAACCCATGTAACATGTAACAACCCACCTAAATCTTTTTCATAGCTGCTAGTATATATGATCTAAAAACCAATAAAATATTTGAATAACATAGTTTTTACACTTTATAATGTCGAAAATGTATGTGTTAAAATCAACAATATCTTTTTATTCCTCCATTATATAGTACTTCTAGGGTTTAACTTCCATACATATTATTCTACATAAAGAACTCTTTATCAAATCTTTTTTTGGTCCTGTCTATAGCAATTTTGTCCAGTGATGTGTCCAGCATAATAATAGGCCAATTATTAAATATGAACATGAAGCTTGTATAATACATCTTGACAACTTCATTTCCTTTTTCACATCTTGCTTATTAATATGACGTCTGTAAATCCATGACGATAACTCAAAACATCTTATCAATAAAAGAATCAAGAACAGATAAATGATATAATTTCATCTGGCTGCCATGTTACATTAGAGACAACACCCGTCATGACTGGTCACTTTTTGTAAATCATTTTTTTTTTTTTTTTTTGAGTGAAGCCAGTACCATTACAGGCCCGGGACTGTTCAGCACAGTGGATGCTTAGGGCTATAGCCCCTGGATCCATTCATTTATTTACATATTTCTTACAATGTCGCTGTAGTTTGTCTTGTCTGCAGGACTGTCTGTCGTTTTTTGTTTTGGTTGTAGTGTGGGTCTCCTGCACTTACTAATAAAGAGGAAATATGGTAGAGCAGGGCATTTTCCTGGCTTTAAAGGTTATTATTTAGACATTTATTCACATGACAGGCCCATAATCAACCTTCTAGATTATGGATCAGCTTGGATATTGAGTGGATTAAACAATGCCTGACATATTTGCATTAAAAGTTTATTCCCCCCCCCATCCCCCAAGCCGAAATTTTCCGAAAATGCCTAACTGTCGATAAATGTCCTGACAATAGAGTTATATACAGCTTTCTATTCTTATATTAAATATCTTATTTAGATTAAAAGTAAAGTAGCAATTTCCTCAGAATAATGTGATTTGACTGAAAATTTCAATATATTCATTTTCATGATATATTTTTGAATTATTGTAGCAAGAATGGACAAATCTTTCGCAAATTCTCGCATAATGCCTCTTTAAGTAGTATTCTTAACCCTTAAAAAGAAATTCATAAAAGCCTGAATTGTTTTGTGTATCATTTTGGTGAGTTTGTGTACGTGTTGGGGATACTGTATGTCATACATGTCCTGGCACCCATATTTTCAAATGGTCTATTATTGGATAATTGAGCAATTATTGTGTTAACTCTAATTTAATAACAAGCCCTCATTTATTAATAGGCCTACTAATATAAGAGGCAAGTTTATATATGTAGTAGGAAGATCAAAATAAATGTTTTTGTGACCTTGTGGCAAACATAAAATTTCTATCTAAGCAAGGCTCACTTCACTAAACTGTTTGATGTTATACCTGGGATTACAAGTGATTGGAATAGAAACTCTGATTAGTTCAGGTTTAATGATATTTAGTAAGGAATACCAGATGGTTACCAGATGGTTGATGAGATCTCCCCATTTTTGGCAAATTCCAATCTTATAACAAGTATGATGACAATTGTATCACCCCTACATTATAACAGAGCATCAGTAAAATTGTACAGGACTAAGATAAAGTTTTCTAAAAATCATTCGGAGAGAAACACAGTTTTATCTATTAAATATATCATACTTAAATGATGGCATGCATGACTCAAAAAGTTATCTTTGCATTAACACTTGTGTAAATAGTTACATCTTTGAAGAAAGTAAAACAATAGCTTTATCTCAGACACTTTATTGAAACAAGTCTAATATATCCAACAAAATTAATTGAAATATTCTCTCTTACTGAATCTAAGTTTGATTAAGAATCACCAATAAATCTACTCCAAATCAAACATTAATTTGAAGAAACTCTTCTGGATTTATTAGAGGATTGTATATCCTAGAACAATATTGAATTCCTTTGAAGTCCTTAAATTATTCAAGAACAGATATTTAAGTCCAGAGGTGAGCACAAAAGAACGGCTTATAAAAGACTGGTGTGATATTAAAACTGACAAATAAATTGATCTCTGGGTCTGCAGACGACAGTTAATAACTTCTACCACGAGATCAAAAGACTTATGATTTGATAATGGTTTCTGTTGTCTGGCACCAAATTTGCAGGGTATTCTTTGAATTACATACATGTACATGTACATTGTATGCATAGCCAAGAAGCAATGGTTACGAGTATTATCAGATCATTAACTATTGCTACAATTAATATTACAATTTCTATGATTGTGAAATGAACAGGGTTATGTCCAATTTTTAAGTGGTCATGTAACTTCCCCTGGGTCCAGATTCTATATCGACTTTACTTGTGCCATCACTAATTGAAATAACAAAGTAGAATTGTTTATCCTTACCAAATCAAAAGTGTGCTTTCCCCTTGTCAGTGTCTAGTTATTCAGATGGTAAAAATAAACGAGGTATCGTATACATGTTGGAATGCATGTCAAGAACCCTTGACAGTTGAAATTCAATTGCTGTCTGGGCAAAATTTCCCTCATAACGAACTCTATGGCGCATGCCAGTTTTCAATTGCCACGTTGGTGCAGAAAAGTAGGATGTTAAACTTCATTTCATTCCATTCATTCATTCCTTTAAATGAGCTATGAAACTCTATTAAACAAACCATTAATCCTTTACAAAATTCTAAAATATTTTTATTTGAAAGTTGCCAACAAGATAAATGTAAGTAGTCTGTTTCTCCACATTCTAGTACATACTGGATTTGCATCTTTTATCAACAGATACCCTTGGAAATATAGGACAGCCTACAAAATGTTTGAAGTACAAAATGTAGAAATATGTTTATTGTTAAAACCATCATCTAGAAATAAGGGAAATATCAATGCTGTTGATTGTCATTTGAGGAATTTGAATCCATTGTGGAAAGGAACATTAGCCCAAAAGTTGGTCAATTTAAAAAAGATATGATGAATTGGACATTTTGAAACATTTAGCATCCTCAGATAAATAAGCCAGTGCCACCTATAGAAGATATTAATATTTTCAGGACCAATACGTTCAGTTGGATCTGTAAACCAAGATATAAAATAACTAAGCCTTTGATCTATAAAGCAAATTATCTTGGGAACAATAATAATTGTCAGATTTGATCAATCATGCCAGTTACTACACTAATTATTCTCTATGGGTAATATAACACTTTCTTTTTTCCGAGTCAATGGTTTTTCACATAACATGTCATGATCACTTGAGATTTCATCATCTTACTTGCATAATAACAGACAAGTTCTGGTACCAGGCAAATGAAATCACCCATGTTATTTTATAAGGATCTGAATTAATTAAGCAAGGTCGTCATGGAAACTTATGATTTTTCACGGCAAAATACACACTAAAATGTACTCAAATTCACTGGATAATCTCCCAGCTTGGATTTAATCATATTAAAAAGTGGCGAACAAAAAATTCAATAAAAGTTAAAAGTGACGCCAGCTTGTTTGACAAGCGGCTGTCATGCAAGATAAGACCACATTTTGCAAAAGAACAAGCTAAAAAAAAAAGAAGAAATTTTTCATACAATCAGGGGCTATACGGTAATCCAGGAGTTATGGTCTGATATGAGCCATATACATTTTAAGTTTTGTCAAAATCAGATAAAAATTTAGACCTGTTTGTCAAAATAAACATAAATTGGTCAAAAGGCCATTTTTAAAAAATCAAGATGATCAATGAAGTGGTTTTTTGGGGTTTTTTTTAATAAGAATCCAGATCCAGTGATGTCTATTTAGTTAAATTTTGACCACATTTTTGTTCTTTTTAACTATAAGGTGAATTTTCACCACTTTGATTTACATTCGTTTTGACCATATCCAGTTTTTATTATCTGCAATTCACATCTTTGTAAATACTGAATAGACATGAACTATTTTTGGACGAATATTCCCTTAGAAATTCAACTTTGACAATGTTCTTGTTTGCAAGTAATTAACATCTAAAAATATCTGCATGTAAGTGATGTCAAAAATTTCATTAATAATAAATTTGAACACGCACAATATACATGTACCTCGGTTGTCAAACCCAATAAAATCAAAATATCTCATTTCAGATACCAGCAAAGATTTACAGATCTGCAATGCCTGACATGAGTTCTTTCTTTTAATGGGCATGGCTATTTTAACTTTTGACAGTTTAGTTTGCCAGTTTTAGCACTTAGAACACCCCAAACCAGGGCTCCTTAAACCGCTCTTTCACATGCACAGCTGTCGGTCCTATAATACAGAAATATATTCACATACATGTATCTCTGGCGGTTGGAGGCAGTCTATGAAACAGCCCTTCGGATAGTTCGAATCTGTTCAGGAATGTACTGGAATTAATATGTCACTCTTCTCTAATTTTCTTCAAGGAACTGGGGAAGTCAATATTTACATGTACCAAGTGTAAAGGGTTAAGATTACAATCGAAATGAAATGAAATGGGGTTTAACATCCTACTGTTCTGACCCAACTGAACTAATGAAGATGGGCATACACCATGCAATGTGATGTGAGGGAAATTTTGCCCAGACAAAGGCGCTACAACCTACTCTTATATAGAACTCCAAATGCCAAGGGATCTTTTGCATGCAAGCCAATATATCCCATTAGAACGACTAGGCAGCTGAAAATCCTGATGAACTTTCTTGGCCAATACCGGAAGCAAACCCGCGAACTCCAGGCTAGCGAGCCAGCGTCTTACTTATTTAGCCACCGTGGCTTCTGAAATTACAATCATGCTCCACAATAAGCTGCACCTGTTATGAATAGTCAAACTTACAGCATATTTAGTAATACAGTCATTCGAACAATAACAAGTTTGTTCTAGTGTGACTTAATGCAATTTACATTGTAAACCATCTTTAAATAATTGAATAAATTCATTGACTGTAACCATCAACTTGATACATAAAAAACCTTTTTAACAACAGGATACTGAAATACTTGAATACAAACAATTACAAACACATTCCAACAACTACCATTGCATGAAATGTCACATTAATGTCGAGAGATCATGGAGATGTGGGACACACCAAGATATTAAAGATATTCACTAGTCTAATTGGGACGGTTGAGTGGTCTAATGCTTTAGATCATAAGGTCTGTCATGCAGTCAAACGATATGTTTTCAATCCCAAGCTTGTGCATGTTTTCTCTGCAAGCGAATTATTGAAATTAAATGTTACCATACGTTAGTCCCAAAATGACCCAGAGAGGACATTAAACTCCATTTCTATCTTTTCACAGGTCTAATTCTATGTTTTCAGTATTATGTTTTAAATGCATATTGCACATGTATATGAAAGATACTTTAGGTAATTTACTAAGGTCAACGCGTGGATCTTGATCAAAATGTTTGGCTGATATAATATTACAACACTATAATTATTAGTCCTGTGCAAGATTACTACTCTATTTCATCTGCATACAAGAATAATAAACTCGGTGCCGCCATTGTTAGAGAATGAGAAATGTTGCAGAGTACTCATAATTGCTTTTTCGACTGGGTTCACACAAATTAATTCTCAAAAACCAAAGGCTTGAAGAATTAGATTTATATATTATGGAAAGAAATCAGAATTAATACTAAATGGTAAATGTATGCCAACTGAACTTCCAAAATAAATAACAAGTGGTATAAGGTGGTATAAACACACCCTTCTCATAACACAATATAAACCAGTTTTAAAATCTAAAGAACATTCTTTAGCAAGTAGACTCAGAAAGAGAGAGAGAAATGGGATTTAACGTCCACTCGACACAAGCTAGGTCATTTCGGGACTAACACATGGTTCAATTTTATTTCAATAATTCGTTTGCACGTAGGGTCTTTAGCAGTGGGAGGAAACCAGAGGACCCAGAAAAAACCCTCGAGGCTGGACTGGCGACCCTACTCTTAGTCACGTACAACCGGGGAATCGAAACCCCACCAGTTGACTCAATGACGGACCTTATGATACAGCGTGCACCAGGGCTGTCGGTAATTTTTCACAGATGATTAGCAGCACTGCTAATCAAAAAGTCCAATTTTGCCAAATTTGATTAGCAAATTTAAAAATTGATTAGCAGTTTTTCAGTTTCAAATCAACATAAAACACCTAAATAACAAGATTATTTTAATTTTAATTGATAGCAAATGATTAGATTTCATTCTTAAGATTTTTTTAGAATGTTAGCACTTCTACAGCTAGCTGTGAACATTTCTGAATGAATGTAGACTTTTGTTAGGCCTTATGTCTGAAGCCAATTCTTGGCAGTGGCTTCTTATTTCTTCGTTAGAAAACAATTTCGTCTGCTTTTTATCGTGTGTTATTATTTTTGTTTAATCGGAAGCATGCGGTATTTTACGAATAATCTCGATTAACTAGACGCACGCGATATAAACAATTATAGTGTACGGGAATTCTTACTTTGATTTCTCACTTTACAATACGTTTACACGTATTTATTTTTTTATATTTTATTTACAATACGTGGGGGATACACTGAATTTATTTTTTTTCAAATTGAATACTGATATAATTACTCGAAATTGACATGTCTCGCAACGTGAGTGGTACTACTTGATTCCCTATTTCCGGTTTAATAGTCCCGATTCATAGAGTTATGTCCCTGTATTATATAGTATCATGAATTGAGTCTGGGTAGTTCGAGAAGAAAATGTCACACGGAGAATTCCGTTTTGTTTATAAAATTTATTTGATATTTTATACGCGTTGAAAGTGTTGAGAAATGTGGATAAATCTTTGTGTCAATATCCAAAATGACAGGCATATTATTGATTCGCAGTTACTGCGAATCAAAAATGTTAAATTTTAATTTTTGATTAGCATCGGACAAAATATGTATCGCAAATTGCGCTGCGATACTGGTTGTCGGCAGCCCTGGCGTGCACGTGCTAACCATTCGACTAACCAACCCCCACTCAGAAAGAGAAGTGACATTAGGTGTCATAGAAGGAGTAAGAAGAATCTGTCTCAAACACAATACAAAATAAAGAATACTGTCACTTACATGTACCATTATCAAAATCTTCTTAGTAATATGCAAATAAACCACATGTTGTTATGTTATAAACTGTACTTGCCTCCAGTAATCTAAGGTATTTTATGCTTCAGTACTCTCTATCAATAGAGACTCGGGGCACACAGTCATATAAGGCCGATTCACTCAATGCAATACATCATGACATCAAAATTGATAATTTTAAACCATATCTCTAATCATTCTAAACAAATAAAACTAGTGATTTTATACATAACCCCCGGTTGTACATGACAAGGAGTATAGGGTCGCCTGTCCAACCTCGTGGGGTTTCTCCGGGTTCCTCCCACTGCTAAAGACCCCTACGCACAAGCAAATTATTGAAATATTAAAACCATGTTAGTCCCGAAATGACCTAGTTTGTGTCGAGTGGACGTTATAAACCCCATTTCTCTCTCTCTTTTTATACATGACCAACTCTGGTTAATTGAAATACATGTTGCTAGGCACATGAGATTAAAATTAGACAACACAATCAAGGAGGGTTTTTTTTTTTCCATTTCTATGTCACTAAAATTTACACTACACTATGGTCTAAAAACACCTTTGTCAAGTTTTATGTTCAGATGACTCCTTCTTTAATTAGCCAATTAAAAGATGCTTTTCCTTCAGCAATAATTATTTCAGCTGATCAAAGTGGCTCAAAACAACTTTCAAAGAGATAAATTGTAAAGAAATTGTTAGATCTTACCATGGACCGTATATACATGTACGGTCCATGATCTTACTTAGAGCAGACCTACGATATATCCATGATGGAAATAAATAAATAGCTGAAACGTTTAAAAAGAATTCTTATTCTTACATTCTATTTCCTCAGCACTTAAATGCTAAAACTCATAAAGGCATGAAATTTATTGTTTTAGTTCCTATGTTGACAATAAATCTAAATTTGAAGGTACCAGTACGCTGAGTACGGTATTTGAATACGAAATTTAAACTTATTATGTATGACTGCATTTTGACTTTTTGACTCCTGTGTCTCAATGGCCAGAGCTTGTCTGATATGGGAACAAGCAGCCTACAGTTGTTACAGATGTAATTGTAATAGATGTCAAGCCTACCTGTTATTGCTATAATTGTAGCCCCAGGAATCAGAATGGAGAGTACTATACATAGCTTTAAGTTCATTCCTTCACAACTTTATTTAGCTTATTTAGAATTACTTTAAATATTATTATTACAGAACTGTGTATTATATGAAAAAATCACATTACTATGGTAACCAAGAGAGCTTAGTTAACCAACCAAAACAATCACCCATAATTGCTTTTGATGTCTGACATGAACAAACAGTACAATGGTCTGAATTGGGACATCTTGTCTTATCAACATCCACTTGGTGTAATAATTGTCCAGCTGAGAAATTTGTCTATTGATCTAATTGAATGACAGAAAATTTAATACTGATGTCCAATGATTACTGTCACACTAACACTAGGGACCGGGTATCATTCAGATGTGATGAAAAAGGGAAAGAAACTGAGCTTACCATCTATAATCTAATACACATATCCAGTTAATAGATTGCAGAAAGTGATAAATACCATCAAGATTCATCAAAAACCACCCAGTTTGTGCTACCGTTTAGTTGGAAATGGTTGTCTAGTTTATGAAACTAAATGGTCATAAACTGGATGACCAATATCGACAAAACTAAACTAAATGGTCATAAACTAGATGACTGATGTCAAAACTAAATGGTTTTTCTTAAACTAAATAGTAGCACAAACTGGGCGTTATTTGATGAATCTTGATGGTATTTAATACTTTCTGCATGGCAATCTATTAACTGAATATGTGTATTAGATTATAGATGGTAAGCTCATGCAGTTTCTTTCCTTTTTTCATCAAATCTGAATGATACCTGGTCCCTAGTGTAAAGAAACATTCACTTGCACATAATTAGGTCATTTGTTTCACCTTTTAAACTTATTCTCATCTAACTGTATTATGTAAATACCACAACATTTTTTTTTAGTCAAATTGATTATTAAGGCCACAATAAATTAACTCAGTGTGAAAAGACCATATTCCTGGGGGAGAAAGATAGGAGGATATTGAATGTACTGGTTATATCTACCACTGTATATCAATTATTCTATTAGTCTCCTACACTGTAATTATACTGACAACATAATTATAATAAGTGGACTGGTATTTTACATGTACATGGCGGAATTCTGATGATGCAGTTTCACTCGGTACCCTGTTTGGAACATACTTAATTACAGCAGAGAATTGATTTATCATATTGCTTCACCTTTTTTTACGAATCTTTATAAATCTTTGATTTAGCATTATATTTTATATTGATTTACCTATTATTTTATACTTGTTGTAATTCAATCTACATCTAGTCTTCTGAGTACTGTATTGAATTATTGTATAATATATATGCCAGAGATCTTTGTAACTAAAAGAAATAAGGTTAACATGCCAAATCGGGTACCGATTCAAACTACAACATCTGTCTAATTCAAAATAAGTTATGTTATAAATGTAATTGTCTATCTCAATGTATATGTATAAATGAAACATTAAGCATGATATAAAATTGAAAGTTTCTATTCTTTATGTAGTTTCTGTTATTCAATAAATAAATAAAAATTTATTTTAAAAAATACAAATTTTAATGAAATGTTGTTTTCGAATCATTGATATGAATTCAATTTGAATCAGGTATTTGTTCCCCGAAAAATCTAACCTTGGGAATAGCACCATAAGGAAAAATGCAAGTTTCTCCATTTCCCATGGCCTGATGTAAGTTAAATATCTTTTCGTCTTGACGATTGATTTTGAACAAATTAAATTACATTTATATCAGACATATTCATCAATTATAATTTAATTGATACAAAACTTTCAAGCTATAATTTGATAACTAATTCTCATATTTTACATAAAAATGACCAATATATCAATATTATGCTTCTCTTTTAAGTCTTTAACAACAAAAGCTTCCAATACCTTTTAAAGAAAACTCTAAAACTCTTGCAGACAAAGCTTGGTGAGGTGCAATGATTCTAAGATAAATTATTTTACTAACAATGGGCATCAGACCAATCGCTACACATAAGACCTGTGTTCAAGCATTGCATACATATAAATGAAAGAATAAATAATCAATATGTTCATAAAATTTCACATCATAATCAATTGGATTTAAGAGCGTGTCCTCGAGAAAACCATGCAGAAGGTGCTAAGGCTTCAATCACAGATTTTGACCAAATTTGGTTTATAAGTTGGGATAGTCCCAAAACACATAAATGTGCAATATTAGATAAATCTTTCAATTCCTGTATGAGAAAATTGAAAAAACATTTTTCATATGGTGAAATTGCCAAAATCTGTCTTTTCTCAAATACCAACTTTGGCAAGTCCTTACACCTTTACTATACGTAACAGAAAGACCAAACTCACACAGTTTATCGATGACTCAGTGCTGTTATCACAATATTAACTTCAGACAATTCTGGCAAACAAGATCTGTATACGGACTGGATATCAAAGCCTGTCTAAATTCCCCATTTTTCGTCACCCAAAGTTTGACGCCCTATAGCTACTTCTTTCATGGGGTGGGTTTAAAAAATTTATGCTCACGTGAACAAGCAACCTCCCAACATTTGATACAAAAAATAAAAATGACCGGAATCGACTTGACAAAAACTAGGTAAAGGAAACAATAACCCATGAAATTAACCTGTAATTTACCTATTTTGGAGATAATTAACCGTAGTAGATAAAAAAAAACTAACAATTTATTTTCCTTTTCATTCATATGGTGTTTACTACCAGCCCTAAAATACATTAGTATCTGTTTTATAAAAATATCTTGAAAAAAAAATACTTTCAAAGGCCTGTAATCGTTCATGGCTCATCTGGCGTCAACAGGAATTGACTTCTGCAGTTGTCCACGACCTTCCATTGGAGTTTCGACGTGCTCAATCTTAACAAACATATCCATTACTCTCAAATAGACATTATTTTAAATAAAATAATCCAACGAAAATGAAAAATTCACCTAAAAGTGAGATTCGAACCACCAACCGCATGACTTCCCCCGACCCACCCTCTCACCGAGTTGCTTGTCCCAGGGCCCCAAGGTCCATGTCGTGGGCCCTGTCCAGGGGGTTTGCCGCCTCTCTTATTCTAAATCCGGCCCTGAAGGTGCAGCTGACGGTGCCCGAAAGCTGTAGCTACCATACTACACTGTTCAATGTCACCCACTTCGACGCAATTAGGCTTCGTTGCCGTTAATATTTAAGCTTCCACATTTCTGTATTGTAGAAATCAGTGGATGTGTCCCAAAATGAATAGTGGAAACATGCTCTGAAATTAAACATTTTGTAGCCATTTTCGGTAACTTGTTTGAAAATGAAATCTTAAAGAGACAATACAACAAATATGTTAAAGGGACAATACGACAATACCAAATATACAATAAATACAAATACACACTTATATAGAGTACAACATGGTACAAATAATGGCTATGGATATGATGAAAACGTATAAAAGTCAAAAATTTTATTTCTCTAATGAAATTCGCAAAAAAATGTATCACAAAAGCTTTTTTTTAGCACTTTTCAATAAGCTGTATATTTTAAGTATGTTGCATTCCGGTCATTTTTTTTACACCTATGGATGCTATGTGCTTAGCACTTCAAAACCATCCAAAGAAATTCTACTTGCGACCATGAAAGAAAAAGTTACAGTGTATCTTTTTCTGCACTATAAGGACAATGTGAATATGGTACCCTAAAACAAGTCCACACAAAATTAGTATGTACTGATTTTTTTTTTCAAATGAGTGCTGGGGTAGAAGTTGACCACCCGCTTTATCAGACAGCGTCAAAATTAGAAGGTTGCTATTCCACCATAGAATGCAGTCTGTGCTTAAAAAAGGTGATAAGTACACATGTGAAAACCGCCATTTTACCCATAAAATGAATAATTCCTGTACAGTCCTTTAGAGCGACATCAGACTGTAACCACTTCAGCATGTTACCTCTTGCCCCTAGGGGGTGTCATACCATAAGTTTGATCAAAAACTTCCGACCCCCCCATCTTAGCACTTTTTGTGATTTTTGCATGGTCTTCTCGCGGATACACTCTTAAGACACTTTTCTAAACAAGATATAACATTAATAATAAGTTATCAGGAACTTGAAGAAAAATATCAGTCACATTCAATTCTGTGTCAGACAACATGACAGGCACCAGAGGCATTGTGTCTGACAATGCCTTAATTTGTGCCTGACACTGTCTGTGACAGGTGCTATATATCCAGAATTGTTAGAACAATAATTAGTCTAGATTACAATTGATTAAACATGCATTATGCAAGAGCTAAATCTGCCTATTGCAGGTCTTTCTTTAGGCCTGAAATATTTTCTAAAGTATTAATTAGACATTAATTAACTAATCCAGGCCTTAATCAACTCTCGATGGGATCAGATTTCTCCGATATTAAATAGATTAGAATGGTTCAGCGATACTTTGATTTAATCAAATATGGAGGACCGAGACTTAGCTTCGATCAACTAGTACGGTGGTTGAAATTATTGCACACGTCTGTCAAACCTTCAAAGGCTAATATCTTCGCTTGCAATAGAGTAATTTGAATGAAATTTCAAATTATTCATTTTACATCTTCTACTTTCGAACTATTATAGCAAGAATGGCTAGTTCTTTATCCAAATCTTACATAATGTATCTTTAAAGAAGTACAAGTTTTTAGCTTGATATATGTCCCACTTATATCGAGAGACTATATTTAGGGACTAACATATTGTACAGTTTTGTTTCACTAATATGCTTATGCATTGGGGTCTTTAGCAGTGGGAGGAAACTGGAAGACCCAGATAAAACCCACAAGATTAGGCAGGCATACCTACTCTGGGTCAACACAAGTGTGGGATCAAAAACATACTACTTGACTCAATGACAGACCTTATGACCTAAAGTGCATGTGATAGACCTTTCAATCACCTAAGCTCCTACACACCTATAAAACTCGTTTGGGTAAATTAGATCCGTTTTCAGTTTATCAACCACTTCTCGTGATCTGTAATATTATGTTTTTAGTTTTTATAATCATTAAAGAAAGTCAATAGTGTTAGGGTCCCAGTGCATAATTCAATAGCTTAAACACATTACAAGTATCCATTAATTTTATTGGGGTAATCAAGCATGTCCTTCGAAGTGTTTCTTATCATAAAAGATCTTGTGACGCTATTTCAACATAAGTTATGGTAACCATTCAGATTAGAAAATTTTCTATTATCATATTATTTACATACTTTAGGGACATATACTTTAGCCGCCTAGCTGCCATTTTTATATCCATTTGCTTACAGATTTACATGTACATCGAGTACCAGTTAAGACATTTTCACTCAGTTTCTGGTTTTGCCCAACAAATTAAATGAAATGAAATGAAACGAAATGGGGTTTAACGTCCTACTGTTTTGCCCAGCAACCATTTCGATATTTAAATACAAACAAGGATGGCCTTGATATTTTTGGGAGTAAAATGGTAGGCATACACAATACAGTCAAAATAGAACATCAAAATAAATGGCATGGAGCTTAAGGTCTTGTCAACACAATACTTCCATCATTTTGAGACTAACATATAGCAACTAACAAAAATATAGGAAACAGGCATGTAGGTTCTTCTTGGGTACTACTGGCAGATACCCCCACCCCCATCACATACCTACTGGGTCATCTATATATATGGCCGATGTCCAATGAATTATGTCTAGAATACTTTGTGTACACTCGCGGACCTCCAATTTTTGCCTCATCTGAAAAACTATGCAACATAATTTTCAGCCCTGCAGGTGTTATCCTGATAAATAGGAACCAGGCTGGGTCATCAGCTAAATTCTTTGGGTTTTTTTTTTTAAGAAGCACCTAATACCTACAGCTAAACTGTTTTGTTGGTACATGTATCTAACCCCTAAATATAAATATACTCAATTTTAATATCAATTTAACATCAATTCTAATATCATTTTAGTATCAAATCAATGTAATATGCAATCCAATGTCAATGCTAATATCATTTTGGTATAAGTTCTTTTATTTTGATACTCATTTCATATCAATTTAATATTCTTTTAATACCAATTTATGTCATTTAAAAATTATGTGCCCTATTGCTTCTTTCAGAAACCATATCTAATGAAATTGTACTAGATCAAAACCTATACAGGTCACATAAACTTTAGACTTTAGTTACATAATAATATGGTCAATTAGAACCAGGGTATGATGACCACCTTGGTTAAAATATAAAATCAAGATCTATTAGATTACAATGATAATCTATATATCAATAGAAATCATACCGGTCAAAGTCCTGGAGCTAAATGTACAAGTGTATATATTAGATGCCTGTGCAGAGATAAGGCCAAGAAATAAAATACAAGTATATTATGGTTTCTGGATTCTTTTATTTTATTGTAGGGTTTTTGAGTAAGATAGGAAAGAACTAATTGAACTAATAAACTGATCGTTTAATAACCCATTCTAAAGCCTCTGTGATGTCATTTGAAATATTGCAAAGCTTTTATTATTTATTTGCTCTTCTGGGAAATAATGCTGATTCAGACAATTGTAAATAATGAAATTTCAGTGTCTGCGGAAATCGACGCCAAGACCTATTTATAGAACCTGGGAAATGTGAAAAAGTTTAGGGTCAATGATTTTGGCACAAAACAATAGAGTCTGTCAGGTAACTGTAAACACAGGTATATAAGAGGATTGAATTCAACAAGTATCTTCATGAAGAACAGTCATCTTAACAAGTTTATAACTGAGTATATAAACT
This sequence comes from Patella vulgata, assembly GCF_932274485.2. Classification (NCBI taxonomy): domain Eukaryota; kingdom Metazoa; phylum Mollusca; class Gastropoda; family Patellidae; genus Patella; species Patella vulgata. The sequence continues at coordinate 30,402,422 of NC_065887.2, forward strand.
GAAGATACAATCAAGCCTATATGATACTATTATAAACCATTCAACCATATAAACATGTTCCTCACATTATTTACTAAAATGTTTAAATATAACATAAAGCTCTGTCCAACATAATAGTATACATTAAGCATGTGATCACAAACACCAGTGTTACCTTCAGGGAACATCACTCACCCAACGTTGGTCAAGTTAAATTCAAAACCTCGTGGTTTTTTCGTTCAAGACATGGGATTTATTTTAGAGCTGAGCAACAGAAAAAAACAAATAATTTTTTGAAGCCACATTAATTTTACCTTGCACTATCTTACCAGTAATACAACTTACAGTTAGACGAACTGAATGTCCATATCAATGTCACTCAGCTAAATGTTACAAGCAGCCCTTATACAACGATAGAAAGTCCTTATTAAACGTCATTCAGCTACATCTTACAACCAATTGAATAGAATGTCCTTATCAAATGTCACTTGGCTACATCATACAACCAATATCTACAAATCAACTTATATTTTGAACAATGAATGATGACATTTATGAGAAAAAGAGTAATTGGAATATGTTTGTGATACACATGCATAACACCAACCTTGTACATTAAGGGGAGGGGAGAGGGGGAGGGGAGAGGGGTACTCGAGCATTGAGGGTACTGAATTCTCTGCTCTAGAATGTTGCCGTTGCAAATACTGGCTGGGGTTGAGAAGAACTTTTGGGAATATTTATGTCTGGCCATCACTTCTCAGGTATGGCACCTGTAAAGGTAACAAGGTGTGTCTAGTCATTTGGATTGGAGGAAAAAAAACAAAGTCCAACAATATTCATATTGGGGTGCATGTAAAAGAAACTCTGACACATGGGAATTGAACAAGAATAGGCAGACAAAATTTTACCTTGCACTAAATAGTAAGTATTGAAATACACAAAACTGTTTCAAAATAATTTGAGTATGGTGTTAACAAAACATAAAACCCCATTCCATTCTACTGTACATCATGTTAAACTGTTTTTATCATCCAATAATGAATTACACAGGAGATATCTTGGAATTATCGCAATATCCCCTATAACAGGCTAAATATATCTCCTAAAAGAATTTACTATTTCAAATAGACTTCAAATGACTCGACATCTTTAAATTGTGCAATAATATAAGGCCAGGCCAATAAAGCACTTACCTATTTTAATTTATTTCAGAACAGCTTCCTAACAATTATAGATTTTATTTTATAAGCTTCCTTACAATTTCAGATTTTTTTTTATAAGCTTCCTAACAATTATGGATTTTATTTTATGGCTAATCAACTGGGCAGAAAGTTTAAACCTACATGTAAAACTGCACAAACTTCTGGTAGATCAGAAATGATATTAAAAAGTGTTATTCCACTGGCTAGCAGTAGTCCATGTTGTTTTATTTCATCTCTAACCAAGGAAACGTTTATATTTTCACTCATGCTACGCATTCGTGAAAATATAAGTTTTCTTGCTTCTCGATGAAATAAAATACGTTATTCACTCTAAAACGACAAATATCCTCTATATAACAAACCAAGCATGTGTTCTATATGAGTTTTGGTCTTAATTTCTTGTTGAATCATATTTTGGTTGTAAGTACCACAACAATCTCGTGACTATACTATATATGTAGCAAAATGCATCAGATAAGACAAGGTTTTCCGCGATATAATTCTTGTAGCTACTCGTGACAGTAAAGTTTTTAGTCGTTGGGTTGTTTATTTTTAAGTCTTTATAGAGGTAAATTCTAGCAAAGCATTTTCTTTGACATATCAAGAAGAACTCGACTCCATAAATAATGGATGCTGTAATGTATCTAATATAACTGAAATAAATTGTCAATTCATAAATTCACCAATGCAATGTGCAAATTGAACTGTCAATAAAGCGATCAACATTCATGAAATCCAATCAGCAGCGAACTGTCAATCAGGGTTCCAGTTATTGATAAACAAAAATAAGTAAATCGATTATAATAAAAATACTTACTTTAATAAATCCTTGCTCGCTATCCAAGTGTCAACATATGTAGTATAAGATAGTATGTATGTTTTTAAACAACAAAAGTGTGGTGATCGGTGACCGTAACGTTCACCTAAAGTATAGCTCGAACACAACTTATCGGCTGGCTTTTAGCTTCGCTGACTACACTTCAAGCTCGTGCGCATGTCTTAATTATCTTACTGAAAGACACGTGCGCCGCTTAACGAATTAGCTTTATATGAAAGGGAATTCTTTTTTAAAAAGTAAAAATATAGTTGTTTTTTTTATCTACATTTTATATCTAAAGCATTCATAAATTTGTATCCGCATATATAACTGAGGGGTTTATAACATCTATAGCCTAGTAGGGTGGATTTATTAATGTTTTAAATGGTGTATAGTAAATAACTATGTAATATATACCATGGTGTTGTATTGGTGTCATGTTATTACTTTAAGGCTAGCCAAGATATACCCATATTCCTGAAGCAATGGCCTGATAAATCCTTAATGGGATTTAGGTCTAATCAAATTAAACACTGCCAGGAATATGGGATGTAGGCCTGTACGCTGGTTCCCACCTTTCTGTTAATTCAAATTGCACTTCGTTCTTGGCTATACACTAATAACTTCAAGTATGTTATATTTCCTATTTTAATTTATTTATTAGTAGATATAGTACATATTTATATCAAGTAAAGATTAATACTTCTTAAAAAAGAATTTTTGCAACTTGTGTAGTTTATCCATTTATTTTTCCCGCCATATTTTCCCCTTTTTCCTGTAGTTTTGTGGAGGTACATGTAGCCTATTTTGTGAATCATTAATTAATAAAAACATCTAACACCGGATGTGTTTAGTTTCTTTCCTTCTTTATATCAAATGATAAAAAAAAAATAATATCTATTTATTTTACGTGATATTATATGTTCATTTTGTAAATCTATTTCTATTTTGATTTTATGTTTTCTCTTTATGTTGGTAATATATATGTATTTATATTTTCAGTGTTTGGTTTGTTTCTAAATAAACTGTTAAAAACCACGTATCAAGACACTGCGATAGGGTAAGCCCCGGCTACAATTACAAGAATTGAATATAGCACCCATCATTTTATTATAAACCCAAAGAATTCCCGCGTTTTTTTTTAGTACCCACACCCAGGGCCGGATTAAGCTTGCATGGAGGTCCTGGCATCAACAGTGAAAGGGGCATATTCTGGACATTTTCTGACACACACACACATACACATATACAACATAATAAATGACATTTATTTATGGTGGAAAATTGTTTTTTAGAGCTAATTTAATATTGGGATGCCTGGCCACAGTTCCCACTTAATCTCGCCCTGCCCCCAACCACATGCAGCGTTTTATCGGCAACAGAAATGACAGTGACACCGATGTCGATGCCCCCCGCCGAAATCCCAAACTAAATAGATGACAAATTAATCAATTATCCATTTATCATATTCAAAAGTATCGAGCAATCAAACTGATTATCTATACTTATTCTAAACATAAAATGTTCATGATCATGTGCAGTCACGGTACTGAAGTACCTTCACTCTCCATCAGTTAGAATCAAAGTTATCGTGTCCAAAAGCATCGACTAATGAAATTGCTTATATAGCTCTGTTCAGCTTTAGCGAGAAATGTTAATCAGTCAAGACATTCACCTAATATAAACATCTACATCTACCTCAATTAAAAGCAGAGTTGTTACATGTATGTTCCAACTAGTCTTGACCAATCAAATTGCGTACCGCTACTTAACCTAAAAAGAAAATTCTCATCATCGAACTTAGTCAGGGTATTAATAAAATGAATCTATACTCAGAGTTTCACCGCTCTCATCCAATCAGAACCAAAGTTATCGTGTTCCAAAGTCTCAAACAATCAAATTGCTTATCTCTGCTTAGCCTTAGTGGAAAATGTGCATGATCAAACTCTATCAAGGCATTCACCTAGTATACATCGATTAGATCTATTTTATAAGGCCAACTTCAAGTTTGGTCAAAGGTCACGAGAAGTAAACAGGGCTAACGCTAATCCCAACTCTAACCCTAACCTACAATCGCGCCAACAATCACGTGCCCTAACCTTATTTACATATCAGCGACTTTGACGAAACTTGAGCTGGCCTTAACAAACAAATTTAGCCAATATGGATCTACTCCAAGTTTGAACATTCTACCTCATTTAAAAGGAAAATTTATTGTGTTCCAAAGTCTGGATCCAATCAGATTGAAGTCACTACTTTGCCTATTAATGCCCAGCATCGAACTGTGTTAAAGTATTGATGCAATGAAACTATACACGATGTTTCACCACTATCACTCAATTAGAATCAAAGTTGTCGAGTCCCAAAGTCTCGACCAGTCAATTGCTTATATATCAGCTTAAGCCTTACCCTGAGCCAAAACTGTTCATTATCGAACTTAGTCAAGGTATTGATGTGATGAACCATACAACAAGTTTCATCACTCTAACTTAATTAGAACCAAAGTCATCGTGTCCCAAATTGTTTATCCCTGCTTACCCTATGCAAGAAATGCTCATCCTCGAACTCCATCAAGGCATTCATCTAATGAACGCCTACACCAAGTTTGAACGTTCTACCTCGTTTCGAAGAAGAGTTATTGTGTCCTAAAATGCCGTTCGAGTGAGACTTCTAGCGTATTTCGGCGACCATAACTGATTAGAAATTATAGCAAAATCAGCAACGTTTGAATGTAAATCAGTATATACAGTATACATTCATATTACATTATTATATGCGTTGCGACCATTTGTGTCCATTTCTAGGTCCCCCTGCTTTCTTCGAAAGGCGGAGGGGGGGGGGGCAATAACCAGTTACGGCACCAATCGATCTATCCTTTTCAGACTTGGAACTTTTGAACCAGCCCTCGTATCATATGCCATTGCTGGATTGGCTTCTGATACTTGAGCTTTTGAGGGAGTGTGTGTATTCTTCCCGTTCAATCAAATCTATCCCAAGTACAGCAACATGACAGCCCTTCGTTTAATCTGGGGTCTTCCCTAAATCTTTGGACAGTGATTTAAAGTAGCTAAGTCTCTAACTCAATATCATCCAAAATCTTCAACATTGAAAACACGATTTATTTGTCAAATTAAATCAACATTCATGTTGTGATCTTACAGGAAAAAGATGGGCTTTTGATATCCAATATTTAAGACAAAATAAACATTTTACCATTGGTACACGAATCGTGTACCATAATGCGCTTCAGCCCCAGTTGTATCAAGAGACTCGAGGGACGAGGCTAGACACATTGCACCAAATCAAACGGCGTATGTAGACTGGAATAACCAGCCGCTAGAAATTTGCACTCGCTTGAGACTGCTGGCTTATTTCGCCGAACATAACTGATTTGAAATTGGAGTAAAAACGGAAACCATTGAATGTAAATCAGTATATATACATTCATATTACAGTATTATATGCGTTGCGATCCACTTTTGTCAATTTCTAGGTCCCAAATGTTAGTGATTTAGCTCCTTTAAGGTATTAAAAAATGTGAAAGTATTGTTCGTCTCCAAACAGTATTGTTTACATTGTATACGTTTTGATAGCCTCGTTTCTCACACAATTAGTTTTTCCGCAGTATTCTGCTATGCACTGGTTAATTAGGCGTAATAAAAACGTGTGTCATGACGTGACGCTGGTATGTAAACACTTTGGTCCAATTTGGAGCTCTGTTTAAAGCGTAATGATATCGTTACGCAGTTAGCTATTGGTTGTTAATCGGACTATTGACCAGTCATAATTTGGAACAGAAATTCGCTTCCATTACAGCAGTGTTAAGTGGGATTAGCTCTAATCAAACGAAACACTGCGAGGAGTATGGTTAATACTAACTTCAATGAAGTTGTTATACATGTACATTGAATTTAAAAATTTAAAATTCAGCCAATGAACAGTCTTCTCTTGGATTAACTTTAATAAGTCGGTTTGCTAACAGATAATGAAATTGACTTCCCAGCAATAGAAATTTAACGGACCGTTAACAAATGACACGTTAGCAAGATAACTATCTGTTAAAATAACTTAGTTTTGAGCAACAAGGCCCCAGGATTTTATTATCCACTATAATGTGAAGTAACATATATATATTTCAAAGGATTGGCAAAGATAAGGATCTCTGGCTACTGCATGAAATCAATAAGCGTAGATCTGTTCTGCCTTACTGTCTTGTGATGCAAATCAAAGTTCAGTCAGTATTTAATCACACGCGAGACATTTTATTGATGTAACTTTCTTCATTATTGGTAGAAAAACACAATTTTCGTGGTTACATAAAATGAAAGTAGGAAACATTTAGTTTATATAATTCAGAATAGTATGAATAATTTTAGGAAATAATTTATACAAATTACATGTTTAATGAGTAATATTATTCATTTAAAGCTGTTGATCCCCATATTGTGAAAGTGGAAAGATGATATGTCCAAAAATGGTTCAATTTTATTCAGTGCTTACAAAGATATTCAGCAGACTATATTTACGCCTGCTTCCAACTGAGTGATATTGCAAACAAACTATATAAATAAACTAGCGCCTCCTATAATGTTTTGATGGGCCTCTTTGAATCCACTGAATCCACGACAAGAGAATATATAGCTACCTTTAATATTGATATTTGGATTTAGTTTTCTGAATCAAATTTTAAATAATCAATTTGCGCACAATCTTGTGAGAATTAAGTCCGAGTCAGGAAAAATTAAGATATTGTCCAACAAAATGATGACCAACTGCTTTAAGAAAAGGCCTCAGAAAATATATGATTTATATTGATATTCTTATTGATATACATTGTGAATGATAAAGAAGGAATATGTCTCAAAATAAAAACATTTCAATTCTTGGTATAAAAAATATTGGTTTTTGGAACTCACAATATTAATAACTATAATAATGAAGTTTTGAAAATATGATGAATATAGTTTAAATGATTCATTTTGACCAGTATGTTTTTATATATTTTTTGGTTATTCAGGATAGATAGGGTGCAGATTATATGGAATATTGTACAGATATTGCTGTGGTCTTTTAAAGTAGCCAAGTCTCTAACTCAATATCATCCAAAGTCTTCGACATTGAAAACACAAATTATTTGTCAATTTAAAACAACATTGATGTTCTGATCTTACCGGAAAAAAATGGGCTTCTGATATCCAATATTCAAGACAAAATAACCATGTTACCATGTTTTGTGCCATGCGTTTTTGTGCTATTTGTAACAAGGGACTCGAAGAACAAGGCTAGACATATTCCACAAGTTATATCAAACGGTGCCCCATATTCTTATCTGGAGAGCTTGTGCAATAAATACTATAGGGATTGACTGGAATAACCAGACACTAGAGACTGTCATTCGACTGAGACTTCTGAAAACGATTGAATGTAAATCAGGTTATATACATTAATATTACATTATTATATGTGTTGCAACCCATTTGTGTCAATTTCTAGATCCCAAATATTAGCGATTTAGCTCCTTTAAGTAAAACACAATCTTCATGCACAATGCTGATTTACACCAAATTGAAAGAAATAAATATATTGGTATATGTTGGCAAGCAGGATAATTACTGCATGGACAACAGACAAACTGAAGTCAGATCCAGATTAAAGAAGCGCATTTTATGGGCCGCACTAAATGCCTGCACCCTATCGATTATGATTCAGTGATTCTGTACTTGCCCTATTACTACTTCAAGCTTTATGAACTCTGGTGTTTTAATGTTAGTCAATTAAAGATGTATTATGTAAGATTTAGACAAAGAGCTTGTTGTTCTTGCTATAATAGTTAAAAAATAATCAATAAAAAATGAATATATTGAATATGTTATTCAAATTACTTTATTCTGATCGAAGTTATGGGTGTTGGAAGTTGTAGCACAGATTGTTTATTATCGCTAGCAACATCACTGGACAATAGAGACAGCCTCGTTTGTCCATTTTATCATTAAATGTCCTAACCCATTTAAATTTCTGTTATCCGATGGTCTAGAGAGTTGATTATGGGCTTGTCATGTTAATAAATGTCTAAATAATAACTTTTATAACATTTGAAGCTTAAATATAGACATACAATAGACAGATTTAACTCTTACATAATGCATCTTTAACACCTTCAATTCAAGATGAAAGAGAAAATGAAGAATTTATTTGTATTTTTAAAATTTAGAGCCACTTTATCACATATTATGTCACATACCCTGTTTACCTTTATTTGCAAGAATCACTATTTCAATGATTTGTTCTGAACACCCAGGTCAAAATTTTAAAATAGTTTGTTCAGCACTGTCAAATAAAAGTTTACTATTTTATGACAAAGCAAATTAATGTAATTCAATCCACAGGTAATAAATAAATCAAAGAAATATACAGTTAAAACAACATGTACCGGTACTGATCGCTTACGCTGCATTCAACGTTTGCTCGTGTATTGGAAATTCCAGTCGTGGCAGATTCTTTATATTTTATTTATACCTAGTATTAAAATAGTTTCCACGATAAGAACCCGACATGAAACTCATTTCATCTTTTAATTAACCCTTTATTAGCACCTGGAAACAACCGCCAGAAAAAGATCACTTTTCTCTAATTTTTGTAATGAATTGGTAGTCAATAATTTCCATTGGCTAAAGGGTTAACAAATTAAGATGGCAGCTGTCACGTCTTCAAGGTTACTGTCGGTCTTGAAAATACACAACTATAAATTCAGAGTTCCAGAGTCAAATCACACAGAGACATGAATACACCAATGTATGTTATAAAAAAAAGCATTTCCAATTCACGAGTGCAGCATTAAAGACTTGAAAATCCATTACACATAATAATCATTCATCACCAAGAAAAAACAATATCAATAAATCTTCTCTCTCTATAAAAATTAAATCACTTTAACAAACTTAATTAGTGAACAAAAACAGCTATGAACAATGGCGGTATAAACCTATATATAACATCTTTTGGTATAAAATGCTATAAAAATAATAAAAAAGATGATTTTGAGGAGGATAAAACATTTAAAGAAACCAAGTTATTTTATATAGTCAATAACAGAATAACACATCACACAATTATATGGAATACAAGCTACTTCAAAGTTTATTTCTGGCGATTTTTCAAAAAGGGTTCTCTCACCATAATCAGAAATGAACTTCTAAGTAACTTGTATTTCATATAATTGTGTCATGTGTTATTCTCATTGAGTTACTAAATGTTGCTTAAAGAATTTAAATAACAGAGTGTTGAACTAGTTAGTTCTAGCATTTAAGTTAGTAATCAATAGAAACTAATGTAAATTCCAAACCTTCATGATTTCATATTTTAAGTTTATGTTATTCATTTTTATTTATTAAATGCTAATATCTCCATGTGTTTATAACACTTACATACATTTCAGTGAATATAACAGTTTTTTTTTTAGAGCACTATATTCTAGTCCGAGGCATTTATCCGAAGCTCTGTGGTATGTTTTTAAGAAATACCCAAGGTAAAATATTGTCAGGTAGAGTTAGAGACAAGCTTCTTGACTAGCAATCAGCTTGTGCCTGGATTAACATGTTTATAACTCTTATGCACAGTATATATTTTTATCCCCCCGGAAAGTAATATAAAATTACAAGTTATTGCTGTATCTTAAGTATTGCTTGGCAAAATAAGCAACGGTATCAAATAGTAACGTTTATCAGGTCACGGGAGTTAAGCACTGTTGAAGAGATATGATGCCCCTGTAAAAATTTCAATATGGCTCAATATTTTCAACTATGTTCTTTACATTTTGGTGTTTGATATGCATACTTAACCATTTATATCCCAGGAAATAATGATTTTTATTTACGGCATTCTATCATATTTTTTCTTTCAAACTTGACCAACTTAATTCAACATTTTGTTAATAAAACTTAAGACAACTTGATTCTTTAATACAATGAATGATTAGACAAGATGATTAATTCAAGTTTTGTCCTTGTTTTTATAATTTTGTACACCGTTAACATTTCCATTATTAGATGAGACCGCTGTGTTTGTTGATGATTGAAGACTGGTTGCTATGGAAACTGATGCCTGTGAAGTGGAACTTGTGAGATTAACTGGGAATAATTGATTTGAAGAATCCTACAAAAAATGAGATAAATAAAATGTTTAGATAATGGGTTTCAGATAATTATACAATAATGATGGTGGTGTGTAATTAATACAATCCAATGTAAACTTAAAATGGCAATAGTTTTCAGTGTAACTCATCTTTCAAAATATAACATTAGTACAACATATGGGTGACTTCCATTTCAATTATTGCTAATTATGATGACAGAGTTTTTTAAATATGTTATGTGGACGTGTTTAGGTAAACTGAACAAGCAATAAATCGGGGGACTTTGTTTCTAAGACATCAGTCTTTAGTCTCTCATTTTATTCACACCTTCTTGTCTTTACACGAACCAAAGAAAGAACAATTTACCTGTGTTGATGCTGACAAACGAGATTCAACAGATGATTTGGGTGAAGCAGAATCTGAAATCAATAAAAAGACAAGTGTATGAGGTTAATCACTCTACAATACATATAAGTGGTGCCTACGTATAAAATAACACCTGTTGTATCTACTAGCAGCTTTATCAATTGGACCAAAGGAAACATAGGTTGCCAGCCAACAAAATATATGCTCATGGGAATATCGGACTGATGGACAAATACAGCAACATAAAATGTGGGTGTATAAAAATTATCACTATAAGGAAAGTACAATAATTTAGTAAGTATATCAGCTATTAAACAAAATCAAAGTGAAAATGTAATTGATTTCATAATATCAGCTCGGTCAAGCGAAAGATATCTAAATGACCTCATTTGACCTTTGACCCTGAATAGCTCGAAAACGCCTCAAAGTCAAAGGCAGATTGATTACCACTCGGCAATGTATTCCATGCAAAATTTTACTATAGAAAAGTTTTGTGTCCATTTGATGGACACCCCCACCCCCATCCTCTGGTCTAGTAGAAATACATACCACTAGGACTTGGTGTGTCTTGATGAGAGCTGTGACTCATGGCCTGACTTTCACTTGAACCATCCTATTTTAAATCAACAAAAGCAATTATTCACTGAATTTTGAATACAACTTATTTCTGTCTAAATCATGAACCAAATAAATAAAATGGTACTATATATACACTTGAGTTCAGAATACAATCAGTGGTGGCGCCAGCCTTCGGTGATTGGAAGGGCAAAGCTGGGGCAAAGTCCAAGGTTAAGGGGGCAAAGTCCAAGGTTAAGGGGGCAAAGGCACGAGCTTCAACTAGGGGTAGGGGGCCTCCCCCAGAAAATTTTGAAAAACAGGTTGCCGGAAATGCAGCCTGGCAGTATTTCAGGCACTGATCGATGAGGTAAAGTGTCAAACGAATCGTCAAAGTAGGGAGTCCTCCCCCAGAAAATTTTGAAAAATAGACTGCCGGAAATGCTGTCTTACAGTATTCTGTCAGGCACCGATCGTCGAGATAAATACATCTGACCAGATACCATCCGTCGCCTGATCACTAGTTTATTCGACTAGAGAACAAAATGTCAAATGAACGGACTTGCGAACCTCAATGAATTCCCCTTGTGAGCGCCAAAGTAGCGAGTCCATTGGGCACCTCGCCAAGAAAATTTTGAAAAATAGACTGTCAGAAATGCTCTACAACATGCAAGTTTATGACTAAGTGGGGATGTGGGATTTATTCACCGTAGAAGGTATTGATTACCGAAACGTATCACAAATACTTTTTTTCATTTTCTAAAATTATTGGGGGGGTCAAACAGAGGGCAGACCAGATTAAGGGGGGGGGGGCTTGCGCCGCCACTGAATACAATGCGCTACATTGGTACTTTTGCTTAATTTCCGTACAACAGATACAATAGTAGATCTATTACTGATTAAAGCAATTGTAAAATTACTGATTAAAGCGTCTGAAGGAATATTTTAGGCTATTCTACACACAATAAACTGGAACACCCAAATTCTCATTCAAGGCCCTTATGACACACTGATAAAGATAAACATTTTGAAATACTTCCAAGAAATAAATGAACTAATGCTAACGCTAATCATGCATTTGAAAGCCAAGGAGAATTGCAAGTTTCTACTGTAAAACGCTAGTAATGCTAGCAAAACTTAATCCCTATTTCACTAGCTGTAGTATTTTTCAAACATTCCAGAAAAGTCCCCCTTTAATTTACCAGACTTTGGGGGTAAGCAAACTCTCATGAATACCCAGTGTTTTTATTAATGCTGCGTTTGTTACACCCCCCCCCCCCCACATTATTCTTATAAAGTTATTACAGACCTGCATGATGTCTCCATTAGGCATCCCAAGCTTATTAATGCTGTCGACTTCAGATGAAGAATTAGAAAAAGGAAGTGATAAACGTGCATTTACAGCTAATAAATGATCCCTCCGACTGGTTAAATTTTTAATGTATTCTCCCAGTTGTTGGTTTTCATTTTGTAACTGGTATAAACAGTTTAATAATGATGCAACTGAAAGACAAAAATGTATTTATTTCAAACAAAATAACCAACCAGTTGTACATTAAAACAAGAGGCCCAAGTGCCTTAATCATCCATTGGTAAAAAGAATATGTGCATTGTTAGAGACGAACAGTAGGACATTAAACCCCATTTTATTTCATTTTTCCTTTTGCATTGTTAGAGACTTATTGATCAAATCTACAATAAAACATTTAGGATTTTTATATTTTTTTACATTTCTTCTTTTTAAAATGCCTGGTGTGGTAATTCAATTGCATCATAAATTCAATACAATCTTAATATTAATTTATCCCTCATTGGTTCAATTTAACTCTGAAATACATTGAAGCATTCATTTAGTGAGACTATGAATAACAATTTTGTTTGTAATGCATCAGGTTGGTTAGGAATAGAAGCTAAAACCTTCTTAAATTGTTGCTTCAAATTGCTATTGTTTTACTTGGGGGGAGATCAGCCTTTAGCCTCTAATTAAAATGACCAGTAAACTTGGCATGTAAAGTCAAACATAAAAGCAATTTATCTTTCAGTCACATTAATTAAAGATGAGTTTCAAAGTTGTTCAAGTCAAATAATTATTAGATATAAAGTAGAATATTGTCTTACTATCGAAATGTTGACCTTGTTCCAGTAAAAACTGGGAACCTTGTTCCCATTGTCGTTCAAGAAGTTGTTCCATGGATGCCGGAAATCTACAAATAAACAATATGAAATTAATGATTTCCAAATATCAAAGAATTTCAATTGCTTGCGGATCATTGTATTATTAAAGCCACTGAGCATCACTTGAAGGATTATTAATCCATTACAGACTAAAATATATACATGTTGAATCAATAAAAGGAATATCAGTAAAAAAAATGGTTCAGTATTTATAAAGATATCAAGAATTTAAAACTATTAAACATTTGGAATCTGCTACAAATGATATAAATAATCATATGGAGTAGATTTTAGTGTGGATTAAACCGTGAAAAATTAAATATTGTCCAAAAATGGCACAATCAGTGACTTTATAACTAAATCTGTATGATGCCAAAATCTGTATGATGTTTAAAGGGGCATCAGGTAATTTCAGTCAAATTACTTCACCCTGGGCAGAGTTTTCGGCGATATAATACAGTGTAGTCTCGCTCGATTGTCATTGCTACTGTTGTTAAATAATAAACAAAGTGTTGATTATCCATTTTTACGGTAAATCATCAACCGCAAAACATATTTAAATCTATTTAATATCAGAGCCATCCGATGGCATCAAGAGTTGATTATGGTCTTGGTAAGTTAATTAATGTCTAATTAATAATTTATATAACATTTAAGGCCGAAAGAAAGAGATGCAACAAGCAATTTTAGCTCTTACATAATGCCTGTTTAATAGAGCAAAATATTTTTATCAATGGATAACCCACAATAAACCAATCAAAATGAAGACAAAATGTAACAAATGGCAAAATTATTAAACAAGCACACCACAGACAACAGATTGAACAACATCATCTTTGATTAATAACTTTTATATCAAAGATATAACTTACTCTGAAGTAGAATTTTCCTCTGCCCTCATACTGTCTAGCTGACTAGGGAATATTTTTGGTGGTCCGTAATGTGAATTACTTTCATTGTGTTCATCTGTAAATAAATTCAATAAAAATCTTTTTTAATTTAATATAGTTCAAATACAATGTAATTAATAAACCTAATGGAGGTTTGAATTTTGTATGTTTTCTCGAATAGTAACCAATGTTGATTTACTCTATAGAAGTCTCAGAAAAAAGAAAATTTGGGAAAAAATCTGAGGGTTTAATGGTATGTAGCCACTATTGATTAAACATAAATAAAGTAGAGCAGGAATATAGATAGTTATCTATATTTTAGCTTTTTCAGGGATTATGTTCCTTTTGTAAAAGATTGGGGGAAAAAGGCCCAAAATTTTTGACTCATTTTTGTTATAAACTTTAAATTCTAAATCTTATCTACATCCCTGCCGAGTCTCATCTACAGTATTTAAACTATATTGTTGACTCTCCCATGGGGACTTTAAAAGCAAGTTCTGGAAACTTATAGCCTAATAAAAACTGCTGATCGTCATTTTTGGGATCATAAATCCTTTGCAAACTACAATCTTGAGAAGTTTACTCCATAAAAGTAACATCTATCCAATGGTTTGATTCCATTCAATATTTACAAAGATATGATGAATTGAATATTTCGCAACTTTCGGCAGACGACATAAACAAAATAGTCCTGCCAGTAACCGTTGGGTAAAATCTTTTGATGTACTTGTTTTTAATTCATGTGAATCCAAACCAGGAGAATATCGTTTTGTAGAATTAAAAATAATTTCAGTACATTTTAGTATGAATAAGATATTGTCCCAAAAATGAAGATCTGTTTTTCTGAAGTATTTTTCTTAATAAACTTCTAATTCTATTATATGAATGGAAGACAATACAATCAATATACAGACCATTTATATCTAATTTAATAAATATCTATTAAACTACTTAAGGACTCTGAACATCATTGAGGGGATTGTTAATCCCTTGCAAACTGCAACATTGTGAAACTTAAATCTCTAAATAGAATACGAATCCACAAAATGGTTGAATGTAGCACATAGTCAGCATAAAGGTACTCCAGCGAAGTGTATAAATTTCGTTAAATCGATTAATGGGCCTCTTCCTAATCTGACTAATTCCAAATCAGGAGATTACTGACTGTTGATATTTTGATTTTGTTTTCTTAATTAAATGTAAAAAATCAATTTGATTAGATTTTAGTGTGGAAAATTTGATATTTACAAGAAAATGTAAATGCAAACAGATTCTTTTTATACAAGTATGCTTTAGCCTAAATTTACCAGTATCTAGCCAAGATATATAGAATTATTAAAACTAGCTTTAAAATCTAAACATCATAATCAAATACAATTACGTTACATTACATACGGACAATCAAGACACAAATGGTTTATGACAAATAGTGTAGATCAATTTTACTATAAAGGTAATTTTTACTGTTTTCCTTGCTGCTTTCATGACAACAATACATAAACAATAAAGTGTATCATGTACACAAGTATTATAAAGATAGGTTGCCAGAAAACAAAACATGCACCCACAGCCGCCAAATTATGCGTGTACAAATTTAAAGTATTTTGGACGATAACTTGACAACTTAGCCGGCTGGACATGGTTACATTATTAGGAGTCATTGTTGTCTATAGTTTTGGGGGGGCATTTTTCTTCTGTTTTCATGTTTTTTCATAAATCAAACATAAAAAAACGTATGGTATATAAAAATATACATCCCATAAAAACAATTTCTTCTCAGAATAACGATCAATCTAATATAAATGAAAATACAGACACATTAAACAACTCATAAAACACTATACACCAAAACCAGACAACACTATCAAATACGAGATGAACCACATTACGCAATAACTTATACATGTACATGCTCAGTGAGAAAATAGTTTCTCTCACCTCTACCATAAGAAGGTAACGAGAGTGTAGGAGGACCAAGGGACAATGCCGAAAAACTACCATCAATAGCTGTTAAAATGAAAGAGAAGAGTCAGTCGTCAATATCTATATTGTAAACAGTGTGCAAGATGTAGTGTTATTAGGGGGGGGGGGGATGCTCGATTGTCTCTAATTGACAGAATTACACTCGAGTGACACAGAATTCAATCCTATCACTGTTCTATCGGGTGCGATAGTGTATTGAGAATGGTGAAATAATTAAACATAACAAACATGTGTCAGCTGCTGTGGTTGGTTAAGATATTTTTTATTCAGTCAGCGTACGTAGCCCGAAATTCCGCTTTTCTCTCTGTTGTGACTTTTTGTGGGATTGAGAGAATTTAATTCCTGAAACTTCAATCGAGTATCCCCAAAGTTGAACAGAATGGGAAATGGGACAGAGCATAGAGCAAATAAGCTTAAGCCACCTAAAAAAAAATTTGTCGTGTTTCTCAGATACCGCAGTCTACTTATAAGGTTTAGTTTATGAAAAATTTTCAAAATACAGAACAGAAATGGCTTCCACTAAAGTTGCCCTTTTTTTGAAAGCAAGTATCTGAGAAACATTTATTCAGTGAGCTTTTAACACTTTCTTAGCTGTTTGCATGTAAAATCAAATTATTCCTGGAGTCATAAGGATCATGCTATATCCAATATGATGCCATCTGTTCTAAAGAATAAACTGTATAACAATAAAATCAAAATCTCAACAAAATTATGGCTTGTTTCCCCTTACTCATAGTCTGGATTAACTTTATGGGGATGTTCAATTATCTGTCCGGAACATCCCAAATTGAAAGAATTGCAATCAAGTGACATAATGAACCACAACGAATATGTTTCAGTTGTGATGGTTGGTTGAGATTGTTTCTATTTTGGGGATTGAGATAATTCAATTCAGGAACATCCCCATGTGTTTATAAGTGGCCAGCCAGAAATAGGTTAATAATTTATTAGTCACTTCAATTGATCTAAGTTTAAAATACAAGAATAGCATTAAGATGTTATGGTTAAATCCACAGTAAAGCATGAGCATATTTAGAAATCAAACAGCGTAATGTCTCATGAAGTTTGTAACAAATTACCTGATTGATTAAAGGCAGATAAAGATATTGGTCCAGAAGCTGAAAGACTCTGGAAAAACGGACTACCGCCAAATACACTACTGGTAAAACTGGGACTACTGAAACAAGCAAATTTATCAAATAAAATAATAAGTTTATCAGGATACTTTCACTGAATGTGATTTTAGGATTTAAGACTTCAAAGGGGCTAAATCTCTTTGATTTAGATCAAAATCTATTAAATTTGGGTTGAACTTTTGTTTAGAAAGATTACTAGTAAGTCAAAATCTGTCTGTTTACTAATTTGGTTTCAACACCTGAACACACAGTCAATTTCATCACAATACTGGCTTTATATATGGATGTACATTTTTGAACAAAGACAAATGTCAATCAACTCATAATATTCAATAAAATTAAACATACATTAAGCAAGAGCTAAATCTGCCTATTGCAGGTCTTTCTTTAGGCCTGAAATGTTTTCTAAATTATTAATTAGACATTAATTAACTTATCCAGGCCATGATCCAGGCCATAATCAATTCTTGATGGCATCGGATTTCCGCGATGTTATAGAGATTAGAACGGATCAGCCATATTTTA
Source organism: Patella vulgata (assembly GCF_932274485.2). Lineage (NCBI taxonomy): Eukaryota > Metazoa > Mollusca > Gastropoda > Patellidae > Patella > Patella vulgata. Next base: position 30,420,181 of record NC_065887.2, read on the forward strand.
ATTCAATTTAAAAATGGAGGAGCTTCGAACAACAAGTATGGTGGTTGCAATTATGGCACATGTCTTGTCAAATCTTCAAAGGCTAATTTCTTCACTCGCAATCCAGAAATTGGAATGAAATTTTCAAATTATTCATTTACATTATCTATTTTCAAACTATTATAGCAAGATAACCAAAAACTTACGTTAAGCCTGGTGACAAACAATTTTTCATTTTTGAGCCACCATTCGATGTCCCACTAGTCGAAGGTGTTTGCTTTTTACCACCGCCAGAGGGTGGAGTAGGTAAACTATCTCTACTTGGACGTGACTTGCCACCTACAGCCGCAGGTTTTGTTCTTTTTATTTTTTTCTTGGTATCTGATTTTTCTTGCGATCTATAAAAGAAAACATTTGTGTAATTATTTTTTTAAAAAATGTTAATTTCTGTTTCAATTAAGAATCATAACGATTCAAATTAAGATGTCACAAAGCAAAGATCATTTTTTGTGGTCTAAGGGGAGATAATATGGCTGAAAGGAAACAATGACAGAGTTATTCCCCTTTAAAAATGTTACTTTCTCCATATAAAAATAGACTTGATTATTGGTTTATGAAAATGGATCAGCTTATAAATAAAGCTGTTACCATTAAATGTTTTCTTTCAATCCATGCTCGATATGTAACTTTTTTTCAAGCAAACTCTAAACTAGCAAAGAAATTATATAAACAGCATTAAAGGAGCTAAATCGCTAACATTTGGGACCTAGAAATTGACAAAAGTGGGTCGCAACGCATATAATACTGTAATATGAATGTATATAAACTGATTTACATTCAATGGTTTCCGTTTTTACTCCAATTTCAAATCAGTTATGTTCGGCGAAATAAGCCACAAGTGCAAATTTCTAGCGTCTGGATATTCCAGTCTACATACACCGTTTGATTTGGTGCAATGTGTCTAGCCTCGTCCCTCTTGATACAACTTGGGCTGAAGCGCATTATGGTACACGATTCGTGTACCAATGGTAAAATGTTTATTTTGTCTTAAATATTGGCTATCAAAAGCCCATCTTTTTCCGGTAAGATCACAACATCAATGTTGATTTAATTTGACAAATAAATCGTGCTTTCAATGTTGAAGATTTTGGATGATATTGAGTTAGAGACTTAGCTACTTTAACTGAACAATCCTCATCAAGAGATGTTGATCAATACAAAAATTTGCTGGGAAGTAACAAATTCAAAAATGTCAGAAAAAAACAGAATTTTTAGAGAAATGTGTGAAAACTAAATTTAAAATGTATTTTTTTGCTTTACAATTTTTACTTAAAACACTGACTGTTAAAAACAAATTCAAATACATTTCAAACCTGAGGTAATCTACAGATGTAAGATTTGTATAAATATAAATATCTCATAGAAATAACCTTGTTCATATATTTCAGAAAAAAAAAATAAGAAAATTTCTAAATTTGTGTTATTTTCAAAGGGTCTGAAAATATGTAGCCACAAATGAATAAACAAAGGCAGCTAAAAAAAACAGTTGCATAAATGATTTTATACTTTAGTTCTAAGTTATTTTTGCCTTTACTTCAAAAGAAGAAAGACACGCCAAATTTGAAGCGAGTTATGATTTTGTTTTGAGTGAAATTTATTCCAAATATAGGACTGAATGTCAAATTTTGTTTTTTGTGGGATTTTAAACTACAATATAATTAAAATAAATTCAATAAAATAAATGTTTATATCAACTTCTTGGAAGGGTCAATAAAACTAACCTTGACCTAGACCTTTTACCAGCACCTTGGTCTGTGTCCGGTGAATTATGGGATGGGAAGACTACAGGCGGTGTTTTATCAAACGAAGCAGAAAATGGCACCTGATTATCTGAAATAGAAGTGGTATATTTATCCCTGCGTGAAATTTATTAAGTATTATCATATAAAAAGATAGGTTGCCAGGTAACAAAACATACACTCATATCAAGATCAATAACCTTATTAAATATGAATTAACTAAATTTAATATATTTTTACGCACAATCAAATCAACCGACAATTTTAGGAAAATAGAAGAAATTGAAAAAGAATATGCCGGAACGACAGGTTAAAAATACATGGCAGTGACGACACAAAGCTGAGTGGTCAAACAATACACCAAATAAAAAAACAAGCCGCTAAAGAAATGAACATCAATGGTTATAAGTTTACTTGGTGAGATAAATCTTACTAGTTTGAATTGATGTAAGGCTAGTTGAAAGGGTACTATTTGATTCTAATTTATCATCACAATTATTGACAGACTTTGGTTTGGTCACACTGGCATCTACTTTACCATCTGATTTATTGGTGCTTTCTTTTAGATCTGCAGACGTGAAACCTGTGAATTCTGTGGGGGATAAAATAGTGGAATCGGTAGCACTTGTACTGGAGGGAGGGGTTTGAGACAATTTCTTGCTATCTGAAGTTGGTGACTGGAAATTAATCTCTGATACTTTAATTTTCACTTCTTTAATCTATAATAAAGAAGAAAGAATCAAGGTGAGTATCTGTGTAACGTGATTGGTTAAAATATTCTAAAATTTCAACTCACACAAGGGTGGACAAAGGGATATTTCTTAATAAGTGAACTGATAACCATGACAACAGTTTATAGACACTGTTATCATGACACAAGGAACCTGCCTGCAAATTTCAAAACTTGTAACCAATCCAAATTAAAATTGTATTTGGTCATTTGTATTTCTTTGAAAAATTATCACAGAGCTTTAAAGCTCTATTTACTAAAAGAATTATATCTAAGTGTGTGTAATGTTCACAAACTATTTCTTTATTAGTTTATCTTCTTCACTATCTATGAAGGCAATTTTTCTTAATTTCTGTGAACTTTTTCATCAAGTCTGGAAATTAGGCACCTACCACAAACATTGTTCAGAACAAATTTAGGCTTTGTTCGGAGCCGGTTCAAAATGTCAGGTTCTAATTGTAGTGCATGACATTTTGTCAAGATACATAGGAAATCATTATTTTTAGGCATGTGCTACAAATCATCTGAAGGAATAAGATACAAACCTTTTTATCAGGATCCAGTTTTTGTGTATTTTTTTCTGGTGATGTGTCGGGTGTGGTTGTATCTGATGGAATCGGTTTAAATGCTGGTATTGTTTTTATATTAGCATCCCTTTTCTATAATGGAAAATTTGAAATTAATTTAAAGCTTTTAGAGGAATTGAATCCCTGAAAATCTACATCTCCTTGATATGAATTTACCAAGCATGGATGCATTGGCTAGACTTCCAACAATTCATTCACAATCATGGAAAATAATCATATCAATTGTTTGATCACAATCATGAAAAAATCACACAAATATAAATGAAATGGGATTTGATTCAAATAATTGATGCCAAGGACATCCAAAGCCAGTTAAAGGACCCAGAAAATACACACCTTTAAGTTGATAAATTCCAAACGAAATGAAATGAAATGGGGTTTGACGTCCTACTGTTCTGCTCCTAACCTGGGCTAATGAAGACGGGCATACGCCATACAGTGTGCTATGGGGGAAATTTTGCCTGGGCAGCGGCGCTACGGCCTACTCTTATATTGAATTCCAACTGCCAAGGGATCTTTTACGTGCATGCCAATGTGTACACGGGACCTCGGTTTTTCGTCCCACCCGAATGACTAGACAGCTGTCCTTGTCAGGCCCTCCATCCTGCATCACTGACAAGGGGAAACCACGCCGGAAAATCTGAATGAACTTTCTTGGCCAATGCATGGATCGAACACCCGACCTAAAGGCTAGCGAGCCAGCGTCTTACCCACTTAGCCACGTGATCCCCCAAATTCCAAACGAGCTAAAGAAAACCTCACCAGAACTCAATCAAGTCAAATTATCCCCCCCCCACCCAAAAAAAACCTCACTTATTATTCAAATAAAACTCTGTAAAAGGCTGTTTCACCATATGGTTTTTTTGGTAGATAATAATTTTATATTAAGATATGTTAAATTGGTGCCTTCTGATGTAATTTAGAATGAATAATGATTAAGTGAAAATTTGACACCAATTTTGGACATTCAAAATCTTTTGATGCTACATATTTGGGTCTTTAAAATATAAATACAATCAACTTACTAATTTTTTACAGTGGTAGGCACAATAACCACAATATTTAACATTATCACCATAGTTACCAGCTTCTTCACATAATAACCCTTGAGATTGAGCACTGAAATAAAATAAAAAATACACTCATAGGTAGCATAATACACAAAAAACAAACCTGCAGACATGACACACAAACTACACAGACATTGTAAGAAATTAACAACAAACATATTTTCAAGGTAAGAAATTAACAACAAACATATTTTTCAAGACAAGCGAATGGATCCTGGGGCTAGCCTTAAGAGAGAGAAAGAGAGAGAGAGAGAGAGAGAGAGAGAGAGAGAGAGAGGGTTTATTCCCACGAAGGCGCAGTTATTGACCGTAATGGATTAAACCAAGTCGTTTTCGACAACTTCGTGGGAATCCAGCTCCTAGGGATTAAACTCGTTACAATGGTGTTATAGAATGTTATGATAAGAATTTACACTTTCATAATCCCCAATGTAACTAATTAACCAACATTTTAGCATCATTTTTGGCATAAAAAATGAAAACATAACTACACTATAACAAAAATTAATTTAATTTCGCCAAATAGGACACCCTGTCTAAATACTCGACTAAAGTCAATTCCTCTTCCTCGTGTCTTCCTTTTAATTCCTGGAGCTGGCTTTGGATTTGAGCACATTTTACATCTCTTCCTTGGTGGTTAATATTTTGTTCTTGTTGTAAAAATGTGATCATTTCAAAAACATTCGGACGGGCTTTTTCAACTAGCTTCTTGATTCTTGCAGGCCATCCTTCCAGGTTGTTGTTGGTTCAGAGTGAACATAAATTCATAAAATCTTTAACACCGTTAATTGGGTCCTTATAACAACATGCCTCTCTTCAAACGAAAGCCGACAAGTCGATATCTGCGCCTTCGTGGGAAGGATTAATTTTGGTCACGCTCTGTAACTGCGCCTTCGTGGGAATACACCAGAGAGAGAGAGAGAGAGAGATGGGTTTTAATGTCCACTCAACACAAACTAGGTCATTTTGGGACTAACTTATGGTTTTAAGTGGGAGGAAACCAGGGGACCCGGAGAAAACCCACGAGGTTGGACAGGCGACCCTACTCCTTATCATGTACAACCAGGGATTTGAAACCACGCCAGTTGACTCAATGACAGGCCTTATGATACAGCGCGCACGTGCTAAGCATTCAGCTATCCAATTGCCTAACAGGGTTTATGTACGTTTTCTCTATATTATGTTTAATTTCTGTGCCCCATTCCATGGAAAAATTGTCTAGATTATCCTTTTAAGTTGCCATTTAGCCTTCCTCTAATTGGGTTATGCAAATTGGACATATTTCAACAGAAATGGGGTGACAGTCGACAGCAGACAACAAATATAGGGTTTGAACACACACTTCTAGACATGCTGCCTAGAATGGGGGGGTGGGGCCAGGGTATGAGCAGGAAATTATGCTGTAGTTGTATCCTAGAATTATCAACTTCTGAAAAAATATTGCGAGAATATTTTAGTGTGTCTAATCCGGCGTCCTTTATTTACATTTAAGATGTTTTTTGTTGGAGAGAGTTCAAGTTTATACATTATAATAATTAAATTGGTGTAGTATCAGGTTTTGGATTTCAAAATTGGCCACAAATAAAATTCACAGTTCTACTACTCCACCCTCCTGTAAACTCTTGCAGAACATCAATTTAACTTACCATGTAACATGAAAATATTGCTTACAACCATTTTTATTACATTGCATACAAGCTCCAGTAGATGCTTTTGTTTCTCTTCCCTGTTCCTCACATATATAACATATCTGAAATATGAAAGGTCTTCACACTCTTTATAACGAACAGATACAAATATGAGTTTTTGACACAAATTCATACTTTTGAAGAGGTCTTAAAAATTTGTATTTCAATATGGCACGACTCTGACAGTCATTCATATGATAAGGTTATTTCCAGATAAAGTTTGTACAATAATTATGTTAGTAAATATCTAAATTCGAAAGTCTCACAACTACTTTGTTGAATCGTTCCTGAGGTACGTTTTTAAGAACTATTGGTTCCATCGTCTGAACATTGGCAAACCAAGCCTCTGGGATAAACAGAGCACAAACAACATGACACCAACCTAAAAATAAACAAATCAACAAATGAATATTTCATTCAGATGTAAAGAGACATTAGAACTAGGTTTTCTCTTGTCAGTAAAAATTCATTTGACAATAAAATGATATTTATCAGGTGTTCAAATTAGATTTCACGCAAAATTTCAGGCAGATCTACTGAGATGTGATAGTTTTAGGATTCAGTATAGCCGATAGGATGCCTGTGAAAAATGGTTACTTTGAATGTGACATTATATGAATTTAATTACATTTATTTTGTTGAAAGTTGTAATTCCTCTTTAAAAATTTGATGCATCAAAGCCCAAATATATGAGCTAGTAAATACTATGATTCTTGGCGCGGAGAGAGAAATGGGGTTAAACTTGACTAGACACAAACTTGTCATTTGAGGACTAACGATTCTAAGCATTTACTCAAAAACAATCGATCCTAATCAAAAACAACGTCCCGTGGACATACGCTTGTACCCAATAAAATCAAATGACTTAATTATATGGACTCACAACATGAAAAACATCAAAAGATAGAAAGTGGTACCAGGTGTTCATGAAATGGCAAGCATTCCATGTCTCAATCATGACAGCCACTACTTTTTTCATAAAAGTACATTTGTTTGGGTATGTTTCTAAACTCTATATCTAACCTTTATTCTGGCATGTAGTGGCTTTAATAATGCTGTAATGAAATGTTTACAATGTTCACTAATTTTTACTTTCTTGGCTACAGAAAGTTACTTAACTGTCCTATCTAGACCACATTTTTCCATACAATTTGAGATTTATCAACAACCTATAGCTATCCATTGCTGGAATTGTACTAGCATACTTACTGTTAGAATCGGTTCTTTTAAGAGCACCATCTTTCATTGGACATAATTCACATCTCTGGCAAAATAAAACAAATATGATATATGAATGTTTATTATAAAACTTTGTGATTGAATATTCTGTCAAGTAAGTTAAACTTACAATGTACCCAATACAGAAATATATACTCGTTGGTCTGATTCCGCATTAATAAAGAGTTACGTCCCTTGAAGAAATTAGAAAATATTTATTACTGTTACACAGCTTATCTTCAGTGTTTTGCGTGCTAAAAGTTATGCATCTATTAACTACGATGTCTTTGATCGAGAATATCAATAAATTCACTGATAAAGAACCTAGAGAATAACCCCAAAAGTTATTTTATATCTGCAATCTGTCACTTCCGGTTTTTGTTGACACACACAAAAAAAATTGACATGGCCGACTTACAACTCTAGCAGCACGTTCTTGAGACTCACATTTCCTACAATACCATGGTCCTTTGGGAACTTGAATAATGCCATAACATGCTGAAATAAGAAATACAATATTTAATGTTTCGTTCCACCAAATTATCAGACTTCTTTCGTGTAGTAAAGCCTATATATCAAGCGATAGATTACCCTGGTGTACGGCAACATTGCAACCCTGACCATCACAATAAACAAGCGGGTTCTCTGTCCATCCACGTTCGTCAGAACAAACGCAACAACCTCCAACCATCTCCTTCATCGTGTTTCTCTAACTACGTTAGAAAGATGACAATAAACTAATTGTTTAAATAAAATCCACCATAAAATGGTCCATCCATGGTTATTTTCTCCGTCGGACCGAACATTTTACCGCAATTTGGCTTAAGAATTTTGACGCATGCGCAAATATGATGTGGATTTGTTTTGGTTGGACCACGTGTTTTTATTTACGTTTTGGTCAGTTGTGACTAAAACTGTGTTTATAAATAAGCCAGACGTCAAATAACTTCAGACGAAGAAGTTTTGTTTTTTGCTCTATTTTGTGGCAACAATACCCCGATAATAATGAGCAGTGTTTTCCACTTCTGTTTTTCTCTATTTTACACGTAATAGCCTACCGTAAATAAACATATAAAAAACCCAAAATAAATACAATTTTTGCTATATGACAGATATAAACCATAATTCTGCTTTTTTGGTGGTCCAGAATATCCATTAGAACAGATTACTTGTCTGTATTGGCATGGAAGCAGTGGTTCAGTTTATGAAATGGAATGCAATAGGTTTAGTTTATATCAAGGGCGTGGATTTGTCTTAAATTGGGGGGGGGGGGAGAGGGGGGGGCGGCGGCGGCGGACAAAGCCTGGAATCTGGAACATTTCATTACCAAACCAAAATAACAGTTTACTGCACCAGTGTTATTTCGATGATATAGTTCTAGGCCTATTCATATTTGATCAGTATGATTTTTCTATTGCATGTAGAAATTGTAACATTATTTTATTATTTTTGCGGTTTGATTTTCATGACGAACCAGCGGCTGGCAGGCAGGATACGCCCACATTTTGCAAGAGGCGGATAGAGAAAAAGCTAAAAACAAAACCGATTTTTGTACAATCAGCGGCCATAATCCAGAAAGTTATGGTCTGAAATACGCAAATATATCAAAAGGGACTGAGATTTTTGGAATCTAAAGATGTGTTTTAAGTTTCATCAAAATCGGATAAAAATTGTGACCTCTAGAGGGTTCATAATTTGTATTATATACTTATATACACAATTTGCAGACAAAGAGCGGCCATTTTGTCGGGCAGTTTCATTTCGATTTTCCCGAAATTCGAATTCAACCTTCATTATGGTGGAATGGTGACATATCTAAACGGTTTTTAAAATCGGAAAAAAATTGTGACCTTATGAGAATTCATAAGCTAAATATGCGATTTTTCGACAAATCGGGACCATAATTCACGAAGTTACGTTCGGATATGTGTGATTATCAAAATGATCTAAGATCTTTATGATAAAAACATATATTTTAAGTTTCATCCAAATCGGATAAAAACTGTGGCCTCTAGAGGGTCCACTTAACCTTGATGTACTATATTTTTTACACTATTTGCATACAATTGGCGGCCATTATGTCCGTCAGTTTTAGTCCGATTTTCAGAAATTCGAACTCAACCATCATTAGTGTATAACTGTGATATATTCACACGTTTTTTTTTTTTATTAAATCGGATAAAAATTGTGACCTCTATAACGACCACAAGCTCAAACGCACGCGATTTTTCTTACAATCAGGAGCCACAATTCAGGAAGTTACGATCTGATATGCGCGAATATCGAAAGGAACCAAGATCTTTGGGTTATAAACATGCAATTCAAGTTTCATCAAAATCCGATCAAAATTGTTACCTCTTGGCGTTTTTTGATTGGTTGATTTATTATTTTGATTGACAGCTGCAATCGGTCAAATAAGGATGAAATCAAAGGAAATGAAATGTTGTTTTATGGCACCTCACATATAGCGCCAAACATATAGTGATTATTTCGAGCCAGGCTAAATTATAACACAGAAAACAAATATATGCATAAATAAAAACAGTATCTCAGAAGTAAAATTTAAAAATAAAATAAATCTTTTAATATAAATTAAAATTTATGATAAAACCCTGTCTCTTTTAAGAAGTCTAACACTTTACCATATAAACCCGGTTGGGCAAACATGTGATGTAATGAATGACAACGGTAGAAATGCGATCTTACATCTTTGAGATGCTTGCACTCAATCAGAATGTGCTTAACTGTCAATGGAACTTGACAGTGTTCACAATGTGACCGACGCTCTCGTTTTAAGATGAAAATATGAGTCAAAAATGAATGACCAATGCGAGAGCGACACAAAACAACTTCATCTCTCCTGTTGGTTCTAGTCTCCTAAGCGAGGCTTAATGTGATGAAGTTTGTTTGTGTCTGTAAGATTCCAAGACCGTTGCCAGCCCTTGTTTATAAAATGATTGATTGGTGATTTAAAATCAGTAAATGGTAATAGAAATTTTGATATGGGAAGATCTAAAGCAGACTTGGCAGCTAAGTCTGCTTGAGCATTCCCTTTAATATCAACATGACTGGGGAGCCAGCAAAGGACAATGTCCTTGCTGTTAAACTCGTGTGATAGTAGCAGACAATAAATGTCTGCTACTAACGGGTGTACAAGCTGTTTATTGTTTATTGCTTGTGAAGAGGTCAAAGAAACAGTAAATATAACATGTTTTGACGATGAAGAGGATTGAATGAACTCCAAAGCCGGAAAGATGACCTGGAGTTCAGCAGTAAATATGGAAGCAGCAGGTGGAAGTCTGACAGAAATGATTCCAGATGGCGTGACGCTAGTCGAAGCTACCCGATCACCATCTTTAGAACCTTCTGTGTAAATAGGAGCGTAATCACCATATTTAGACCTTAACTTTCGAAAGAGAGACTGAAACACTGTGGAGCTAGTATCTCTCTTTTTGTTTTTTTGTTAGATCTTCGGTGGAGAAATAGTCCAGGGTGGAGTTCTAAACAAAGGGGTATTCGCAATACTGTCATGGATGATGCCAGCCTCTGACAAAAGGGGTTGGATGCGAATACCGAATGATGGAATCACGTTAGTTTTCAGTAAATACAGATGTTCATGATATGGTCTAAATATGGTGTTATATGAAATATGATGAGGTAGAGACACAATTTTTGTAGCATACTGCTGTGCCAGTTTATCACGTCTGTTATACAATGGGGGCTCGTGCGCCTCGACGTAAAACTCTGTACTGGAGATGTACGGAATGCTCCTAGACTGATTCTAAGTCCTTGGTTGTGCATGGTGTCAAGCTCTTTGAGATAAGACTCGCTGGCTGACCCATCCACAAAACACCCATAATAGAGTTTAGACCTTAATGCTAGAACAACTGAACAAGACCTTACGGTCTGCTCCCCAGTCAGTGTTTGATAAAACTCAATAAGTTCAGGGCTTTCAGACATTTCCTCTTGAGTGTTTTTATATGAGGGAAAAAAGATAATTTCTTATCGAATATCAAACCCAAGAATTTCGTTTGATCTACAACTGGAATGGGGCTTCCATCCAGTGTAAGCTCCGGATCAGGATGTAAACCCCTTCGTTGACAAAAGTGCAAAATCGAAATCTATTGTCAGTTGTCCATCGTTGCAACATCAACATAAAGAGAGCCGTCGACCCCACGTTTAAGGCACGTAGGTATCGTATCAATTTTTATTGCAAAGAGTGTAGGAGACAATACTTCCCTGATGAAAAGGGTCAGAGAAAATTTATCCCAACCGTACCTTAAACGACCTATCTTCTAATAAGATTGTAATGAAGACAGATCGAGGTTATGCAGGTAGCGCATGATACCATATTTCTATGTGGTATCGGAAGCGTTCTCCAGATCGAACAATATAGCATCTAAATGTTGTTTCAAATCTAACGAGATGATCAAGAGTGCTCCTTTGGGTCAAAATCCACATTGGATATCTGTAATGAGGTTGGTGGACTCAAGGTACCAAACAAGCCTTCGATGGATCAATCTCTCCATGGTTTTGCATATGCAGCTAGTTAAAGCGATCGGGCGATAATTGGTAGGATTCGTAGGATTTTAACCCGGTTTTAGGGATGGGAATTATGGTGGCTTCATGTCACGAAGAAGGGGAATTCCCATCTAATAATATTAAGAGTGTAGATATGGGTAAATGTTTTAAAATCTTGTAGTGAATTTCATCTGGACCAGTTGCAGTATCCCGAGCTCGTTTAAGAGAATCACGGAGTTCAGCAATAGCAAACTTTTCATTATAACATTCATCATTACGGGACTTGAAGCTAAGTCGTCTTTTTTCATGTTGATGTTTAATGCCCCGAAACTGCGAAAGGCACCCGAGGAGCAATTGGATGACGAATTCGCGATATCAGGAAATGGTGTTAGGGTGGAATTATCAACATTCAGATGGTTAACTGATAATGCACTACTTTTACCTTTAATTCTACGAATTCTATCCCATTTCGATTTGGAAGTGGTACGGGAATTTATCCTTGAGACATAACATTGTCATGAAGACGTCTTTGCTTGGCGTATGGTTCTACGGGCCTGCACCTGGATCATCTCGTATGCTGCAATATGGAAGGGTGACTCTCTTAAGAGCGGATTTGCAATCGTTATTATACCAAATTTTATTGAAACGTTTGGGCTCTGTCGTGGTCTTTGGAATCGCCTGCTCTGCTACATCTTAAAAGAATTAGAGTTAATAAGGCCATGGGCTCATCTGCATCTTCTAATTCTTTTGCATCAAAAGCAAGAGACACAAAGATTAAAAAAGAGCCCAATAAGCCTTATGCATCTTCCACCTCTGCGGTCGTTCAACCGAAGAGGGCCCATTATTTCCTATCAAGATCGGAAAATGGTCACTACCACACAGAAATTCATTTACTCTCCATGTAAAATCCTGAAACAGGACCGGAGAACAAATGGTGAGATCGAGGAAAGAAAAAGAAGCTGTGGCCGGATGTAGCTAAGTAGGCGAGTCATTATTTAATAAGCACAAATTATTAATGTTAATGAAGTCCGCTATTTGTTTACTTCTGTTATTTTCATCCGGACTAACCCAGAGTGAATGATGACCAATGAAGTCTCCCGTAATTATAAATGGGAGAAGAAGTTGCGCAACAAGGTCATCAAGATCTCTGGGGTTCAGATGTAAACTTGGTGGTAGATATACAGAGCAGAGTGTGATAGGAATATGTACAGTCACCCTAACTGCAACTACCATCATTATTAGCAAAATGATGTAGGCAACAAAATGTCCGAGTGATAAGACATCTGAATTCTTTAAAAAAAAGTTTCTTGTAAACAAATAGCTAAAGGATTAGCGTGGACATAAAGGAACCCTTCACAGTTGAAATTTATTATTGTCCTGGCAAAATCTTCCCCATAGCACACTGCATGGCTCGTGTCTCTCTTCATTCATTGTATACGGGGTTGCATATTGAGGTGAATTACGGGAAGATGCATGTATATTTCTCCTGTACATGTAAAAATTATACATGCGCAAATTTGGAAGAAAGAACCCACATTCTTTTTCATTGATCCGTTTACAACTTGATGGAAAGGATGTTTAAAACTGGACTAAATGATATAGAACGCCGATACATGGGCGATTTCATATTTGAAATTTTCAAAAAATAGACATTGATTATTATTATGTTATGACATAGGACTAAATATAATTTATATATCTTTAGATATTTATATATAAATCTTTTTTTATGTTATTGTCTATGTAGGCATATTTGTTGTATTTCTATTGTTCCGGGGGGTGGAGGGAGGCTGGCGAGGAACACCATCTAGTCGTTCAGATGGGACGGAAAACCAAGGTCCTGTGTAACGGTACCTCTTGTAGTACACGCAAAAGATCCCTTAAGAGTAGGAATTCAATTGTGGTCCTGGCAAAAATTTCCATCATAGCACTCTGCATGTCGTTAGCCCGTCTTCGTTAGCAGAAAATTAGGCCATAATTTATTCATTCATTCATTCCATTGCCATTATAGTCCATGTATTAAATGGGGAGTTCAATATTTCCTAGAGTATCCGTTAATGAAATTGGGTTTAAGTATACAAAGTGAACTCTAAAAATGTGAATAAATAGTTCAAATGGCTGAGGGTTCGGAAGTGATCCATATATAGACTTGCTTAACAGGGTTATGTAACACTTTTAAGAAATTCCAATGCTCAATTGTATGCGTGACTAGTTAATCGCGACAATAACTTACTTCTATAGCTTATTTATGTACGAGAATAGACATGTATTTCTAGGCATTTGGGAATTGCGTGGATTTGATGACTTAACACCAAAAACACAATAATAGAAACTGAAAGTTTGAATTAATTCGAAACCTACTTGATTCACTAAAGTTTATCTGGGAGAACTCCATTAACTATACAGTTCGACCCCGGCGTTGGCCAAAAAAGTTACTCATGATTTTTCGACGTGGTCTGCTCCCACCCAATTGTCTGTGTTGCAGGCCAGAGGGCCCGACAAGGGACAGCGTATAGTCGTTCGGATGGTATGAAAAACCAAGGTCCCACGTACCATTGGCAGTTGGAATTCGATATGCAAGTAGGCAAATCGGAGCCGAAAGGCAGGACGTTAATCCACATTTCATTGAATATATACTTTACTATCCTATACACTTATGTTACTATTACTTTTCATTGGGATATTTGCTTACTCTTTTCGGAACACCAAATTCCACTTATTACTACCGGGATGACCACTAAAAGAAATAATGCCCTGTTAAGGCAGCTCCACGCAGATGGTCGTTTTATTTGTGTTTATATTAACATTCGGGTAAATTTTGACACAAAGGACTTTGACATCCTACGTGTTGTTCTGTGTTTTTGCTGGCAGTTAGTGTTACATATCGTATTTGATAAACCATGGCTGCACGTCTTCAGAAAATAGCCGCCTGTTTAAAGGGTTAATAGAACTGATATTTGAATATTAACTTTATAGACCACCCTATTATAAAACGAACATGATAAAACGGCTATGTGTAATCATATATGTTTAAAGAGCTTAAGTGATTTTTCATGTTTAGTCAACCGATGACAACATGTAAGTACAAGATATACAGTAGCTTAGAATACTAGGTATTTCTTGCTAGGCATTGTTTGTGATTTTGAATGGGGACGGATTATGTCCGTAGCTTGGTTACTGTTTAAGTGCAGCTTGTATTGTAGTTTATGTCTGCCGTGACTAAAGTCCTAATGGCTTTTTGCGATATGTAAAAAAAGGTGACCGGGAAGCTTAGTAATTATTGGATGACATTTTATATTTATTTGAATTAAAGGTAAGTTTATGTAAAGGCATCTTACCATTATTCAAACAATCTATTTTATTTCGAATAACTGAATATTTTGATGGCAAAAACACCATTATTAAATAAATACGAAAATAAATCGAAGATAGAAATCCTCGGTATGAAATTAAGGCAAGAAAGTGGCTCTCTGATAAAGCCTACATTCACAATCGGGTCATTATGATATTTCTGATTCTTTTTCTCATTTTTTTAATTCAAATCAGTTTTGATAATGAATTATTTATAGTATATTTATTCATTTTTACCTGTTATGTATTTCCTTATTTAAATAATACTGTATATATTGTTCGCTATCTTGTTTAAAATGGTAATGTTTATAATAATACGTATATAAAGGGCTACACAAGCTTTTTGAAACTTTTGCCTTATCCTATTGATATGTGTCAATAAAATATGTTTAAACAATGGCTATGCATTAAATGATGACAGAGCTAATTGAAGCTAACAGTTGTTTTAGAAAGTGTAGCCATGGATCTTATAAGGTCCATGGTGAAGACGATGTGTTCTACTGGACATCCGTCACAATATTTAGAGCTAAATGGAGCTACATGTATATAGTTTGCTAACCATAAAGCCACAACATGCCAATTCAACGGTTAAATATAGAGTTTAAGACCATACACAGCCAAAGGCACTTTTATTAAAGAATTCATTTTGACCTAAAGATAATCAAGGGCCTAATATTTTCACATTGGGAATAATAGCCCATATTTTCATTGATTGAAATTCTGTATTATTTTACATGAGCGGTTCCAAGACCGGTGACAAACAAACCCAAAACCAATTTTAACTGCTCCTACTAAATATCTGTCAATTAAAAGGGCAATCAATGACCTTTCCGTTTAGTTTTTGAAGGTCTAATGAGGACAAAGCATCCCACCCCTCCTTCCAGCACTACTTATAAAATGAAAATTATATCAACTTGCTACGTCCACGGTTCGGTAGATATTCACTTTTTTAAGATGGTCGCCCCTGGATACGCACGCGTGTTTTAAATACTTTTTCAGAATAATTTTTAATAGCTATGCACTGAAAAGAAATCCTACCATTTCCTGTGCGAACAGTTTCTAATTATGTTTCTTTGTATACAACTCAGTTAATTAGTAACTATTAAATCTTAATACAGTTGATTGATTTGATTCTTGAAAATCATTATAGTTATTCCTGTTAAAATCTGTATAAACTGACAATTTCCGCTCTCGTGGGAATTGTAAGATTGCAGTGTTATGCAGGGGCAGACTGGGCCTCGAAAAGTTGGCAAGTTTCGAAAGCCCATGGGCCACGATTGCAAAAATAATTGATATATTTTTTCAAAATAAATAAAAATCACCATTACATTCCCTGTAAAATATAATGGTCTAAATTCGTCGAGATAATTATCTTTGAGTATGGTTGTCATGACACGAATACATTTTTAATCTTCAACGGAATGGGGGTCAAAGAAAACCAGTTGGTCCGTGGGTTTAGAGCTACCCAATCCGCCCCTGATGTTATGGTAGGTGAAGTACCGTGTAGCAATCGGGGCAACCGTGAGCACCCTAACATAAAATTAAATAACCGCATAAATGTTTAAAAAAAAGATCCGTCAATTATTGTGTCCAAAAATGGACAATCGAGACTTTCTGTACAAGTGAAAGTCACCAGTGTTCGTTTCAATAAGATGACTAACCATTTAAACCATTAGAAAGATCACTAACAGAACACCCTGGGCAGCTTGGATATACTGCTTTTCTTGGGCCCCATCACGGTAACATGACGAGAAAATGAAACTAGCTTTGTTCATCTTACCCGCATCCCACTCACAGATCACTGTTCTCATCGGAGTTAGGCCAATTATATTTATCAATGAATGCGAAGATTAATTTTATTGAATTTGAAAAATAAAATATGTCAAATTATTTTTATTCAATTGGCCCCTGACCTCTCCGGACCCTAGAACCACGTCCGACGGTCCGAGGCCCTGTCCGCCCATAACCACATGATAATTCGTTTGATCCCTGGAGTGTCCACAAGGATCTTTAAATCTGGAGGAGTGACTTTTGGAGTCAATATCCACTGGGGTTACCACGTTTTCATGGTGAGTCATTCCGGGAGTAATTGTCGAATACCATTCAAGATCATGAGGCGTCTACGTTTGCAGTAAACATTTAAATATGACCTTCTACTACCCCTCGCAGAAGTGGAAATGGGGACTCAAAAGATCACATATATCATTATCACTTTTTTCAAATGGATGTATAAAACTGTGAACAAGCAAACAAAAAAGTGTGTATTTTAAAATGGTAAGTCTATACTTGATATGATAATAAATGACACTAAATTTTAGCCGTAGATATGTGAGTGTGTTTGATTCGTGACCAAGCATCATACAGAAATATTTACAGGCCTACTTGTATAATATCTTAAATCAGCCTGAAGTAACAAATAGACGTAGTAAACTGTCAATACAATTAATGTAAGAATGGAACGAGGTTTATATCAATACTTTATAAACGCGTTACCCATTAATCAATTATTATTAGCATAAGCCAAATAAACCATGATTATTTAAATAATTTTACGTTAATTAAGTGGAGTGTCTCTGTTTGGTCATCATTAAATATTGTTTTTACATGGTGTATGGCCTCGTTACATTATATATTTTATCATTGCTTGATAAAGATTAGGGAAGCCTAGTCGAAACGTCGAACAATAAAAAGTAATTGTATTCCAAGAATTTTGACCTGGTGTATCTTTAAAGTCTCGTTGACAATTTGGGACTAACAGTCTACGATAATTCTTATTTCTATGGCTCTGTGTGAAGTGTGAGACGGGAATTTTGACGTAACATTGACATTTCTGCCTATACAATTTTTCGAATTCCATCTAACAACGGATCCTTTACATGTATATACCAATTATACGTGACCACAGGGTTTCGCCCACAGAATAACAAGACAGATTTCCTTTGAGAAAAATTCTGAAGATTCTTTGGAGCCAACAGGTGATTTTGAAACCGGAAAATTCAGTTGGAGTTCAGTGCCCTAACCACAAACCACCACGACCCCACTCAGCAAAACATGGAATATGCAGTAGGTATTCAATATACATATATAGGCTAGGAATCAAATGGCCAAAATATATATTTGCATTCTTGTAAGCCAGGCCCGTAACCGGGGGGAGCCCCCCCCCCCCCCCCCGTGAAAAAATTGTTAACCATAAAAACAATAGATATACATTGTCCGACAATTTTACAGCACCCCTGAGAACACTTCCCACCCCCTCTTTGCTCTGAGTTAGTTACGGCTCTGTTGTAACCCCAAATGTGGTGACAAGAAATGTGAACAACACCCACGAATAATAACCACACCAGGTTATGGTGACACATAGTTTTCAATACTTTTAACGAATTTTACCCGACCAGGTTTATGCTTAACATCCAATCCATGGAACTATACACATTGCCAGACATGACTACTGCATAATACTAAATACAGTGAATCAATGCTCTAACGACATGAATGAATGGATTCCCTACAAAGCACATTCTGCACATTGAGAAATAAACACGAGTGTTTGATAAATAAACAATCAAAGAAATCAATGACGTTAACCATAAATGACTACATCAACCAATGACAGGACAGCTGCGATATGATCTTGACTGTAATCCGACTGCTTTGTAATAGACCGCACACTCCAGACAATATCAATATTTCCATAGAAACCCCCAGCACTAAACTCCTTCCTCCTTTGTGTATGTCACCTAATATCGCAAGCCTAATTGTTAATGTGGATTTATTATGAATATTTCATGGTATTTTAATTCCAATGGAAAACCAAGACCGGACTAACTTTAAAATCAAACTGCGGTGTTCATGGAGGTGCTGTGGTGATGAATTATTGTGACAATTTGACCTGTAATTTAGTCGATTCGATTAGACATAATACACGTGTGTGATATGGTGTTGACATAGTAGCTGTACCAAACAGACATAGATCGGAGCTTTAAGGTCGTGTACATATTAATACACGAACAATAGACTATGCCCAAAAAGGGTAAAAAAGGTAAAAAGGTAGGAAAGAAGGCTAGTGAAAAAACTGAGCCGTCGTCTAAAACCAAAAGTCAAGAATCTGTCCTAGCGTTTGCTGCTGCTAATTCCAAGTTATGGGAAACTCGACTAGGAATAGCCGAAGCTTCTAGAAATGGATATAAAGACTGTGCTCATCGCCTGGCGGTAGAAAACGAAGAGATAAGCAACACCATGGTTCGAAATGAAAGAGACATGGTGGATGTTATAAGTTTTCTCAAGGAGAAGCTGACAGAACAACAGAAAGTTCTTGATCGTGAGCAGGAGAAATCACGCGCCCTGAGAGTAACAGCACGACAAGAAATGGAAACACTGATCGAAGACTTCACTAAAAAGATAAACCATTTAGAAGAAAAGCTAAAAGAAAGGAACCAAGAAATATTTGCCCTGAAAGATGAGTTGAAGTTTGCCAAAGATTTTCGGAGAAAACGCGACCAAATGCAGAAAGATATATTTGATTTGAAAAGAACCATGGACAACGTAAACAAGATTCACAGAGAAGAGTTCGGACGTTTGGAAAAGAAGTTCCTACTAGAGAAGATTCAGATTGAAAAAGATTCCAAGCAGAAAATAAACGAACTGACAGAGAAAACGCACCATGAAGCCGTTTCGAATTTAGACGAGACAACGAAACGGGTTTTCAAAGAAAATGTTCGTTTGAAAGAAGCACTGAATCTCGAGATGAAGCAAAGTGAAATACTAAAGAAGGAGAGGGATGATGCAGTGACTGAAAACGACAAACTTAAAGAGGAGAACAAAACTAACAAGATGGCCCTTAAAAAGAAATTGTCACAAGATACCAGAGATAAAGAGCAGCTAATGTCTTACAAAAACAAGGTAGAAACGCTTGAAAACTCTTTAACGCATGTGGTGAGGGAGTTTGATACAGAAAAATCTAAAATGTCATTGACTGCCATTAGTGAAGACCCCAGTGGATTAAAGGTGGAATTAACTCGACTTCAAAGAATAATGGAACTGAAATCGAAGGAAATGGTCAAAATAAAAAGACTTGCTAAAACCATTTTAGATCAAAGAACAGAATTGGAAAACTTTTTCATGAGTGGTTTGGACGATGTCAGATCTGAAATCGCCAAAGAGAAATCTTCTCTCTCGAAAATACAGCCCTCAAATTTGCCCTGTTCGACGTTTCAAACCCTTGACAGGGGTGAAACCCAGCTAAGTTTGAATTCGAAGACAGATATTGGCGAGTTGTCATGGCTGCAGAAGGAAAGAGTTTTACGGCATCTCTTCGCTAAAATGAATGGACAAAAGAATGGAACCCCTGCTCAGTTGAAACAGTAACCTACTGCATGACTACAGTTATGGTGACAAGACCGACGCAAACTAATAATGATAATAGTAATAGCTTTAAAACCCAATACTAGTATTGTGTAACTGCTGTAATATTTTTTTCGCGATTTTATCTTATGAGTAAAAATTTTAAGATATTAATAAAAATTTCTTAATTTCTTTCTTCATAGTATAGATAGTCACAAATCTGTGCTAGGCAGCAATGTAATGGCTATTCCATAATCTAAAATACGATGTAGTATATTTGTTATTGAGGATTGCCCTGCAATATCCCTACCATCTCAAGCACTCCTCAATAAAACATTTGAAGTTAAACATTTAGAGTTCAACATTTGAAGTTATTTTAAGGGAGGTTTCGGTCATTAGATCTGTAATTGAGTAGGGCCCCTTTACCTTACCTCGCGGATTTTCTTCGGTTTTTCCCCGGTTTTTTCCCAGGTTTTCCCGTTTCTGGTCACTGCTACCGACCCCTGCACGGAAGCAATACTATTGAACTAAAAGTGTAGTATTCGCGTCGAGTGGACGTTAAAACCCTCATTTTGATGTCTTCTCTTTTATTGCTCAGATCTAGGAGAGTTTGGCCGGTCGTATCGCTAACCTTTAGATACGATTTCAAATACAATTTTAAATATCATATATCTTCCAACATGACCGTGGCACATATCCATACGACACATGGGATTTCATTATGGGTAATCATATTATTGAAAAGTAGCTAACCCAACACGCACTTATGCAATTAATCACGAACCTGGCTAAAGTGTATAATATCACCAAGAAACCAAATGAATTTTCTTTATGTCGGCGTATTGATTGTGGTTGTAATGAAAGGCTCGTCTCTTTGTATTCCAGTTTCATTCTCTTAAAAACAAAAGACGCTCGTTAAACTGTCACGAATGATCTATAACTGTATATGACATTTCTAGAACCATATCAATGTTCTCAAATTCATTCGAGTCTTGAGATACCTATTTTTTACGCAGTGTAAATGTATTGGATTCGTATCGCATTATTATAGAGGCGATATAGCTTTGAAGGTCTTCTTCGTCGGATAGTAAAAACTTCGATTAACGGTTACATCGGACATGGTCTAGTTAGATGTGCAAAATGTAATACAAATATACCAAGCTTTTTTCAGGTATTCACGTTTTAACGCCTAATTTACAAGTGTATACATTTTTAGTGGTTTTTAAAGAGTTGTGAAAAATTCCTTTACCGCTTAACAATTTCTGAACAATCAGAATATGCATTAATGAAATCTCTACAAGTAATGACGTTAGGAACCCCGCAATGCACTTTACTTTGTCTCAGAAATCTATGCCCGAAATGTATAGTTTCTCTTATGATTTCAGGGGTATCTAGCTGTAACGTGATTATGAGTCGCCCTAGTACTGCATCAAGCAAAAGTTCCTTGGGAATAGTTCCGTTTGGATTTCATGCAAAGACTTCCTTCGACGCCGACGATGCCCTGCGCCGAACAAGAAGTGCCACGTGGAAATTAAAAGAATCACCAAAAGATAACGACATCTGGAAAAGACCACCACCGGATTTCCGGTATGCAGTGTATGATCCACAACCGCCTAAACGCAACACTGTAGATTCGATGAAACCTTGGAATTATGGTACCATTCCTGGAGAACGAGTGGTTTATAAAAGAGAAAAGACAACACTGTTGCCTCGAATACTGAATAATGATCAATCGAAGGACGAGAAGGAGTTTAAAAGATTTTTCAGAATAGATCGACCCTTCACAGCTAAGAAGAAATTTGTTCGTGAGGGGATGTATGAAGCTGGAGAGTATGAAATGCCCAAGCCGCATGATTTCAGAGATGTAAGTATATTTTGGTAACTAAAGGGTATTTTATAAAACATAGGACACTTACCCCCAAAACCGCAAATGATATTTTTGAAATAATATTTCAATGATTATACACTATAGAAGTTTTAATGTTATAAGAAATTGCAGCTTTCTGTCCATCTAGAATGAGCTGCTATAAGATTACAATCACGTGTTTTTCAGTTTTCTATCATTTTATATTTCATGACTTACCGAAGTTTTATCATGGAATTAGAGTACTGTTATAATTCCGCGGTTTGTTAATGTTAAGACATGAAATGAAATGGTGTTTAACGTCCTACTGTTCTGCTCAAACTAACTGGGCTAATGAAGATGGCAATGTCGAGAATGATAAGAAGAGTAGACGAAAATATTGTATTGATAGGATGTTAAACCCTATTCCATTCCATTCATAATCATATACTTAGACTGTCAAACAATTTCACCGTAGGTTGCACAGTGATATTGAACCGCGTGTTGTATTCAAATAAACAAATTCATATTATATGCATTGTAAATTCGACAACTAAAGATAAATAGTCAATCCAATTGTCTTTATTTTTTTAGTATCCATCATTAAAATCATTAGGATTGGAAGAACTACAGTTAGCACCAGAAAGAGACCCATATAACTTAAAATTCAACTCAGAAAGATTAGATATAAGTAAGTATATCCACAGATATTAATCTGATTAAAATCATATTCCTATATTTTTCAATTCATTTTTAGTTTTCTTTCGTTTTATATTCTATACATTTTTATTTTGCCGCACCCGTTTTACTAAACATCTGGCAGGTTGTTATCATTGGATGGTGTTCTAGTTGTGTACTGTAAACAGACAATGGACATGCAGATTTTAAATCAAGACAAGACCAAGACACCGTCAACAGTATTAAAATGTGTTCTGATTATTACGTGTCATTTATTTCTTTTAGTTCGTGGTCTAACAGCGGGTGACGCGATATTCCTGTCAGCAGATTATCCATATATGGCACCACCGTTACCTCGTCAACCTCGTTTTGAACCAAGTTTAATGTTAGACAGAGAATCATACCCACAAAGAGAAGTCCGGTTCACGGTATGTATGGCTTACCCGTTTTACTGTCGTCTGTTCGTGATTCCTTCAGAGCCCACTTCAGAACCAACTTATGGGTGTAAAGGACGACGTTATTGTTTGGTGTATGATGAGTTCAATTTCCCATCTCCATCTATGTTCTTTGATCAATTTCATCATTTCTTGGGTGTGTCTGAATCCACGGAATACAAGAGAAAATAAGGTGTGGCTCATGGTTCCTGGCATGGGTGATAAACATATTTCTTAATCTCAGACTAATGTTCTACAGGAAATGAACTTGGTTGCTCCCTAAACCAATCCCAAATTCTCCAAAATAAACGCTACACCAATACCCTACAGACTTAAGAGCAGGTTACGATGTCAGTTCATAATTCAAACATTTCTTTTGTTTCTATAGATGGTATAATGACTTCATACGCCTTTAATATTATGTAGATAACAGTAAAATTGAAATTACAATTCGTGTGAGTTTCTGGTGGATTATCCATTTTTTTTATATTTTAGAGATATCGTCGAAGGAATCGTCAAGCATACAGTGCATTTATGGAAAGGGTTGAAGCCGATTTAACAGCTCAGTGGAACAAAGAGAAATTAGAAAAAGTCATTCAACAAGCATCTTGATGAAGCAAAACATTAGATTATTGTACTCAATTTGATTGTTTACCGTTTAACATTACAATCTCAAACGAATTTCGTGCTCAACAATTTTCGTAATCAGTTGCTTTTGTAGTCAGTTGTATATTTCTAACCAATATCCAGTGACGTAATTAAAACGCAACTAATATTTCGCAATGAGAACCGAGATCGAAACGACATGATTTGATAGTTCTACTGGACAAGGGTCAAAGTCTTTTTGTCCCATTCCGTTGCAGACGCATGTAGATCCATATTTCCGGACCCTCTTCTTCCCTTTCAAACTTTGCAAATGGCCTTTGTGTTCATCGTTTGGCTAGTTGAAAAAGGTTTAGATTTAGACTTTCTGGTAATTTTTGACCCACAATCCTGATTTTGATGCCGAATGATAGGAATATAAACATCATGATATCGAAATCGACGTCAAAATTGACGTAATTAATAGTAGTATATCCTGTACGGATGCATTTATGAAAAAATGTAGTTGGCCAACCCCCTTCTTGATTTTTATCAGGTATGTTTGGGTAAGTTTTTAAAAGAGAAATTATGGGTCAAAACATAGTTTTCATTTAACACTAACGTCAATAGAAAACTGAAATATTGGCCTACTTTCGTGGAGTTGTTTCCCCTAAATGCGTACAATCAATGTCAATAGTCTGGTATCAGGATTGTATCGATTTACCAGTGTTTTTGATCAAGATTTGTACACCTATAAAAAGTCTTTATAGTCGTCTTCAATGTTAATTTGGCTGTGATATGTTTATATTTTGTAATTTACATTTGTTTTAGAATAGATATTGAAAATGGTTGTATTTTAAAAGAAATATATTGTCGATTATTGTTTTGAAATATTTGCATTGTTGTTCTCGATGCGGATAGTTACCGTATTTCGTATTCCAATACACAATCATAAAATGTTGCCAATGACCCATTTATTTCCCTTGCATTTTTATATCCCAATTTAATATGAACGTAGATTGTCATCGGTGGCGTGGTGGGGCGGTCGCAGAAAGGGGATGGGGTGGGGGAACGGGAGATTTTGTAACGACGCCTCGTTTATTCGCTGCAGCAGAAAGAACCAAGCCAAGTGATTAACAAGAGCGTGGGTCTGAAGGTTTGCTCTTCATCGAATTCCAATTGTCAAGGGTTATCGTACGTGTAGGCCAACGTGTATACGGAACAGCCGTTTTTGTCCCATCCGAACAACTAGACACCGTTTTTTTGCCATGCTATCCGTCCTGCACCACAGACAGGAAAATCCCGAGGTACATCGTACCATTTGCTTATTCGTCCTCGGCTCTACTCCATGAAGTGGAACGAAACAATACCACTGAAGGATGCTGCTTAGTGAACCAACGCCTTACTCACTGAACGACCGTGACTCCCTTGAAGCCCCCACCCCCACTTGTTCACTAAGAATTTCTAAAATTCTTTTTCCCCTTGACTACCTAAAGCTTTTTAAGGAACAAAATATTTAACATTCTATAGTTTCCCGAGAAAGTTTTTCGGAACTTTCCGGCGTGGTTTCCGCTTATCCGTGGTGCAGGAAGTGTGGCCTGTCAAGGAAATACCGGGATCCCGTGTCCACATATTTCTGAAGTCTAGGCACTAACTTGAGCCATGGGGGACGGGGGGTGTTGGGGTTGTTGGGGTGGTGGGGGGATTGGTGGGGGGGGGTGTTGTTACATCAATGAGTTGGAGTCTGGGATCAGCAAAGCTCCCGAATGTCACTGCCATGGACACTTGATAGTCATATTCATCATATCTTTTATTTGTTTATCTAAACCGAATAGCATGAAATTTTAGATTGCTGCTTTAATGATGAATCGGATATGGTTGTGCTACTGACAACAGAAATTACGGTTATGTTATGTGGTCGACTCGTTTACTAAATTCAGTTAGTCTGTGTCAACAGCGGAACGCAAACTCTGTAAAATTTAAAAAAAGATAGACTGCCATTCCACAAAACAATCCAACAATGTTATGTTTAACCCAAATCAAAAAGGTCTAGCCTTTTTAAGAGGCAAATTATTGGGATAGTTAACACTCATGCGAAGATTTTTAAATAAACTTCCGTCTTCTCGGCTGTAATTGATAATGCGTGTGGAAGAATGGTCTCTCAAGTGAGGCAAGAACAGTACAGTTGTGAACTATAAGACCGGAAAGACGAAGTAGAAACCACAAAGCGATCCTCGGAAAACTGATAGAGACGTTAACATTATGTTAAATATATAAGCTACATGCTATCACAAAAAACTAACACATATTAAAAGTATCACCATAATGTATTTTGTTTCTCACCATTTTGTTTGCAAAAACTCTGACATAGTTCGTAAATATTTTATTGTCAATTTCACATTTTAGGCAATATACAAGCTCCGAGTACAGGGTCGAATTAAGGTTTATGCTACACAAGCTACAGCTTAGCAATTATGTCTTATCAAACAACAAGTATTGTAGCTAGGGCCGCACGTCACAAAGTCTGTGCCCTGCCCTTCCCGGACACAATGCGACACTGCCAAAATATCTTTCCAAAGAGTCTTTTAGTATTTACAAACAAGTCGTTGGTAAATTTTTCACAGTACTAAAGACCCGATGCTAACACTACCGTAACGAATCGGCGTGAAACAAGTACGCTCTCACAAACCGCCAACTTGTACGCCGATCTCCTGACAGGAGACGTGTCTTTTCTTGATCTGGGGAAGTTTTGTAGCATTCCGGTAAGTTTTTATATGGCTAGCCTTACCCAAAGACACCCTTCGGCTTCCCACGTACTCGGCTGCTTCTTTAGCTTTAGATGCTGGGGTAACTGAGGGAGTACTGTCGGGATACAAGATAGATGCCAGGTGCTGGCGGTCTTTCTTCACCGGGATCAGAGCGGATTTGATCGTACTTTCTTCTCGCTTCTCTTCCTCCAGAATCTGCTCTAGTTTCTCGACTTTGTCCTGGAGATCATTGGTGCTGTAAATTAAATGAGGTTTTACACCAATCTCCACA
This sequence comes from Patella vulgata, assembly GCF_932274485.2. NCBI lineage: Eukaryota > Metazoa > Mollusca > Gastropoda > Patellidae > Patella > Patella vulgata. The sequence continues at coordinate 30,447,040 of NC_065887.2, forward strand.
TGCATATCGGCCTCGGCTAAATCTCGATGGAACTGAAGAGTTGCTAATTGGCGCTCAGAGGAGTAACGCTGTAGCCTGTTGGATTCGTACAGTACTTTCTGAGTTTTGTATTCACTCTTCAGGCGTTTTTTAACTGCTGTTACCAGTTTATTGGTAATTATTACCTTTTGCTTTCTTAATTGTCTTAATGTTTCGCTCATATCTTTAATTCGTTCATCCAGATCATATACAGTTGACGATAGTTCATTTGAGCGCTCTTCACGTTTTAAAAGTCTTTGGAGTTCTTCACTATCCTTCTCTAAGATCATTTCGTGTTGTTTTATGTCTGCTACCAATTTTGACAAACGTTCCGACATTTTGTTTTCCAAATTGACGATTCTTTGCAACTTTGCGTTAAAGTCGCGAGTTCTTTGGTCGTCTAATATCAACCATTTTCGGGTAAGCGTTGCAGCCTTTTCAAACTTAATGAGAATGTCAGGAATGTATCGAAGAAGCGCGCTTATTTCTTCATCGGCGTTCAGTTCTTCGACCATATAAGCACTTTCATAGCACAGAAGGTCCAGATTAATTGATTCTTCCTCGTCCATATTAAATTCTAATTGTTCTTTAAGAAAGGCAAGTCTCTGGGACAACTTTTTGATTTCTGAGGTATCGTACAGAGGTTTTATATCCGCGAATTCTTTGCTGAGAAGCATCAAAGCAGTGTGGGATTGGGCATGCAAACGTTCCATAGCTGCTGCATCATCAAAGTCCTCTGGATCTTCCAATGGGTCGGAGCCACCGTAATCCGACATAATGCCACTCTCGCTGCTGTCGTTTGATATGTTACTAAATTTTGAAAGGGAAGATGACGTAGATCCCCGTCTATTTTCACCATTATTACTACCCTCCATAAAATATTTAAACAAAGGCACAAAAATACGACTGTTAAAACTTATACGAAGGTCCCTTAGGTAAGTTAAAAATTTAAAGAACCAGGTAAAGTATTGTAAACATTTGTTCAATGACACCGGAAGACTGTTTCTGCGATCGATTTCATCGTCGTAAACCTGTCGTAACTGACTGATGTTTGTGATGTCGTAAACAGAACTCTGCTGTGATAGCTGACGCACCATACTGTAAAATAAATTCACGTCAAATCTCTCAAAGCACATTTCTATTTTATCCTCGAATGCTTCAATCTGCCGATACATCAATTCACTGCGGAGTGGTTCTTCTGACATCATTAGTCGCAACTGAAAAAATATAACACACGTTCTATTAATCTTGGAACATAAATGACAGATGAATGTGTTATGGAACAACGGAATAATACATTGACATAGACAATGGAATTGGATATTTGCCAATTCATGTATATTTGCAGAGTGCTAATTTTTACATGATGAAAGGGTAACGGGGTATACGGGCTGTTAAGTACCAGATGCTCGGCAAGAATGTTTCGAATCTGCCAATTGTATTCACAATTAAAGACAACACTGGCAATCCACCGCTGAGATATAGATGTTTTAAGATTCATTTGGTGTAATTGACAGTGATAATATTATTTGCGAAGTGGGTAAAGGGGAGAGGACCTTAATTTGTATAACTCATACAAGACGCCTCTTTTATTTCAATAAATCAAATCATTTTTTACAACAGTAACTCAGTTGTCAGATAAGATTGGAAAATTTATTTAATCCGAACGCTTTTGGTATCTAAGGTGGCCGGTCTGAAAAAAGACTATCCCAAGCTTTATATTAACGTAAAATGTTAGGTATATAATGGACGTCATCCACCACATTACCTATCAAAAAGGCGATTAAAAGAGTCGGGCACAAGCTATTGACCTATAGCTATTATATGTGACTCTTTTGTCGGTTAAATTAAAGCCTGGGCCTTATTCATGAAAACTTAAACTAAGATACAATCGAAATTTTAAGAAATACTGCAATTCGATTGGCTGACCAGTAAAATCAATTTGCATAATAATCCAATGAAGTTGCAGTATTTCTTAAAATTTCGGTTGTAACTTAGTTTAAGTTTTCGTGAATAAGGGACCTGGACTTTTGGCCAAGCAACCTACCTGAAGAGCTTCTGCTCGCTCGTCAGCCATTGTTCTGGAAAAAAATATACAATAAAATAATATGTTATTACGATATTACGTTTAAGAATAAGAAAGTACTTATATGTATTATAAACTAAATGTGACCATATCTCAGCAAATTAAATAATATATAGAAAGAAATGAAAGAAGTTTGATCAATACCTTTGTTGCATTTGTATTTTCATATCATTGTTATTATTAGTGCGACCCATACAAGAAATGTGTGTCGTTTTCAAGTACCCATAACATATTTACGTACAAGTTGTTATATACTCCTACAAAGGAGTACATGTCGGATTCACCTTTATGAACTTAGACTTATTAAATTAATTATTGTTATATATTCCTACAAGGGAGTACGGAGGGTTCACCTTTATGAACTTAGACTTATTAAATTCCATATCATAATAAATACATATATACATACATATAAGATTGGGAAACGTTAAAGGCTGTTTTTCAAGCCCGGTAGGGGTTTGGCTTGGTACCCGGTTTCAATTGAAAATGCATCAGTTACTTATTTAAGCTACATGTAGAATCTAATTTATAACAGTAAAACAATGATTATGTTCTTTCAATCCCGAAATTATTTGCTAGAGAGCTTTTAAGAAGCACCAGAACTTGTAGTTCTACAAATCTTTGGTAACGAGACAAACTAGGTAAGGCTTCTCAAACTAGGTCATTTCGGGACTGATATATGGTACAATTAGACAGGCGATCCTACAAGTGTGGAATCCAAACCATGGGTGAGGAGTCATCCCTCCATTCACGCCTATTCCGCTAGTCAAACTTTCCCAAGAGTTAAGATTTACTGAAGTTTCAGAACATAAAAAAAGTTAGAAACAATACGTCGAAAGGGGCTAGTGTAATATTCCCGCTATTACTTAGAAAAGTATTTCGGCTATACTATATTTTCATGGTCTTGGTTTTCAACATAGGAAAGTATTACCTTTTATTAATATCTTTTGGTATAAACCATAAAAATACAATATTTATTCAATTTGTATATCATAAATTATGTTTGTGTACAATTATCTATAAATACTTTTACTTTTAAGTAAAGGATAAAAGGGAGACAAGCGTCTCTTCATTCTGATATAAATAGTAAATTCCTACGATTCGTCCAAAACATATTTATGGTCTATATTTAGCTTCTGTCTCTATTCTTGTCCAACAAAAGGCGTTTATATATTCATTATTTTTCAGTTAAAATTCGATTTAGTCGATTAACCCGATCGATTAACCTAAATGTTGATTCATTCACACAAGAGCACGACGCAATTCGGTCCAATGGTTAAGAACTTAAGAACGTTATAAATAAATTTGTTTTTGCCAAATTAAAACCTGACAATCGCGTTCAAAAAGTTACAGACACTATCACTCTCAACAAGAGGAGCACTGGCCTACTGAGAGTATAGCATTTTGAATCAGCTTCCAAGACTTCGAGGTTTGCAAAACTGATTTTGAATACAGTAACAGTAAATTAAACTTAAATTCACTGAAAATACGCCAATGATTAAGTCAAATATTCGAAGCATCCGACCCCATTTACCCTAGTTTCCAATAAGTTTCCTTTACAGATCTGGGCCCTTATTCACGAAAACTTAAACTAAGATACAATCGAAATTTTAAGAAATACTGCAATTCGATTGGCTGACCAGTAAAATCAATTTGCATATATCCAATGAAGTTGCAGTATTTCTTAAAATTTCGGTTGTAACTTAGTTTAAGTTTTCGTGAATAAGGGCCCTGGTCTTGACATTTTAGACATTTGGTCAAGAACAAAGGTGTATCGTTGTATTTAGAAAAGGTGTTATCATGCAGTTACATTCGTTGTGATTCTAATTACATCCATATTCCAACCCTATCCATGAAACGACAACGAACGTTAACTGAATCTTAAACTATTATCATGAATAGTAAAAAAATAATGACAGATTGGTCTCAAATTTTGCATCCAATCTTGTAGATTCCATGAAACGACAACGAACATTAACTAAAATAATATTTTAACGATACACAACGATCGCCAACGCGGGACAGGTGTATTAAAATAAATGTTCAACATTCCGACTTGATTTGGCGGTTCTCTTTGACAATGTCCCCACTTGGGTTTCTTGTTGTTTATGGGTATATGTCTTGTGGTTCGTCTATCACTTCATGTGGGGGGCCACGGTGAACCAATGCCAGTAAGTATGGGACTGGCTATCAACAAGGTGGCCTCGGGTTGGACCCCGCTGTTGGCCGCAAAAGGACGGAAGGCCTGGAAAGTAAAAACGTCTAGTCGTTCGGATGGCATAAAAAACCGAGGTCCGCCTCTCTACCTTTGGCTCTTGATCCCTAATGAGTGTTGGTCAGTTGCACAGATCAGATCAAGGGCCGGTTTCCCAAAGCTCAAATCTCAGTTATTTTACCGATCCGTTAAACTCTAAGGTATCGTTACCTTGCTAACGTGCTGTTTGTTAACGGTCCGCGGGGCAGGCGGAAGCAATTCTTGATGTGGGGGGGGGGGGGCTATCATCCTAGGACTTTAGGCGAGGGTCCACGGGTCGCCTAGGCCCCGGAATCTCCTGGGGATCTGGCTAATGAAATTACTCAACAATGAAGTGAAATTTTATTTCTTTTCTAAATCCCTTACCATGCAAACACAGTGGATGGTGGTTTCCTGCGATGCTGAACTTGACAAATATATGTATAATAACACCAAGGTTGTGGACACTGTGAGGTCACAATTTTTATACGATTTTGACGAAACTGACAATGTATGTTTATAATTGAAAGACCTCGACATTTATAGCTCTTGGACCCTCTAGACCTCACAGTTTTTATTTTAGAGGACATAATTTTTATACTATTTTGATGAAACTGACAATGTATGTTTATAACTGAAAGATCTCGACTATTTTAGCCAGTTCAAATTTCGTGAAAATCGGATCGAAACAGCCCGACAAATTGGCCGTTACCCTTAAAGGCATGTAATACCCAGGTTATGGGTCATCCAGAGGTTCGAATTTTCATCCAATTTTGATGTATCCCAAAGGTCTGGGTTCCTTTCGATATTCGCGCGTGACTTCCTGGATTATGACCTCTGATTGTACGAAATATCACGTTTTTAGCTTGTGGACACCCTGGAGGTCACCATTTGCATCTTATTTTCAAAACCGGTCAAATAAATCACCATTACATCATAATTATGGTTGAATTTACCGAAGATTGGACCGAAACTTTCAGTAAAATGGCGCCCCCCCCCCCCTTTCCGCAAATATTATAAAAGCATGTAATACCAAGGTTGTGGACCATCTAGAGGTTAGAATTTTTATCCGATTTAAATAACTAGCTCATTGATGAGTTCAATTTTGCCCCCGTGCCTTTTATTGCAAAATGTGAAATATGAATGAAGTTCGTGGACCTTCCTGGGGCTAAATTTTTTGTCCGATTCATGAGATGAACCATAAACTATGTGTTAAGGATCAATAGTTCATGGACGAGTTCGACTTTGGTACGCATTAGATCTCACCTATAGCCCCTGCTTTTTACGCAAAATGTGAAATTTGTATGAGTTTTTAGGCCCTCCAGAAGGGCTACAATGGTTGTCCCATTGATGAAACTTAAAAAATATGTTAAGGATCAAAAGATCTTGAATGAGAGGATGAGCCCTATTGATTTTACCTCTTCCCCATACATTTCTTGGAAAATGTGGGCGTATTTTGCATGACAACCGCTTGTTTTAACTGGTCATCATAACTGATAGCAGTGAATTATTTGATAGATAAGGGACACGGGGAACAAGTGTGAGAAAAACTCTATCCCGTCGTTTTTTGTTTTAATTATCTAATATCCTAATCTGTCATAGATACAACGGATGTGAGATCGGGTTGAAATAAAGATCGACTGTTCAGTTAACTAATCGTGACCCTCGCTACTGGGATTCTCATTAATCAGTTTATAGCATAACAGAGAGAGAGAGAGAGAGAGAGAGAGAGAGAGAGAGAGAGAGAGAGAGAGAAAATAGAGAGAGAGTTTATTTAACGTCCACTCGACACAAACTATGTCATTTGCGCGTAGGGGTCTTTAGCAGTGGGAGGAAACCGGAGGACCCGCAGAAAACCCTCGAGGTTGGACGGGCGACCCTACTCCTTGCCACGTACAACCGGGGAATCGAACCCATACCAGCTGACCCAATGACAGACCCTATGATATAACGCGCACGAGCTAACCATTCGCCCCCCCCCCCCCCGAGCATAACAGGGCCTTTTTCTGAAAATCTACGTTCTAGAAGTCTCACTTATATGTTAAAATCAGATCTCGTTGTAACTAACGGCATAATCGCGGCCAAATTATTGGGGTGGTGGGGGATAAAGCCGGAGAAAAGAGTACTTGCGAGGCCAAATTATTAAAGCCCCCCCCCCCCCAAGAGTACACTATTTGGTCAATGTTTTTTCAACAATTGAATATAAATCACTTTACATACATTCATATTACAATAATAATAAATATGTGCTTTTAGAACCATTTTTGTCTATTTCAAGGTTCCAAAAATAGAGACATACGCCCATTCAGGTGCCAAATAATTGAGCTATACGCCCTTTAAAGAATGAAGCCTACCTTGTAGCACCAGCGGATTTTATTCTTCTTGTCGCCATTTCTGAGATTTAAAATTGGTGTCTTAATATATCGTTCTCATAAATAACCGATGATTTATTACTAATCTCATTACTTTCCTGCATAAAAAACTAAAGGAATGAACTAACTCCGCCATTAAAATACGGCGTCTCTGAAGCACTAATCACCATGGTTTTACAGATAAACAATTCAAACGGAAATCTAAAACCACTTCACAAAAGATCAACGAAAACAGTTCACATCATTATGTTCTGGAATTCGAATCTGTTTCTCCAAAAATAACTGAAAGTGTTACGATGTCATTGGTGATCGAGAACAACTGTTTCCACAATTGCTAACACAAATGTCATGGTCTGAACATTTCACGAACTGAACATTGGACCGTAACATATAATATGATAATAAAACGTCATTTGAATATATCGGTGTATATATGTGACCTGGAAAATAAAAAAATTATGAATGATAAAACATATATTTATATTGTTGAACTGTCACAAAGCAAAACTAGTGACCTAAAGGCTTTCTTGCAAGAGACGCCAATCAAAGACACATACCCCACCGACGGTTGGAGACATAATGGAATAATACCAATTTCTGAATGGCCTATTTGAAAAGCTTTCATTGTATGATTTGCGTACAATATATAATAAAACATTTCGATTGAGCATTTATTTGACACTGCCTCATTGTTTTTTGTACTCGCTGAATGTACGTCACTACAATTGTTTGGTAGTAAACAATAATTACACTTTAATGGTTGCTAGCTTTGTAAAGTGGTCTTGTACTTGTGTTGTTTGGACTTGAATATTCGGAATGATCTGGCAATGAAGCTTACATTTTTGAAACTACGTGCATAATAAAAAACCAAGAGTGGGTGGAGGGCGTTAATTTCAGGACATGCCAGTCGACCCTATTGCTTGTCACGTAGGCTACAGCTGAGAATCGAAATCATTTCACTTGACCCGACAGACCTTATGATCTAAAGCGTATGCGTTAGACCATTCGGCCATCCGACCCCCCCCCCCCCCGAGGCGGGGCTCGAGGATAGTCATTTCGGGACTAAAATATGAAATCGCTTGATCGTAGCAAGTCCTAATTAGAAGATAGCAAGTTCTAATTAGGAGTTACTAACTCCTAACGAATTAACTCCTAATTAGGACTTAATTTTAGGGCGAAATAAATAGAGAATAGCCATGCAAAGCGTGGACATACGTCCACAGAGCAGCTATATTTGAGCCGCTATATCCGAAAGGAAAACATGGATCTGATAATTTGATGAAGGTCCTGCACAAGATTAGAAAAAAAAAACGTTAAAAGTGTAGCGCCTATCGGATTCGGAAAGTGGGATAACGCCGGAATAGAAGATCGAGGTACGCTGAATATCGATATTATTTGTCCTTCCATCAATGCTTCACACACAATTTGAAAACTATCAGTTATAAACTGTAGCTTCTAGAGTGGCTGTAACTATGCAAGGGAGGTTTGCGGAGCGCTGCATACCGATCGAGTTTGTCCTCTCAAAACCCAAATGATTCAAACTAAATTGGAAACAAATCCTTCAAACTATAGCCTCTATCGAGCTCAGAGAGTTTTTGGGAAAGTGGGTATAACTTTGGGTCGGGAGGTTGCGGAATGCTGAATATCAAGATGGTTCGTCCACTCATGAACCCAATATGTCACAGATTATATGTAGCCAGTATCGCGTTCACAAGGTCTTCGCAAAAGGATGGGGTGTAACTCCGGAACGCAAGGTCGTAGAAAGGTATATATTGATAGAAAAAACGTTGCGTGATGCTGAATATAGATAATCTTGGACCTCGCATGACCCCCAATAAATTAAATTTGAAAAAAAAAAGCCTTTTGGCAAATGCGGTCATCCCCTGGAGGAAGGTCGCGTAACGCTAAATATCAACAGTGCTTGACACCAAATTTGAAAAAAAATTCCTTTAAAACTGTATTCTCTAAAGCGTTTACGGCAATGGGTGTAACTCCAGAAAGGAAATTAGAGGAACGTCGAATATCGATAGGGCCATCCCTCTTAAGACCCTAATGCTTAAATTTGAAGAAAAATCATCTAAAATTGGTAGTATCTATCGCGTTTACAAACTGCGTGGGCTACATCGATAGGGATTGTGCATTATGACCTCTTCTTTCACACCAAATTAAAAAAACAAATCGCTCTCACAAGCACATTGTTAACGGAAGGTCGGGTATGCAGACGGACGGACGGTCGGGGCCACGATAAAACAGGCCGACATTAATAAGGAGATACTAAGTCCTAATTAGGAGATAATAAGGTCTAATTAGGGGATACAAAATACTAATTAGAAGATACTAAGCCCTAATTAGGAGATACTGAGTTTTAATTAGGAGATACTTATTACTATTAGCAGATACTTTGGCCTAATTAGGTGATACTTTGGTCTAATTAGGAGATACTAAGTCCTAATTAGGAGATACTAAGTCCTAATCATGACTTCATTAACAAACGCTTATAGTTACTCGTAATTAGGATTTACCTTGTCCCCTAATTTTTTTTTTTTTTTTTATGCGACCCTAATATGCTTCCGTATAGGTGTGCTATATAAATCTATTTGTTAAGGCCAGTTCAATTTTCATCAAGGTCGTTGAGATGTAAATAAGGTTAGGAATCCGGATTGTTGGAGAGATTGTAGGTTAGGTTAGAATAAGCATTGGGGCTAGGTCCAGGGTTAGGTTTAAGAATCGATCCATCTAATTGAGTCAGCTGGCGTGCTTTCAACTCCCCGCGGTTGTACGTGACAAGGAGTAGGGTCGTCTGTCCAACCTCATGGGTTTTCTCCGGGTCCTCCCACTGCTAAAGACCCCTACGCGCAAGCGAATTATTGAAATAAAATGAACCATTTGTTAGTCCCGAAATAACGTAGTTTTTGTCGAGTAGACATTAAACCCCATTTCTCTCTCTCTCTCTCTCTCTCTCTCTCTCTCTCTCTCACACACCTGGGGTTTGGGTGGCAGAATGGTTAGCACGTGCGCGCTGTATCATAAAGCCTGTCATTGAGTCAACTGGCGTGGTTTCGAATCCCCGGTTGTACGTGACAAGGAGTAGGGTCGCCTGTCCAACCTCGTGGGTTTTCTCCGGGTCCTCCCACTGCTAAATACCCCTACGCGCAAGCGAATTATGGAAATAAAATTAAACCATGTTAGTCCCGAAATGACCTAGTTTGTGTCAAGTGGACGTTAAACTCCATTTCTCTCTCTCTCACACACCATATTGACGGTGATGTAAGGGAGAAGACTCTCAATCAGCCTAAAGCATAGAAGGATTCAGACTACCCGGTAATAATTCTCTCCGCATTGGCCAAATACATCCATGACATTTATAAGCCTATAACATTTTTTTGAACATTCCGAAGATCTTATTCCTAATAACCACAAACAGCTCAACATGTCACAATCGACTGATAGAAATATCAAATATTGAAGTGGGTTGACCATCTTGAATTTTTGCCAGGATTGGTCAAAGGAATCTGTGGGCAGTGACTTCATACACCATCAAAACATCAGTGAAACCATAATCCTTATATATAAGACATATAAAAATAGATTTCACTAAAAATTAGAACACTTATATGGATGTAGTACTTCTGAATTTTATTATCATGCTACGTCTCAACACACGTACAGGTGTCGTTATCAAGCAAATAACCATACCTGTATGATTGTTGAAAGGTAACATGATAATAAAATTCAGAAGTTGTAAATCCATATAAGTGTTCTAATTATCAGTGAAACCAATTATTATTCTTAATTCAGGAAGCAGAAACTATCAGACAAACTGTATTAAATGGCAAATATGTGCTAGAATCACTGGTACTTCTAAAACATGGGTTGTCAGGTAAATACCTGCTAGATCAAAGTCTTGGGAGTTCATATTTTGACTGAAGGGTATCCCTAACAAAAAAAGATGGTTGTAGAATTTCCATCATGGGGCAAGAGTACAGTGACGGATCATGGCAAGGACAACAGTGGCAAATGCCTCAGGGCCCAGCGTTTTGGTGACAAAAAAAAATGTTTTTTTTATATTTTGTAGAAAAATATAAGACCCATTTCCCCAGACTCATGAAACAAAGTGGCCTTTTTTTTCTATTTCTTTTAAATAAAACAAACTGGTGATGTGTTTTGGAAACATATTTTTTTAATGTCTTGTTGGCCTTCGTAACCAGGTGTTTTATAATGTTTTTTTTTCAGATTGTTTCATTTGGAATGAAAAACCAAATCCTAAAAAATACGAAGTTCCATATCAACATTTCTTTACTACTTCAATACTTTTAAGTGGAAAAATTAAAACATATCCATAATTCAGTAGTGTACTGGAGTCTTTTATTTAACTTCTAGTATATTTTCATGCCACATTAAAATGTCACAGCATATAGAATGACAATAATTTGTGCCAAAAAATTCTCAGTGCTCAATGTGGGACTGCCTTCCATTGTCCATTGTGAATTCTCTTTTGAGAAAACTTTTCAATTTTCATTTTTTGGGCGATTTCTTCTTTATACAGATAAAGAAAACAAAATTCAGGTATTCTTATTTTTTATTAAAAGAAACATGTTTTCTTTTTCATGATAAAATTTCATTTTGTGAGATACAATTTAGTGATCTATTAGGATAAATATATTAGCAATTTTACAATCATATTGACATTATTAAATCTATTTTATTAACTTTCATTCAATATACTTACAATCACGAAAACGAAATATTTGATCTAAGTACATTAAATTCATATTTCTAAATCTTATAGATAACTCCAGCCTATATATTTCATGAAGCATCCCACAACAAATTACATGTAACAAATCCAGAATGTTTGCACCAAAAAAAAATGTGTTATAGATCCTAATTATAATTTTTGGAATATTCTTAAAATTGAAGTTTAAAATGTCACAAATATGTGTTTTCAATCCAGAATGTTTAAAATCTCATAACCTTACAAAGTATTCTTGGAATGTAATTTTCATAAATTTTTGAAACTCCTCAATGCATCAGTCATTTAAAAAGTCTCAAAAGGTTCCAAAAATTAGAAAAATATAATACTTTGACATAATATGGAAACTTTTATATTATTCATTACATAACCATTATAAACCTCCTTCAACCTTCCTTTAATAACCATTAAAAGAACCCATAAACCCTGCATTTGATAACCATTAAAATCCCCCCTCCCCATTAATTAGTCTCATCACAAAATACTTGTTAATGAGTTCAATGTTTGCACTGTTCAGTAACAAATATCACAAATTGTAAATAAAATAATAACAATAATGGAATAAATAATGCTGTTGTGATTTATCTATTGTTTAAGCTGTGGGTTGAAACTGTTCAACTCGTTCTAACAAAGCATCAGAGTAACCAGGGGAGTAGTATCTGAAATTAAAAAGAAAGTTAAATTAAGTTCATGATTAATACAAACAAGTCACAAGAAACATCGTTCACTATGAAATCTTCAATATATGAGAAGTGGCATCACGTGTTATGGAAATAACAAGCATGCCTTGCCTAATGCATGATTCTATAAAGTTTATAATTCATTCCTTGATCATTAATTTCATTTTATTTAGTTGGAATGAATATTTGCAATGGTGGCCCATTTGGGAAAGTCTCCTTTAGATTCCAATCAGCATTCTGATATATAATGTTGTATGTTATGTCTCAGAATTTATATTGGTGAAAGAGTCTAACGTATAATAAGAGGGGGAAGTTATTTCCATTCAGAATTGGAATTGGATAACCATTAGAGTTATGCATGGTATTTCTGACAAATAACCAAGCAATGTATGCAAAGATCCCAATCGTTAAAATGCTCTTCTTATAAAACTTACTTGACAATTTCTTCAGGATAACAGTTGTTGATTGTGTTGACATATTCTGCTAAGGCTGATCCAGGTTCAGATTTAATTTCTTGTATTTTCTTTAATCCACCACTTGTCACAAATAATCTTCTAGCTTTAGAATCGTGGGGAAGGACTTTACTAAACTGACCAACAACGTGTTTGAGCACATTAGGCGGAGCATCGTGTAATAATGGTTCTAAGGCAGGTAAATGGACACATTTTTGTAAAATATTTTTAAGGGCTTTTTTACTCTGAAAAGACAGAAATAAATGATTTTTCTCATTAATTATATGTATACAGAATTGACCTTTCATACAAGTGGTAACAACATTGTTAAAAGTGCACTCAATAAGATAACCTTTAAACTTTTTAAAAATCTTAAAAGTTAAATAAAAAAAAAACCCAATAGATATCCGACTCAAAAGTTTCATTTTTGCCCATTTTGTTTATTCAGGGAAATGGTCCTATCTCATTTGTATACAATAATTCAAGGTACAAAGGCACTAATTACCTTTGTTTGTAAATCTTCTGAAACGTCAGCTCTAAGGTAGCACTGCAGAAGTTTGGGTAAAACATTAGCAACAGCCACTGCCTTGGCATGTTCTGGTGTGTGTCGACCTATCTGTCCTAGTGCCCATGCTATAGCAGCCTGTATGTGATCATCTGGTTCCTCTGATAAAGCTATCGCTAACTGTACAACACCCTGAAAAAAAAAAAAAAAAATAAGTATTAACAGTGTTAGAATAAGACATTCTGTTGATATAATTATGATTTGCGAATCAATAAAAAAGTTAAATTTCAAGATAGTAATGTTTTCATGAATAACAACACTATTAAAAAGATTGGGCAAATTAAACATGTGTACTGCATTTTAAATTTATCTTCTGTAAAAAAAAAAAAAGAAGTTTGCACTATTTTAATATTTAAAAAGTTTTAATCATTCATACTAACCTTAGAAACTATGACAGCCATTGCTAGATTTTCAGAATGAGCAGCAACATAGCCCAACATCATGACACCTGGCAGACGAACATTTCCTCTCGCTTCACCAACATAATCTACAACGGCTGCTACACCTCCAGCGTTTACAATCAACTGAGCTAACTTAAAAACAAAACAAACAAATGTATTAATTAATCAGAAATAGCATTTAATTTGTCCAATATCTTGCAAAAACAGAGAGGGAAATAAAGTTTAGCATTAACCTGACTAGCATACAGTAAATCTTTATTTCAATAATTTCGCCTTAATTTTGGAATCTTTTATAAGAAATAGGAAATCAGAGATCTTGGAGAAAAGCATCAGTTTAGACTGATGAAACTACTTATATAAACAGAACAAAAACCTCGATTTGCATAGATAACAGACCTTATGGTCTACACTGCATGTATAAGACCACTTGGCCCACTCCGATAAGACCTAAATTCATTTTAAACTAAAAAAAAAAAAGATTTAAAAGTCTTACCTCTGGTGTGTGTTTAGCAATTTCTCTAATTAAAGTAGCAACATTTTTCTTGACATACTCATCTGAATCTTTCAAACAGGTTAGAACAGCTGGGAAGATTTCAGCTTCAACAACCATTTCAGCTAAATCTACTGAATGTTTAGCTATCTGACTTAGAGCAGAGAATACTTGTCTCTAAAATAAAAAGAATTCATAATTTATGACATGTGATTAAATCATCATAAGAGTTCATAAATTCATTAATTTGTAATATGTATAGTGATGGGTGATGTGCATTGAGACGGAGTAAGCTTAATTTCTAGAACAGTACCAGATACCCAATTATCCTCTTTATTTGAGAAGTTGATGACTACTACTTTTTGATCCTGCCTTAGTGCTTATAAACTTTTTTAACTGCATTTAGTAATTGAACTGGGACTACACAGTAAAAAATTCTATCGAACACAGTTATTTTAATTTCTAGGCAATGTCTTGATTAGTATTCTCTATTACAGGATTTATCAAAGATGATTATGGTAACATCTACTTCACAAAATCAGGAGAGCCCTAAGCTATCAGTAAACAAATGTAAATTGTAGTCCATAGAAGATATTTAATCTACCAACCTTAAGTTTTGCATCTGGGTTGAGAATCATCTGAGCTAGATGAGCAATAGCCCCAGCATCTACAACAGTTTGAGCCAACTCTGGTGAATGTTTACAAATATCACTTAATGCAGAAGCAGCAATCCTCTTCAGAGACAATTCAGGTTCCTGTATACACAGTACTAAGAGGGGCACAGCTCCAGCATCAACTACAGCTTGTGCAAGTTCTAGAAAAAAAAACAATATTAAGAATATCAAAAAGAAAGTGAAACAAATGTCTTGTGTACAGTAGGTCATTTTGGAACTAACATAATAGGCCGTACAATGACAATGGGACAGACGTTTATATTTGTCAAAGAATTATGCTGCTTAAATTTCAAGGTTCTATGTACATTTATATCTCATCATCTGTTTATTTTAACGGTGTACAGGAAGTCACTTATATAATTACTATTTCTAATATTTATTTCTGTACGCTTAGTCAAATACAAGTTCATTTGTAAGCAGAAACTAATTGTTTTCTACAGAGTTAAGTACAGATTTTGAAGTTCTTCCAAAATGTGGCTCCTTTCACCTCTGACTCTATAATGGAGTATAATTTTGTTTTCCCAATCACTTCATCTAATTCACAGTTAAAAGTTTATATGATAACCTTAACAGTGGATTCCAAGTAGGTTAATAATGAAATAATTGTTTACCTGCATTATGACGAGCTATGTAGCCAAGAGCCCAGGCAGCAGACTCTTTCACACCTGGATCAAATTCTTCCAAACAAATAACCAAGGCATCTAAAGCGCCACAGTCAACCACAGACTGGGCCAATTGCGGGGAGTGTTTTGATACAGCCCTCAGAACAAATGCTGCTGCTTTTTTGTAGAATCTCTGTTAAAAATAAAAAGAAAACAAGACATTTAAATTAAGATATGAAACCTTGAAACTGCTTTAATCAGATATTAAACAAGACTTAAAGAAATTCTAAAGACGTTTAAATTGTACTTTTAATACTGGTTTATTCTATAAGAATTATGTGAATACAGTATGTCTGCATTAATCTAGAGAGCAGTCAGTGCAACTGTTTAAGATCATTCATCAGCACTGGATAGACTATCTTACAAAAATAATTTTAATAATGATTAGTGGCAATTAATAATAAATATTAATGCTTGATTATACTGTCCCACACACTTACATTTTGTTCTGCTAATGAATAAACTAATTGAGGTAAAATATCGCCCTTTACAACAGCCTCTGCCAAATCATCATTATAATTAGCCAATCTACCAAGAGCTAATGCTGCTGTCTGTTGAATAGTGGGTACAATGTCCAAGAGAAGAGGACGGAGAAGAGACATAACTCCGGCATTTTGAAGAGTTTCAATATTCTGTGGTCGTGAAGCCAACTCGGCTACCGTCTGCACAAATTGTGTGCGGGACTTTTGATACTGTTCAAAAACTGAAATGGAAGAAGACACAAATAAAAAATCATCAGCACGGTCTAGGCCTTGTGTCACACTGTGACTGTGAGACTCGTGAGTGGATGTAACAAATGGGATAGCCAATAGGCTATGTCATAGTATGTGTCGCAAACTAAAAGTATACGATACATTAATCATCGTTCATGCTAATTTAGTTGACAGTGACAGTTGCATCGTGTTGGAAAGCTACAAAGATTATTGTTTACAAATATGCGATTTATATAATTATTTGTGTATTATTTTAGACGACTTTCATGTCTTCACTGGAGACTGACGAGTTCAAGTGCTAGTTTTTGAATTATCATACCGCCTTATAGAAATGGTTCCACTAGGAGTTCCTTTGCGCAAGTTTTTTAGTCAAATGACTAAAAAGTCCCCTTATTTACGCATATACTGACCCAAAACTGTACTGCACATAGCTTAACATATATAATAAACCAATTCCTATTGAAATAAAGATGAAGCCTTACCGCATAATTATATGATATGAAACCCAACTGCTACGCAAAATTTGTCGTCTACCGAACTTATTTCAACTGCCTGGTGTCATGGCGGCTTTCACATTATAAGAAACATCGCTTTGAAAATGTAGAACGCATTACCACAAAGAAAAACTGTTCGTTAACTATTTTAGTGGACCAGTCTTCACTATTTGTGATAGAATTACTTGTTTTAATACAAACTGTAATGATATGTGTTGACAATTGTGCGTTTGAACCTATTTAAACTTCCGTAAGGAGTCTTAGACTGTATCAATTGTAGCGTTAAAAACACAGTTTAACGATACATTATTACATTTAATTGTAGCTTACCGCCTAAGTAGTAGGACTGAGAGGTTCGATAAAACCAGACCACTGTCACTGTCTGAACTGATCTTTCTTAAATCAATGCTACAAAATTTAAATATAGTTTACCTTGTAAAACCTGTCTTTGACTCATTTTGATGGGCTCTCCAGCGTCTGTAATGCTGCGAATGTGGCCCACTGCAGAACTGTTGTCTTTTTGTAACTCCCGATAATCCGTTGCTAAGCAAACATAAATAGCAACTACAGCTACGGACTCAACTTCCGTTATTTAATCTATCAAAAATAAAATAAAAAAACTTGAAAAAAGGATTTTCGAGATCAAACCTAATATAAAAGTAGAATAAAATAATTAAAACATTATCAACTAACCTAAGAAATATTCATTTCTAAAACCAAAATCAGGATGAAGTATAAATTATTTACCACGGCACTTCAACATGGCGCTGTCCATAGCTCTGAAAAATTGTTTTCTAAAATATCCGCCTCAAAGTGCCCCGATAGCCGCTATTTTGCATGTAATTGTGTTCAATAATAACTATTTTAATAACATAGATTTAGCATTACTCAATATTGTTTGGGTTACGTTAACTGTCATTGCAATGCAAGGAATTGGAGAGAGTCCGTCAGTCCATTAGTATTAGTATTATTCATGTCATTGACGCCGCAAACAGGAACAAGACTAAGAGAGATAATTCTTTTCGCCATCGATTTTATTAAAAAAATTAATATCCATGTAATAATGACTATTGACGTTCTCATGGGATTTACATAACATACAAAACGTGTAATAATGACTATTGTCGTTCTCATGGGATTTACATAACATACAAAACGTGCCTAGTTTAAGTGGAGCACGAAATCGAATATTATATTATCTACAAATCAGGAGATGTAAATATTCCACAAAACTAGTTGGAGCCTGGAGGTCGCATATTCGATCCATGCATTGGCCAAGAAAGTTCATCAGGATTTTCCAGTGTGGTTTCCCCTTGTCAGTGGTTCAGGATTGAGGGCCTTCAGGACAAGGACAGCTGTCCAGTCGTTTTGGATCGGTCGAAAAACGAGGTCCTGTGTAAGCCTATACATGTACATTGGAGTGCACGTAAAAGATCCCTTGACAGATGGAATTTGATATAAGCGTAGGCCATAACCCAGTAGGAGCAAAACAGTAGGACGTTGAACCCCATTTCATTTCATTTCACAATCAAATCAACACAATTTTATTTGATTCATAATTTTAATTTTAGCAAACAACACATTCATAATCTGTTTAATAATGTGAAACGGACATGCCATGGCCTAGTAAGCTCGCTCTCATTCTTTTGTGGTTAGAAAAGATGGACTATTGGCTGTTTGACACAATTTTCACAACTCATCAAGCTGTTCTAGAACACAGTCCAAAGCTATTTTGTTTTCAGAATAGGTACCTTAGCCTATGTTATTGTTGCCTTCATGTTACCTATAGCGCTCAAGCTCGGAGAGCGCTGGCTGTGTCAATCGCTATTTGTAAATATCTATATTTGTGACTGTTTTTTACATTAGGGATGCCCTGACGTTGAAATTTAGGGCATAAGGGCATTGCCAGGTCAACTGCTAGTATAGTAATATTTGACTATGAATGTCATTATGGAAAGCCTACACTAGAGTTCCATAGCTCACACTTTCCCAGCCATTGCCTTTCATATTGCCGTTTAAAATCATGTAAAGATTGATTGTAATGTGAATTTCTTTTTAGATATCTAAATTTAATTATGCAAAAGATCACCCAGAGACACCAGAGTTTCCAGATGAATACAGCCTAACTCCGATTAAGGGAGCTATATTTGATAAGAAACCGTTTCGTATTGAATTAAAAGCAGACAAACTGTACAGTTGGTGTGCATGTGGCCACAGTCATAATCAGGTTTGTATGATTTTTGTGACAAATAAGCTTTTGAATTTTGTATCCGTTCCTGAAAGGGTGTACATGTATTCATTCTTTTGTCAGTCAAGATTTTGATTTCATTCCATATGATACACGTAAATGTAGGTATTTTGGGCAGACGTCAACAAGAGGCCAATCTGTTTATAAAATCAGATGTTTTACAGTTCTCTTTTCTTTTGGTTTATGTCCCATAATTTATATTTTACCAGACAATTTGTAATTGACATCTGACAAGTTTATCAGTGTGTCATGTTTTAGTTATGTACTGTTCCAATCATGCCAAAACGTCATCCGTTGATATATGTATAAAGTCATCTCGCTGCTAACATTAACCATCCTAAAAGCAGCTGTTCTGAATATATGTTAGATCTTATGAAATGTAGAATATCAGAAATATACTAAAGCAATGAAATAAAGATATAATTATTTGGGTGCTCTGTGACCCATTTAATTCAACCCCTGTAAAGATTTGTATATTGTGTCCTCCAACTTCGGCTCCTGTCCATGCACAACCTTAAAGCAAAAATTGGGATTGCTTTGTGTAGCCAGGATGACAAACTAGTTGGTGGGCTTGTTTATATCCTGGCAACCTATAGTTATGACTGTGTATATTTATAACTGATTTATGAAGCAAGTGATTTCGCATGTCCAATTACTTTTAGTGTTAAAATTAGATATATTGTTGAGCATAAAGGCCAGCGTTGAGTTGAAACCGATTTTGTGTTCCACAGTCAACACAGTAAGCCAAATTCATAAAAAGCCAACTTTGACATTATCTTTTGAAATGGAAGTTTAATAATATCAAACTTGTCACTAATGTGGTGGACACACTAGCCGAATGATTCGGACGAATCAATTGGTGTCGATGTCATTTGGCCGAATGATTCGCCCGAATTAAACATGTTTGATATATTCGGCCGAATTATATTCGCCTATTGTGTCCGCTTTGCTGAAGCATTGGCCCGAATGTAGAATTCATTAGTCAATCACCACTCATCATCCACTCATATCGAGAAGTCATGTGATTGTTTGAAGACATGGTCACCGCTATTTTTAATCATATGTCGTGAAAGGTGATGCAATCGACTGGTGAATCGGGTGAATCATTCGTCTAGTGTGTCCACCCATTTGGCCGAATAAAATTTGGCGCCAATTGATGCGGCTAATGTATCCCTCGCCTTATAGAAATAATATATTAGATCAATCACTTTAAATTAAAAAGGTTTAGTTCCCCTATCTGTTTGTAATTTGAGGGATTGTTAATCCATTACAATTATTGTGCAAGATTAATCTCCGAAAGGAATATCTATCTTTGATATTTTACTTTGGTTTTCTTAATTAAATATTAAATAATTTGAGCTTGGATTTATCCACAAATGATGATCACCAACTTTTATTGTAACATTTTGATACATTTACTTAATTTTACAGCCTTTTTGTGATGGTACACACAAGACATTATGGGGAACACATGAGAAAAAAACTGTGCCAAAATTGCGACCACACAGATTCAAGGTAGAAGAAACCAAAGAATATTGGTTGTGCAATTGTAAACAGACGGACAACCGTCCATTTTGTGATGGAACTCATAAAAATGAAGAAATTCAAGCTAAAATCAAGTCATGATTGATGATTGGATAAAAAAAAGGACAGAGATGACTTATAATTGATATGCTTTGTGATAGTGAATTTGTATTTGTAAGATAGTAAATAGATTTATATCAAAAATATTGTCTGGAAACATATTGTATCTCAGAAGTCATCTTTGTTTACGTTTATTTAAGAGGTCACAGTAAGTGTGTGGTTTGCATACATGCTAAGTATTCTGATTTTAAATTTTTTAATCAGCATTTTCTAAATGATTAGAATAACACATGAAGTTTATATCTGGCGATGTTTTGACAAGGGTTTTTTGATAATTTATTTTCTATCTTCGTAAACCACTGCTAATTACATGGTGTATGCACGTCTTCATTAACCCGGCAGATGCAGAACAGTGGTGTGTTAAACCATATATCTTTTCATTTCCACCAGCCGCATTAATCACATTTTCTTTCAAGATCTGATGTATGAGCTTTATTGATAACCCGCTAGTCTTCCCCCAATCTACTAAATTCCAGAACAGTATTCTGGTATAGCTCATGAATATTTTTGCAGACTCCATGACATACAGGGCTACAGAAATGACATCATTTCTGACACCCGCATTGGCACTAAGCTGAAACATGGCATAAATGAATAAGAATGAACATGTACTTTGCTGTTCATGGTTTTAATATAAACCACAGGCCTCTGAACTGTAGTATAGCTGATCCTCAAAATATTGTCCTTGGCAGGATCCTGCTAGTGCTAACCCATCACCTACCAACTTTCTGTAGAGTTTAAAGGGCTGGGTTTCGTGCATTCATGCTGTTCCTAAACTTTCATGTAAATATTTGCTGGATTTAAACCTTTGTAGTGGTTATTTCACATGCAAGTAATGATAAGTTTTTCAATTTTTAATTTGTCAATGGCATCAAGAGAATTTATACAATTCACGAAGGTCAAATTTCTCATCGGTGTCCTATTCCAAGAAACAGACTTGTTCATGATTCAAGTACAAAGTTTAATTCATAAATTTTTAATATAACAAAACAATTACACTATTGAAAAGAGGCATACACTTATACATTACACAATACACATTAGTGTCTTTCTGATAATCACAATGAATGATCCTCACAAAACACAGTAGTCCAGTTATCTATTTTGTGTAGCACTCTGAAAGGTTACATTTGTCCAATTTTTTCCAAACATTTTGTAGAAACTTTTAATTTTCCAACTAAATCCTATAAGAAAACAAAAATGTTTATATAATGGTATATATCATCTAGGACTAGTCATTTAAATGGGATGAAAAAATGAGAAGCTTTGTACAGATTGGGGTGCATGTAAAAGAACCCTTGGAATTCGCTTGCTCGCTAGCCTGGAGGTCGGGTGTTCGATCCCTGCATTGGCCGAGAAAGTTCATCAAGATTTGCCTGCGTGGTTCCCCCTTGTCAGTGATGCAGGACCGAGGGCCTGACAAGGACAGCTGTCTAGTCCTTCAAATGAGACGAAAAACCGAGGTCCCGTGTATACATTGGAATGCACGTAAAAGATCCCTTGGCAGTTGGAATTCGATATAAGAGTAGGCGATAGTGCCGCTGCCCGGACAAAATTTCCCTCATAGCACACTGTATGGCGTATGCCTGTCTTCATTAGCCCAGCATAGGAGCAGAAAAGTAGGACAGTAAACTCCATTTCATTTCATTTCATTTACCCTTGGAATTCAAAGTAAAAGTAGGCTGTAGCACCGTTATGACATATGCCAGTCTTCATTACCCCAGCACAAAAACCTCATGGAAATCTCAAAGGCAATGACAACCTGTCTTTTATTTTTATAATAGTTAAATAAGAACGCACATCTATGCAAACCATGCATAACAAATTTTTTCAATTTGATTGACTCAAATTTCTCAAATGCTTGGTTTACCTAGAAGGCCGAAAATAAGTGTTTGGAATGTAGTAAAACAAAATGTCAAGGGATTAAAAATATGATACGAAAGAAAACCTTTGGACATTATAAAATGTTGAAACCTACCTACATTAAAGATACGTTATGTAAGATTTAGATAAAGAGCTAGTCATTCTTGCTATAATATACTATTCAAAAAAAGTAGGGGATATTTGATTTTGGGGGCATAATACTAAAATATGCAAATGACTACGAAAAAAGTCATTATAGAACCTAACAGAAGAAACATTTCCAGTTACATGTGACGCCCAAACGCACCAATAGCTACCGCATGGAATGCATGTGATGCTTGGGATCATCATGGGGGTCCAACCCAAGATTTGCACGACTCTGACTTTGAATGTTACAGTCATTGTGGCATTGAATTCCAGGGTGGAAACATCAGTTTAATTGTTTTAGTGACCAGAAAACAAATTTTGATATGCGTCGGCTTACCCAAAATGAAAGGTTACGTGCCCTTGGCATGCTACAGATCGGCACAACACAGGCGGTTGTGGTGCGGACGATGAATGTTTCTCAGTCTGTCATAAGCAGGCTATGGTCCAGATACCGTGATACACAATCTGTACAGGACAGACCACACTCAGGTCGACCAAGGGCGACAACTCAAGCCCAGGATCGATTTATCCGTACCTTGGCCTTGAGAAATCGTGTCTTCACAGCAAATCAGATCAGCGCTCGTCTTCAAACAGACACTGGTGTGAGAGTGAGTGGCCAGACGATTCGGAATCGACTGCATAGGGGTCACCTTCGCGCCCGACGTCCTCGCATGATCCCTTGTTTGAGAGATCATCACATTCAGGCAAGACGTCGTTGGTGTAGGGATCGTCAACACTGGGATAATCGACGCTGGAGCAATGTGATGTTTTCAGATGAGTCAAGATTCACTGTTGATTTTTTGGACAGACGTAGGAGGGTGTGGCGTCGTCGAAACGAGCGCTTCCAAGACGTTAACGTCATCAGACATGATCGATTTGGGGGTGGTTCTGTTATGGTGTGGGGAGGCATCACTGTTGCTGGAAGAACGGCTTTACATGTTGTTGCAGGGCGTGTTACAGGCCAGTACTACCGGGACAACATCTTGGCAGTCCATGATGTGCCGTTCGCACGACGTCATGGCCGCCGTTTCATCTTCCAGGATGACAACGCAAGATGTCACAGGGCCAGGATCGTTACAGGTTACCTCCAACAACAGAACATCACCACATTACCTTGGCCAGCACTGAGTCCCGACCTCTCCCCCATCGAGCATGTCTGGGACATGCTTGGACAGAGGTTACGTCAACGTCAACAACGTCCTGCCAATGTCCAAGAACTTGCTGCTGCGTTGCAACAGGAATGGGACAATCTGGACCAAAATGACCTTAGACGTCTCATTAGGAGTGTGCCACGTCGGATCAATGCTTGTTTGGCAAACAGAGGAGGATTTACCCGTTACTGACTTGGTTGTGATGCTGTGGTAACTTTGCTGTTTGACCCCGGGTATCATTTTACCCTTATAATGGTCAGTCTGTGCCTTACTTAGTCTAACGATCATTTGGAATAAATCGATGAATGTGAACTTCATTTCATTTTGTCATTTGTTTCTTCGTCAGTTTCATTAGGTGACTTTAATAACACTTAAAAATCAAATATCCCCTACTTTTTTTGAATAGTATAGTTCAAAAATAGATAATGTAAAATGAATAATTTAAAAGTTTCATTCAAATTACTCTAATGCGAGCGAAGATATTAGCCTTTGAAGGTTTGACAAGTCGTGTGCAAGAATTTCAACTACCGCACTGGTTGTTCGAAGCTTAGTCTCGCTCCTCCAATTTTAAATTAAATCAAAATATGGCTGAACCGTTCTATTTAATATCGGAGAAATCCGATGCCATCGAGTGTTAATTATGGCCTGGATCAGTTATTTAATGTCTAATAATTTAGAAAACATTTCAGACCTAAAGAAACTAGAAAGATCTGCAATATGCAGATTTAGCTCTTGCATAATGTATGTTTAATCATGAGTAATTGAAATATTTTCATTATTTTGTCTCTGCATTTTTCATAACAATTCTGATGCTGAATCTGGTCTTTTGCTTGGGTCCCTGGGTTTGACCACTTGATACAGATTTGATAAAGCAAAGCAGGGTCAAGTCTAGAAATTAAAGCCAACGGCAGATGTAATTAGGGTGAGGGCACGTGATTGTGGGTTATGGTTAGGGTTAGCCCTGTTTACATCTCGTGACCTTTGATCAAATCTGCAGTTAGACCTAATCAGCAAATCAATCAAAATTAAATATTACCTGTAATTGTTCCATGGAACAGGAAAATTGAATTTCTTGCAATTCAGAATTACCAGGAATCTGAAGAAAAAAACCAGATAAAAACAGTATCTCTACCAAACTACTTGTGAATAAAAATGGTTGGTGGGATTTCTTCAGAAAAGTGTTCAGACCCAATCTTAAAGGAGATGGTTCATCGCTATGGGAAAATTCAAATTTTCTATTCAAATTAAAACTGACACGCCATGTTTCTCTGGGAGTCGTGGTGGCTCAGTAACACGTGGCCTAGAGGTCCTGGGTTCAATCCCAGTATTGGCCGAGAAAGTTTACTTTCGTTTTCCCTTGTGTGTAAGAATATAGAGCCTGGCAAGGAACACTGTTTAATAGTTTGGATGATTTCGAAGAACCAATGTCTTGTGTACACATTGGTGTCTACATAAAAGAACCCTTTTCAGTTGGAATTTTAAATAAAATAGGCAGTAGAGCCGCTGTCAGGCTAAAAATTTTGGTCACAGCATGGTGTAAACCTGTCTTCATTAGTCTGGATGGAACAGAAAGTTATTTCCATCTGTTTTTATATTTTAACAACAGAAAGATAATTTAAGAAAATGTCAGTGGTGTCATCAACACTACCAGACTTTTCAACATGGCATCTCCATGCTCAAAAATGGCTGTAAAGTGATCAGATTTGTCTATTTTATCACTTTGTCAATTTTTATCTTTTTCAATTATCAATTTCTAGTTCCACTACTGATGTTATTGGTGGCATTTAAACATGTGTCTAGAATTAAAGTTGGTTTGCGTAGCTCTTCTCATTATATATTGTTAGAATATAGAATAAGTGGACCATCTCTTTTAATGATTAAAGTTTTACTCATGTACCACTTTTAATTGCACATGCTTAAAATATGAAAAAGTATTTTTTTTTCTTAAAGAAAATAAAAGGCTGTGATAAATCATCATTCCATACTGGCATTTTTGAACTATTGCTATACTAGAGTTATCCACCTTTTCAATGCATGCTGGCCAGGGTAATATCAGTTGCCGTCAAAGGCCAATGGGTATGAAGAAATGGGACTAAGTGGGAAACTTAATAAGTGAAGTATAAATAACCCTACCTCTGTTTTTAATGTTATTAAATACACTGGTTGATTGACTTTATCTACATGATTGTTCTGTAGAAAGATAAAACATGATATATTGCAAAAGGTAAGTAGTCAGTAATGATGTGCAAGGCCTTTGGAATTGAAACACTAGCTTCAAGCTATACTGAAACATTTTGCCTAACATACCGGTAAACACTTCCTGCATTTTTATATATTACCCCATAATGATACACCCCAATCTGACTTTATTCCATATTAGGCTGACCTTAAAAATATCTTTGTTTCGCCTAACGCGACCGACTAACTAAAACCACCCCCGACTTAAATTATTTTATTGTACTTTTCCACGATCTTTTTATTTTATTTTGTGTGTCAACCTGAAATATATCATGAGAGTTATTTCCCTTTACTATGGCTATGGTTTGATTCATTATTGAAACTGGTTGATCAAGACGAAAGCGTCATAGGTGTCGCTTCTCAACAAAATGGTTGCAGACGAATACACGTCCATTCCCACGAAATGATTCTGCCTCTATGTCTGTGGTGCGTAGTTTTAAACATGACGACGATATTTTCAATATCCGTTTTCGAGAAAAATGAAGGCACAACCCGCACTATCGTTAAAAACGTGTTGAAGGAGTTTCACACTTCAAGTTCGTGGCAAATCGTGTGCGAGTCGATCATCACGAAAAATCCCGATGTCATTGATTTGTTTGCCAATAAAGAAGACGAATGTTTCCACCCGGAAAATTATTAAGCTGTCAAATTAGCTCTTAAGTTTAATAAAAACTTTCAGTTCGTTACTTTTTACGTCAGACCCCAAATTCATTAAACAAAATTAATGAATCTGTAGTATACAGCTAATAAGTTTTCTGTATTGATTTCTCTGACTTTAAAAAAAAATCTGAAAAAAAAACCGACCTACCGACCCTTCTCCTCGATTGTGGGTCGGGTTTGGTGAAACAAAGATATTTTTAAGGTCAGCCTTAGCACACTGCTATTAAGCTTGGTTTCCCTGACTAATGCATCAATATGTGTCATTTTTTATCAAGACTTACTGGGTTCAATGAAAATGCAGCTTGAAACCACGAAAAAAGTCCTAAACAGAAATGGCATAAATTAACCAAGATACCCTGAGCAGTGTTTCATCTGAAAAAATTGTAGAATAATTTTCATTTTTATTTTGAGAGGAATGGGGTTAAAAATCATTTCTTTAATTTTGTATTAAGAATTATAATCACCTTTATATAATAATCTAATCTCCAGTCAACATCTACAATATGTGGTGGACTCTTCCCTATACTGAAAACGAATATTAACAAATTAAATTTAAGCAACTAAAATAGTCCACTTGTTCTATTTGCTCCTGTGATAAGAGTGTTCATTGATGATTTCGTCTGTGTTTAACACTTTGCCTCTAACATAAAACTTTTTTGTCCCCCCCCCCCCCATTATATTTACGGGAGAAAGTGTGAGTACATTGAAGATTGTATTTGTGCTTGCCTCCAACCAGAAACTTTTGATTATTAACTTCTTTTTCTTTAATAAATGAAATAGGTAACCAATTAATTGTATATACACAATGTAGTAAAATATATTATACACTACCAATATTTAAATATATAATATCCTACTTATTCTAAGCAAAATTGTATTGAACTTTTGTTTATCCCACCCCATGTTTTCTAGCTGCATTTAATTAACAACCCTTGCAACAGGTCTATCAAATTTGGTAATATACAACAGGGACTTACCTGCCTAAAAGAATTTGTATTAAAGGTTTCTTGGCCTGCAGAAAATGAACAGATTTCTATTAATAACTTTCTTCACCACAATTAACTTATATTACCAATAAATGCATTCTATGACGATGAATTTATATTTTAATAAGAATTCAATAAACTGTATATTTAACTTTTCAATGATCTCCACGGTTGTATATATGTTTCACAGATTTTACAGCATTCATTATGATATGCTATTTGTGAATGTGAAATGAGGTTTAAAAACTTAATAGTTAGTATTTTACTTACCAAATAAATATTATTGAAACTGTTTATTCTATCTATCGTAAATTTACATTCTTCTAAAACAGCTCTAAAATATACAAAAAACATAAAAGATTTTATTTTTTATTTTTAAAGTACATTATACTGTGGCTTTTGATAAAAGACAATCTAATACTGTGGCCCAAAATTTAAATTTCCTGGAATTATGAACGGTCGAAAAGTGTATTATTAACTACAAGGGTCCTCTAAATTGAAAGCTAATTACCACTGATGCCTTTATTTTGGCTTAATCAAATTCGTCAAGGACTCCCGAGTCCTGACTAACCATTGCTTTATATGTTACCTGGGAGCAGTTCAAAGAGCTGAAACTTTACAGAAAAAGTAGTTCCTAGCCTGACCCTGACAAAAGATTTTGTCAAATTGATGTCATACACATTTATTGTAGGCCTACATATATGCATTCCCACAAATTGGAGGAAACTGTGATGATTGTTTGCGAGATTGTATAAACTAGCTTCAAGCTTACCCAATAGATGATGGTTCAGCATCCCATTTAGTTGCTTCTGTTATTAATGTAACCAAACCACTATAAGCTGATTTTAAACTTCCTTTATCAGTATCTTTAAATGATGTGTCATCTAATAATAATTAAAATATGCTTTTTATAATAAAAGTGATAATAAATGTACATAATTAGTTTTAAAAGGCATTAGCACAGACAATCTTTAAAATAATATCTTAATACCAGTATTCCAATTCCATATTATGGTATGGACTAATATCAAGACATATACAGAGCATTTTACATTGATTTCTTCCATGTAATAATTTGCCTGATCAAGAAGAAGAGATTTTCAACGTTGTTTTTTTAGTAGAATGTGGTACATTCAAGAGAATTATAGATATGTTTTCACTCCTACTCCCATATATTCTAGACTACATTTACAAGTGACCTTCAGTGTAGTACAATAAGGGTACATGGTGCATCTGAACAAATTGACACATGTATGCAAAAGTTTGGCCATCCATGCCCATGTTCCAAAATATTAACTGTTGATCATTCATCGATGCAATAAAATTCTATCTACCTAGTTACTTTAGTAACAGATTCTTATCAGCTCTAGCCTCTACCTGTTATGTGTTTCATAATGGCGGATCATTTCAAACGAATTTTGGATCGAAAATAGTGTTGGATTATTATAAATTTGTGACAGATGTGGCAAGAAATGATTTCTTTTGGAGATCAAAGAAGAATCACAGTGAAAAATAGACAGTGTGGATTCTAAAATAGCCTTAGAATGGAGATGGGGGTAAAGCCTTATTTTCATATTAGTTGTCTATAGGATCAGCCAGTAACGGAAAGAGACAGTCGATAAGAATCCGTTACTAAAGTAACTATGGTGTAAAATAAATGTACAGTATTGCTTAATTGCGAAATATAGAGAGGCTGTCATTTTATGTACCGGTACATGACACCTGAAAAGTTCTCTTTTCTAAGATGAGTAAATGTCTGGCCCTGCAGGCTAAAAAGGGGCGTGTCTGTGTCACATGTAACCGTTTTTGTTTCCAAAATTGATCATTTTTAAACTAAAAAAAACCCATCTCACTTGCAATATCGTCTCGATTAGACGCTGCCAACAGTCCCTGACAAGCATGGGCTACCAATATATTAAAACACTGGTCAGAAATATGGGCAGTATCGCCTGCTATTGACAGTTCTTCCAAAACAGAACTTCCGAACTCCATGATTTGGTGACCTTTCAACTTTTCTGTTTACTTCCGGCACGACGGTAATATTCGTGCGTTCAGCCAGGGACACATCAGATCGGTGTATTCGGGCTTTCAAATACGTAGATGCAAATATTTTATACCTAAACTGAAAATTAATTTCGAAATATAATATCACAATTTCTATATTTCCTCACAAAGAAGTAATAATATTTAGAATTTACTATCAGGTAGTGAATAATTAAAGATGCATTATGTAAGAGCTAAATCTGGCTATTGCACGTTTTTATTTTGGCTTCAAATGCTATACAAATTATTGCTTCGACATTTATTCACGTGACAAGCCCATAATCAACCCTCTAAGATGCCAAAGATGTAAACGATCGCCATTTAATGATTTAATTTCGATTAACAAGTAACGTTACTGCGATAATAAACAATTTATATCAAAACTTCAAACAGTGATCTTTGAATGAAATTTTCAATACATCAAGTTTGAATTATCCATTTTGGAACTATTACAACAAGAACGGCTAGCTCTTCGTCTTCTTAGTCTGATGTGTACGTTAGTTGTTTGTGATGTATGTGTACTGTGTCTTGTCCGTATATTTGTCTTGTATATTTGTGTGTAGTGCAGTCCCCTTCATTAGCACAGCCGGAGCAGAACCGTAGGACGTTACGGTTAAACCCCATTTCATTTCATTTCATTTCAAATCTTACAATGTGCATATTCAAGGAATGCTGCCCCGGTCCGCATCGAGTTATCTAGTGTATTTAACTCCCGTGCAAATGTTATGTATACATCTCC
The DNA here is from genome assembly GCF_932274485.2 of Patella vulgata. NCBI lineage: Eukaryota > Metazoa > Mollusca > Gastropoda > Patellidae > Patella > Patella vulgata. The sequence continues at coordinate 30,477,352 of NC_065887.2, forward strand.
TGTATTTCACACGAAATATCATGTTGTTGTTAAAGATTATGCTTAAAACATTGATGTGTCAACGATTGAAGTACTAACTACGGTTAGGGTTAATGTTGAGAATATTCCCATACTGGTCGCCTGCTGTTTTTGAATATCAAGAAAGTAGCTATTTATGTAGATTGAAAGCATTTAAGGTAAACATCTACAGGTGCAAGACTTCCAGATAAATTACAATTTTACCCGTTCAATGCGCAATATTTTGACCCTCCTCCATCTGCCAACAGGTGATTATTTTCAATGAATGTAAAATTGATCTCGCATTTCTTGTCCCCTCGTTACATTGCAGCATAATCTTTTTCTTGTTATCATTGTCGCAGATTTTTTTGCTGACGCGGTAATCATTTTTTATTCTTCGTTCTTATAAAGTTTATAAATGGTTATTCAAAGACAGGGCTGTGTGGTATAAGGAAGTACAGTCATGGCATAATAGTGAATTACTTTTATTACATCAGTGTTTTCTTAAATATACATTTGCTTGGGTTTTGTGGGTACATAAATCAACACTGGACAGGTGGAAAGCGAGTATAACGAACCATGTGTAAGGGGACACATAGAAATAGTGCCACTACTGATGTCTTCCGCCTTGTGGCTCGTCCTACGGAGTTCCTTTGCGCAAGTTATTTAGTCAAATGACTACAAAAAGTTTACTGGCCTATAGACCCCTAACATTACTGCGCATAGCTTAACATATAATAAACCTATTCCCATTGAAATAAAGGTGAAGTCTTACCGCATAATTATATGATTTGATGAAACCCAACTGTTTCATCTGGCTGGTGTCATGGCGGCTTACATAAAAAGAAATGTCGCTTTGAAAATGTAGAACGCATTACCACAAAGAAAAACTATTTTAGTGGTCCAGTCTTCACTATTTGTGATAGAACTACCTATGTCAAAACAAACTGTTATGACATGTGTTGACAATTGTGCGTTTGAACCTATTTGTACTTGCGTAACGAGTTTTAGACGGTATCAATTGTAGCGTTAAACACAGTTTAACGGTACGACATTTGTCGCTAGGGGACACAATACTCGCCTTGCCCTGGGCGCTGACAAGCCACGCTACGTCACTGGTTACACTGACGGAAATAGGTAGATCTATACCCTTTGGGGGGGGGGGGTGGCTGAATGGTTAGCACGTGCACGCAGTATCATAAAGTCTGTCATTGAGTCAACTGGCGGAGTTTCGATTCCCCGGTTGTACGTGACAAGGAGTAGGGTCGACTGTCCAACCTCGTGGGTTTTCTCCGGGTCCTCCGGTTTTTCTCCCACTGTTAAAGACCCCTACGCGCAAGCGAATTATGGAAATAAATTAAACCACATGTTAGTCCCGAAATGACCTAGTTTGTGTCTAGTGGACGTTAAACCCCATCTCTCTCTCTCTCTCTCGCTCTCTCCCCTTTGGCTCACATCAAAATAAACAATCAAAACAAACAAAAACAGCTAAACAACATTTTTTAATGAAGATTAAAACGAATGATGTTTCAGAAAGATGTTGGAACAGATCTGGTAAGATGTTATGAGTTGTTTTGCTGTTTTTCGAGATTATCCTGGTATATTAAAACGGGTACATGCAGGTGCCACTACTCCACGCCGAATCACATTTTAACCCATCACAGCACCATGACGCCATTAGCGCACAATCATCACCAAATTTAGCACACTCTGACCTTTCTTCTAAAGATCTAATAAAGGAAAGTAAAATGGAACGATTAATTTTGTATTTATAGGTACGTGTATTATATAAGATGAGAAGGTGTTGCAATTAAGGCACTGGGTTTCTTCTACGCGACGAGATTACGCCCATGACTTACAAATTTTCAAAGATAAAATTAGACATAGTGTAACAAATCCGATCAATCAAATTAGAAATGAAATAAAATGAAGTGGCGGTAATCAAATTTGAAAGTTTCAACTGGACTGGGATGGAAAAGAAAAGAAAAAAAAGAATAAAATACCTCTCCTGAGCGGCATCGTGGTTTTCATTTGAATTTAATAATATATCTGTAAAGTATAAAGATTATAAAGATTACATTTTCATCTTCGTTACGTTTCCGAAAGTCAAGCCGGGCAGCGGTGTTAATAAGTTGATTATGTATCAAGACGGCATCGGAATTAAATTTAATATAGATTGTTTGTGCCTTCAAAAGTTGTTCGGTTTACATTGTGCACGTCACTTGAAAATCGAAATGAATGGCCTGTATTCACAGTTTTTCTACGATTTCTTTAACACCATCGTCACAAGGCCACTACTTTCGATACAAGGTATAAATTTCGGTTGCTCAATTACAAAATATGGCATAAAACAAACAGCAATTAAAATGTACTAATTATCTTGATTTTCTTATATGGGAACCTCTTATATCAATTGTAATCAGGCCCAGAGACTTAAGAATTTACTCAAAATTGATTCGCCCTATTTTAATTGAAATATAGCCCTTTATAAAACTTTTGATGTTTTAATGTATCAAATCAACAAGAAAATATGTGCAAAGTTTTGTGTTTCTAGATTAAATATATTTCTCATAAACAGTGATTAAAAGCTGAGTTAATTCATAAGTCTGAGAATGTTTTGTGAAACCGGGGCCTGATGATTTTCATATAATTTCATCTCATATTAGTATTATCATGACGTGTGAGAAAACTCTATTTCAGTTTTTAACGGAGAATTACCATCCTTCGAAAATCGCGAAGTGGGGTAAGAAAAGTTTTCAATCGACAATGCATCTAAAATTTGAGACAATTCTGTCAAAACATCCCCAAATCGTTTGACCTTCAATTAATAAGTTGTGCAAATTTCATATTATTATTATATTGTACGCTGGTACAAAAATGCCATAGTCCAACTAACAACTAAGTCAGTTACTTGATTTCGGAGTCTTGAGTTAATTTGAATATGATGCCATTCACATTTATCACACTTTTTTTCTTCTTGAGCATGATAATGCGTCTATAACTTAAATAACGATTTTTTAAAATTTATTTTCCCCCATAATGACCCTAAAATTTAATACAAAAAAAAAAAAAAAAAAAAACCACCCAAAAAACAGAATATTATCTAGAGACTTACCTAATTTAGCAGCTGACACAACAGCGACAGATAGAGCAAATACTACCAAATATTTTACTGCATTCATGTTTGAACCTTTTAAAAATCCTGACCAAGTGATTTAGAGAAAACACCCGACAAATATATAGGAGATTGCCCTATTATTATCAATTATATTTAATAGTTTTATTGACAAGGTATTATATTGTAAATGTTTTATTAATATCATAATTTAATCAATTACAATTACCGACCACTTAACCAGGCCTTTCAAAATGGTGTTAAATTACAGCCAAACACGGTTACTAGAATACCCCCCTCTCGTGGAAAGGCATGCTATCTCATAGTTGGTCAAATTAAAGGGCATATACTATTGCGGGCAATTATATTTGTTATCTATTAGAGATAATCTTCTGGGCGCTTATTACATTTAAACTTTTGATACGCATTTATACAGTATGATAAACATATACTAACATAATTATGTATGTAGATAGTATAGCATTTAGCGGCTAACACGAGAGATACATCGTACAAAGAGTAAATTAAATTGAACGTCTTTCAATTTCTCACCTTCATTTTAGACGAAGACCTATATAGCAATCGACATACTTCGAGTTGGAGACCCTAAATTGTATCTGAGGAGGGATAATGATGGGGAAAGATGTACCCGATTAAATTTTTGTATCGAAAGATTAAGCGGAAGTCGGCTTCATCACTAATGTTATTTTCATTTTGTATCTTTCTAGTTGCTAGTGATTGTTATCCATAACGTTGTGTTCCTGTTTTTTTTTTCAATGTTATATATACAGTATAGTCCTATCACTAAATGCCTTATAAACAATTGTATCTATCTGTCGACAGTGAAACACAAAATCCATTAAATTAGAACTCTGGTTTAATCTATAAACAGATTTACATCCAACAAAATGAACATTTAAACTCAAATCGATAATCTGTTTTATAAGCAAATGAAAGATGTCTGGCCATTTTATAATATTATACAATTATCAAACAAAAATCGGTTAGTAATTATCACGAGAATAAACCATATACATGTATCGGTTTCCAACGATTTCAGTTGATCTCTAACATAGAAATCCCCGCACCCTAATTATAAAATCTCGTTAACGCATTACAGGGTAGGCCTACACTGTGAATACATTGTTTGAATTTGTCACATAAAAATATTCAGCTTGATCAAGGGGATGGAGAGAGAGAGCGAGAGAGGGAGCGTTAACGCCCACTCGACACAAATTAGGTCATTTCGGGACTAACACGTGGTTCAATTTTATTTCAGTAATTCGCATGCGCGTAGGGGTCTTTAGCAGTGGGAGGAAACCGGAAGACCCGGACAAAACCCACGAGGTTGGACAGGCGACCCTACTCCTTGTCATGTACAACCGGGGAATTGAAAAAATGCCAGTTGACTGAATGACAGACCTTATGATACAACGCGCACGCGCTAACCATTCGCCCCCTCCCCCCGACGACCTGACGGCGACTTATTGTGACCTAATTCTGGCCCTAACGAAAAAAGTCCGACGGGTAAACTTTTAAAACAGACTTGACACTGGGATGAACACTATTGATTTTAATAATTGCGTTATCGCTTCTCGTGTTATGCACCATTATTATGCAATCTTGTAATTAATTGTTGCAAAATTGTTTGATTTTTTTGACTTCTTGGTAGAGAAGAATCAGAAGATGTTTGCTTGCCATCGTGTCTCTGATGTTCAGAATGATGTATACCATTATATATTTTAGGCCGACGTTATATTATCATTATATCCGACACACTTATAAGTAATGTTAACAACCCAAATATTTACTGTTATGATATCACATTGGTTTCATTAACATACTATAATCCTTATCACATGATCACCTGAGACCGAAATATACACTTGTCAAGTAAGGTTAATGTGTCACAAAGAAAAAAAGGATATTTGGCAATAGTGATGAGGTTGTAAATCTTTGGAATTCCAGATATATACAGACACCAATTTTATTTTCAATACATCGTTTAAATGTTACACAATAGCCTATTTTACATACGTCTACGTTGTGAGGAAATTTCTATAAACTGTAGTGATAACGGGTATCAATGATTGAAAACATTATAGATGTGACATCTTGATCATGTGGAGGAAATGGCGAAGAAAAATAAAATCGGGTCCAAAAACAACACTACCCAGGTATGTAGACGATATTTGAAATATATTTTGGAATGTATTACTTATAGTAGGCATTAGAACTTTGGAGATCTTCGTAGGTCGGTAATTTTTTTTCTCAATAGTCAATTCCTCCTGTTGTGATTTACCGTTATATCGGGGGTGGAGGTATTTACATTAATTACATGCCTAACACCAGTCAGATATACCAGTCTGTCACGGCGATATGACCGTTTTAAGATTCCGTTGATTCGTACTAACACCATTACAGCCTACATTGGTGTTTAGATGTTCCGCGGACGCTGGTAAACACGGCTTTGATCTTTGATGCTTTGTCAAGCCTTGGTGTATATTAATATATTATATGAAATCAATGGCATTTATTTCATTCTGGAAAGTTCTAATGTCTATTTTATTTTTAAATACATTTATGAAATCGACAGAAACCTGTAAGGGTGTAGCACAGATTACAATATTAAGATGTAAAAAAAGACAACTATGAAGTGGTATAGGAGTACACTTTCACTACCTAATAAAAGTAAATTGTTCGGCTTTTTCATTTGTATTTCCAGTTCCGGGAGACCCGGCAGTGTGAAAGATGCGACAACTAATGTTCAACCAAAAGCACTTGTTGTAAAGGATAAAATTCTATTCGACAAGCACAAAGTCCAATACAGTGGAATTGTATGGCGTTTGGAACAGATATTCTCCGAACATATTGAAGACGCCAACGAGAAGAAAACGCTTCTGCACTTCTGCCACCAAAAGATGGCACCGGTATTTACGAGACTAGAGGCAATTGGAGAATCGTTGGTGAGTAATATTATTGCCGCCCTACCAGATGACACAGAATATGAAAGTTATAAATACTTCAATACAAAAATTATAGAAATATTAATCCAAGATGGCTGCAACACAACTAAACCAAACAGTGTCGGGGATCCTCCTATGATCTCGGCCTTCAAGCTGAAGAAGTATTCGATCCTTCAAGGCTTCTTTAACAAACGTAATCACGTTAACCTGACAGATAAATATGGCGCAACACTACTTATACTGGCTTGCAAGGAAAATGATTTTAGGACCGTACAGAAAGTCTTGTCCACTTATGGCAAAGATGTGTCCTTAGACATAGTTGATGCGTCACAAAATTGCGCGTTGTCCTACGCGGCATTGAATGATAGCTTTAGTATCTGCAAAATGCTTCAAGAAGCGGGAGCTAACCCCAACGGTGGTTATACTTCTGCTTTGTACCAAGCTGTGATGAATAACAGCAGTTTACCGGTTATAAAACTACTGGTGGATCATGGTGCTTCAGTGGACGTGTGGATAGATATTACTGGTCTGAACACTCTTATAGCTGCTGCCAATAAAAACCGAACAGACGTCGTCAGACTTTTGATCAACGCTGGTGCCCATTTCCCTTCAACGTGGCATATGAACAAATCCTTCATGACAGCGCTAAAAAAGGATAATTTGGAAGTGATTTTGTTGTTTCTGGAGAAGTCCGTTGATATATCATCAAAATCCAGCAAGGGTACGAATATAATTCACGAGGTAGCAATCTACGGAAGCATTGATTGTCTGCGATATTTCATAGAAAAGACAACCATTGATCTCAATGTTTTGGATCGTTATGGTCGTTCTGCGTTTTTTCTTGCTGCTGAAAACGGAAACGAAAAATGTTTGGATATTTTGTTTCGTGCGAATATACAATACTTTCATAGAGACGCCAAAGGTCTGTCGCCATTAGAAGTGGCGGTATTTAATAATCATAAATCGTGTGTTCAGTTTATGTTGGAAAACCTCGTGTGCTCAAAAAGTGTCTTGGTGAATACATGTTGGCAGCTTAGGCTGGAATATGATCAAGCCGAATTTCGTCAAATGGCGGCATTTGATACTCTACGCGAGTTCACCAATTCCTGTGAGGATCATGTTAGTCCGTTGCTAGATCTATGTGTTCTTGCAATAAGGAATACATTGCGTGATAGGAACACTTCAAAAATTGATAGTCTGCCCTTACCAACAATTATCAAACATCTGCTAAGATGATGTCCAATTTATTGTAGAGTGCATTTTTTTTTATAATTATCTGTTCGCTTCCTTTCTTTTTTGGTAACAAAATAAGCGACCGTAATCATAACAATTTTAAATGTGTAAAATGGTAGGGCAGCCTAAAGTTTACAATACAGTAACCAAAGGATCTAGTAGATACAGGTAAAAAAAACAGTATACAATATCCATAAACAGCCAGGTATTCAAAAAGCCTCTGATAGAGAATTGCGTACTGACACAAAAGAAGCCTTATGTTGTTATGAAATGGGAACCTCAAAAACTGGGAAGGAAGCATCTAATGAAACTTCATCAGTAAACTGTTAACCCATGAAGTTTCACTCAGATTCATGCTAAAGGAACCCAATCACACCAGATACAGACTACATCTATGACACTGGAATTTAGCGTCACATAAACGGGAATAAATATTGCTGCACTTTAGTTTCAAATAAAATGAATTAAATATTACCGAGATGTTTTCCAGTAGACTGGGCTATTCTTTTAATAAAATCGTGGAATAAAATATGGGTCGAGTTTAACTGCAGGGTCAAGGTTTATAATGGTTTCTAGGGGCAACTAATTTGGTTCTGGCTGGTTGACGGTGTTTTTAATTTTAGGGAATAAAATTTGTTACAATTTCAGCCTTTCCTCAGATTATTTATCTGCCCATAATGAGAATCAGATTCTTGTGATTTGTTTATTCTGCCTAACCATCTTGGCATCAATACCAGTAGTAGGATCCCAAAATGTTTAATCCTTTCTCTTGCAATGTTCACTTTTATTAGTCCACTTTAATAAGTTTCCACTGCCTGGCAAAATCAACAAATGGCTCATAACTACAGGTGTTCACATGATTGAGTTTGATTTACCGTTACATTTAGTAGATCTCTATTACAAGAAGGGGAGATTACATTGACTAGAACATGTACCAACCAACCATGGGATTGCAGAAGACAAAAATGAAATGAAATGTGGTTTAACGTCCTACTGGGCTAATGAAAACTGGCATGCACCATACAATGTGCTATGAGGGGAATTTTTGCCTGGACAGCGGCGCAATGGCCTACTCTTATATCGAATTCCATGGGATCTTTTACATGCACGCCAATGTGTACACAGGACCTGTTTTTCTGTCCCATCCGAATGACTAGACAGCTGTCCTTGTCAGTTCCTCCATTCCTGCACCACTGACAGGCGGAAACAACGCTAGAAAATCTCAATGAACTTTCTCGGCCAACACCGGGAGTGAACCCGCGACCTCCAGGCTACTCACTTAGCCATCGTGGCTCCTGATTGCAGAGGACAGACTCGTGCGCATGTTGGTCAGACTCAAAGATACTTGGAAATTGGAATACAAATCATACTGGGGAGGAGTGGGGGCATAATCATATTCTTCGCAGTGTTTCGTTTCATCAGAGCTAATCCTACTTAACACTGCTGTAATGGAAGCAAATTTCTGTTCCAAATTATGACTGGTCAATAGTCCAATTTACAATATCATTACGCTTTAAACAGAGCTCCAAATTGGACCATGACTCACGATTTTATTATGCCCAATCAACCAGTGCATAGCAGAGGCTATCAACACGGATACAATGTAAACAATACTGTTTGGAGACGAACAATACTTTCACCGTTTTTAAGAGTGTATCCGCGAGAAGACCATGCAAAAATCGCAAAAAGTGCTAAGATGGGGGGTCGGAAGTTTTTGATCAAACTTATGGTATGACACCCCCTAGGGGCAAGAGGTAACATGCTGAAGTGGTTACAGTCTGATGTCGCTCTAAAGGACTGTACAGGAATTATTCATTTTATGGGTAAAATTGCGGGTTTCACAAGTGTATTTATCACCTTTTTTAAGCACAGACTGCATTCTATGGTGGAATAGCAACCTTCTAATTTTGACCCTGTCTGATAAAGCGGGTGGTCAACTTCTATCCCAGCACTTATTTGAAAAAAAAAAAAATCAGTACATACTAATTTTGTGTGGACTTGTTTTAGGGTACCATATTGACATTGTCCTTATAGTGCAGAAAAAGATACACTGTAACTTTTTCTTTCATGGTCGCAAGTAGAATTTCTTTGGATGGTTTTGAAGTGCTAAGCACATAGTATCCATAGGTGTAAAAAAATGACCGGAATGCAACATACTTAAAATATACAGCTTATTGAAAAGTGCTAAAAAAAAAGCTTTTGTGATACATTTTTTTGCGAATTTAATTAGAGAAATAAAATTTTTGACTTTTATACGTTTTCATCATATCCATAGCCATTATTTGTACCATGTTGTACTCTATATTAGTGTATATTTGTATTTATTGTATATTTGGTATTGTCGTATTGTCCCTTTAACATATTTGTTGTATTGTCTCTTTAAGATTTCATTTTCAAACAAGTTACCGAAAATGGCTACAAAATGTTTAATTTCAGAGCATGTTTCCACTATTCATTTTGGGACACATCCACTAATTTCTACACTACAGTACAGAAAAGTGGAAGCTTAAATATTAACGGCAACGAAGCCTAATTGCGTCGAAGTGGGTGACATTGAACAGTGTAGTATTGTAGCTACAGCTCTCGGGCACCGTCAGGGCCGGATTTAGAATAAGAGAGGCCCTAGGCAAACCCCCTGAACAGGGCCCACGACATGGACCTTGGGGCCCTGGTACAAGCAACTCGGTGAGAGGGTGGGTCGGGGGAAGTCATGCGGTTGGTGGTTCGAATCTCACTTTTAGGTGAATTTTTCATTTTCGTTGGATTATTTTATTTAAAATAATGTCTATTTGAGAGTAATAGATATGTTTGTTAAGATTGAGCACGTCGAAACTCCAATGGAAGGTCGTGGACAACTGCAGAAGTCAATTTCCGTTGACGCCAGATGAGCCATGAACGATTACAGGCCTTTGAAAGTATTTTTTTCAAGATATTTTTATAAAACAGATACTAATGTATTTTAGGGCTGGTAGTAAGCACCATATGAATGAAAAGGAAAATAAATTGTTAGTTTTTTTTTTTATCTACTACGGTTAATTATCTCCAAAATAGGGAAATTACAGGTTAATTTCATGGTTATTGTTTCCTTTACCTAGTTTTTGTCAAGTCGATTCCGGTCATTTTTATTTTTTGTATCAAATGTTGGGAGGTTGCTTGTTCACGTGAGCATAAATTTTTTAAACCCACCCCATGAAAGAAGTAGCTATAGGGCGTCAAACTTCTGGTGACGAAAAATGGGGAATTTAGACAGGCTTTGATATCCAGTCCGTATACAGATCTCGTTCGCAAGAATCGTCTGAAGTTAATATTATGGTAACAGCACTGAGTCATCGATAAACTGTGTGAGTTTGGTCTTTCTGCTACGTATAGTAAAGGTGTAAGGACTTGCCAAAGTTGGTATTTGAGAAAAGACAGATTTTGGCAATTTCACCATATGAAAAATGTTTTTTCAATTTTCTCATACAGGAATTGAAAGATTTATCTAATATTGCACATTTATGTGTTTTGGGGCTATCCCAACTTATAAACCAAATTTGGTCAAAATCTGTGATTGAAGCGTTAGCACCTTCTGCATGGTTTTCTCGCGGACATGCTCTTAATACCTTAAATCACTGTCCAAAGTTTTAGGGAAGACCCCAGATTAAACAAAGTGCTGCCATGTTGCTTTACTTGGGATAGATTTGATTGAACGGGAAGAATAGACACACTCCCTCAAAAACTCAAGTATCAGAAGCCAATCCAGCAATGGCCGGAGAGGGATCTCCCGGGCCATTGCTTCAGGAATATGGGTCATAATCAACATACACAATAAGTCGGTTGTACAATATGTTTTAATAGTAATGATCAAGCATTTCTTCAGTGAATTATTATAAACACTTGAATCACTTCTTTCAGTAATCACAGTATATTATTATTGTCATTTTGTTAATACACATCTCTTGGTCATCTTGCTGCACAATTCTACTGAGCAAGGTACAGATAGTCAATGTAGCCTCACTTTACGCCCATAGTAAGCTGTAAAACAAAATACAAGGATATTAAATAATAGGTCACTAAAAGTTTATACACATTTGTATGGTGTCAAAAGCGACAACTGTCCCTGTCATGGGTAATTTCCTTATAATTCCCATTTTTTGGTTAATAAATGCTGTATTTGTATTTCATTCAATGAATTCAGAGCTGCATTTCCCATGCAAAGCGCCCAAAAATTTGACTGTGAAGTTCCCAAATGGCTTAAAATGTCATTAATGTTATTGTGGATGTGTGTGCTTTCCAGGTAAATAATACAGGTAAATAAAGTATAAGTAGACAATAAGTAATGTTCTAATTTATCCTAGTATGACCATAAGTAATGTTCTAATTTATCCTAGTCTGACCATCCAAAAGTACCTTTGCTTATTTATCATCAAAAGCCATAGGTAAAAAAATGCCTATTTATTTATAAAAGAGGCAGGTTTTTTGATAAATGCAAAGATATACAAGACTTGGTTTCTCCCAAAGACTTGGTTTCTCCCAAAGTCAGAAAAATTGTTAATCTCTTTAATATACTATTCAAAAAAAGTAGGGGATATTTGATTTTTAAGTGTTATTAAAGTCACCTAATGAAACTGACGAAGAAACAAATGACAAAATGAAATGAAGTTCACATTCATCGATTTATTCCAAATGATCGTTAGACTAAGTAAGGCACAGACTGACCATTATAAGGGTAAAATGATACCCGGGGTCAAACAGCAAAGTTACCACAGCATCACAACCAAGTCAGTAACGGGTAAATCCTCCTCTGTTTGCCAAACAAGCATTGATCCGACGTGGCATACTCCTAATGAGACGTCTAAGGTCATTTTGGTCCAGATTGTCCCATTCCTGTTGCAACGCAGCAGCAAGTTCTTGGACATTGGCAGGACGTTGTTGACGTTGACGTAACCTCTGTCCAAGCATGTCCCAGACATGCTCGATGGGGGAGAGGTCGGGACTCAGTGCTGGCCATGGTAATGTGGTGATGTTCTGTTGTTGGAGGTAACCTGTAACGATCCTGGCCCTGTGACATCTTGCGTTGTCATCCTGGAAGATGAAACGGCGGCCATGACGTCGTGCGAACGGCACGACATGGACTGCCAAGATGTTGTCCCGGTAGTACTGGCCTGTAACACGCCCTGCAACAACATGTAAAGCTGTTCTTCCATAACAGAACCACCCCCAAATCGATCATGTCTGATGACGTTAACGTCTTGGAAGCGCTCGTTTCGACGACGCCACACCCTCCTACGTCTGTCCAAAAAATCAACAGTAAACCTTGACTCATCTGAAAACATCACATTGCTCCAGCGTCGATTATCCCAGTGTTGATGATCCCTACACCAACGACGTCTTGCCTGAATGTGATGATCTCTCAAACAAGGGATCACGCGAGGACGTCGGGTGCGAAGGTGACCCCTATGCAGTCGATTCCGAATCGTCTGGCCACTCACTCTCACACCAGTGTCTGTTTGAAGACGAGCGCTGATCTGATTTGCTGTGATGACACGATTTCTCAAGGCCAAGGTACGGATAAATCGATCCTGGGCTTGAGTTGTCGCCCTTGGTCGACCTGAGCGTGGTCTGTCCTGTACAGATTGTGTATCACGGTATCTAGACCATAGCCTGCTTATGACAGACTGAGAAACATTCATCGTCCGCGCCACAACCGCCTGTGTTGTGCCGATCTGTAACATGCCAAGGGCACGTAACCTTTCATTTTGGGTAAGCCGACGCATATCAAAATTTGTTTTCTGGTCACTAAAACAATTAAACTGATGTTTCCACCCTGGAATTCAATGCCACAATGACTGTAACATTCAAAGTCAGAGTCGTGCAAATCTTGGGTTGGACCCCCATGATGATCCCAAGCATCACCTGCATTCCATGCGGTAGCTATTGGTGCGTTTGGGCGTCACATGTAACTGGAAATGTTTCTTCTGTTAGGTTCTATAGTGACTTTTTTCGTAGTCATTTGCATATTTTAGTATTATGCCCCCAAAATCAAATATCCCCTACCTTTTTTGAATAGTATATATTACATACCTTAGTAATGTCAGTGGAGGCATCCCTTCGTCACTTCCAGTACGAAATCCTGAAATTAAAGAAAGGTATGTTTAAAATAACAGGAGCTTCAAGGACATGTGATCTTTAAAGGCATGATAAAGCATATAAACCAACAAACTAAAATTTATAGTATAAACAATAAATAGTACCGGTAGTTTTATGGCCATCTTTTCACATTACTTTCTATTGATTTCAGATCACCATCTGAACTATAGCTGATTTCTAGCTTTAATTTTTATCAGTACCCATGTCGTGCCACATTTATCTTATATTGTGTTGTACAGTGAAACCAAGTGCTGAATTAGCTTGTTAGCCTCCTAGTTTGTTTCTTTCTTTTGTCTATATTTTGGGGACATTTAAATTTTTGTTTAAAACACATTCCTGAAGGTCTGCACACACCAAAGAATAATTGTTAGTAATTTTCTACCTGCATTTCGTTGGTCCTAAAAATTCTTGGTCTGATCAGGGAGGATTGGCTCAGTAAGTAAGACGCTAACCTGGAGGTCCTGTGTTCAGAGGGCCTGGCATGGGACAATGTATAGTCGTTCGGATGGAACAAAAAACAAAGTTGGAATTTAAAATTAGAGTTGGCCATAGCACCGATCTCCGGGCAAAATTTCCCCCATAACACACTTTATGACATATGCCTGTCCGTATTCATTAGCCCAGTCGGAGCAGAACAGTAGGATGTTAAACCCCATTTCACTTCATATCAATTTCATAATAAATTATATTTTAGACATGGCACAACAAACATGTACATGTTTTAGTTTTGTGAACATTGCAGATAACAATAAAATGAGGTTTAACATCCCACTCTTCTTCACCAACGGTTGTGGACAACTTAAAGGAGCTATATCGCTAATATTTAGGACCTAGAAATTGACAAAAATGGGTCGCAACACATATAATAATGTAATCTGAATGTATATAAACTGATTTACATTCAATCGTTTGTTTTTACTCTAATTTCAAATCAGTTATGTTCGGCGAATTACGCCAGAAGTCTCATCTCTAGCATCTGGTTATTCAAGTCTATTGTGCATGCTCCCCAGTGTACTTCGAGTCCCTTGTTACAAATGGCAGTAAAACGCATCATAATTTATTGTACACGATTCCTGTACCAATGGTAAAATGTTTATTTTGTCTTAAATATTGGTTATCAGAAGCCCATCTTTTCCTGCTAAGATCGCAACATCAATATTGATTTAAATAGACAAATAATTTGTGTTTTCAATGTCTTAAACGAAGAATTTATATGCAACATTTTTTAGTTTATACTAGGCCTAAATCTATTTTCAATGATGTTAGCATTGTTGAAAATCTCAACGCCTTACATGACAAGTATGTCATTGTACCGGCTGACAAAGCGTCCAATAACTTAGTGTTTATATGTAAACGATATTATTATGACTGCCTGTTCAAAGAACTTAATTTCGGGAAATCAATCGACAGTGCTACGTATAAACGCTCTACGCTTAGTAAGGATGAAATTATATCCAATCACAGATCTGTACTCACTTCATTTGGTACTCCATGCGGAGATACCTATACAGATCTGCCCTTGTTATATTGGATACCTAAACTACATAAAAATCCCTACAAGCAACGTTTTATAGCAGGTTCATCCCGTTGTTCCACAAAACCACTTTCAAAAGTATTGACATCTATACTAACGGCAGTGAAAGAGGGTATTCAAAAATACTGTGACAAAATATACTTTCGTAGTGGTTTTAATCAAATGTGGATATTAAAAAATTCCAAAGAATTACTTGATGGTTTACAATCTAGATCACTTGCTTCAATCTCATCTATACAAATGTTTCACTTTTCTACTTTGTACACTAAAATTCCCCATAGTAAATTAAAAGCTCGGTTAAAAGACATTATTCACAGTGTCTTTTCATCTAAATCGGGAAATGTTAGATATCAATATTTAGTTGTTAATTACAATTCCACATATTTTGTTAAGAACCATAGTGATTCCAAAATAAATTCACCGCCAACAAGATAATTCAGATGTTGGATTTTTTAATTGATAATATCTTTGTTGAATTTGGAGGGGAAATTTATCAGCAAGTGGTAGGTATCCCCATGGGCACCAACTGTGCACCTTTGCTTGCTGATTTGTTTCTCTATTCCTACGAAGCCGATTACATACAGGCACTCGTAAAATCAAATAAACGATTAGTCAGACATTTTAATTTCACTTATCGATATATCGATGATGTTCTATCACTGAATAATCCAAAATTTAGTGATTATGTAGAATTCATATATCCTGATGAGCTCGAAATTAAAAACACTACTGACAGTGACAATTACGCTTCCTACTTGGATCTGCGTCTCGATTTTGACAATTGCCATAAACTTAGTGTTAAATTGTACGATATACGTGATGACTTTGACTTTCCGATTGTTAACTTTCCATTTATTAGTAGTAACATTCCAATATCACCAGCTTATGGAGTGTTTGTGTCTCAACTAATTCGTTACGCGAGAGCTTGTTCATTTTATTCTGATTTTTTAAGTAGATCGAGGCATTTGTCATCTAAGCCTTAACTACAAGGATACTTGCGAACTAAACTTATTAAAACCTTTAAAAAGTTTTATGGGCGTCATATTGACTTGATTGGTAAATATAACATGTCTCTCTCGGCTATTATTCTAGATATATTTAATTGACGCGTATACAATCTCCCTGATAATGTCTTGTCTTCTAACATTGTTAACACTGTTCATCACGTGCATTTTGCATACCGATAGTCCATTGGCCAATCATGCTATTTTACCGAGATTTCGCCTAATAGTTTGGATGCAGCTATGGCGCAAGACAGGGTAAGCTTACTCTTCCGGACACCTGTTACCACTGTTTATCGTGTATTTTGTACACGGTGAACAGTCCATATGCTGATTACACTATTTTGCTTTATTAGTATTACACTATTTTGCCTATACCGTTTTATTAGGACTTCGAATTTTGTCTAATGGTTTGGATTGTTCATTCTTGGTTTTATTTTATTGATATTGAGTTATCGACTTAGTAGCTACTTTAACTGTGGACGACGTAACTGGCACCCAATCCTTCTGCCGCCCGCAAGGAAAATCAGGATAGCTAGTCCGAACTTCAACATACATCATCCAATATTTAATGCAATAAATTAGGGGAAGGTAAAAGTATGACTTTAAAATTCAATAAAAACAGAAAAGTAAGACAAATAAAATGGGGGGGGGGGGATTTATTTTGAACTTAAATAAATTACCCAGGTATAGAACTGTCGGGATAAATCCCCACTGGAAGAGAAATCTAGTTGTATTCATCAACGACGACAGTCTTTGCTTCGTTTCTGAGCTAAATTTCACCATTTTAAAGTTTTGTGCCGTCAGAAAAATCTTTTGTAACGAATTTCCAGCATTGAAGGTCAAAAAGGCCCTACATGAACCGGAAGAAACACCATGAGCGCTGTCATTGGCCACAGGTAGTGAAGCTGTCCAATCAAAAGTTTCAGTTTAATTATCACGTGATGAAAACAAAGATGTCGGCTACCATGAAGCACGTGGATATAGAAATGATAGATGATGAGGAAGAAAAGCCCAAAGTTTGTCTTAGGGCTGGCCAGAGCATTGTTTCGGTCAAGCCCGTCTTTTCTCATGATGGAAAGTAAGAGATAGATAATACCCCCCCCCCCTCGATATATTTGTATTTATATATATTATTGCTAAAATTTTATGAAAATGAAATGTGAGAAATAGTGTTTAATTAAAATTAACGTTAGCAATGCAAAAGCTTTTTAAAATTTTTGAATGTGACTAAAATTGAATATTTACTAGTTTTCTAACCCCCTCTCATTTAAGAAACCCAAAACAATTTCAAAATCGATTAAGAAATAAGAATGTTATTCCACTTTTAGACCCAAAATTGATAAATGAAATGAAATGAAATGGGGTTTAACGTCCTACTGTTCTGCTCCTATACTGGGCTAATGAAGACGGGCATACGTCATACCGTGTGCTATGAGGGAAATTTTGCCCGGGCAGCGGCACTATCGCCTACTCTTATATCGAATTCCAACTGCCAGGGGATCTTTTACGTGCATTCCAATATATACACGGGACCTCGGTTTTTCGTTCCATCCGAACGACTAGACAGCTGTCCTTGTCAGGCCCTCCGTCCTGCATCACTGACAAGGGGGAACCACGCCGGAAAATCTGGATGAACTTTCTTGGCCAATGCAGGGATCGAACACCCGGCCTCCAGCCTAGCGAGCCAGCGCCTTTCCCACTAAGCCACGCGATCCCCCCCCAAAAAAATTGGTCGATGTCAGTATACATTTTTTTTTCTAAATTTGCAAAACAAGTGACCGAAGACAATTTCTCAGCAACCATTGAAGATATAGCCATCAAATTTTCAGGAAACACCCTTCCAACCATTAACTATTTATTGTAATTATTAAATTTGGGCTATATGATTTATTTCCTTTGATATACTGATATAGGATAGGGGTCTTTCTATGAGAAAATATGTCTACTTTCAGTGACTAGCACTGTTTTTGCCTTTTCCTTAAAAATTTATTTTTTCAAAATATAAGAAATAAGTCATTAATACGTTTCTGAATGTCCAAACCATGCTCAACACAAACTCTGTTTTCGTCTCAACACTTAAAGCGCAAAGTCATCGATGTTGGTGTTCATACAACTCCCCGAAGTCGCGGAACAAAAACGACACATTTTGCGGTCAGTTTTTTTTGACATTGGAAAATAGTATCAGTGGCTCCTCTAGTGAGCTTTTGCATTGCTGTTAACGTCCTCCACTCCTGGGGGGATCACGGTTGCTAAGTGGGTAAGACGTTGGCTTGCTAGCCTGGAGGTTGGGTGTTCAATCCCTGCATTGGCCGAGAAAGTTCATCCAGATTTTCCGGCATGGTTCCCCCTTATCGGTGATTCAAGACGAAGGGCCTGACAAGGACAGCTGTCTAGTCTTTCGGATTGAACAAAAAACCAAGGTCCCGTAGGTCCCGTGTATACATTGGCATGCACGTTAAAGATCCTTGACAGTTGGAATTCGGTAGGCCATGGTGCCGCTGTCCGGGCAAAATTTCCCTCATAGCACAATGTATGGCATATGCCCGTCTCCATTAGCACAGTTGGGAGCAAAACAGTAGGACGTTAAACTCCCATTTCATTTCATTTCATTTCCTCTGCTCTTCAACCTCAGACTTCGTTTCTGCACCAATTGAATAACGTTGAATTCCAACTGTCCAAGGTTGCCCTGTACGTGCACACTAATGTGTACATGAATCTCTTTTTGTTTTGGATAGTTGGAATTATTGGACTTTCTTTGCCAGGGTCTCTGCCATGCATCACAGACTTACGGCATGTAGGCTGCATTCCATGGGCACAAATTGTCGTTGCAAAAATATTTTCGTTCCTACAAATCCGGTCTAGAAGAAATTTTGTCAGTGTATAGTTCATATAGAGATATTCGTTTGTTGTAATGTTCCCCAAAAAATTCCATAGTTCTTCGGTGATATTCTTCGTTGAAATCCGGACTATTTATTGATAGTAAAATTCATAGTGCGCGAGGTCACTGGACAGAATTCAGCGTTGTTCGCCGCGTCACGTGATCGTTTTTTCCACAATTGACCAATCACGTTATTGTCTACATTCGCGTGTGTTGTTGGTAAACACAAAATGGCGTGCTTCACGAGGAACACATTGCAGTTATACATGTAGAAGCTACACTAAATGGCGACAAAGGCTCAATTAACTTGTATTGTTCACTTAGACAGTGTTAATAAGGGAAGTGCAGAACCCTTTACAAACACAAGGTGGGATAAATGTCGTGAGGTAGCTATAGACTGGTTTCATTTGGATGGAAATGACCAATCCATTGCAGCATTTTTCGATACAAATGCCAATGGATATTTTATTACGAAGGATATTATATTGTAGATACAGTCGGCAGTCGTTTTGGATTTCATCCAACGTTTTATAGATGTTTTAAGAACAAAACAGTTAAATGATGAAAGAAAGAGAGTGACTCAGTGATAAGGCAGCGTCTACATTCAGTCCAACCAAAACTAAACTGTCACGACATACATACAGACTATTAGTATTAGTATTACTGTGATGTGGTCATAATATATTTTACCAAACATTATTTAACAACTTACTATTAGTATATTAATCATTCGACAAAAATAGCAATTCACTCATAACATAATATTTTAAACACGGTTTCACCAAACCTTCAACAAGATATGACCACTTCTATTCCAACTAGTAGAAGTAATAAATAAATGTAATAAATAAAGGTGCATCTGATATATAGGCTACAGACCATAAGTCCAGAAAAATTTGTGAATGAAAGAATTGAATATAACCATCCAAGTCAACCCAGAACATTGCATGCTGTGATTCAAAGGAAAGAGGGGAATTATACTAATTAATCAAAGTTTTTGATAATCCCTAATTAAGTCTTTCACACCCCATTAATGTCCAGTCGACACGGTTCCTTTTTATTTAAATAATTTGCTTGCATGTAGTGGTCTGTAGCAGAGGAAGGAAACTGGGGGACTCGGAGAAAACTCACAAGGTTGAACAAGTGACCCTAGTCCTTGTCACGTACAAGCAGAGAATTGAAATTAAGTCATTGACGCAATGACAGACCTTATGATTTCATGTGTACATGTTAAACCATTCGCCACCCACCCTCCATATTAAATAGATGTCTTTGTAAATTATGTATGTTATAGTTATACAGTGTATTAAGTATTAAATGTCTACAGTGTTTTTAAATTTATGTATTAAAGAAATGTATATGAAAATATTATCTATTAAGAAATATTGGTATTTATATTATGCAATATTTATATTAATAAATATCATTTGATACATAATATATCAAAATTCAAATGTTCTTTTTGGCCATTATGACCCTAATGTTTTGACCGTTATATAGTTTTGACCAAAATGTTTGACCGTTATGACCAAATACTTGAGCCAGTTTGGTTTAGGGCCTTTATGTCCATAACCCCTACTACTAGGCCTACTAGGCCTAGTACTTCAACAAATTTATAAACTAAAAGTGTGTCTCATTCACCCCTACTCCTTCATTAATATCACCAAAGGAATCACATCATGGTGCAGTACTTGTTACTACTTCATCAGAGTTAAAGAAGTCAGTTTTATCAGAGAGCTGTATAATTTACAAGAAAAAATCCAAGTATGTTCGAGCGGGGGCCATACAAAAGAGGGACAATTTAGTCCAGTGCGAAATAAAAACAGCATTTTTATTATTTTATTTAAAGCACCAATAACACTTTTGCTGTTTTGATAAGTCCAGTGAAACAAATACCGGTAGCCTTATTCTAACTACTAAATGAGTTAGTGTCTTACTCTTAGTGTAAATCCTCCATTAAATTGTATTTTATTTATCTTAGGTGATCAAAAATATTTTTCAAATCAAAAGTAATTAGTTTTGGATTTGATCGACTACATGTACAGTATCTGTTATAATTGTTTAAAAAAATCAGAATATTTATTAATCAGAAGCAAGATTCCAACATTGAAAGTGTGTTTGGCACTTTTATCGATGATTACATGTAAACTATGTCGTAGGTGAGCCCCATATTGATGGGGGGGCGGGGGCATCTGGTTCATTCGCAATTGCAGACAAAACCCATTTTGAATTCATATATCTATTGTAAGCTTATACATTGTAGATGCAAAATTTTTATTTTGTCCATATGGGCTTTTCCCTGACAATTCTGAGCTAGTTCAAATTATTTAAGCATTTCTTCTTAATATTTCTGAAACTTTTTAAGTTTTCAACCTTTATTTCAAAATATGTTTTTTCATTCTTAATCTTAGCTATACACTAGCCTATCCATGATCATTATCAAGACAGCGGGCTAGACAGGTTTTAAGTATTTTGTTATGTAAAATGAATGATTTTATTAGAATTACACTTATAGAAGCAGTGACCTTGTTGCATTCTCTGTAATCTCCCTTGATATTAAGGCATTTTTCTAGTGAAATAGACCGGTCCAATATCCTTAACCAGTGTCGAAAAAACCTGACTGACTGCCACATTTTATGTCAGTGTGATCAAAATACCTTTTGTGGCTCTCATACACCACTTCTCTACACGGATGGGACGTTTTTGGGGTTCATTTGATCTCTGTTCGTCCCAACCGCGAGCGATTTGCAAGGTAAATCGTTCGCATGGCTTTGTTTACAAATGCTATGACCTGGCACTTGACCCCAGAATTTTTGACCGCAACCCCACAAGCGAGACCGCTGATTGGCCAAATTTTAAATAGATGCGCAGGATCCAACTCACATCTACGCAAATATGGCTCCGCACTATAAAGAAATAAGTCATCGATTTATAGCCTATTTCGAGCTTGAACTATTAAATTGGCAGATTTAATTGGAGAACTTTGTTGACATATTGATTGCACGATTATTGATAGTCCGATTTGTAGACCGGTTTAGCGGGAGCGAAGGTAACAAGATTTTCACCCCAAGAATACGGCCTAATGCTGAGGAACTTTCTCTGCCAATTATTGCATAGGATGTGGATAGAACCAGGGACCTGGTCTGACCCTTTTCCTTTAGATCTTAAGGCCTGTCTCTGGGCTATGTCGATGTGATGTCAATCCAAGCAGTCGCTAGAAATTGTTCCACTACTGATGTCTTCTGTCTTGCTGCAGCCACAGACAGTAGTGGACCGTCCTAACTCCACCTTTTGAGCAGGTTTTGTAGTCATTTGACTACAAAAACGTTACTGGTCCATAACTCCCTTAATTTCCAATTACACTGACCCAAAATGGTACTGTACATAGCTTCAAATATAGTAAACCAATTCCCATTGAAATAAAGGTGAAACCTTACTATATAATTATATGATTTGATTAAACCCAACTGCTATGCGAAATTTCTGTTCATTTTAAAATGGCTGCCGAACAAGAATCACATGATATCATGTCACTCGCAAATACAGAAAAACTGTTCGATAAAATAAGATTAAGACATCAGTGTTCCACTCTTCACTATTTGTAACATAATTGTTTATTTCCATGCAAACTATGATGACGTGTGTTGAAAATTTTGCAATTGAACCCTAATTTTACTTGTTCAAAGCCTCGAATAGTGTATCAATTGTAGTCATGAAAAAGAATTATCCCGTTTACAAATATTACAGCTAATAAGTCGCCTGCCTTATCTAGCATTTTCCCTTGGTCGTCCGTTTTCCTCCTAGCTGAAGACTAGCTCTTACAATATACACACAAGTGAATTATTAACCTAAAGTTGTACCAGATGTTAGTCCAAAATCACCTAGTTTGTGTCTAGTTAATGTTAAAAATGTTTTTCGCTTTCCCGAAGCAAGGGATTATACAATACAGATCATACAATTTAGAAAGAGAGAAAAGCCAATTGACAGCCAAATAATAACGTAATAATATTAAAAAAAGCCCCATCATATTATGTATATACAGGTCTATTTATGACATATGTCACATTTTTCTTGTGAATTAAAGAAGGAGAGACATGCACGTTAGCATACACTGAAGCTACACATCAATTCCAGCTCCTCAAAATATTTAAGATGAAAGGGAGATAAGTCCACTTAACCTCAATATACTACAGACCAATTTGTGTGGTTTAATAGTCGAGAGCGAGACATTAAGTAATATATTGATACTGCACGAGTTATATTGTTTTTTGACTCTTTTCTTATGACTTTTATTTCAGATACCTATTTTGTGTATCTGGTACAATTGTCAAGGTGTTTAGTACAACAGGTGGAGGGTGTATAAGAGAGTTAAAGGGGCATACACAACCTATTACAGATATTTCTCTAAATCCTAAAAATAAACTACAGGTAAGTTTATGGTCATATACTTTTCTACTCTGTAGCTTTAAAAACTTATAGGGTTTGTCTGCTCATGATCATGACCCCGCTGCTTGAGAAAGATCTGGTATAAACTATAACCTCTATCATGTTCACGAGGTATTCAGAAAAGGTGACGTAACTATAGAATGGAATGTCGCAGAAAGCTGAATATCGAAAGGTTTCATCCTCTCATACCACAATGCTTCACACCAAATTATTAAGGATTTGTCAAAAACTAGTCTCTATTGTGTTCACAAGCTTATTGTTGATGGACAGATGGGCCCACGACTATATATGCCCAAACTTGGTGTGGGCATATAAAAAGGGTGTGCAAACTATGTGAGAACATTACATGTATATTCTTTAGGGGGTGTCAAGCCTACTACAGTGGACTCAGTCACTTCTGACATCTGAATACTATGGCATTCTGTAAAATCGGTCATCATTTTCATGTCCCAATTTATTTCCTTATTACTTCAACCAAAAAAGTTTTAAGTAGTCTGTATTCTGAATATTCTAAATAACGACATCAATCAGCAGTCCCGTTAAACGATTTACGTTGAATTAACATTGGATAATCCAGCCTTCAATCAGTGGGTGTTAAACGACAATCAATTATCGGTGAGCTTAAAACATGTGTCGGTCTTTGTTGATTGACTTGATAATTTTATAATCTCTCTTAAAAGAGCACTTGGTATTTCATATGACTTTCTCACTTCAAATACAGCGATATTATTGTCCCCCGTCTTTCGAAGAAAGCAGGGGACTATTAAAATGGGTTCGTCCGTCTGTCTGTCCGTCTGTCTGTCTGTCTGTCTGTCCGTCACACTTTTTGGGACACAATAACTCTCTTCCTAATTGAGCTAGAATGTTCAAACTTGGTGTATGTGTTTATTAGGTCAATGCCTTGATGGAGTTCGAAGATGAGCATTTTCCGCTTAGGGTAAGCAGAGATAAGCAATTTGATTGGTTGATGCTTTGGGACACGATAACTCTCTTCCTAATTGGGCTATAATGTTCAAACTTGGTGTATGTGTTGATTAGGTCAATGCCTTGATGGAGTTCGAAGATGAGCATTTTCCGCTTAGGGTAAGCAGAGATAAGCAATTTGATTGGTTGATGCTTTGGGACACGATAACTTTTAATTGAGCTAGAATGTTCAAACTTGGTGTATGTGTTTATTAGGTCAATGCCTTGATGGAGTTCGAAGATGAGCATTTTCCGCTTAGGGTAAGCAGAGATAAGCAATTTGATTGGTTGATACTTTGGGGCACGATAGCTCTCTTCCTAATTGAGCTAGAATGTTCAAACTTGGTGTATGTGTTGATTAGGTCAATGCCTTGATGGAGTTCGAAGATGAGCATTTTCCGCTTAGGGTAAGCAGAGATAAGCAATTTGATTGGTTGATGCTTTGGGACACGATAACTTTAGTTCTAATTAAGTGAGATTGATGAAACTTGGTGTATAGTTTCATTACAGTAATACCTTGAATAAGTTTGATAATGAGCATTTTCTGCTCAGGGTAAGCAGAGCGATACGCAATTTGATTGGTCGAGACTTTGGAAAACAATAACTCTCCTACTTTGATTGTTAGACTATAAGTAAAGATATACTGTTTGATTGTTCAATACTTTGTAAAAGATAATTTGTGATAAATTTATATGTGTCCTCTAATTATTTTCCTATTTCGGCGGGGGACATCAGCCTCACTGTTGGCTTGTTATAAATTGCCGAGACGAAGAATCACTATCATTATAATATTGTGTTCATAATGTGTGATTGTCCTGCAAAGTGTGATCGTCCTGCAAAGCGTGCCCGTATGGATTTGACATCAGATGTCAAGCAGCAAATTATAGCAGATTTAAAGAAAGTTCCATGACCTACACAGAAGGAATGTTAACAGTTTAATAGATGGTTCCGTGTAGACAGGAATTACCCATAATTCTTTTTGCTGTCGCCATCTTATATGGCAATTCGCGGTAACTATGTATGCTGTCCTTTTGTTAGTACAGCACCATACAAAACAAATTACTTTTTGAAAGCCCCCCAAAAACCTTGTTAAAAACAGCTAAAAAAAATAAATGTATAAGAAACCATATTATAATAGGCAGACACTATCGTACTGTTGCCCCTAGCAATCTATTTTTTCATTCACTGAAACGTGTCTTATTTGTGACTCCAATCATATCTTGAGTACTAATTACAAAATAGCTAGCGATGTCGGGTACCACTTCTTACTTCAATACTCGTCGCTTCAGCTACTAACCTGTCACTCTTGATCCATATGAATATTGTGATATAAGAAACAGAAAGAAATGATTTTGCTTGGAACTCTAAATTTGAAGACATCAACAGAATGACGCATGAGTGGTTTGTACGTGTCCGAATTAGAAACCTAATAATTTTATGCAATAAAATTTTGAATGTACAGAAAGGTTTATCATGTTTTAAGTTCTGGGTATTCGAAGGTGTATTGAAATAATACTTCTGGTATTTGAGGTACAATAATACTTCCTTTATTGAGACAATTGAGTATTCCGTCATGCATTATAATCTGGCATATTGTATTGATCCTGTACGATGTCCGGAAGTAACAGTCCACTCTATACCCTCAAGCTCCTTGTCAGTCCATTCCTGGTACAACTCATGGTTATTAATATATTTTAAGATATTATCCTGTTCATCTGATGGTTGGATTAAACAATGGGATTATACAGATGGTGTTATACTTAGGGTAAGTTTTACTAAAATGATAAATATTATTCTATATATTTAATATCTGGCCTGGCAATAATTATTTTGGTTAAGGCTGTCAAAATGTACGACCTATATATTTAGCATGGTAATGCAGACGGCTGTACATGTTACGGCAGATCTTTTAGATTGGAATTAGAATCATGTTTCTTGGTAAGGGCTAATAAGATATGGTTTTCGTAATAAATAAATTTATCTAGCTAGCTTAGATATATTTTCTGATTTTCTGATCAGTGACTATATATTTAGGCTCGTTGAAATGTTGTCTTTAAAGCACAAACATCCCATATACAATAAAACGAAGTCTACCTGAAAAGCATAATGGTCCACACACACACACTTATTTTCTATTCAGAGATAAAATTTTATTGGTTGATGCTTTTGCACACGATAACTTAAGTTCTAATTAGTTTAGCACCATGGGCCTTCTGTCAGGCGTGGAGAGCGGGCCATTAATTCCGGTCGCCACATCCTACGTACGACCCATGCATCTTTTCTTACTACATATTCTAGTAGCCTTGTGATCGTCTAGAATTTGTCTCTAGCTGTCTTTGCGTCTGTTTCACGTTGTGTATTTTCTTCTTACTGTTTTCTTAAGATGTTTGTCTTCTCAGTAGTTATAACAATGCAACAGTTCGTTTTTACATTTGATATAGCATAGCTGTATACATAGATACAAGCATAGTACAGATTACAATACTAACTAAAGTCATTCTGAAACTTTAGCCAGCCAGACTCGATTTGGGCAAGTCTGCTGAATAGAAACTTCTACATCTTTTCCCTTCTAGAATCAAGCTGCTGTCTAACGAATTCTCACAGATATGATATAGTTTTGTAGCTTTTGGCTTTGGATCTTCAATTATCTAATTGGTAAAATATTATGTAAATAATTACAGAGATTGGTCAAATAAGCCAAATGATGCAATCATAAATTTCTGTCACATGTTTTTCGACACAATCTATCCTTGCACTTAGAACCCCTTTCCTGTTTAATCTCATGCTATTTCACAAACAATTAATTTGCGTTTTAAATAAACTCATACCATAGCTAATATACTGACAATAGAGAATAATTTGTAAAAGATAAAAAATGTTGTTTAACCCATCTTATTTCTCTATTCCTTGTCTATAAATTTAAAAACAATGTCGGAACGATGATAGTGCTACATTAGTGAGAGTGATGAAATTTGGTGTATAGTTTCATTACATCAATACATTGACCATGTTCGATAATGAACATTTTCTCCTCAGGGTAAGCAGAGTGATAAGCAATTTGATTGGTCAAGACTTTGGAAAACAATAACTCTCCATCAAATTGAGGTAGATTGTTCAAACTTGATGTAGACTTTCTTTAGGTGAATGCCTTGATGGAGTTCAAAGATGAGCATTTTCTGCTTAGGGCAAGCAGAGATGAGCAATTTAATTGGTTGATGCTTTGGTAAACAATAACTTTAGTTCTAATTCTAATTAAGTGAGAGTGATGGAACTTGGTGTATAGTTTCATTACCTCAATATCTTGACCAAGTTCTATAATAAGCATTTTCTGCATAGGCTAAGTAGCGATAAGCAATTTGATTGGTCAAAACATTGGAACATAACAACTCTGCTTTTAATTAAGGTAGAATGTTTAAACTTGATGTAGATGTTCATTAGGTGAATGTCTTGACTGAGTTTAATGATTAACATTTCCTACTAAAGCTAAGCAGAGCTACCTAATTTCATTGGTTGATGCTTTGGGGCAAGATAACTTTGATTCTAACTGATGGAGAGTGATGAAACTTAGTGTATTATAGTTTCACTACCAGGTGCTTCAAAACCGTGACTGAGTTTGATTGTGAACATTTTATGCTTAGACTAAGTATAGAAAATCAGTTTGATTGCTCAATACTTTTGAAAAAGATTAATATGCAATTAATAATTATCTGTCACCTGTTTATCTGTCATCTGTCCGTCAACATTTTGTTTGTGGACACTCTACAGGTAACAATTTTAATCCGATTTTGACGAAACTTAAAATATAGGTCTATCTCCCAAAGATCTCGGTTCCTTTCGATATTGGCATGTATCGGGCCATAACTTCATCGATTATGTCTCCTGATTGTACGAAAATTCACGTTTTTAGCTTGTGGACATGCTAGAGGTCACAATTTTCACCCGATTTTGATGAAACTTGAAATGCATGTTTATAACCCAAAGTTCTTGGTTTCTTTCGATATTCACGCATATCGGATCGTAACTTTCTGAATTATGGTTCCCGATTGTATGAAAAAACGCTTATTTAGCTTGTGGTCCTTTTAGAGGTCACAATTATTAGTCGATTTAAAAACCGTTTGAATATATCACCGTTACACCATAATGTTGGTCGAGTTTGAATTTCGTGAAAATCGGACCGAAACTGCCAGACAAAATTGCCGCCCCTCGTATGCAAATAGTGTAAACATCTGGTATATCAAGGTTGTGGACCCTCTAGAGGTCACAATTGTGATCCATAATACATGTTTTTAGCCCAAAAATCTTGGTTCCTTTCGTTATTCGCGCATATCGGATCATAACTTCCTGAATTATGGCCGCTGATTGTACGAAAAATCACGATTTGAGATAATAAAAATTTAACTGGCTTTTATTGATTGATTGATTGATCTGTTTTTTTGGCTTTTTTTTAGAAATTTAATCTTGAAACGCCTCTCTATGGTATAATATGTTTTCCACACACTTCCAAATTAGAAGTTGCTGTTATACAGAAAAAAGTTAAAAAAAAAGGTAAGAAATTTGTCCACTTCCTGTATTTATGGTGTCTGCATTTTGCTGAAAGATAATGGCATAAACTCTTCCTCAATCAGAATAAAATTTGACCTTGCTTTTGTTTGGTTTCTTGTCATTTCTGTTGTTGACCTATAAACTACAGTAAGGTTCAAGGCGATGTATATGAAATTGCCCTTTGTTCTGGTTGTAATTGATAAGGACTAGAAATGGTCTGGTATTTAAATTTGTTGCCATCATGATCTAGTCATGTTGCTCACCGGATGTCATAATCCAAGTAAACTGAATAGTCGGCTGGTAAGAGTATCCTTCATGTAGATCTCTATACACAGTGTTTAAGGTCATGAGACGAAGAAGCTTATTGATTTTCAATGATTTCAATAATTACTGCCAGAGTTATGACCCGAAACTCTCAAGAAGAAATGCCTGAAAGCCCATTGAGAGTTGTATCAAACACTGACTGGGGAACAGACCGTAAGGTGGTGCTCAGATTATATCAAGCATTAATAAGATCAAATCTCAATTATGAATTTTCAACAATTTCCGATAGTTACTGCCAGAGTTATGGCCTTTGATCACTTTGAAAAATCTTGTGGATCCTTTGGAGACCATAGTTACATGTATCATCTGATTGATTTTATATTTAAACACCGTGTTTACGCCTATATATAATCATTTCATTGATACACAGAGTTTAAGGTCTTGAGACTAACAAATGTTTTGACTTTCAATGATTTTTGATAACTTGAACAGCTAAATCCATGATATTAAATGTTTTGTATACTAAACGTTAGCATGGGCCAAACAAATTCTTATGATTTTCTGATAATTACTTGATGAGTTTTTACTCTTAATCAGATTTTAGTATATTGTAAGTAATAGTTATTAGCACACTTTCCGAGGTGTATCGGTGAATATCCGGACAGTTAAGGTCGAGGGGCCCAGCCGAAGCGGCCCCCGACTAAAACTGTCCTGATATTCACCGATACACAGAGGAAAGGTGCTAATAAGTTACTTACATCACATTTCTATCGAGTATTGTGAAGCAAAATGTGAAAAATAGTTTTTATTATAGAGTCGTTTCAACCGAAAAGTGACAAATACTTTCTGCTCTTTCATTTATCCCTTTCTGAGCCTCACGTTACATTTCATGGTAGAATGATTTCGCAGTGGAGACGACCTGAGTAGTATTTACACGTGCGTCTTGCTATGATACTCTGAGCGTAAAACAATCACGTGTTTGTTTAGACCACATCGTCAAAACAACTTGTCTATGGTGTAGAGGACTGCGATATTATTAAATGTAGTGTAAAGGAAATGCGAAAGGTGGGTCATTCCTGGTGAAAGTATGCATCGGCGGATGGTTCTTCCGTTGAAATTTATTTGTAATAAAGTTTATGACTTTCTAGGCGTTTTTTTTTCATCCTGCTTATTTTCAATGCCTGTGAAGTGTCCAGCAAGAGAACTGCGCCTTCTATCATCACAATTAATTAAAATAATTATTCAATATTCTAATTTATATATTTTGCATATTATTATAAATCAAACCAAATTATGAAATAGATGCCAATTGATATGTATAATAATTGATTTTTGTAATATGTTGTTATGTTAATTTAATGTCATTGTATATGTTTTTGAACTGCCATGTAGTTCCCCCCGGTTTGTTTTGTTACTATGATTATGACTAGTTGTTTCATGTACATTATCCTTGTGCATTGCATAGAGCCATCGTTTCAAATTGCGATCTGGGTCAGACTAAACGTCCGCTACTTATTGCTTGATAGGTATCTAAAACAGTATAAAGGTATCCGTGTATCAGATATGAACAGTACTCTTTCTGTATATTTCTGATACATGGATACTTTTAAGCATGCATTGAAAATAAACAGGAAGTTTTATCAAAGGTTGCCAGTGGCAACGAGTAGAAGTGTGATGTAAATGTTTCATTACTGACAAAAGAAGGAAAGACATAAAGCTCGCTTTGTATTTCCTTTGAACATCTACAGAAGTATGGGCGAGAATCAATGACTGTGATATGAATTTAACTTCATTCGATAATCTCAAAAAAACTATATTTTTGTAGAACACAAATCATACTGGGATGACTAAGTGTCCTGTATCAAAGTGTTATCACTCAGACCGATCAGGAGATTGTGATTCACCAGAACTATATGTTTATTGACATCAGAAGCATTACTGCTGGAGATCAAGTGTAGTAATTTTCTACACCTGATCATTACCATGAGATAACTTTATAGTTAGGCAAAATTAGACCAAACCAATGGAATTATTAGTTCTTCAGGATCTGAATATAAAGCCGCACATGAACGATGCTTATTTTTATACGTATCATGCCGTCGCCCCTGTCCGTGTGTGTTTTTGGGTCGCCTACAGGGTGCAATTCTTAATGGGTTGTCTTGAAACTTTGCACACTTATTCCTTATACCCTAATAAGGATGATCCCTATTGTTTTTGGTGGATGCCCGACCCCCAAGGACAGGGCCATGCTCATTTCTTGTATTTGTTTGTATATTGTCTACAGGCCGCATTTCTTAAGTATCATCTTGAAACTTTGCATACTTATTCTTTATACCCTAAAGAACACCCCTATTTTTTGTGGTGGATGTCCAATCCCCAAGGGCAGGGCCACGCCCATTTCTTGTATTTGTTTGTTTATCGACTACAGGCCGCATTTCTTAACGTATCATCTTGAAACTTTGCATACTTATTCTTTATACCCTAAGGAACACCCCTATTGTTTGTGGTGCATGCCCAATCGCCAGGGGCAGAGCCATGCCCATTTCCTTTTTATGTGTCTGTGTCGCCTACAGGCCACAATTCTTAAATCGTCTTGAAAAATGTTCATACTCATTCCTTATACCCTAAGGATGATCTCTATTGTTTTTCGTGCATGCCTGAGCTCTAGGGGCAGAACCACACCCATTTCTTGTATTTGTTTGTCATCTACTGGCTGAATTTCTTAAGTTATCATCTTGACATTTTGCATTCTTATTCCTTATACCCTAAGGAACATCCCTATTGTTTGTAGTGCATGCCAATCTCCCAGGGGCAGATCCATGCCCATTTTCTTTTTGTGTGTATATGTGTTGCCTACAGGCCACGATTCCTAATGGATCGTCTTGGAACTTGGCATATGTATTCCTTATAGCCTAAGGACGACAACTGCATGTCCCAACCCCCAGGGGCAGAGCCACACCCAATTTTTGTGTTTATCGTATACAGACTGGAATTCTAAATGGAACATCTTAGAACTTGGCATATTTATTACTTATACTATAAGGATAACAACTATTTATTTTGGTGCATGTCCAGACCCCCAGGGGTGTGTTACCTCACCCACTTTTTTGTTAATTTTTATCTGTAAATACTCTGCAGGTTGCAATAATTAACAAATTTTGTTCAAATTCAGCATATCAATCATTTCAATAACAGGGTGGTACCTATTTATATTGTTTAATATCCAAGCCCAAGGGGCAGAGCTGCGGCCAATTTTTGTATTTATCATCTACAGGCTGCAATTCTGAATGGATTATCTACAAACTTTGCATATTTATTCATTATACCATAAAGACAGCAACTATTTATTTTGGAGCATGACAACTTAGCCTTCTTTGCCTCTTGTCATATTACAGTCATTGCAGCCATTTTATATTTCATTCTCTACATTTTAAAAAGTACCATATCATTCAAAGCAGGAATGTGGATGTATATTGCAGCGTTAGCGATGTTCTTGTTGGATTTAAAATTTTATTTTCACCAAATAACTAAAATTGCTTTGGTGTGGCCTTATTTGATAAGTTGTTTGACTGGTTGGCACCCTGCACACATTACATACCAGGCAATGAATATACACTCACCAGAACAATAACTCATAAATTTGATGAGCAAGCATTTACAAGGTTTCAGTTAGAGGGGTAATAACTTGGGGGAAAAATTGTTGTGCAATTCTGAATTTTAAAAGGGGTTCCACTTTAGGATGGTGCAGCAAAGTAGGACATTAGACCACATTTCATGTAATTTCATGTAATTTGGCTAGTCATGTAAAGACTAGCCAAAAGACACTAGCAAGTTTGAAAAGAAAATCTGAGGGATTTGGTGACCGTGGCAATAACTCCATGTAAAATTAATTAGCAACTGCCAACTTTAATAATGTTTCTCCATATAACTAGCTGATAGCCAAACAAGAAATGTGAAGAAATATGACTGACAAACAGAAGTAGTGTTGTATTTACTACAGCTACATGTGTCGGCAAAGCATTCTATAAAATGTTTGAAATATTACCTATTTGAAATAATGTCTGACCCACCTTCAGGTAAACAAAATGACAAAAATTTGCTATGGGTACATAGTGTTTAATTGTCCCCCGCCTTTCGAAGAAAGCAGGGGACTATTAAAATGGGTTCGTCCGTCTGTCTGTCCGTCGGTCTGTCCGTCACACTTTTTGGGACACAATAACTCTCTTCCTAATTGAGCTAGAATGTTCAAACTTGGTGTATGTGTTTATTAGGTCAATGCCTTGATGGAGTTCGAAGATGAGCATTTTCCGCTTAGGGTAAGCAGAGATAAGCAATTTGATTGGTTGATGCTTTGGGACACGATAACTCTCTTCCTAATTGGGCTAGAATGTTCAAACTTGGTGTATGTGTTGATTAGGTCAATGCCTTGATGGAGTTCGAAGATGAGCATTTTCCGCTTAGGGTAAGCAGAGATAAGCAATTTGATTGGTTGATGCTTTGGGACACGATAACTTTTAATTGAGCTAGAATGTTCAAACTTGGTGTATGTGTTTATTAGGTCAATGCCTTGATGGAGTTCGAAGATGAGCATTTTCCGCTTAGGGTAAGCAGAGATAAGCAATTTGATTGGTTGATACTTTGGGGCACGATAACTCTCTTCCTAATTGAGCTAGAATGTTCAAACTTGGTGTATGTGTTGATTAGGTCAATGCCTTGATGGAGTTCGAAGATGAGCATTTTCCGCTTAGGGTAAGCAGAGATAAGCAATTTGATTGGTTGATGCTTTGGGACACGATAACTTTAGTTCTAATTAAGTGAGATTGATGAAACTTGGTGTATAGATTTATTATATGAATACCTTAACTAAGTTCGATAATGAACATTTTTTGCTGAGGGTAAGCAGAGATAAGCAATTTGATTGGTTGATGCTTTGGGACACGATAACTCTCTTCCTAATTGGGCTAGAATGTTCAAACTTGGTGTATGTGTTGATTAGGTCAATGCCTTGATGGAGTTCGAAGATGAGCATTTTCCGCTTAGGGTAAGCAGAGATAAGCAATTTGATTGGTTGATGCTTTGGGACACGATAACTTTTAATTGAGCTAGAATGTTCAAACTTGGTGTATGTGTTTATTAGGTCAATGCCTTGATGGAGTTCGAAGATGAGCATTTTCCGCTTAGGGTAAGCAGAGATAAGCAATTTGATTGGTTGATACTTTGGGGCACGATAACTCTCTTCCTAATTGAGCTAGAATGTTCAAACTTGGTGTATGTGTTGATTAGGTCAATGCCTTGATGGAGTTCGAAGATGAGCATTTTCCGCTTAGGGTAAGCAGAGATAAGCAATTTGATTGGTTGATGCTTTGGGACACGATAACTTTAGTTCTAATTAAGTGAGATTGATGAAACTTGGTGTATAGATTTATTATATGAATACCTTAACTAAGTTCGATAATGAACATTTTTTGCTGAGGGTAAGCAGAGTGATAAGCAATTTGATTGGTAGAAACTTTGGAACACAATAACTCTCCTTCTAATTGAGGTAGAATGTTCAAACTTGGCATAGGTGTCTATTAGGTGAATGTTTAAACTTGATGTATATGTAGATGTTCATTAGGTGAATGTCTTGACTGAGTTCAATAATTAACATTTCGAGCTGAAGCTAAGCAGAGCTAATCGATTTCATTTGTCGATGGTTTGGGACAAGATAATCTTGATTC
The DNA here is from genome assembly GCF_932274485.2 of Patella vulgata. NCBI lineage: Eukaryota > Metazoa > Mollusca > Gastropoda > Patellidae > Patella > Patella vulgata. The sequence continues at coordinate 30,512,143 of NC_065887.2, forward strand.
TATCTGATAGAGAGTGATGAAACTTAGTGAAAAAAATAAATGTGCGATTAATTAATATGTGTCATCTATTTATTTTGCAATTTCGGCGGGGGGCATCAGCCTCACTGTTGGCTTGTTAAATTTAGATTGTACCTTCTTTGTCATTTTTATGTCATTCGATATGGTCTAACAACATGAAACGGTTGACCGGACTGAACCTGTTATTTTAAACATCCTCTTTATTTGGCAATCAATGTTTTAATTAATGATGTAGCTCAAATCATGGGAACTACGGTGGCTTAGTGAGTGGGATGTTGACTCACTAACCTGGAGGTCCTGTGTTGGCCAAGAAAGTTCATAGGTTTTCCAGCGATCCGGCGAGGTTCGCCCTTGTCAGTGGTGTAGAATGCAGGGCCTGACAAGGAACAACGTATGATCGGAATTCCAAATAAAAGTAGGCCATAGCGCTGCTGTCCAGACAAAATTTCCACTTTTAGCACACTGAATGGCTTATGTCCATCCTCATAAGCCCAGTAGGAGCAGAACAGTAGGATGTTAAACCCCATTTCATTTCATTTCAGCCCAAATTATATAATATAGGGAACAGATAATTGGTCAAGAAATACTTAGATCTTAGATATATGTTATATTCAAGCTGGAATGAAATAAAATCTAAATCTGATTTAATTAGTTGGGACCAGTCATCTCATGGATGAGAACCACGTAAAAGGCAAACACAAATCAAAATGTCTGATACAGTGAGTTCGCATTAATTTCAATATTTGAAGATGTGGGGATGCATAAAGTTATTTTTTAGTATATGTGTACCAAAGTAAAATCAGATTTAAACCTCTGCATATTCTCTATAAGTTATGTATTGTGGCATCTTATTAAAACACTGATCCTATTTCGTTTTGTTTTTTTATAGTTTGAAATTTCGTTTTGTCTTTACTACACTAGGATCTGGAAGAATTGTTATATGTGCCGAGTTTTGGTGGATGTGATTGGTTAATCAAATGTCTAACATCATAGGGTCAAAAGCCGATGTATTACCCCTGGCATGACTTACCACTACAAGTGGTCAGATCTCCTTGTAATGGAGGCCATCGAAAGTATAAAAAAATGAAACGAAAATATAGATCTGTATTTTAATCAGATTGGTATTGTGGGATACCCAAATATATTTAAAGAGCCATAACAACTAATGATGTCATATTCAAAGTAACTTTAGACTCACTCATAGAAAGTCTATAGATTGACATGTGTATGTAACTATAGACAAATGAAGTCTCGATGAAAGATCTACGGAGAATGTTAACAAATATACTACAAAATTTATGTGAACTACCTAAGTGCAGGAGAACCGTGTTAGAAACAAAACTGACAAGACAAACTATATTGACACTGCAAAAAATAAACAACATATATCAAATCAAGAGAAAGAACGTGGGGTGGGGGTGGGGGTGTCAGTCATAAGCGTCTACTGGGCTGTACAAATAACAGTGGTATCGGGTGTTCTAGAAAAGAGTATACTGCATAACACCAGTCTCAGGATATGGCTTAATACCTATGGTGTTATATATAACTGGAGCAATCAGAAACAACAAAAATTTGTTAGCTACATGCATATGAACCAATCAAATGTAAATAAAAATGTAAAATCAGTTGTGTAAACATATATTATGGAAGAGCCTGTTGCAGGTCTTTCTTCAGGCTGAAATGTATATAAACTATTAATTAGACATTTATTAACAGAACAAGACCATAATCAACTCTCGATGGCATCGGATACCTGAGATTTTAACTAGATTAGAACGGTTAGCCACATAAAAATTTAATTTAAAAATGGGAAAGCGAGGCTAAGTCTCGAATATACTAGTGCCCTTGTTACCGGCAATACTATATACCGGAAAACACAGGAAAACACCGGAAAACAACCGGAAAACAACCAGAAAACACCATTTTATACTGAATACCGGAAAACACCGGAAAAACACTAAATACCGGAAAACATCCTAAATATCGGAAAACACCCTAAATAGGTAACCCGGAGCCTGGTCCTCTGTGTGCTGTTTTGGACCAAGTGAGCGCCGATGAAGGAAGGTCAAGGTCATGTTCGTTTTACAAATAGCCCCCCCCCCCCAAAAAAAAATAAAAAAATAAATCTGTTTTTTTTTTCTCCCAAATTTTTTTGACAAAAATTTTTTCTGTCCCCCCCAAAAAATAGAATTTTTCCGAAAAATTGGTTTTACAAAAAAAACATTCCGTAGGAAATAATTTTACAGAGAAAAATACTGGAAACAAAATTTGAATTTTTTGAGAGAGAAATTTGGGAGAAGAAATTCTTAAAAAAAATCTGAAAAGAAATTTTTCTTTGACCGTAGGCGATCGCTCGCTTGTATGTTAATGAATTTATTTCATCAGCGCTCACCTGGTCCAAAACCACACACGAGGACCAAACTCCGCATTACTAAATACCTACCGGAAAACTTAGAAGAGTAAACTGTGCCCGAGATTTTTTTTAGAGAGCGCGCCGCAACGTGCCGCTCCAGGAGGGATCATCGTCAGGGTGGGACGGGGGGTGGAATTGTCCAGTCACGTGACGAACATAGATCTTCCATTCCTCAACCCATATTATTTCCACAGTCATTGTCATTAATCACAAATTACGGGATGATATACGAAAATGCAGGTTTACTTTGAAATGGTGCAAATGATACTTTTCCATCTACAATCTTCAGATCAAAGGATGAAAGTTCTTACACAGTGTAGCATAATTTGTGCAACAGAAGACATCTCGAATATCGATTGTCGGAAAAAACATTTTCTCAGGGACATTTTTTTCCGATTACGCATTCGGTGTAAGTCTTCAGCCACCAGGAAGTGGTTAATATAGTAATGTTTTATTACGATAGTAGTACATAAAACAAATTGGTTGCCTGAGGTTCTCGGGGGGAAAGTAGCCTCATCGGCTAGAGTCCTCTATTTCACAAACAAAAACAACAATTGCTTCCTTGAAAATTTATGGATCAACCCTTTTCACAGACGTCCAGCTTACCACTTCCCGTCAATGCAGTAAGATAGAATATGTAGTTTCCTCATGGACAATTGGGCAAAAGTTGGGGTTTTCTCAAGGAAAACTGGTCAACGAGTTGGGGAATAAAGCTCAAAAAGTAATCCAGAAAAAAAATCATGTGTGTGGGCCTCAGATTATGATGGAATATGTTGAATATTATTATGGTTCAAGTGATTATATTTGACCCTGGAATGAAAGTAAGCTCAGAAACAAGTAGATTTTTAGCCCTTCCAACGAGATGGATAGCTCTTGGAAAGGATAGACACTTTTCAGATTACAGCCTGTCCGAGAATTGCGTGGCATCCATTTCGTTTGGTGATTAGGACACATAGCGGTTAAACCTGGAACTTCAACTCGAACTATTCAGAGATTTATTAACTCGCTTTTGATGATACTTGCTGTTTTATGATGCGATTTTTTGTTACCTAGGGAGGAGTTGGCCTAATCGTGCCTTCCACTGATTCGTACCACCCTGATGCCAGCGTTACTGGTAAGAATCAGGAGACTGGCGCAACCGGCATATAACGGGGCCCTCAGAGGGCTGTGTTTAATCTACTGAAATACTGAAACACTGAAATCTACTAAAATTTACTGAAAACTAAAATTAAAATACAAAATAAAATATGGTCAATGATGGAGGTAGACTGATTGCGTCTTTTAAAACATTCAAAACATAATAGGCATCAACAAAATTTTGGAAATTTTTTTATTTTTTTTTTGGGGGGGGGGGCGGCTATTTGTAAAACGAACATTGTAATGACCTTGACCTTCCTCCATCGGCGCTCACTTGGTCAAAAACCGCACACAGAGGACCAGGCTCCGGGTTACCTATTTAGGGTGTTTTCCGGTATTTAGGATGTTTTCCGGTATTCAGTATTAAATGGTGTTTTCCGGTGTTTTCCGGGTGTTTTCCGGTGTTTTCCTGTGTTTTCCGGTATATAGTATGGCCCCCTTGTTACCACAATTCACGCATCTTGTCAAAACTACTAACAATGATAACTTGGCTCAGAAAGAACTAATTTGAATGAAATTTTCAATATATTCATTTTACATTATCTATATTATAGCAATAATGGCCAGCTCTTTATCTAAATCTTACATAATGTATCTTTAAGTTATACATTTACACAATTAAGTACTTCTTCATCTGTTAACATGGGCAATATCTTAAGACTGTCCATAATACCTTCCTCTACCGATATTGTTGATCTGTAGCCTAAATTTTGTATTTTCTCATAACTAACTTCATAGTCTCTTTTATCTTTGTCTTCCCCTGTTGTGTTTGTTGTTATTTTACAAGATGGGACTTTAGACTGGATTATCTGGGCCACTTGAGCTTTTGTATAGTTCATTGTTTCATCCCCTACATTATACGCTTTACCTTTCATCACTTTATAGTTTTCCAATGCAAAAATAAATGCTCTGGCTGCATCTTTCACATGTAAGAATGTGCGGCGGAAATGACCTTCGTACAAATCAAAACTTTTATTTGTTAGGGCCTTGTAGGTTAGGTCGTTTACCAATAAATCGAGACGAAGACGTGGTGCGACACCAAACACAGTTGCCAATCTCAATGCAACGCCTCCAGCTTCCAGAACTAATTTTTCGCCCCCAGCTTTACTACTGCCATACAATGAGATAGGACTTATTGGTGTATTTTCTGTACATACACCTTCCACTGCTCCGTAACAAGATCCAGTACTAGCATAGATCAGTTTTTGATGAGGTTCCAGTAGTCGAGTGATATTACCCGTACCATTGATATTTATTTCCACGGCTTTATCAGGATTTTCATCACAGGCCGGATAACCGACAATGGCTGCTAAATGGATGATAGCCATTTTACCCTTTACCACTGGTTTCAGTTCTTCCAGATTGCTTATGTCTCCTTTAATAATCTTTAGTTTAGGATGGGAAGAGATGAATAACAATGGTTTAATTCCCCACAGAAATTTGTCGTAGACTGTAACTTCATAACCAGCAGATAACAGCATAGGAACAATGGTAGTTCCGATATATCCTGCTCCTCCTGTTACTAAAACATGACCATTGTCTTCTTTTCCATTAGGTTGATGATTTACATTAATATTATTATCTTCCATTTCAATAGACAGTAGTGGGTATTGTAACAACTTCAACCTGTAATCATATAAAATACAAAATTAACCAGCTATATGGACAGTAAATATGTGTTATGATAAAGTAAGAACAAATATAAAATGAAGCGAATAATAGAAGTAAAGAGCTATATCTGCACGGATGAGCAATTTAGTATAATGTTTGCACAGTTTTTAACCTTTTGTTGACTTACTTTAAAAAGTATCATGTATTTTTCTTTTATTTCACTATTACATGTAAATATTTAAACCATTTTGTATTAAAATAATGTGATTAAATTGACTGTCTTAAAAGTACATGTATGTGTATATAAATTTCCATATACAGAATTACAATTTTAAATGATATATCTGGCTTTAAGGTATGGAAATGTGATCGTATATTACCGTTGCCCCCATCCGTACGTACATCCGACGCACGTACGTCCGTCCGTTGGCCACAATTTCTTGTGAACACTCTACAAACTACATTTATCAGCTGATTGTTTTGAAACTGATATATATTATGTGGTTTACATTAGTGAGATGAAGAAGAATATTTAATTTCAATAATTTCTGTTCATTACGTCTAGAGTTATGGCCCTCTTTTCACTTTGTTGAACATTGTGAATGCTATTTTGCAAAAAGTTATCATCCGATCTTTGTGAAATTGATATGCATTATTTAAATTAGTGAAACGAAGAAGTCTATTGAATTTCAGCAATTTCTGTTTATTATGTCTAGAGTTATGGCCCTTGTTTCACTTTATTGATCCTTGTGAACGCCCTAACGCCAAAAGTTATCATCCGATCTTTCTGCATTATTTAAAGTAGTGAAATAAAGAAGCTTATTGAATTTCAGTAATTTCTGTTTATTACGTCTAGAGTTATGGCCCTTGTTTCACTTTATTTAACTTCGTGAATGCTCTAACATCAAAAGTTATCTACGGAACTGTATGAAATTTACATGCGTCATTTAAATTAGTAAAGAATCCTATTAAATTTCAGAAATTTCCGTTTATTACTTCTAGAGTTATTTGTCGTACGCAAATAGTGTAAAAATATAGTATATCAAGGTTATGGACCCACTGGAAATACATGTTTATAACCCAAAGATCTTGGTTCCTTTCGATATTTGCACACAATTTAGATTTAATTTTGATGAAACATGAAATATATCTTTATACCTCAAAGATTTATTTCACTATTACATGTAATTATTTGAACCATTTTGTATTAAAATAATGTGATTAAATTGACTGTCTTAAAAGTACATGTATGTGTATATAAATTTCCATATACAGAATTACAATTTTAAATGATATATCTGGCTTTAAGGTATTTGATTAAAAATATCACAGAAAGGTAAATTAATATTAAAAATATCTCAGTGGTATCAACCATGAAATCTTTTTTTTTTTACAGACTAAATTAATAAGAAATTTAAAGATACATTATGTGAGATTAGATAAAGAGCTGGCAGTTCTCACTATAACTAGATAATGTAAAGGGAATTTGCTGAAAATTTCAGTCAAATTGATTCACTCTGAACCAAGATTTTAGCGATTGAATTTTTGGCCTAGCCTCGATCATCATTACTAAAGTCGGTACGATAAAAAACATAGTCTCAATTATCCATTTCATCATTAAATTATGAATGGAAGTCGGAACAACAAATCCAAACCTAATCCAATAAACATCACATTGAGAGTTGATTATGATCTGGATAAGTTAATTAATGATTTAGATAACATTTCAGGCCTAAAGAAAGACCTGCAATAGGCAGATTTAGCTCTTGTATAATGTATGTATAAGTCTTTCACTTTTTCTTAGTCCACTCACCCTCAAGTTTATCAATATATACATCAAGCGCTCCCTAACGCGGAGTGATCAGACAATCTTCGCATGCAACCTTTGACTCGAGCAGACATCCTAATCATTGGGTTGCCAATTAGGGAAACCCTCGCATCTTTGTCCTGTATGCGCTCCATGGGTGTTTTTCAGGGAATCCAGTACTTTTCTAGTAAGATTGGATGTTTCTACTTTCTATATATACCAAAATTGCCATACTTTTATTGGAAATAACCACCAGATAAATACTTTTCTGGGAAAGTATCTTTCAAGAGGATAAAAAGGCGTGACTACATGTATTCATTTTATTTCTGCGAATCAGTGAGGTTTTACAATAGAAATAGATGTTAATACAACCGTCTTAATGCTAGGTTTCCACTACACGGGGGTCGTACACGGTAATCTCCACTTCTCCTCTCGTCTACGAACAACACTGCCGTCTGTAACCCGAAATTTTTTCAGGCATTTCAGGTACTATCCCCTAACATTCATCGAGCCCATACACCAAGACAATAAATTAATATTATATTATATTTTATTCCAAATAAGCTCACCTAATTAATAAACATCAAAGCACAGGTCTTCTAGAGAATATTATTTCATTACCAATCGGTGAGGACTTCAAGTTGTTTGTGGGTGGGAAATAAACTGCTAATGCCTCTTAAACTGCAGAGTTGTTATAAAAAACGTCAACTTTTCAAGGATATATTTGCTAAACACTCCCTAACCTCTTATTATTTGGTGTTATGGTAACCAAACAGATTTATTTAAACATGTTGATGTATAGAACCTGTTAATACATTGAAAACAACAAAAGGAGTCATCCTCCTTGTATAAATACTATTTAAAATAGTAACATATTGTCTTCTAATCAGGAGGTTGCTAATTATAATTATCTTGCTAACTTCTAATAGCCTGATGAATTGTGTCACATTATTTGTCACTGATCATGACTATTACAATAGCCAGTCTACTTATTACTCACCAAGCTTAAAACAAATGACCTCCTTTATGATTCATTTTCTAGTGACATAGATAAGTTTGGAAAATTTTGTTTTATAGTTAATTTGGTCATATAGGTATGTCTGTAACCCCTGTCTGCAAGGTCAGTCTGTCTGTCGTCCACAATTTGCTAAGTTCTGGATGTTCTAGAGGCAAAAGTTATCATCTGATTGACTGGAAATTGAACAGATATTGACAGGATTAGAGACGGAAATAATTCTTAATTTAAATTATAATTTTTTCAATTTTCAAAGTTGTTAAACTTTATATATCTTTCTTTTGTGGCCACGAAGATGAAAGATATGCCGTTTTCGCCATAGTCTGTGATTTTAAATTTATACACAGGGTCTTTTATATTCATGAGATGGATTGGGTGGTCGAGTGGTCCAACAAGTGTGCTTTAGAACATAAGGTCTGTCCTTGAGTCAAGTGACAAGGAGTAGGGCTATGCAAGAATAAAGTTATATTATATGTTTACTGAAAAGGGATGAACATCTAAAGTTATAATTACCCATACATGTTTTGTATAATAAATATAATGGGAACATCGTTTACTGTCTTCAACCATGTCCACATGCAATTTTTATTCGCCCACATGGAAATGTGATCGTATATTACCGTTGCCCCCATCTGTACGTACATCCGACGCACGTACGTCCGTCTGTCGGCCACAATTTCTTGTGAACACTCTACAAACTACATTTATCAGCTGATTGTTTTGAAACTGATATATATTATGTGGTTTACATTAGTGAGATGAAGAAGAATATTTAATTTCAATAATTTCTGTTCATTACGTCTAGAGTTATGGCCCTCTTTTCACTTTGTTGAACATTGTGAATGCTATTTTGCAAAAAGTTATCATCCGATCTTTGTGAAATTGATATGCATTATTTAAATTAGTGAAACGAAGAAGTCTATTGAATTTCAGCAATTTCTGTTTATTATGTCTAGAGTTATGGCCCTTGTTTCACTTTATTGATCCTTGTGAACGCCCTAACGCCAAAAGTTATCATCCGATCTTTCTGCATTATTTAAAGTAGTGAAATAAAGAAGCTTATTGAATTTCAGCAATTTCTGTTTATTACGTCTAGAGTTATGGCCCTTGTTTCACTTTATTAAACTTCGTGAATGCTCTAACATCAAAAGTTATCTGCGGAACTGTATGAATTTACATGCATCATTTAAATTAGTAAAGAATCCTATTAAATTTCAGCAATTTCCGTTTATTACTTCTAGAGTTATTTGTCGTACGCAAATAGTGTAAAAATATGGTATATCAAGGTTATGGACCCACTAGAGATCACAATTTTGATAAAACTGGAAATACATGTTTATAACCCAAAGATCTTGGTTCCTTTCGATATTTGCACACAATTTAGATTTAATTTTGATGAAACATGAAATATATCTTTATACCTCAAAGATCTTGGTTCTTGTTGATATTCGCGCATATCGAATCGTACAAGTACCTTCCTGAATTATTTCCATTGATTGTATAAAAAATCTCTTTTTATTTAGCTCGTTATCTATCTATCCTGGCAGCCACCGTTTTTTAAAAAAAAAAAAAAAAATCTTTAAATAGTTTTATGAACCATACCTTAGTGATTTATTTTATCCAATAAATATTACAGGACAAATTGAAATATAATAATGTTGATAAATTATTTTTGTATGAAATCGAGGATAAAATTGCACACTAGATACAGTTCAATAATTATTAATACATTTGATAATTACAAACGAAGAGATCAATACATGAATGTAATAATCTACTATCTAAATATTCCAATTTATGGATTTCAATCAAATTTTAAGTGGTATATAATAGAATAGATGGTGCTTATTCAGATGTGAACATTCAAATAAAGTTTGCTGACATGCCATAAAACCATATTTCATTCATTCGTTCATTAAAATAAAGTTGGTTGACTTCATATGGAAACTTAAACACAGGGATTGATCCAGAGGCAGGGTTTACTGATAGAAATTGCTACATCTTCTCTCTGGAATCCAGCGGCTGTCTTACGAATGCTCAGAGATATGATTATGATAGTTTTAATGTAGCTGTGGGTTTGGCCCAAATTGGTCAAATATGATGTAATTATTTATAATGATTGGTTAATTAGCCTAATGACGTTGAATTTAATGGTAATGACGCTACCATCAATTTAAAGAACAAAAATTCTGTCAATCTTACTACAGTCTGTCATTGAGTCAAGTGACATGGTTTCGACTCCCGCTTGTATGTAACAATGAGTAGGGTCGTCTGTCCAACCTTGTGAGTTTTCTCCGGGTCCTCTGGTTTCCTCCCACTGCTAAATACACCTAAGCGCAAGCAAATTATTGAGATAAAATTGAATCATATGTTAAATGTTATTCCAAAAATGACCTAGTTTGTGTTGAGTTGACGTTAAATCCCTTTTATCTCTCTTTCTTTATTGACCCCACCTTTCGAAGAAAGCAGGGGGCTATTAAAATGGGTGAGAGTTTAACCTCCACTCGACAAAAAATAGGTCATTTCGGGACTAACACATGGTTCAATTTTATTTTAATAATTCGATTGCGCGTAGGGGTCTTTAGCAGTGAGAGGAAACCGGAGGACCCGGAGAAAACCCACGAGGTTGGACAGCTTGTCACGTACAACCGGGGAATCGAAACCCCGCCAGTTGACTCAATGACAGACTGTATGATACAGCGCGCGCGTGCTAACCATTCGGCCATCCAACCCCCCAGAGAGAGAGAGAGAGAGTTTAAACAACTGGACACAAACTAGGTCATTTCGGGAATAATAGTGGTGAAACTTGGTGTATAGTTTCATTACATCAATACCTTAACAAAGTTCAGTGCTGAGCATTTTCTGCTAAGGCAAAGTAGAGACTTCAATCTGATTGGACGAGACTTTGGAACACAATAACTCTCCTTCTAATTCAGGTAGAATTGGGGGAATGCCTTGACAGAGTTCGATCATGCACTTTTTCAACTAAGGCTAAGCAGAGATAAGCATTCTCATTGGTTGAGACTTTGGTTTAAATTGGGTGAGAGCGATGAAACTCTGAGTCTAGATTCATTATATCAATACATCAATGATGAGAATTTTCTGTTACGCTAAGAAGCGATAAGCAATTTGATTGGTCAAAACTTTGGAACATAACACCTCTTGTTCTAATTGAGGTACATGTATAGATGTTCATTAGGTGAATGTCTTCGTTGAGCTCAATGATTAATATTTCCCGTTAAAGTTAAGCAGAACTAAGCAATTTCATTGGTCGGCACTTTGGGACAAGATAACTTTGATTCTAACTGATGAAACTTAATATGTAATTTGATCTTGTAAATTTACTTTCTGACTAAAGTTATGTTGATATGTATATTTACAGGTTGTGAGTTAGTAAAGTATATTTTATCTAATTGGACAGACAGTGGTAAACCAGAAGTAACTTCGTTATTTGATACATGTAGTAATAACAGAAAACATATAGCATTAGGTGCTGAGGTTAGTTATACATTAACATTATATTCCACATGACACTGGGAGCCATGGCGCTGGCTTACTAACAAGGAGCTCCTGGGTTTCATCCTTGGCATTTCCCAACCTAGTTTCTTTTATTCAGTGGTGTAAGATGGATAGAAAAACTGTAATTCCCATTGGCGTGGATGTAAAAGAACGGTTGGCGGTTGGAATTCGAAGAAGAGTAGTTAGAAGGCGCTGCTAATTTCCCCACAAAGTACACAGCATGAAGCATATATAAAAGGCGTTAAAACTCCATTTCAATCCCACACGACCCATGCTTTACACATCTTCGGTTTTATTTAGTAGTATATTCTTCATCCAAGTTTATGAGACTTTGCCATAAGAAAAAGCTTTTAACAAAAACTTTGGAAATTAGAGGAAAACTTGATATAATTGCCCTACATGGCCATTTCAATCTCAAACATCGTTATACATTTGTTACCTGAAGGAGCTTTGCTGTTTTGGGGTGTAGTCCGTTGTGATGTCCTCGTAAAAGCTTTTAACAAAAACTTTGGAAATTAGAGGAAAACTTGATATAATTGCCCTACTATCTCACAAAGAATTGTGTTTTATATATGTTTTATTGCAGGATGAATTTATAGCAGCTATAACTGAAAAATCATTATCTATATTTAACTTGAAAAAAAAGAAATTAACAAGGTGAGTAATAAATAATTGTGTCAGTTAATTAACTGAAAAATCAATTTTCCTGCATGTTACATGTATTTTCAGAATACATAGTGTGAAAAACAATCTATAGGATCATTTTTGTTTTCAAATTGGATTGGCTCGATGTGCTAACATCACTGCAGTTATAGTAAAATATTTATGTAACCCTCTGACAGTATTTGTCACCCTTTACATGCAATAAAATAATAATAAAGATGTTTAAGGTCTAAAAGAATTGAATTAAAATCAGATTACATTTGCTTTTTGTTTGTTTTGGGTTTGATTTTTACATTACATTGTAATCTAAATAGACATATGTCATCTTGATCTTGATTCCTGGTAGGAAAGATAAAATTTATATCAGAAAATTGTATTCCTGGTGATCATAAACCCGTAAACTACCAGAATCATTCCCATAATCTATAGCTTAAAATTCACCATAACATGCAGCGTTGTATACCAATACAGACAATTTGAATGCAGACTTTTAAACAAGATATGTCTGATAATCAAATGAAGCAGAATTAATATTTGGTTTTATTGAGTTTAAAATAGCTTTAGCATTTCTAAACTTCTATATACTAATAATTGTATAAATGGAAATTTGTATTTTTAGGTGCCAATATATTTATTTAATTTAATAGGTTTGAAAGTGAAAATAACTGTTTTACTACGATAGTTTGTCATCCAACAGATAAATGTATTGTAATAGGTGATGAACTAGGACAAATACATTACTGGTAAGTTTAAACTGCTGATTTTAAATCCCTTGCAAACTTGTGGAAATTGAATCTCTAAAAGATAATGTCAGGATGGTTGAATTCTGTTAAGTATTTACAGATGCATCATCAGTTGAAAATCTTTCAGTGTTCAGCATCCTCTCTGCAGACGATATAAATAAGTTAAGATAAGTCTCACTAAGTAGGAGCAGCAGGTCTTGGCTTTGATCCTGATGTTGACCATAGAGTTGTTCAGATGACTCCATGTTCCAGAAGCAACGACTGCGAGTTTCACAACATCTGGCCGTTGCTTGTTTACTTCACAATTCTCGAACTTATAGCTATGTTATCTACAGACACGTGAGCAGTAGCGTCCAATCAGAGGTTGTGACATCGCGACCTGCACGGAAACCTTGACATTGAATGAACCTTGAACTTTGCAACTCGATTATCACAGGTAGACATTTTAGCTTGAAAGCGCTAGACATGGTATTCGCGACGATCAAGGAATCTGATAGGCTCACAATTTGGGCTTGTACCCAATCGAAATTAGTGCTAAAATATGTAGGGTATTACGCGAAAGCCTTGATAAGATGTACGTAGTTGAAGTGAGATCAAGCCTTCTATTGAAGATGGGATGACTCATGAACACCATTAAGATCCCCTGACAGAAAAAGAAATGTGTAGGCTGTAGCGTCGATGTCTAGGCAAAATTTCCCTCATAGCACACCGTATAGTGTATGACTGTCTTCATTAGCTTGTGACTGATAATTAGAGGAAATAACTCTGCTGGATATTTAAAATTTTTATAGACTTGTAACTTACGTCAGATCTGGTTTTTTTTCAGAATTTGTGTTACTATCTCTAGTTTTAAATTCTCATATCTACTTTTATGTCTAAGTTTAATATATTACTTTTTCCAGGTGGAATTTTTGTAAAGCTCAAAAAGTTGTGAAAACTACATACCATTGGCATTCATTGCCTGTTAAATGTCTGCAGTTTACTACAGAAGGTATAAATGACTTTTCATATGAACAATTCTTATGTATTTAATAATCTAAATCTACTTGAACATCCAGTCTACCCACATTGAGAAGTAGTAAAGGTGAGATTTGTACGTTTAGGGCATAGATATCTCTCGATTTGATAAATTTCTATGAATATCGGTAAAATTCTAATTATCGCAACAAATCTAATAGAAGAGGCTAAAATCTGTAGGTACGGTGTGTTAATTAACAGGGATGAGAAATTGACTGAGTGGTGATATAATTATCGCTAGGGGTGAAAATCTCGGCGACGATGCGTTTTCTGTACCGATGTGTTAATTAATGTTATTTTAGACTATAAATTTTATTATTATTATAGGTTCGTCTTTATTATCTGGTGGCCATGAATGTGTGCTAGTTAAATGGCAGTATAATTCTAGTTCAAGAGATTATTTACCACGACTTGGTTCACCTTTAAATCATATTACCTGTTCACCAGATAATACAGTGTATGCTTTAGCCCACGAAGATAATGGTATGACTTTTGGCCAATAAAATTGAATGTTTTCTGATATTAGATTCCTCTTGTAGAATGAATCATGATGTTATGCTGGTATTGCAAAAAGGTTATGTAATGTAAAGTAAAGGCTTGCTATGTAGCTCTGATGAACATATAAATTATGCATGGCTCTAAATAATTGGGTGACCGTTTGGTCATAAAGTCGGTTCCACACTTGTATGTTATGAGGAATAGAGTCGACTGCCAAACTTCAAGTGTTTTTGCTGGGTCCTGTGGTTTCCTCCAACTGTATAGACCCCTATGCGTAGGTGACTTATTGAAATACAATTGTACTATATGTTAGTCCCAAAATGACCTAGTTTGTGTTCAGTGTATGTTAAACTCTATTTCTTTTATAATACTTGTAATACACTTGAATTTAAAATGTTACATTTCTTTCATATATATCTCTTTTATGTCATCAAGGACCTGGTGTTGAAAAGATGGAATCTACCCCCCAAAAAAGTTTTCTGAAGTTTTTTTTTAGTTTAATGTTTATATATTTCAGCTGTTCGACTTATATCCAATACATATAAACCAGTATGTTTTTATCAGGGGTTAACTAGAGGTCATCTACAGACACATGTTAAACATCAAGCTTCTACAGGACTTCTCTATGATCCCCATACTAAAGCTATAGTTACTAATGGACGTGTGGGGCATCTTCAGTTTTATAATGTTCATTCGGACACACAAATATTTAATGTAAGTTCTAAATATTTGGGGTTTTTTGTTACCGATAATTACCCTCCGGCTTAAGTTAAACTCTTTAACTCTAAGTGGCATATAACAATTTATCCTGTTCAATAATTTATGTTTTTAAAAGAGTTATAGTTCTTGCTTCACAAAATATATTTTTTTAAATTATAGCTAGATACTGTTGGTCAAAATTATATCTCACCTGATTCACTGTCAAAGCATACAACAGCTACGCAAGTAACCAAGGCAGCATTTAATCAATTTGGTAAATGGTTGGCTACTACAGAATACTGGTCAGCTGAAAATCTTAGTCCAGAAATCCGAATGAAATTCTGGATATTTAATGAAGAAAAACAAACGTGAGTTTAATACGATTTCAGAAGTTTGTAATTGATGATTGTACGTAACAAGGAGTAGGGTCGCCTGTCCAACCTCGTGGGTTTTCTCTGAGTTCTCTGGTTTTCTCCCACTGCTAAAGACCCCTACTTGCAAGCAAATTATTGAAATAAAATTGAACCATGTGTTAGTCCCAAAATGACCTAGTTTGTGTCGAGTGGACGTTAAACCCCATTTCTCTCTCTCTCTTGTAATTGATGATTACTTTAATTTGTATTATATCCAGTTAATTATAAAGAAAAAAAACAAAATTTGAAATGAGTTTACAACATCTTGTCATTATTAGACTAACATACGTTTATTTTGTTACTATGGTCATGGGTACAATACTTAAGAGGACAATTCCAACTGTCGAGGTTTCTTTTACATGTACCCCAATGTGTACACAGGTAAATCTGATTGTTATAATCCAATCTGAATGATTAGGTGTACTATCAGTTCGAACCAGTACATTCTGATAGGGAGTGCCCTGATTGCTGGACTGCCAATTAATTAGAAAAAGCAAAGTCACATTATGAGAGAAGACCCAAAGCTGGATGGTCTTTGACATCAAAGATAAGTTGCTTAAAGTGTTGCAAAACCCCATCAATGTCTGCTTATATAGATTTAGCTGTTGCTTCGATTCTTTTGTTAATTATTTATTTTTTGAAGAGGATATTATAAAATATTGTCTGAAGTGTGTCAGTATTATTAGGGATGTCTGAAGTGTGTCAGTATTATTAGGGATGTCTGAAGTGTGTCAGTATTATTAGGGATGTCTGAAGTGTGTCAGTATTATTAGGGATGTCTGAAGTGTGTCAGTATTATTAGGGATGTCTGAAGTGTGTCAGTATGATAAGGGATGTCTGAAGTGTGTCAGTATGATTAGGGATGTCTGAGGTACATGTTTGTCAGTATTATTTTGGTAAACATAAACGATTTTGAACAGAAACTTATTCAACATATGAGGGTTTATTTTTTCAGATATACTTTAAACACTTGTGTGGAGTTTCCACATGAAGAAGAAGTACATTGTTTAATGTTTCGACCACAATGTGTTCGTAATAAAGACTTGTTAATGGTAGTTACTACATGTCAAGATGGTTGCTTTAAACTATGGACGGCAGCAGACAGTACAGATCTCTATGGTTTGTACAACTGAAGTTTTAGTTTTTAGATGGCAATTTATATAGTTCAGTAACTGAATAGGCTACTGGTGTTGATTTTAGCTTTGCCACAATGCAAGTTCATTCAACAGGAACCAATGTCATAAGATACTATCCAAATTATACATATCTTCGATGTATGATGGTATGGACAAAGTATTTTTGAGAGAAAGTAGGCTACTTATTAGGCAGTCCTGTCGGAAGTTAAAAATAACTGAGGAGTTATCTCCCGTTTTGCATTTAACCTTATGAGGTCTTGTGATTGCAGTACAGTACAAAGTTTATGATTAAAAGTTTTAAACCTTAGTGGAAGTGTTAATGTGGGTTTTCAGAGTTCTTGATATAGGCTTTCAAACTAAATAATCCTTTAGAGGCATTTATCCTTTAGTAACTAAATAGAGCAATAAACTATAACACATACTTATGGAAGTACAGTTCTTTAATTTATTTATTTAGTTGAATATTTAAAATCATGCTCAGCTGGATCTATTGACAATGATTTTAGAGCTGAGCACATATACAAACAACTTTGCTTCTTATGGGTGTATAATTTATAAGGAGACCTAATAAACCCTTGTCTATGTTTACTTTTTTCAAATAATTACTATTTCACTGGATTTGAATGTAAAAAGAATATCAAACAGGTTTGAAAAAAGGAGGTTTTAGTTTCTCAAGTTAGTAAATGTTGGTTTAAATGTTTCAGGTAGTGTAACTAAATGGATGTGTGATACATCTAGTACATATAGAGATTTACCAGCTGGACAAGCACAATTTACACAGGATGGTTCTATATTAGCTGTTGTATTTCTCTCTACCATTACACTCTGGGATCCAGATACAAACGAACTTAAAGCTACATTACATGCTAGTATGGGGGACTCAGTTGTAAAGTAAGTAAATAGTTGCCTCATGAGATCCATGTTTGAACTAGAGCTGACATTAATTAAAGAGCAGATCAATTTTTTCACATATGTTATATGATCTTTAATTGGCAAGACAATTTTGTGACAGAATATGATAAGGTTTGACATTAATTTTATAAATGAATTTTGGTGGATTATTTTCACATACAAATTGTCAGCTTAAGATCGTAGGTAAATTGAATACATGTGACTGAGTAATGGCCTACTGTCTGACCATCTGAATTCCCTACTTTTAGGGGGTGACGGTGGCTAAGTGGGTAAGACGCTAGCTTGCTACCCAGGAGGTCGGGTGTTCGATCCCTGCATTGGCCGAGAAAGTTCATCCAGATTTTCCGGCGTGGTTCCCCCTTGTCAGTGATGCATTTGGAGGAGACAAAAAAACGAGGTCCCGTGTACACACTGGCGTGCACGTAAAAGATCCCTTGACAGTTGGAATTCGATATAAGAGTAGGCCATAGTGCCGATGTCCGGACGGAATTTCCCCCATAGCTCACTGTATGGCGTATGCCCGTCATCATTAGCCCAGTTCGGAGCAAAATAATAGGACATTAAACCCCATTTCATTTCCCTACTTTTACTCGATCTTTGAGGAAAATCATGGATCACATCACTTACTTTTCTTTACTTACATGGTTTAGGAAACGTGACTTCTGTTTATGGTACATTTTCTTGGTCGTAGAAAATAGTTTGTAGAAATGTATTAATTGTTGTCCCCCGCCTTTCGAAGAAAGCAGGGGACTATTAAGATGGGATCTGTCCGTCTGTCTGTCCGTCACACTTTTTGGGCCACAGTAACTCTCCTAATTGAGCTAGAATGTTCAAACTTGGTGTAGGTGTTTATTAGGCGAATGCCTGGACGGGTAAGCAGAGATAAGCAATTTGATTGTTTAATGCTTTGGGACATGATAACTTTAGTTCTTATTAAGTGAGAGTGATCAAACTTGATGTATAGTTTCATTACATCAATACTTTGACTAAGTTCAATAATGAGCATTTTCTGCTGAGGGTAAGCAGAGCGATAAGCAATTTGATTGGTTGAGACTTTGGAACACAATAACTCCTAATTGGGGCACCATTTCCACACTTGGTATAGGTGTTATTAGTTGAATGCTTTGATGGAGTTTGAAGATGAGAATTTTCTGTTATGGGAAAGCAGAGATAAGCAATTTGATTGGTTGATGCTTTGGGGCACGATAACTTTAGTTCTAATTAAGTGAGAGTGATGAAACTTGGTGTATAGTTTCATTACATCAATACCTTGACTAAGTTCGATGATGAGAATTTTCTGCTTAGGCTAACGAGCAATAAGCATTTTGATTGGTCAAACTCTTCTTCTTCTAAGTTCTTATTAAGTGAGAGTGATGAAACTTGGTGTATAACTTTAGTTCTAATTGAGGTAGAATGTTCAGACTTGGTGTAGACGTTCGTTAGGTGAATGCCTTGATGGAGTTTGATGATAAACTTTGTCTTCTTACGGTAAGCAGAGATAAGCAATTTAATTGGTTGATGATTTTGGGCCCAATAACTTTGGTTATAATTAAGTGAGAGTGATGAAACTTTGAGTATAGATTCATTATATCATTGATGATGAAAAATTTCTGCTTGGGCTAAGGAGCGATAAGCTATTTGATTGGTCATGATTTTGGAACATTATAACTCTGCTTTTAATTGAGGTAGAATGTTTAAACTTGATGTAAATGTTCATTAGGTGAATGTCTTGACTGAGTTCAATGATTAACATTTCCCGCTAAAGCAAAGCAGAGCTAAGCAATTTCTTTGACTTTGATTCCATCTGATAGAATGATGAAACTTATTGTATAGTTGATAATCAGTTTGATTGCTTGATACTTTATAAAAAAGATAATTTGCAATTAATTAATATGTGTCATCTATTTATTTCGGGATTTTAGGCGGGGGTTATCAGCCTCAGTGTTGGCTTGTTTTAACTGTTTTGTTTTGGCCAACATTTCTCAAATAATTGTTTGGTTTTCAGTCATATATGTTTTGGTTATAATGGTAGCAGTCAATATCTAGTAACAGCATCAGATCAACATATAACATCCTGGAATCTTTTAACATTATCAGGTATATTACTAATTTATTGATATACATAATTACAGATCAGATGGAAAAAATGGAGAAACAAATTTGATCATTTTCTCTTGTTCATATGATCCCTTAAAGAGGCATTATCACCTTCAGCATGAAAATAAATGTAATTAATTTTGAATGATATATGTCTTATTCAAAATAACCATAACATCACTTGTGGGAAATCCAAGCCCCAACCTACTTTGGTGTGGCCCCGTCTTCATTAGCCCAGATGGAGCAGAAAAGTAGATGTTAAACCCCATTTTGCGGCATTTTATTTACTTTAGTGTGGATTAGGCCATGAAAATTTAAGATATTGTTTGAAAAATGCACAAGCGGCGACGTTATATGCTTGTCAGTTGAAAGTTTGAACCATCTACATCTAACTGATCTTGTGTCATATTTGTCTCAAATTTTAGATAGAATAACATTTTGTTTCTAAACTCTTGACAACTTCAAAAGCCTATATTGTCTGGATCATAGCCTGGATAAAATATTGCTAAATTTGTAAACCGTGTGAAAGGTCATATAGAGAATCGTGTATGTCTTATGACCTTCACATTGTATTTGAAGTATGTAAATGCATAGTTAACTGGTTGCTTCACACAACATTTTCAACAAGTCATTGGGTAATCTGTATACACGAAACCACCAGATAGCTGGTTATACACAATACCTACAATATATTGTCAATGAACAAGACTGTTGAATAAGTATTCTTTTAATATTTTACTGATTTTCAATTCCTTACTTGGTATGATTGATCTATCTATATTTTACACATACATTATTTTTATAGTTCACTGGACAGTGAGTTTAAAAGTAAATGTTCTAGTAGCTGATCCATTTACTAATTGTATGGCAGCTTTTACCAAAGATAGGAACTGTAAGTATAGTAAATAGTATCATAACTAAATAAGAAATTCAGCAATTTTAAATTTTTTGTATTTTAGTCTTTATTTAGATCCCAACAGAAAAGGAATTAACTCAAGGAAAATAGTCTTTTTTACATAATGCCACATTCGAGAACTTCCACTAGCAGGAATTTTAGTGTAAAATTAATGTATAAGTCTTCCAGCCATGATGTAACAAAAATAAAGATAAAAGGCCCTGTGTGAAATTAATAGAAACCACTGTAAACATCAACATGGCCATAACTTTGAACCAAAATGTATATTAAACAAGTATGAGTGTACTATGAACCAGGAACCGAGCATGACACCATTGTTGCCATCTTTGAATTGTTACATATTTCAAAAATCAAAGTCTGTCAATCTATGTACAATTAGCCAAGGAACAAGTACGCCTAGTTCCTTTTCGATCATACTTGAATTGGTCGTGCCTTTGTTTTTTTTTTCTGAAGTGTCGTTTCCAACAAGAACGAGATGAGTAGCGCTTGTATTGGACCCAGTCCCTGGTTCAAAAAGTATGTTGCATCATAAGGTCTGTGATTGAATAAAGTGGTCTGGTTTCAATTCCCCGCTTTTTTGTGACAAGGAGTAGGGTTGCCTGGCCAACCTCATGGGTTTTCTCTTGAGTCCTTCATTTTTCCCCCCACTGCTAAATACCCCTACGTGCAAGCGAATTATTGAAATAAAACCGAATTATATGTTAGCCCCAAAATGAAATGGTTTGTGTCGTTAAACCACATTTTTTTTATCCAATATAGTGTTTGTATTTGATCCTTCTATATCGGAGCCAATCTACAATCATTCATCTGCTTCTACAAGTGAGATTATAGCAGCAGTGTTTATACCTCATGTAAATAAAGATCAGGGAAGGTTATCATGGCAGAAATCATCTCAACTATATTTCATCAACTGTGATCAACAGCTATCTACAATAGATTATGAAGATAATGTGGAGGGTAATACATCAGCAGTAAGTCACATACAGATATTATATCTTTTCTTGTTGTCCCCCGTCTTTGGAAGAAAGCAGGGGACTATTAAAATGGGTTCGTTCGTCCGTCTGTCTGTCTGTCTGTCCGTCACACTTTTTGGGACACAATAACTCTCCTTCTAATTGACCTAGAATGTTCAAACTTGGTGTAGGTGTTTATTAGGTCAATGCCTTGATGGAGTTCGAAGATGAGCATTTTCGGCTTAGGGTAAGCAAAGATAAGCAATTTGATTGGTTGATGCTTTGGGACACGAAAACTTTAGTTCCAATTAAGTGAGAGTGATGAAACTTGGTGTATAGTTTCATTACATCAATACCTTGACTAAGTTCGATGATGAGCATTTTCTGCTCAGGGTAAGCAGAGCGATAAGCAATTTGATTGGCCGAGACTTTGGAACACAATAACCCTCCTTCTAATTGAGCTAGAATGTTCAAACTTGGTGTAGGGGTTTATGAGGTCAATGCCTTGATGGAGTGCGAAGATCAGCATTTTCTGCTTAGGGTAAGCAGAGATAAGCAATTTGATTGGTTGATGCTTTGGAACACGATAACTTTAGTTCTAATTAAGTGAGAGTGATGAAACTTGGTGTATAGTTTCATTACATCAATACCTTGACTAAGTTCGATGATGAGAATTTTCTGCTTAGGCTAACGAGCAATAAGCATTTTGATTGGACAAACTCTTCTTCTAATTGAGGTAGAATGTTTAAACTTGATGTAGATGTTCGTCTTGACTGAGTTCAATGATTAACATATCGAGCTAAAGCTAAGCAGAGATAAGCAATTTCCTGCTTTGGGACAAGATAACTTTGATTCTATCTGATAGAGAGTGATGAAACTTAGTATATAGTTGATAATCAGTTTGATTGCTTGATACTTTGGAAAAAAATAGATGTGCGATTAATTAATATGTGTCATCTATTTATTTGGGGATTTCGGCGGGGGACATCAGCCTCACTGTTGGCTTGTTTTATTCATGATGGCAGGTTGGTTGGATGAGTGGTCTAACACGTGCACTTTACATTATAAGTTTGTCATTGAATCCTGTGGCATAGTTTCGATCCCAATCTTCTATGTGACAAATAGTAGGGTTATATGCCCAATCTCTTGAATTTTCTCTGGGTCCTCTGGTTTCCTCCCACTGCTTAAGACCCCTATGTGAAAGCGAATTATTGAAATAAAATTGTACCATATATTAGTCCCGAAATAACCTAGTTTGTGTTGAGTGAAAGTTAATACCGTTACCATTTCTCTCTCTCTATTTATGAGAGTTGTTTTTTTTTAAGCAACATGCATGTATATTATAATCTGAACTTATTGTTAGCTTAGCAGTAAGCAGGTAAAGTCTAGATGTGGATGTAACACATTTCTTAGAAATTATTTAAGAGAATACCTGTAAAACTTGATTAAACTTAAGAAGAGATAAATTCAGAAACTTGAAATGTGATGTTTGTCAGTATAGTACACTATGCATTGACAAAATAAAAACAAAAACCTTCCTAATTATTAAGATTATCTGAGAGCCAGAAAAAGGTTTTTGTTTGGCCTAATGAGTTACATTTTCTATATTTTTTTTCCAGTTATCAGTTTCTATATTTTTTTTCCAGTTATCAGTATCTCAAAATCTACCCAAAACACCATTTGGACAACTTATGGCTGAGAAATCTATTAGAGATCCTCTCAGAGATACAACCTCTACAGAGTTTTTACATAAGAATGATAGTTTTGTTAAAGAGGTCAGTATGAAAATAAGTAGTTTAATGTAGAAAATGGCTGCTTTATGTTCAGTAAGTCTCTGATGCCAGTTATTTTAGTTCAAATCTGGCAATTTTTGTTTTGCTTTTCATGTAAATATTAATTTGCTAATACCTGCAGATTACAAGAATAATTAAAGATTTAAAGGATATATATTTAACATAATCTAATTCCGAAATAATTTCAACCCTGTGAAACTCCACATTCAAATCATTTTATCTTTAAAACAAGTTACAAGCTATTTTGACATTTTGAGGGGAGCGGTCATTTCCACTGTAAACGAAGCATTGCGCCAGTTAAGTTAATGGTGGGTGTCATGCACAGGGCAGGGTAGGCTTACTCCCAAGCACAGAGAAACCAATCTGGTTATGTATTAATGTTGCCCTTAGTACAGGTTTTTGATTTGAAAGACCTTACAATACATGTATATAGTATGTTGTTATTTTTTGGTTCACAACACTCCCTTATACTTATATATTATACAGATATTGATGACATCACCACATGTACAACCACCAGTAACAGTTTTATGTAAAACATTTCTACAATCTTTACTTATATCTAATAAATCTAAAAAGTAAGTATTGTATTTTAAATTTCTTTAGTTAAGTTGGGTTGAATACAGGAAGAATTTTGTTGGGGCAGTGGCAGTTATTGAAACAATCTTCAAACTTGTCACATCAGTATTTACAGGCCTCTAATCCGAAAACTATGTGAGGGGAAAAAATTATGAGATGAAGCATGTACAGTACTGACAACTTAGCTAGTGGTGGGTTGTATGTTACCTTGCCTGGCAAACTATGTTTTGTAATAATGAAAATTATTTAGATTGTGTCTAATTTTAAAGGTCTTCAGAGGATATGGAAGATGAAGATGATACAATAGAAAAAGAAACTAATCAAGATTTTGATTCTGATGAGGAAATGACAGAGAAGGTTAAAAAAACAGTTGAACCTAAAGTAGACGGTAGTAATACTAATGAAAAACAGGACATTGAAAAAGAGGCATCAGCCATTGCAGAAGTTATGACAGAACAATTCTTGTGGTTTAATATAAGCTAAATGAAAATAAGGTATCGCTATAAAAACTCTTATTTGATAAACAGTGGTAGCCTAGTCTGTGACATTGAGTTATCTGTGTAAATATAGTAAAGGCTACAGATGCAAATCATTGTTAATGGAATGATACTTCGGACATTCAGAGAATAATATTATTAAAGATTTAAATGGCACCCCCTCTTTGATCTGGAACAATGGATTGTATATGTTGATTTGTTTTGTAGAATGACAAACTGTCATTGTTCAAAATTTTGTATCCTTATATAAAGGCAATGTTGAGCTATAATCAACTGTCATATCTGTGTTGACACAGAAAGCAAAAAAATTAAACTAAATTAATTGACTTCAGCTTAAATTATTTAATCATATAGAGTTTGTCTTATCACTAATATAAATAACAAATCAGTTCAACTCAAGTCAGTATCTAAATCAAAGGGGAGAGGGCTGTTCTTTAATTTGTTTATGTATAAATTTGTAAAATAAAAATAAACATGAAAATATGTTTTATGTATTTATCTGATTTCTGACATACATCAATCATAAAATTGTGGGAAGTCATACAGTCAAGGAGTTAATATCCTTTAAAAGCTGCTGATCGTCAATTGTATTTTTAGGACAATAATATATAATTATCAGGGCCTGATCCATGTACCCAAATTAATTATTAATCCTTTAGTTTCAATAACAAAATATCAACACTAGAGAATCCTCAAGCTTAGATTTCTTTGGATTTAAAAGAGATTTTAGGGAGGATGATGATAGGTGTTTTGACCATATCATACCTTTGTAAATACAGAATAGAATCGATATATTTTGGAATTGAAGTTCCTTTGAGGCTCAACTTTCAGATAACTGTAGTTGGCAAAAGATTACTCATCCCTGAAATAATTATCAGAGACTTTTAATAGTATACATACCAATTTACAAATAATTTAAACATTTGCTATAATTAAAAACTGATATAATGAAAGCCATCTGGTAGATCATGAAAAGTTTTATTTTTCCCAGGACTCACATCATCAACACGTGACAATTGGTCGTGGGGGCGTATCTAAAACTGTCAATGTCAATGCATATAATTTTTATACACCCACAAACAAACAAAAACAGGGGCGACGACAATATACATCCGCATGAATATGTGAGCGGATAAAAATCAGCTTGTGGTCTCTCAAGAGGTCACAATTATCTGATTTAAAAAAAAAAACGTTTGAATATATCACTGTTACACCCTGACAAATTGGCCACCCTTCGTACGCAAATAGTGTAAAAATATAGTATCAAGGTTGTGGACCCTCTAGAGGCCACAATTTTTATCCGATTTTAATGAAATAATTGTGCATATCCGAATGTAACTTCCAGTTTTTAATAAATTGTTTAAATATACCACCCTTACACATCAATGAAGGTTGAGTTCGAATTTCATAAAAATCTGACCGAAACTGCCAGACAAAATGGTCGTTCCTTGTATGCAAATAGTGTAAAAGTATGTAATACCAAAGTTGTGGGCACACTAGAAGTCACAAATTTTATTCGATTTTTATGAAACTTGAAATGTATGATTATAATCCCAAAATCTTCATTCCTTGTGATATTTGCGCATATCGGACTGTAACTTCCTGGATTGTTCGAAAAATCATGTTCTTAGCTTGTGGACCCTCTAGAAGTCACAATTTTTATCTAATTTAAAAAAAAACATTACAACGTTACACCCTAATGACAGTTGAGTTCCATTTTCGTGAAAATCGGACCAAAACTGCCTGACAAAATGGCGGCTCCTTGTACACAAATTGTGTAAAAGTATGTCATTCCAAGGTTGTCCATATCTTGCCTGGCAACTGCTGTTTTATTCATATTCTTAGATAAGTTAGAATTTTGGAGAGTGTTAACATGTTTTTTTCATAATAAACTGTTTGTTTGAAAATCACACCAAATCAAACATGGTTTAACTTTCTTCACAGATGTTCATAATAAATTATGCAGTGGATGTGGATTTAAAGACTAATTTAATGTTATGCCATACTTCACTCCATTTGATTTTTTCACCATGATTCAAGTTTTGGATGTAGAATTGTTCTTGAGTCAGAAATTGAGAATTGTACATACGTTCTGTTTCCTCTTCACTGGGAAGATATTTTTCAAAATTATTTGATATCCTTCTGATATCTTTTTCTGCGTCAAAATGTGCAAACTGTTTATCAATAAAGGGAACAATCATGTTGTATTTGTCAATCTTCTCATTGATGTCATTAACTTTTAATTTATACTTTTTAATCTGGGACTGCCATTTTTTCTCCATTTCCTCTGCTGGTTCCTGTCTAAGCTTCTTGGCTAAAATTGATAATTTTTGACGGGCATCTTTCATTTCATTCCTGAAAAGAAATTGTATTGAGAAATAATCATGATTTATTAAAATTGAGCTGTTAAAACTAGGTTGCATAACAAAAAACCCTCCGAAAACATGAGTCCATAAAGATTATTGCATTGTGCTAGTTTTACAAGTAATAATCATAAAGATCTGAGTAAAAAAATTGTACAAGGTTTCTGCAAAGTCACCAAGGGCAACAACTGTCTTTGTCTTAAAGTCTTTGAGCGTGATTTGAGCGCTATAGGAGCGTAGACTACAATATTGTAAAATGTATGATCAACTGAAATTTCATTGATCTGTACTGCTCCCTGTTTAAACAGGCCCATGGCCATTCTGTTTCATAATTAAATAATCATCCGGAGTATGTATGAGTGAGGATTAATCCGTAAGATATTTGATATTTTCCGACATGTAATTCATGCACAGTTACTTCAATATAATAAAACAAATTTTTTAAAGATCCGACAATAAGTTTTGCCTACATAGAGCGTCCACAGGGAATTGTTTTTTGGAACAAATGACAGAGGTATGGTAATATATGACCATATGTTACTTGTTTACCTTATTTCTGATTGTAAAGTAATCCACTCTGGTGTAAAGCCATTATTTATAAGTATTTTATTTAAATTATGTGTTTCAGTGTCAACCATGGGATTTCTGCCAACATATTCTAGAGGTTTGCCTGATCCACTTAAATTATCGAAATCTCCTTTATTCATAGATTCTTGTATTAAGTCTTCCACCACTCTTTCTATAGCATTACTGAAACATAGACAGGATATTGTCAAGTTGCAAAATACACCAACCACCAGCATAGTCGTCCATACTAGCTCTAAAAATAGTTCAATAAATCCAGCAGGGGAGGTTTAAAGCAAAACCTTGAACTCCCAAGCTTCAACAAATATGAATGGAAAGATAAATATACAAAACACATTAGAAATTAATGCTTTGAAAATTACAAAATCTCTGATAAGATTCTTCCTGATACCTCTATCAAAAACCCACTGAGTTTTAAGGATTCCATCAAGAACTCTGACCTGTATTGTCTTATTTCATAAATCTATAGTGTATATATTTGTGACTTGTTTGTTAAGGGGTGGCAGCAGCTACACTAGAGCTGCCACAGGGTTGAAATTTGTGTATACATCATGGGCAAATAGACCCGGGGGAGTGACTGAATTTTTGATATTAGTTACAGATGTCAGTCACATCATAAAGAACATAAATCCGTTTGATGAGCAAGTTTTAACCATGCTGTATGAAACTGACGATTATAAAGGTTAAATAATAAAATTGATTACTATCTGGTATTAAAATAAACTGATCAGATATTTCTGTGCTGTACCTTATTTTGATCTTTTTAGCATGTTTCTTATCTTGAACAACTAAAGCGGTCTCAGTTTCAGATGCTAAGTTTTGTATCCGATGCTCTTGAACATTGGCAGCAGCTTTCCACACTCTATATTGCTCATACTGTTTTTGTCTTTGACTGGGACTACCAAAACCAATTCCCTGGAAATAATACAGATTTGATCAATAAATTTAGGACTGATATTTTTTCAGAGTGTTAACAGTATGGTCTATATTTTTGGAGGTAATTTATTTTGGTTAAAAATTATTTCTGATTTGTCCTGCCTGATCATTCCTGGCTTGTATTGTCTTTGCTTCAACTTCACCAGACCTGGTCTTGACAAAATAGCTGCTATTGTGTATTTTTCTGTTATCTTTACTTGCTATCTTTCACACTAACCATGAGATTAACACGTTAATAGAAATGAACTGACGCGTTAAAACAATGTGACATTATATGCAAATTCGGACGGAAAGGAATCAAGATCTTTGGGTTATAAACATGTATTTCAAGTTTCATTGATCAAAATTGTGACCTCTAGAGGGTCCACAACCTTGATATACCATATTTTTACATTATTTGTGTACATGGGACGGCCATTCTGACTGGCAATTTTGGTTGGATTTTCACGAAATTCAAACTCAATCAACATTACGGTGACATATTCAAACGTTTTTTTTTAAAAATAGGATAATAATTGTGAACTCTAGAGGGACCACAAACTAAAAATGCCATTTTTCGTACAATCAGCTACACGCGCATGCAAATTATTTAAATAAAATTGAACCATATGTTAGTCCCAAAATGACCTAGTTTGTGTTGAGTGGACATTAAAGCATATTTCTCTCTCCCTCTCTCTCTCTCGTAAAATCAGGGGCCATAATTCAGGAAGTTGCGATCCGATATGAGCAAATATCGAAAGGAACCAATATCTTTTGGTCATAAACATGCATATCAAGTTTCATCAAAATCAGATGAAAATTGTTATCTCTAGAGTGTCCACTAGCTAAAAACGTGATTTATCGTACAATGAGGGGCCATAATCCATGAAGTTATGGTCAGATACATGCCAATATCGAAAGGAATCAAGATAGACCTATACTTCAAGTTTTGACAAAATTGGGTAAAAATTGTGACCTGTAGAGTGTCCACAAACAAATTGTGGACGGACAGACCGGCACGACAGCATAATTCGTCCACATAAATATGTGGGCATATGAAAATAATTAAATCCAGCAAAAGGTATAATATATCGAATGTTTTAGAAACGAAATCGTGAGGTACTAGCACAATACAATATCATTCCTTTGTTTGCCTCGGGGGATAATAAAGTAGATTGGATTTCAACTGGCTATATTGATATGATCACTAACCAACACCAATATATTATTTGAAATCTAATTAATAGTCTAATAAATAGTGGCTGTCATACCTCAAAAGATAGATACTGACGATGTTGTGGTGCTGTGTGTTTAATGTCATAAATATATTTATCTGGGTCATCTGGATCATCTTTTTCAAGTATTCCACCTTTCTTCGCTTCCTGAAATAAACAAATTGATATATCATACCGCTTAACCACATACGTATTATAGGGGCTACTGGCCTAATCCCTGCCTTTTGATCCAAAACAAATACCTACTCTTTCCCTAACCTTTTTTTATACACCCACAATGAAATGTCGTCGTATATTGTCGTTGCTTCCGTCCGTCGGTCCGCTGTCCACAAGCAATTATGGACTTTTAATTTGTACACAGTACACAGTATTTAAGATCGTGAGTCGAAGAAGCCCAATGGTTTTACACGATTTCCGATAATTACTGCCAGAGTTATGGTCCTTGATCACTCAAAAAAAAATATGCGACAATCCTTATTGACTCCCCGGACGACTTAGCTGCTGTAGGCGTATGTTTCGTTGCCTGGCAACCTATCTTTCATGGTTATTTTCAGGGATAATGGATAGGGGCAGCTCAAAATTATAAAGCCCTGTTTTTTCTCAATTTTCGGAACAAACTTTAGGATATTTTTCAGAATTTTCGAACAGATTCCCGAAACATCTTTTATGATTTTCAGAATTTTCGAACAGATTCCCGAAACATCTTTTATGATATTCTGATACCGTACATTGATCGAAAGCTCAGTTATCTTTCCAAATAAATATCCCAGTTCTATCTACGACTTGTATTCTGGAAATTGTGCCCAACACAATATAACCTATATATTGTATATATAATTGGTATGTCTTTGAAGAAAAAAGTCATAGAAAGATTGTAGTTAAGTCTTTTGAATGGACAATGATTCTAATTTTCATAATTCATAATTTCCCCACAAGCCTGAAATGGCAAGATCGTATTCTATTTTTTTGAGAGAGAGAGAGAGAGGATTTAACCTCCACTGGACACAAACTAGGTCATTTCGGGACTTACGTATCAATTTTATTTCATATTCTGCTTGTGCAAATGGGTCTTTAGCAGTGGGAGGAAACCGGAGGACCCAGAGAAAACCCACAAGGTTGGACAGGTGACCCTACTCCTTGTCACGCACATGCGGGAAATCAAAACCATGCCATTTGACTCAATGACAGACCTTATGACCCAACGTGCACACGTTTTAACCATTCGGCCATCCAACCCCCATGAATGGACGAGCTTTTATTATAGATATCACAATTCTTGGACAGAAAATAATACTGTATCAAATTTATAGATTTAAAAACACACTTCACACTAAGATACTCAGATAAGTAGCCTACTTAGGATTTTAGAATGCCAAAAATGTGATTACCAGAACGGATCTATAGGCCTCTTTTACTTGAGAAAACTTGCGAGGATCTGCAGTAGCGCAACCACTATCGGGGTGATATTTCTTTGCTAAGGTTAAATAGGCCTCTCTCAATTCACCGATATCACAGTCTGGGTCGACACCTAAAATCGTACAGGCATTGTTCACATCTGATTTTAACTTGACTTCAATACATAATGTTCTACTGGTTGAAAATGTTCGAAAGGAACAATTGTCATTTTGCAAGCTTTGGAATTTAGCACAAAAGTTCAGACCAATATTGTAAATAACTGATGCTTCAGTCTGTCTGTCTGTTACTTTACAACAATAATATCCAGCACATATTCGCTTCACAACCTGACGAAAGAAAGTCCTCTGGAAACTTGCCACTTGAATTGAATACATGACAATATAGTCTCTGAAAAAAGAGTTAAGAACATATGTTTAATATACTATTCAAAAAAAGTAGGGGATATTTGATTTTTAAGTGTTATTAAAGTCACCTAATGAAACTGACGAAGAAACAAATGACAAAATGAAATGAAGTTCACATTCATCGATTTATTTCAAATGATCGTTAGACTAGGTAAGGCACAGACTGACCATTATAGGGGTAAAATGATACCCGGGGTCAAACAGCAAAGTTACCACAGCATCACAACCAAGTCAGTAACGGGTAAATCCTCCTCTGTTTGCCAAACAAGCATTGATCCGACGTGGCATACTCCTAATGAGACGTCTAAGGTCATTTTGGTCCAGATTGTCCCATTCCTGTTGCAACGCAGCAGCAAGTTCTTGGACATTGGCAGGACGTTGTTGACGTTGACGTAACCTCTGTCCAAACATGTCCCAGATATGCTCGATGGGGGAGAGGTCGGGACTCAGTGCTGGCCAAGGTAATGTGGTGATGTTCTGTTGTTGGAGGTAACCTGTAACGATCCTGGCCCTGTGACATCTTGCGTTGTCATCCTGGAAGATGAAACGGCGGCCATGACGTCGTGCGAACGGCACAACATGGACTGCCAAGATGTTGTCCCGGTAGTACTGGCCTGTAACACGCCCTGCAACAACATGTAAAGCCGTTCTTCCAGCAACAGTGATGCCTCCCCACACCATAACAGAACCACCCCCAAATCGATCATGTCTGATGACGTTAACGTCTTGGAAGCGCTCGTTTCGACGACGCCACACCCTCCTACGTCTGTCCAAAAAATCAACAGTGAACCTTGACTCATCTGAAAACATCACATTGCTCCAGCGTCGATTATCCCAGTGTTGACGATCCCTACACCAACGACGTCTTGCCTGAATGTGATGATCTCTCAAACAAGGGATCACGCGAGGACGTCGGGCGCGAAGGTGACCCCTATGCAGTCGATTCCGAATCGTCTGGCCACTCACTCTCACACCAGTGTCTGTTTGAAGACGAGCGCTGATCTGATTTGCTGTGATGACACGATTTCTCAAGGCCAAGGTACGGATAAATCGATCCTGGGCTTGAGTTGTCGCCCTTGGTCGACTTGAGCGTGGTCTGTCCTGTACAGATTGTGTATCACGGTATCTGGACCATAGCCTGCTTATGGCAGACTGAGAAACATTCATCGTCCGCGCCACAACCGCCTGTGTTGTGCCGATCTGTAGCATGCCAAGGGCACGTAACCTTTCATTTTGGGTAAGCCGACGCATATCAAAATTTGTTTTCTGGTCACTAAAACAATTAAACTGATGTTTCCACCCTGGAATTCAATGCCACAATGACTGTATCATTCAAAGTCAGAGTCGTGCAAATCTTGGGTTGGACCCCCATGATGATCCCAAGCATCACCTGCATTCCATGCGGTAGCTATTGGTGCGTTTGGGCGTCATATGTAACTGGAAATGTTTCTTCTGTTAGGTTCTATAGTGACTTTTTTCGAAGTCATTTGCATATTTTAGTATTATGCCCCCAAAATCAAATATCCCCTACTTTTTTTGAATAGTATAGTTATGGCAGACTACTTCCAATCCATAAGAATTGCGTCCATCAATCTGTGGAAGTCCTACCTGTAGCCTATTTGGATTAATTAAGGGAAAAATAAATTGATTAACATTTTGGCTTATAAAAATTTCATTCCCCCTAATATCAATTATGAATGTAAGTATCCAAGGTAAAGAATTCATGTACCGGTACTTGGGTTAAGATCATAGGCGTACGGGGAAATTTTTGACTGAGGGGCGGTGGTGGTTGGTGCCCCAAAAATGTAGTTAGGTTCTTAGTATGTTACATAATAATAATCTCTTTTGCGATGAATAAGTTCGTAACTTCTAAATCATCAATAAAAGAGAACTAAATTTTATTTACTTGTAATATACACAACTAAAAACAGTTGTTTATGTAACTGTAACTCGTGGCTTATTCTACTCCAAACAATAGAGGGTACGAGTCTTAAGATTTCTATTTAATTGCCTAACTATAGACACTCTGAATTTAAATTCGCTGTTAAATTGGACACATTCAAGAACACAATATTTTTTTATACAACTTTTACAAAGTATAATTGTGTGCCCAAATTTTCCCAGCATTTGGTGCCCAAAATGGGGGGGCGGCCGCTCATACGCCTATGGTTAAGATAAGATAAGATGTTTATTGCATCAAAACGTCCATGAAGGACAGCATGCATACATTATGTATATTATACACTTAGACATAGTCATATACATTCAATAATACATATTACATTTGAATTCCATTTCTATTTCAAACCTGTTGGCTACTTGGGTTATGAATTCCATATCTATTTCCAGCCTGTACTTTTGATGACAGCACATAAAATATTGATAGTTCAGATTTTAACCAAGTTATGCATAATTCTAATTCAAATCAATCAGCATAAATACCGGTATACTGTAATTTACATGTAGTAGAGTGATACCGGTATAAGAATATGTCCACCAATTAAAGTAAATATTTGTTTAAAAGCTACGGTACTATACCATAACTTAAAGTAGGCCTACCTTAGCTATGTCTCTAACTTAATATCATCCAAAGTCTTTGACATTGAAAACATGAATTTTTTGTCAATTTAAGTCAACATTGATATTGCGACCTTAGCGGGAAAAGATGCGTTTCTGATAAGAAATATTTAAGACAAAATAAACATTTTACCATTGGTACACAAATCATGTAGGCTACCATAATGCGTATCAGCGCCATTTGTAGCAAGGGACTTGAAGAACGAGGCTAGACATATTCCACAAGTCATGTCAAACAGTGACGACATATTTAGGGGTGATGATTTTCCGTTTCAGAAAATAGCAAATTCCGTTTTAAGTATTTTTAATTCCGTTATTTTCCGTTTCTGAACTGACCATATTCCGTTTTTTCGAGATAAAATGTTATTTTATGAATAAATGAATAAAACATCTTAAAATGCCTTTTATTACAAAACGGATCATTTTAAACCAATGATAACAAATGTTGAATTGTGAATGACTTGTAATGTTCAATGACTAGTTATTCTTTAAACCTGTTTCCCGAATTAAATAACAGAAAATTACATCTTGTGAGCTCGTTTCATCTTTTTAGCAGACGAAGTCATGTTTCTCAGCTGCTAGGTGTAGTCGCGATTTATCCAGACATCTTCGTAGTTACTACCGTTTCTTCGAGAATAAGGGCTGGATTCACAAGGCTACGGTATATTTCTGATGTCACGTGGTTAATGCGGATAAACACGAGTCACGAGCCCGGCAGTAAAATAAGAAGTAAATGAAACGATTTTTACTTTTATGAAGTGACAGAAGTTTTTTTAAAGACATATATATACATTACAATGTTTAATTCAAGTTAAACTACAGAGTAATTTTATAATGGGATACATGAAAGACGGGTTTTCGTTTCGATTAAAATTATGATTCCTAAATGATGAAATGAAAGTAGCGAAATACTAAAATAGACAGTAACAAAACCACGCGATATCATTCAATATTTCCGATTTTTATGAATAAAAAGATAAAATACTTGGATAACTGCAAAATTATTTTGAGTTTGTGTTTAGTATCAGCAAATATCGGCTTTTCCGTCTTTTTCCGTGTGAGATTTCAAATTCCGTTTTGAGTGGACAATTCCGCGATTTCCGCGTTTTTTCCGCGATCACGGAAAATCATCACCCCTACATATTCTTATCTGGAGAGCATGCGCAATAAATACTATTGGTGTAGACAGGAATAACCAGATGCTGGAGATTGTTATTCGATTGAAATTTATACGCTAGAGTAAAAACGGAAACGATTGAATGTAAATCAGTTTACATTAGGCCCTTTTATTAGCATAGCCTACATTATTTAATATGCATTTGTGTCAATTTCTAGAAATAGGCTATTACTATTAGGCTAGCAATTTAGCTCCTTTAATCTTAGTTCAGCTCTGAACGTAGGTCTCATTACAGGTCGAGTGTAATGAGACCTACATTCAGAGCTGAACTACTTTAATCTTACCCGAGAAGGCCTAATGTGGTGGTACACGTCCTTGTTTTACACCTTTTGATTATTTATAGGCCTAGCTACAGTAATTGAGACTACAAATAAATACAACCCATGTCAAACATTTTATAATGATAGACTTGATTGTACTATGAAAACCTGGAAAACATCAGAAATTTACCGTTATTAATATTACACAACTTTTGTTTACAATTTGCAGACACTAGAGTGATCTTCCCCAACTTATCAGGATTCAGACTACTCATTTAGGGATCTCATGCCATCGAGGCCTGTACTATAACTTATCAAGGTTGAAGTTTTATAAACAGTAAACTTTATATTAAGAAGATTCAAACATGTCACGATTGTTTGTTCAAAATAGTTTGAAGGCCGGCAACTCGCACGATTTGTTTTTGACAATGCGGATCCAAATGTTGATCCTATTGTTGAAATGATAATTTGCTGAGGGGATTTCAAATCGTTAATATTCACCAAACTGGTAGTAAAAGTAAC
The DNA here is from genome assembly GCF_932274485.2 of Patella vulgata. NCBI lineage: Eukaryota > Metazoa > Mollusca > Gastropoda > Patellidae > Patella > Patella vulgata. The sequence continues at coordinate 30,548,033 of NC_065887.2, forward strand.
CGTTAAATTCTGTTAATATAATAATGAAAATACTTTCTTTTAATTTGTAAATATTTTATGAAATAAATTCCTTCAGCGGTGTTTTAGAATTAAATTTGCTAAAATTTTACACAGGCTAAATATTAGCCTGAAGATGGGTGTCATGCAGCTTCCGCTTCTGTCATTTCTTCCTTCCCCAATAAATTGTGAACTATTCTTCGTGGAATATTTATAAATGTTATGGGAATTTAATCAACTATTATCGCAAACTTAGCGTTACTGCCTGCTAACTCTGTGACTACAGACTGCCATCCGGGCATGTAATATTCGTTAGGCCTACTGGATAAAACAATTGTCTAAATATTATTTAAATTTGAAAAAAAAAAAGACAAAACAAAACAAATAAACCAAAATAAAAAAAAAAACAAACCAAAAAACTTTTGCTTAACACGTTTCCACTAGAAATAAACACCGAATCCACGGAAATTGTCATAATATATTTATGTAGTTAAATTACTTACATAAATACACGTATTCTGAAGAATATAAAGTCCGCTGGACATAGACAAGTAATTCTCACAACCCATTAACTTCAATGTTAAATCCATGATATTTCTTGCACCACAATATTTTTTTAAACATTCCGATGACCGCAATCTTTCTAACCCTAAACAGCCCAGTGTGCCACAATCATCTGATAAAATATAAGATAAGATTTTATTGTATCGAAACATCCATTGATTCGCAAAAAAATAATCAAAAACAACAAAACAAAGAAAAAAAAACCAATATAAAAAAAAAAAACAAAACAAACGCAGGCATCTGCATTTTCAAGAATGAAACAGAAGTAAGATCTAATGAGATGATGAATTATTGACGAAAAGGTTGATTGTGTGGAGATTTGATCAGACGATCACACCACGACAGTACTAGTACCGTTGTATGAAGAAGAATTGCGAAGGGTGTTGAATGTTTCGATTTACTCCCGTAGACCTGGTCAAAGGAATCTATGAGAAGTGACATCATAATATTAGTAGGCGCAAACCCTGGCAGAACATGGAAATTGAAACACTCTTCTTCGATTCAGTATTGTTTAATGGTCGAGAGCGAGACATTAAGTAATATATTGTAACAACATGAGGGCCGTGAGGCCCGAATGTTTTTATAATATATTACGCAATGTCTTAAGCTCGACACCATTAAACAACTTAAAATACAGACACTTGCACGTGCTTTGCAATGAAATACGTCACTCGAGTTCAATATTTTACCAAGTTACGCTTGGCACATAGCCCGTACGATTATTTGAAATAATGGTACTCCAACATCAAAGGATGACGTCACATCTGTATTTTAATTATTTTTAAATTGCCATTCAAAAGGGGAAAGTCAATACTAGTCTTAATCCATATGACAAGGATGTAGTTGTCTCCCTTCAGTTAAATCCTACACTTTTTTCTAAGTAAATATCATTTACCGATAAAGCAGCATGTATCTTCGCAGTATTTTGTTGAAAAACATGGCGCTTTAGAGAAAGACTAACTTTATCATTCCATGTATTAAAGGCATTAAATCGCTAATATTTGGTACCTAGAAATTGACACAAATGGGTCGCAACGCATATAATAATGTAATATGAATGTATATAAACTGATTTATACGTTTTATAGCTAGAATTGAGACTACAAATATAACCCATGTCAACCAATTTATTGTAATAGATATTATAAGGTATCAGTCGTTTCCATTTTACTCTAATTTCAAATCAGTTATGTCCGGCGAAATACGCCAGAAGTCTCAATCGAATGACATCCTTTAGCGTCTGGCTATTCCAGTCTACACGGATAGTATTTATTGGGATGACCAAGTGGTTTAGAATGCCGCCCTTCGACCTCTAGCTGGCCGATCACCTCTGGCGATTGTGGTTTCGATCCCTGGTTTGAGCGTATGTGGCATGGAGATAGGGGCACCTGCTCAACCTCGTGGATTTACTTCGGGTACTCCGGCTTCCTCCCACTGTGCGTGCGCTAAGATAATAAAAAAAAATATGATTTGTCTGCGATATCATCTTCGGTTGAACTGGACGTTAAACACTAAGAATAACAACAACAGATAAGAAAATGGCGTCACCGTTTGACATGACTTGTGGAGTATGTCTATCATCGTCCTTCGAGTCCCTTGTTACAAATGGCGCTGAAAAACATTATCGTGTACCAATCATAAAATATTATTTTTTCTTAAATTGGATATCAGGAGCTCAACTTTTCCCGGTAAGATCACAACATCAACGTCGATTTAAATTGACAAATACTTCGTGTTTTTAAAGTTAAAGACTCTGGATGATATTGAGTTAGAGACGTAGCTATATTAAACATTTTTTGTACTTAAAGTTTTTCTCAAATGCTGTTCATAATAGAATATGCATACAGCTGTTGATGTATTAACGTCAACTCTAAAAAAAAAAAGAAGAAAATATCTCGATGCTTTATATTTTATTAAAGGGACAATAACACTCTTGCTGGCTTGACAGCTCCAGAAAATATAAAATAGCCTTATTCTAAGTACTAGATGTGTTAAGTGTCCTACCTGTTGTGTAAATTATCCATTAAATCCTATTTTACTTGTCCAAAGGGTTCAAAAATATTTTTAAATCCAAGTCACATTTGAAAAGCTTTACGTCAGGCTTTTCAAATCATTTAGTTGAATTTTTCCAATTTTTAAAATTAGGTGTGTCAAGATGAAATTTGTATCATTAACTAATTGGAATATTGTAAAATAGTACAATTTGTTGACCAGAATAAAGATTGGGACATGTTATTCTGTTACAACAAGAGTGGTATTGAGCCTTTAAGCTGCCACAATCACGATTCGTGCTACGATTGAAATTGTGATTTTGATCGTGGAGTAATCGTGATGATCCTATCAGGTCTTACCATATATTTTGGTCAGTCGTAGCAATCGTGTTAATCGTATCGAACCGTATTCAAACGGATCTCAATAGGGAGAATCCTATCGTAACGCATTGCATAAGTGGAGTAAAATAACATTTTAAGGCACCGATGTGCTTGTACATTCCAGGATATGGATGGAATGGATTTGGGTATAATGTCTCGTTCATACAATAGTTCGGTTATTTTAAGACAAACACAAGGTAATTGTGTTTCTGAGGCACTATAATCACTGTCCCAAATATGTCCCACACAGAATTTTAGAATGGTTACATCTGCGTTCATGGTTTCGGGATCAGATCGACCGTCAAACGATATAAAATTCTAGTGGACCGAATCTTCGATATTGAAAAATCCGCCCTCACCGGGTTCAAGGAGTTCAAGCAATAATTTGCTCTATGTAATGGCGTATTGAAATTTGGTGGTTTCCGGGGCCAACTCTTTGATAATATGCCCACGAGAGCCATGTGAGAAAGGAACATATTTTAAATATGTAAAAACTGGCTCTATTTAGGTCAGGGCTTAAATGTTTGATAATTTGGCGTGTCTATATTTGTTTTTAATGTGCTTTCGTGTAAAATTAATTATATTTATTTTCTTGATCAAAGTATTAAAAGAAGGGTTGGGTGGGTGGGTGGGTGGGGGGAGGGGCAATTACGCGGCCCGATGTTTCTTTAAATTCCCAAAGCAGATTAAGTACAGTACTACACGAACTTGTACATATTCAACCCAGAAACATGTATTCATTGTGGAATATTACAGAAAGAATTTTGTCAATTGGGTTCACACAGGTCAGTGGGTAAAACATCAATTAAGCATTACTTATTATATTAGTGAATTACAGACCAGTCCCTTCTGACTACACAACCGTCTATATCAGTATCGACAACATTCATTATATACGGTCACTCTATATATAATTGGATTTCTCTGTAACGGTAAATAAACATATTTAGTTTATAAGTTGACAGATACACTGGTTGGCTTAATGGAAAACTAATTTTAGTTTTGTCAGCGGTGGATTAAATCTAGGTATCGCCTCCAAGGAATTTATAAACATATTGATAAACTTTAGTTTAGACAGGGGTGAGTTAAATCTAAAAGCATCGTCCCCAAGGAATTTATAAACATATTAATAAACCTACCTATTCGCTCTGTAACCCATTTTCTCTATTAAAGGAACACTTACGGAATATAGTGAATAACATTCGTTAATTTGGACCGAAAGACGCATGCAAACGTTTATCCTAGTAATTGAACTGGAATATACAGGTCACAATTCTATGGAATACAATTACTGCTTATTACTGAGCGACGTATCGACTATAGCTTTTCTAGTAATTATCAAGTAATGATAATATTTGAGATGACTGAATGACTGTTTTTTTAACGTCTGCTTCCATAAACGTCACATTGCAGACAAGACGTGGTAGAGCCGACGCTTCGACCTGGTGTGTTAAAATATGATTTTGCAATCTTTCCATTGACGACCTTAGGCCATGGACTGGTTTAGTGGGATATAACGAGACAATACATGTATATAACAAGAGCCCGGTGGCTGAAGGGGGGGGGGGGGGTCGCCACCCGAGCTGTGAATTTATGAGACCAAGTTTTTCTAGACCAGTTTTTTGCGTAGATTCCGAATCTGGGTGGTGATCAGGCGTTTGAGGGGGCATTTTCGAGATATATGGGGGTCCAATGTCTACAATTGGGGGCAATGTCATTATATTGACATAAATGATTATCATGTTATATATTAATAAAACATAAATTTCTAGGACTGTCCATCTTTAAAGAAGTGTGTATGATGCCCTTGGACAACTGTTTTGATTTGTGGGGAGGTGGGATGGGGGTAGCAGGTGAGCGTGTATGGAGGGTGGGGGGGGGTAAATTGGCGGGGAATGATGATTTTCTTAGAGCTTGGTAAAACATTACTGTTTAATTCCGCTGCACACCTCTATATATGGGTGTAAGATTCCCATTGTATGGGGCTGGGGGAGGGGGGTGTAATTTTGGGGACAGAAACCACTTGGTTCAAAATTAGCCAATGAAGCGGTCTGTTACGGCGCGTTCTTGGCGTGCTCTGCACGGAACGGCGGGTAAACCCCCCCAAACGTCAACGCTGATTGATTAATCAATGTCTGACGTCATAGGGTCAAAAGCCGCTCATATGACCCCTGACGCGACCCCCCCCCCCCCCCAGTACAACTGGTCAGATCTTCATGTAGTGTAGGCCATCTAAAGTATAAGAAAAACCAAACGAAATATACATTTGTATTTTAACCGGTTTGCTTTTTTCGTTCAGTACGAATTTCGTTATTCCAAATATTAAATTATAATGGTACTTTTCAAGAGATCTAAAAAATGTACATAAAAACACAGTAAATCAGAGACATGTTTAGATATTAGTTTATTCTTAGTCTTCATCAGAAGATTCAAAATCAGGGGTCATAATATGAGCGGAATAAATATAAGAAAGATTTTCTGGAGGAATTTTAATTGTGATGAAAAATATCAAACCTTTCTTTCTTTCTTACCATCTTGCCTGAGTAGTCTTTTGCTGCACATTAAACGCAACAATTATGTTGCAACAATATGGAGACAGGCTTTATAATGTGAATTGGTATCTGAAGCATATGCAAAGGATATATGCGAGCTGTTGGTCCGCAACCAAGAAGATATTTATTCCGCTCATATTATGACCCCTGATTTTGAATCTTCTGATGAAGACTAAGAATAAACTAATATCTAAACTTGTCTCTGATTTACTGTGTTTTTGATTTACATTTCCAAATCTCTTGAGAAGTACCTTTATAATTCAAAATATTGAATGACGAAATAGGTACTGAACGAAAAGGCTAACGAGAAAGCACTTTTAAACTTGTAAGGTCAATTTTGAACCAAACGATTTCTGTCCACAAAAACACATGTTGCCCCCCCCCCCCTCGGGCACCCACCCCCAGACAATGGGAATCTTATAAACATATTTACAGATGTTTCATCAAGCTCTAAGAAAATCATCATTTAAATCGACGTGAGCTCATTTACCGCCAACTTACCCCCCCCCCCCCCGCAAACCTGCAACCACCCCACCCCACCCCACTTCGCCACATATCAAAACGGTTGTCCAGGGGCATCAAACACACTTCTTTAGAAATGGACTGTCCCAGAAATTTATGTTTTATTAATATATAACATGATAATCATTAACTTTATTGTAACAGGGTGAGGGAGTTCAAGTTAAACAATACTTGTCCGATCGCTAACCCGCTGTGTCACCAAAATCAATATGATTATATTAGGTTGGCCGATTGTTGACCGCAGTATTACCAACACCAATATGATATTCATTGTGTAGTTCTTTATTTTATATAGTTAATATCAATAATATATGTACATGCACGTTTTAATTAACTTCTTAAGATATCAAAGTTTGGTATAAATTAGCTGAGGTTTTTGGGCAAATCAGTGGAGCTTTCGAGCCCACCCGAGCAGGGTCTCTCTGTTTCGAGAAGACGGAGAGCGCACAGACAGGCGTATGGACTCACCCGAGTTCAACCGCTGCCTTGGCAGAGAGGCGGAATGGTAGAGTGAACATATTAATGTACCGTCTTGATGAGTTCCTGTATATATTCTAAGTACCTGTATTGCTGTTGTAGTTATGTAGATGTGTTGTATTCTGTTCCGATGTAAATAAACCCTATATTTATTAAACTAACCTCTGTTATCACTACGAAAGTGTTACATTATGTCAACATAATGATACCCCCCCCCCCATTGTAGACATTGGACCCCCATATATCTCGAATACGCCCCCTCAAACGCCTGATCACCACCCAGATTGGGAATCTACGCAAAAAATTGGTCTAGAAAAACTTGGTCTAGTAAATTCACAGCTCGGGTGGCGATCCCCCCCCCCCCCTTCAGCCACCAGACTTATTGCCTTGAAGGAAACCCAACTTAAACATGCATTATGCAAGAGCTAAATCTGCCTATTGCAGGTCTTTCTTTAGGCCTGAAATGTTTTCTAAAGTATTAATTAGACATTAATAAACTGATCCAGCGATACTCTGATTTAATCAAATATGGAGGACCAAGACTTAGCTTCGATCAACCAGTACGGTGGTTGAAATTATTGCACACGTCTGTCAAACCTTCAAAGGCTAATATCTTCGCTTGCAATTGAGTAATTTGAATGAAATTTTCAAATTATTCATTTTACATCATCTACTTTCGAACTATTATAGCAAGAATGGCTAGTTATTTATCTAAATCTTACATAATGTATCTTTAATTAAAGTTTGATAAGTAGGAGACAGAGAGAGAGAGAGAAATGGGGTTTAACGTCCACTCGACACAAACTAGGTCATTTCGGGACTAACATATGGTTTAATTTTATTTCAATAATTCGCTTGCGCGCAGGGGTCCTTAACAGTGGACGGAAACCGGAGAACACGGAGAAAACCCACGAGGTTCGATAAGTAGGCCCTTAGTTTAAAGATACACGATTTCTGTTCCATGTTGCGTGTCCATCATAAGTCCCAAAATTCCACGCTGTATTAGTTCGTGGATATCTGGAATAATGAGGGGGGGGGGGGTCATAAGAGAGCCAAAATAGGACCACAAGGGACTGTCATTAACCGTATGTTAATCCTATAATTTGTCCGTTTCAACAAAAATGTAGTTTCTAAATGGGTTAAATGGGTTATCTTTATCTATTAGTATTAGAAATATCTGGATCTTGGGAATTTGGTTGACAGATGGATCTCAAATAAGGCATAAAATTGATCTGATTACGTCAATTCTAACACTGATCGGCGGCATAACCAAAAGTCTTACAACTGGATCAATCTTCAATTATGTCATTTTTTTAGCACCATTGTGCTATTAACATGCACTTCTTAAAGGTCGTTCAGTCAATTAAATTTTATTGGGATTGCAAACTGTTTGATGTTGACAACAGTGTCACTATTTTTAATGACTGGTCCCTTTGAAACCAGAAACATGCACTGTATAAAGATTGAGGAAATATGTGATTTATTTGATTTGTAACTAATTTACAGTATTTGACGTAATGTAAGTTGAAGTTCCTGAAATAGCTGTTTGATGTCTAGAAACGAAATCGATATTTATTTCCTGTGTACAATCACAATAAAGGTATTTTTATTATTTAAATTTGCCCCGGTCGGAGTGATCTTAGAAATTTAATGGGTTTCAATCCGCTATGCCAAGTCATTAGAATTGTTAGCTATTGTATTGAGGTATTTTATTTCATTCTGGTTTTTATTTTGGATGATCTCTATAGTTTTAACTGACGATCAGGTGAAATGAAGGGTGGATGCCAAGATATAGTAAGTAGGACATGGTGATGTAGGGAAGAGTCACGGTGGCTCAATGAATAAAACTCTTGCCCGCTAACCAGGGAATCTCGGTTTCGCCCCCTGTGTTGACTGAGAAAGTTCGTCGGGATTATCCGGCGCGGTTTCCCCTTGCCAGTGTTGCAGGACAGAGGACCTGGCAAGGACAGTGTTTAGTCGTTGGGATGGAACGGGAAACCGAGGTCACGTGTACACAATGGTGTAAACGTAAAAGAACCCTCAAAATAAGATACAGGCCGTAGCGTCGCTGTCTGGGCAAAATCTCCCATATATTATAGCGTACTGAATGGCGCATGCCCGTCTTCATTAGTCCAATCGGTGAAGAACATTAGGACGTTAAACCTTATTTCATTTAGGCGTTTAAATCCATCTTTTGGGTACAAGACTGATTTGGTGTAGTAATTTATAAAATAAAAAAAATGAAATAAAATTGGTATGAAAGTCCTACTGTTCTGCTCCGACTGGCTAATGAAGACGGATATACACCATTCAGTGTGCTATGAGGGAAACTTTGCCCGGATAGTGGCGCTACGGCCTACTCTTATTTCGAATTGATACTGTCAAGGGTTCTATTACGTGCACGCCAATGTGTACATGGGATCTCGGTTTTTCGTCCCATCCGAACGACTAGACAGCTGTCCTTGCCAGGTCCTCGGTCCTGCACCAATGATCAGGAGGAACCAAGTTGGACAATCCCGAGGAACTTTTTCGCCCAACACCTTAGATTAGCGAGTCAGCGTCTTACTCACTGAGCCACCGTGGCACACACCAGTTAATTGACGTCGCCAGTGTTGATCTTGACGTGCCCAAAGTAACCTGTTCCGTCTTTACTTGTCAAATCTATTCCAGTCGATGACAGTCCGAAGATAGTTTTTGCGATGTAGATATTTAATCCCATCCATCGATACCATACTATACTATTCAAAAAAAGTAGGGGATATTTGATTTTTAAGTGTTATTAAAGTCACCTAATGAAACTGACGAAGAAACAAATGACAAAATGAAATGAAGTTCACATTCATCGATTTATTCCAAATGATCGTTAGACTAAGTAAGGCACAGACTGACCATTATAAGGGTAAAATGATACCCGGGGTCAAACAGCAAAGTTACCACAGCATCACAACCAAGTCAGTAACGGGTAAATCCTCCTCTGTTTGCCAAACAAGCATTGATCCGACGTGGCATACTCCTAATGAGACGTCTAAGGTCATTTTGGTCCAGATTGTCCCATTCCTGTTGCAACGCAGCAGCAAGTTCTTGGACATTGGCAGGACGTTGTTGACGTTGACGTAACCTCTGTCCAAGCATGTCCCAGACATGCTCAATGGGGGAGAGGTCGGGACTCAGTGCTGGCCAAGGTAATGTGGTGATGTTCTGTTGTTGGAGGTAACCTGTAACGATCCTGGCCCTATGACATCTTGCGTTGTCATCCTGGAAGATGAAACGGCGGCCATGACGTCGTGCGAACGGCACAACATGGACTGCCAAGATGTTGTCCCGGTAGTACTGGCCTGTAACACGCCCTGCAACAACATGTAAAGCCGTTCTTCCAGCAACAGTGATGCCTCCCCACACCATAACAGAACCACCCCCAAATCGATCATGTCTGATGACGTTAACGTCTTGGAAGCGCTCGTTTCGACGACGCCACACCCTCCTACGTCTGTCCAAAAAATCAACAGTGAACCTTGACTCATCTGAAAACATCACATTGCTCCAGCGTCGATTATCCCAGTGTTGACGATCCCTACACCAACGACGTCTTGCCTGAATGTGATGATCTCTCAAACAAGGGATCACGCGAGGACGTCGGGCGCGAAGGTGACCCCTATGCAGTCGATTCCGAATCGTCTGGCCACTCACTCTCACACCAGTGTCTGTTTGAAGACGAGCGCTGATCTGATTTGCTGTGATGACATGATTTCTCAAGTCCAAGGTACGGATAAATCGATCCTGGGCTTGAGTTGTCGCCCTTGGTCGACCTGAGCGTGGTCTGTCCTGTACAGTTTGTATATCACGGTATCTGGACCATAGCCTGCTTATGACAGACTGAGAAACATTCATCGTCCGCGCCACAACCGCCTGTGTTGTGCCGATCTGTAGCATGCCAAGGGCACGTAATCTTTCATTTTGGGTAAGCCGACGCATATAAAAAATTTGTTTTCTGGTCACTAAAACAATTAAACTGATGTTTCCACCCTGGAATTCAATGCCACAATGACTGTAACATTCAAAGTCAGAGTCGTGCAAATCTTGGGTTGGACCCCATGATGATCCCAAGCATCACCTGCATTCCATGCGGTAGCTATTGGTGCGTTTGGGCGTCACATGTAACTGGAAATGTTTCTTCTGTTAGGTTATATAGTGACTTTTTTCGTAGTCATTTGCATATTTTAGTATTATGCCCCCAAAATCAAATATCCCCTACTTTTTTTGAATAGTATATATACTTGTGCTCACTCGTGTTCTTCAGCGGTTAGTCATTACATAATGTACTGAGTGTTTATTGGATGTTGATTTTACTAGATTTTAATTGAGAATTGTAGCACTTGCGTTTCCTGATACCCCCATATCATAAAGCATAATATGACTTTTACATTTAAACGTTCACGCTAAACACAAACATTTATAAGCATTTCACATTTGCTACAGTTAACGAGATTTTAATTGCTTGACAGATAAGCTTATTTTTGTTTTCTTTCATCTGGTCTTCAGTTTATTTCTTTCTCAGTTCTCTCATTCTCTTTGAAGCAATATTGTGTCCACTGTGATGAATGGCTCCCTAAAGCGGTGGACACACTAGGCGAATGCTTCGGCCGAATCAATCGGCGTCGAAATTCGCCTAGTGTGTCCACTGTTATTCGGCCGAATGATTCGCCCGAATCAAACATGTTTGATATATTCTATATTCGCCTGGTGTGTCCGCTTCGCCGAAGCATTCGGCCGAATTTTTATTCATTAGCCAATCACCACTCATATCGAGAAGTCACGTGAAAGATTAAGACATAGACGCCGCCATGTTTAATCATGTGACGTGAAAGGTGATGCAATCGACAGGTTGAATCGGGCGAAGCATTCGGCTAGTGTGTCCACCCATTCGGCCGAACGATTCGGCTAATGTGTCCACTGCTTTAGTGAAAATAGTCTTCGTTGCACCTTTGCTCGGAAGGACGCCTTTCAGTTTTAAAATGCTATAATCGCCGGGACATCTGGAAAAACTCGAAGGTTTTTGTAGTGTTTTATTAAAAAATGGTCCATTTTAATCATGTGCTATAATATCATTTTTTTCATTTAATTTAAAATGGCACAACCTCTTGGGATTGGATCAAATATAAATTAAACATATCACTGGATTTGATTTATTTGGGCGACGTTTCGAAGAGTAATCCCTTTTGGGCGACATCTCGAACAGTATTCTCTCAACTGAGAGAATATTCTTCGAAGCGTCGCCCAAATAAATAAGTAGCTGTTTTTCCATAAATATGTGTAATTGCGTATTGCTCTATCCAGTTTCTAAACGCCTCCTAAAGAATATGGATTTTATATGTTGCTTTTTTTTGTGGGATGACAATCCCTGTTGATTGAACATTTTACATCTGCATTGTGCATTCCACTGTCGACAAAGTGAGCAAAAAATTAATCAAACCGATTTCCACTTCATATTTCGTAACAAAAATTTAACCGTATAGAGATTGTCCCATTGCTAATCAAAACATCACACCAAAGATGTTTAGCCCCTTTAAATCGGAAAAAAACGCTAGATTTAGTATTCTATAAATAGCATTTGCATGCATTAGACTAATAGAGTTGTTAGTTAAACAATGATGTAGCACAAAAAAATGAACTATTTTAATAACAATTAATTCCAAAGGTACTACTTGTCTGCAGAACGCTATTGTTATAAATACAGTGTATAACCGTAATCTATTAACGACGATGGGGAGGTATAATTTTTCCATATCCCATTAAGGACCGATTCATTTTAATTTGTTGAATGATACAAGAGGGAATTATGTCGATATTAATAAAGAATGCGATAAACAATGACGCTACTGATGTAGATATTGTATCTATGCCTTCATAAATATTACACACTTATTTTAGATATAAACTTCGGTTATCTTTGTTTAAAAGCAATCAAGGGGATTTCCCGTTCTTATGTTCAATAACCCACAGGATCGTTGAAAATGGTTGTTATGGCGACATAGCGATTTACTTCATATCAAAATCCGATGGATTCGTTCCGGTTATCTTGACCAAAGTTCATTTTACTTGAGGGATTTGATAGCTGATTACAAATTAAATGTTAGTCTGTTTATTCTGCTGTTACCAAACCGTTTAAATCATTTACAGGGAATATAAATGGAGGCCATTGAAGGGAGTAGAATCTCTGGTTAGCATTTGAATATCTCGTTCTTCATCTCCCATTTTTCTCTCTAATATGCTTAAATGGGGTAACGATCTAACCCATCTTTATCCCCTTATCAGTAGAGCACCAATTGCTACATAAAGGAACCGCGGTACTCAACTGATATTTCTATCACCCTAATCTACATTGCAGTTTTATAAATATTCTTGAAGTAGTTATAGTCAATTTGAAGGACTCCAAAAAGTGGGAGATAATCAGAAGGATTATGAAGGGGTCTTCTAGTTCTACCCCCCTCAATCTCCCTCCCAGACATCTAAAAATAGGAAATCCATACAGGGAGTCTAGCTATATGTACTATTTCAATTAATACTGCCCGGGCCTTTGCACTCTGTCCACGGTGTTTTATAAGAATACTATACACTCTAAGTATCTTACAGAATTATTCCAGTTCTATTACTGTTACTGAGAACACTAGGTATTAGCAGATTGAGAACACTGGGGACGCGTCCATTTGGCTATGTGTTCTGTGCTGAATACTGTTAGTTCATGTTAGAACACACACTTAGAACACGTACTGTTCTGTGTTAGAACACATACCGTATTAGGTTAAAACCCATACTGTTCTAGTTTAGAAATTAGAACGAAATTACGGATTGAGTAAAGTCCACTAGGCCCTTATCGCTGCCTAAATTTGTGTACCAATTGTTTTCACAATCGGCTTGCAACTTGCACATAAGAATTAGACATCAAGGATATTACTTCTTGAATAAAAAGTTTAAATCGGAAGAGATTCGAACGTTAGCTTGTATACGAATATTTTCATCAAACGCAGATTACAACTTTAAACGGTGGTCTATACACAAAATGTACTGACCCCCAGCCACGCGTGGCGACAATATACTCCCACATTTGTTCAAATTTGGACATGTAAAATCTGAATACATATTTGGAAACCTATTAGTGAGATATGTAATAACTAAAACATATAATTTGAAGGAAACGCCTCTTTACAGTTTCATTTGGCATAGATTCTGAAAATAAAAAAAAAGGCTTGATTAAATGATTGATAAGATCAGTGATATTCAGCTCTAATTCTAAGACTGCAAAGTTCATCACAATCATATGCCATGAATAACTGATTCATTTGTGACCACTTACTTTATTTGTCTCAATCTGTACTTCTTAATGATTTCCCTTCACGATGTAGTGCTTCAATATACTTAATTGCACGCATCATTCCCAATGGGTTATAATTTTTTGGAGACCATTTAAATTAAAAACCTCATTTTCTGCATTGTGACATTTGTGTTTTTTGTGTAAATGCTCTCGATAATTTACACACTTTTTAGTTGAGGAAGGAACATGATCCTATTCTACAAAATGCATACAAATTCGGATCATTTTGATGATATCTTATTTAATTTATCCCGAAAGCAACAACATTGTCAGATTAATAGAAGCACAAGCTGCATAAAAAGTTGGATTTTTTTGGTGTCTATTAATTATCTGTTGGTCAGAGCTCGAAAATGTTTATGTCGTTGATTTACAACAAAGTAATCGTAATCAGAACATTTTTGTCACCGTAAAAAACCTCACAAGATCATGATGTGTTGTGAGCAGAAGAACACTGTTTAAAGTTAGGAGAATATTGTGTATTCTTAGCAGAACACTGTGTTCTAAAAAGATCTTTGCACCAAGACAGATTTTAAAAATCCTCAAATAGACACACCATTGTCATTATTATAGGACCCACTGCATGAGGCTAGCGATCTAGCCTAGAGTTGAGTGAATCGAACATTGTAATTATTGGATTTTAGGTCAAAAAGGCCTTTGATACGTTATCTGAAATAAAATTTTAATCAATTTGTAAACAATTTCACTTATTCACTTATTCATTGACATACGTACCATTGAGTTTTGGGATTTCTACGTCGATGGCAGTACACTCTAGAAAGAGCAAATGAAATGGCGTCCAAGGTCGCAAGAAGGACTGATGTCATTTGAATTAAAAGGGAGATAACTGATAAAGTTTAATAAAAGATAACATATTATTATGGAAGGTAAAATCATTAACCGAAAAGACCCTTCTCGCGAGAAACATTGCAAGTCATATATCATAATAAAACATAAAGTCATGACAGGCAAACACGTCGAAACACGTATTGTTTCTGTAAGTGTTCTTTTTATTTATTTATTTTTTTTTGGACGGGGGGGGGGGGGATTTAGTCCGTTTGTGCAGCCAAAACTGTACATGGTGCAAACATTATTAAATTCTAATTGGGTCATTTTGACGGACAGGAAGTGTTTAACGGATGAGACAAAAAATAATCCCAGATTGCCCATATCTCGGTTATTTCTCAACGGATCTTCTTTGGGTTTTCATTTTTAGATTCTTTGGGCGAATCCCATATGGGCTATAACTGACGGGTTTTCGAAATTCGGAGGTTCTTTCGATTAGTATTGGTATCAAAGATTTGCGATAGTTTTCTTCATCAGTTTTTCGACATTCGAGATGGCGTATCTCCGTCACTATTTGAGGTATCAAGTTGAAACTTGGTAGGAATAAGGAACACATCGATACCTTCAAAATGGCATATTAAAAAATTTCCGGAAACTTTCGGAAATTACCGAGGTCTTCCGATTTTTCCAGAACATGAATAGTTCTCTCCATTTTACAAATAGACAAAAATGTCATGTGGTGTTAGCCCCGGATGTTATCTAACATTACCACAAACCTTGTTCCATAACATTTTCAACCGCTTGGCCGCCATTTTAATTCTGATTTTTCGAAAACTTTTCTTTGTATTGAACCTCTTATTGAACCAATTTTTGAATTTCCATTTTATTTACTTCCGGTTTCGCTTTGAATCTTTATCGACTTTTCTCCTTCTAGATGGTGACCTAACCTTTCCATGACCCTTGAACTTTTCATATATGATGACCCTCATGTTTACTAACAATTAATATAGAGTGGTTCAGGGTTTGAAGAAAACCCAACAGACAGACAATATTTGGGGCTTATATTAACATTATATGACAAGGCTTACCATAAAAACTGCATACATCAACAATGGAAGTCTGACCATGTTTGATTTTTGAGGATATAACCATTTAGACTCACTACGGCGACAACTAACCACGTAGTTTTACGGTTAAATAAAAGTAAATTTCATAGTCTTACGGTGTCGGTAAGTGCCACGATAATGAGTTTAAAAGATAGAAAAGGGACCAAACTACATGAATTGACTCTGAACCGAGAACCGTTACAATATATATACGTCATTTGTTACAATCAACTAAATGAGAAATAAAATCGCCGAGTTTTAGCCAAAGTGTTAATCAACTTCGTAACTACGTATTTTTAAAAGTGCAACGAGCAAAGAAGATTATTTTTTCATGGCTTCATTGATAAATAAGTGAATGAATATTGTCATGTGATTGTCTATTTTGGGCGAATGTTTTCTGCGGTGGTACTTTTTACCGCCGACCACCGCCGACTACCGCCGACCACCGCCGACCAAATGCATTTTACCGCCGACCGTCGTGTAATTACCGCCGACCAAATGCTTAATGATTCCTTGTTACCACCGACTATTTTACTATGGTGACCATGGTGGTTGAAAGCGTCCATTTAGATCGGCGGGTTTCTAGATACAACGCGAGAGTCGCCGTTAAGCCACGCGACGATCGGCGACTCTCGCCTCGGAAGTTTATAGTTAGTTACGTCATGCGCAATGGCTACATTTTAGGCACACAGATCACCAAATATTTCTACGCCGTCACCTACCAATGTAGGGCGAAAGTTATTTTTAGTCTTTCTCTCCCTTTTTCCCCCTTTTGCATGGCGATTTTTGGTGTAGAATCGAAGAAAGGGGTTCGAAAATACATTTTCTGCCAGGTTTTGGTGAATATTCATGATTTTGAGAGGTCGGTTAGGTTGAAATGTAGGGCCGAAAATTGCATGTTTACTTGTCTCTACTTCCAACTTGTGTATTTTAAGTTTTTCATGGTGAACCTCATACATGCTTTTGTGCAAGAGTTTGCCACATGTTGCTCCATCTGTGGCTGAAAGCGCTCTACCCAACGGAAATTTGGGAAAAAGTTAGAGCTGGTCCAAGATATGAGAATTAACATTAAATCAATGGGGAAATATTTAGTGATATAAAGACGTGTACATTTTAAATCTAATTCCAGTGTAACTAAACAGGTTTTGAAAGTACACGTGTCTGTAACACTCATAAATTTTAATTTGCCCTAGTGTCACTGAAAATGTTGACGCTTTCAGCCACCATAATTTTACGGTTGTTTTTGTTTTTTTTATAAAAAAGAATACAACAAGAATGTTATTTTTTATTTGAGATGTAATCACGTACAATTGTCGAAAAAACATCCATATATATTTTAAAGAATATGGAAGGACAAAACTACAATTTAGATATTGAAGGGCAAATATATCAAGATTGTTTCAGCTACTGAAATTTTGCTTTTGTTTATATACTAAAGAGAAAAGGAGACGAAGTCAAATTATGGACAAATAACAACGCGGAATCCGCAAACCATATATTTAAATGTGCCATTGACTGGAAACCCCAAAAGGCTCCAGAATTAACCGAGAAGCTGTATATGTGTATGAATTTTCAATTAATTAATTTAAGATCTACCCTGTATTTTTCTGGAGATTATGAACTTTGTGGTAGCTATAAAGCATATTCTGTTTCTGAACAAAAGTGGCGCTGTTTCAGCAAAGAGCAAAAAGAAAAATGTTTTGCAAATTTTCTTAAAGACTCGAAAAGGAAGCGCGACGAAGAAGAAATTATTTGTTCAACAAACAAAAAATTTTGTGTAGTAAAGAAAGCAAAATTACCAGCCAAAAAACCCCATCAAACCAAAAGCTGTAGAAGTGTTCGCACTAATAGAAGATAGGTCTAAAATGTTATTTATTTATAACCAAAAAATAAACCAACCGTAAAATAGTCGGTGGTAACCAGGAATCATTAAGCATTTGGTCGGCGGTAACAAGTATTTGGTCGGCGGTAATTATATTACGGTCGAAAGTCATTACAATGCGGTCGGCGGTAAAAAGTATTTGGTCGGCGGTAATTTCACGACGGTCGGCGGTAAAAGTATTGGTCGGTGGTAGTCGGCGGTAGTCGGCGGTGATCGGCGGTAAAAAGTACCACCCTGTTTTCTGCCTTTAGTGCACGTGCACGTGACTGAACATTGCTCATTTATGTCGTGACCACAGATGAAACAGGCTGATAAAAAGGTATTTTTTAGCACAAGTATTTGAGAACTGTGAATCACCCTAATGGATATCAAAATGTTTGGTCTTGAAGTATAACTTCCGGTTTTATTAAGAGTTCAAAATGACAGTTTTTTCCACTTTAATAGGTATTGGATCTTACTATACTCAATAATGCATGGTGTAACTTGATTGTTGACGTGACAAGACGTGATCTGATGTAGCGAAACACGTCAGTACTCATTGGAGTTCTAGTTGTTATTTCCACGTGATTTTTCAATAATAATTTTGAGTAATGTATTTGTATCTTTGAAAAAATTTTCAATTGTGTCCTGAACGTTTGGCATTTATTTAGATTTTAACGCCTAGAACACATTCATAGATCGTGTTTAAAACAATCGAGTTTGGCAAATTGGAGCACGTTAATGAATTTCAGAACACATTTTAAAACAACAGACTGCACTGGACGTGTCCGGGATGCGTCCAGCTTTTATAGTATGATTATAAAAGTGCAAAGGAAACAGAATCTGTCATCAAATGCTGACAATATATAAGAAAGCGTCAGTAGTGCCCGGGAAAATTTCTTGATTATTTATAGGACCTAATATTGAGAATTGTTAGTGAAGGAGAGAGAGAGAGAGAGAGAGAGAGATATGGGGTTTAACGTCCACTCGACACAACTAGGTCATTTCGGGACTAACATATGGTTTAATTTTATTTCCATAATTCGCCTGCGCATAGGGATCTTTAGCAGTGGGAGGAAACCGGAGGACCCGGAGAAAACCCACGAGGTTGGACAGGCGACCCTACTCCTTGTCACGTACAACCGGGGATTCGAAACCACGCCAGTCGACTCAATGACAGACTTTATGATACAGCGCGCGCACGCTAACCATTCAGCCATCCAACCCCCCTGTTAGTGAAGGAAGACATTTTAAGTAATGTCAAAACAGAAGAAATATACTTTTTATTCACATTATGATGCCAGCAACGACAGGGTCATTGTAATGTACCACCCATATTCGTCCCCACCTTGATAAATGGAAATGGCTTTAACGACACGGATAAAAAAAAACTCCATGGGGTTGTACCTTTGAAATATATGATAGTACAGGCCCGGATCCAGGATTTTGTCGAGGGGGGGGGGCATACATTGGAGCAAATGGTAATCATCAGAGTGCCGCATGCATTAGTGGTTTCATTAAACAGAAACTAAAATCTGGGAATCCCATTGCTGGCTGCAGGTGATGGTCTGAACAGTGATGACCAGCCTCACTGGGACTGAGCGCCCCCCCCCCCCCCTGGATCCGCGCCTGTAGTATGCCACCCCACCCCCCGCCTTTCCACATAAAGAAAAAAAACAACCTTTACATGCTATCATAGCGTTGGGAAAAAACCTAATATGTATTTTTACACATTTAAACTTTGTAAATTCTGTTATTCGTGTCTTCACCAGACGAAAGCTAATCACATACAACTATCTTATACATGAATAAATCTAGATTTAATGCGATGCATGGTGTTATAATAACCCAATAACTCGATATAGAAAATGTCAACCGGCTTATATATCTGTGGTAAATGTACATTCAATTCCATTAGAATACACCGGAGAGATCTTTTAACTCCCTACAACAAGTTTTATATCATTTTGACACCCATACCTTGCAGGATTTTTTCCCAATTAATTATCACCCAAGATGATAGTTGCAGATTCAATTTCTGTAGATATATATTTCATTTTATCTTTTTTCACCCAGACAATGGCCGAAGAAAGTCCTTTTCGCAAATCTATTTACTTATGAAAACATATCGCTTAAAAACAGACGAACAGATTTCATTAAAAAGATCACGTTTTTTTTTAACAACCTAGGATTTTTCAATTTTCTAGAGATATTTTTTTTTCACATATATAGCTCACATTTCGTTATAAAATAACGAAACAAAATTTATATCTGTGTTTTAATCAAATCTAACACTTAAAGGACAATATTGGTGCCAGTCATTATCACATATATGATAGAGCTGGTTAAACAAATTCCAAATATGATTTTAACACAGAGATCATTGCTGAGATAGCTGAGTGGTTTCCTGAATCGGAAGGTTATCTGAGAGGATATCTGACAATTCATAAAAAGAATTGACTGCCACAAGATAAGAGAACACGAAAGAAAAACAGAAAAAGTCCGTGCATTACCATGTTTTTATAAGGTATAAAATGAATATAAACAAGGGAATGTACGGACTATTTCTATTTTTCTCGTGTTCTCTTATCTAATGACATTCAATTACTTTATTGAATTGTCAGGTATCCTCTTACAGTCCAATATAGCAAATTTTGGTCTTGGAAGGAATTATTAGTGAGCAGAAATTCGGCCGTGTATCTGTTATCACTCGTCACTTCCGATTCAGGAAACCTGTATTACTCAGCTATCGTAGCAATGATCTCTGTGTTAAAATAATATTTGGAATGTGTTTAACCAGCTCTATCACATATGTGATAATGACTGGCACCAATATTGTCCTTTAAAGGGGACAAAGCTAGATGGTTCGCAATTTGATTCGCAAATATATCAAAACTCAAAATTGTATTTTATTTCACCGCAAAGACTTTTATTTTAAGAAAGCCCGCACGAGTAGCCAAAAGCGAGGCGGTGGAAATAAATACTAGTCCGCATCGGATGCTTCGGGCACTTTTGACTGGAGCATTCACACTGGGGGTAGTTTTTTGTGTGTTCTTTTTCAAATAATAGTGGAACACACGCGATGTGGCCCCATATTCAGTCACCATTTTGGATTCAAAATGACCCCTTTGAAATATGGGAATTTTGCAATTTCAGCTTGACGGTATGGTAGAAATTGATCTAGTAAGTGTCGAAATCTATGTTGTAAAATCCACTTAATTCAACAGAAGCACTTTTACCACATTTGCATGCAAGTACAGTTACCAAAAACACATAATTCAATTTTTGGGTCACTGAGATAGAAATTCTTTATAATAATTAATTATGTCAACTTCAGCTATGCATTCTTAGTAAGGAAGTTAGATATAAATTGGAAAATGTGTGCCATCTGGCAAAACCACACAAACGAGAATATAATTTGACTAATCTTATGTCCAATTGCAACATTTGTTGGTGCATCGCCAACGTGAACAACAACAAATGGTCAAGACTAAATCACGTGTGTATAGTGTGTGAATAATTTGAAGATCTTCTGGGATTATTTTTATTAAGAATGAAAAATGAAGGATTATACCCGTTTAGAAATCTAGTGTTTTTTTAACACCCGTTTAGAAATCTAGTGTTTTTTTAACATCAACTTGGGATTGCCGTGACATTTTACGAGATTAGACAAAATTCCATGGAATCTTCCGACACTTAAATACGCAGAAAGTACATGATATTCTACTGTGTATTTTGATTTGGTGGCAAAAAAATTAAGCACGTGACAAGTCGGAGGAAGTATGTCTCGGGGAAAATTTAGTTAAACGCTTAATTTTTATCGGTTTTACTGAATGATCGATTGTCATGCCTAGAAGGAAGATAATGGTTTCAGACCGCGCTTCTTTTTGTTAGGAATTGAAATGGGAATTGCCTTAATAAACGAAACGTCATAGGTTGTCGTGTATAATAGGAAGTGTGTTAGTTCGCTGTTTTCTGGTCTGTCCCAACATGGCAGTCCAATTGTTTTTCAATTTTTAACCGCCAAAATATAACTTTGGTGGTTTGCCTGTCAACCATTTATGTAGCTGCAAATTTGTTTGGGGAAAATGTCAAAGTTTCACGAGGGGGTCATTAATCTGTTTCGTAATAGTTAAAAAAACTGTAGGTCTTAATGCGCGTAATAAATTCATTGGATGTACAAATGGCGTGACAACACCACTTTTGTTACATTTTAGAACAGAAACAAAATAATTACGTGTTTTTCTGTATAGACCTGCTAATTGCAAGAATCTATATTTGGTTTCGCCGGGTCTTTTTTGGTCTGCAATTGGCCATATCATTTATCTAACCAAGCTATGCGTACACAATTAGATCTGTAACTAAACTTGAAACGTCATAATAATATCGATGTCATCATAGCTTTTCCTAAACTTTCCAAAGGTAATAGCAACGCTTCACTGATAAACCTTTATTTTAGTAAATTCAATCCTTGCGCATGGGTCTTTGCTAAACCCATAAGGTTAAGAAGGCGCAAATATCTCCAAGCCACATACACTCACACAAGGGATCAAACCCACGACCACAAGCTAGAATTGATCAGTCGGTTAGGTCTAAATAATAAGGTCACCTCCAGATTTTGCCTAATGAACGGACATACACCATACCGTGTGCTATGACAAACATTGTGCTAGGACAGCTGCTTTATACGGCCTACTCTTATATCGAATTTCAACTGCCAAGTGATCTTTTTCGTCCCATCCGAACGACTATACCAGGCTCTCTGTCCTGCACCATTTAAAGGGGGAACCGGGTCGGAAAATCCCGATGAACTTCATCGGTCAACACCAGGATCTGACAGGCGACCTTCAGGGTAGCGAGCCAACGTCTTACTCACTGATCCACCGTGGCTCCCTTGTCAAAGGAACATTTCGAAATCGCTTCACAATTATCAACCATTCCAAAGGATTTCCTCAGATGGCTTTTGTTCCTGATTTGCTCCAATGAAGTGATTCGTTTGAGGTGTTAATCTTTATCGAAAATTCTGTCGATTTGATTTCAATTCATGATTTTTGACCCCTTGACCTAATCCAGTATAAAAAGTCCCCCCCCCCCCCCAAAAAAAAAAAGCATATATAGTATTATGACTGGAAGTCAGTCGATATACATGTAAATGGGATCTTTTACGTGCACCACTGGTATACCGGGTCTGTCCTTTTTGCCCCATTCGGACAAGTATATACACGTACTCCTTTTCGCCCCATTAGGACACACAGATACCCCCCCTTTTTTACGGGAGAAGGACTTAAAATATTTTATTTAGCATGCAACATATTCGATGTTTTGGAATTTTTAAGCCTGTGTTACTCCTCCATAAATCAACTAATTGTTAGGATATCTATAAATCTGCAAATTTTTAATATCAATAATTTTATATGACATATCAAATTTACGGTAGACAATATATCAGATATATTACTAACAAGATTCCATGGATTATTTAACGCTACTGGGATATTTAATTGAATCAAAGTCTGTAAACGAAATTCTATGACACATCAGATATAGATGACAGCCTAATAACAAAGCGCGGTCTATTCCACAAGGGTCAGTATTCTATTAAGTAAATTAAATGAGAAAAATGCATTTGGCTTATAAATGCCTCTTTGTAAAATAAATGATATTAAAATTCTTCTCAAGGGACTCTCCTATTGTCCGTAGAGGAAAGGGACACTCTTTTTTGCTTAATGCAATCGTTTTAGTTTGTATCATCTTTACTACAAAAAAGAACCTTCTCATTTACAGGATTTTGCATTATAATGTTTAACGGATTATTTACTTCACCAATGTAGGCGTTATCCGCTGTAATCCTGGCTTTTGTCCGTATAAATGTAATTCACTAATAATAGTAACTTAAATGAGGCAACATAATTAACGAGTAAAAATTTTAATGGGGAGTTCAAGCCATTGCAGATTCTGTTTATTTTTTTTAATTTTTTATATAGTTTCCACAGTTTTATGCAGGACCCGGAGTCCAACTCATTTTTATCGGGATATCGGTCACTATTTATAACCAAAATCATTTGCTCGTGTTTGCGAATACTATAGCATTGTTTTATAGTATAGCTACCCCCCCCCCCCCCCATATAATTAAAAACGAAACGATTTGTGCATGGTTGACACTGTTTCAATGCCACATAATGTATACATGTAATATAGAGAATCTGCAATTGCTGTACTTCTCCTTTTAAATGCTACTTATTGAATAAAATATAAAGAATCTCCCATTTCTTCTTTAGAAAATGAAATGAAATGAAATGGAGTTTAACGTCCTACTGTTCTGCTCCTAACCTGGGCTAATGAAGACGGGCATACGCCATACAGTGTGCTTTGAGGGAAATTTTGCCAGGACAACGGCACTACGGCCTACTCTTATATCGAATTCCAACTGCCAAGGGATCTTTTACGTGCACGCCAATGTGTACACGCGAACGACTAGACAGCTTTCCTTGTCAGCCCCTCCATCACTGACAAGGGAGAACCACGCCGGAAAATCTGGATGAACTTTCTCGGCCAATGCAGGGATCGAACACCCGACCCCCAGGCTAGCGAGCTAGCGTCTTACCCACTTAGCCACGTGATCCCCTTCTACTTTAGAAGACTTTGAAAACATAACATAATTTTTGAAAACAACGTTATTGGACCAATAATTGCTCCGTCTTATTGCGAGAGACGCTCTTCCAAAAAAGCCTTAATCTCCGCCAATTTACGTACACTTTACAAGAAACCTGGAAAACGTGTTCCTCAGGCAACACTCGGCAAACCTCGGCAGATTCCGGTACCCTGCATCTAACCTCGGCTGTATGATACATTTGCGATGCGGCTACCGGTTTACTTTAACAGGAAAACGTGCCGCTTTTACAAAAAAGTCCCAAAATGGCGTCTTTTGTCGAGTGTATATTACTAAACGAGCAGAGATATTGTCTCAAGGCTGCTGGTTTGATATAATTCCCTGGTAATTCCCCAAACCCAATGCCAAACTTGACGTTTGTTGATATAATACACTCTCCACAGAAATCTCCATGGGCGCAGCCATTTTTCATCCGGGACCTTTTAAATAGTTCCAATATGGCGGAATTCGTCATACAGCCGAGATTAGATGCGTAGGATCTGTCGAGGTTTGCCGAATGCCTCAGACAATTCCAATTCCAATATGGCTGCGACGACGTCATGCTCGGTTAATGATCCATACTATATTACTATCGTATTTGTTTTAAACAGATCCCGCACACGACCGTCTTCTGGTGCCAAAAATACATCGTATTGACAATTAAGTGCAAACAAATATGATCCTAAAGATGCGCCCTTTCTTGACGGTGATCTCCGGGGGGTCACAGGGTGAACAGGTCACAATCATATGGTCAATCGTACTGTCGACAACATGTTTAGGCTACTGGTGCATGCTATGCACATGTTCCACGAAGTGCAAGATTATAGATAACATCACATATACATCGAATAGACCACTTATTGGGACACACAAGTAAAATTATTTATGTCAATGAAAGACCATTAACATCCAGAAACGCAATCAGATGCTGACTCGATATAAAGAAATGTAACAAGTTGATTTGGCTGAAATTACATTTCTCAACGCAATTCTATGAACTGGAAGTATAAAATGCCAATGTGTACACATTATAAATTCGACAGTAGAATTGGCATTATTTACCTGAACCTGTGCCAAGGTATGAAAGAATTCAAGAGGGCGGACTTTGTCCCCATGGGCCTTTGAGTCTAGACCAGATGAAAGTTTGTAACACTTCATATATTTCATGAAAAAGATCAAGTGTTTGCAAAAAGTATCGATATGGTCTGCTTTCATGTTTACACGGTAAACGTATTCAATATCATTCAGTTGAAGTATCTTTTAGCAGATGTCGTTTGCTATCTGTTATAAAAAATTCTGAATCTGGAGTATTGAGACAGAGATTTAACACGTCGTATCTATTATTTGTCACAAATTGTTAAAATTTGGAAGATAATGGCGACTAATAGAAAGAAAGGTTCTATTTCTTACCATGTTTATTTGAGCAGAAGTGAAATGAAATGGGGCTTCACTTTCTACCTCTCTGTACTCTACTAAGCAGAGGCGCGGAATTTTGGGGTTGCTTTGTCAAACTGACATATCTATTGGTAAGCGCAGTAAAGCAAAGCTGTTTTTTTTTTGGGGGGGGGGGGAGTTTATGTTATTGTATGGCGGCGAGGCGTGGGGAATTATTACTTACACAACCTACTCAGAAATATTTAGTGAAAGTGATTATATACTAAACATTTTACATATTGATCACCTTTTTGAAACCCGCCTGTATTACTAGTTATTTCGAGGCGCTAGTAACAGATAACGACGACTAACGCAATTCAAATAAAAGAATATTAATGTGAGAAGGCGACACGAGACTGTCTACCCCGTCCGAGCTATATATGGCTACTGCATGGGCGGACACCGCTATGTAGCGAGAGGACAAAATTTACAACAACGGATGTCCAATTATAAAGTCTGATCATCGAAGTTCAATGGAATTGGCGCATGCCTCGATGCGTTGACAACGTTTGAGAATAATAGGTCATTGGCTTGGATTATCTGATCTTTTACATTATCATAAACAGAGTGTAAGGGGGGTAACTAGTCCTAAAACAAGATGAAATTAATTTATGAATACCATTTAAGAAAATCAATTTGATTGCATTGTTAGTTCAATATCCAACATTCTTAATTTTTTTTATTGTAATATTTCTCACTTCATGGGTCATATCAATGGTTTTTTTTAAAAAATGAATCCTAATTCCTCCCCACGATTCATGGTTGTTTATAATAATCAAGAATTATGGCATTTATTGCGGGAAGGAGCGCAACTCTTACTTGACTTGGTCAAAGATACTGGATAATCAACCACATAAAAAAAACAGAGAGAGAGAGAGAGAGAGAAACAGAGAGAGAGAGAGAGAGTTTAACGAGAGAGAGAGAGAGAGAGAGAGTTTAACGTCCACTCGACACAAACTAGGTCATTGCGGGACTAACATAATATGGTTTATTTTTATTTTAATAATTCGCTTACGCGTAGGGGACTTTAATTTTATTTCAATAATTCGCCTGTGCATAGGGGTCTTTAGCAGTGGGAGGAAACCGGAGGACCCGGAGAAAACCCACGAGGTTGGACAGGCGACCCAACTCATTGTCACGTACAACCGGGGATTCGAAACCACGCCAGTTGAATCAATGACAGGCCTTCAGACACAGCACGCACGTGCTAACCATTCGACCACCCCCCCCCCCACATAAAAAAAACAAAACAACAAAGTCTATTTTACCCTCCTTATGTTGAAGACTATGAGGTTTTGGGTGACCGAGACTAGATATATGTGAGTCGACGTTCCCTTATAAAACCTGCACATAAAAGATAATTAAGTAGATGAATTATGATGGTGTCTTGGCCAAATACCCTCTCGCATTAGCCTAAAATAATCTGAAAGTATTATGTGTACTGTGTTATAAACGAGCGGTAAACATAATCCATTTCAATTCGTGTCTATCTGCTTTTTTATTGGAAATAATATGAATAATGTAATGCTAATATTAAAGTATAAATTTAAAAAAAATAGTTAGGTCATATCGAGCTCATTAAATCAGAAAATATGCCGAAACAAGTTATTTAGAAATGATGGTTATATTGTCTCCACAGGGAAATCCATATGTAGAATAATATTATTAGAAAGTATAATTACATTTTACACCATGTATATCAATTCCCAGAAATTACAGTAATCCATTAGCATAAAGAGATAGAAGCAATCATCCCATTCCAGAGAATAACCCTGGTCGATTAATACACACTGGTAACTTAAAGGTACAACACGAGAACAACCGTTAACACATACAGTAGTTTATATTAGATGTCTTTTCCTTATATTATCAATACCTCGTTTCCTTTTACTTTGGTTACGAGTACGAGACTGTTCCGGCGGACTGTTGGAATTTGCCGTTATTGTTCTAATGACAGAAGTAGAGAATCCTCTGTTCCCCCTGTCAGTCGTGCAGAACAGAGGAGCTGGGAAGGGACGTCGTTGGGATGGTACGAAAAACCGAGATCCTCTGTACACCTTGGCCTTCCTGTTAAAGAACCCTTGACTGTTGGAATTGGAAAGAAGAGTAGACCGTAGCGCCGATGTCCGGGCAAAAATTCCCTCATAACGCATTGCATGGCGTATAACCGTCTTCATTAGCTAGGGTGGAGTAGAAATTTGAAGTTCAATTGTATCTGTTAACATCGACTTCATGACATGACCTAACCTACATTCTAGTTTACTATCTATTTAAATAAATTTGTATTGGTCGCCGACAACAAATCATGGGTGTGCTACTGCCTTTTAAAAGATATGCCCGTTTATCCATGGGCAACCTAACCATAGTGCATGGAGCGATCCAATCATCCGTGAATACATTTCAATAAAATTTGGTCCATTAAACATTGGTTTAATATACTGGGGACGTATATAGACAGAAAGATGAGATGATTTCGATCCCAGAAATCGATTAAATAATTTGCTGGACTTGATATCACATTTATGCCATTAATTATTAAGATAGGTTTATTCAGGCGCATAGCTCATTTATGGCAATAAATAAACCGTAGTGCGACCAGGGTGAATCCGTGGTCCAGACAGCACCGGGTAGTTTTTCACATGGCCGTGCTTTCTCTGATTTCGGTTATTTTTACGCCAGCAGCCGTCCCGTGATCTATTTTCAGTACTCGGTCTCAAATGTTAGGGTATCTTCACAATGGTCAAGCGTAAAAAGTACTATGTCTTACTGTTATAATATACATGCGAAAGTGATGTTATATATTCATACCGAAAGATAAAGTTCTCTTCTGTGATAGTTCATCGACGAAGTCCTGTTTTAATTCGAATCGGCCATTGCGTTTTTTTTCTTACCCTGACTAGTAAGGATATTTGACATTTCTGGAGCTAGGTTGCGGGGTTAACAAGGAAAGTGTGTCTAGTCGCTCAAAGAGAAAGAGAAAGACAGGTCTCGCGCAAAAATTGGAACGTAAAAGGCGGAAACACTATTGTCTGGGCGTAATGCTCTCGCATGTAGCTATTTTAGGTCTAATTTTAGCAATTGTAATTGGTTAAAACCATTCTTACGTCAGTCAAAGCGACTATTCATTGGCTAGATGGAAGGTCGAGACTAGTCAACTGAACACAGACTTCTTAATGCCGGGCTTTTGCGTGGGCTACGAAGTTCACGAATTGTCCCGAATCCAAACTTTTCCCGTTTCGTAGATAAATCGTAGATGGTTCTTGAAGATCGCGAATGATTCTTATTTGGTTCTTACACATTCGTATTGTTCGTAGAAGTTCGTAGCTTGACAACGAACATTTTTGTATGTCAAAAACTTATGTGGCAAGTTTACGATTTCGGAATGTGTAGATGTATCGTAAACCCGTCGTAACCCTTTCCTATCATTCGATTCTAAAGCAAGACTGACACTTGCACGATTCCGTGGCGCGCATTGGCACGACTCGAGTCGTGCCAGTGCGCAAACTAGTAGTAAACTGGCGTGAAGTGTGCGTAAACCCGTTGTGACTGCGTGCCATGGCCATGTCGGGACGAGAATTTTGAAATGTTCAAAATTTTGGTCACGACAAAATTTAGCGACCGGGTCGTGAACTATGCGCAAACTGTTCGAGAACTCGTCGTGAACTCGTCGGGAAGATGCGGGAGGATGCGTGCCAGTGCGTGGCAGTGCGCGCCATGCCACGACTGTCACGAATAGTTCACGAATAGTTCACGACTACTGCGCGACAGTGGCGTTCGCGTCGGTGCAGGTGTATATATAGGGCTTCCTGGACACTGCTCGCCATTCCAGAGATCGACAGCTAAGAGACAACTTATCAGCACCCCCTGCAGGTGTCGGTTAGTCCTCCATCCACCAGGGATCAGATCATGTGTGTCCGGATCTTCGCGGTCCACTTCTGAAATTGCGTGTGGGTATCTGATGAGGATGAGGTTGTGCAGGACATAGGCGCGCATGCTGATCAGGTTGGTAGTGTCGAGGTGCTGATGCATCGTCGTGAAGAAGCAACGGAACCTTTGAGACAAAATTCCAAAGGAATTCTCCACGACACGTCGGGCACGAGACAACCTGTAGCTGTAAGTGCGTTCTCGTAGGACCTGTGACCGATGGGAGAATGGTTTCATCATCCAGGTTCGGAGAGCAAAGGCGTCATCCCCTACGAAGTGATAGGGCACTGGCTGGTCATCATTAGGGAGTGGTTCTGGTTGAGGCACTCCAGCTCTGTTCTCTTCTACAGCATCATGCAGGGAACAGTTACTCCATGTTCCTCCATCCGAAGCACCACCCTCTGCCCCAATATCCACATAGAGGAACTTGTAGGTAGCATCTGCCACTGCCATCAGAACAATGCTGTGGAAGCCCTTGTAGTTGTAGTAGTAAGAGCCAGCATTGGGTGGCTTCTTCATGGCGATGTGCTTGCCGTCCACAGCCCCCAGACAGTTGTAGCAGTTCCATCTGGAGCTGAACCTGGCAGTAACTTCCTTCCACTCATCTTCAGTTTTGGGGCAGCGCAGCACTTCGTCCTTGTAAGCCGCGATGATGGCTTTACACACCTCGGATATGAACTTGCAGATGGTACTTGCTTCAACCCTGAAGCTGTACTGCAGACTTGGATAGGAATTTCCAGTGGCTAGGAAGCGGAGGGTGACAGCTAGCTTGAGTCCAACTTGAAGCGGTTCCCTCATGAAGGTGGACTGCTTCTGGAGGCGAGGGGTTAACTTTTCAACCATCTCTTGGAACAGGTCACTTGTGATTCTGAGGTAATTTGTGTAGCCCCTTTGATCTTCCTTGTGGAGTTCAGTCAGTAAACTGTCATACTGTCCAAACTCTTGCCTTCTGGTCAACCATTCCCTGACCCACACTTTCCTTTGTGTCTTTCTTCGAAGTGGGGTTGCCTTTTCTTGCTCTTCTGCCTCTTCCAGCCTTTTCTGCTGCTCTTGAACAATGGCTAGAGCAGCTTCCAGGTATAAGCATCTTCTCTTCCCTGCAATGATTGTGTCTCTGACATTCAGCATGTTGTCTCTTCCACAGCCAATCCAAAAATGACCAGGGGTTGGGGAGGCCCCCTTTTTATATGGCGTGCCCAAGCCGGCACGACACCGTCCGAATTGCTCAAACTCGTCGTGCCAGTGCGGGAAGTACGTAAACAATGCGCAAACTATGCGCAAACTATGCGTGAACTCGTCGTGCCAGTTCGTGTCAATGTGGACACTGATGGGCACGCATTCGTGAACTCGTCGTGAACTATGCGTGAACTAGTCGCGAACAGTGCGGGAGCCTCCCAGTTCGTGCCCTAAAATGGCACGACTTGCCACGACAAAATCGTGGCCAAAAGTCGTGCAAGTGTCAGCCTGGCTTTTGACATTCATGGTCATTCGTGGCTCCTTAAAATTCGTGATACCGACGAACAGGTACGAATGTCTTGAATCCACCTGGAATCAAACTACTAAAACACCGAACCCTCCCCGAATAGTTTACGAATGAGCTAAGATAAATCGTGGACAATTGGGAGAAAAATATATCGAAAGTCATGAATTGTAGCGATTCAGTTACGAAAGAGTTAAAAATAGGCCGAATTGTTTACGAATATGCCGAACTGTTAACGAATATTCCGAATTCAGTTACGAATACACTTCTATCTCCACAAATGGGTCCGATAGAGCTGTGAAAAGTTTAGGATATTTCGACACTATTGATGGCAATTTGGTATATTGTTGAGTCCCGGAGCGCTATTAACAGCCACCGATTGCTATCCAACCAATCATCGTCTCAATTCGGGGAAAGGGGTGGGCCGGATTTATTCCTAGTTGATTGCTGGCAGATTCGGGACATACGAGGCGGTTTCGACGACGTTCCACTAATTTTAGGGAGCCACGAAGAATGACCACGAATTTCTAGGAATCGAATAGGAAGCTATTACGGACGATAACAAAGGGTTAGGACGGGTTTACGATACATCTAAGAATGCCGCAATTCCACGAATTCTACAGTTCGTAGACCGGTCACAAAAGTTTTTGACGAACAAAAGCTTTCGTGATCGAGGTACGAACTGCTACGAATACTACGAATGTGTAAGAACCAGAAAAGAATCATTTACGATCTGTAAGAATCATTTACGATCTTCAAGAACCGTTTACGATTTATCTACGAATCAGAAAAAAGTTTAGATTCGGGACGATTTGTGGCATCCGTAGCCCACCTGAAAGCTGGGCAATATAAGCGAAACCTATCCTTTCCCGGCATAACAGTTTCAGGTGCCCAAATGACAACATTTACCTTGACTATGATTAAGGGTTCGGCATCGATCGGTGGCTTTTTATAGCATTAAGGGACCCAAAAAATATGCCGAATTGTCACGAATGGTGCCAAATAACGTGAGTTTTCGTAGCATTATCGGCATCATTTATGGAGATCGTAGTGTATTCGTAACTGATTCGGCGTATTCGCAAAAAATCGGCTTATTCTTTCATTTCGTACCTTTATCGTAACCCTGTCTTGCCATTCGATATATTTTTCACCCGATTACACACGAATTATCGTAACTTTTTCGTGCACTATTCGTAACTGCTTCGTAACTACTTCTGATTCTCAACGAATTTTTAAATGTTTTTGCCGAATTGTCACGAATTTCGATTGGGCACTATCCGGCGAGATTCGTAGTATTCGTTGTCCACGCGAAAGCCAGGAATTAGGATGGTGTTAGACTTTATTTTTTAAAAACAAAACAAGTCAAAGTGTTTGTTCATTGGCTGTGTTGAAAGGCCAGGGCAGACACATACCTTTCATAGATGTTATTAGATCTTACTGTAACAAGACAGTAAAGTCCATAGTTTGTAGTGAAAATTGTCACATGTATTTCACTATGTACTTTTGATTACTATTCTATAAATATGGCTGACTTTCGTAAACTTTTAGCAATTTCTATTAAACCCCCGTCATTTTGCTGATCATCATTGAGGATAGGTATAGCTGACCATACCCTGGACGACTATTGCTATTCAAGATTTTTGTCGCCCGGAGGTTTAACATCGGATATTCGACAATTACCTTAAAAGGCGAATGGACAAAGAACAACACCATCGGAGTATATAAACCAACTCATTACTATAACATAAATATATTCATTGCGGCGATTTACGAAAATAAATAGCACAAAATTAATAAAAAGTAATCCTTCGTCAATCGTAACACCGAGAATTACAGTCCCCCACCAGAATAAGAAATTTCAGGGATTCGGACAGAATTTTGATACACACTGTCCATTGTACTATAACCTTAAAGAAGCATGTTAGTGGAGCGAAAGAATCTTAAGAATCCGAAGCTCTGAGATATTGTTTTCATGTGGAGTTGGTCATTCAACACCGGAAAGCAATACTCTAACCTTTGAATCACCGACCTGCAATTTAAAGTACCTTTGGATATTGGATCAGAACAAGGACAGCCACCCATATATAGTATTTTCATACTGTAGCTCAATAAAACGAATAGTTCCGACTGATGTTATTGTTTAATATCATATACTTTTCTTTCCCCAGTGCCTTATTTCTGTTATTTCTATTTACGTCACAGGTTGAATATCTCCTCGTGTTTATAAGGCTGTAAAATGGATATCACGTAAATCTACCCAACGAGCAGTACCATGTAAATAAAATGTGGTGTATGTAAACAACCAAGTCCAAATTTAATCTATATCACTGTTTGTATAGAATTTACCTAAGGAATAATATAACGTGTTGCATCATAGCATAAACGCGGAAAATCCTACCCTACATAATCATATCTAAACGTATGTAGTCCCAGTTTGCCTCCCACTCGATCTATAAAATACTGAACAAAAAGAAACACTGCCCTTTAATATATATCGGCGACTTGGTAATGTGCGAGCTTGTTGTTTTGGTCAGTTTAAACCCAATACCTTCAGGTTCTGATCGATGAAGTTTAATTAGCATTATCGTCGTCCCTGATGTCGCTACGGTTCGGCACGTGACAACCGCTAGAATATATAAGGCCCCAGTCACACCTTCCCGGCGATATCACCTCGGTGGAAGCGGACGTTAAAGAAAGCTATTTCACACACACACACACACACACACCTTCCCGGTGTTGTCTGCGATATCACTTAGGTGGAAGCGGACCTAAAATGAAGCTATTTCACACACACCTTCCCGGCATCTGGCTACGATGAGCATTCCGGGATCGACCGTGGGTATCCGTTGCAAGACCGCAGTGACTCCAGGGCGAACAGTGTTTCATCGTAGGTCGTTAAGGTGGTTTTAAAATATTTAAAACTACACGGGCGAACTGTCGCAAACGATAGCAAAATAGCAATCCGTGGTGGTATCTGAACTACCGTAGCGCCACCGGAGAAGGCCGTAGCGAACCGTGCTGAACGTGGACAATCCTTGGCAAACCGTAGTGGTACGGGGATGTACCGTTGTAAACTGTGGCAATAACAGTAGTAGTACCAGCGCCTGTCCTGGCTACACCGAGAATTACATCGAAGTGGCTACTGCCTTTCCGTGACCCACGGTTTAACACGGTTCAGTCCGTTTCACCCCGGTTATGCTGCGGTCTCGCCATCGATCCCCACGGTTGGCCAACGTTTGGTCACAGCGACCGGGGTCAAATACCGGGAAGATGTGAATGAGACTTTAGTTACAAAATGACTTAGTTTGTGTTTCATATGCATTACGAAATGACTTAGTTTATGTTTCTTGAGCGTGTGATTGTCAGATTCGCCATTAAAATACTTGAATTACATCGGTTACAAATGGAAGGTGCTCCGATTTCAAATTTATTTAGTAATGCTATCTCTCACTGGATATATAAAAGTAATGCGATAGAATTACCAATTCGCTGTATGAGGATGTACTCACGTGGAGTAAAACCCGATAAACGAAGACTAAAAAGAATAACTTTAAAATCTTCTGCCCTCCAGTGTTGCCATGTTCAAAAAGACAAGTTAAATTCTGCATACGTCTAATGGCAACCAAGACTGTGTGGTTGGAATCATAAAGTATACTTTGACCACTTTGTAGAAAATAGCGCTTGAGTGCGCTCAAAGTAAAGGTCTTAGATTTCACTGATTCTCCGAAGAAAAGTTCTTTTAAGTAAGCAAATCATGTGTAGACAGAGTAAATGATGTACCTTGTCTGAAAGTTCCAGCTCAAAATATTAGACAGTTAAAACAGTTTAAAAGGGTTTACATAACATTTTTAGTACGCTTGCTTCGATTTGTTTTCGTTGAGTGGCCCGATGAGCGCAACTATAAAATGCGGTTTTAAAATTTTGTCAAGGTTTTATTAAAACGCAACAATAAAACAGAAAAGAAAAGGGTACCGAAGCGTTGTTACTGCGCACACTTCAAAGTTGCGCTCAAGCTTATCCAGGCACAAAGTGATTGTGAGTCAAGAAGCTCGCCTCTAGGGTCACTTGAAAACTGGACTGGACGTTGGTATTTCTTTGAAAACGTATCACAAAGCTGGAGAGTAGTGTTTTTTGTGTCTTGCGTCCTGCGTTCGATCCAGTATTGGTCGAGAACTTTTCTCGGGATTTTCCAGCGTGATTGACCTTTTTCAGTGGTGTCACCATTGACAAAATTGCCGTCATAGCGCATTGCATACCGAATGTCCGTCTTCATTTTCCCGGTGGACGTAGAACAGTAGGAGCTGAACCATTTGCGTGTCTTACACAGTAGTCAACCAATTTTATTCACTGCGATATGTCTGGAATTTCTCCATTATACCAACCAGCCAAAATGATATGATAGCTTTGATTCGGGTGAGTTATTTCTGTATTTCAGTAAGACAGATTATTTTGACCCGTAACAGTGTCACAAAAACAATTTGTTTTCTATTTGCCTTTGTTTGACTAAACAAAAATTCAGACAAATCTAACAATCCATCGCTGGTTCTGTCGATGCTTCGTCGAAGGTGGTGATTGTATACTATTGACAGCACGTTAAAGATCCCCTAATAATATATTAATGATTTAAAGATACATTATCTTTTGTATAAAGATCTGGCCGTTCTTGCTGTACTTGTTCTAACATAGATAATACAAAATGAATATATTGAAAATTTCATTCAAATTACTGAGCGACGTTATCAATGTATGTAGTTTTGACAAATCATTAAATGGTCGAACCGTTCTAATTCAGAGCCATCCGATGGCATCGGGGGTTGATTATGGTCTAGTCATGTTAATAAATGTCTAATTAATAATTTATATAACATTTAAGGCCTAAAGAAAGGTCTGAATTTGGCAGAGTTAGCTCTTGAATAATGCCTCTTTAATTTTGAGTTCGGTTTCCCTTTAAGATCAATAGCAGTATACTTTATATTGCTCTAATTTGAACGGAATGTGATATAAAACATAATATATTTTTTCTTGTTGAAAGATCAAAGTTACTTTGCTGCCCTATTATATGTACTAAAGTGCAATTCACCATCTTGCAAAATTTCAGAATTCGGTTCTTCCTGGTGTTAATCGAATATAATTTGATCAATATCATGTAAACTATTTTTGTTAAAAAGGTTCTGTTTTGATTTAATCAAGATTCACATTAATTTTTCACTTCGTTTATTGGTAATTTTCTAATATTAGATATAAAAAGGCAAATATTTTTCTTCTGGCTGAAAGTGTTTGAAATTAACCGCGGAATGCTCGTAAACATTTTGTCTAATTATAGGAAGTCAGTAAAAAGCAGCATGTAAAACCGGATTATATTAAATATTGTGATTGATATAAATGAATGAAATTAATGGACTTCATCCATATTTGTAGGCATAATGGAAATAGCCCACAGATTATATAAATGTGTACAGGTCACTATTCTAAGGAATACAATTACTGCTTATTACTGAGCGACGGTTCGACTAGGCTTCTCAGTCATTATCAAGTAATGAAAATATAACAAAACAATATATACATGTACACAACAATACCCGGTTAGTGCTGACCAATCAGTGATACCCTTCTAATTACCTTAAAGGGAACTTAATTTAATTAAGTTTAAAACTAATAACAACATCCAATAAGGCATATAGTTCAAGGCCTACTCTTAAATCGAATTCCAACTGTCAAGGAATCTTTTACGTGCAAGCCAATGTGTACACGGGACCTCGGGTTTTCGTCCCATCCGAACAACTACACAGCTGTCCTTGTCAGGCCATCCGCCCCACTTTACCTGAAAGTAACATAAATTGATTAATGTATAACCCGTTGTGGAGTATTTACAATGATTTGATCGGGTTTTAATAATCACAATACCCTGAAAGAAGATAAAATTTGATGGTATCAACGAAACATGTTGGTGTAAATGATTTCACTTAAATAGAAAAAAAAACCTAGAATAATGACTGCACAAATCATATAGTGATTTAGAAAGGCAGGATTTGAACTATTAAGTGCATTGAATTTCAATAACAGTAGCCCTGAAAAGCAAAAATAATATAGCCAATTGTTAATTATCATTTTTAAAAAAAAGGATTGTTGTAATCATTACAAAATTTTGCTTGATAATGACTAGACTAGTCGAAACGCCGCTCGTTAATACGCAATAATTGTATTCCATAGAATTGTAACCTGTATATTACAGTGCACTTACTAAATGCTATTGAAACAATTTATCAGATGCCGATATAGTACCCAAGGGCCTAATTATCAAATCCCAACTTACCTCACCTGCTACGTTGTAGATACTCGTCAAAGCAAGCAAATGCTTAGTTCGCGAATGGATCCAGCATCGTTTATTCCCTCACATCACGACATTTTTAACCCAACACTACGACATTTTCACTCGACAATAATGTAATGTCGCGTAACTGCTTTTTTTTTTAGAAGAGTGGGCTATACATTTGTTATTATCAAACAACAAGATGGTCCAGAAACGCTGTTACAACACCTCAACAGACAACGCCCCCAAGTATGACAATCTTATTACATAATCGTTTGTAACTAGCCTAAGCATAATAAATTCTATTTAATCAATATTGTTAAATACTTAAGAATATTCTCACCACTATTCTAGATCAATAATCTAAATTTTGTAATGATTACAATAATCATTTTTTAAAAAAAAAAAATGATAATTAACAATTGGCTATTATTTTTGTTTTTCAGGGCTACTGTTATTGAAATTCAATGCACTTAATAGTTCACATCCTGCCTTTCTAAATCACTATAGCAGCCAGTGTAAATACTATTTAAATAGTCGGCCTTCACGTGACCTTTAAATACAAAAAAAAAAACCCCTTAGACAATGACTGCATTAATCATCAATGGTCACGTCGTTCGTTCGTTCGTTCGTTTCTGGAGTTTTACGTCCACTTCCACCTAAGGTGATATCGTAGACTTAGTGCAGTCATTGTCTAAGGGTTTTTTTGTATTTAAAGGAGCTAAATCGCTAATATTTGGGACCTAGAAATTGACACAAGTGGGTCGCAACTCATATAATACTGTAATATGAATGTATATGTATATTCAATCGTATCCGTTTTTACTCTAATTTCAAATCAGTTATGTTCCGTGAAATATGCCAGTAGTCTCAATCGAATGCAAATTCCTAGCGTCTGGTTATTCCAGTCTACATACGCCGTTGGTTTGGTGCAATATGTCTAGCCACGTTCCTCGAGTCTCTTGCTAGAACTGGGGCTGAAACGCAATGGTAAAATATTTATTTTGTCTTAAATATTGGATATCAGAAGCCCATCTTTTTCCGGTAAGATCACAGCATCAATGTTGTTTTAAATTGACAAATAATTCGTGTTTTAAATGTTGAAGATTTTGGATGATATTGAGTTAGAGACTTAGCTCCTTTAAGTGAAATCACTTACATCAACATGCATATATCAACATTTTTCGTTGATAATACCATCAAATTTCATCTTCTTTCAGGGCAAATTGTTTGAACAGCATTTAATAACTGGATGAGAATAACACATGACACAATTATATGGAATACAAGTTACTTGAAGAATTTATTTTGTTTGATAAAAACGAGAGCACCCTCGTCGAAACGTCACCAGAAATAAACCTTTCAAGTAACATGTATTCCATATAATTGTGTCATTCTTTCAGGGTGTTGTGATTATTAAAACCTGATCAAATCAATGTAAATACTCCACAACAAGTTATCCATTAATTAATTTGTGTTAATTTCAGGTAAAGTGGTCTCTGATAACATATAATTGTCTGCGATATCACGTTGGTGGAAGCGGACGTTAAATAAAGCTTTTTCACACACTCCGACTGGGCTTGTCTGCGATATCACTTCGGTGATCTCCAAGTTAGCTAACCAACGTCTTACGTACTGAGCCACACATAATCTACCTGAAAAGGGAAATCAGTGAAAGTAGACTAGGCCACAGGGACTTTTTTTTATTCGTAGTGGTATTGGATACATATTGATGGTCTTGGAAAGTGGAAGTAGTGATGTTACAGGATGAAAGACTGATGCATTTATCCAGTACCAGTGCACTGTGATCCGATGACATTATCCATTGCAACAACGATTGTGGTTTTGGTGTGAAATCGTCACTATAAAATAAACTAATCATACAATATCAACATGCAATCCAGAAACCATATATTAAAATGCCTATTTTTGTGGTATTAGATGCAGTCCATGTTGCTAGTTCCTGTACATTTATTTATATTTTTTGTAATCGGCAGGGGGGGGGGGGGGGTATATGGCTGAATGGTTAGCGTGCGCGGGCTGTATCATAAAGTCTGTCATTGAGTCGACTGGCGTGGTTACGAATCCCCGGTTGTACGTGACAAGGAGTAGGGTCGCCTGTCCAACCTCGTGGGGTTTCTCCGGGTCCTCCGGTTTCCTCCCACTGCTAAAGACCCCTACGCGCAAGCGAATTATTGAAATAAAATTAAACCATATGTTAGTCCCGAAATGACCTAGTTTGTGTCAAGTGGACGTTAAACCCCATTTCTCTCTCTCTCTCTTGTAATCGGCAATATATAGTTTAAGACAAACTATAAACATGGATAGAGATGGGTTCGTTATATATAATGGTCGAAAAAAAGATCAATTTATTGAATCTTCGAAACTGATTCCTATAATGTTTAGGTGTTGTTTTCTTGTTAATAGGTTTTAACATCCGATTGATACGGTCATTTAGGGTTATGGTTCCAGTATCCAAGAACCAACTTATGTAACCTACAGAAATGAGGGTGGTGGTGGAAGGAATCGGATCCCCCATTACTTCCGCAGAGCATATTTTTCTCTCCTGCATGTATTATAATTACGTCAAAGAAACAAACGAGCGAAGCATTGTCGCCGTTTTGGCCTCATTCCACTCTCATCCTATACATGTATCCAATCAAATGAGCAGAAATACTGTCTCGGGACTTCTGATTTTATAAAATTCTCGGGTAATGAATCATGCCACATAATATGACCCTCCGCGGCTCCAATTCCTGAACACGCCCCCGATGTTGCGTCTTCCTTCCGACATATTTAAATACACAGTAAAATTAAAGCAATGCTTATACGGACAAATAAAATATGAGGTATTCAAGCTACATCAAAGTGACTGTGAGAGGAAATAGATAAATATGTCCGCAATTCTTAATGGGTCATCTCGAAACTGTTGCATACTTATTCCGTTATTATCCTTGGTGTATGCCCGACCCCACGCCCAATTATGTGTGTCTGAATATATTCTATATTCCAATATACATAATTGCATTCATAATCTTCAAAGATTAACTTCACTTTTTAATAATTTAGGTTATGGTCATTTCTGTCTAAACCTCCAGTTTCAAAGCCATTATATGGTCGTTATAAACATGTGTCGCCAATTATGCAAATTGCGACTACAATAAAGCCGGGTTATTCACCAAGGACACCATTACTTTCTTGTCTCTACGTCACTGTTCGAAGACAATTAACCGTCTTAATGTTTAACACCTTTTTGTTTCAATGGTAAGCTTGACAGCTTATAGAACATTAGTGTTGTCCCGTGTGGTGGACGACATTTCCCTTTATTTATAACATAAAAACCTATTCGTAATACCAAATGAAGGCCACTCCATTTAACTGTTAAAGGGACTATCCCGATTTGAACAGAGTCTCAAAAATAAAAGTTCGAGTACGTATGAAATTTAAACGCCCAAATATAGAGAAATGGTGAATTTACCTTGTCTCAAAATTTCAGCTCAAAATATTGAGTCGTTTGGACGTGAAAGTCAAAAATGCTTATCCGGACACGTAACCCTTTTAAGATTTCGGGTCAATTTTTTCGTTGGGCGACCTGATTCCCGTTTCTTTAGAGGTCTATACAGTGAATGACCCGTGTGCTGGACTT
The DNA here is from genome assembly GCF_932274485.2 of Patella vulgata. NCBI lineage: Eukaryota > Metazoa > Mollusca > Gastropoda > Patellidae > Patella > Patella vulgata. The sequence continues at coordinate 30,589,079 of NC_065887.2, forward strand.
CATAACGAAGGGTAAATTTCACCTACACATCATTTTTATAAAATAAAAGTCTGGGTTTATTCAGACACCGGATAATACGGTTTGGACACTGGTCTCCATTTCCAGATGAAGACTGGTGGGTTTAAGTTGTTTGAAAATGTATGACAAATATTGAGTTAGTTGCTCGACTCTTAGGTAGAGGACTTAAGAGATTTTAACACAAAATTAAGCAGTTTTATTCTCCAAAATATTATCGGGATTGGCCCTTTAAACAATATCAACCACTGTTTTTGGCCATTTCAATATCAGTAGATGATGTTGTCAAGAGAGAATGCAATTCTAGACATGGCCCAGACGGACCAAATAGGGGTATCCTAGGGATAACCCTAGTTGCCAATGGACCTTTTTTGTTTTTAACCTTGATTTTAAAGGGGGCTTTTTTTATCTGGTCAAACTGGTGCAATAAAAGAGTTATTTTTATTAGAACCCTTGAGCTCCAAGCAAAAGGGTAAACAAATACAAATGAATCCCATATACTGGCATCAGTGCATCACTTTAATGTATTATACTATTTTCTCCGACCACTTCTTTGTTATTCCCCTGTAACAATTAGTGGCTATATATAGTAACAGCTTTAGTAGACAATCGTATTGAATTATTTACCTAGCCGTTCAACTAAACACCACCATAAAAATTATCAATTTACAAGGTTTATAGAGTAAACTAATGTTTTCAGTCGGACTATCATGTATGATTTTATCTCAATCGCTTGGGAAATGAGGATTCTCCATTTTTCACAAAATGCTTTGAGGGATGGAAAATAAACACATAAACTATAGTATAGTATTACCATCTTCCCAAAGCATACACTTTAGTCTTCATAAAAGCCCCTGTCATCTGTGTTGAAATCACATATGCCCATTTCTCTTCACTTAGTACATACTCGTATTAACGTCAGGTTGTGTTTTAGAAATAGCTCATCGTTTTATTGGCTAAATACATTTATTACGAAAATGTTCGGTAACCATGCCCCTTATTGGCGAAATACATTTATTACATTTATCATGTCCCCATCGGTTTCGAGCTCTGGTTCAATCACATCTTAAGTCAGAATGTTTTTATGGATGGTAATTTAGATCGACTTCAAGAGTGTAATACTCGAAACGGCGAGGGTGTAATATTTATGGTAATGGTTTGTTAACCCTGACCAAAATTCGAGTAATATTCTATCAGTCTAAAATGAGTAAGAACTATTTCGGATTAAAGATCATGACATACGAACTTATGATTTGGGTAAAATGAATAAATAAATAATCGATGAGTTGATTTGTTTGGCGATGTAGCTATAATATCTGTACATTTAAAATATTAGGACATGTAGATAGAAATGATTTTCTGTTCAATAGTCGATAGTTTACGCCAAAAAGCGACGTTACAAATGAAATGAAATAAGGTTCAACGTCCTACTGGCCGGACAGCGGCATTACGGCATTTTCTATATCGAATTCCAACCGCCAAGGGGTCTTCTATGTACATGCCAATGTGTACACGAGATCTCGGATTTTTGTCGCAACCAAACGAATATACGTTGTCTCATGCCAGGCCCTACGTCCTACACCACTGACAAGGAGAACCACTCCGAAAAAAAAATCCTTTCTTGGCAAACAACGGGATCGAACACGGGACCCTCAGGTTAGCGAGTCAACATTTTACTCACCGAGCCACGGCAGCTACTCCGAAACTACAAAATAGATAAAGAAACATCCGCTTAATATTTGGAAATACAAATGAAATCACACCACCAATCGGAATCACACACACGATAAAGATAGTCCAACTCTTTAAAAGTTTGGGGGGTTGGATGGCTAAATGGTTAGCGTGCGCGCGTTGTATCATAAAGTCTGTCATTGAGTCGACTGGCGTGGTTTCGAATCCCCGGTTGTACGTGACAAGGAGTAGGGTCGCCTGTTCAACCTCGTGGGTTTTCTACGGGTCCTCCGGTTTCCTCCCTCTGCTAAAGACACCTACGCGCAAGCGAATTATTGAAATAAAATTAAACCATATCTTAGTCCCGAAATGACCTAGTTTTTGTCGAGTGGACGTTAAACCCCATTTCTCTCTCTCTCTCTCTTTAAAAGTTTGACCTAAATCATAAAGGTTTAGTCCCTTTTAATTAAAGGAGCTAAATCGTTAATATTTGGGACCTACAAATTGACACAAATGGGTCGCAACGTATATAATAATGTAATATGAATGTAAATAAACAGTGATTTACATTCAATCGTTTCCGTTTTTACTCTAATTTCAAAGCAGTTATGTTCGGCGAAATACGCCAGAAGTCTCAATCGAATGGCAATCTCTAGCGTCTGGTTATTCCAGTCTACACCGATAGTATTTATTTCGCATGCTCTCCAAATAAGAATATGAGGTCACCGTTTCACATGACTTGTGGAATATGTCTAACCTCGTTCTTCCGAGTCTCTTGTATCAAATTGCGCAGAAAAGCATTATGGTACACGATTCGTGTACCAATCGTAAAATGTTTATTTTGTCTTAAATATTGGATATCAGAAGCCCATCTTTTCCCGGTAAGATCACAACACCAATGTTGATTAAAATTGACAAATTATTCATGTTTTTATTGTCGAAGGTTTTGGATGCTACTTTAATGTTTTAGCGATAATTTGTGGCCATTTCTGCTTTAAACAACTCACAGAAATAATTTATTCATATTCTTTTATTGACAATCAGGATTATATTCATTTATATACATATACAATATTGCTCTTATATATTTTATGAAAAAAAACATTAATCTAGTGTAAGTGGGTATTGCACATGTGATGATATTTTTTTTGATTTTATAATAATCGTGTTATTCCCTGATGCATTTAGCTGGAGCCATAAAGTACAAAACAATTGTCGACGAAGGATATAAAATCAAATTATCACAAACGGGAAACATTAAAAGGCTTTATTTGGAAAAACAAACATTGACAAATTTATTGCGATGCAGGCATGGCGGTATTATATTTTCTAAATTTTCTATACATCAACCCAGTCGCCATTATTGTAGTATCCACCAACGTATTAACTCAATGATAACGCGTAAAACACCTCTACCCGGAAACTCACAACCCGTGCGATAGATCATACCTTTATGGATAATGTTGGTGTCTACCAATATGCAATAGAACTGGTGTAACACATCCAAAGTATATTTCTAATATACAGATCTTTGCTACGGTCGATCCGCATCAAAGGTTTGAAGAAACGGGAAGTGACGCAAATAAATTAAAGCAGTTATTGTTACATCCTCGGTATCCGCAATGGTCTCCTCCCGTTCTACGCCATTATATCCCGGTTTCAGCAATGGGGTATTCACGTATTCAAATTATCTGCCCCTGATCGTAGCTTGATTCTACGAACCATTCAAAAACGGTTTACAAACCAGTCTTAGCCTCATTGTTTACGTTCACAATAGTATGGGTGCTTGTTCTCTCGATTATGAGAAAGTTTGCAAGAAATTTAATACAAAAGAACTTTCATGCACACAAAACGATGTCCTAAAACATTTTTTCGATAGGAAAGATGTTTTTATGTCAGTTCTTATGTATTTAACGATTTTTTGATTGGTCGATAAAAAAGCACAACCAAGGCAGATAATTTGAATGCGTGTCTCCTCCATGGATGAACCCAGGGGTGAGTGGAGTGGAACGGAATGAGACCCCTGGGGATATCGAGGATCTTATTGTTACCGACTGATAGAGAGAACGATAACAGCTACACGGACGATTTTCACTCCCGCTCTCTACTTCATTTGGTATCAATAAATACTCTCCCTTATTTGTGTCACTTCCTCATCTCCATGTTGCAATTATATTTGAACTATTTTTGTTTAACCAGTTCTATCAAATATGTATAATTGGTGGACACTAATATTCCCCTTTCACAGCAGCAACAGCATGAATGTTAAAAAAGGAGAACTTTAGATTATTAGATTCTACGCCTTTTGTTTTAACAGTCTCATTTTAGCATATATATTTGATAAATTTAAATAAGGTAAATGATTTTTGACACTTCGTCGCATCCAGAGGTAGAATATCAATGGTGTGCTTTCAAGAATGGTTGTTAATTTACTAGAGAAAGTGTATGTTATAGAATAAGAGAATGACCAACAACTTTCTTCATATAATAGTGGGAGCTTCCAGACCCTCAACACTCCTCCTAAATTACTAACGATACTGTTATTTTGAATACAAGATAATAAACGATAAAGCTTGTTGTAAATATCTGTGGTAAAACCAAAAACTGACCATTATCTGAGGTCAGTCGAGTGCTGTATATCATGGAATTAAAAACATTTAGAAGGTAAGCGCATATAAATACAGAATTCAGAAAGCAAGGATCTGATGACGGTTCTACTAACTGCTAAGATTGTTTTGTCAATAGTGATCAAAATATTGCAAACAAAACCTCCCTTGTCGGCGATTAGTAGAACCCCCAAAATACGACTGTTTACATTTTGTTGTCCAAGTGATGCGTATTGTGTTTTTCTCTACCACTTTTGGGAATACAGCTATTAACCTTGTCACACAGGTAAACGCGATACGTTTACAATAGAATGTGGATTCACCGACTTGATTCACCAAACAGTTTTATGGGAGTATAAGTTTCAAACAATTAGATAGAGCTAGTCTCCTTTAACCAACCATATCAATTTGATTTGGAAGCTAAAATCTAATTGATCGAATTCCAGTATGGCAGATAACAAAATCGTAGACAAAGGATCTATATATATTGCAATCCTATAAGTTCTTGTTGAGGAAGTCTTTTCTATTTCAATCTAAAAAGGCCCGTATTATGAGTAACACGTCACCTAAAGACGTTCAAATGGAGCAGTTATCTGTCATACTGTGGCATAATTCCCGCCACATTAACTGTGACCCTTGACTTCGTTTCAATCGGTCATGCTTGCTAAATCTTCTGATTGACATATTTCTCTATTTATATGAAAATAATAAGGACAAAATAAAATATCGAGGGTGTCCTAGTGTGGATATCAGGTCTAAAACGTTCAAATTTCTTTATCATCTGTGACTCTTTAGGTGAAAAGTCAATTCAAAGAGGTCTTTAACCAATATCTAGACATCACTACTTAGTAAAGAACTTTGGATTTGTGAGGCCTTTGTCATTCTTAAATATACAAAACGTACCCCCCATGTAGACTGGGCTAACCAGGGGCAAACAACTGCCATTGCATTTGGACTGCTCGCGTATTTCGCCGAACATAATTGATTAGAATTTGCAATAAAAATTGAATATAAACCTGTTTATATCCATTATCGATCACATTACATCAATATTTGCCCTTCGAAACAATTTCGTACCAAAGAATAGAGAGCTAGCTCCTTTAAACATCATATTCATTTTTATTTTATGTATTTCCGATAACAATCTCAGATGTTGTAGCAGACGATAGGTTTCGAGTTGTCACGGAACAAATGATTGTAATCAGTATGGGTTTCCAATCTATGCAACGCACCATGGCCTATTTCCGTTATCAGTATAATGACATTTTTAACAATTGTTTTTATGTCAGATCTCTAAGACCAAGGGAAGCCATTAGGGTGATTGCAATATGTCGCCAAGTAAATACGTTTGTACTTTAAGAGTCTTGGTACTCATCCTCGAGAACCATTACGAACTATTTGTACTATACCGCTTACGTTATCTGGCGCGAAAACGTATGTGGCGGTCTTGTACATCACCAAGACAACAAGTATATAATTAATCTATGGGGCACAAGGTTCACACATTATCATGTTGGGGCCATAGACGGACAATGTATTAAAAGTTGGAGGAACGGGAGTGCCCATGGAAAACTCAAGAGGTTACGTATTTTTACGTATGCAGGCAACGCCGCGTAGGCCTACTAGGTTAGGCAAACGACGATACTACTTGTAACGTACGACGTTACGCAGTCGCCACCACCTCTTGTAACGTACGCGGTTACTGTTCTTACTTGAAAACGTTGAGAGAATACTCTTCGAAACGTCCCTAAAATAAATCAGTAATTCTTCCATAAGTATGAGTTATAGTTTAAAAAGAGTAACTTTAAATAAAGCAAACAAGATTGGTTTCAGAAGATCTTGAAATGGTAAGCATAAACATCAACGAGCACTACGGAGACGCTCAATTGTGATCCCTTAAAGTTCCAAATTACAGTCGATCGGTACATAATCTGTTTCTATCAGTTCTTTTAAGTAAGGTGTTTAATCGGGACGTAATCAATTTGTGAAGGTATTTTCTTATTCAGTTAGTAATGTTCTGTGGTCCGAAATTCTCTCATATAAATGCTCATGGGATTGTCACAGTAACCATGGCATGGTGACCGCTGATTTTGCATCAGGAACAAGATCCAGCGGGGGCACAACCACCCGATTCTTTTATCGTTAGGGTATCGGAGTTCTCTCTCCCGACGCCCAGAAATTGTGGCCTGCGTGGAACCTGCTAGATTCGATTTGTAGCATATCTGAACCACGCTTGACACTGTTTGAGCATTATGATTATGAAAAAATGAAGAAGAAAGTTATTGCCAAAAACTCCAGAGAGGTGCAAATCTATACTTACTTAACCCACTTGACTTGCGCAAACATTTTATTCATAACCACGGGCATCTTGAACGGCACAATTGAAAATTCACCAGGTTTGTTACACTGGTTGGTGGGGCTGCTAAGAGGTAAATACCCAAGTCGCAAGGAAAAACACAGCAGGGTATTGCAGCTTGAGATATTGTGCTATACGACCCAATATACAATGAAAACTTATACCATAAAAGAGCTTAAATAACCGACTGTCATATTGTAGACGATATTAAATATTTAGATGATAGAAGAAACCGTTATGAAACTTAGCTATTGATTCTGTAGCTATCTAAAGCCGAATGATAAAACAGCGTATCTATTAACATTCGACAACTGTCGCACTTTCATGTCGGCATTAATCAATTCAGGTAAAAAATAAATAAATTTAATAGCATCAGGGAAGTGTGATTACGCAGGTTTAGTGCTTAATTAAATCTTTTGAAGCAGAAGCCATCTTTTGTTATTCTTTTAAAGACATTAGCCTATATTATTTCAATCGAAGCTCTCTGTTCCTCTTGATATTTGTCTTCATCCAAGTCTGGTCCTTTATGAAATTGCAGAATGCATGACACTCGAGTATTGAATGTTCATTCCGCAGGTTGTATATCGTTCAGCGTAAGGTTCAACCCCATTGCTACTACAATTATTAATAAACGCGTTTACTGATTATTGAAGTCTCTGTAGACCAACTTTATTACCCATGCCGACCATTTTCAAGGACCTATTATTAACACACATATTAGCATTCTTATTATACATTCCAGTCTCAAAAGGTTGCAGATTGAGATTAAGCTGGTGCTCGGGGCCTGCATCATATGCCATATGATACAAATGGCCACTTAATTAAAACCATAAAATACACATAAATATTAAAACATATCTAAACAAATATTAAACAAACTAATAGTTCGATAAAAAAAAATGAAAACGTCTTATTGTTATTAAAATTATATATTTTAAAGGAGAAGCCCTGGGTGTAATTCAGAGATTAAATCTGGTTAAACTTGCGTGGAAGACTTCCGTATCCCGTTCTTTTGTTACCAAGGAAGTGTGCAAAGTTCTGCCTATTACAAAGGTTACAAACAGTATGGCATAGCCTCCTTCATCAGGTCACTTAATAAGAAATTGTAAGAGTTACGTGCCCCCCCCCCCCACATATAAAGTATTTTGGCGGTCATATCAGACGATGTAAAATATTTTGTTTACATGTGGCTCTGATTTGCACACTTAAACAATCTTGGTTTGGGGGACCTTGTGGTCAAAACGGAATCGTTCATATGTTCCACGTGTCCTAGGTTGCCCAAATGCATAATGGCATATAATGGGAACATGGCAAGATAGGGTTAGGACCTTAAAAACATAGATGACCACCAGCGAAAACTGGAACCTTTATGTTGCTTTAATATACGTTCACGATCTGGGTATAAAGATTTCCAACAATTTGACCTGCACGTGGGTTATTAGGTCACGTTGACCCCCACAACAAACATTATCTCTTCGAAAATTCGATTTCTGAATTTGAACTATGTTTTACCCGGATGTTTTGTTTTGTTACATATCGTCTCTATCGCTGAACTACAAACCAACAAGAATTACTTCGATCTGCTGACATGGGTGGCCTGGTTCCATCAGCGATGTAGTTGTTTCATATCTCGATATATAGCATTATCTGAATTGTTTTCAGTGCACTCGGTAATCAGTCATAGTTCTCTGTATTTCCCGGCATGTCAAATAGGATATACCGGAATTGTTACATTATTCAACGCTCTATCCCTTTCTGTTCGTTTCTAGATGAAGTCGGCGAATCTAGTTATTCGAATCTAGTTGGCCTTGCAAATCTTACTTGTGTTTTAACAAACGGTTTGAATTTGTGCGCCTTGAATTTGAAGGTAGGCCTACTATACAATATTAATAACCATTGGTATATTAAGTCTTTACAGAACCGAAAAGGCATCTACCATTAATGGGACACGAAATATAAATAAAGTAATTTACAGATGGTAATTGTAGACTATATAGGGTTGCAAAAAAACATAATACAATATTCTTCTTCCCCATACACAGCCAGACAACCTATACACAGATCGGACGAGTGGCCTCCATAGTGTTAACAAGCTATCGTAACAAAGGTTCATAACTCGAACAGTTAAAGATAAAAATCATCGAACATAAACAACTACATGTATATTAAAATATGTTATGTGTCGTATTACCAGAGACTGTGAAGGAAATTGGAAATCAACGAGCACGAAAATGCGTAGATTCTGGAATAAGAATAGCCCCAAAGTCACCGTCCGCATTGACCGTACCTCTTATCACATTTGACAATTGTGTAGATATTATGATATAAATATCGGAGGAACCTTTAGGCATAACGAAACATAGCTTAACAAAACATCGACAGCGTCAAAACTTTAATTCCAATCGTAAAGTAAATGAACAATGCAAAGTTCATGTTGTATCGAGCGTTCGGAAAAGAGTAAAGCACATTCTGCCTCGAGTAAGATAATATCCGCACCAACTCGCAGCTCTGAAACCAACAGGGGTCAGAGGATATAAGAAATGAAGCTGGAACTAGTTTAGATGAAGTTTTGTATATTCTTCTATTAATCAAAGCAGCATTAACAAAAACAGTTGGCGTGTTTATTTTCAAAAATATAAAACTTATTTTATTGTTATACATGCATTTACAGTCCCTTATTTCTTTACACACGGACAAAAGCACAGTTTATTTATCAAAATGTTTTTGAAGGCATTCCGAAAATTTGGACTGAAAATAGTGTAGATAATGGGATTAAGCAGACTGTTAAAATAGCCCAGCCACAGAAACACACTGAATACTGACTCGGGAAATGAACAACTGTCTTCACATAAAGGAGCAACTAAAGCAATACTAAAAAATGGCAGCCAACACACAATGAATGCTCCCGTAATAATGACCAGTACTCTTGCTGCTTTGCTCTCACGTGTCATCTCTCTATTCTCTCTACGTAATAAAGATCTTCTTTTGCCTCTGTCTCGTGGCTTCTTGGAATTGTTTCTTAGAACAATCATGCTCGACGGCACGGTCAGTGTATTTCCTATGTCTAACTGGGATCCTTCGTACAATTTGCCATCAACATCTATTGCCACTATACTGTTCTCGCTTTTAGTAATATCGTTGTTTGTTGGGAACGAATCGTCCATCTTGACTCCATCTAGACTTATGTCATTTCCGCTGTAGTTGCGAGTTCGGTTGTCGTAATATTCAACGTTAATTTTAGGTACTTTTATCCTTTGAATTGGAATATCAGCGTTATTGAGTTCGTCTTGACTTTCGCTATCTTGGCTAAAATCTATCGAACTATTCCGCCCATCTCCTTTATCGCCCCACTTCTTGTTTATATCGTCAAAGTTGACGCGCGATCGCTGACCATTACGAGTGAGTCCTTCGTTTGTAAGGTCACTTCTGCTTGAATTAGATGAGCAATTACCACGATTGTCGACATAATATGTAGATAGTCTTTGTGAATTTCTGTTGCTTTTCTTCTTCTGAATGATAGCACTGGCTACTTTGTAGATTTTATAATTGATAATTAGTATAATAATAAGCGGAATATAAAATGCACCAATGGTAGAAAATATGGTGTAAATTTTGTTTTGACTGATTATACACATTCCAGTTATTTCCGGGTTGTGAGTTTCGGTCTTCATCAAAATTAACGGCGGCAAGGAAACACTGACAGACACCAGCCAGACAATCGCTACCATGGCCAGTATACCACGTGCAGTTTTTTTCAAGGTATAATCGATGTTCGATACGGATCGATACCGATCGATTGCAATGACCACCAGATGTAAAATAGATGCCGTACAACACAAAACATCGATAGATATCCACATGTCGCAAATTTTTGCTCCAAGATACCAGTACACACTCACTTCATTTACTAGGCTAAGAGGCATGACGAGAACGGCTACCATCAAGTCCGTCACCCCCAACGACAAGATCAAATAGTTAGAAACACCTTGTAAATTTTTGTCCACTTTGATAGCCGTGATCACAAAGACGTTTCCAATGATGGTAGCCAAGATCATTAAACCTAAGATTACACAAATAAGAATAAGGATTGGAAAGTTAAATTTTGGAACGTAATGATCATACACTGTCTGATTTACATTGTCCGCCACTTCTGTGATATTTTTAACCTCCATGTTCACAGTCGACATTTTGTACATACCACTAGTTAAGTTATAGTCTTCTCTAAAATTAATGTTATTCTCTCTCTACGCAAATTACAAATAGATATATAACCCGGTATTACTTGTCTCATCGTATACCAACCCGGATGTCCGACATGCGAATTCAGTCCATTCACCGATTTAAAGATGCTCCTTACCGTCATTGGAATTGAACTATGCATAAATAAATATAAGGTACTGGAAAAAGTGAGGTGCCTTAAATAATAAAGTATATACCGGTGTGGACAAGGTCTTTATCGAATCTGTACGCTTCTATGGTTAATGAGGGTACTAGAACTGTGTAGAGGGATTCTGGTGTTTATGTAAAGAAAAATATAACATATCGAAATGTTTCCGCAGATCATTTGATGTGACCCGAATGTGCAGTACATGAAATCCACAAAATGCATAAATAGTGTACCCGTTATTCCAAGTTGGAACAGCCAATGGTATGTGAGTGTTAACGTTAAAAGACAATGCAATTACGCTTTTATCTGGGGGGGGGGGGACGGGTATGGATGTCAAGTTTCGTGGTTTCCGTCCCAGGCTGATCCATGCCTGCCTGACCTCGTAGTGTTTCTCCCGTTTCTTCCAACTGTTCAATGCCCCCCCCCCCACCCACAAGATAGTTTGTGATTCTCTCGAAATGACATTATTATTAGCATCTACTCGTTTTTGTTAAATATAGACTTTTTCTATGAATGTGAAATCCAATTTCGGTGGATAGAAGATAGCAAAGTACACGTACCAATACACACTTGTCATCATGTATTAATGAACTTTGAATTTGATTGCCATTCGGTATTCGATATTTATATATAGCAGAGTATTCCGTTCTGTATAATACTATAACAATTATTTCAGATGTTCGTATTACTGTCAAGAAGTTTATTTTATCCGAGCCAACTAGCAACGGATAAAAGGGACGAAGCTAATCACACGTCGTCAGCTTACCTTGTTGGTTTTGTCTCCTATTTTTACGGTTTACCACTAGTATTAAAGGTTCGTCCATGTATAAGAATTAGCAAGATTAATATTTAACATGATTTCTCTATCTGATATTCGTAACAGTGCCACTTTAATTATGTAATTACATATTATGAGTGACAACTTCCGTTGTAACACCCTACTAAATGTTAGCATCAAGCCATCGATATCCATTTATAATATATATTCCTGACCTTTAGCTATATCTATATAACATGTATACAAAATTAATGACCTTTGAAAATCAATAGAACCTTTCAATTTTTTCAAGGTCATTGATGACGTAGAAGCGAAAAGAAGCATCTGCCGTCTAACACCGCTGTTAAATGATTTTCTGCCTTGATTTTTTGGGTTCCATTCAGCCATAAATATTGACGGGTATCTTGTACGAGGCAGTGTAATGTATTATTACTAATTTGAAACATCTGGTACCGATTCAAATTTGAGAAGGTTGTCTTCTAGCAGCTTTTTGCGATTCAAGCCAAATACTCAATTTACAGGTACACTATTCTCAGTGTCTGGAACACATGTTACCACTTTTCATTTCACTATTTAGTTGTTTATGTTGTGCTGTATTAACACCTGTAGTGGAAAAATCAGAAAAAAAATAAACGAAACGAAACTGTAATCTTATATTGATTATTGGTGTTGGGCTCGTGTCATTATACTTCTTTCGCCAACTTACTGTTTTTCGTAACTCTCGTGTTGGTACTATATTAGAAGCGGGTCTATAGAAATCTCTAAAATTATGGATCTTTCCCGTTGTTTTTAAAATAGTTAAGATTGGGAAGACGTTTTACCACCTGTCAGATTTAAAAGAACTTTCAGGATTTTTCTAGCAAAGCTGCGCAAATGGGGCTATTAAGGAATTCGTGTTTAGTACATGGATTAAATGTAAAACCAAGGTGTTGCGAACGTGAACGTAATTCGATAAGAAAGACAATATCCATGTTAATCTTCATATTACCTTCTGTCTTACAAATCGCAATTCTACTCTTACTATAAATATAGCTGGCCAGATAAGTACTTTTCGAGTATGACTACATGGAATATTGTGTTTCGTAATTCATGGCGCGCGGTCAGTAGTCAAAGTGTTGACAAAATGATAACACCACCCCATTCCGGTTTTATTCTTGCTTTCCTACAGTAGACGAATGTATATTGATTGTATCTCTGTTCTCCAGTTCCCTACAACTGCTGAACCCCAAATAGATAGCCATTTCTTAAAGTGGTTTTGTTTTGAGGTTAGTCTCTTCAAAATACCATCCCTGAATTCTGAGTAAATGAGTGTAACGTACATGGAACCGGAAAAATAAAGAACGATCAAAATACTGTTAAAAATACTGAATGTACAAAAAGATAATCCGATTTTGATACTGAGCAACCAATCACGCTCTGTGTCCGTTGGAATTCTGATCTTTTTTCTTCCGTTAAAGGAAAACTGTAAGTGCAATCCAGTAGACGTGGTACAAGGGTTAATCAGCGAACTGGATGTATGAGATGTGTTGTTGACGTTTGGGAAAGTAGGACGAGGGGAAATGTGTAGGGAGTGAAGTGCTGTAAAGGGATAGTTAGATGTATTATGAATGGTTAGAGTGGCTGTGGTGTTACGGTGAAATACTATGCCAATCTAGTCCATGCACAATGTCTGTAGAAGCATAAAAGATTAGAACAAGTACGTGCTGCTCGTTTGTTTATTTACAATAGCAGACATAACTGGGGTTTAACGTTAAATCGAGACAAACTAGCTCATTTCGGGACTAACATATGGATCAATGTGTATCTCAAAATTTGTTTGCGCGTAGGGGTCTTTAGCTGTAGGAGTAACCCTAGGAAAACCCACGAGGTCGGACAGGCGACCCTACTCCTTGTCACGTACAAGCTCTGAATCGCCACTATGCCACTTGACCCAATGACAGAAATGAAATGAAACGAAATGGGGTTTAACGCCCTACTGTTCTGCTCCTATACTGGGCTAATGAAGACGGGCATACGCCATACAGTGTGCTATGAGGGAAATTTTGCCCAGGCAGCGGTACTATCGCCTACTCTTATATCGAATTCCAACTGCCAGGGGATCTTTTACGTGCATTCCAATATATACACGAGGCCTTGGTTTTTCGTCTCATCCGAAGGACTAGACAGCTGTCCTTGTCTGGCCCTCCGTCCTGCATCATTGACAAGGGGAACTCACGCTGGAAAATCTGAATGAACTTTCTCGGCCAATGCGGGGATCGAACACCCGACCTCCAGGCTAGCGAGCCAGCGTCTTACCGACTTAGCCACTTGATCCCCCACCCAATGACAGACCTTATGATCTAACGTGCACGCGTTAAACCATTCGCCCCACCCCAGGATTTCTCCTTTAAGGATCTAGGGTAGGATTAATCGTTTGTTTTGGGACACTCCCGATATATTCTATATTAAGATCCTGTTCGATGCTAGACACTCGTTTACATGCATAAAAGCTTGACAAAAAAAGAAGAAAAACAAAACACAAAACAAACAGAGCAGTCGTGTTATGATATTTTTCAATGAATTTGCATAACAATAAAATATGCATCGTATAAATGTCATTATTTTAAATGGAATATTACTTCACCATTTAATACGAATATATACATATTAAGAAAAGTACGTATAACATCATATAATATTCAAATATCTTATCATTTTAAAGAAGGAAGCATTAGTGTCAAATAGGATTTCCCGAATCACGATACTTAAACATACCCCACCCATGCATAATATTAACATAAAACGCCCCAAATCATATTACTGTTATATACATGTATTGACGTAATAAAATATATGATAAAATGTAATGTTTGAATTTAATTTTCAAACGAACAAATTATTTTGTATATAATTTTCAAATATAAACAAACGAAACGAAATAAGATCTGTGTTTGAATAAATTTGACTGTATACGTCTATAAAATGACCCTGGGACCCCTAGACGACATGAAAATGAAAATGAGATTTTATGTAAGAGTTTTAATAATTATATTCTTTAACAGTAAAAGCTACTTCAATGAACAGCTCGCCTATTTATTTAATAACTTTAAAATTTAAAGTGCCCTTTTTTAAAACACAAATAATGATAGAAATTACTTCAGTTAGGAATTTTATTCCAAATAAAATAATTAGTCGAAAGACTGTAAATGAGATTCTATAATAACCACTGACAATATGTGAAGCCATTTGGCATAATATTTGATCATTAACACAGAAATATGGCAACTAACAACAAAATAACAAAAACGAAAAACAAAATAATTAAGTAAATAAACTCAAGTATACAAACACAAACTATTTACAAAAAACAATTTTGATTTTGCTGCCAAATTTACAATCACAGAAGCATTGAATAAATTATACAATAAAAAGGGTACTATTGACAATCATGTTTATAATTTATAATGTGCATATCGTAGTAGGTATGTTAATTGACCAACTTAAACAGACTGTGCCGTAAATATAATATACAGTAAATTATGAAAACGTTGAATACTATGTGATTTTGCAGCATAGCATGAATTACATCGTGTGCACCCTCCGCTCTGTCGATCATCTTAGAATTCATACAGTTATTTTTATAAGATGGGGGTTTAAAATCTAAGGTCCGTAGATAAAGCCAATTGTGTATCTCGACACAAGTCAAAAATGAGTAAATTAACCGTCCTACAACTAATTTTCCGATAAAAAGAAGCCTTCCGCCCACGCCATCAACGTAACACCAACTAATCAAAATAAACACCAGCTCAACCTAATTCAATACTAAATTTTGATCTAAATCAAAGTTGTTTCCACCTTTAACCCTATCTGTTCTGTAGTAAATAGATTTAATACTATCCATACCCGCAGATTCATTTTTTATAATAGTGTAAACAACAACATGTCGGCGGCGGTTACGGAAACGTTTTCATGTGCGTTTTATCTGGAACAACAGCAATACAGGAAGTAGGAACAACAAATCTACGCAATTATTCCAAGAAGGTTATTTGACTTATTGATACCGTTCTTCCGATGACGTCAACTGTAGTTACAGAATTCCATAGTTAGCGTTACTGTTAACCAGCCCTTCAGCCGTTGCGGTTACCGTCAAGAAACGTTGCCGCTGTTGCAGAAACACCGAATGCCTAAAATTGTAAAATTAAAAAATTGGTTCAAAGCACCAAAGGCAGAAATGCGGGTAATTTCGCTTATCTTTTTGTCCACATTTTATTTTAGATAATTCATAATAAGTGATATTGATATCGTTGCAGTCTTCATTTATGTTGCCAATAAAACACTTCTAGCCAGAAACGGTGTATGATTTCATCAAAACGGTGTATAATTTCATCAAAACGGTGTATTATTTCATCAAAACGATAACAACATCGCAGACTACTGAATTCAATTACTGTCGACACAAAACTTAACAACAACGACCAAATACATTTATGGAACATGTGACCACCCTCATAGGTTTTCACGGTACTGTTATCGTTACAGGTAACATGCTACGTTTGTTTCTAACTTTTCGCTGCAGATAAAACGCCACATGTTTCCACAATGTTTGATCACAACTCAACTACTTGTTTCAAATTTTGAAAAGAAAAGAGCTGATAGGGTTATCCAGAAAATGTGTCATGTTTTAAATTTTGAAAAAGGGCAAATCTAAAGATCAAGGGGAAAAGTTGATCATATCCATGAAATCTCTTTTACGAACATCGACATATCGAAATATATTATCTGATATTCGTCAAAATATCGCAGAGAAACTATTTGAGTGCAAGAAAGTTACGCGATAATATAATTACTATATTTGACAAGCTGACGTTAAACACCAGAAAGATGGCATATCAAATGCCAGATCGCCGTGATTCCATTTATTACAGATAAGATCGTTACGAATTTCAACCATCCAATTCCTCCCGATATTAAATCATATTGATAAGACAAACGCCTATAAACGGGAAATGATCGCCCTTTTTATTGCATAAAAACGAGTTAATCGTTCAAATCTGTGTGCATTATAATAACATCATATCTTTTTAATTGCACAAAGCTAATAGGTATTTTAAATTGTTTTAAAGATTGGTTCACAACAACAGATGGTAATTGAATTCAGTGGTCTAATGATTTTATGGAAGTTAGCCATTTCTGTACCGGCATGATTGCGTAACTTGAAATGATTTTGTTTTAATCAAAGAAGATAAAAGGATAAAATGACAAAAACAGTATTATCAAAACTCAAAAGAGAAATGGAAAAAGCCAATTAGCCACAGCACTGATTCAATTAACTCATATCACATACACACGTTTAGATCTCAAAGCAAAAATAGCATTTATTCATCCATCCATCTATCCATTCATTCATCCATCAAAAGATCAATAAATACAAATGCTCAGGCACCATAAAATCCTTTCATGCAGACATCAATATTTCATCTCTTTACAAATCGAATTTTACCAAATAAGATCTTTCTGAAAGCAACACGAAAGTTTGGATTGAATATTGTATAAATGATGGGGTTAAGCAGACTATTAAAATAACCCAGCCACAGAAATACACTGAATACTGGCGGGGGAAAAGTACAACTTTCAGCACAAAATGGAGCCACTACAGCAATAATGAAGAATGGGAGCCAGCACACAATAAATGCTCCCGTGATAATTCCCAGCACCCTCGCTGCTTTCCGTTCCCGTCGCATCTCAATTTTTTCTTTGCGTAATTTGTCTTTCTCTCTGTTTTTGACTTGTTTACTGTTATTGTTCGATCTATTTTTAGTCAAAACAAACACATTGGTAGGCACAGTAAGGGAATTTCCAATCGTAAATTTAGATTCGTTATATAATTCGCCATTAGTTCCAATGTCTGTCGCATCTATCGTGCTCTCCATTCTAGAAATCTCGTTCATGACAACACAAGATCCATTATATACACTGAAGCCATCTTGGCTAACGTCACTACCACTAGAATTACGAGATGGATTCCCGCCGTTTTCGATTGTAACTTGTGGTACTAACATTGGACGCGTATGAGGTCTCCCGCCAAATTTCTTTTTTCTTATTCTTGATCTTGCGGCTTTGTAGATTTTATAGTTTAAAATTAGCATCAGAAAAAGTGGAAAGTAAAACGCCCCGACAGTCGAAAAAACCGTGTACACCTTGTTTTGACTAATTATACACATGCCAATCAATTCTGGATTATTAGTTTCCTCTTTCCAGCCAAATAATGGCGGCAAAGAGACGCTGATAGCCACAAACCAGACGACTACCACCATTAAGATAATACCACGTGCACATCGCCTTCTGATGTAGTCAATATTTGATACTGCCCAATAACGATCAACCGCAATGGCGACCAGATGTAAAATGGATGCCGTACAACATAAAACATCGATAGATATCCACATGTCGCAAATTTCTGCTCCAAGATACCAGTACACACTCACTTCATTTACTAGGCTAAGAGGCATGACGAGAACGGCTACCATCAAGTCTGTCACCCCCAACGACAAGATCAGATAGTTAGAAACACCTTGTAAACTTTTCTCCACAATTATCGCTGTGATCACAAAGACGTTCCCTATGATGGTAGCCAAGATCATCAGCCCCAAGACAACACAAATAAGAATTAGAATTGGCGGTTCAAATTTCGGCAGGTGATGATCGTATATTATTAGAGGAGGGTTATCGGGCACCTCTTGTTCGAGACTTCCGGTGCTATTTTCAACTCGGATATCCAGAAGAGACAGATTATATAAGATCACTTCAGTCGCTGTAGTATTTTCCATATTATTTAATAACGTGTGGATCGCGGTCGCAACTGGGAATCGACTGGACTCGAGTATATATAGTCCTAAGTAAATAATTTATGTCGTTTCTGACTTTTTTCTCTGGATTTCACTATCGCCACGAGAGACATTTATGTGATTAGAAATCTTCTCAAACACCTATCGTTTGTCGTGTTCCATCTTCACGACACCATATTGTCATTAAATAATCAGACAAGCTTTTTTTTCTAGGACGAACCTGTCATCTATCCTGGTCCTTCCATTCTTCAATCTAAAATTAAATGTAAGAAGATATTAATTATATTATAAGTAACGATTATTTTAAAGAATCATTGCTTCTGTCTAATTAAAGACAACAGACTTTGACATTTTCTAACAACGATTCTCCGCTTTGATTACGAAATATATCGTTCCCTTATTGATAAAAACTGAAACAACCCCGGTGTGTCCAAAACATCTTTTGTAATCCACCAAAAGACTGCAGGGATTATGTGCAAAGATCACTTCAATTAATAATTAATGCACACTCAATATTGAGGGATTTCATTCCATTGGGTTGATGTTTTTTTCTCAGCGAGATGAATAATAGATATAATAGATAGTGTTACTTTAATGAAATACTGCAATATAATACATAATAAAGTTCAAACATATAATTTTTTTATGTGATTGCATGATGCGGATACTAAGAATGAGAGAACTAATTTTTTTTACAAATGTTAATACAGATAAGAATCAGAATAATAACGGTAAATAGTATATTGGGTCAGTCAACTGTGTAAAACTGATATTTTAATAAATAATATGCCCACCACACGGTGGTATCAAAGGTCGTAGAATGACTTGGTTATTTGAATAGGTCATATCAATTACAACACAAACTGAAATGAGAACCGATATCTTGTTCTTGGATTTTAAGCCGAAGCTACGTATGAATTAAGACAATATTGTTCAGGACGGACTGGTCTTCCGCTTGAAGACCCAGTCTGCTATATAGTGTTCATGGTACGGTCAAATCTAGTAACTGCACTACTAAGTCCCCACATAATTGTATTTCATATGTTTGACTTTTTGAATGAACAGAGTACTGGTCGCACCGTTCCACACCCTTGATACAGATAAGCGACCTTGAGTGAAAATATGTTGGGATTACTGTAAATGAAAGTGGAAGAGAAGTTATGGACAGGTGTAAAAAGCCAATCAAAAACTTCCCCAGGATAAAGGTGCAATAGATACTTTTATGCTACCCCCACGTTTCGATTGCAGTTTGTGAATTACGTGTTCCCATCAATTTAAAAACAGTTTTTAGGGCACAAATACGACCACTACGCGCTCACTGCAAAAATAATTCTCGAAAAACCTAACTCGACTCGATAGGTTTAGGTTTACATTGGTTTGGTACCGCTATTGAGTATAATCTTACAAAACTAGCACCGCAGTCTCCAATAAGGCTGCCTTAATCTTATTGCAAAATTCTGGGTCTGAGTTGCCCTTCCGTACGGCATATGTACATCACAGACCATGACGTTTGCATACTATTAGCAATATATTACAATATTTTACGTGCTTGTTATTGAACAAAACAATAAATTTAGATGCTATCTTTGACATTAAAAAAGAAATTATTCTTGGCAGAGAAAATTTATTCATTGATATATGCAACAACGTACGCGTCCATCATAAACGTTTTGATCAAATTGGTAATATGATATTGCGAGCAAATTACAGAAAGGGCAACACAGATGCAGCCTAAAAGATACACCGTGGTATGAGAAAGTTTCGGAAAGGTGTTGAGGATCACATTAAAAAATCATATTCAGCTGTCCAGTCCTTGTAAAAAATTCCTGTAAAGACCTTTTTTAAAATCTTAAGGACGTGATAAAGTCTTTTGTAAATATATAATGGTATGATACAGCTGTCCGTAAACATCGTATGACTAGAATATAAGTCATTTGTAAAGATCTGGTGACTTAATAAAGTCCTCTTGAAATTCTTATGATTGATAAGATAAAGCTTTTAGAAATGATTTGATAAAGGCATTCACAAAGATCTAATGACACACAAAACATTGCAGAGATAATAATAAACCCAGTGTAATACTGCTACATAGCCAGAATTGATGAAAAAGCACGCAAGAGCCCCTATACAGACAATGCAAATTAAAAATATAAGTCATTTGTAAAGATCTGGTGTCTTAATAAAGTCCTCTTGAAATTCTTATGATTGATAAGATAAAGCTTTTAGAAATGATTTGATAAAGGCATTCACAAAGATCTAATGACACACAAAACATTGCAGAGATAATAACAGACCCAGTGTAATACTGCTACATAGCCAGAATTGATGAACAAAGCACGCAAGAGCCCCTACGCAGACAATGCAAATTAAAAATATAAAAACATATTAAAATCCAAATGTCAAAGTTAACAAAAGGTATAAATTTGGAATTATTAATAAATATGAACATATCTTTATTCGGTGGATATGAGAATTTAGTTAAACGAAACTGACAGTGTGGATATTGAGTCAATATACAGCTCAACCAGCGCAATAATATTCCATATTAAAAAAAAAAAACATCCAAGGATAATGGAAATTTCTTTTTCCACAAAAATACATAAATCATTCTGGGCAAAATATATGTATGAGCCTTCCAGCTATGTCACGTAATGATTCTATATAATAATTGATTACTGGTCGATATACTCATAAATCTCACGATGACATATATAGATTATACACAAGTTTTCAAGGTGTGTGAACTGAAGACAAAAATGTTCCAAAAAATATACTGATCATCAGGAAAAACGTCTTATTAAATTAATCGACAAGTAATATTGATCATTTCAACGGTGGATGGTTTTCTTTATTTGTCGGGAAGTTTTATGTAAAAAGTTGGCGTGTCATTAAAGTTGGGGTTGTTGAGGTCAATCCCTTAAATCTTAGGTTGCTTTGCGACTTCATTTACAAGCATTACATCATCCTTGGAGTAAGTCGCAGAACTAATTCAGCCTGTCCCTCAAACTACAATGGGGGAATCGGGTGATCTAAAAAATGTGCATATCCGTCTCATGCACGATACCGGTCACTACACATACAGCTACAACAGAGTGAAGGTTTGAAGCTACATTATTATGCTTTTAAACAACGAATTCGATGAGAATTTTCAGGCTCGGTTGCTGTTGACCTGCCACAAAGGTGACCCCTGAACCCGTTTCTTAAGAAATACCGGACCAGTTTAGCTCATTTCGTTTTCATCGAAAAGTAAAAACAGAACATCAATAAGGCTTTACCCAGCTTTATGAGTTATATATGAGGGGAGAGAATTTCTATCACTTTGATAAATTAACGTCAAATTATTGTCAAAGAAACGAAAATCCGGTTCTTTATGCTGACATTTAAGATACTGAATTTATGAGATATTTTTTATGTTTTATAGTGTCGATCAGATTATGTGTTTCTAATCACTCAGGATTAATGACTAATAATATTTAATGGTGGTTTAATTTTATAGAAATATTGCATATAGCCGTCTTTAAAAAATACCTATTGAACATAAAAAAAAAATCATTGTGGGACGTCTTGTGGAACTTTGCGACCGATGGAAGGATTTTTATTAGATGGAACATAGTGTCGACAGTTTTGGTAATGGGTGGTGGTGGTGGTGGGAGTGGGGTGGTGGATAACATGCCATAAAAATATCCTGATAACGGAAAGTACTATCATCCAAACTGTCACAGAATCTAAAGCCACACGACGCAATTTCAAATTGTTTTGCCAATCCATTTACTTGCACTACCCTCTTTCTTATACGGGACCTTGTTTTTTTTGTGCCATCCAGATAATTAAACTCAGTATGCTTGCCAGCTCTGCATGTTCCAACCATGCTATGTAGGTTCCCAAAAGGCTGAATTACACAACCAAACTTTTCGTGTTTATTTATAGGTTTCATGTATTATTCTAAAACAACGAAAGCAACGGGATTTGGCAAGACTAAATCTAAATGTCAAAAGAAAATCTAAATACAAACGCAGACAAGTTGGACTTGGCGATTGAGACCGACAGACCAATTTCTAATATCATTACAAAATTGTGAATATTATTAAAAACAGCGCGGACACTGAAAATAGAATTGCTTACTAATGAATTTTTAGCGCCGCCAAGTTACTACTATAAATATCAAATCCATCTAACCCCGTTTCGCTGAATATATATATGGATATTATAGATTTATCAATCTATGACGTCAGCCGTTGAGAATATGATGTGAAATCGGTTGAAGAACCTTATCAAACTACGGTACTAAGCGGTATGTCTGTGACGTCCGATGTTTCAAATATGATATGAATGCGGTTGATAAACCTTCAATAAATTGATAATCCACGTTATATCTATGTAATATTTTGAAATATACATGTAGATATCTTTTTTTTTGGTTCAATATCTATAGATCTACATGCTATGTTTTAATATCCTAAATTTCTAAATCATCACGTTTGTTTTTTACCCGTTTCTAATTTAAGGAGTCTAGGAGTTTCGCTGCCTGTGTTTAGTTGGGTCAGATGTACAGCTTGAGGCGGGGGGGGGGGGGGCTTGGCAGGCACAGCGTTTAGTCTTGCGGATTGGACGAAAGACCAAGGTCCCGGGTAACCCTTTCTCCGCGGTGGAAACATGTGATTTGCCATCGCGGAGAAAAGGCTTACATCGCAGAGAAATGGTTTACACCGCGGAAAAAACGTTTTTCGTGTTTTTTTGATTTAATATATATAGTTTCCATTGCGAAACAATCCTTCATTATATTGCAGGGTGAATTATCTCATATGAGGTAAATTACCAGAAAAATGTATAAATGAACGAATGGCACCACTAGGCCACCGTAGAGTATGCATGTTTATCAGCGTGGAAAACAAAAGCCATTAATAATAAATGTACATGTACCACATGGAGCTGATTTCAGATAATTTTCTTCAACTACATAAATCATTCATTCCCACTCAAGCGCGATACAGAAAATTGTATTAAACTGTTTCTTTGCAAGGGAGCAATAACGCCTGTCAACCGCTTTACAAAATATAAAACAATGGTTTTAAAATAGAACACAATACACACTGGATGCGTTTACTTTCAGCTGGTAAGCGACAATTGAAAGGTACTAATGTTATACATTATCTAGTATTATAACAGTTTTATGGTCGAATGGTTAACACGTGCGCGCTGTATCATAAGGTCTGTCATTGAGTCAACTGCCGTGGTTTCCGGTTTCCTCCCACTGCTAAAGACCCCTACGCGCAAGCGAATTATGTTAGTCCCGAAATGACCTAGTTTGTGTTGAATGGGCGTCTCTCTCTCTCTCTCTCTCTCTCCTCTCCCCCATGCATAACCACCTACGTACAATTTGTTTTTCGCCTTAATTAATAAATTTACACACAGATAAGCATTTTATCTAGAGTGGTGTATTTGAATGTGCGACGTTTCGGCAACAAATATCTTAACCGTAGCCAGTTAGCTCCTATAAGCACCCGTTAGAACCTTCATAACTCGTACAAGGTCTTACAATATCTGTCCAGATCTCAAATCCCCAACTGTTTCCGAAGCAACATTGTTATAAACATCGAAGCTCCATTCGCCCTTCCTCTACTTAAACTACAATTGAAGAAGCGTTTAGCTTGCCTCTAATGTAATAATGAAAAGGTTACAGTGCAGTTATGCGATAATTAACTGTCTTCTTAACGCTAATCATGGCTGGGTTCCAGTACGTTCGATATTATGCTTTAATAGGTCGTCTTGCCCCAATGGGATCTTTATGACATCAACAACAAAAGACAGCATTATAGGACTTTTAATGAAACAAAACAAACTTGTAAAAAGCTATACGATTCCAATCAAGAATTTTTATCTTGATAAAATTCCACCCACAATTTAATCAGTTGGAAAGTCAATCGATCAACTAAATCGTAATCATCAATTATGGATCGAGGCTAAACCCAAAGCTTATACATCCAAAGATTTCACATGTTCTTAACTCTATTGTGCATAAAACTAAGGAATTGGTATAGATTATTTAGTTAACACAAGCTACAACGGTATGTCCAACCATCAAATAACCTTAATAGATTAATACTATTCTACATAATTGTTATTGCATACCAATTTTATCATCTATGCTTCGCAGCTCATAGTTATTAAGTGGGTGGCATGGGGTTTTAACTTCATGTGTTGCTGCACTGAACAGGCTAGTGAAGACGATATACGCCATACAGTGTGCTATGGGGGGGGGGGGGATTTTCCCCGACAGCAATTGAATTCCAACTGTCAATGGATCTTTTACGTGCTTGCTAACGTGTATACGTGATCACAGTGGTTCGTCCCAATACACAGTTAAATAAGTAATAATAATTTTTTGTATAGAAAACAAGTAGAAATCAAGAATTTGTATTTACTTTCATCCCCCGCATCTCTTCTAACTTGCCCATTTAAAAATTGACTCGTCATGTTGCTAATCTTAGACCTAACCTTTTCTTAACCTCTTGATAAGACTAACCATCTTATTATGTATTTGCTTGTCATCTTTCTATTGTCTTCGGGGGATGATTCAATCATTGATAACGGTTCTATTGTTAACATTGTTCGTCTAGACCTCATCACACTTCATTGGGTACAAATCAAGACACAGGACAACAGCCTACCTCCAGGACTTATATTTCTGGCTTCAGAGCTGATTAATATTATTGCTTATTTGTCACAAGTGCTCGGTATAATACAAAATTGAACAATACTTCCAATACAAGTATCAGAAGAGTTCGTTATCATAATGGCTTTCAAGTCAATGGGTTCGAGGATGAGATAGACTTGGATTGCTATTATTCACTAAGCGAAACGAATTATTGTTCCTTTTTTGAAATTCATGTCTATAGCATCTCTACAAAAGTTTGGAAAATATTTCTATTTTTAGTAATCAAATTATGAAATGACTGTTCGCTAACCCACTGTTCAGTAGTCTAAATCAATCCGCATCCACCTTTGAATATTAATTGAGAATAAATAATTCGACAAAAGCAACAGATACCAAATGTGTTTAGCCTCGCTCTTAGTTCAAGTCCCAATACGCTATTTGCATTTTTTATGCTGAAATATCAAATATCAAATATTTCACAATATTGAAGTTTGCATCGGGACTTTAATGACAACAAAAGTGTTACTTTGTCGAAATATAGAAAAAATAACAATTGGTGATGGACGCAGATTGACAATCAATACGCCACGTCACAGGTGCACGGGCTAAGGATGTAATAATAGTGTGTGGAAGGGGGGGGGGATTTTCACCTAATATCATTTTTACATAACAATTAAACAATCTTTGTAATACACAATACACGTTTCACCACAAAACATAATAATAATACATAATATATTATTTCTTAAAATCAACTTAGATTATGAACTTCTGTCCGAATAACACTTTTTTTTTTATTTTTGAGAGGAGGCAATGTTCCATCTTTGTCCCCAGTGATCCCCGTTTCAGATGTGTAAATTCTGAATTATCATAATTGATTAATTGACATAGAACAATCGCAATAATAGTATTACTCCTAGTCTCGGTCACCCAGAACCTCCTAGTCTTCAACATACGGAGGGTCTGGGAAGGTTGTCAATATTTGACCTAAAGTCCATTGCCCATGCGTAACCGGGAGTTTGGTTTTTAATGTGGTTGATTATCCAGTCTCTTTAGCCAAGTCAAGTAAGAGATGCGCCCCTTCCCACAATAAATCCCATAATTCTTGCATTAATATAAACAAACATGAATCGTGACGACGAATTAGGATTAATTTTAAAAGCATAGATATGGCCCATGAGTAGGGAAATTTTACAATAAAAAATTAAGAGTGTTAGATATTGAGCTCGCATGCAATCAAATGGATTTTTTGAAATGACATTCTTAAATTAATTTCATGGCCGTAAACATCATGTTTTAAGAGGAGTTACCTCCTTTAGACATTGTTTATGATAATGTGAATGACCGGATTATCTAGCCAATTTTTCTCAAATGTTGACAACCTGTCCAGACTAATATTCGTAGAATATTTTTCTGGATGATAGAGACTATATTACTCCTTGCCTTCGTTTGAAACGGAACTCATGTATAAATGCATCATGCGTTAAATTTAGCTAAATAAAATTGGATTTTAGAAAATGAAATCTAAGTTATTACAAATATATACATCAGAATTTAATTAAACCTTTATATTTTAGTTGTTTGCTTAAACACAATTTGATTACGTAATTCACTTGCACTTGAAGAACATGTCAAAATAACTATAAGCCATCAGTCCATGAATTATTTCATGAAATCTTAGCTTTTTTCATACTTTTAGTTTATTTTTTAGTAAAATGGTAATCGAATAAAAGGCACAGAAACCACAGAGAATTCATGAACTACCTAATAAGATCAAGGTTCCACAGCATTCAAGTTACGTTTTTACACAAGAAAATTTGTAGTTTGAACCTCATGCAATGACGATATTGTCCTCGGCATTACTGAATTTGGAATTCACATTTCTTGCAGGGAATTTAAAGTACTTCTTTAATGTATCAAGATTTAATTCCACTGGTTTCATTTTTTTTTTGTTATCTCCCTTATATCTAAAAGTTAATAGAAACACACACCAATGGGAAGCTTTTACACACTTATAAAGTAACGTAAACATAAATACACTAAAAGAAAACTGCACCACTAAATACAAATATGTTTAAAAGGAGTACACACCCTCGTAACACATATTAAAATAGAAACAATGAACGCATAAAATACTATGTTAAAAAGAAATTAAGCTGTTAACAACGTCAATATATTAATATGACTTCACAAATGATTTTAGTGTCAGGGGCGATTTTCTGGCTTCACATGTTATATCAATTATTATTTAGACATTTATTCACATAATCAACTCTTTTGACCATCGGCGGGCTTGGATATTGAGCGGATTGGACAATGTCTGACATATCTGCGTTAAACGCCTACGATGGCTAATAAGTCGAAACTTTCAGAAAATGCATGGCGTCACTCACGGAGACTGCCGATGAATGGCCTGGCGATAGAGTTATACACAGTTTTCTAATCTTATATATTAAAAGTCTTATTTAGATTGTATAAGTAATACAATTTTAATAAAAAAAAAAAGATGGGTTGCCACGCGACGAAACATACGCCAACAGCAGCTAAATCGTCCGGGCAGTCAACAAGAGTTGTGCGCATATTTTTACTGATTAAGAGTAACAACTCATTAAGTAATTATCATAAAATCATTAGCATTTGCTTGGCTTATAGTTCTGCCCCTTTGCTAACGTTTAGTATACAAAATATTTAATATCATGGATTTAGCTGTTAAAGTTGTCAAAAAGTATTGAAAATCAACATACTTCTTTGTCTCAATCTAAAGTCAATAGAAATGATCATATATAGGTGTCTTCGTCTCATGACCGTAAACACGGGTATAAATTAAAAAAGTCAATGAGATGATAACTATGGTCTCTAAAGCATCCACAAGATTTTCAACGTGATCAAGGGCCATAACTCTGGCAGTAATTATCGGAAATTGTTGAAAATAATTAGGATTCTTCGTCTCGTGCCTTAAACAATGTGTATTAATTTAAAGTCAATCGGATATTAACATTAGCCACTAGAGCGCCCACAAGATATTTCAAAGTGACCCAGGGCCATAACTATGGCAGTAATTATTGGAAATCGCTGAAAATCAATAGGATTTGTCGTCTCATGATCTTAAACAATGCATATAAATCTAAAGTCAATCGCATTAACTTTAGCATCTAGAGCCACCACAAGATATTCCAATGTGACCAAGGGCCATAACTCTGACGGTAATTATCGGAAATCGTTGAAAATCAATAGAATTTTTCGTCTCATGACCTTAAACGCTGTGTATAAATTGAAAGTCAATCGGATATTAACATCAGCCGACGGACCGACGCATGGACGGATGGGGGCGACGACAATATACGGCCACATTTCAATGTGGGTGTATAAAAATGAACTGCATCTGCTGTATATATGAAACCCGATAATGGTAGCCGTCCATTCGCTCATAAAAAAATAATTTGATTGAAATTTTCAATATATTCATTTCTCGTTATCTATTTTTTCACTATTATAGCAAGAACAGCCAGCTTTTCTAAAGCTTACATAATGCATAGACGTTGAATTTATATTTTAGCTTCAATATCTTTGTAAACCTAGGAAGGGTAGGAGTCATAATATTATTGCTACACAACACAAGCTAAAGAAATGATTCGAAAAATTATGGACCTGCCAATCATCTCACATTGAAAGGCTTATATGACAAGGAATAGGATCGTCTGACTTGCCTTCTGGGTTTTCTCCAGTTTCCCCCATTTGAAATATCGAAATTAAGATATGTCTTAAGTTAATTAATCTAGAAATGATCTAATTTCTGTGGGGTGGACGTAAAATCGCATACCGCCTCTCTCTTCCCATAAGAACACTCTTTACATTCAGGCCAGTAAACCACTGTTTATAGACTGCATGCTTTTTGTCAAAAATGAGTATAAGCTGATCTTGAAATAGTATGTTCAAAGAACCAGCGAAAGCTGTAAAGCTCTTTCAGCAGGCCATTCAAAGGCGTGAAATGGCTATTATCTGAAAGGAAGGTAATCCAATTTGATCCGTTGTGTGAAGAATGTAAAAGATTTTCTAAATGTCACCAAAAACATTCAAACAATTCATAAATTCTTAATGGTCTGGAATAGAAGAGAAGGTATCTTTTACACAGTAGAAACGACATGTCTCGACTTCAATAATAATATAAAAAAATATAATAAAAACCCGAGCGAAGAAATATTTACTGGAATATGCTAGCAATAGCAATAACAGCTTACATATATTCTATAAAATAAGACCGAGTGCTGTTAATATATATTAAAAAAAGAGTGTGTGTATGTGGGGGGGGGGGGGGGTAGCGAAAAGAGTTAACGGGGACAGAGTCGGCGGAGTTTAGGTTATTTGTCTCTCGATTCGAATATCCCATGTTCGCGACCCGGCGTGGGCCGACAAGAACCTGCAGGGCTGTATAGCTGTTCGGATGGAAAAATATTAGCACACTGAGATGGTCAACTTCGAAGTATGTAAATATAAAAAAAAATAAAAAATTCCATGAACGCCTTAGTGATTGTTGTGTGGAGATTCGGAAGGATATAATTTATACGACCCTTGGCAATATCATCCTCGAAACATATGCTAGGTGCCACTTACTTGACAAGATTATCCACGGAAGGTATTTTCTCAACGATGAATAAATAGTCAGAAGTTCTGCTATAGGTTTTCACAAAAATACAAAATGGTTTATGACAAGTAAAAAACCCAACACACATTCTTGTTGAGTACAAACTGATTAAAGTTACCGAAGATGAACGAGTATTTTTAAATACAGTTAGTAAACTTCATCTGCCGAACATATTTTCTCTTATTCAAAAAGTTTCAAAATGTACTGTCACAAAATACCAAGATACTGATCAAAAATGATTAAATAAATCAAACCCACCTTCTTTTTGAAGAGAATGTGATTAACGTGAATGAATATTATCTACTACGAGTCGAATTCATTACATATGGTACACTATTTTAAATGAAAATATATAAAATTGGTAGGTAAACGTATCAATAACAGGTGTTGCGTTACGATCGACAGCTGACAACCTATTGTTAACTTCCTGGCGAATGAACACTCCCACCTTCACGTTTAATTGTCACACAAGAATACGCTCATGTATATATGTTGATTTTGATTTTACATAAGTATACTTTGAGAGGCGTTACAGGTTTGGATACATTTCACTATCATTACGTATTTAATACTATGAATGTGGGTTGTGTTGTGGGGTGTATTATATTCGTGCTGATTGTCGTGTAAAATCCCAAAGGCGTTTCTCTTCGGGCATTAATTGATCAGCATGCAATATTCAATATTTTAAATGTGGGTAGTTTGCATGAATATATTTGTTATGTTAACACCGACTCTTCTCTTTTCTCTTTGGGCTTTAATTTGATATTGATATTTGGGTGGTGATCGTGAAAATATATGGCCACAATGCTTTCCCACTCTGTGCTGATATTTTGAAATCAAGATTTATTTAAAGATGCATTGTATAATAGCATAAGAGCTAAATCTGCCTATTGCAGGTCTTTTTGTTGGCTTCAAATGTTATATAAACTATTATTTAGACATTTATTAACATGACAAGCCTATTATCAATTCAGTAGGACATCGGATGGCCGAGATTTAAATTGATTTGAGCACCCAGGAAAAAAAAAATTAATCGATAAAATGGATAATCGAGGCTAAGTCTCGGTTGACAAGTACCGTTGCTACGATAAAAAACGATCTACGCTACTTCTTCAAACAGTCATAACTTCGCCCAGAATATAGTAATTTAAAGGAGCCCACCTACTCCGGTAGACTCCCCTTGTGGGATATGTTTAGCCTCGTTCATCCAGTCACTTCATTAAAAATGGCCCCCGAAAGCATTTTGGCACGCAATTCGTGTGCTAAGTTAAAAATTTTCAGAAGTCCATCTTTTCACGGTAAGATACCAACATCTATGTTGATTTCAATTGACCAATAAGTCGTGTTTGCAATGTCGAAGACTGTGGATGATACTGAGTTAAGGACTAAGCTACTTTAAATGAAATTTTCAATATATACATTTTTCAATATCTATATTTGAACTAATATAGTAAGAACGAACAGCTCTCTATCTAAATCGTACATCGCATCTTTAATATGTGGGGACGAAGTGCACCTGTCACTGTATTGTTAATATCCATAATATCTTTTATCAAGATTTCGCATCAAAAGTGTGAAACAGTGATTAAGAAAGGCGCTTTTCAATCAGGAAATCATTTGTTTAATCAAGAATTCGACAAAACAGACACGCTCTGTGGGTTATATAAGTTTTCGCATCAACATTTTGCATCAAAAGTGTGAAACAGTGATTAAGAAAGGCGCTTTTCAATCAGGAAATCATTTGTTTAATCAAGAATTCGACAAAACAGACACGCTCTGTGCGTTATATATGTTTTCGCACTTCCAAAACGTTCTTGAGAAAAACATGAAATTTAAATTTCGAGAAATAAAGAAAAAGGTTCTTAATTGGCTATAAACTAAAAACTGTCGTTATTTTCATTTTTGAGATTTATTTGGTCCAACTTTCGCGCATCTCGTTATCATTTGTAATGTGTTATCGTTTTCAAACTTAATTTCGGTTGATGAAGTGCGCGTTTTATTAGTTTAATCCATCGACTAAAACTACAGTCGCCACCTTGTGTTCCTTCTTGAGAGGTAGCCGCGGAGGCTCAGTGAACAAGACGTTGGTCAGTGATGCGGGAGTGTACATAAAAGAGGTCTTGGTATTTGGAATTTGATATAAGAGCAGGCCGTAGAGCCGCTGCCCTGGTGAAATGTCCTTTGTAACATACTGTACGGCGTTTGTCCGTCTTCATTAGCCCAGCCAGAGAAGTACAGCAGGACAGTCAAACCCACTTCATTTAATTTCCGTATTGGGAGCATTTTTCATAGCGAGTAAATTCAATTTCATCGGAATTTATTCGATCTAACCATAGCACTATTGAATAGAATCGAGCTCAGATCTATCAGAAATATAATCAACACCAAGATGACAATGTGAAACGTTATTTAGCCATTCATCTGTTTCGTTCTTCTATAACCGATGACATGGATGCACGCAAAGAACAGATAACTCTAGCTGATCCAACCCAGATCTTCAGACTGATTGGACAGACGACAAATCGAATGATATTTCCAAGCGGTGTTCTCATTGGAGTCGAATATTTTCTATGGCCTTTTGCTTACATGTAGCTGTAAGAGTTAAAATGGCAACGGCATAAACATTAAAAAATCATTTCCATGAGCTGGATACCGCAGTGCCTGGTTGTCGGGTAGCAACAGTGAATTAAATCAAAGGATAACATTAAAGCACTCTTTAGTTCATTAGTTCATGTAACCCAAGAAAATCTTTTGGACGAAGGGTTAATTAAAGATCCAGTGACAGTTGCAAATAGGTCGTCTTCTTTAGACCGATTGGTACCCAAAAAGTAAGACACAAAATCACAGTTTATTAGATTTATAAGTCATAAAGTACTGACCTTCGTATATAGCTTCACATTTAGCTTAGCTTCCCGTAATAAAGCAAGAAAGTGCATGATAGAATATGATTAAAAAACATATTTATGCAAAACGTTATAAAGTCAACCTTGTCGACCTCGCAAGCGTACAAAGGGATAACCAGATTAGAATAAAATTGGGACATTTTAACGTTTTAGTTTAGACTGAAAGTGGAATGTTTATTGAATAAACAAATTGAAAATATCAGAAATTATATGACTGCACAGATTAAGCATATAAACTAGGAGCTATGATTGTAAAGAACGGTTAATGTTAATACGACAACAATAGGCCAGCTGGTTCCTAACAATAGGTTCACAGATTTGCCTACTACATATATTATAATAATAAATAGTATGTAAATCAAATAATTAAATTGTTATCATTGATTTCTAACACCTAAGGATTTAAGATGGCAATTGTTGTATAGAATTAGTTTTCACTTAAACTGTCAGTTTACGTCTCTTAGATTTATAGGATTCGTCAAGCCCACCCATCGTGAAAGAAAACTTTACAATATTCAGGATCTAAAATAGAGACTTTTAGTCCATACAGAATAAAAGGCAGCTTTTTTTTCAAAGAGCCTATTGATCCAAAACTTATTAAAATCGATCAATATTACAGCCATCTAAAATTTCTATTGCTGGAGATTTTATAACTTGATCTTATTCTGTCTGAAAATCAGTCACCCATTGAAGAATATATCTTTTCTATCCCTGAATATATATATATATCAAGATTGCATTTAACCTATTGTTTGTTTTTCTTAAAATCTAATCACTGAGATCATTACCTTAATAACATCTTTCGGTCATTATTTTTGTAAATTTAAATAAGCAGAATACCATTAGCCTCCTGACGCATTGGGGCTTTAAGATCGTGTCTCTTGGACCAATGCCGATTTCGTCACCACATTATTGGCCACAAGCATTAGACACTCATACGCTCCTATTTCCAGAAATATATAGTTTGTCTCTAGATATAGTTTGGATCGGTGAAATAATCGCCCCCAACCGCCGCTAACGAGTTAAAGGGACATTTTGTCTGGCATGTTTGATTTTACTATCATCTAATCACCCCACAACATAATAAATGATTTCAGTGTATTCCTTGACCCCAGAAACATACGGTTAGACACCAAAATTAGAATAAATACTATGGGAGCTATAGGCGATTATTTGAATTTTTCAAAACTCTCAAGGGTGACCGAGGTTCACAAGGTAGATTCTGAAAGAGGACACCCTTGGCTACTAAAATCAATCATAAAAAAAACCTTTGTATACGATTTCCAGGTTCATTCGAAATATTGGGTTTGACGACTCGGCGATATAACTTCGGTGTATAAAACTATGTCACACACACAGAAGCAGAAGTTTCTCTGCGATATCACCAGCAGAATCCAAACCCCATCCTAGTGGTAGTAGAAACTGCAACAATTTGTACAAGACAATGACGTTACAAAACTAAAGCCATACAATAACGGTTCATGGACACTTTGGATTTGTCTTTGGATTTTTATTTGGTGATTAAACGAAACCCGCCTTCCTTCAAACGAATTATATTTTTTCAAGTTAGACACAGTCTGATTGCCGAGAAGGGAATTTGCGCCTAAAGATGCATTATGTAAGACTTGGATAAAGAACTCTCCATTCTAGCTTTAATAGTTTAAAAATATTGAAAATTTCATTTAAATTACATTATTCTGAGCGAAGTTATGAATTTTTGATATCCATTTTAACGTTAAACGAAGATATGTTATGTTAGTCATGATCTAATCCTCTCAATATCTAAGCCATCCGGTAGTCTAGAGGGTTATTTATGCGCTTGTCACGTGAATTAATTTGAAGCCAGATAAAAGTCTCGCATCATCTAATCAACTCAAAATCTTAGCCATCCGATTGTCTAGAGAGTTGATTATAGGCTTGTCATGAGCATAAATGTATAAATAACAATTTATATAATATTTGAAGCATGAAAAAGAATTGTTATTGCAAGTCCATATAATAACTGTGATTACCGATGTTCTTTGATGAAAAGATATTCTTTTCGCCCTATAAATCATTATATGGTATACTTTTATTGAACAATATCTTTTTAAATAAAGACGACAAGTAAGTCATTATATACTTAAAACTCATTACTTGTCAGCGAATCATTAATAACAAAAACACAAACAAAATCAATAAACAAAAAAGTGAAATATAAAAGAAACTATTACGTTTCGAAAACTTGTCATCTAAAATTGTATGTATCACATAATTATATACACGGCAAAATATTATCCATTACTTATTCAGTATAGAAAGAAGTTTGTAAACAATTCAAATCTTGTTATACTCATTATTTATACAAATCTTACAGTGATTTAACAACTTATTCATGCCGCGGGGGAGGACGCCATTTTTCCGGTATAACGCATGACATTTTTAATACGCCATTTCTTTATGCTTATACCAATGATCATCCCTCCAGCTTTGATAATGTATACGATCTTTATGATCAGCCCCAAGGTTTAAATCAATCTAAATTGTCTTATTTGTCAAGAAAAAACCAATAATATGAAGGAAAATTGGCAAGGATTGTTAAAATATGCATATGGAAGAAAAGAACATTTGACCAACACCAGCTGTTTGGAGACGTTGATTTATGAATTTTGTGACAAGGTCTTTCCAACTCCAAGCTGATTAATGCGTAGACTTTTTTTATTGAAAATTGATCAGGTGGTTTAAAATATTAAAATAACGTTCCGTTATGTATATATACCAGTCTGGATCCGCAGTGGCCCAGTGAGTAACACGTTGGCTCGTTAATCCGATGTTGGTTCTGAAAGTATACTTCGTGATTTTCCGGCGTTGATCCCTCCTTGTCAGTGGTGAAGGACGCGCGACATGGCAAGGGACAGGGTATGGTCGTTCGGATTAGACCAAGCAAAGAGGTCCCATGTACACATCAGCGTGCACGTAAACGAACCCTAATAATTGAAATTCGAAATGAAAGTAGGTCATATATGCTCGTCTTCATTGGAGAAAAGTGGGAATTTAAACCCCATTTCATTTCATATACCTAGTCAGAGCGGAAAAATTCCTGAAAGGTGGAAGTGTTCTGAGATCGTGGACAAAGATACTATTGAAAACCTGATAACACTTGCTTTCGACACGTCGTCGTTTGGATGTATACATTGGCAGCACTAAAAGCTGCCCTGGACAGTTTGAACTTGCAAAATGTCCACCCCATAGCACACCGCATGGCAATACATAAGGACACAATTCTATGGAATACAATTATAGTCGTTCGGGTGGGATGAAAAAGCGAGGTCCCGTGTACACATTGACGTGCACGTAAAAAATTGATATAAGAGTAGGCTGTATCGCCGCTGTCCGGGAAAAATTTCCCTGATAGCACACTCTATGACGTATGTCCGTCTTCATTATCCCAGTCAGAGCAGAACAGAGGGACGCTTAACCCCATTTCATTTCATTTCATTTATTCACTTCTATGAATTTACCCTTTTTGGTGGTTATATAATTGAATATTTTGATCAGATGAAGCCAAATACTTTATTTTTACTAGAAATCAATAAAGGCAAGATCAACTAGGGGATTAAAAGAACAGATATTCATTTGATAAATAAACAAGTTTATCTCCAAGATTGCTTCCTGGATCACTTATAATTGTAGAATCAGAAAACCGACCCGAGTGTCAGTACAGTCATAATTGGTTTGCAAGACAGAAATACGGGTTGGAAGATGTTTTGGGTATTAATGTAAAAGATTAAATCAAAATTCTCAAGCTCGTTCGTCATAGATAGAAATGAAGTATCATTACGACGTTCACTGATCATAATGATGACGACATGAACTCAATAGTAAGCAATCTGAACTTTAGATAGTTTTAACGTAATATTTTGGAAACAATCATGTTCCTGAAGCAACGACTGCGAGTTTTACAACATCTGAGCGTTGCTAGATTATTTCACAATTCCAGAACTTATAACTACGTGGATAGTAGCGTCCAATCAGAGGTTGTGACATAGGACCTCTACGGAAACCTTGACATTGAACGAACCTTGAACTTTGCAACTCGATTATCACAGGTAAACATTTTAGTTTGAAAGCGTGAGACTTGTTATTCGCGACGATCGAGGAATCTGATAGGCTCACAAGCTGGGCTTGTACCCAATTGAAATTAGTGCCGAAATATGCAGGGTATAACGTGAAGGCCTTGATAAGATGTGCGTAGTTAAAGCGAGATCAAGCCTTCTATTGAAGATGATAAACAATATACTTTCAGGTAAGACTGCTTTCATTGAATGTGACCCGAAAGTCTATAATATTTGTGGCTTTAAGAAGACGAGATATGTTGATTACATGTTCCAAGTTATCAACACACATGAGCCACCATTCTCGAAGATTGCCGATTACAGTATTGAGTTAATGTTGATCGATACCTCTGAGTTGATCCATCTCTTTTGGCTACTTCTCTACTTTTTCACATGACCACACCATTGTGACCGAACTGAAAAAGTTTAAGATCACTTTTCATTATTTGTCTATTAAAATTATATCTGTATTTCACGTGGAATCAATCTCACGACTTGTATTGATGACACGCCTTAATGATCTACATCATACACTATTTACTACTGGGCCAATCAGAACTGATTAGCAGAATATACTCATGTTTGATAAGGCCTATTAATTGAAGCATTTATTGTAAAATACAAATAATATCGACGTACAAGCTAGAACTGATTTTCAGTGGGTCAAGGCCAGGCTATTTTTATTAATAAATTGACAAAACGAGTTGGTGAATGTTGGTATATTAATTTGATTATGTTCGCTAAATGCTTTTTAAAGGAGTTAATCGGACAGTGCAAACATTGTTGTGATCATGCTAGCGGAATGACTAATTAAAAGTAAATAGACCTCATCCATCATTGGAACGAACTATTACCCATATCTCCTGGCAACCAAATACATCACAGTGTCTATTACCACTTCCGGCAATATCTGTCTGTTAAAGGTGTGATTTCCCAACGGGTATCGCAAAATGACCAAAGAGCGTAATTCAATATACAGATCAGTGACCTGAAATCACTCGGAATCCAGAGTCTTCATTCTGTTAGACATAA
The DNA here is from genome assembly GCF_932274485.2 of Patella vulgata. NCBI lineage: Eukaryota > Metazoa > Mollusca > Gastropoda > Patellidae > Patella > Patella vulgata. The sequence goes on from NC_065887.2 coordinate 30,627,042, forward strand.
AATATCGTTAATTAATAGTCCATCTGTTTATTACTAATACAGTGTTCAGCCGTTTTATACGGAACGGAAGAGAAAGGAACACTCTTCGAGGCTCCAGTGTCAATACTCCAGCCCTGAGAACACTTCGTCTTCAAGGAATAAATTTTCAAAACATTAACCCTGTTTGACATATCGGAGTTCAGTTTCTGATTTAGAACACACGGTGATATTGTAGACAATGTTTGCAAAATCAAATAGACGGATGGGCCCCATCAGAATATGACTGACACAAGCGAGAAAGAACCAAGCCCAAAAGCACAGGAGATGGAAGCAAAGACTAGTTACACACTTGTAAGAATTCTTGTCAGGACAACATAAAGCAATTTCATTAATTGTTTGCTGTTTGTACCAATAATTACTATAATTACTAATCACTTATTTGAATGTAAACAAATTATAAAAATACTATATGAAGATCAGGAATGTTTTTAATGGCAGATGTTTTCTTTGAAGATCCTCAATATTTAGAATTGGTTTGGGCTGGGGTTTTTTATTATTAAAAACCTTAACCCGAAACCTTTTAAAATGTATAATTTCTTCAGATCCGTTTGTGCAAGATATTATAACGACCTTTATTAATTGAAACTTAATTCGGAGTTCAGTTTTGTGATAATTCTTGAGCAAATTTCATCAAGGGCGTCTTTAAATTAATGCAAAGGGCAAGTTATCTTTAGAGTTGTACATCTGATTTATCTGCCCACTAATCAGGCTACACCGCAAACAGGTACGCGTGGGGGCTAAGGTTGTCGACTTGTTTAATGTTGGCTACATTTGTAAATATTAAGCTTAATGACAAAGTTGAATGGTGTTTGAAGTTCCACAAGGTTTCACCTCAACCATTCAACCATACCCATCATGTGCAGTGGGGATCAATGTCTTCGTATAAAGTCCAGGAAGTGGAGCTTTATGGATTGCGATCACACCCACGCCTATAACTGCGATTATATTGTCAAATATTGTGTAATATTTGTATTATTTATTGCTCTTCATTAGAGACGGATAATGTGCTATGGAAGTGCGAGCTTATTTTAATGGCGGAAATTAATCGAAATAGCACTTTAATGCATAGTGTCCAGTGTAAACATGTTGAAATAATCGATAAGAAATATGCATGTTTTCTGTTTACCAGGTGACAACTTTCTCATCTCAACATTTATATAGGACGATAAGCGATAGATTTTTTTTTCAGTTTGTATCACTTTTATTATATGTACATAGATATATATATAAAGATGCGGGGTTTAACATCAACTCGACACAAACTAGGCCATTTCGGGACTAACATATGGTTCAATGGTATTTCAATAATTCGATTGCGCGTAGTTGTCTTTTAGCAGTGGGAGGAAATCTGGGCACCCGAAAAAACCCCACGAGGTTCGGCATGTGATCCTACTTTCTGTCACGTACAAGTGTGGGATCGAAACCAAGCCTATGGACTCAATGGGTGATCTTATGATCTAAAGTACACGCGTTGGTCAAGGATCCCCTGGGATTTTCCAGCCTGGTTTCTGGTTGTTCAGGTGGGACAAAAGACGGAAGTTCTGTGTGTATGCCCCCCTCCATGGCCGAATTGTTAGTGCGTGCGCGTTGAATCATAAGGTCTGTCACAGAGTCAACTGGCGAGGTTTGTGTCGAGTGGACGTTAAACCCTATTTCTCCCCCCCCCCCACCTCGCCGCCCACCCAACTCAAAAATCCTGGATCCGCCATTGTAATATATGTAATTAGTTCTTCACATTTAGATGATTAATAATTTTTTCTGCAATAGACCAGACTGACATTTTGTTGTGGTTAACAAGCTACTAGTAAGAAGATAAAATACCATTATATAGAATAGATTGCTATCTGGCGTTTTACAAACAAAGATTAATCGATTAATCGATTTTATTTATACCTATTAATTAATCTAGTTCATCAGAACCTATTCTTCGGTGCACTATTTCTATCGTCATTACCCTTTGAAGACGTAATGCTCGCCAACTAATTCGACTTAAATAAATAATAATTAGCTACTGGCTTTAACTTTCAACAGATATAAAGTCGTCTTATATGTCTAATACAATACTATGCTCATAAAATATTCATAGAATATACGTAAAAATTAATGCAGAAAAAATCTCTGAAGGATGCTATCGATTGATCGGTTAAAAATAAAGGTTGTTCACGGAAAAATGGTATCCCAGTCAAAGAATCTTTAGACGCTTTCATTAACATCCAGAGATCTCGTTTGTATCTGCCAAGATCATTTTCTTACCAGCCGTAAAGTCCCACCCCGCCACAAAATTTTTAATGTACCCAGTAGCCTTTGGCGTTTTAAATGGAGATCCACCCTATGGATCCAATTAATTATAATGTAATCCCGGTGTCGTGCACGAGGTGGATTATGGTTGCCATTTCTAGAACACCGGATACCAGTTTTCATATGAGGAGTTCACATTGCTGACAAACGTATATAGTTCTCTTGTGTACACACCCTGCATGTTGCATCATACAAATGATTCGTTGTGTTTACATAAAATTACTGGAACTTGAGAGTATTAATATTGTCCATGACACAACAACAAAAAAAAATGAATATACTTTAATGTCAATAGTACTAATCCGTTATACAATTTAGATTCCTTATTTCAAGAGTCCATTTCAAGGCATTCGAGTTGCTGTTGTTATATATCCCAGTTTAATGAGCCAGTGTCCTACTCACTGAGCCACCGTGGCTACTAATCATGGCTTAAACAATGACTTCAACAATTTGAGACATATCTTTAAAGGAACTCAAACTGTTTAGAATAAATGAATAAGTGACTTTTTATTTTCACTTTCCGGAGCTTTAGATTCCAATTGCCCATACAACTAACAAATAAAAGTACACCCCAGCACGCCAATAGTGCAAAATGACGGATGTGGGTACAGTACAATATGTTCACTGTGCTATTTACAGATTCTACTTATATTGTTTACTATGTTATTCACATTGTTCAACTTAGGCCTTGAACTTGAATCACGACATTAAGATGGGTCATAATTACAATCTGTGCAAACAATGATTATAGCTCCATGTATCTTCAATACTCGGTGGTAAATTAATACGTCCATCGTTACATAAATAATTTTCTGTTCATTATCGTCTTTAATAAATAGACACTTAAACATGCATTATGCAAAAGCTAAATATGCCTATTGCAGGTCTTTCTTTAGGCCTGAAATGTTTTCTAAAGTATTAATTAGACATTAATTAACTGATCCAGGCCTTAATCAACTCTCGATGGCATCAGATTTCTCTGATATTAAATAGATTAGAATGGTTCAGCGATACTTTGATTTAATCAAATATGGAGGACCGAGACTTAGCTTCGATCAACCAGTACGGTGGTTGAAATTATTGCACACGTCTGTCGAACCTTCAAAGGCTAATATCTTCGCTTGCAATAGAGTAATTTGAATGAAATTTTCAAATTATTCATTTTACATCATCTACTTTCGAACTATTATAGCAAGAATGGCTAGCTCTTTATCTAAATCTTACATACTGTATCTTTAAATCACGTGAAAGATGGTTTGTTTAATATTTCAAAACTTACAAATTTTAAACTATAAGGTTTTGAATAGTACGGCCAAGTACTTTTGGTTTTTAAATAAGTCTTCTTCCCCAAGAGATAAGAAGGAGATTTTTTACAGATGTTCCTGAAGAACAGAAAATCGAATTGGCGTGGCCTTAGAATAATGACGTCATGTTGAATATTGACATGTCATAAATGACAGAAGTATGTGCGTAAACAGTGATGATAGTCGCTTCGGTGGTGATACATTAATGCATATGTACTACTTTAAAAATCCGAACCTCTAAATCAATTTTCCAGCTATATCATTATGATTTCAGCTTATATATATTTACACCTGCGCTTCGACCTGATAATGTCGACAACAATTAATTACATTAAGCACTTACCGATCAAACTGTGTTTTATTGTTCGGTGAACGATTATGTTATTCAATCGTTCATATGATAATATATTATAGATATAATTTGTGTTTGATGTAATTTAATCTACATCTATATCTGATTATTTGATACAATAATCGATTAATCGTGATCATGTTTTTTGTTGTTTTTCTCCCACACACCTTTGAGGACTGCGACTTGATATAATCATGTTGCCTTAAGTGATTACACACAGTAGACCATAACTAATTTTTAAATTAGATATATTAAGGGTTACCTAATTGTCTTTTTCCCAGGTCAATAGTACGGAGCCCGGTAATGATTACAAAACTTTAGTAAGGATAAAACAAGTGAATTGAAATGGGGCATAACGTCGTGCCTTTCTGCACCGATTGCATTCGGCGTACTGTGTGCTATAAAAGGGAAATTTTTCCAGGACAGTGGAACTACGGTCTACTCTTATTCTAAATTTCAACTGGCAAGGGTTCTTTAATGTGCACGCCCATGAGTATTCGGGGCCTCGGTTTTCCGTACCATCCGAACACTGTTCCCCGACAGGCTCTCCCGCCCGCCCTGCACCACTGACAGGTTAGCGATTCAGCGGCTTACTCACTGAGCCACCGCGACTACGAAGGTTAAACACTGGGTAGTACATGTGCACGAGTATCGACCAGAAATATCTCGTTTCTTATTATGCCAATTTTAAATTTTGTTTATTTGATTAAGGCATGTATATTCAATATGTCCTGGGAAAATTCCTTATACTTCTATAAAGTTTACAAGAGAATCCTTTTAGATATCTCCAGAGATGCTCTCCCAGACTTCTCGTAATATTCATCTTTTTCTATGTCAATCACTCATCTAATACAGCCATGGGATAATTACCTGATAAAAATCACGAATTGGACGAATGTGGTTTAGTTCACACATACCGGTGATAGAAACCTTATCGTAAACAATAATGGCTTCTTGACATTTTACGGTTTTCTAGACGAACATAGCGTACAACTAATATAGCTACAAAACATTTCGTAATTCCATATTTTCTATTTTTTATTTTGGCGTATGTAATTTGCTTACTATGCCTTAATCTAATGATCGGTTGTATGGGGGTGTCCAACCAATTTGTCACTCATGGGTCGGGATATCTCAAGTATATGCAGTTTCCATATTTACAAAACACTTTTCTTCAGACCATATTTCAGTGAAAAGAGGGGTTATCTTTCAATGGTCTGTCCAACCTCGTGGGTTTTCACCGGGTCCTTCGGTTTTCTCCCACTGCTAAATACCCCTACGCGCAAGCGATTTATTGAAATAAAATTAAAACCATATGTTAGTCTCGAAATGACCTAGTCTGTGCCGAGTGGACGTTAAACTCCATTTCTCTCTCTCTCTCTCTCTCTCTCTCTCTACTTCCGCTTAACAGCTACAACCAATCAAGCTGGAACTATAGAATACGCCATTTCTGCCCACGGTACTACACAAAGCCTAGTCATGTGTGACGAATGACAGTTTTGATATCAAGATACAAAAGGTAAATCAGAAAGTATCATTGACATTCACGTTTAATTACTTTATGATCTGCTAAATCTTTAAAACGTTCATTTATCAAAGGTATTTTTTTACAATATTAATTTACTTGCTTCAAATATACCCTGAAAGGTTTTCTGATTTAGAGAATGATAATCAACAAATATATTGGGTTTCTTTATACATTTTGTATGATTAGAAAGAGTATAAAATTACAAAATGTTCATAGAAGCTAAACATCAAGCCAGGTCCCCACTTGTTTTTCCGGATTTAGCCTTGTAGGATTTGGCGAACCCTTAATAGAACTCTTAACAGTTGAAATTTGATAAAGAGTAGGCCGAACCCCCCCCCCCCCGCCACCCGCCAGGCATTGCACATGTGACCACATACATGTAAAACATGTAAAATGTAAGTCTCAAAATAATCTAAGTATTCTGTTGACCAGATGCTACACCATATTCCAGCCCATAAAAAATAAATAGGACCTCCTTCGAGACCAATTGAACAGCCATATCATCACATTTATTTAGTTTTCCTCAAATGCATATAAATGGGTATGTGGGCGACTTAAGCGGGTATTAATTAAGAGAAGCTTTATTTGGGTCGCTTACACTGCCGATCGATTTTCAGTATTGAAACGGTTTCTCGTCCTTTTGATCATGGCAGTAATGTGCAGATCTGAGCTTAGCATATCGGAAATGATTCAACACCAATCGTCACGGCTCGTGTGAACACAATCACCTTAATTCTCTATAAAAATGTCCCGTTTAATGTTTCTATAAACGTTGCTAATTCTGGTTGAACGTTGCCATCCCAACAATGGCACGTGAAAAAAAAAATTAAACATGTTTCTAGCTTAATTTGACAATCGGTGGTGTGCAAATGTCTAGATGAAACGATAGGTCAAGAACAATCAGTCTTTATTTTCTTTGTAATCTAGGCGATATCACAGGAAAAAAAATATTCCGTACTACACAGGAATGTGTACAGCCATATCTTGTTGTATACGGACAGAACTAAGGTATTATCCGGTTACGAGGTATGATAAAAAAAAGTACTTTACTTGCATTGGTTTGTGCTATGATATTATTGCACGTTTCATATCACCAGTTTTATTTGATACTTCCTTAAAGAAGCGTATAACAATTTGAAATGCGGTATCGACTGTTACATACAGACTGGCAGTAAGATATTCCATCTCATTAGATTCAGGGTACCTGAAGAAAACCCATGAGGTTTTGATGGAAAGTACGCCACTTGACTCGATGACAGAGCCCATGATCTAAAGCGCATGCGTTAAGCCCCCCCCCCCCCGACTCTCATTGCAAGGCTTGTCTGTATATTGCAGAGGAAATGGAATGAAATGGGGTTTAACGTCCCACTGTTCTGCTCCGACTGAGCATTAGCTAATGAAGACGGGCATGTACAGTGTGTTATGAGGAAATTGCCCGGACATCGGTGCTACGGCCTACTCTTGTATCTAATTCCAACTGTCAAGGGATCGTGAACGTGTACGCCAATGTGTACATGGGACCTTGGTTTCACCGTCCCATCCGACGACTAGACATTGAAGACCCATACAGACAATAACATATACGATATGGTAGTTCTGAAATGAACTAATTGATGGCAAATGAGCGTTAAACCGAATATTGTATACCGTGACCGATTCAAAGCAATACTAGACCAGTCGTAATATGCAATTGTAGTAGGTCTGAAACTCTGATGTAATGACCGTATAGATAGATTATTGGTTCTCCGTGTTATTGTTAGAACGTCCAAAGAGTGATTCAATTCAATAAATTTGTTTGAGTTGAACTTAGAAATTCCTTTATATTTTCCAACACTTTCCATTCGTAGATCAAATAAAGTTATAAAGAGCTAAATCAATATTACTGATCTGGTTGGCTTTTCGCCCCTTTCAAGATGCATACACACCATGAAAAGAACTTAAATGCCCCTTTTCAAAGTACATTCATGTAATTATCTTTCATTACTATACCAAATTGTTTGTATTCGGAAATTTTAGATTGTAATATAGGAAATGTACTAAGAACTAGGGGGACTGAGCTCAATACCGAACCAAAAGTCCATGAACGCAAAAGAGTCACGAAATGGGAGAATTTGATTATATTCTCATGCACCCAGATTTGGAACAAGTCTTTAATTTAGTGCTCGAAGAACAATTATGTGTTTATTCAAATTCACGCTTCGATTAATTTCTAAAGAGAAACGAAACAAACAGGTAATTTTCCCATAATGACATTTTGTCAATGTATCAGGACTTCATCCATCCATCATATTTAATAGTTATAGATGGATCAAATTTAGAACCGGTTTTAAATCTGTAAATCTATTATTTCAGAGGGGAGTGTTTAATGCACCAGAAAATCTTCATTTACTGACTTCTCTTAATTTGATATTATACACACAACGAGTGCTGAGAAGTATTGTCCGGATTTTTAAAGCCCCGTTTCCACTTGCAATCAACTGTTGCGCTCATGAGAATAACAAATGTGTCTAGTTCGGGTGGCACTATGGAAGATAACTTTTAAATCTGGGTTGGTTCCATTTACGATTAAATTAAAACCTCGATTGGCACTGTTTCTGATAACTTTAAAACCTGGGTAGGTACGGTTTAAGATAAATTCAAAACCTCGGTTGGTACGATAACTTTCAAATCTGGTTTGGTTCTGTTTAAGATAAATTCAAAACCTCGGTTGGCATTGTTCAAACCTGGGTTGGTAGTAAAATACGGCAGTACAATAATTTCATTCAGTCAGTTATTTGTTAATATTACTAAGAAAGAAATGGAGCAATTCATTCAATTATATAAATTCAGGCTATACTCAATTGTACCCAATTATTCCATTCTCTGGAGTATTTTATATAATAATATCTTTCTTTTTACATCCATTTTCATATTTACAATGACGATATATTCTTCTTCCATAATAATTTGAGGTCAAAATCAGTTAGCCATGACCCTGTGTTTTTCAATAAAAAGCAATTACATGCGATTATATTAGTCTCAAGCTGCATGAGAGATTCTTGGTCTTATGTTGTTGACCTTGGCTGGTAACTTGGTCAGTAAGACACATGCTTTATCATTTGTGATATCATATACCTAATCCCCATCACTCATAACATCTATTCATCATGTTATTAAGAGTTTCAATCTCCTCTCGAAAAAAAATCGACGGATCAATTTTCTCCTGTCTAAAAACGATTTGTGTCGCTGGAATCAATGGCCTTCAGTACTTTGAGAGAGTTATCACATATAGCGCTGATGATACGCAGACCAAATGTCTAGCCAACTCTGTTAGTTCTATAATTATTCCACATTCACCGATAAATCCGCGGCAAGAGATGGCTAAACGGTTATCTTTCTCTAGTAGATATCCAAAATATTCATAGTTTTATAGTCGAGATCTGTAAAGCGACTTCAAGGACCTCCATTATAAAATACGCATAATTAAATTAGCACTACAAAGACGTAGAGGTAATCATCTCCCTTTGAATATATAAATCAAGTTTTATCTGTTATAGAAATTATATAAGTTTGATGTGGCCAAGGTTGGGGTATTATCTGATTGGTGTAATCTTCGTGTCAGGAATCTGTTCAATAAGCCATATACAGTGGATTCAAAATGAGGTCGGTTGTAATTCGTAACTCAACGATCAATTTGTTTGATTTTTCTAAAAGCACATATTACGTCCATCTTTCAAAAGTGAATGATTATGTCTTGTCGATAGAGTGTCAATCAAAATATAAAAATTAGAACTCTGTCAAAGATAAACATTATAGTTTGGATAATTTTTTGACACAAAAACAAATTTGCAATCTGGAATTTTGTGCTATGTCAATCTTCTTCAGATTATATTTTACAAATTAACTGCATTAGCAGCATCCTGTAGGATATTTAATAAATGATTATATTTTGTTGGCAGTTGCGTTTCTTGTGAATTCACAAATTTAGAGTTGAAATGTGGATTAAAGTCACATCAACACAATAATTCGCCGATTTTGACACTAACATTCTATGACTACGTGTGCAATGCGACGTGGATAATTTCGCCCACACAGCGGCATGTCCGTCTACATATCTTTGATTTACAACTGTCCGGGCATCTTTTACGCGACCTCAAGTTTTTTTGGTTCGTCCGAATGACTAAACATGGTTTGCTTGTCATCCTCACAGGCGCTACGTCTGGTAAGTGGGGACCAGGCTTGATAATTCTTCTCAACCCCTAAGCCCTTTCAGTTTTCTAAGAGAGAGAGAGAGAGAGAGAGAGAGATAGAGGTCATTTCGGGACTAACAGCAATGCGTAGTACAGGCGACCCTACTCCATGTCACGTACGAGCATGGGATCGAAACGACGCCACAATGACTCATTGTCAGATCTTATGATCTAAAGCGAACGCGCTACCCCCCCCCCCCCCCCAACTCCCCGCCAAAAAATAGACACAACACACGGTGTTCGAAATGTAACAGCTTTATATCATGGCGTTATCACGTCAGAGTAAGGAAGTTACCGTACTTTGACGTCATTTGAAATTTTTGGTATCCTAAGGGTTAAATTTCGACGACGTTTATTGACGTATTATCATTATTGGATTTACTACAAGATGATAAACTATATACCCGTGTTCATGGATAGACTAACTTATAAAACTCTTTATCTCAGATACACATCTTCTTTCATTGGATATTTCCGGACAGGCGCCGTTACAGATATTGGAATTTTTATCAGAATTATTGACCAAATGTGCCGAATGGTGAGTTGCCGAGTGGAGGAAAAAAACCATCGATATGAAGCTGGCAATTAAAGGAGCAAGTAGTCGGTAAGCCGTCATCTTGAGGACAGCTCGAGATAGTGACGATAGAAGTTATTATCTGGACCGCCTTCCACTCACTTGATTAGCTTTATTGTGAAAGATAAAGAGGAATTTAATGAGCAAATTTGCTGCTATTTTCGATTCAACATGGTAGTAGTCAATATCGAAATGTATTTCCATCGTTCGGCTCTTTTCACAGAAATAATAGAACGCCACTACAGTTACGACTAAATAAAGACACTGTTACTAATACATGGAAAGGGAAGAAAAAACACATCTTTCCGTAAACGTCACACGTAATGCAATGATCTGCGATTTGATGGCTGATACAGGAGATTTACTTGAACACGATAAGTGTGCGTGAAGTGTGATAATGCACAAGGCTAACTACTCCAATTTATAAATGACATCAGAATTCAGTATTTGTAATTTCAGTAAAGATCTGTTAACCCAGTAAACTATAAATGTTTCTGTGTTAAGGATATGTGGTAAAAAATATGATGCAACTCTACTCGGGAACCTGTTAGAAAGCATACGTACATGTAAGGTGTGGTTTGTGAGAATGGATCCTAGAGAGAGAGAGAGAGAGAGAGAGAGAGAGAGAGAGGGGGGGGGGAGGAACTGACTCCCATTCGAACACGAACTAGGAAATTTGGGGACTAACAATACATTATTCAATTTTATTTCTACAATTAATTTTACGCATTGCATTGGGGTCTTTAGCAGTGGGTTAAGCCTTAGAAAAGTCACGAGGGTGACAGTCGACCCCACCCCGTGCCACGCACAAGCTAGTAATCGAAACCAAGCCACTTGACTCAATGACAGACCTTATGATCTAAGTGGTGACCGGTGTCAGGTTATGGTTACTCTTTCTGGAATACCTGGTATCACTTCTCATTTAAAGAGTTCACATAATAGAGAAATTGTTATACTCTTGTAGAGTGATTTTTAAATGCTCGATACAGAATTAACGACACCAGTTTAGGTTCAAATATAAGATTATACTGCTTAACCATGAAATTTGGCTTTGAAAATAACCGAAAAGTAGTGTCAGCTGCACAAGAGGAATAAACATGCCATGCCTCTTGCACGACACTTGATAGTGCATTTAAGGGTATACGTAACATCTACAATTCTGTTCGTTTATCTTAACTTAAATAATTTAAGTAGCAAATTTCGGTTACCAGACAGGAAGAGATCAAAAGTTACATGTATGGAAGATATCAAAAGATATGTGTAGCCATGTCTGGAATCACATGGTCATATAATAAATATTGAATAATATATGTTTAATTATTTAACAGTGCCAATCAAAATAGATATCCCAAAGCACTGATGTTCGCGCACACGCACGTAAACAAACAAAATGTCGTGTGTTTGCAAACCTTCCAATTGCAGACGTACACGAATCAGACAACCTAATTAGGACGTTTATACTTAAAAATTGGACCTTCGGTGCCATTGACGACACATCAAAGGGTTGATCACGCGACCACCCATTACGTAAAAATAACCAGTAAAACCTGCCAACTAAGCAACATTTTTGTTTAAGATAAAGGATTGCGAACGAAATCAAATAACGAAAATACGCCTGTATTGAAAGAGAAAATTCATTCATACACTGTCTATCAATAACTCAGTTCCTTTTTATTCCAAATATTTATCATGACGTTAATTCAGCCATAGATCTGTATATACCAAACTTCTTGAAGATCTCCCAATGGACGAAGTTCACACATGGGAATACGGATTTGATTAGTTCATGTGTTTTACTTGCTTTCATATGTCTTAACCAGATCTACGAACTAATAGGGTTTTAAGTACAATATTACGGTCATGGTAGTTTCCATTTCAGTGGTTAGGTTAGCAATTCGCGGGGAGAGTATTGCAGGAACAATGGTTAGGTTGACAATTCGCGGGGAGAGTATTGCAGGAACAATGGCGTCCACTCCCCACCCCCACTTTTTATTAAATTCCAAACTCCAAGGGGTCTATGACGTATACGTCAATGTGTAAACGGGCGAGCATCGGGTTTTCAAATCAGTCTTGGCAGTCAGACCGGGCGTAACCTTGACACATGAGAAACGGACTATAAATACAATATTACATGAAATGCAAAATATGTGGAGAAATTTTTACGTCTTAAACTTGTTTCATCGTCCCATCCAAACGACTAGACGCTGAAATGAGTGAAACGCAAGAAGGCCACAATGACCAGTTAGTCAAAATAATAAATACTCTATGCTCTTAAGAAAACCGAAGACTTGATGAATTCCCATAACAATTATCTAGCATGCAATCAGGTACTTCATGGTTTGTGAATAGATTAATTAGACTCAGTGGAGAACATACGGCAGTCCGTATATTTCCAATAATGACAAGGTACACACGCTGATGAGATCTCATGAGTGTTTGATTTTAATACACCGATTTATTCTAAGGGACAGCCACGCACCAGTCAAGGCTAATAACATAGGAATAATTCAGCACATGCCTGTTCTGCCGGTAAATAACTTCCTACTCCAAGAGACTGGGTGGGTCAGGCCTTTAAAACGATTTTGTTTTCTTCCAGTACGATTGGGAAAAATGTTTCTTTTGAAATAAACCGCACACTGGTTGGTGCATGGCTTGGTCATTGAAATGAGCTGTATAATCCAGCTGCACAAAAAAATGTGCATGCACTTGTGGCAAACAGCTTTAACAAAACAAAACTAATGTTAAATATAAATAAATGACATCTGTCAAACTGGTCAGACTGGTCAGAGTAGAGGCCATCATAAGTATGTTGTAAAAAAAAGAAACGAAACTTAAACTCATATTGACATATACGGTATCGCTATTTAATGTCACTGTTTTCGGAAAGTTAGAAAGGTATCAGGTCTTCAGTTTCAGTTTCTGAATCCAGTGTCCAAACAGATCATCCAATTGACTTAGCTTCTGTTCGCGTTTGAAAGTTTTAGTTTAAATACGACGTGGCCCCATTCCAGGTTCCGTAACCTTTCAAGAAATTAGTCTTTAACGTATATGGACAGTTGTTACTTATTGCTAACACTATGCACCTGAAGCTGCTTAATTTTGCCATTTGACTTTGTAGTTTAGCTACGACCATGTTTGACATTTATTTATAAGTCTACACGTGTGTAAACTACAGAAGATGGCGTAGTCTATCCATGACATTATGAAGGGCGTTAGTTCCCCAAGGGAGGTAAGAACGTCTGTGATGGTGTTGTATCGGGAAACACTGCAGCGCACAGTAAAAGTAAAATGTAAATCAGGCCCATTAACTAACATATGTAATGTATTAGGGAGATTTACGATGGTGACTAAAAGTATAGTGCACAACAAGTTTCCCTTAATCAACCATAAATGTGGTTTATATGCAATCATAAATTGAAAAACATCCTCTGACCTTTAAATTATGTCCTCCGGGGACTATTAAATAGCAGATCGTTACTATGTTGCTTCTTGCTACAGATGCCAGATGTAGACTTACTGAATTATATATAATTCAGTCTTTCTAGCGAGATCTATATTTAAATGTTTTGTGCTCGCCCATTATAATTTTCTGAAACAAAAGTTCAAATAGCTATATATACTTTAACGGCTATATAGAACCAACAGGGTAGACAATTCGTACTTGGGTAGCACATGCCGAGGAAATTTGCTTAAGGGCGATTCCTACGGGCATCAATCTAGTAAATTTCGTCTGTTTCGTTTCATAATTGTAGCCCTTTCGTTTGTTGAAAACGAAGTCACGTATCGGATTGGACATTTGAAACAACGATCGTCCTGGGGTCAACAGTATTAATGTTCTAACGGTAAAAGTCATGTTTGGCCCAACTATTCATTCTATGAAACTAATTCAAGTTATATCTTTATTTCGATTCTAGTGCAGAAAAGGGGGACGTTAAACCCATTTCATTCATTCATTATTTCGATTCGTCTTTATGGTTCTGGTGTTATACACAAACACTTATATTCAGAGCGAGTGAACTACATCAGTTACAATTTGTGAGGTTATAAACAGACACCTGGACGATGTCTTGTCGTGTTTCCATTGGCTGTTTACAACACACAAATAAGAACACAACACATTGATCAAACTTTCCTTTTATCATATCAGTGTGCCAGGTATCGTGCACGCGGTGGGAAAGTGGTGCAAAAAATGAACACAGAATAGATTTTTCATTTATATACATGATCAACCCGAAACCTTCTGTTCTTCGTGCTACAATGTAATCAACTTTCAGTTTTGTGATGTTTTATTCTAGGATAAATAATTTAATCCTTAAAATCATTAATTTTCTTACTGTATCGTGTCGTTATTGCGGTTCCCCGAAGACCCTTGTCGCAATTAACAAGTCTACCACACGTTATGGAAATTGATTAAGTTTTATTTTTGAAAGTTCAGTAGAATGGGCAGACTATGTATATATCATAGATTTCTTTGATCTTATACAAACCACTAGACAACTATGTTAAAAGTTTTCGATTAATATATAATCCCTTTCAGAACATCAATAGTCTAATGCAAAATGAACCCTGATTGTACCCAGATGCTAGAGGGAGTACGTTAATTATTAACGTAACGAAATATTGGGTTTAAACACGGATCAGATAACACAAAGATAATGCGAATAACTAAAATAAAAATACATTAATAGCTAATAATCACTAGTTACTCTAGAGAAAACAAAGAGCCAGAGGATAAATTAAAACCTTCACGATAGTGGACGATTCATATTTAATAAGTAGCTGTTAACGAAAATTTAGAATAAGGGGGTATAATTAAATGACTAGACCGATTTGATTCGAGTTTTTAATAAAGTTGTTTATTTCACATATTTTATATTGGTTAGTTTTCAAGGATGATAATCTTCGGTGAAAATTTTACCCCCACAGACTAATTTGTTATCTGTACTTATACGGGGATTATAAACTTTATTATTATGGTTTGCCTAAACAATGGACTTTATTAGGGTGGTTTTAAATGATCATCTTTATTAGAATGACTTTACCTATATGGATTTTATTAGGACAACTTTACCTAATCAATAGACTTGATTAGAATGACTTTACCTAATTGTTGTACTTTATAGAATGATTTTACCTTGTCAGTGAACTTTATTATAATGAATTTAAAGGACCGATGGGCTATATTACAATGCTTTTACCTATAGGTAATGAACTTTAGCTAGATTATGAAATTTATTAGGATGACTTTACCATGTCAATGACCTTGTTAGAATAACTTTACCTAGACGATGGACTTTGTTAGGATGACTCTCTTGGCAATGGACTTGATTCTTTTGACATTGTCGAGGCAATTCAATTTGTACTTTTGACAAACTGAATGGAATTCGCATTGAACAACTTTTCTTTTACTTTACGGTGGCAACAAGATTCATCGTTATTATTTTTGTGGGACAATGAAATATTTTCATGGAGGTTATCCCCAGGCAATACGCGATACTTCGTTAAGTTAATTTTATCCATTTACTTAATAATAAATGCTAAAATCCTATATTTCTGTGCTCTTTATTCTCAATATCAAAACAATATTTACCCAGTAAACGAAATATGTCCACTTCCTTCTATAGATGGACTTTAATAAATCCATAAACACAATTCGCTTGTGCAAATACTATAATCGTTATAATCCAATCCTAAGCGTAGGAAAATAAACACTAACTAAGATGGCGGCGACATCTCGCAATTAATTTCTTCATGGTAACAATATTTTCATTCTCTACTTTTGTTGATATTCAACGTCATGAGAAATGGTTCGATATTATAAATAAACGAGGAAGAAAAATCGTTCCGTTTAGAAAACCATCGATATAAATGTTGAGAATAGAGTTAAAAACAGCGTGAATAAACTCTAGATATAGACACGTTCTGGAAAACATGATAAATTGTGGTTATTTTCGCTGTATTTGTATAAGACGCTATATGCACAAGAACGTAATTGCCCATTATTTATTACAAAAATTCATGTAAATGTACCATTTAGCAAATATATGGAATTAAAATTCAAATCTATTAATTTCTATTCTCTTTTTTTACCCATATACACTATTTATAGAATAGTATTGTATAATTCAATTATTATTTGGTTTATTGTGTCTTCGAATACAAGTATGACTTTTCACATTTATCGATATGGTGCTCGCAAAATGAAACGAAACAGCTAAAACACAATAAATGTTTTTATATTTTTCTTAAAATCTATTTTCTTAGTTAAATCTATACCCGGAATTAATTAGTTATTTGGCACATCTATTTGGAGAGGAAGTAAAATGACATCATGCAGAGAACAAGTTTGAAAGAATAAAAAACTATATCGAAAATAGAACAGAAATTCTTCATCAATAAAAACACCAACCGGCTCAGTGAAGTACCGGCGATGATTAACAGATGATTAACGCAATATTCAATGTAAGTCAAATCCCTGCTTAGTGAGGACAAATATGACTGCGCAGAAAGGAACCTACTCCGTCATTAACACCAATGTCGGGTTCTACAAATAGGCCTTGAACGTCACCAACTGTTTTTATGATCAAAAACTTCCGAAACAAATCACGGAGAATAACGCTTCAAACATTCTGGATTTCAGTGACCATGCATTGGGTGGGATTGTGCCATTTAAGTGAAACAACAAGGAGTTCTCCTTGTGGTGCAGTGGACGCTTACGGCTTGTCCCCGGGTCGATTCATTTGGTTTTATATTTGTTGCTTATAAAAAATGTCCTGCAATGTCTATGTAGTTTGCCTGTAGTGCGCCTTTTCTACTATTAGGAATAGGTACGTCATCACTAACGAGTTAGAGATAGCGATAACTGACCGACTCAATCTGGTTTGGTTGAAAAATTCACCTCTGGAATCCACACCTCCGACATGCTCTCTTATAAACCGTAGTAAGTGTCTCGAAGGCAGAAGCTTTGAGCTGACACAGGGAGTTATTCATCTCTTCTGGAAAACTCATCCAATATAATATTTGTTCTACTTTAATTAAATTTGATGGATTGAAAGAGTGACAGCAATTTCTTTATTATATTTATATCCATCAAGTCATAGATTGTATCCGGTCGATGATCCCCTTTCATTCAAAAGTAGATGCTTATGTAATCACATCGACACAAATAGCAATCAATGTGACTTAAATATGGAACTCTGATAAAATGGGTGCGTGGTTCGATTTGGATGGTTTTATATTTGTGAGGGAATAATGTTTTCTCTTTGAGAGAGAAAGACTGCGAGAAGAAATGTAAAGTCGTATACTTTTCTACCCGAAGTGGGCTAATGAAGAAGGAGACACGCCCTGCAATATCCTTTGGGGTAGGATTTGATTTTGTACGGGGATGGGGTGTTGGTGGGGGGGGGGCGGTAAAGTACGCTCAAAACAACTTCGAGACTAATATAGGGGTATACCTATATTCAAATTGTTCCTTTTTGCACACGGTTCTTTAATAGTGAAAGGAAGAAATGAAAGACCACGATAAAACCCACGAGGTTGTCACGTGCACGCGTGGGATCGAAGCCACTACAATCACTTCGATGGCCTTCCTCGTAATACACATTATGTCGCTTATAGTCCTTCACGGATATTCTTTTAACGCCTACGAGTACTCCAGCAATCAAAAAGAAAAAAAAAATCTTCAGTTTCAAAAGGCTTTTGTTTTACAGAATAAATTGCAGCTTTACGTATCGATTAACATACACGCTGAAGAAATGAGAAGACAAGACAAATGTATATTTAATTGGTAATTTGTTTGTTGGAAATCTTTAAGGACAAAAGGAATTTTTAACATAACCATTTATTTTCTTGGCAATGTTATATAACCTATGACCCTATAAATAGATAGAAATAAATATATTACATATATAATAAGTCGCGCGGCTTTAAGCAAATGGAACAAGCATATAAGGTCATAAGGTCAATGATATTATTGCTGTCCTGTAAAGTATTTTAAAAACATAACCTTTTTTCAAAACGTGCTTCATTATATATTTTAAGAAATCAATACAAAGTACAACAAATAAGTGGTATCAGGTGTTTTCCCATCCTCTCAATTGGTTTAGACATGGATTTCAGAAGTCATGTTACGAGTGCTGGGTAGAAAATAACATCGGGGATAAAGCCCATCAGCTGATTGCGAGTAGTCGATCATATTTATTTTATAAAATAGAATCCGTGTCATGTTCGTTCATAGGAAGTCTTCATCACGATCAATTAGCTGTCTCGTGGTTGGTGGGAGCCACGGTTGCTCAACCAAGCAGTCCAGGGTTCGATTCCAGTTTTGGCTAAGAAAGTTCCTTTGGATTTTTAACCGGGTTTCATCTTATATCAGTTGCGCCGGAGGAGGGTCTGACTGGCCTTGGTTTTCACCCGGCCCGCTAGGCACACTACCTCTGTCAACCCAGCAGTTGGCACCCCACAAAAGATTACAACAATCGTATAATGGTTGTAACTATGTCAACGCAATTACATAAAAAAAAAACCGTTATGCCCATCTACATACAGCACAAATCCCCCGTTTTGCGATAAGCGTTATTTTGATATTGTGTAAACATGAATAAATTGCATGCTTTGGAATAAAAGATTCATGAATCTATCTGATTATATCGTCATTGAATTCCAAATCAGACAACCATGTTCTAGAAGCACGCACCGTCATTATATACCGAGCTTTTTTTTCAATCGAGTATTATTAACGATTGGAAGTCAACCCAGCTTACACTATCATTCCATGAAACGTAATTGGTTGTGATATAGAATACATATTAATTTGAACGGTTAGTCAAGTGAATCTGTTAAAAATAGAAAATTTCTAGTATTTATTTATGGGTATACGGAAAAATCGATCGTCTTTTTAAATATTATTTTATCCCTTTCTTTTGTTTTCAAATTTTAACCAGGTCAGCTTAACCTATTGGTGTTATGGATAAGTGAAGAGTGAATAGAAAGTGTTGTCTGAATCCGAGAAGCCACAGCAATGGTAAATGAAGGAATCTGAATGGAGAAGCACGCTCGATTTACTACAATAACATGAAGTTTTTTCCACCCACTGAAGTAAAATTGAATCAAAGTAGGGAACGAAAATAATATTTTCTAAAATAACTAAAACCGGAATATTTCTACCGGGATGGAATTCACATAAACGCGGCTCGAGTGAGTTCTACATTTTATTTTATTTTTAAAAAAGAAGATGCGATCGATAACTCCTTGTGCTCGATGTAAAGTTTGACGCCTCGTGATATCACTTAACGTTGGTTGAAGGGCCCAGAGTGCTAAGTACACACTTATTTAAAAATGATATTCAGAAATAAACTATAGCACAAAGAATGAAGCCTATAATTAAACATTGATATATTTTTATCAACTCGTACAGAGATGCTATGAAACATTTTGCAATCCATGAAACGCCGCATTGCAATACACGACAACAAAGCTTGCAGAACAGGAATCGCACAAACCCAAATATGATTTTCGGATCAGCGCGCATGTTTTTGTCTAATCGCGCATGTTTTCTATCACTACTTCCTGGTTTAATTTGGTAACCAGTCTGGTTCGGTGTCTTGCACATTGAGATCTAAAGAAACCCCACAGATCATTACTTTGCCCGTTGTTATTTTTACCGTGAGGTGATATATTTATTGTCTTCATCATTTTCTTTGTCTTTATGTAACAGATTTCCAACAACCACGCTTTTTATTATCATATAGGTCATAATTCTATGGAATACAATTACTGCTTATTACTTTGCGACATTTAATTACATAATTCATAATTACCTTAATTAAGTTAGGTTTCCTTCAAGGTAATTAGAAGGGTGTCTCTGGTTGGTCAGCATTAACCAAGTATTGTTAATTACATGTATATATTGCCTCGTTACATTTCATATTTCATCATTGCTTGATAATGACTAAAAAAGCCTAGTCGAAACGTCGCTCAGTAATATTCAATAGAATTGCAACTTGTATAGTCCAGTTTAATATGCCATTGAAACAAGTTGTTTATTATTAGTATAAATCTTTGTTTTCTCTCTATTTATGCTCTGGACTAGTTCTCTAATGCAAAATGCCTGGTTGCGGTCGTTTATTGGTAACCGAAAAGTCACCCAGCCAAACGAGTCAGTTGACAGCGCAGTTTGCGGTAATGCGACTTGTAGATATTGTGCTATCCGATACGGTCATTGCACTGATTTTACAATGCAAAATGTTACTAGCTATGTGAACACCTCAAACGAATGAGGGTATCGGGTGTTCTGGAAATTAATCTTGTCCAACCTTTCCCCCATACTATGTTTAAGTGCGTTGAATGATGTTCAAGGTGTCATCCTCGTGTAAACACACAGATCAACGTAACATTCCGAGTGGAAAGCGGAACAGGTTATTGAACTCTCGTCAATCTTTAGCCCAATAAGATACTTTTTAAGAAAAAAATAACCATCGTGATTGACTCTTGAGTTTCTTGGTTTTGAAGTAGGAAAATTGACGGGAATCTTATGTAGAATGGCTGTTTTCGATCGGTTTTTATTAAGGACAGTGTGGTCGTGGTCTAGAGTTGTAATTGAGTAGCATGTTCATAATGTTTACTGAACAGCTTGTTTAATTATTAAAGGGAAATAATCTCATCGATTAACAAAACAGGGGTACTAACTCTATAGATGTAACCTCGTCTACTATTGATTTTCTTCGGTCCTTTTTGTTTTGATGTAGATGAGTTCATTAGTCGGGTAAAGAGTCAACCTCTTTAAATAAATGATGAATGCTGGGTGCGATCAGTCTGGCCTGGCTTATTGACAAAGGCTAATTATGTCGGTACTTTTAGTACGTCTTTCGTCTTGACTAATGATGGATATAGCAATGATACGCATGTATCAGAGACATTAATAGTTAATTTGTAATCTGTTGGTCTTTTGGTTCCGTAGCAAACAGTTTAATTAAGCCTTGACACATTTTCTTGCATGTTAGCAATTGTTAACGATGGTACTAGGTGTGAATAAATTTGTTCTCATGCTTATAAAGAATTTAGACATCTTAGCTGGGGCTTTTGCTTGGATCAAAATCCCTGGGAGGACTAAGCAGAACCAAAGAAGTTTTCAAGCTCGGCCTTCACTTGTCAAGGGTAGCGCCTGTGGCGTTGACGGAACAAAAAAACCCAAAAAAAACCCTAGGTCCTCCCGTGCACGTAAAATATCCTTTCATAGTTCGATTCGGTGAATGGTTGGCGGACACGCCACGGGCTGAGCACGATTCTTTTACAACACATAACAGATACAGGCCAAGTAATCGGGAGGGCCGAAAATTATGGGATCAATTTTATATACAGTTCCATCGAACACCCATATATTCAAAATAACCACAAATTCAATTTTTCCGATTAAATATCAAATTATAATTGTCGATATTAAATGTCCAAAACGTTGACATGCGACATTAAATTGAAATGGGAATTGAAATAATATGAAATGAAATGTCCCAATGTTCTGCCCGGACTGGGCTAATGACGACGGCTATATATACGCCATACAGTGTGCTATGAATTGGGGATCACGTGGCTAAGTCGCTGGCTCGCTAGCCTGGAGGTCGGGTGTTCGATCCCTGCATTGGCCGAGAAAGTTCATCCAGAATTTCCGGCGTGGTTTCCCCTTATGAGTGATGCAGGACGGAGGGCCTGACAAGGATAGCTGTCTAGTTGTTCGGATGGGACAAAAACTTCCCTCATAGCACACTGTATGACGTGTGCCCGTCTTCATTAGCCCAGTTTAGGAGCAGAAAAGTAGGATGTTAAAGCCATTTCATTTCATTTCATTTCATTTCGTGTGCTATGAGAGAAAATTTCCCCGGACAGCGGCGCTACGGCCAACTCTTATATCGAATTCCAACTGCCAAGGGCTCTTTTACGTGCATGTCAATGTGTACGGAACCTCCAGGTTAGCGAGCCAACGTCCTACTTACTGAGTCAGAGTGCCCTTAATTAGATAAGGGCGACAGCATGCTATAACAGAGGTATTGTTGAGTTCAGATAAATAATTACACATATAGCGCGAAAATTATATAAAAAAAACTTTGATTGAATTTAACAGGTTTTTATATTCTGACATGATTATTAACATTCAGCTGTTACCTACCAAATTATTTTGTTTGGTGAACACTCCAATATTATTAAGCAAAACGTAGACCTGTAGCATATGTTCGAGAGCGTTTTCCTTGCAGAGAAATATAAAACAAATATTTTGGAGTAAATTCGTGTTGGAATAACGAATATGTCACTTATGTGTTAAATGATGATATCTCCGCGGGTTGGTTTTTGTGTAACTTCTATAAAATAGATAATTACTTTTCACACTTGTGTTCGTAAGTCCAACATGTCAAAATATAGGATAAATATGGCGTTTAAAACCACGCATAAAATGAAATGGGGGTTAACCTCCTGCTGTTCTGCTCTGACTGGGCTAATGAAGACGGGCATACGCCATAAAGTGTGCCATGAGGGATTCTTGCCCAGACAGCGGCACTACAGCCTACTCTTATATCGAATTCCAACGGCCAAGGGATCTTTTACGTGCATGCCAATGTGTACACGGGACCTAATGTTTTCGTCCCATCTGAAGACTAGACAGCTGTCCGTGACAGGTCCTCCGTCCTGCACCACTGACAAGGGGAAACCAAAAACCATACTTACATGTACTTAAACGTACGTTTGATTAAAAACTATTCAAATCAACCATTCTAATATATTTTGTATATTTAAAGATTACATTTGTTTGTACTCAATTCCCAATACCACCTTTGGCAAATAAAGCAATAATAATTCTGCATTTGATTAAAGGTTAGCCCATTTTGAGATATATAATGACGATCTGACTTCTTGTGCATTTAACAGCCAATCTTGGCCGCTTTTACAAATTAAATACACTATTGTATATGGAGAAATGAGAAAAGAGATCAATTGACGACGAATGCGTCCCTTATTCCTGGACACCTGGTACAATTTGTCACTTCGCCCATCTATCTGTGATAGATATGATGTACAACGTTAAATATTTATTGTCCCTATTTCCACCACTCAGCTCGTGCCAATAAAATACATCTGATGCGCTCATTTTTTTACATGTGGATTTTTGTTTCTCACAAATACTAACACAGATTACATCTTTCTGGCTTTGTTTTGTCGACCATTTTCTATATTTTCAGTATGAGAAATCCAAACACGACAGATATTCTTGACTTTGGCCAAAATCACAAAAAGTACCGTCTGTATTAACGCTGCCACTACAATTAGTGTTTGGTAATTCAATCTTTTTATATGATTTACGAGAAGATATTTATGGTATTTTGCGTGATGATTCGCCGTGCTTTATTTCTGTCCCTAATATAATGAGTGAATCTTAGAAATCCTTATACTAGTTCTAAGGGCCTATCGGATTCTATGTTTTACTTTGTGTCTAAAATACAAACTTTCAGAGTCCAGTATCCAAATTCCTGGCTGTCTCCAAGTAATTGGATAGCCATGTCTATATAAGTTAAAGTGGTACGTGGTTGTCGCGCCTATTACGTCACTCACACACTTGAATATTGGGATTCCTTAAATGAGTTACGTAACCGCGGCAAGCACTTCCAGCGATCAATTCCGAACGGGTCATGCTACTTAGACTTGTTCTTCATTCTTCATATTTTCGTGTTTTATGTGAATACTTAAAGCCTCTGGTCGTCCTTCGAGAGATTTTGAATCCCATACAAACTATTGAAAAGGATAATCTCTAAAAAGTAATATCATCGCAAAATTGGCCCGTTAATGTTAGGTTCCCACTATCACGATTCGCGCTACGACTGAAATCATGGTTTTAATCGTGGTGATCCTATCATGTATTATCATATATTGAGGTCAGTCGTAGCAATTGTGTTGATCGTATCCGGACGTATCTACACGTACCAGATCGTGGACTCAATATCATAACACATCGCACGACAGTGGAAACCCAGCATCAGTTCAGTATTTAGAAGGATGTGGTGAATTGAAGATTTCCCAACTTTTGGCATCGTTCAATTTGCTGACGATACAAACAAGACGGTGCCACTCATATTTGCGGGGTGCAATCTTTTGATAGGACCCTTTTTTAAACCGAATGAATCCAACCCGAGAGATTATCATCCGTTGATATTTCGGTTTTGTTTTCGTAATTAAATGTTAAATATTTAAGTTAAGTACATTTTGACTTGAATTAAGCCGTGAAAATTTAAATATTGTTTTCAAAAATACAAATGATTAAACATACCTTCACCCCAGTGAAATCGGGACTATATTTGTCAGTCTAATTATACATAAAATGGTGTAAAAGTCATGACCTATAATTAGGTGCCAATCAGTTGAATAATACATATGAGATATTCAGATAAAGTATGGCATTTTACTGAATTAAACAGTAGCATGATTTTCTGTTAAAATGGCTGAAAATAGCAGGTATTGATGTTTTTTTATCACACATAATTTCCGTTTGATCATGATCGTACTACGTCATACTAACACGTAGGGAGTATCATCAGATGATTGTCCATGGGGATTTTTCTATTGATGACAAGTTTCTAGAGGCACCAGCGCTTTGGCGGTCTCCGGCGGCTGGTTAAACAACAATTTAGGTTTTAATCTTGTACGAAAACTACTTTACTCAAAGTCAGTTTAATTAGAATTGTATACCAACATTTCATTTTATCAATCTAAAGATCTTTTTAAGACGCCTTCGGTGGATGGCCGACTCCATATAAAGCTACAAACAAAACCATCGATACACAAAATCGGCAAAATCGTTTGATTAAACATGCATTATGCAAGAGCTAAATCTGCCTATTGCAGGTCTTTCTTTGGGCCTGAAATGTTATCTAAATTATTAATTGGACATTTAATAACTTATCCAGACCATACCCAACTCTGGGTGCCATCGTTAGCCTGTGATATTTACTGGATTTGAATACATTTTGTGATGGATAATTTAACGTAAAAAAGGATAATCGAGACTTTGTTATCATACCAACGTCAGTAATGACGACCGGGACTAGCCTAAAATTCAATGGCTTATATCTCGGTTCAGAGTGAAGCAATTTGAAATTTAACTATTATAGCGAGAACTGTCAACTCTTTATCTAATCTCCCATAATGTCCCTTTAATCTACAATTAAAAGCCTGTGGCACAGAAAATTTCCTGAATTCGTTCGATTACCCAGACATTTTATTGGCAGTTTAATCAAGGTCAATGGTGCTGTTATGCTGTGTATTCTTAAACACGTGTTACAAGTTAATGGGTATACCAGCAGAATAAACGAATAGAACATCCCAGTTTTAATCAGTAAGCCAGCGATTTTATTATTAGGTGAATCTAAGGGTTTGGATGTGATATTATTCAAAATTAATTGCACTTTTTTTTCTCGCGAATGCCATAATACTGTTTTTATAGACACATCTGTAGGAAAAACAAAGCTAAAACGATCACAAAACGTAAACTTCTTCAAATCAGAGTGAAATATGCCAAATAGCCTTGGCTTGATTTTCATACCAAATGTTTTCGGATGGATTTATCTATTCCCATACGACGATAACTGTATGAATAAAGAAGAAAAGTGTCCTAGCGTGAACTGAACTAAGAAGCCTAACTAGACTAGACAACGTAGTTACTTATATATCTTGACATAAGACATAAAAGTAGTCCACTTTGATAATAATGCTTATAAAGTTCGATACAAGGAAAATGAATTAACGCAAAATGGCTGATAATCGTCACCGTGATGTATTAATGCAAAATAACGTCAACAGACTATGTAATAAAATGTTTGTTGTTATTTATAGATAATCATACATGCAGTTATCTACATACATACGTCGCCTACACTTTATTTAATTATTATAACTAGTGTCTTAGGTCCATTAACCGTGGCTCATGCCAACGTTCTATAGTCTATGCTCAACTTCGTCTTGCATGTATTTTTGATAAACAGCGAGGCTAAATGTAACTTGACTTTTCTCTCCAAAATACATTAGGCGGAAAGTGCTTAAGTAAGGCCTAAAGGCATATGTTACATGCGAGTCTTGAAGAAAGCTTAAATGAAAATGTTAGTTCATATTGGATATCTCGCAGGCTAAGAACAGTTATTTGACAGCTATTGATGATGGGCTACGCAGCTAAAGGATGCAATTTGTAGAAATTCTTTCTAAAGATGGGCATTTGTATTACATGACCTCTGATAAAATACACCCACATATTAAGCCGATTTAATCCCTGGATTACTATAAAATGACGTCGTTGTCTTATGTATTTATCTTTACATCCAAAACATAACAAATACAAGATTACAAGAGAATCGCGCGGTTGCCTATAACAAAATACAACGTTTATTTGTCCAACAGCAAATTGATCGCATCAAATATTCTATATTCCATGGTAGTATTAGGACTGGTGTTTCACAAAAGGTATGAAAATGAAATGAAATGAAGTTTAACGCCCTACTGTTCTGCTCCGAACTGGGCTAATGAAGACGGGCATACGCCATACAGTGTGCTATGAGGGAAATTTTGCCCGGACACCGGCACTACGGCCTACTCTTATATCGAATTTCAACTGTCAAGGGATCTTTTACGTGCACGCCAATGTGTAGATGGGACCTCGGGTTTTCGTCCCACTCGAAAGATTAGACATCTGTCCTTGTCACCAAAAGGGTATGCCTTTTACACGGGACTGACCACTGCACTTTCACCGACATTAAATTAAAACGAGTAATAAAAAGTTTGGTTTAAAAAGGTCCGTTATGTATCTACAATATCATGTTAAATACACATAAAATGAATATGCTCCAGAATTATATGTAGGTGTTTTAAAGCTATTTTAGTCAACGAACAATATTGAAGTTACGCTTTCTCGTCTGGAACAATCGATAATAAACTATAAGTTGTCACAAAAGTTGACTGACTTGCCCAAGGCGTTATAGAAAACATTCTGTTACCTATGCAAGCCGTGAATTGGAGTAGACTGACTAATATATTGGGATTTTACCGGGGTTCTCTCACATCTCGAGAAACTTGCGCACATGCAAATCAATGAAATGCCCATCTACATGTATGTTAGGCTTTTGACCCCAGATAATAATGTGCATCTAGTTGTGCAATGTTAATCCCACCATTTCTCTTTCTCTCGATATTCTTTTGAAAAAAAGTCGAATTTCTCTTTAACGAAAACAAAATATGAACAGAACATTTCTGTTTATCAGCATATTATAAACTATAATGTATCTTGATAGTTTGTTTTTGAATATGATAAAAATATGAAACGCGAATTGGTGCATTCAACACAGATGGTCTCACAGACAGACTAAGCTGACAAGGGCTTGTCTAGAGAATTTACAGATGTTAAGTTACCGCAAGAGTGAGTTTAAAATATAGAAAAAGGACGAAACTATATGAACTGACTCTGAACAGAGAACCGTTACAATATATACGTCAAGGGTTACAATCAACTAAATAGACAAAGTTTTAATCAAGTTCGTAACTACGTATTTTTAAAAGTCCAACGTGTAAAGAAGATTTTCTTTTTCATGCCTTCATTGGTAAATAAGTGAATGAATATTGTCACGTTATGACCTATTTTGGGCAAATGTTAGCTGCCTTCAGTGCATGTGCCACCCCGTGACTGAACTTTGCCCATTTACGTCGTGGTGATCACAGATGAAACAGGCTGTTAAGAAGGTAAACTTTTTAGCACAAGTATTTGAGAACAGTGAACCACCCTATACCTTAAACATGTATTCAGATGGTTATGGAGTGGGATGCACGGCATGTTAGTAAGACGTTGCGTGTCTTGAAATAAGCATGTTACGATACAAATTAGGTAGAATTTTGTCATGCATTCCCAGCGATATTAATAGCGTGATCAACTAAATTTACAGGAAAAAAATAACATCTAGGCATTCTAGAAACTGAAATGTTTATTTAAAACTGAAATTGTGTTCCTATGAAAAACATCAATTTATTTTAATAATAATAGATATCGCTTAAAACAGTATCAAAAATATTATGCAGCTTATCTGTCTAATTCGATTAAATGTCACCTTAGCGGATCAACTTTCAAATTTCATTAAAACTTACACGGTTAGTTTCCAATTGACATAAAACTGTTCACTAGAATTAATCATTATTTATATCAAATGGCATAAAATGCCTAATCATCATCATTCAAATCAAATGAGATAAAACTGCTAACCCGATTTAACCTTATTTTAGAACATTCTTTATAAAATTTTACATTTCCAATTTTAAACTAGGCAGTTACGATAGCCAGGGCTGCTTACTGAAAAAGGAGCTAATTTTGCGAACAAAATGACAAAAAGCAACACAAATATATGATACTGCGATTTTTTTGGTCAAATAACTGAGACATATTATAAATGCAACTGTGTATATTACTGTATGATGCTCAAAATGTCTTTAGAAATAAATTCGCAGTATCATATAATTGTGTTTCTTTTTGTCATTTAGAAAATTTGAGAGCCGAAATATTTTAAGGGCCTAAGCTATAGCCTTATTAACCTATTGTAGTGGTTAACCCGGCCCTGTCCTAACAATAGCCCTTCGTGATGAACTTTTTTAATTAAAAAAGAAGCTAGTTATAATCACAGATAAACTAAACGACACTCCGGATGGATTTTTTTTATCTCCTCTTCGCTCTACCCAATCCTGGCTGTTGCTCTGCGTGACCAGAGGAGACACACTAGGGGTTAAGGAACCACGGTGGTTCAAGTGAATAAGGCGCTGGCTTATTTACCAAGAGTTTCCGGTTTGGGTCGTATTTTCTCCAGTTATGACAGGATGCCTGACAGGGAACAGCGCCAAGTCACTCGGATTGGACAAAAACTGAGATCCCATGTTGGCCAGAACATAACAGAATCTGCAAGTTGGAATTCGGCGAAGAGCAGGTGGAGACACCGCTGTTAGCGCAAATTTCACTCAATCAACATTGCAGGGCGTAAACCCACCATCATCACCCCGGTTGATGCGCAAAGTGCGACGTAACTTAGGAATTTCTGTCAATCGGGTCAATACATTAAAATATCCAGAAAAAAACAATGTTTACTTCTAGATTCTGTAGACATAAATTACCTAATGAAATCAATGACATCGCTATCTTTAGATTTACGTATCAATAGATCTACTTACAACAAATTATATTGGTCGGCGTAACGCCCTTGTAACCCATATACATGTATATATATAGACGCATTTGTACTTTATCTACTTCAATATATATATATATTTACACACCTCTCCCGTCAAATGGCAAAACCTAGTAACTCACTTTTTTTTTTATCAAAATTGAGTTAGGACCAAATTTGTAGTTACTAGGGTATGTGCTTCCTGTTGTTGTACTAGATATTCCAATCTTTTGATTTTGTAAGCAGTTACACGCATGACACAACCTAGCAACTTCCTTCATTTGCCTAGTATACCACAGCAAAACCTAGTAACTCAATAGTCAAATCAATGGATGAGCTGGGGTTTAATATTCATTCATTCCGTTTTCCTTTGTTTTCTCAAAATAAGAAAAAAGTGAGTTACTAGGTTTTGCCTTTTGACGGGAGTCCTTGCGTTACATATCGGCCTTCGTATTGGGCGATATATATCTACATAAATCTATTACGTATCAAATCCAGAAAATTGAAACCAATAATGAATTCCTGTTCAAGCTACTTGAATCAATTGAAATATACATTACATAGTTAAACGAAAACCAAGAATAGAGAATTAGTGATGGACGGGTTTTTTGATATCCAATTTAAAATTGCTTTTCAAATTACAATATATTGTCATTTTTGTAACAGAAATGTGGGTGGGTTTGAAACATTAACTTTAACATCCCGGTTTTCACGGTAATATCCCATTATCTGTATCATTATATGATACATCGAGAGTTTTATACGGCAATATCTCATTGTCATATATGTCAACGACAACATTACTCTTCTATAACTAACATACCAAAACTGTTTTACTTTTAAAAAAAATATATATAATCGAATACGCAATGTGCGTCATATAGTTCCATTGAACTATATCTTGGTGTTTATTTTTTTTTATCAGACTAGAAACCGGTCACACGAAAAACATAGTCGGAAACAATAGAGACTTTTGGCAAAGGGAATTATTTCCATCCGTATCAGGTATCCGTATCATCACGTGATACGTTGCGTCAATGTAGTTTTAGAATTTTGGCAGATTCTTCGCGCATCGTACGTATGAGTAGCTTAGCTGAGCTTAGTTCCATTACAGCATGATCGCAGTTATCTACCAATAGTTTTAGTGTCGAATACTCGAATCTTAATAAAAAAAATCTTCGACTTCAACAGCAATGTTTGGTCTCACTAATGTATCATTTCAGAAAGTATATAGTCCCACCTCCCTAAATTTAGCACATAGATCAACCAGCATGCAGACAGACAGACAGATAGGAAAAATATGAAAATCCGCGAAAAGCTAATCAAAAATAGTGATTACATTCCTGTCTTTATCATGGTTAAAATCACATCAAATATACACCTTTGTGTTCTAGAATACACATAGATTCATAAAAAAGCTACGGCACAACATTTCCGCGTCTAAAAGAAGCAAAAAATACGGTAAAAAAGACGACGTTGTTATACGGACCTTTTCCGCATGAAAGCTGTTTGATACGTGCTGCCGTATACGCGTGCCGTATCACGTATGAGAAATACACACGCAATGATGACGTCACACGCAAAATCAATACGGATACGCGATAGGGACCAGGACTTTACGATTGCCAAAAGTCTCTAATGGGTAATCTAAGACCCCCAACCAAAGAAAGATTTCTGTATGCATAATTCTAATCCATTACAATCAAACTAGAGCTGCATATAGAGGTTGAACAATAATCAATCAAATGAAGAAAGATATTTTAGGTAATAACAGTGTAGATATAAATTATAAGGTATTTTGAAACCACCGTCAAATTTCAAAAATCCCTTTTGTCATTTCCGTGTAGAATCGTCTTTTTTCGGGCTTGGTAGAGCTCTTAGGTTTGTTTAGTGATCTAGCATACTAAAATGATCAACACGATATCATGAGCAAGAAAGAGTCCAAATGTAGAGTTTCCACCGTGCGCAGAATAGTTTAAGGGCCAGCGACTATAATCAGAGTTTGAAGCAGGGCCCATTAAGACCCCTTGTTTCCAATAATTTAGTTTCATGTAAATGGTGAGTGTTCGTACTGCCTCACTTCCGCTCTAAATTCAGTACTATACTTGAAAAAAGGAACTGCAAATAGGTTGAATATCTAACAAATTTTAGTTTAGGTTTTCATCAAAACGATCGGTGTCAAATGAACCGGTTCCAAAAGTACGTTTAAGATAGGGTCGTGCGGTCACGAAATAGCCGCTGTAACCGCAAAGTGGTTAAGTGAATAAAAAAGGTGTTCCTGATTTAGTGGAGGGTAAAAGTTTTAGTGAGAACTGTTTGCTATCATGGTACACATTATTATGTCTTTAGAGTGGAATGGACATGCAGATAGCTCGATCCGGTGTATGTATTTCTTTTGTTATTTATTACGCGGTCCATTTTTTGTCGGCTCTGGTTCAGCTGCATTATCAACACCATGATAAATTCCCTACCCAAAAAAAATCTATGAAGTGTCCCCCGTCCACCATCACTGCAAATACCCCCACCCTCTTTTCCCTTGTGTGGTAAGCACGTGTTTATTTTGTCTATTGGTTCATCCAGGATTGGGTTTCTAGCACGCATTATTATTCCGGAAGTATATATAAAGATAAAATCTAGTTTTCCTTTTGAATTTCTCTTAACTTCTCTTTTTCCTTTCGGAAATTAGAAACCACCAACAAGTACTGATAAATTAGTACTCTTTATACAGATATCTCCATATTTCATCTCGTAGGTTATTATAACTTTATTCAAAGTCGTTTAGATCTTCCCTAGATCTGTTGCTATTTGAATAACTTCAAAGTGCGATATACTTTAAAAGATAACCCACTTTAAAATTAAAATTACCTTTATAAATAATTTGTAAGACATTCTGAAAATTTGTTCTTTTAAAATTTGACATCGGATGACCCCGATTTTCAGTTCGGTCATTTAATGATTTAATTTAAAGATAGATTACCAGGCAACGAAACATATGTCCACAGCAGCCAAATCGTCCGTCGGTCGACAGGGGTTGTCGCATATTTTTTTTTTTTTAGGTAATTGGGGGCATTTATAAAATAATGTTATTCAGATCAGATTATAGTTTTGGTCGTTTGGGGATTCACAAGGTTCTGCAATCTGGAACAAGGGCCTTAACTCTGGAAGTAATGTACATAAATTGTTGAAATTCGATAGGGTTCTACATGCCACGAATTTTAATGATAAATATATATTTGATACAGATCAGATGATTACTTTTGTCATTAGAGCGAGAGAGAGAGAGAGAGAGAGAAATGGGGTTGAACGTCCACTCGACACAAACTAGGTCATTTCGGGACTAACATATGGTTCAATTTTATTTCAATAATTCGCTTGCGCATAGGGGTCTTTAGCAGTGGGAGGAAACCGGAGGACCCGGAGAAAACCCACGAGGTTGGACAGGCGACCCTACTCCTTGTCACGTACAACCGGGGATTCGAAACCACGCCAGTTGACTCAATGACAGACTTTATGATACAGCGCGCGCGCGCACGCTAACCATTCAGCCATCCAACCCCCCTGTCATTAGAGCGTTTACAAGGTGCAACAAAGTGAAACAAGAACGCTAAATCCAGACGAAATTAAAGGAAATTGCGGAAATTCAGTAGGATTCTTCGTTTCACTAATTTAAATGATGCATATAAATTTCATACAGATCAGATGATAACTTTCATCATTCGCGCGATTATAAGGTTCAACAAAGTGAAACAAGGGCCTTAACTGCTGAATTTCAATGGGATTCTATTCGTTTCACTAATTTAAATTATGAATATAAATTTCATACAGAAGTGAAACAAGGGCCATAGCACCAGAATAAATTAACGGTAATTATTGAAATTAAATAGGATTCTTCATCTAACTGATGTAAACAACATATTCTAATTTCGAAACTCTCAGATGATAAATGTAGTCTATAAAGAGTTCACAAGAAATTATGGACGACGGACGTACGGACGGACTGACCTACCTATCGACAAGGGGTGACGGCAATATACGACTACATTCCATGTGGGCGTATAAAAATGGAGAAGCAAGGCTAGGACTCGAATGACCATTACGGTGGTTACGAAAGATCAATGACACATCTTGTCAAATCTACAACCATTGATAATTTCGCTCAAAATAAAGTAATTTGAATATAATTTTTAGTATATTCAAACTGCATATCTATTTTTGAAATATTATTTGACGAGAACGGTCAGCCCTTTATCTAAACCTTACATAATGGACCTTTAATAAACGAAATTTCAAGGAGCAGGCAAGCCAAGTTTTATATTTGAATTAGCGGAGCCTTGGACCAAAACTGGTTAATAGTCTAATATTTAATCGACATTGAATGAAACAGATAATAAATTTGTTTGATTTATTGTGGTATTTCATTTTTTGTGGTCATAACAAATATCATATTTCCAAATAAAAAAGGATTCGGAGTGTCGAAAAGGTGATTAAAATATTCGAAGGTAACCATGTTTAAACCAAAATATTCAATCTTTATATAGGAAAATTGAAATTTAGAGGATCCAATAATGTAGACATTCCACACTGATTCGATATGGTTTTCACTTTAAATTACACGCTCCTTTCCTGATTAAGGATGATACTTTTAACCGTTTCTATCAAATAATGATAAATTACATTTCTTTGTGTCTGGAAAACATTGTTGCCACACTATTTGTCATGCTTCGGTGTCAAATTTGAAAAGATCAATGTATGACACCGTGTATTCAATTTTTTTCATTATGCATTATTTACTAAACGAATTATTTAACAGACAAAGAATACATTCAATGTTGCATTAAATTTGTGTCTATTGCATAAAACATAAACATTAATAAATTATGGTACCATTGATCCGATAGAACATTCACAAACTTTAAAGTAGATAAATAAAATTTGTTGCAGTAATAGTACGTGCCAGGAAACCGTGCCAAATAACTGACGTATTCGAGGCGTGTGCTGTGAGAGAAATTTTGGCCGAACAACTGCCAAGGGTTCTTTCACGTACACCCCAACGGTGTAGGTCAATCCGGGACAATAATGATATGGTTCCATTTTATTTTAATAAATCGCTTGCACTTAGGGCTCTTTAGCAGTAGAAGGAAACCGCAAGACCCGGAGAAGACCCACGAAGTTGAAGAGTAGTCCCTATTTAGTGTCACGTACAAGTTGCGAATCGAAACAAATCCAGACCTCCTGATCTAAAGCGCACGGCTTGGTACTTTCGTTCACCCAACCACCACATGCAGGGATCGAATCCGGGATCGTTTGGTTAGTAAATCAGCGCCTTATCCACTGAACCATCGTGGCTCCCATCAATAATAAAAAACAAAACGTGTTAACAAAATAGATGATAGAAGATACAGACATTTTATACTTAAAAAAAAGTACGTCATGGAGACCATAGAATTTTTTTTTTTAAATGTAGGTTTCCGTTTAGGTGCCTGCTAATGCGTGGCTGACAAAAAAAGTGTGCCTAGTCGATCCGAGGGGACGAACAAATCGAGGTACATTCTTGTACATATTCGCGTGCATGTAAAAGAAAGTTATTGGACAGTTGGAATACAAAAGAGCGTAGGACCAGAAACAAAACCTCTCCATCTTGCATTTTACACGTATATATGGAAATAAAAATCACCATATGTTTGTCTCCAGTGAATTAAGACAGTCAGGAATTCAGGGAAATGATATTGTATACATTTCAGCACCATGCTATTAAGTCGGTGCCGAGGGGTCATTACAAGAATAATGGCTTTAAAAATTAGATGTTTGCACTTCGAGGTATGCTATTATGTGCGAGATGATAGCAACACCTTTGAAGATTAAATGAACCCATTTGTTCGTATTATGAGATATCTCTTGATTAACGTACGCTGGTCTCCTGAAAATGTCCCCCGTGTCGGTCATAAAAATGTCCGTCGATAACTTAGTTACATCAATAAAGCGACTTGATTGATACAATTGTCTGAAGCAAAATGAGTTAGGTAATACATCGTTGGGGCAACTCTCTTAAACAAAACGACTGTGACGAATATGAACGTCCGCTTCGATTGGTACCTGGTGCCAATTGGCTGATATAAATTGTTGTATACAGAACAAGTAAACTGGATTTATTGTCTTTAAATCTATTATTGCGTGTGAAAGTTATTTTCTAAATATGGATGCACTTTATTAAAGAAATATCAATTGTTATTCTAATGCATTGTTCTTACATCATCATGCTTCTTTTTAAATCATTGTTTTTAGTTTTTTTTTCTATGAATACCGATATAACTATTATGTAATTTAAATTCTCGTCTTCAATAGCCCGGTTGGTGCAGAAAATAATGACGTAAAACCCCATTCCAATTATTCATACAATATAAATAATGCTAATGGGGAACAACAACATCCGATGTTTTAAATTAAATGTTCTGATGGGTGAAACATTAATCGAACAAATTTCATGAAAATATTACCTTTAACGTGTGTGTGTAACGCCGAATGTTATTCCAAGCTTAAAAGAAGACTTTGTTAAATTCAATATTTCCCAGGAATTTATAACATGACATTCACCATAAATGCCAAAGTCATCAAAAGGAATTTAGATTTAAATCTTTCGACTGTATTGTGGTAAAACCAAACGATTTTAGATAAAAAAAAAAAGCCCCAATCGGCCTTAACTCGTGGTAATACAAAACATGGCCACCATTAGTAGATAATTATAAAATTTATTAAAATCTGGAACGATATCTGTTCATTTGTTTCAGTCGGTTCTTATTTAGTTAAAATTTCTTTTAATCCCCGATTCGACTTATTTTACTGCCTGTAGCCTCTTTAAAGGGAAGCGTGATTTGAAACAGATGCGTTAATTCTGAGAGCTTTAACACATGTATATATTTGATTCTATCGGAAAGACAATTCTTTTTCAATAGTTACTTACATTTATCAAGATTTCCCTCAATTACAATGACAAATGGCAAAAGTAACAAGATCCCAAGAAAAGCCATTTTTATAACACAGACATGTGGATTCAGTCACTTAACACTGCATGAAAAATTAGATTTAAAAAGAATTTAAATTCCATTTTGTCAAATAAAAAACGAAATAGAACTTAGTTCCGTCTATTTAACAAAAAAAACCCACCAAAACTTGAACTCGATGACCTACTCTTGCGAAATGAAACAATGATTACATAATAGCATCACACCTGCTTTACTTGGCATTGGTAACACGATATAAATAATTAATTATTTGATGAAGTGGCCAGATAAATCTGATGAAATTCCTAAATACCTATAATGTGCTTAATTCATTTTTGATGAGAAATTGCAAGAATTCCTTATTCTGAGGGGGGCAACACATTTTGAGCGAAGGATAATTCTATCAGTACATTATGAACATGAAATATGGAATTAGGGGTTAAAATAGTACAAAGCTGATCTTTGGGAATTCTTAAATTGAATGACGTATAGCTGTAAGTCAAAATACATGTGAAACAAAACAAGTCATTGGAAATTCTTACATTGTAAATTCTTTTGTTAAATGGTAAAGAAGTTAAAAAGTACAGTATTGGTCATAAGGATTTCTTAAATGGACTGTTTTGTTGGAAGTCAAAATACACGTGGCACAAACCAGCTCATTGGGAATTCTTATACATTGTAAATTCTTTAGTTAAATGGTAAAGAACTAAAAAAATACAGCATTGGTCATAAGGATTTCTTAAATCGTCTGTTTTGTTGGTAGTCGAAATACATTTAGTTCATATAGTTATTATAAATCCTTAAATAGTACAGCATTGGTCATAAAGAATTCTTAAATTGTCTGTTTTGTTTCCAGAAAAAAATACACTGAGTTCATCATATGGTCATTAGGAATCCTTAAATAGTAAATTCTTATGTTAAATATTGACTTACCATAAAGTTAAAATCTGTTGAAACTTACAGTCTTTTGTTGTCCTGTTTACACTAACATCTAATTGTTGTGAGATATGCTCCATTGTTGGCAACGACCAGTTATAAATCTATTATGAAATAGTATTGGTTGTTACTGGAACCAATTGCAATACAGAGCACCATCAAAAAAATAGCATAATCATAAAGAGCAAGGTCACTGATTGATCTATGTATATATGGGCGCACGGAACTTATATTCTCTCTTGTATTCGAATAAAAATCCTCTCTTTTAGTTCTTCCATTTAAGTAATTATCTTGTTTCAATTCCTGCAACTATTTTAATTGTCTGGCTGTGTGTTCCTTTTTGTTTACGTCAATGAAGAAAATATAACCAAACAGCACGAACGAAAACAGATTTGTAACGTATTATTTGACCCGAATTACTTGTAAAATATTTTCTCAGGGAAATATAATATCGGCTTTGTTATGGCAGCATCGCTACCTTCGAGAACTAACTTTGTTGTGAAATTGTAACGTAATATTTCTTTCTTTATTCTCAGAATGATGAATCTACGTCAAACTTTTTTCTAGGAACCAACTTGTCCTCTTTTTACCCGAGTTATTCACAATCTTGTAATACTGAGTTTGGTTGGCAACGCTTATGGCGATCATACATAATAATCTGATCAAAATAAATAACATTCGACGGTGTTGTTCCAAATAATCAACTGTTGCAACTGGATAACACGGGTGTGTCTTGTCATTCATACGTCTTGTACAGAGCTAGTACTAAAATCCCAAATATTCATGAAATGTTCCGTGAGATCTTTAACTAAGAATCGCTTAGTCAAAAATGAGAAACTCGTATAATAAACTCGTGTCCAGGTATTTAACAAAAAGCTAACGAAAGCCCAATCTCTCAAATTGGACTAAACTGCTATGTTTCCAATACATGCTAATATTCACAAATTAACGTAATATGCCTCTTAGTAACTAAAAGTTTTTCGAACTTCACACACAGATATGAAGATGTAAGCTATACTCGTCGCATAGTTCCGATTCTAGCTATTTAGTTTCTATTGCATATCGTAAAGCAACTGCCATGCATCCAGGACAAGCTGCCCACTGTTTGATAAGATGAGTGTGGATTTCTGTATACTATTTAATGTTGTTGTCGCTATCCCCGTGTTTGTATTCCAGTGTTATTAATCAGGTAGTTGCGTGCTATACGACATCGTCCGAATCAAACATCACCATGGCCAACCTGAAATGAAAGTTAAGCGAGTGGTTAGCTATCAGCTAGAGTAGTGTGTACAACAAGCATGTATACATATAACACACGGCGATCAATATAAGGAAGCTGGCTTTTACTATGGGACTATGAGGCGAACATGTCTCTACAGCAGATATTGAAGGAGTTTTGTGTACAGTGTACAGCTAACTGCATAGCTTTTAATTAACCGATCCGACGGTGATATAATAGATGACGAAAACCTAAAATGTAATGAGCGTATCGAAAACACCCATCCATCCATCATTTTGCATTTTTAAAAATACAACTGCACGCATGTCTTCACAGGAGCGACATATCAATGTGTCTTGATTACGTTCTGAGAGAATATGATCTACTCAAGTCATATTGTGGGATATAAAATACTTATTTTCTGATGGATCTCTAGACATATTTCATTCATATTCATTAATATTAAACCCCTTTGGTGCATAAAGGCAATAGGTGAGTACGCATTCGCTATTTGACCATTTTATCACGACATGTTTCTCAGACAAAACAATCGCAAATGACATTTTAAATGAATGAATGAATGGTATGGGGTTTAACGTCCTACTTTTCTGTTCCAACCGGAATAATTAAAAATCAAAAAGGGGAATATTTCCCAAACGTTGTATACTACTAGTATGAGTCATGATCGGTCGTGTGGTACACGCTACATAAAATATAAAATATAAAGGCAAAAAGCAAGCAAGTAACCAATTTCGTGAAATGTAGCTAAAAGGCAGGTGAAACTAATTGGCCTAAGTGCACACGGGATCCATGTCCGGCCCTCCGTCTTGTACCACTGAAACAAAGGAAAACATGCTTGACAATCCAGAGGAACTTACTCGACCAACACTGGCCTAAGTCTAGATGTTTAAGCTATTACATATCGAATATTACAAATTGTGTTTATTTTGAAAGGGCTTTAACATCATAAAGAACTTGACATGTCCGTGTTGAATTCATTTTAAATTTGGAAACATATGTCATAAAAATAAACCAATGCCGACATTATGCTGCTTATATGATTCAACGACGTTTTAAGTTCATTGCAAATTTTCTGCCAAAATTATTTAAGTGCTATTCTGCCCAATGCAGATTTATTTGACCTCAAATGTTATATAAATAATTAATTAGATATAATTAACTCTATAGAACTTAGGGTGGCTTTGATTTTATACAGATTTAAATACGATTGGCAGTTAATGATTTAATTTAACAACAGCAATGATGACCGAGACTACATCATTGTTCTGCAAAAGACGATAACCCGGTCAGAATGAAGTAATTTGACTGACAATTTCCCTGTTTATTATCAAATTTAACACTATTATATCGAGAACTGCCAGCTCTTTTATCCAAATCTTACATAATACATATTTAAATTGCAAGCAGGTCAACTTAACACGCCAATGTTTTCGCAATACATGCCAGTCATTTTATATATAGACATTTATATGGCCACAATGTACTACTCGAGCCACTATATATGTATTTTTTCTATAAAAGCACTTGAGTGACGACAAGCACATATTGTCAATAGAAGGTGACCCTATCGAGTGTGTAATTTATAACGTCAAAATTAACTGGCAGTGCGGACGATTTGGTAGGCTACCTAATTAGAATAAGGAATATTCTTGCACGGAGGGGGGTGTTATTCGGTGCCGGATTAAGACGAAGAAAGCCCTAGGCTTATCCTAATCCTCCACCATAATGACTAAAGGAAAGTATGTTTAAAGGAGACAAGTCTTTAACTCAGTATCATCCACAGTCTTCAACATTGCAAACACGACTTGGTCAGTTCAAATCAACATTGATGTTGTTATCTTACCTTGAAAAGATGGGCGTCTGATATCCAATATTTAAGACAAAATGAACATTTTAAAATTGGCACACGAATCGCGTGCCAGAATGCTTTTGAGTGCCATTTGTAATGAAGCGACTCGATCAAAGAGGCTAAACATACCTCACAGAATATTACCGGTGTAGAATGGAATAACCAGACGCCAAAGACTGTCATTCAATTGGACTCTTCGCGTATTTCACCGAACATAACTGATTTGAAATTACAGTAAAAACAGAAACGATTGAATGTAAATCAGTTTATATACATTCATATTACATTATCATATGCGTTGTGGCTCATTTGTGTCCATTTCTATGTGTCAAAGAATAGGGATTTAGCTCTTTTAGACAAAACTGGGCGAAACTAGGGATGGTGACCGGTGTTTAAAGGCTCAATACCACTCTTGTTGTAACTGAATAATATGTCCCAATCTTTATTCTGGTCAACAAATTGTACTATTTTAGAATATTTCAATTAATTGATGATACAAATTTCATCTTAACACACCTTATTTAAAATTTTTGAAAAATTCAACATAATGGTTTGAAACATCTAACGTAAACCTTTTCAAATGAAACTTCAATTTAAAAATATTTTCGAACCCTCAGAACAAGTAAAATTGGATGTAATGGATAATTTACACAACAGGTAGGACACTTAAACATCTAGTACTTAGATAGAGATATTATTTGTTTTCTGGAGCTTTCAAGCCAGCAAGAGTGTTATTGTCCCTTTAAGACTACAATGTAGGTAAGGCTCGTAACAGTTTCGGAAAATGAGGCCCAAACCTTCAGCCTGCCAAGCCTATAGGTAAACCTGACGCTGATTGTGTTCCAATTTGATTCCTGTGAATTAAAATAAATATTTATATATCATGATTATTCACAATCGACCCATTATGGTCACAAGCAAATATCTGTGATACAATTTTTGAGAAATACCAACAGCCAGTTGTCAGGGTGGAGTTGGACACGACACAAACTTCTTCACTAGCAATCATCGTGCGCCTGGACAAACCACTCTATAAATTAAACGCGCGCAGTGACAACGTTCTGACTTTTATTTTTTTCAAGCGA
This sequence comes from Patella vulgata, assembly GCF_932274485.2. NCBI lineage: Eukaryota > Metazoa > Mollusca > Gastropoda > Patellidae > Patella > Patella vulgata. The sequence goes on from NC_065887.2 coordinate 30,668,697, forward strand.
GTAAATGGATTATTGCTGCGATTTAATTACACCTCGGTAAAGTTTACAAGTGTGTCGCATAGTCGCGTTAATCACTTCACTCACTGAAAACGTGAAGGTGAAAACTCAACAAAGTTTTTTTTTTTAACAAACTCATTTGCAAACTGCTCAGAATTATTATTTGGAGCTGAAACTATCAGATAAGGTAAATAACCTATAAAATTTGCTTCCAAAACGCACTTTATCCCCGGAGTCCTAGTTTCCACGGGGACTTCTCCTTTTACCTCATGTAAAAGATCAGATTTCAAAAAAATATCCAGGTACATAAAGCTAATTATATTGTTATAGACCCTGTGTCTCAACCAAGAAGTGGACCCTTCGAAATATAATATGCATATATTCCACGAGGTGTTTTCTGGTGCATGTATTTGCCCCCCCCCCCCCCTACACACACACCGCCACAAATATGTCAAATTTTGTGTATGTTATGCCATAGATGCATTTTCCAAAACATTTAATGGTTCTTGTAAGGAAGATAAGGTAAGAGCTTTAAAATAAATTCTTTACAATATGTCCACATTATTATGCCACTTATAGTTTGGATATCTAAACTGGAGTTTAAAAGCCCACTTTAGCTATTTTAGACGCAAAAACTATTTTAATCGCATTGAAAGTAATTTTAAAGATTTTAATACCACGATGCAACATTACATTTCAATTTACTACAAAGATGGCGGACAATTTCGATCTTGATGGAAAGAAAAGAAGAGTTACGACCGTAAGAAGAATCACAGTAAGTGACAGACTACATAAACTCGTTGAACCAAAGATGTTATTAACCACGAAATCAAGAATAGAGCTCAACGTGTAAAATAGAGTAGTCTGACGAACAATAAAACCTGGTAATAGCCCCCTCTGGATTTCTGGCAATAAAAACGGTTCCAGTCAAATACATGTTCACCTGCAGATAAAAACCAGGATATTTGGTAATAAATCTGATTTTCATTGTTCCCACAACATGAGTAATATCGTTGGCTCTTAGAATTTAATATATTAATATATGTCCACTGCGGGGTTCTTCGCTTGTTTCGTGGTTTATTGCGCACATTAAGGTCATATATTCATGTAGACTGGTAGGAAATTCTCAAATGTTTTATTAAAGTGGAAATTTATGTTAGATATACTAATATAAATCATTATGCACTTCACGTAAAAAAACCCAATATATACAATTTTGTAGGTATTATACCAAGGGCCAGGCTAAGTGAAGGTGACACAATGGGTCATGGATTTGAGTATTTGTGCCCCCTTGGGTCATGGGTTTGAATACTTGTACCCCCTTGAGTTTTTGTGTCCCCTCTTGTTTTAAATGGATAAAAGTACGTTGTTTCTTTCAATTCTATTATCAAAACAATAATGCTCATGGACCAGTGTAAATCGTATACCGGGCTCAGAAATGATACAAATCTTGTCTAGCACACGAATTCAGATGCCTGACACCTCAAGTATTCAACGCGTATTGAACACTATGGTAAGGTTTTCGTCGTTTACTCGCGTCACTCGAGTCGACTCCATTGCCGAGTTTACCCGGGTGAAACATCCCGAACGGTCCGATAGTCCGAGTAGTCACATGACATCAAAACAGTTACGACGTCAGTATGTGATCGAGAGACAGGCTTTTTGCGTATAGGACGCCATTTTGTCACGTGACAAACCCTTTGGCGCATGCGCTGATTTTTACGGTGTCGTGTAAAACCTCATTCTACACCTTTAACTTAGAGCTGATCGATTTGAAATAATTTTTGGACCAAACTGTACCTTGATTGTGTTAATGTACGACGTATTGGCCCTAACCCTCTCCCGGTTGGCTTCTACAAGCATCTTTTCAAATCTCATTGTCGAACAAGTCGGTCCACCGATTGTGTATGTTGTTTCACATTTATTCTGGAATGTCGATTCTTTAATCGATTGGTTTATATATTTTTTTTAGATTTACAGTTACAGAAAACTGTTGCGGAAAATTGAGAAATTGGTAAAACGTCATTAATTTAACTAAAAGTAAAGACTTCACTATGATCGCCCAAACTCAGTGTGACGTCTGCTATGATCAATGATTGGTAAGCCTATGCTAGTAATAGTTGAAATAGACTCAGAGCAGGATAGCCTGATAATCTATTCTTAATCGCCGATTTTTATTTCCTTCAGCATGCTTAAAAGAGACGGACTTAGGGCCCATTCAGTCTCGTAGTCGACCTAAAAATAAAAAATCCAAATGACGCGTTCTTCAACAATGAGCTTTTACAATTTTACGCAGTATAGACTCGTCTTATATTGTCCGGCCTTTGATGGTTTGACTGACGTATTTTTGTGATGAATGTGGCCCGACTGTGACGTCTCAATCTTTCAATTCGCCGGCTCTTTTTTTATGGTACGCTGTGTGGTAATTTTCATTGGTGAGGTGGAGAGTGTGAATTGATTAACCCGGATAACATCATCACGTAAACGACACGAAGTTTAACGCACATCTTAAACTTAATTAAATCAATTCCATCGAAGATTGATCTATATCCTCCATTTTAACTTTAACCTTTATGCTGATTGTAGCTCGTCTGTTTCCAGTCGTAAAGAGTTAGTGTCGGTAAATGAATGAGAAAATTAGCTAAGCTGGTGTAGTAAGCTATGACGTAATTGATAAACTCTGGCGGAACAAAATCTGTTACGGAAATCGTAATGAGACTAGTACGCTTAAGTCTATGCCAATATATTATCTACTTTAGAATTATTCAACTATACAATATATAATAATTAAATAGTAAAACATGAAGAAGATAACACTATATTATATATATTAAAACTGTTCAACTATAATTACATATTAAAATACGAAAGAGATAACACTACACATTTTAAACATCTATTAAACCCGAACAAGATAATACTATATTATATATGTTAAAACTGTTCCAACTATAAGTAATAATTAATAATAAAACAAGAACAAGATAACATTATCTTGTACTGTAATATTTGTGAAAATCGCTAATAATATAATTAATGTCATAACTTTGAAAACCGAAATGGTTAACAACTACAATCCCAACAATTGTTTTTATTCACCTACTGTATTAACTTTAATCCGTTATGTACTGTTCATTTATCGACATTTCAATTTTAATTGTAAAGTTCAGTTTAATCCTATTATTTGACTTTTATACGCCTCCATTTTCATATGGACGTATATTGTCGTCGCCTCTGTCCGCCCACAATTTGTTTGTGGTCATTCTATGGGTCACAACTTTTATCCAATTTTGGCGAAACTTGAAATGTAGGTTTTTATGCCAAATATCTCGATAACTTTCGATATTCGCGCATATGGGACCGTAAATTTCTAGATTATGATCCTGATTGTATAAAAAAAAATCGCGTTTTAGCTTGTGGATCCTTTAGAGGTAACAATTTTTATCCTATTTTAAAAACCGTTCAAATATATCACCGCTACATAATAATACCAAGGTTGTGGACCCTCAATAGGTCATAATTTTAATCCGATTTTGATGAAACATAAAACATGTGTTTATATCACAAAGATCTCGATTCCTTTCGATATTCGCAGATATCGGGCTGTAACTTCCTGGATTATTACCCCTGATTCTACGAAAAATCGTGGTTTTAGCTTGTGGTCCCTTTTAGATGTCACAAATTTTATCCAATTTTAAAAATCGTTCAAATCTATCACCATTACATCACAATGACGATTGAGTTCGAATTTCGTGAAAATCGAACCGAAACTGCCCGACAAAATATGTAATAGAAGGTTGTGAACCCTCTAGAGTTCACAAGTTTTATCTGATTTTGATGAAACTTAAAATATATATTTATATACCAACGATCTGAGCTCCTTTCGATAACTTCCTGGATTTTGGTCCATGGTTGTACGAAACATCAGTTTTTTCAGCTTGTTCTCTGTCCATCTCTTGCAAAATGTGGGCGTATCTTGCATGGCAACCGCTTGTCTTTAAATATATTGAATTTTTTTACATTGACCAACACATCATTAGCTAAGACCCCTTAATATATTGATATGTTAAAGGTACAAACCCAAATATAATTCAGTGAATACAATGCATGGAAACCTCTATTACTGACAAGTATCTACTACGTTTCAAAGAAATGGCAACGTCCTGTTGTCCAGTGGTGTTGTAGACATGTCTCTTGACTAGCAATCAATTTCGGCCTGGATAATCTTGCTTTGTAACCCTGAAAAACTGAAGGCCAGAGTTCAAGAATAGTTACGTAACCCAATACAGGCTCTTTCGGCGATCAATTGCCAAAAAAGACGCCATATTCTGAGCTGAAACCTGAAGACAAAACAAATGGGCCATTTCTTCACATTTTGGCCTTAAATGAGCAAACTTAAACGAACCTTTGCTTTGGCGACCCATCGACTTCTATCTCAAAATTATCAAGTTTACAGTAGGCGGGTTGTCTTGTTTGTTTGCCGAGAGGGGCCTTTTTAATTTTTCAAAATCGATTTCCCACTAATCAGTGGCAAATCCTATGGCACTAAAAAGACAACGCGCGTAAAGTGTCCTCCCTAAAAATTTGGTAAAATCTTTCAAAAAAACTCTCGAAAATTATTTTTATTCTAAAACTGACCTATGTTATTTGTGATGATCAGGAAAAAGTATAACCCTTCGAGTTCATCATTACAGAGAGTCAACCACCAAGGATCGCCACTGCCGGGGCAATAAATCTTTAAGGCATTATGAGAGAGTGCAACCTATTTGTACTAAACTGTACTAAACTGTGCTATCAATTGAGGAAGTGATTACCGTGGAAATAACAGAATATATTTTATGATAGATTTTGTCTCAGTTTCAGTAATAAAACCGATTTGGGATATTTTGCTGGAAAAAATCATTACGCGTTATGGTGTTATTACGATGCATCTATCAGATATGAGAAATTTCACTCTTCATGGCCCAGATCGTTTTATGATACGGCGCTTGTTAGTTAACCATGTATGCTTAAAATATTTAGTTAATTTCATATTAAGCATGTTTACCGCTTCGTGCTTCTGATATACAATCCAACCAGAAATTAATCATATAATTTGTTTTATAGCCGCCAACCGGTTAGACTGAGAAATAAACATAGACCAAGTGCGTTATTAAAATTGAATAATACATGAGTACTGTCCATTTCATGTTGACATCGACACCCTTTCTTCATGCAATTTTTCGCATTCCATTTGAGTAGTTGTGAATACGGGAATGAATTATTTATCTTGTATGATGGTGATTTATTACAGAAAGGGAGATAATCGCGTTAGTCTGGATGTCTAATAGCTCACAAATATATCGGTCAAAGAAATTCTACCCTTGATCTGAAGAAACGGAAATTCGTCTGCTACGACAAACGTATTCATGACATGCCGTCTTCGGATATTCCCTGGTGAATAGAAATGATTCGCTTAAGAATCGTTTTGCATGATTCGGATATTAAATGTTACATTCCATATAAGAAAAAGCTAAGAGACATATCGACATAGATTACGTCAGTAGTCCAAATTATCAATGGCGAGACAAGATACTTAATAAATCTCGCCTTTATTTTGTATCAATTTAAATAAAACGTTAAAAAAGAAGTAAAAGAGGGGTTTAACCTCTCGGCAACTCCACCAGTTCCAATTTTATTTGTATCTGTGTAATTAGTTGAGCTAATTTTTTCTCGGTATACATATTTGGTTTGCGAGAAGTTTCAAAAACGAAATATGGTAAACATGTTTGTTAGGTCCTCAGTTAAACATTAAGCAGTATTTTGGGTTCGGATCATGTCAAAAGGGGTATTAAATTTTGTTGATCTTTTATATTATCCAGCTTTGGGGTAAATCAAGCTTTATACGATTAGAATTTCATTTCAGTAAAGCAAAGATCGACTTGTATAATAATTTTCGATTACTGTGTCGACAGTAGAAAATAATATCGGTTATATCTCCACACTGGCGACGTAATATTATTAAGGGAGACATATTGTCACCCCACAAAACAAATAAATAAAATAAAATGAAATCGACACTTCAAAATAAATTTAATTCTAATCAATTAATTGCGCCTATATACTTATTTTTGTCCCTTTCTTATTTGAGCTTTATCTGGTTTCTTTTTTGTTAATATGATAATTTGTTGCTGTTGTAAGTCGACAAGTACCATAATCAGGGATTTCTCTCTGTACAATTGTGATTATAGTTTTACTGGTCAACTTCCTGGTATAATAATATATATTCTTGTTTGTAATTCTTAAATAACAACGGACACATTAATTATTTATTCACTTTATAAAACGTGTAAAGATAAACTGTGAATATTATCTGCATGAGTAGTGGGGAAAATGCAAACAACTAGGAAATCTTACAAGAATCGGTATGTATGAATGGGATAAGTAATTCCGGGCACACATTGGCACCGCACGTTTCAGGCCCTCCTCCATTTTAAAAATCACAGACAACTGAGTACAAGAGACTGAAATGAGAAGATTCTGGTGATATTGAAACCCAGTTCTAATGCTTTTAATGGTTATTTTCAGATTTCCTGAGACAACTGTAAAGTGGTAACCTGGGCTAAAATACTTAGATGGGTATATCTATATAGTAAGGCCACTAAACTGTATTTTCTTAGGGGATTTTGAATTTAGATACATTATACGAGATTTAATTTAATATGTTGAAAACTTCAGTCAGATTACTTCATTCTGAGCGAATTAAATAGCCTAAATGGTCATGACTGTCAAGTACAATTGTCAGGATAATAAACAAAGTCGTTCAATCAGCAGTCTCCGCGAGTTACGATCATATAAATGTTTAACGATGGCATTGTCTAATCCACGCAAAATCTTAGTCATCCGATACACTAGAGAGTTGATTGTGGTGTTGTGAATAAATGTCTAAAAAATAATTATTCCATAACATCCCATGAACTTTCTTCTGTACCTTGCTTTGTAGGCCTGGAAACTGTATCAGTTTTACATCAATACATGTGCTACTGGAATGGATCTACATATTACAAGAACAATTTGTAAAAACCTGGGCCCTTGTTCACGAAAACTTAAACTAAGATCAAATCGAAATTTTAAGAAATACTTCAATTCGATAGGCTGACCAGTAAAATCAATTTGCATATATCCAATGAAGTTGCAGTATTTCTTAAAATTTCGGTTGTAACTTAGTTTAAGTTTTCGTGAATAAGGGCCCAGTACTATATTTCTTTATGGTACAACTCTATACACCGTGCTCCTTTTTACACTTTAATGGTGATTGGCAAAGAATTGCACATGATGTGTCCTGAATTTGGTTAAATTACTTCCCTATCTCCCTTTAAAGTGTTGTACCAGATGCTTTAAGGAAACAAAAAATGTACCCTTAGTAATATTAAATAGAATTGAGGTTACTAATGGACTAATTAATATTGAATAGTAAAATCATGACTATTATAAAATAAACAGATTGGTGTTTTCACGCATCAGTGTTGACTGGGTGGTCTTATAGTGTACATTTTATATAACATATACAGCGTTAGCTTGTCTGTCAGATCCCACAATGATACCTAGTCCGCTTTAATATTGAAAACCGTATAAAGACAATATTTGGTGAGTAGTGCTCGAGACACTTTGGACTAGAAAGGGTACATTAACGTAGTTGTCATTGTCAAAACTAACCAGGCCCCTGACCTCTCGGCCACCCAGCCCGCAATATGGAAATAGAAATTAGAGAGCAATGCAGATAGTAGTTATTTTCAGTATAAGCCTACTATTTTTAACTTTCATCTTTCAAGTGTTTCTGTACGTGTATGCAAATGTGGACTCGGGTACTTAAAAGTCTGACCAGCCCACTTTTTAAAGAACACAATTTAAATGCACGTCTTTAAGTTTTTGTACATCAATTAAATTTAGGATTTACAGGTTTATCTACACACAAAAACACCCTGATAAATACATGAAATATTTAAGAAGATTTAATCTCTCACGCTAGGCATATGTGTTAATCAATGGAAAATTAAATATCTTCACCTTTTGTTATCGCATTTGAATGTGGTTATTGAATTAAACACATAGTTGTGCTAGGGTTTCTACTAAAGAATGTAGGCCAAGGGTTCGGAAAGATCTGTGCTGCAACAGGTCATATAGATAATACTATGTTAAACGCTAACACGCAGTTTAATGCAGGGCCGGCGGAGGGAGTTCTAGATTGGGGGCGGGGGCTACCAACCTAGGGCTTTAGGTGAGTGTGCGGGGACCGCGTAGGCCCTGGAAACTCCTGGGGATCTAGATCGCCAGAGACGCTTTCTGGCTAATGAAATTACTCAGCAATGAAGTGAAATTTTATTTCTTTTCTAAATCTATTACCATACAACCACAGTCGATGGTGGTTTCCTGCAATCCTGAACTTGACAAATATATGTATTATAATACCAAGGTTGTGGACACTCTAGAGGTCACAATTTATATACGATTTTGATGAAACTGACCATGTATTTTTATAACCGAAAGACCTCGACATTTTTAGCTCGTGAACCCTCTAGACGTCAGTTTTTATTTGATTGTCAAAAAAGTTCAAATATATCCCCGTTACACCATAAATACGGCTGAATTCAAATTGGTAAAAATAGGACCGAAACAGCCCAACAAAATGGCCGCTACCCGTAAAAGCATGTAATACCCAGCTTGTGGGTCATCCAGAGGTTCGAATTTTCATCCAATTTTGATATATCTCAATGGTGTGGATTTCTTTCGATATTGGCGCGCAACTTTCTGGATTATGACCCCTGATTGTACGAAATATCACGTTTTTAGCTTGTGGACACTCTAGAGGTCACTATTTTTTTCTTATTTTCAAAACCGGTCAAATATGTCACCGTTACATCATAATTATGGTTGAATCTGAATTTCCTGAAGATCGGAGCGAAACTTTCACTCAAATGGGCACTCCCTTTTACGCAAATAGTATAAAAGCATGTATGCCAAGGTTGTGGACCATCTAGAGGTCAGAATTTTTATCCGTTTTCGATGAACTTCAAACGCGTATCACTGGCTCTTGGATAAGTTCAATTTTTAATCGCATTGCCCCCACCCCCTCCCTTGTGTAATATGAATGAAGTTTGTGGACTTTCCCGGGCCTACAATTTTTGTCCGATTCACGAGATGAAACTTAAAACTATGTGTTAAGGATGAAAAGTTCTTGGATGAGTTCAACTTTGGTACGTATCAGACCGTACCTATAGCCCCTGCTTTTTACGCAAAATGTGAAATATGTATGAATTTTTAGGACCCCCAATGGGGCTATTATAATTGGTGTCCCTTTCTGATGAAACTTAACAAATGTTAAGGATCAAAAGATCTTGAATGAGAGGATAAGCCCTATTGATTTTAGCTCTTCCCTATACATTTCTTGGAAAATGTGGGAGTGTCTTGCATGGCAACCGCTTGTTTTAACTGGCCATAACTGATAGCAGTGAATTATTTGATAGATAAGGAACACAGGGAAAGAGTGTGAGAAAAACTCTATCCTGTCGTTTTTTTTATATTACCTAATGTCCTAATCGGTCATAAATCGACTGTTCATGATCAGTTAACTAATCGTGACCCTCGCAACTGGGGGTCTCTTTACCCAGGGGTCAGTATAGAGCATAACAGGGTTTTCTTCTATGTTAAAATCAGACCTCGTTGTACCTAACGGCATAATTACTTGCGTGCAATATTCCATAGAAAAGAGTACTTGATGCCAAATTATTGGGGTCGGGGACTGTAATGGAATCCATCACAGAGATTGTTATATATAACCGTGTCGAGAAAGGTTTAACGTCCAGTCAACACAAACAAGGTCAATTCGGGACTTACATATATATCTTGTTCAACAATCTCTTTCCAGCGTAGACATTAACAATGTAAAATGCATTGTGAACTGGTAAATCGAGACATTAGTACCCAAGAGGCACTGCGTAAATGGTAAATGGAATTAGACCACCCAATATCCCCCATTTTCTCAATATTCCTTGTAGTCGAAACGGAGACAATTTTGGCTAGACCGATTGATTTTAAAACATGCGACCGAGAGCTGAAGCCAATTTAAGTAGGGCAGCCATTCTAAAAATAGAATGCCTTTACTAAACCAAAACTAAAGTGATTTTAACTCATATGAAGTCAATAAAAACAACATTTTTGATCGTAAAATCCTTTCAGATATCTGAATCTGACCGACCAGAAGGCATATTCGCCTCTTTCAGGAACAGAAGAATGTCAATATCTTATAATCTTAATACTGATAGCGAAGCGTTATCAAAGAACTGTTATTTCAAATTACGAACCGGGTACATATCATTGGTGATGGCCAAAAAGATAAATTTATATGGCCTAGCACTTTTCTTTCTTTTTATTCTTGAACTTTTTATCGTACGCTTGGATGTTTGTCATTTTGTTTCTTTTGAAGTTTTTAAATTCCGTTTCTTTAAAAAAAACAACTTGACCTGCCGGGGGAAGATATTTCTTGAAAATTAAATGGTAAGCTGATACTTTCACATCGGCCTTTTGTTAGTAATGTCAGATAATGTATAATTGGATATAATGTGTATTACTGTCAGAAAGGCAAGAAGCTTAGAATTTCGACAAGGTCACTTGTAATCTGAATAAAATAGACGATACAAATATTAGCCTATTCGGAACTATATTCTTGACCCGTTCTACTGATCAAAACCAAGTAAAACCGATAAGAGCTGTTTGTGTTTGTCAATAGCGGCCACAGTGTTGTTAAAAATTAATTTCAGTTATAAACAACTAGCAGGATACCCGGCTTCGCTCGGGGGTCATAACTCCGAAACCGGAAGTGGTAGACTAACGCCAACTGGTCTATGTTACTCCCAGTCCGAGCTACCCCTATACCCCAAATTTCAGACTCGGGGCCAACCCCGAACAGACCGGCTTCGCTCGGGGGTCATAACTCCGAAACCGGAAGTGGTAGACTAACGCCACCTGGCCTATGTTACTCCCCGGTCCGAGCTACCCCTATACCCCAAATTTCAGACTCGGGGCGGACCTAGTGTAGCCGCCAACCCCGAACAGACAGACAGATACCCGGCTTCGCTCGGGGGTCATAACTCCGAAACCGGAAGTGGTAGACTAACGCCACCTGGCCTATGTTACTCCCCGGTCCGAGCTACCCCTATACCCTAAATTTCAGACTCGGGGCAGACCTAGTGTAGCCGCCAACCCCGAACAGACCGGCTTCGCTCGGGGGTCATAACTCCGAAACCGGAAGTGGTAGACTAACGCCACCTGGCCTATGTTACTCCCCGGTCCGAGCTACCCCAATACCCCAAATTTCAGACTCGGGGCAGACCTAGTGTAGCCGCCAACCCCGAACAGACAGACAGACAGACAAACGACAGTCACAAATATATATAGAAGATATGGTAATATTCTATGAAATCACTTACATTTTGGATATGATGTGTAGAATCTAAAACATATTTTTCATGGTCGATCACTTTTTACAATACTTTTGAAGCTGTTGACGAAGAAGTTGGCGGTGATAGCAGGGCCCATCTTGACAGCATAAGAATGTAATGCTACTCTCACACCGAGAAATATATCCTTTCGCATATTAAAGGAGCTAAGTCGCTAATATTTGGGACCTAGAAATTGACCCAAATGGGTCGAAACGGATATAAAAATGTAATCTGACTGTATAAAAACTGATTTACATTCAATTGTTTCCTTTTTGACTATAATTTCAAATCAGTTATGTCCAGCGAAATACAGCATGTGTCACAACCCTATACAGCGATTTCTAGTGTCTGGTTATTCCAGTCTATTAAGCAGGCTCTCCAGTTGAATATGTCTAGCCTCGTTCTTTCTGGTCACTTGTTGCAAATGACGCTAAAACGCACTATGGTACACGATTCGTGTACCAATGGTAAAATGTTTATTTTGTCTTAAATATTGGATATCAGAAGCCTGCCTTTTCCTGGTAAGATCACAACATCAATGTTGATTTGAATTGACAAATAATTCGTATTTTCAACGTGTAAGACTTTGGATGATATTGAGTTAGAGACTTAGCTACTTTAACCTTTGCGAATGCCCTTACGAAGTATGCAAACGCCTTAAGCATAAAACGACTACACAACCCATCCATTCCTAATTACGTAAACACCTTACCCATACTTCTACTTTGTCGCTTCTGCTACTCACACACTGTGGCGAATGGGCTTACAAGTGCAATTCGCCATCAATTCACAATGACCACAAGATCATCGCCAGACATTCGTAGGCGTTCGCGGGGGTGTTGCGAATATTAGGAACATGCTCCTAAAATTCGACACGAAAGCATAATATTCCCATTGGTTCCGCAATATTCCCGTAAGTAATCGCAAGTCATTTTTATTGATCTCAAAGCATTTGTACAATTGAATAACCAGGGTAAATGTGCAGCATTAATAACATGGTTCGTTAAATGGGTAAAAGTACACCTAATTAAGCGCAAACTGCAGATATGGGATTTCAGTTTCAACATTAACCTTATAGAAGTAATTATACATGGACGTCGCCATCTTGGGATCAATGACCCGGGACAACCATTCAGTGGGTCATTCTAATCAAAGGGAAATGTAAAAATTTCAAATTATGGCTGTTAACTTTGTTGTGCATGTTCCCGTACTTAATTTGAATAAAAAGCTTATCTAATCTGTTTTTACAAAAATAAAATGTCTTCCTATTTATGCCGTCGCTCTTTTTATCTGTAACCTCATGGATTATTGGCCCTTATTTTACGAAATATCGCCTTGGATGAATTTATTTGATCCGCATCGAACTTTCCGTTCCGGAGTTATGTCAACCTTTTTGAAAAACTTGTGAAAAGGATAAAGTCTATATTTTTCAAATTTGGTTTGAAGTGGTGGTGTCATGAGAGGATCTATCCGTTAACGTCCCGTAATCTGAAACTTTGTGAATGAGATATAGGCAACAGATTTTAATAGATCTTTTATCAAATTTGGTGTGAAGCATTGGGTTCATGAGGACACTGTCGATATTCAGCGTTCCACATTCGTCCGTTCCGGTCGTTACCTCCCTTTGCCGAAATCGTCTGAATCCGATAGATGCTACAGAGTTTAACAGATTTATTTCAGCGTGTTCATACAGGACGAACGAACCCTATCAATACTCGGCGATCCGTGACATTCCGGTCCGAAGACATCCCCACCCCACACATACCTTTCCGAAAACCCTGTGAACGCTGTAGAGGCTACACCTCTTAACAACCTTCTGTCTAATTCGATGTGAAGCATTAGGGCAATAGAAGGGTGGATTTTCCCTGTTCCCCGTCCATCTATATGTTGGCATTTATTGAAAGGCATCCGCTTATTTGAATATTTGTCCCTACATATGAAGTCTTGAAGTCATACACTCAAAAGGTTAACCTCTCCACGACACGGCTAGGGGGTTTAATTTTACCCTTTCAACAGAGGCATGTCGGCTGCTCTCTTGTCTCCAAGAATGTAGTATCGAATGCACCCATAATATTCTCGGCGTATTCGGCATTCCCCAAATTGCAAAACAAAGCATAATGCCATCTTATAATACCATATCCGTCTTTCCACAATTTTATGCGCGTTCCGTGCAGATATTAATTTCAAGATTATATCTATAATTCAAGTGTGATTGTTTGGCTGATCACAGGGAAGAAACCTCTACAATTTTAAGATTATACGTTTTAGGCTAAATATTTCTATAAAAGATCATTTGCGAAACGTAACTTTAAATATTTTTATATTTCTGCATGTAGTTTTAACGGTTATACATAAATTTACGTTGACAAAGAACGCATTTCTCCTTGAATATATATGACAGATTAGACAGATTATTTTTGAAAACAACATATAACATCGATAAAAAGAAATATAGTATTAAATACATTTATCCAGAAAAAGAACACATTTGTCCACGCCGTGACTTTAATTCGCTGTAACCGATTACGCGTGTCGTATCTTATTCTAGAACAAATGACATCACCAGAGTTATTTAAGAGGTTCACATATAGATATAACTGTTCAAATGACATCAATTTAACGAAACATTTTGACTAGAATTCTATAAAAAACACAATGTGTGATAATTAATAGTTTGTTGTGTTCGTTATATAAACATATTTCTTAATACAACAAACTTACATAATTGTGATATATCTGAGATATGTAAACATATCTACACGTTATAATATATTTGAGCACTTTCTCGGCCATACGTCTTGAAAAACAACCGTTACGATAACTGTCAAGCTTGTTCGGGTTTGGAATTCGGGTTGTTTTTCCATGGTTTCACAGTAAGCTAACTAATATGAAAGTTGCATGTTGTTTGATTTGTGCTTGTATCGTCGTTAAATATAACATTTTATTTTTAGAATTCGTACTTGTACTTCACTGGGTGTCACATTCGGGTCGATCAATCACTGTTGCCTCCCCCCCGCACCCCCCCCCCCCCCGCCTACAACCCTTAACCAAAGCGTCCCCATACGCTGATAAAGTCTGACATGCACTTTTGCGCGCGCTTTACTCACAATTACTCCGCTATCGTCCATTTATTGTCTCGCAAGTGTAATGCATAGTGTGGCGTCTGTGTTAGATTCTGTATATAGTCGAACAGTATCGCTAAAGATATATGATTTTTAATAACTTTCTTTGTAAATTTGTGACACGTTTTGCAATTAATTTGTAATCTGTTTAGGATAGTGACAGCAACGTTCTATCTGAAATGAGTTGCGGTGTATGTCCTTGATAAATAGAGAATCGGAAGAAACTTTCTACAGTTCCATTGACGGTGACACAAAGTCCCGGGTATTTGAGTGACCATGGTGAACAAGTCATTCATTGACTAAATTGTCTTTATCGGTTTGAATCGCGAGAGTTGTCTGTACGCTTGACTTGCGTATGTCACTAATTGAGACAACAAAGTGGCAGTTAATTTAAGACAACCACCTGGTCTGCATGCAACGTCTTGTGTCCACCTCCACGTCTATAAACCACCAGTTGACCTTCTAGAAGTGATGATAGTTCGTCTATAGAGTGTTCAGGCAGTAAGATCCAATAAGGTTTGGTCAAATATTTCGGTTGACAAAATGCATTGATTGTAATACACTGTAAAACACGTTTGCCTGTTCTTAATAATCTATAATCAAATAAATTGCGTACATCAAAACGATGTCAGATAATACTGGAAGGTATCAGACGTTAAGCCTTGTCGTTGCAAGATGATTTTAACGAAAACACCTTTATCAACCAGAAACAGGGTGACGAAACAGTGACGCGCGTTTTGGACACGTTATACACAGATCCTATTTCGCTTCGTGGTTCAAATTTCGTTTTATATATCTACGTGACACTGGACGATTAGGGGGCGATTTGTGTAAAAGCATAAAAAAATGAAACGAAATTGAGATCTTTAAGTTATTAAAATGACGGGTTTTCACATCAATCGGGGTGAATCCATTATAACATCAAACACACAATCTTCTGTGCACACTAGTACAGCTGCTGAAATGGCTGTGGTCTTGGTATTCCCAAGACTATAGTATAAGAACAAGAGCACTTTTTATAGGCACATTGGGTTATTTATACATTTTGGGGTCACTTAGTTCGTAAAATGTGTATTTTATTTATGGTTTATTTTGACGTATAACATATATTTTATAGTCAGGGGTATTTATCCTTTCATACCAAAATAACCCCGACAGAATTTATGGTATTATCCGATTACATCCTTGTTTTTATACTATAATAATATTACTCGTTTCATCATAACGGTACATTATTATTTACAGACATAACAAGCTTTAAACATCATATTGTTTATTAAGTGAGATTCTATACGGCGTACTACGTTACTTTGGCAAAATGTAACACGAATCCCGCGATAATTAATTAAATCAGCGAACTCTGCGCGGAAATTTAAGTAGTGATATGCACTTAAAGTGCGTGGCACTATCGTTAAAATTGTTCCATTAGAATTGACATCGATAAGGACATTAGTACAAATTGTCAATTGTCCATAGCACTGCATCACCCCTAAAGTAGATGTTTGATTGGATGCAATAAACGATAGGCGAACGATAAAATATTCTTATAATTCATTCTTTCTCTTAGTAGGACGCTAATCCCCATTTTATTTAATTTCATTCTTTTTCTATGTTTTATTTCATTGGTTCCTTAACCAGCGGCTGCCAGGCAGGATACACCCACATTTTCGAGAGATGGATAGAGAACAAGCTAAGAAGAAAGTGATTTTTCCTACAATCAAGGGCCATAATTCAGGAAATTACAATTCGATATGCGCAAATATCAAAAGCAACCGAGATCTTTGTGTTATAAACTTACATTTCAAGTTTCAACAAAATTGGATAAAAATTGTGACTTCTATAGGGTCCACAACTTTGATATACCCTATTTTTACGCTATTTGAGAACGAAGGGCGGCCATTTTATCTGTCAGTTTTGGGCCGATGTAAGTTTATAACCCAGAGATCTCGGTTCCTTTCGGTATTCACGCATATCGGACCGTAACTTCCTGAATCATGGCCCCTGATTGTACGAAAAATCGAGTTTTTAGCTTGTGGACCCTATAAAGGTCATAATTTTTATCCGATTTAAAAAACCGTATTATTATATCACCGTTACACCCTAAGGACGGCTGAAAATCGGCCCAAAACTGACAGACAAAATGGCCGCCCTTCGTTCTCAAATAGCGTAAAAAATATGGTATATCAAGGTTGTGGACCCTATAGAGGTCACAATGTTTATCCGATTTTGTTGAAACTTGAAATGTAAGTTTATAACCCAAAGATCTCGGTTCCTTTCGATATTCGTGCATATCGGACCGTAACTGCCTGAATTATGGCCCCTGGTTGTACGAAAAATCGGGTTTTTTGGCTTGTAGACCCTATAGAGGTCATAACTTTTATCCGATTTTAAAAAAAAACGTTTTAGTATATCACTGTTACACATTAAGGACGGCTGAGTTCGAATTTCGTGAAATTCGGCCCAAAACTGACAGACAAAATGGCCGCCCTTCGTTCTCAACTAGCGTAAAAATATGGCATATTAAGGTTGTGGACACTATAGAGGTCACAATTTTTATACGATTTTGTTGAAACTTGAAATGTAAATTTATAACCCAAAGATCTCGGTTCCTTTCGATATTTGCGCATATCAAATTGTAATTTCCTGAATTATGGCCCTTGATTGTAGGAAAATTCACTTTCTTTTTAGCTCGTTCTCTATCCATCTCTCGAAAATGTGGGCGTATCTTGCCTGTTCCTTTCGATATTTGCGCATATCGATTTGTAATTTCCTGAATTATGACCCTTGATTGTAGGAAAAATCACTTTCTTTTTAGCTTGTTCTCTATTCATCTCTCTAAAATGTGGGCGTATCCTGCCTGGCAGCCGCTGGTAATACAGACGTCCTGGATTGGTGTTGGGAAATTCCAAGATAATCTCAAGTTAAGGTTTGAGGTTAGGAGTAGTTTAATCATTTTATAGGATCCTACACCAGGGTGACCTTTAGCACCGCTCCACGACGGGCTCAGATTCTAGGCGGTGAAGCGTGCTGGGTGGACAGGCGGGGGGGGGGGGGTCTACCGCCATTGGCACGAACATTGTTTTGAAAAAATGTCTGTAAATGGTGCTGTCTAGAGTATATCGTGAGTACCAATCCTCCGGAGACAACTCTGCTTACAAATTATTCAACAACAACTAAAAAGGGGCCACCAAACTGCGTGAGGACATTAACTTTACGGTACTCGCAGGTTAATTCTCAGTCCTTCCCTGGTTCACATACCTAGCAAACTTGTGTATATGAAAACAGAACATCAATTGACGCATGGTCAATCACCCTAAACTAGATATAGCGACCATGTCTTTTATCTAAATATTGTTGTAGACAATGTACAACAAGGTGTGTTATTTCTTCCCATTTCCAGAATGCGATCCGATACAGAATAGCATAAAATAAAAATTTAATTATTAATGATGTTGATCATAAATACGTTTGAACAGGGTATCACAGGAAATGGGAATTTTCGTAATTCAATCGCAGCTTTTATTTCTGTCAAATTAATCACACCATTATTTCTATTGGCGGATATATTGGTAATAGCTATGGTGTTATAGAACAATCAAATTGATGCTTGTCATTATCCTACTAAACATACACTACATACATAGATTTGGTATTTCGTTTAAGCTAAGAGTATCTGATCACACCTTCCATTATTTCGAATTCAGATTCGACAAAATTATTATTAAATCAATTTCCAGCAAACTGTGGATCATGAAACATCCTAGGTGGTCATAAAGAGATTCTCAATATAAGTTCATTAAATAGTATCTCGATTTGCTAAGACAAACACCACACATTTTCATGCCTTGAAATGGAATTTTCCGAGACCACCTGTTAACCCTGAAATAAACGGGGTCATCCAGATTATCAAGTTCGTGATAATTGAGTTTAAATGCAACAAGCACCATAATAAAGGAAATGAGTTTGGAAACTATATAAAATCAAGATAGAGAGAGAGATGGTGAAGGGGGGGGGGGGGCTTCCACTCGACACAAACTGTGTCATTTAGGACACAATTTTATTTCAATAATTCGCTTGTAAATTTGTATGCTTGATAACGACTTGCGAAATCTTGTCTGCCAAAGCCTTGTGTGTATAGTATATTGATTGTTATCCATAGAACTGTGTTATAATTCGCTTGCGTGTACGGTCTTTAGTAGTGGAAGGAAACCGGGGGATCCAGAGAAAACCGACGAGGTTGGACAATGGCATGCACAAGCTTGGGATCGAAACCACGCCACGTGACTCGATGCCAGACCTGATGATTTAATGAGTGCGTGTTAGATCCCCCGACCCCACACACCTACCTATCCCTTAAAACAAAGGAACTAAAATATACCTAAACCATCACAAATTTGTAGTCTATAAATTCCTTCAATTCTGTATTCTTGGGAAAGCATCCTTTAATATTGGTATCATGTCTGGAACATATTCCAGCATATAAGACATATAATTATAAGAGTCATATTTTTATAATCTGATAGCCGTGAATAGAAAATAATCTGGACGTATTGTTGGAACCATTCATGCTGCTCCATCAAGTAATTTCCGAGAGAAAATTGGAAATAGTGCTATATTATGTCAATAATATGGTATCTACAATTAACGACCCTTGCTCCCTCAAGATTTACACATTGGAAATAAATATTAGCTGATGTTACTGGAGACAGTTGAGAAGCAGTGGGCTTGTGGTTTGCGAGATGCAAATAAAGTTGACTATTGTCAAGTCTAAGTCGCCATTTCCGGCTAAGACTCGTCTCCACAAATAAACCGGAAATTATCTTTTGTGGCCAAATATAGACAGACTTTAGACTAAATAATGAAATGTTGTTTATCCCAGACTGTTGTTTTAGTTACGAGAGTCTTAAACTGCAATTTACGTCGACATTTAAATCTGTTCGAATATACAATGACATAACGCATGTTCAGCTGATGTCGGCAGATGAATCATTCGGAAACTGTTGTCACTTTCTCAACAATGGGTGTAATCTTTGATTGCATATATCTAAATGAGCTCAGGGACGTTTATCTTCAAATATAATAACTCGTCTATACCCAGAGTTTACTACATAGAACGAACAAGAGCAGTACTTAAATGTTGATGAAGTTTCGACAAAATCCCAATATTCAAAAGTCACTCTCAAAGGAATATGTCTAGACTAATGGGCACCAAACACTATTTTTAAACTTAACTGCTTTTGAAGAAGGGTGGATGGAATGGGATTTAACGCCAACTCAGCACAACTTGGTCAGTTCCGGACTAACATATGGTAATGTAATTCTATATTATAACAACGAGACGGCACGTACAAATCAGAGCTAGAACACGATTTGCATAATGACAGGTCTTATGATCTACATCGCGCGTGAAAGATGACTTACCGCCTCTATTATTTAGACATGAAATAATTTTAACTATTTACAACCCTAAGTACCATCGTATCGCCTTTAAAGTGGTACACCTAGTTTATAATACTCTTTTAGAGAAACGGCCTTCGTTTTTCCATTGATTTGATTAACACGAATATTGTATTGCTTTCGACATTCATTATGGTAACAAAAACATGGCAATAAGCTTTCCACTTCTATTCATCGATGGAAAGCGCCCCCACCACCGAAAGATGTCACTAAGTACATCGACGTATAGCAAGGATATCTCCTTTAATTAATACTGTGTTATGTAACACCGTCAGAACAAACAGGCATAGCTAATAATATTCTTACTGTCTATTTGCTCGTATCCACACGCTTATGGTTTATAGCTCTTGTTGCTGCATTGTTCCTCATTACAGTTCCCCCCATGACGTCACAGTCGGGGTATTTACATTTTGATTAAACTAAAACGATGGATTGCCCATTGAATCTATATTGATACCAGACAATGAATAACATATTTAAAAATCTGCAACGGCTAGATTTCTCCTTTAATGCCAATAAATTAAAATGAAATGAAATGGGGTTCAAGGTCCTACTGCTCTGCTCCGACTGGGCTAATGAAGACGGGTATGTATCATACAGTGTGTTGTGAGGGAAATTATGCCTCTTATATCGAATACCAACTGTCAAATGATCTTTAACGTGCAGGCCAATGTGGACGCGGGACCTCGGTTTTTCGTACCACTCGAACGACTATACGTTATTCCCTGCTAGGCCTTCGGTCCTGCATCACGTCGGAATATCCCGATGAACTTTCTCGGTCAACGCACAAGAAACCCCCCAGGTTAGTGAACCAACGTCTTACCCACAGAGTCACTGTGGTTCCCACTAACGCAAAGAACTGACAGAAAAATTATACATATCAATCTCATTTTGTTGTTGTTCTTCATCTGGGTGACGCTCTTCGAAAAAGTCCCAAGGCCGCGACAATTCAATTATGATCGACACGAAAACAGGACATGCTTGTTCCATGGACAATTACGCATCGAATGGCGGACTTCGATGATTGATATGACGTCATAATTCATAGATGACTGTTGTTTCGTATTACTCGGTTCTTGGTCAATAGTACGCTCGTGCTGTTTTTTTTTTGTTGTTTTTTTTATTTTATTTTATACAATGCTGATTTATTTATTTGTTTCCCGACTCTTGTATAAATGTATCAGACAAATAACACCTAATCACGTTTATTATTTAAACAAGGATGTCACCATTGTTTCCGGAACTTTAAGGTACTAAGCCACTAATGTGTTCGTGTTAGTTGCAATTGGTATTTTTTATCTAAAAGGAGCTTTGTTTTAATCGAAGCTAATCTGCCGTTCACTTTGTTTACGATGATGCAAATTAATTATTTATTCACCTTAAATCTAACTAAAAGAAGCCATTAAAATGTGCCAACTCACATTGCAATGGTGTTAACCGATAAATGTTTCCAGACTTTATAGTTCTCGGCTGATTTTCTGAGCAATTAAACAATGATCCAGATTAGATGATACCTTAATGACGTGACTGACCCTACTGTGATACTATAGAAATATAGCGTTCAATAACCTTGACAAATCGGTGACACAAATATCCAGTTTCAAGCATTGTGGGTAGCCTTGATATTTTAAGGGAGGGAGAGAGTTTCTCATAAAGATGGGTGTTGGGCATTAAGACACAATTCTGGTCCTTTATGAAGATTTATCTATGCTGCTTACACACAATCTCACATCTTAGTGACAGATAACTCGGCCCCTTTTCTGGGTTTGCTCTCCGTTGTCAGCTATCGATGGTACCAATCAGCATGTTTTTTTATCGTATAGGAGTCATGGCCAAACTCAACATTTGATTTGCTTCAGGTCGGAAGCATTATGGAAGAAGGCTGTTATGAAATTATGTGCAGGGTGTTTTGTTTCGAACATCTCTATAAGACACTAGCACAGTTGCTGTGGTTGGACTGTTAGTAGGCAGGGGGGTCAGATCAGGACCTAGAATATACACCATCACCAGGATGGGGCAATCTCTGCTAGTCGCCGTTTGTGTCAATGAACTCCTTTTAGATGAATAAACATTAGATGTCTATGCTACTTTAATTTTTAATATATTATATGGCCAATTACACGAATACTAGGTCAATGAAGATTAAACACACTATTCTATTATTTAATTACAATACCATGATACCTTATCCCAACACAACACGATTACTTTAATTAAATACACAAAGTCGTAAATAAACATTTCCTTGGAGATTCACGCCTTTCGATTTATGTTAGTAATATAGTATTTGTTTTGCCAAGCTTCCAGAATGTCTACCATTAAAGGGACTAAACCACTTTTAAGGTCAAAATAAAGTTTTGAATTGGATTGGATTGTGGGGAAAATTTCTATACGATTAATTTTGGGTTTTTAAAATTAAGCTGAAGTTGTTTTTTTTACGAGGTTTTAGCTTCCTGGTTGACTTTATTTGTTTTGACGAAGACAGATTATTACCCAATAAAAAAATGCAACATTTAACATACAGGGAATTCGACAGTTTTATTTTTGGGGGTGGCATTTTAAGATTTGATTTCAGTTTAAAACGGGAGTTGATTCAGAAACTCTACAATCTGACACATAGGCGCGATTACTAGGTTAAAAATAATTCTGACCCTTTTAAAATACATACTTTGAGAATAGATGAACAAACTATTTCAAGGGGCGGGAAATAGTTAATCTCAGTATAAAAATGCCTTGAATAATATACCTTGATAGAAAATATATAACAGAGAAAAAAAATAATAAAGTGTTCTAGTCTTATCAAATGATGGGAATAAAGCCTGTCGTTAGAGAATGAGGGGTT
The DNA here is from genome assembly GCF_932274485.2 of Patella vulgata. Lineage (NCBI taxonomy): Eukaryota > Metazoa > Mollusca > Gastropoda > Patellidae > Patella > Patella vulgata. The sequence continues at coordinate 30,691,592 of NC_065887.2, forward strand.
ATTTTCAACAAGTTTATTCGTATTATTTTTCAAATATTCAGAAGATTGAAACCACGCTTGAAGTAAGTGTTCAAAGTTCCGCAGTTTCCCTAGGACTAAACCTCGAACAACTGGCACGCCTGACTCGAACAACGCAATGTTCACACGTGATTCAAAGTGAACAGCCTTGAAAGCATTTTACAGGTTGAAGAGTCATCTAAATAAAGCATAGGCCGTTTACAAAGCTCTGGTGGCAGGGATCCAAATTTCAGAGATTCGATGTGACTAAAATCCCCATCACCCCAATCAACACGTAATTTTAGACTCAGTACAGGACTTTTACTGTAATGAAGTAATCTGAAAGCTTTTCCAAAGATGAAAGAAAATCCCATTTATAAGTCCATGACTGTATAATGTATAAAATGCATCATTTCGTCTTGATATAATAATACTTATGATAAATCACGTTCGTAATACGGTAGATTCAATATGTCCCATTACGCCATCGCTATATAGATTCCATTGGTTTCAGTGTTTACCCAATGGAAATATCATATAGACCAATTTCCCACCGTTTACTGACGCAATGATGTATTCATTTCTCAGTTAAGTGGCTTTCGGGGTGTTGTGTTTACACGATACGTGTTAAAACGTCTTTCTCTGGCACAAAATATTCTTCAAGAATGCGAGATTCAGCTTGGCGGATTCCAGTCACTAGGGACATTTTCGCTGCCGCATCTAAATGAAATGAGATTATCGGATTTAATCAAAGCGGGTATATTTCGTGCTAGCATCCATCTCACAGTAGTTTAGTGCGTCCTCCGAGACGCGTGGAGCCTCAGCTAAGCCATTTAGGATGCGAAGGCGTCTCAGGGGTGATTTTGAACATAAGTAAATGACGTATTCACTGTCTCTGTAACACAATGATAAATATCAAACTAATTTGATAATCATTAAAATCAAATAATTTGAGTCGTTGCCTGTCCCGTGTCAAATGATATAGATAATCTTTTAATCAGTCAACATCATCAAATTGTACGTCTGAAGCTGTAAATAGTTGCGTACAGATAGCGCGACGTCTTCATGCATTCCTCTAACTGCCTATAAATTTGAAAATAATTCCTCTTTATAGCCCGCGCCTCGGGTACATTTGACGTCATATTCTTTAAATAGCATGGTTCCATTGGAAAATAATAGCGTTACCGCAAGTTGCGGTCATTTTGAAGGTCAAATAGATTATGCATTTAATCTTTTGTTCAATTTATTTTCTGTAAAATATGGATGTTCTAAGGCCCATAGCGGCCACTAATAAGTAAGATCTGTCATAGCGGGGGATGTTATTAGATGTTCATATATCACTCGTTAGTTTATAATGCTTTATTCTGTTTTAACGAGGATTGTGCCCCTGTGAGTATGAAGCCAGAGAACGAATCAGGTGTTGGCCGAGAAAGATCCTCAGAATTTTCCTGTTTGGTATTCCCTTCTTACTGGTGCAGGACGGGTGACCTGGCAATGAAAAGCGACTAGCTGTTCGAAGTCTCGGGTATTGGCCATCTGAGCTCTATTTGAAAGACCATTCTAGTGGTTAAATCCTTGCACAAGAGCTCGGTTTATTAGCCCCCACCCCTTCTTCTCCCTTCAAATCCTACAATCATGCAAGAGCTAAATCTGACTATTGCAGGTCTTTCTTGAGGCTTGAAATGTTATCTAAATTATTAATTAGACATTAATTAACTTATCCAGACCATAATCAACTCACGATGTCATTGCTTGCCTGCGATATTTACTGGATTATGATCCGATTTGCTGCTCAACTTTCATTTATGATTAAATCATGAAATGGAAAAGTGAGACTATGTTTTTCATCGTACCGACTTTAGTAATGATAATCGAGACTAGGCCCAAAATTAAATCACTAAATTCTCGGTTAAGAGTGGATCAATTTAACTGAAATTTTCAGCAAATTCCCTTTACATTATCTAGTTTTTAACTATTATAGTGAAAACTGCCAGCTCTTTATCTAATCTCCCATAATGTATCTTTAATTATTAATGTTCATCTGTCCGTCTTAATTAGTCCGGTTGGTGCAGAATAGTGCGACCCATTTTCACTTCATTTCAGCATTTTTGGCCCTTCTATCCAAAGTAGTACGCCATGGTGTACTTTTAATTATTAGATTGTATGTAAGGTAGACGACTAATTAATGATAATGGTAATGTACATGCATAATAATTCATAATGGAAATCTATAATTGTCCATAAAAGAACCAAGGACTTAACATAGTTTTCTATTATTCCGTGTCTTAAATTACAATAATATAATGTATTCATGAAATAAATGTCGTTTCCGCAATTCATATACACACGCGATCTAATCAGAAATTTTACCAGGATTAAATTATTTTGACCCATATCAGCTCAAACCAATTCGCCCGCAAGGTGGACGAATTAATAAAATTAAGCAAGACATTCTACGGTTCAAATAGCGTACGCTGTATCTTCCACGAAACACTTAACTCCGACATATGTTTAGGAAATTACTGGATTACTTTGGAACAATTATTGTGAAAATGTGATAGAAATAAACGTTAAAGGCTATTACAATAGATCTAATAAGAAACGGCTGACGTTACTAACACGCTTTATGTCCAGATAATAACGGACTATTTCAACTAAAATGGTTTTAGATTAATTTTGTACTAGTTTAACTGGCACACTAGCCGACATTCTACTCGCATGTAATCACCAAATTTGATTTCCTCTTGGCTACGACATTTGGCATTTCTGATTTTTGAAGCTTGGTTACTTAAGTGCCACGAGACGTAAAGAACTGACCAATGTTTCTATAGTGAAAACCTTCCACTGCAAAATGGCGTCATTCGTGCTAAAATTAGATTATCCTCAGTCAATTTACCACCAAGCTCTGACGGCTGTACTCGTGTTTAGGAGAAGCTTTTAGAGAGTGTCTGAAGGTTTGTTTTAATAAAACGACATTTCGCAATATGGCAAAATCAATCATACGTCACCGAATATATCTTAATCTATATTTCGGTATGTCATGTTCTTCACCACCTTTAAATATGTTCCAGAATTAGCTCACAAACACATTTCGTATTATATATTGATACAAATATTGGATCAATAATGATGTCATACAATTTCTAGGTCATAAAAAAAATACTATTAGTAAAAATTTCAAAAAGAACTGGGATGACGTCAGATCACAGTATTCTCAGTTGTATCTAGGAGCAATGGTTGAATCAATGAATGAGGTTTAATGGAATGGGGCTTAACGTCTAAAACGTTTTTCATTGGTGAGCGTGTTGGAGGGTGCGACAAGCTCCCGTCCATGTTTACACCTAGTTGCAAGCTGAGTACACCATCAAAAACATCCAATATAAGACGAAACCAAACTGCGTCTTGGTTTAATGAGATTGGTAATTTAGCAGGCTTAGTATTTTAAATAAAATACGTTGTTAACTTATAAAATATTTATGACCACCTCACTTATTGTCCCTTTAATGCGCAATTTTCACTTTTAACCTTTCGTGTTTACAGATACTATAAAATGTTTCACACAAAATAAATCCTGCATTTATTTCATTATTGATAAAGTGTCTTTCATTTGCTGATAAAAGGTTCCCCTTTATTTATTAGTTCAAATCAAAATGTTATCTTTACTATCTTTGTTTTTGATTCAGATTATGGAACATGGTTAATTAATGTCCCTTTACTTTTCGCAAAGCGATCACGTTGTTGATTACAAAAAGTACAACAAAAGTACGTTAGCGACTTAAATTCGTCTACAGAAGCTACTACACAGTCTCTCACAGGACACCCGTATATACTTTCTAGCTATATCGGCAATAGTTTGGACAAGGGATGTTAGCAGCCCATGCTACTGGACACCAACCATCAAGCATGTGGCTACAGAGCAAAAAGTTATAAAGAAAGACCGACTAAGCGGTATCAGGTGCTAGATAGTGGATAACTCACCATAGCTAAACAGAGCGATAGTTTTGACTTCAGAAACAGAAGCCAATTGAAGCTCAGGGCAAATAAATGACAACCCATGTAAACATGTAGTAGGGTATAAGCACCTACAGTCCCAGCACAGGATAGTGGAGTGGTCGAAAACCCTTCCTCGAACTTCATATATTTTATTCGACATGCTCTAGACGTTCAATCTCCCATTGTGAGAAACATGCCATCGAGTAAGTGCTTACTGAACCCCATGTTAGATGTATCGTTTGTTCTAGGAAAATAAAGTCTGTTGACTATTCTTAGAAAAACTCATTCGAAATATTCTGATATGGAAAGAAACATGTTCGACTCCGTCTAAAACAACATAACGGTTACCATCAAGTTTCGTTCATGAACGGTTGTTCATTGTCGCTTCACATTAAACTTTCCACAAGAAGTAAAAGTTAACAAAAAGCCGAAATGAAATGAAATGGGGTTTAACGTCCTACTGTTCAGCTCCGAACTGGGCTAATGAAGACGGGCATACCCCATACAGTGTGCTATGAGGGAAATTTTGCCCAACTGTCAGGGGATATTTTACGTGCACGCCAATGTGTACACGGGACCTCGGTTTTTCGTCCCATCCGAACGACAAGACAGCTTTCCTTGTCAGGCCCTCCGTCCTGCATCACTGACAAGGGGAACCACGCCGGAAAATCGGGATGAACTTTCTCGGCCAATGCAGGGATCGAACACCCGACCTCCAGGCTAGCGAGCGAGCGTCTTACCCACTTGGCCACCTTGATCCCTTAACAAAAAGCCGTAGATAGCAAGAACATCGCGATATGTTATCTTCACGCCACTGTCCCCAGCCCTCTATACATCTGGATAGCGAGCTAAGTAAAATTCGATTACTATTTCTTTTTATCCAATTAATAAAAACTGGCTATAATAGTGCAATTAATGAACACTCCTTAATTACTGGTATTGATTATCTTTAATGCCATGGTTTATCAAATGTCAATACAATATTGACCGGCTAATATAATGCACAGATGTAGTTAAACCATTGAAATTAAGTGGATCAGGTGGTATTTGACAGTTCCATAATTTTAATCTCACAGAAAATATTTCCTGATTCAATATCCTTTGTGTGGTCTTTACTTTAAGACTTATAACATCAGTATAGCATGTTGCCAATAGAAACTGAATCTGGTTTAATAAGAGATATTCCCACGAGCAGCATATGGGCCATTTGTAAGCCCATCTAACGTTATTATTTATCTTATATTTGTAATGAGCAGTGAAAATCAATTTGTAAACTAAAGTTAACTACTATACAGCTCCAACCACTGGGTCCAAGGTTGCAATTATAGCACGTGCATTACCCACACGTTAATAGGTAACGCCGGCTCTACCCCATTCATCATCTTGCAAGTTTAATTAGAGACTGACCTAAGCGCTATAGATTGCCTTGTAAACCACAATATTATGAAAGTTGACTTTCTAATAGGAATATCAGTCTAGAAATGGTTCAATTCCGTTCAGCATTGACATATAGAAAATTCCATCGAATTATGCGAGTCCCTATATAATAAGCCCACCACCATCTTTATTTTTAGTTAATCAATCATATTGATGGGCCTGTTTGAATCCATCCGGGAAATTATCTAGTGTTGGTATTTTGATTTTGTTTTCGTATTTAAATAATCAATCTAAGGGGGTATTATCGTGTATTAAGTCGTGAGAGATTTGATATATTCCGAAAAATGGAAAATCATGAACCGTTACTTTAATTTAGGATCGTAGCTAAATCATCTTGGATATGATTACAACTGTGCAGAGAATATTTCTTTTAAACCCCCCAGAAGATTTATTTATATAACAGAACTCGATGACCTCTAAGATAAAACAATTTACCTAAGTAATCTAATGGATGCTTTATCCGATTTTTTCTTTTCTAATAAGACAAGCAAATCGTTAAAAAAAAATCCTCAATCGGATAATTATTGGCTCGCGCCTAATTAAGAAAGACCTACACTTTTATTGTGTTCAAGATTGCAGGGTACGCTTACAATAAAATACCTGATACCTCTTCCCGTTTGAAATGGAATGGGATTTTCTGCACCAAACGGGCTTATGACGAAGGGTATACGTGTATTGGTGTGGGGGCTGGAGTTTGCCTACTCTTTCACGAATTCCAACTGTTTTTCGCTCCAACTATAATAGTAAGTGTAGGAGGATCGCAATCACGTAAACAAAAATCTACAAGATAAACTTGCGAACAAGACAGAAAATAGACATTGCACCAAATAAACAAATATCAAATCAAGTGAATGGATCCGGGGTCAGCCGTAAGCGTCCACTGCGCTGTACAACCCCGGGCCTGTAGTGACACAGACTTCACTCATATTTGAAAACAATGAGGAATACAAAAAAGACGTAACAGAAATAATGCGACCGATCTTGACAGTGGTCGTCCCCTCCATGGCCATAGTCTGCCAGTTGACGTCATGAGTTAGAACGTCAAACAATTTTAACAATAAGGGCGATAATCCGGATAGAATCTCCTTGCCAGGCCCTCAAATATTGGTATAAACGCTTAATGGTATATTTATAAGGTACAATGTGGATATGGGAAATGACATAAACGAATGTCTCCAAATATCCAAATACAAGTAGGTCTACATGAAGTTTGTCCTTAGAAATGTGATCTGAAGTTGACCCCCTAATAATGGTTTGTAGAAAGGTTCTCACCTCTATACTCACTGATTTGGGTGCATATACCCCAATGCGAGGGCGATCTATTGTCAAAAAAAAAAGATACAATACACAGATAACATTTGGGGCTTATTTTAACATTATTGATAGTTGAGGATATAACCATTTGGGCATTTTTTAAAAAAAGAATCAGAATCTGACTGGCTTCCATGATCAAGGCAGTTAACTCTTAGCGACAAAACGAATTAACTGCCTTGGTTACATTAAAATTTGAACAATCCCCCTGGAACGAATACTTTTTTTTGTCACTCGGAATCTTCGTTTATATCTAAATATATTGTGCAGCATAATGTATGCTAAATAATGTACTAGGAAAATATTCTTGAATTATTAATAATACAATAACGCTCGAACTTTCTGACGGACGGCATGTTCATAGGCGTATGGGCTTGATCAGTACACTTTTATGGTTGGGGGGGGGGGGGGGGCGTACGGGGCAGAAATGTATTACCCGAAAATAAATCCTGTCCCAAAGGCTCTAGACATGGCAACGAGATTGATTTCCCCCAATCCCGTTACGTTTCGAAATTAGACGGCCTCAAGCGCGGTTATTCCTGCCATTACTAGCGCCCCAATATAGCCCTATTTATATGGTTTTGAAACCGAAATTCCACTTGATGCAGACCTGAACTCCGATCGACCAATCCATCAGACTGTTGCATTCAACGAGACCCAGGAATTTAACTTCTAGAAAATATAATAGGTATTCAAAACCGTCAATGCGATCATATCAGCTATAACATATGTATTTTATAACCGCCAAGAAAGGATCAATAGACATTTCTAAGAGTAAGCAGAAGCAACCATACCGACTATTGTTTTTTTCTAAAGTTGTCTTTACATTTAGATAAGAACGCTCATTGTCCACAGAAGAGAAAAACCCATTTTTTCAGAATCATGACGTATCTGCGAAATCGGCGCCGTACTTTACCGGAGAGACGATAATTTTAAGGGAGTGTCTATTTTGCCGGCACCGGCAAAACTTCCGTTTACGCTATTTTGCCGTTATTTCTATCACTTCCGTTCGACATGCGCTGTTGTGCGATTCTTGATATATTCCACAATTTTGACTACTCCGTCTTTCAAGTTCGGCACAGAAGCACGATTTTACGGGAAAAACAAAAACCACTGACAGTCTTAGTACTTAGATTAAAAACCAAAATCCGCAGAAATGCGCCCTCGACCAAAATAGAATAATATTCTAAATGCTTTTCTTCAATTTACATTTATTATCTTAGTTTCTTTTAAAAGTTTCTACCATAGAAATTCAAGAATGGCTATTTCGTCCCTTTATAGGAAACTGAGAAAGAAGTAATGTTAGACGAAAGACGAATAGAACTGTTGGGTTAGGGGTCGGATTTTGGTTATGGGTTAATGTCAGACGGCAAAGTAGCCCACGAGTTGAAAAAGCCGGCATCATTGCCAAAGCGAACCAATCAGAGCGCGACTGCCGGCAAAATAGACACTGCCTAATTTTAAAGCCCATTTCCCATTACCTCCTTACTTGTTTCATCCCGACAATGTCTGATGTTAGGCGCTCTTTTTTTCTATGCTCATGTCTATGGTGGCTGAAAGCGTCCATTTAGATCGGCGTGTTTCTAGATACAACTCGAGAGTCACCGTTAAGCCAGCACGACGAAAAAGGCGCCGATCGGCGACTTTTTCGTCGTACTACCTTATCGGCGACCCGCAACTTTCACAATACGAGAGTCGCCGTTAAGCCACGCGCCGAAAAAGTCGCCGAAAAAATCGGCGCCTTTTTCGGCGACTCTCGCCTCAGAAGTTTATAGTTAGTTACATCGCAATTGCTACATTTTACTTCTTGTATATAAAATCAGAATGGAGGAGATTTTAGATGGGTTTGGGCTGTCGAGCTATATCAACATTTTCAGTGACACTAGGGCAAATTAAAATTTATGAGTGTTACAGACACGTGTACTTTCAAAACCTGTTTAGTTACACTGGAATTAGATTTAAAATGTAAACGTCTTTATATCACTAAATATTTTCCCATTGATTTAATGTAAATTCTCATATCTTGGACCAGCTCTAACTTTTTCCCAAATTTTCGTTGGGTAGAACGCTTTCTGCCACAGATGGAGCAACTTGTGGCAAACTGTTGCACAAAAGCAATGAGGTTCACAAGTAGAGACAAGTAAACATGCAATTTTCGACCCTACATTTCAATCTAACCAACCTCTCAAAAACATGAATATTCACCAAAACCTAGCAGAAAATGTATTTTCAAACCCCTTTCTTCGATTCTACACCACAAATCGCCATGCAAAATGGGGAAAGGGAAAGGGGAGAGAAAGACTAAAAAATAACTTTCGCCCTACATTGGTGGGTGACGGCGTAGAAATATTTGGTAATCTGTGTCCATATACAAGAATTAAAATGTAGCCATTCCGCATGTAACTAACTATAAACTTCCGAGGCGAGAGTCGCCGTTAAGCAAGTCGCCGATTTTTTCGGCGACTTTTTCGGCGCGTGGCTTAACGGCGACTCTCGTGTTGTGAAAGTCGCGGGTCGCCGATAAGGTAGTACGACGAAAAAGTCGCCGATCGGCGCCTTTTTCGTCGTGCTGGCTTAACGGCGACTCTCGCGTTGTATCTAGAAACACGCCGATCTAAATGGATGCTTTCAACCACCACACATGTCTCCCAACTCCCTTTATTTTGTCCTTTTTCGCCCTTTCAAACTCCTTGTGTACATTTAGAAAGTCGATTTTTCGTTACAGTTTGAGCATTCATTATAGCAAAATTACGTATATCAGGGAAACGAGTTTTAAGCCACTCGTCGGATTTATTCATTTTTTATACAAAATGGATGCTTCGTTGCCAAAAGTATTAGATGATGGTGCAATCCTCATTAATCTATCAAGATGACTGAACACGCCACGCTTTCCGGAAATTTGGTATGAGGTATGGCAGAAAAAGAGCTTGATAGACTAATGCTCCGTACGTTTTGGGGATTTATTAACAATGTCTAGTGCAGGCCTTTACCATGGAAGTTTCCTTAGTGCTCAAGTCAGACAAGGGGTACTTGTTAAATCCAATGATGGATTGCAAATCATCGGTGGACCCCATCTTGCTGACCCAGTCTCAGCCCAAAACCTAACGCCAAAAAATAAATAAATACAATTTCAAATACAGTGTAAATAATTTACACGAATACAGAAAGTATAATTGTTTGAAAAATGAATCAATAGTTGCCGTCCACGCATACCAAAACACAAACATTGGGCGTAACTATAAGGAATACATACACTAAGTTCCACGAGAACCCATTAAGATTTGTGGCATGTAGGCAGCAAACAGAAACACAGAGAAAGAATGAGTGTGGTTCTGTCCCAGGGAGGTCCGGCATTCACCAAAAACGATAGGGGCCCCATCCTTTGGGTATAAGGAATAAGTGTGCAAAGTTTCAAAAGGATCTGTTAAGAATTGCGGCCTGCAGGCGACACACAGAAAAATTGTCAGGCATGCACCAAAAATAATTGACGTCATCCTTAGGGTATAAGGAATAAGAATGAAAGTTTTCAAGAGGATCGATTAAGAATTGCGGTCTGTAGGCGATACACAACCAGTAGTTGCTAGGCAAGATACGCCCACATTTTGAAAGAGATGGATAGAGAACAAGCTAAAAACAAAATCGATTTTTCGTAAAATCAGGGGCCATAACCCAGAATGTTATGGTCTGAAATGTGCAAATATCGAAAGGGACTGAGATATAAAGATATATGTTAAGTTTCATTAAAATCGGATATAAATTGTGACCTCTAAAGGATCCAAAACCTTCGTATTACATACTTTTACACAATTTGCGTACAAAGAGCAGCCATTTTGTCGGGCAGTTTCGTTTTGATTTTCCCGAAATCAACCTTCATTATGGTGGAATGGTGATATATTTAAACGGGTTTAAAATCGGATAAGAATCCACAAGCTAAAAAACACGATTTTTCGTACAATCAGGGGCCAAAATAAAAGGAGGTTACGGTCTGATATGCGAAAGGAACCGAGATCTATAAACATTTATTTTACGTTTTACCAAAATCTGAAAAGACTTGTGACTTCTAGAGGGTCCACAACCTTGGTATGACATACTTTGACATTAAATGCGTACAAGAGGTCACCATTTTGTCTAGCAGTTTCGGTCAGAGTTTTACGAAATTCAAACTCAACCTTCATGTGTAACGGTGATATTATATTTATACGGTTTTTAAAATTGAATACAAAATATGACTTCTAGCAGGTCCACAAGCTAAAAAAAAATTCGAACAATCAGGGGCCATAATCCAGGAAGTTACGTTCGGATGTGCGCGATTATCGACAGCAACCAAGATCTTTGTGATATAAACATACATGTAAATTTAAATATCATATGTTTACACTATTTGTGTACATTATGGTGTAACGGTCATATAATCGAACGTTTGTTTTATAATCTGATAATTTTTTTTTAAGCAATATTTTTATTCAGATTTGTATTTGAATAGGTATTGGGGAACAGGCATAGCCTATATTAAACCCTTCTCCCTGTCAGATATAGATACATGTATTTACGTTTTAGAAATAAATAATCAATGTACAAGTGAAAATATAATTACATAGACTGTGTTATAGTTGTCTCTGGAATGGATTTAAATTTTAGAAATAAGCAAGCAATGTACCAGTGAAAATATAATTACGATGCGTGCGTTATAGCTGTCCCTTGAACCGTCTGGTGATTTCGAAGAAAGATAGACAGTTTTACAAATATTGAGTGAGTTTTCCATGTCGTCAATTCCGTGCAATAAGACAATGTATTTCGATGGATAGTGGGTAAATTATTTATTCTATTATTTCGGGCATCTGAATATAAGGAGCAATTCAATAAAAAAAAAATGCAGTTTCTTCAAAGTGGTGACATTTACAGGATGGATTGTCAGAAATGTGACGTAAAAATTTATGTCCGTTTAGATTGTTGTAACGCAGACGGAGTTTAGAATAAATGATTTAGTTTGCGCGGGATCCAAACGAAAACGTTTTTGGTGGTGTTGAATCTTGAGCCATAAGTTTCGAATTGAAAATATTTAGAGATATGGTATGAAAGAATTATAGAAAATATTTGTTTTATATTTATATTCAGGTATATGCTTGTTTTTCGGAGATTATAATGTGCGCTTTTTGTCATGATTAAATCATGAAGATAAGATGGAGAAAGGCCGTTAAATAAACATGCAACAGGCTGACAAGAAGGTCAGTTTTATTGGCACAAATATTTGAGGCTGTGAACCACCCCACCAATGCGTTACCTATGGCATTAGTCATATAATCCATCTTCTATACAAACAATATCATTGTAACTAAAACGTTTTAGCCCGTAGACGTTAATTACAATTTATAAGATAAATTAACAGTGTAAAAAAAACCCAAAGAATACTGGAAACAAGTGGTTAGGGAAATATATAAGACAGTGGTGGGCAAACAAAGCGAGGGCCAAACACGGATTATGAAATGGCATTATATTGAATAAAGTAATACGGATCAAACACTTTTTGTGCGCTTTTTATTCGGCTCCATAGTTATATTCAAAGAAAAATCAAAGCATGTTAACTAATCAAACAATAACGTAAAATGAAAGTAGGCCCAAGTAAAGTGACGTCAATTAGGCAACTACACAGGGCTTTGATCTACGTCAATGAGTGACGCTGCAAGCTATAAATAGACCTACAAAGATTATTGATCCTAGAGAGGGTAACGCCTGTTTAGAGTTTTGACCCAGCAATAAGCAATTTCGATTTTTTTTTTATTTAGAAATAAAATTACTCATAAATTTTCAGATGTAGGCTGGTGGGCCGTAGTTTGCCCACCACTGATATGAGACAATATGAAATAGATATAAATGGGGATTAAGATTCATTAAAATATTGCTCTTTAAATTAGGAAACACTGCTCGGATTAGCACGGCGTATTAAAGTAACTAAGTCTTTAACTTAATATCATCCACAGGCTTCGACATTGAAAACACGAATTATTTGTCAATTTAAATCAACATTGATGATGTGATCGTACCGGGAAAAGATGGGCTTCTGATATCCAAATATGCGTTTCAGCACTTTTTGTAACAAGGGGTTCGAAGAACGAAGCTAGACATATTCCACAAATCATGTCAAACGGTGACGCCATATTCTTATCTGAAGAGCATGCGCAATAAATACTACCGGTGTAGGCTTGAATAGCCAGATGTCAGAGATTGCCATTCGTTTGAGACTTCTCGCGTGTTTCGCCGAACATAATTAGAGTAAAAACCGAAATGATTGAATGTAAATCAGTTTATATACATTCATATTACATTATTATGTGCGTTGCGACTCATTTTCGTCAATTTCTAGGTCACAAATATTAGCGATTTAGCTCCTTTAAACATTTACTATTGGGCCGAATTTATTAGTTGTGAGAATAATAATTTAGATTTAACAACAATTCGCCCAATTACAGTATCATGAACGGGTGGTTAAACCGGTGTGCTAAAAAGGAGCGTGTGTTCTATTTACTAATTATTCTGATTTTTTAAGTAGAGCGAGGCATTTGTCATCTAAGCTTCAACTACAGGGATACTTGCGAACTAAACTTATTAAAACCTTTAAAAAGTTTTATGGCCGTCATACTGACTTGATTGGTAAATATAACATGTCTCTCTCGGCTATTATTCTAGATATATTTAATTGACGCGTATACTATCTCCCTGATAATGTCTGTCTACTACATCGTTAACACTGTTCATCACGTGCATGTTGCATACCGATAGTTCATTGGCCAATCACGCTATTTTACCGAGATTTCCCCTAATAGTTTGGATGCAGCTATGGCGGGTGTGGCGCCAGGCAGGGTAAGCTTACTCTTCCGGACACCTGTTACCACTGTTTGTCGTGTATTTTTTACACGGTGAACAGTCCATATGCTGATTACACTATTTTGCCTTATTACACTATTTTGCCTATACCGTTTTTTTTTAGGACTTCGAATTTTGTCTAATGGTTTGGATTGTTCGTACTTGGTTTTATTTTATTGTAAATAAACATTTCTTTCGACCCAGAATAGGCTTTGTTTAGAATTTGAAAATGAATTTACAGCTCATTGAATCGATCCCTAAATTGTACAAATTAAAAGTTATTCCTAACTGACTGGAAAGCGGATTACCCAGAAACGCTACATATGCCTACATTACATGTGTGTAGTGACGTTGTCAATTCATGCAAAGGTCGTATGAAGTCACATACTTTAGCTTTCAGAAGAAGTTGGTCTGTGTGTTTTTGCATATCTTTGATATTACCGTTGGGACTTATCCACCACGCCATCTTATTAGGTTTCTCTTCATTTCGGGACTGGATTGCGGGAACGAACTTTTCCGCCCACCTGATGACTCTCCGGTGATCAGCAGGAAGATGTTATAGATAAAACTCTTTGGAGTCCAAAATGAACACGTTTTAATAGATTGACAAGCTGTACTGTCAGATTCGCCTGTCTGTTTTAACACTGGAAGCGCATTGAAACTTTTTACGCTTGTATGTGTCAAATTGGAAAGTTGTCAGATTGACATTAGAATCGTTTACAAAAACACACATTACAATGGGCTCTAGGCATTTAATTTCTTCTAATTAAAGATATTTCTGTTATCAAGAATACCTTTTTAGATGCTTCAAAAATTGAAGTAATCGATGACATTAAGAGAAGGTCAAGAAAACTGTACCACTGGTTAAATGAATCCTTAGAAATATCACAAAAGTTATAGAAACATATCTTCAAATTACAAAATACATTTCAAAGTTCTTTGATGCTGAAATAAGTTATTGCTACAGCTCATTAAACCACCAAAAGAGTCATCCAGAATACCAAACAAAACTCTGGATATCATTTCTGCTGACAAATTGAAACATATCACCTTCTTATTTAGAGAGTCGATAAGGGGAGAGAAATTCATTAGTTGATAGTTAATGGGGTTTATTTTACAAGTTGGCTTCGACCTGGGTCTCCTTCGTTCCGTGGTTCTGTTTGCTTAGAGCTCGTGGCGGACGAAAAAGTTGACACAGAGAAACGCAATATTGATTCCATTAAACACAAATAATTGGCACTTTAATACCCAGTTTGTTCTTCTAGAGTTTTTCCCCCTGTTTGATTGAAAGTCTTCTGTGTAAAAGATGGTAACGTTAAGTGATATGACGTATGCTAAATAAAAGGTTAATTTGCCGCTAGAGGGATGGCAGTATCGATTAAACATGGAATACTCACCCATGATTTCTCCAAAAAAAAAACCACAACAGCGTATCTTTATTCTGTTCGCTGATGGATAGGAATTACAGATCGATAAGAAAATATAAATTGTTCATAAAATGGCAGATTCTGTCATCACTTAAATAGAAAAAGGTCAATATATTTGTTTCATTTTTCTTTCTTTTAAATGTCAATCGAGCAATTTTGTTTAGAGAAGTCAGATATTAAATCTATAGTCCTTCGGCAAAACGAAACTTGAAATTGTTTGAATTTAAATAACGGCTTGGCGAAGAAATTGTACATTTAATAAAATCGAAAATATAAAAAGAACCCTCCGTAGAAAACACTGGTTATTAAGGTAATACAAATTACGGTTATGACATCAAAATTTACACATACTATTTTTAAAAAATGAAACAAATATAGTAGCCATGAATATAAAAGAACAAATCATGACAATAAAAATAAATAAACTATCTCGCATTAGACAAGTTCGTTAGCCCTTTTTTCAAATCCCACGTAATATCCGCATCAATTGATTGTACCTAATTTTATTAGTGTGATATACAAAAGTTACATGCCACTCAATCTGTCACTAAATGTCACCATCGGTGTTTAGCTACATAAAATCAAATTAACGATGTTTTATAGTTCGTAGACTGCTAAAAAGAAATGTTATTTCCAGAAAGTCATAAGGAGATTATTACAATAATTAAACATGGATTCCCACAAAACTATTTATCGGGTGGTTATTTCCAATAAAAGTATGGCAATTTTGATATTATGCCATACTTTTATTGGTAATAACCATATATTATATGGAAAATAGAGACCTCCCAATCTTACTAGAAAAATACTGGATTCCCTGGAAATCACCCATGGAGAGGGCACGGGACAAGAATAAGGGGGTGTCACTAATGGTCAGCCCGACGTGGTCCCGGAGAAAACCAACAAGGTTGGCCAGGCGAAACTAATCCTTGTCAAGTACAAGCTACTTGTCTCACAATCTAATTAAAATATAGATCTAAATTTCGTTTCGTTTTTAAACTTTCGATGGCCTACACTACATGTAGATCTACCAAGTTATAGAGGGAGTTCACGTTCTATGGCGTCAGGTACCAAGCAAGCGACATCTGACCCGATTACGTCAGTCATTCGATTAACCAATTAGCGACCGCCATGTATTTTTTATCTACTTTTGCTTTGTTT
Source organism: Patella vulgata (assembly GCF_932274485.2). NCBI lineage: Eukaryota > Metazoa > Mollusca > Gastropoda > Patellidae > Patella > Patella vulgata. The sequence goes on from NC_065887.2 coordinate 30,707,779, forward strand.
TGATTTCTATTGCCGCTTATGTCTACTCACAGTTCCGCGCAAAAAAGGTCAAACGCTCAATTCGACAGACCATTTGATTAACTGACCCCTCATTTCAAGCAGAACACGAGTTAAATAACAACGCTTCCAGATCCAAGTGTAGTAAGGACAAGTAAAATCGAAATTTTGAACTATAAAAACGAAACGAAATTGGATCTGTGTTTTAATCAGATTGCTTGTCTCAATGGCAGACATATAAATGAAATAACATGCGGTTGTTATGCAAGATACGCCCCCATTGTGCAAGAGATAGTAAGAGAACTAGCTCAAAACGCGATTTTTGTACGGTCAGAAAAGCGCGAATATCGTAAGGAGCCAAGATCGCCGGGATATAAACATATATTTAAAGTTTCATCAACATCGGATACAGATTATGACCTCTAGATGGTCCACATCCTTGGGAAGACACGCCTTTACAGTATACGGTACGAGAAATGGCCATTTTGTCTGGCAGTTTCGGTCCGATTTTCACGAAATTCTAACTCAAGTGTCAAGCGTTAACACATTGAGGAACTTTTGTGCATGAAATGAAATGGCGTTTAATGTCCTACAGTTCTGCTCCGAACTGGGCTGATGAAGACGGGCATACGTCATAGAGTATGCTATGAGGGAAATTATGCCCTGACAGCGGCACTACGGTTTACTTATATATCGAATTCCAACGGTCAAGGGATCTTTTACGTGTACGCCAATGTGTACACGGGACCTTGGTTTTTGGTCCTATCCGAACGACTGTACAGCTGTCCTTGCCAGGCCCTCCGTCCTGCATCACTGACAAGGGCGAACCACACCGGAAAATCTGAATGAACTTTCTCGGCCAATACAAGGATCGAACACCCAACCTCCAGGCTAGCGGCTTGCCCACTTAGCTCCCGTGACCCCCAAAATTAGTAGACCAGATACTGACATTAGAATCTGGTCTGGAGGCAGAGGCAGTTGAGATTAAGTGCAATGGAACCAAGACAGCTATACTACAATATTTTAAGTATAGGCCCAAATGCTGTGCTCGAACATGTACATTATTTTTATTATTGTTTTCACCATGTGTTTAGTTTGAAATATTAGTATCTATCTTACGTGTATACATGTATTTGTTTTTTACTTTACAATAGTATTACCTTGTATTAAGTGTAATAAAATACATCTCTATCTAAATTACATAACACTGTGTCTATTTTGCTTTCAAATTGTCTCAAGTATGTTCACTCATTAGTAAGACCACCCCACTATTAAGACCAAATCTAGATAGTAGCACAGGTGGACTTAATACAGGGATTTCACTGTATACATCTAATTCTAAAGGCGCGGGTCAACTTTCAGCAAAATGCCCAATGGGAGTAAAAAAAAAAAAAATAATAATCATTGAAGCACGCATGTGTGAAACATCTTATCCATTAGAAATACAACACGCACTAATAGTAATTACGACTTTAAATCAATCTGTTATCGACTTTATTGGAGACGTATTATTGCAGCACACAATATCACGACGGTCGAAGGTCGAATTATTAAAGAAGGTGAAATTTATGAGATCAATTTTATATCATGTTCATGGACAACGTCTGTATAAAATGTATTAAAATAACTTTGCAACACATAAGATACAAAACTAACACTTTGTACCGATTTTTGACACCTGATTTGTTTTGAGGTTACTGGCAAAATTGATCAGCGCCTCTGAAGTTAAACGCGCGTGTTTATGCCCCCATCCAGTTTCACTTGGTACAAGAAAACCACCCACTTGTATCGGGTAAGTGACGTCAGTTCCGAAAACTGAGATAAGTATCGGTTATTTTAAGGCGGTTTTAAACATATCATAGTTTATTGTTGGCATGTACTTTTAACCTGGCACGAACAAATCAAACAAATCAACAACTATTCCCGTAACTGGGACATGCGTAAGACCATTTAAGATGGTTTATAATATATTTGTTAAAGGTCCACATCCAGTTTCACTTGTTATAAAGGAGACCCACTAAAACTATGACAAATGCTTATGTGAAATATCGTATCCAACAGAAACATAATCGATTTTAAATTCATTTGATGTCCACGTTCGTGATGATGTATATGCAGTCCAAGAATATCACTATACCCTCTCGGATCAAAGATCTGGTTTTAGCTGTAGAGGTACGGATTTCCGTATACTAATAAGTGTAATATTCGTATAAAGAAGTATATTTTGTTGAATAAACGACATCATGATGTCAGATGATGCCCTACATGTATTTTCCTGCAGCCCCTCAAGACAACAAGTCCACTTTCACAGAATTGTTGGGGAACCCAACTATGAGATCAATTTTATATTTCCATCGACCTCACGTGAATTTGTATTCAGTATTGGAAATTTGAAGATGATTTTACATTTATCATTTATTTGTTAAGGGTGCAATATGCAAGAGCTTTATTTTGGCTTCAAATGTTATATACACTATTATTTAGACAAGCCTATAATCAACATTCTAGATCATCGTATTGTGGAGATTTAAACGGATTAAAACACCATCTCCATTTAATGATTTAATAAAAAAAAAAGATGGCGAAGCGAGGTTATGGCTCGAATAACAAGTACCGCTGTTATGATAAAAAACAAACAATCTATTTCTCATCTTGTCAAAACTTTAAACGGTGATATCTTCGCTCGAAATAAAGTAATTTGAATACAATTTTCAATTTTTCATTATATATTTTTGAACAAATATATTATAGCGAAAACGGCCAGCCCTTTATCTAAATCTTTCATAATACATTTTTAAAGGTCGGCAGTGCTGACATTTGAAAACAATTGTAACCTGTTTAATAAAAATTTTGACGTTATCAAAAAAGATCCGAGTGAGTACGATAGATTTAGCAATGTCAAAATTGTATTAATGGCCAAGAACGATTTCAAATGTTAATTTATATCAGACTGTACGTGGGCTTTTAATATTTGAGATATATCTGAATTTAAAATTCGAAATGGGCCTTAAATGCATGTTAATATATTGTGAGCGAAAAGGATACACATACTAAATGGAACTATTTGAATAAACATGTGGTATTAGTATACGAATCTGAATACCCCCTGATAGTTATAACATTATCCACTATTTGCATAGTTGGCGAGACATGCAAGATAAATTTGAATGGAGTTATATTGTATTGTGTGAAATGTATAGGCTATATAGACATCAAGATTCCAATGATTGCCCCAGGCTTTATAAATTATGTTATTTTCATATACTTGTAATCTCTTTTTTCTTTAATCAAATACTTGATGTATGGAATAATTGATAAAAGCTCTAGTCTGGAAGTAGTAACAATGGTTTCTTGAGATTCAAATGAAAGCAATGCCTTGATACATTTTTTATTACCACTAAGAAGTCTATTTACCAATGATATCGCGATTATCGGAGACTTTCATAACACTTCGATTCAACAAGTTGGAAATACATTTTTGGTCGCTTCATTAAAGGTTATGAAAGGAAAAGAATAATTTATGGTTATTGTCGGAAACTTGCAAGAAAGGTGATAAAGCACTGAAGAATGTGGTCGATAAAAAACAACATGAAACCGTTCTAATGAAAAAGAAAGAAATTTATACAATAAAAACACCGTATCATTAGCCTTGATTAAAACTACCGATTAATTGAATAGAAAGTTTTTATTTTTATCAATGCCCTCTGGATTATTTTTCTTTACCAATCGAAGAGATCAATACCTTTACCATTAATGGCCTCTTAGAGAAATAATTTTTTATGGATTCATGAAAAAGAATATTTGTGATTAATGTCTTGACATTTCCAGTCTTCCTAGCAATTCTACATTTCTCTCCATTAAGTTGTTTATTACATTTTCCTTTCTCTCACAGATTAAAAAAATAATAGATTTATCTCAATTTTAGAGAGTCATGCTCCAACATGTTGCATAAGCAATATATTGTGCGAATAAATTTAGACCTTGTGTCACGCAAGGTTCAAAGTATAGATCAGAGGTTTGGTTTGAACGCCGCCAACAAAGACACTAGTTTCAAACGGTTTGACTATAATAGTCTAGTCCATGCCCAAAGAAAAAAAACTACCTTTTGCTGTTTTAAATAGGCCGTCTTCGTTAGCCCCGATTGTGCAGAATTGTTGGAAGTTTTAACCCCATTTCATCTCATGTAGATATTACTTCACTGGTCAGGGTAAATATTGCAATACTGGTGAAATATAATAATAACGAGTTAGATCAATAGGCCCTAGTTGCATAGTGCGTTTGAAAGCTAACGCCAATAATTGCTGGTCAAAAGGAAGTGCTAATTCTTAACACTGTGTATATAAATGATTAAATTGTGGTAATCATTCAGTCTAACTAAATTTTACCCATATTTCGTTCCGTTTTACTTTTCGATTGTTTATTCAATTTAATCTTGACTAAAGTATGGTGGCTGATAGTGCCCATGTAAAATCTCGTCCTTTTCGTAACCCGACGACACTGTAACGTCGTGTTGTCGACTTATCGCCTCGGCCTCTTTCTACTAGACAGAGGAAATATACAATTTTGAACATATAAATATAAATTTAGTGCTTACAAATTCGATAACACACGATGCTACTTCTTATTCGAGAAATTAACGTACATAAATGTAGTTAAAGTAGCTAAGTCTCTAACTCAATATCATCCAAAGTCTTACACGTTGAAAATTATTTGTCAATTCAAATCAACATTGAGGTTGTGATCTTACCAGGAAAAGGCAGGCTTCTGATATCCAATATTTAAGACAAAATAAACATTTTACCATTGGTACACGAATCGTGTACCATAGTGCGTTTTAGCGTCATTTGCAACAAGTGACCAGAAAGAACGAGGCTAGACATATTCAACTGGAGAGCCTGCTTAATAGACTGGAATAACCAGACGCTAGAAATTGCTATAGGGTTGAGACACATGCTGTATTTCGCTGGACATAACTGATTTGAAATTAAAGTCAAAAAGGAAACAATTGAATGTAAATCAGTTTATATACAATCAGATTACATTATTATACGCGTTTCGACCCATTTGGGTCAATTTCTAGGTCCCAAATATTAGCGATTTAGCTCCTTTAACTATTTGTTTTACTGCTGTATTCCTAGATCACTTGAATAATGGAAAGAATAAGCTAATTTTCTGCGTAAATGTTTAAATTTTTGAGAAAACAAACATGCTAAATTAATCAACATTGTTCCTAAATCTCTTTTGTAGTAACACGATTTATATTTATCTATTCAACTTCTTGCATGATGTATTGAGTTCCTACTACATGTACATATTCAGCAGTTTTCAAAGGTTTAAGTAACCCTCGTTCTATAGATTAGATTTCTGATAATTAGGAATGTCTAAGTTAAGTTTTATCAATACTTTCTTCTTATATGCCTCTTAAAAGGAACCGTCTGCGATATATTTCAGCGAATCGAGTAAGCCTCATAGAAACCTTTATTTTAGTCCGAATACGTGGTACTTTTTCGTGGGGTGGGCTACAAGGCCTGAATATGGAAGCCGATAAGTACCCTCGCGCTATTTCTTGCCTTCGCGTCAACGAGGTGCAAAGGCGATGCGAGAAGCCGTGACAAATGGTCCTATCTCGCGCCTTCTTGCTTTGTTTTGCTACTAGTAACAGCGCGAAGTCAAGATAACAGGAAATAATCATTGCTAACCCAGGAAGTCGGGTCACTTCTTAGCTTCGTCTTGTTCATTTCTTGCCTTCTTTGCTTCGCGCTGTTAACTCATAGCGAAGAGAAGGGGCGAGATATTTTGCCTTCGCTTCGCTATGAGTCTATCCTAAAGCGAAGCCAAGAAGATGAGGCGTGATTTCACTTCACCTTCCGGTTTCAGACAACTCGGACCAACTTGATCAAGACCCATCGGACCAACCAAAAGACTAGTTCACAGACCAAGACAAAAGTCTTCTCGGACCAATATTTTTCTTTCCTAAGTCGCTTCACAATTAAAATAAAAGACTGCTCAATATCCATAACTGGATAACCATGTCTACATACTTTCGAACGGGAAACAGTGAGTTGGATGGCCGAGATGGTTAGCGCGTGTGCGTTTTATCATAAGGTCTGTCATTGAGTCAACTGGTGTGGTTTCGTTTCCCCGGTTGTACGTAGCAAGGAGTAGGGTCGCCTGTCCAGCCTCGTGGGTTTTCTCCGGGTCCTCCGGTTTCCCCCCACTGCTAAAGACCCCTACGCGCAAGCGAATTATTGAAATAAAATTGAACCATGTGTTAGTCCCTCTCTCTCCCTCTTAACACTGTGAATGATCGGATCGCTCATGGTTTTATTGCACTGAACAAAACTTAAGTCGTTCATTGTTTATTAATTAATTTAATAACCTGAACTGATGTGTGTTGGTAACCACACATCCCATTGTGGTGATTTATAAATATTTGCTAAAAGTGTGTCAGTAGAACATAAAGCCGCCTTATTCCATTAACCGAAATCAAACAATACAATTAGACTAAGAGTAATGATAAGAAATTGATATTCTAAAAGCCGTGTAGTCCTATGGCACTACATTCGTTCAAGATCGGACTTATCTCTTAAATATATCAAAATTAACGGAACATTTGAACAAAGTGTGCAACAATGTCAAATATTCATTACAGGCAAATTATGTAAACTGAGATCAGACCTAATGGAACTTATCTCATAAACCTAGCGTGTCACTAGAATACTTCAAATATCTAATCCTAAAAAGCCACTTAATGTTGGTGGTCAGATACAATCATGATGGTTGTAGAATTTCTTGGCATTTGACCTTCGTTGATGAGAATAAGCTACCAAGTACATGCATCATGTGGAGTAAACCGCTTATTATAATTTGCTCTTGTTAAACACTTCGCGGGAATTTGCCCAACTGAATTATATTAAATGGCTTACAATGGGAAAAACGTTTTCTCGGAGATGTCAAAAACTATTCGCTTAATTACGTACACAACAGTTCAAATCACACACTTCACAAGTTGAATTTGTCAATGTTTTTGGCTATTAAGTCGATAGTTTTATAACGTGGGATTTGCCTGGATGATTCAAAGCAATGAAATCTGCTCATTCTTTCCCTCGTGAGCTAGGGGGTTTATCTGTGATGCCAATGCTAGACGTGAATTTGCAAACATAAGAAAATGCGGACAAAATTAACGGATCTGGAGATATAAAAAAGTGGTTACTCCAAACTTCCGTAAGAAACTTCAAAGCATATAGATTTATACATTTGTCAAACTTCTAACAAAGGAAGTTCAAAAATTATTTCCTGTGCCGCTGGTCAGTATTATGTACAACAAAGCTATCAGTCCGTTACGTAGGCATCCAAATTGTCATTGCGAAATCTTGCATTGTTTCCTGCGGAACTAACCGGAACACTGAATTGCACGGTATTGAAGAAATAATATGTGACAGTAGTTTATGCTGACGAAGCCAAAACGATAACCAATCGAAATGATTATGGGGATGTCACAACTTCCCCCTAAAAACCTCAATTTCCAGTCAAACGATTATTTTAGTCACGTGCCAGCAGTAAACAGATGTCATTAAAATACTTAATTGAAATTTGCTTATGGCTGTGGATCTGTATATGTGAAAGGGTAGCAATCGTTTATCTCAATACTTCTCTGTTTTTGTGCGAAGGTAAGGGATCTTTATTGCTGTGTAGGGACTTTCAAACTGCGGTAGAAACTTAAATTAGTATGGTGATTTTAAGAGTTTTCAGATATATAACTGTAATTATTGTCTTCTCAATCGGAACTTTCTGAAAATCATTCATTAGCATTAAGTCGTGAACATTTAGATATTGTCCAAAAGATGCAAGTTACTATCAGTGACATTACGCAATTACGTGTATATTTTATATACTACCAGTAAAAACAGGGAAGTTTTGTGGTGCATAAAGATGGGTAGGCTCTCCGTGACCTTAGCACAATATATATTTCGTCTCTATTCACAGCCAATTAAAAGATAAGCCTACAAAATGGGACACAATAACGGCATTTGATGGAAACTAGAGTCAGGGAGTTCAGAACTAGAGTATTGAATTAGCCAATTTGTCTATTACAATGGTAGAATGTAATGGGGTATCGTCGATGTAGGCTGATTTTCTATTGATTTGAATTGTCTATCAGAATTTATAGGGATGTTCTTAAGTACATTTTTCGATTATTTCATGTCTATTCCATGTATTTAATAATAACAATTACCTCAGAGGCAATTCATAGGATAAGATTAACCATGATAACTTAAAGGACAATGTTGGTGTCGGCCATTATTACATATGTGATAGAACTGGTTCAACACATTCCAGTTATATATTAGGATAACTCATGTTTTCCATTTTTTGCATCACTTCCTGTTTCTGCAAATCTTGGTTACTACGTTACTCGAGTCTTAGGGGTATACAACCAAGGAGTTGGCCATGGAAATTATCAAACCATTGCACGTCACTGGACTAAGCTTTAGTCTATCTTAGTTCAGTTTTGCAGGTCCCGAGGGAAGCATCTGTGTTACTGGTGAAGAGTTAGGTTAGATGTACGTTTCTTGTACCATTTTGTTTTCACAAAGGAAGTCAATGAAACAATGCCAACTACGGTAATTATATCTACCTCGAAATTCCGTGTCAAAATCAATCTTGGAATCTAACTGAGTTATGTCACCTAGAACACGTTTGAGCTAGTAGTTGTCTGGTAGTCTTAGTACTGAAATGGGTTAGCAAGTGGACTAGACACCGCCTCGGCATGGCCAGGGGATTAATATTTAAAATCCAGCAGGAAAGTTGCTAACCAAAGTCGTAAGAGAAATACCAGCTGTCAGGGACAGACCAGGACAAACTGTGAAATTAATGAACGTAGATTTCTCTTATAAGATTAACAATGGATTAGCTATAATTATGTTGAAACTTTTGGGTGTAAGTGGATACATATTAGCAGACACTGGTGGTGTATTCTCTAATACAGAAATCACCCCTATGAAATGTTTGATCAAAGTTCGCACCATCTACAAACGTAACATACCTTTGGAGATGAAGAAATCTAATTTTTGAACAACATTTACTGCCGGTGAACAATAATTGAACTTAGCAAATAAGTAAAATATCGTGAGAAATACGTTTTTTAAATATTATATTACGATATTATCAGCTTTCTTCCTCAAATAATAATTATTCACACACGTGTGCGTGTGTAAATATGCCGCTAGGGTAATGAGATTTTAAACGCAATACTCTAACAATCAATTACATACTTTACTCGTATGTTAATTCGTTATTTCCCCCTTTGATAACATAAACACGAAACTATCTGCACAACACAACTAATTCTTCTCAAGGCACACTGGAAGGGCAGCTGGTGAGTGATGACTTACTCAATGATTCAAGCGACTCTGTCGCACCCCGTGAAATTCCATCTCGCACTTGCTGGTTTGTATTAGTTCTTACAACATGTGTGTGTTAAATAGCGTTTTTTAATGTTCAATGTCCGCTTCCAACGTAGCGATATCGCCGACAATATCATTTTTCGAGTGATAGGCTAACGAAGACGGGTTGACACTTGCTAAGATTAAGATTATATAGCATATAAGTATACCAATGCAACGTAGATGTTTCGAAAAAGAACACTAACTTTACATCTTATTGACTTCCCCAAGGGCCCCATGTCGAGACAGGCGAACAAGATTAGAAGAATGGGCATAGATTCTGACCAAGTGGAGCATATTGTTCATTATTAAGTAGAGTGAAAATAAAGATTTCCCTTGTCTGGGTCCACAGAAAAGGGAAAAACTACCAAAACAAGAAATTTAGTACAAAATAAAATTGGCTTCTTATATGATTATTAAACGATTTTCAACGGGGCTTTAATAAATTTTAAATATATTTTTAGAAATAATCATCCGTATAACACGAAAAAAAAAATTTGTAAGCGAGTTATTATTTTTTGGTTCACCTCACTCGCTGGTCTTCAAGGGAAGCATACAGATTAGGCGTCTTTTGTTCTCGCGTCGACGTTTGGCCGAAAATATGATCGAAAGAATGCAACACAGAAACAAAATGTTAAACGCTGCAACCTCAACTAACATCCATTATAAATGTCCCCTCTAAAAAAACTATGACTTAAAATATAACTTTATCTCTTAAACCCACATTATGCTAGAGCTAAATCTGCCTATTGAAGGTCTTTCTTTAGGCCTGAAATGTTTTCTAAATTATTAATTAGACATTTTAAAATTAAACATACATTATGCAAGATGAGCTAAATCTGATTATTGCAAGTCTTTGTTTAGGCTTCAGATGTCATAGAAATTATAAATTAGATCTTTATTTACACAACAAGCACAAAATCAACTCTGTAGACCCACGGATGGCTTGGATTCGGCTTGGATTTAAACAGGATTTTATTGATTGATTAAATTTTTAAATGGCGTCGTAAGCGGAGATTAACCGTTACGTTGACGTCATACTCCCGGAAATTTTAGATCGAGGCTAAATGATAGAGTATACGAAGCAAGGCCACTGTTGAGTGAGGCCGCATGTCAGTCAATTTGATTGAAAGTTCGATATATGCGGCCTTGATATTATGTTTAGTTGTGGTTAAAATGAGAGTTTGGGTGTCGGTATTATAGACTTTTTTGTCACTTGCGTTTACAGAAAAATTATGGAAATGGTAAACATCGCAGCTAACATCACCAAAGTTGAATTGCAGCCACATTGGATCACTGTTTCCTATTATTTGTCTGCTTCGGGAGTTACGTCGGCCTACCAGTTACAGTACAAGAGTACACGCAGACAAACAAGAAGTCGGCTATAATTATGCTTCATTGATTTGGTCCATTCCTTTCAAACTTTCGCTTCTTATCTACATATTAAAAGTCTTATTTTTAATTTGTAGTAAAAATAAATGTGATACGAATTGAATTGCAACCCCGTCTCAAACCGAATAGGCTGACAGTACCACAGCCATTGAAAACGTTACCTGATAATCGAAACGCCTGTCAATCAAACGATCGGCCATTCTCGGAGACAGTGAAGAGAGAGTTGACTATTATTTCTAGTCAAAAATTACAATGGTGATAACTTTGTTCAGAATAAAGTAATTTGACTGAAATTTCCAATATATTCTTCTTTCATCATCTATTTTTGAACTGCTATAGCAAGAATGGCCAACTGTCTATTAAAATCTCCCATAATGTATCTTTAACTTATCCAGGCCATAATCAACTCTTGATGGCATCGGATTTCTCCGATATTAAATAGATTAGAACAGTCCAGCTATATTTTGATTTAAAGTAGCTAAGTCTCTAACTAAATATCATCCAAAGTCTTACACGTTGAAAACACGAATTATTTGTCAATTCAAATCAACATTGATGTTGTGATCTTACCGGGAAATCCGGCGTGGTTTCCCCTTGTCAGTGATGCAGAACGGAGGGCCTGACAAGGACAGCTGCCTAGTCGTTCGGATGGGACGAAAAACCGAGGTCCCGTGTACACATTAGCGTGCACGTAAAAGATCCCTTGGCAGTTGGAATTCGATATAAGAGTAGGCCGTAGCGCCGCTGCCCGGGCAAAATTTCCCTCATAGCACACTGTATGGCGTATGCCCGTCTTCAATTAGCCCAGATTACCGGGAAATGGTAGGCTTCTGATATCCAATATTTAAGACAAAATAAACATTTTACCATTAGTACACGAATCGTGTACCATGGTGCGTTTTAGAGTCATTTGTAACAAGTGACCAGAAAGAACGAGGCTAGACATATTCCACTACTCATGTCAAACGGAGACGCCATGAGAGCATGTGCAAAAGACTGGAATAACCAGTCGCTAGAAATTGACATTCAGTTGAGACTCCTGCCGTATTTCGCTGGACATAACTGATTTGAAGTTAAGAGTCAAAATGGAAACAATTGAATATAAATCAGTTTAAATATAATTAGATTACATTATTATATGCGTTGCGACCCATTTGTGTCAATTTCTATGTCCCAAATATTAGCGATTTAGCTCCTTTAAGCTAAAAATGGAGAAGCGAGACTTAGCTTCGAACAACCAGTACGGTGGTTGAAATTATTGTACACGTCTTTTCAAACCTTCAAGGGCTAATATCTTCGCTCGCAATAGAGTAATTTGAATGAACTTTTCAAATTATTCATTTTACATTATCTATTTTCTAACTATTATAGTAAGAATGGCTAGCTCTTTATCCAAATCTTACATAATGTATCTTTAAGTTAAAACCAATTAATAAAACATCTAAGGGACGATGGGTTATTTAAAACGCTTGATAAAACTCGTATCTTTTTTAACCATCTTTCATCTTGAAAAGAACATAATTATTACTATCTTACTGTTTCGAGAGGGGTAAAAAATACCCCAGAACACACTAGAAATATTTATATCACATCTTTGTCTGTCATTAAAATTGCATGCTAGGCTCATGTAATGTGTGGGGTAGAGATATCCATCTTACTTGTGTTTCTAAAACGGATAAATCAAGTTTAGAACCTGAAAGAACAGTTGGGAGAAAAGCACACGCCAACTCATAAAACGACATTCTAACGACATTTTAGTTCACTTACTTCCTTTAAGTTACAGCAATGTATTATTCTTGTGTTCATGCCACGCAATCTTTACGTCGCACTATTTAGATAATAATATATTAGGGTTTTTCACCCATAAAGAAATAAAAGAGAAATGCAGTCGACCTTGTCGTAGAAGAATCTAATATATGAATATGACCAACTCCAGCAAGAGCAAGGTGAATATCAGCAGCCTAATAATAAGCTATTCCAATCAATGGTTTTAGTCTGTTTATTAATGATCATATTTTACCTTGATATTAGTTGAGTATATCTAACAATATTAGGAAAATTCAAGCCATTTTATTTATCTTCATTAAGTTTAATAGTAACTATCAAAAATATGATATCTATTCAACATTATAATCCGTTTCGCAGAAGACAAAACAAAAAGTTCATATTGAGAGCAAATTAACTCCCCCCGATGTGAAAACTCTACAGACTACACAGACGGGGTTCATATAGAAATGTTTCCTTCTGTGTGTTTTAATTTTAAAAAATTCTTCAACATATCCTAGTACTTCTAAAATTAGATGGCAACTGTTGACTAATCTTTTGCAGTTTATCATAAAGTCTTTTCACATTGTTTTGTTAACCGCCATTAAATTGGTTAATGGAGATTTGAAAATAAAATTCAGAACGTTTATTGGTAAGTTTTGGCCCTAGTATAAATGAAAAAAAAATATTTCTATTATAAAATTAATCTTTAAATAATCTAGGGGAATAAACAAAATAATAATTACCAGGAACGAGGCACTAATTAGATATAAAATTCATAATCAAAATAAATATGTTTGTTTAATGGGGTGTCAAAGCTATAAATGACACCAGCCCCCTACCATCGTATGTGCGTAGAACTCGTATAAATATCCAGTTAAATGTGAGTTTAATAATCCAAGCGTTAGCAATCATCAGATTGTCATATTCGACTTAATTAGATATTTGAACTTATATATTTCCCCTCTTTCATTTACTATAGCCAGAGTGGAACATAAAGATTTAACCCCCACGTTTTAACATCTGCAGTTGTGTTCATTAAATTTAATTACATGTCAACTCTTCATGTATTAAAGAAAAATCCCAGATCGTTAAAGCCCAAACGCTAAACGGACAAACATGTCTGGACGGTTTGGCACAAAACATACAGTCGTATGAAGGAGTACGGCTCTTACCTCAAATTATTCTGATAAACGCAATGAAATGGGTTTTATAACGTCTTGCCGTTCTGCGTCGAACCGGGCTAATGAAGACGGGCATACACCATACAGTGTGTTATGGGGAAAATTTTGCCCGGACAGCGGCACTACGGCCTACTCTTATATCTAATTCCAACTGTCAAGGGATCTTTTACATGAACGCCAATGTGTACACGGGACTTCGGTTTTTCGTCCCATCTGAACGACTAGACAGCTGTCCTAGTCAGGCCCTCCGTCCTGCATCACTGACAAGGGGGAACCACTCCGGAAAATCTGGATGAACTTTCTCGGCCAATACAGGGATCGACCAGCCGACCTCTAGGCTAGCGAGCCAGCGCCTTACCATCAGTGATCCCCCTGATAGACGCAACTATCGATAATGTTTGTGAACTTTTCCATTAAAACGCGAAAATAGCATTTGAAAAACGAAACTATTGAGGGATGTTGTCATCGTGCACGCGTCTACGTTACAGACACGTTTATTTAAAAGTAAACCATGTGATTCTTATTCAAAAAAAGAGGCATCACAGGTAGACATGTTGATACATATAATATCATTTAACAAGAGAAGTGGCAAGCTTTTTTATTTTTTTTTCTATATACTTTAAGGTTTTAATCGTGTGATAATTATTGTGTATGATCTAAAAACATTTAAAGCCTGGGTGTATTCATTCTACAAAGCTAAAAACGAGTTACAATACAGAAGTACAGTGGACTCTGTCACTTCCGACATCTGACTACTATGGCATGCTGTGAAATCCATCATCATTTTCATGTTTCGATTTATTTCCTTATTACTTCAACCAAAAAGGTTTGGGTAGTCCGAATTCTGAATATTCCGAATTACGACACCAATCAGCGGTCCCGTCACACCATTTGTGTTCCAATTAACGTTGAATAATCCAGCCTTCAGTCAGTGGATGTTAACCGACAAGCAATCACCAATCAATTATCTGTGAGCCTAAAACACGTGTTGGTCTTTGTTGATTGCCTTGATAATTTTATAATCTCTTGTAAGAGAGCGCTTGGTATTTGATTTGAGCTTCTCACGTCAAATACAGCGACATTATATATAACTTGCTGAGATGAAGAATCACTTGTTGAGCAAATGATCTATTAAAAGACCTAAGATTAGATCACTATCAAATTACTAACAGGATATTTTCGTATCAAGCCCCAAGAACTTTATTAAACTCAAACTATGACATAAGCCTAAGTAATTTTGTTAAGAAGAAAGAAAATCCACAACTCGCTCCTATGCTATCGAAGGAATTCTTGAACAAAAAATGGTCATCTCATGTAAAAAAAAATATACACGGAATATTCTCAAGATCCAAACACAATCCAAACTGCATTATGTGTAGTCATTCCTGAATTTAATGTTAATATATCAAACAGTTTACCAGATGGATCTTCCATCTATACTGCAGAATTGAAGGCAATATCCATAGCTCTTGCGTGGCTTGTACCATCCACCGTTCAAAGAGCAGTCATTGTGTCAGACTCCTTTAGCAGCATGAAGTCAATAATACATGACAAAACAACATCTAGACCAGAAATGGTTCAGAATATTCGAGCAAGTGATCTATTAAAAGACCTAAGATTAGATCGCTATCAGATTACTGACAGAGTATTTTCGTATCCAGCTCCATGGACTTTATTAAATCCAAACTATGACAAAAGCCTAAGTAATGTTGTTAAGAAGAAAGAAAATCCACAACACGTTCAAATGGTATCGAGGGAATCTTAAACGAAAAATGGTCATCTCATGTAAAAATATACACACGGACGGATCTAACGATCCAAACATAACACAGACTGCATTGGGTATAGTCATTCCTGAATTTAATGTTAATATATCAAAAAGGTTACCAGATAGATCTTCCATCTATACTGCAGAATTAAGGCCAATATCCACAGCTCTTGGGTCGTTTGTTTCACCCACCGTTCAAAGAGCAAGCATTGTGTCAGAACCCCATAGCAGCATAAAGTCAATAATACATGACAAAACAACATCTGTGCGATGGTCCTGCAAAGCGTGCCCGTACAGATTTTGACATTGGATGTCAAGCAGCAAATTATAGCAGATTTTGAGAAAGTTTCACGACCTACACCGAAAGAATTAGCCGTTAAGTATTCAAATGGCATTACTACAGTGTCCGACATTTTAAAGCGAAAAGATGAATTCAAACAGAAGTGTGCCGATAACTTTAACAGCAGTAAGAAAATATTTTACTCGATCGCTAAGTTTGAAGACATCAACTGGATGCTGACATTACTTTGAAAACGGATCACAGAGGTTCAGATAGTTGCGTGGGGCTAGAATAAAATGTTCTATGAGCCTCCCACACATAATTAATCAGTTTATTCACTAACTTCGATGCGATTTCTTTTTAGAAGACATTATGACCTGCATGGTTTTACGAGGATGTCATGATTATTTGCTATCTTTGTGGTTTATTAATATGAAAATCTTTGTTGCGTTAATAATGTACAGTACTCAAAAGAAATAATTAAATACAACGGTGGGTTCTTTTTTTCAATTGCCAAAACCGCCAAATGCCAAAAATGCGTCCTTTTGATCCAGATTAAAGGCTTCTTCAATGAAATGAAACGAAATGGGGTTTAACGTCCTACTGGGCTAATGAAGACGGGCATACGCCATACAGTGTGCTTTGAGGGAAATTTTTCCCAGGCAGCGGCGCTACGGCCTACTCTTATATCGAATTCCAACTGCCAAGGGATCTTTTACGTGCACGCCAATTTGTACACGGGACCTCGGTTTTTCGTCCCAACCGAACGACTAGACAGCTGTCCTTGTCAGGCCCTCCGTCCTGCATCACTGACAAATATTGAATAAATATTGTTTATATAAAAAAAAACTTAGCCACGTGATCCCCGGTTTCTTCAAAAATCAGAAATTTACGTCATTATTTACTGTAACGAAATAAATTTATTCTATCTACTTAAAGATATATAATGTAAGATTTAGATAAGAGCAGGTCGTTCTTAATATAACAGTTCAAGGATAGATAATGCAAAATTAATATACTAAGCAGCAAAAGAAACGTCAGGTTAGTATGTTACTCTGAATAGACATGTTGCTTAAAACTTGCCTATGTTTTTATTGTATATTTGTGACCACATCTCCAACTTTACCTGAGCAATAATGCTCCTTCCTAAACACATAATTGAACACAGGACATGTTCAAAAAGGCAACCTGACTTCTGAGATCGTAATGTGTTCTCCATGATTTTCATGTAACTCATGCTGCACGTGCTGTTCACCGGGACCAGCCCTATAACATGCACCCCCATACCTGGTTGAATCATTCACACTACAACGTCGGGCAGCATGCCACGACTCACGACAGCTCAGAGGAACCAGGCGCTTGGAAGAATCGACGCTGGCCACACTGCCCAAGCCGATGCCAATCACTTGCAGGTCAATGTTTGGACCATCTAAGGCTTCAGCAACGCTTTCGGGCCACCAACACCAAGGGTTATCACAAGGCGACAAGACCGCCATGTTGTGCTGCAGCACGTGCAGAATCCCTTCACACAGGCATCTGAGACAGCACGTCGGACAGTGGGAACACACGGAGACCCGTCAGTACCGATATAGTTAGCCGACGTATCACCAAAGAGAACATACATTGCCGTAGACCTTACCGTGGAGCGATCCTGGCCCCTCGCCATCGACACCTGCGACACAAGCATTGGAGAACTGTTCTGTTCACAGATGAGAGTCGCTATTGCGTATCTACTGCAGATGGCAGGGCCAGAATAAGGCGTCGACGTGGCCAGCATTATTCTGACCAATGTGTCATGGAACGAGACTCATGGGGAGATCCAAGCATAATGGTTTGGGGTGGAATCTACCTGAACCAGAGAGTGGGTCCTGTGGTGTTCCAAAATCTTGGTCCAGGGAGAGGAGGCGGCATCACAGCAGTGTGCTACATCGATCAAGCTCTCAGACCCCACGTCATACCACATTTCGCACGTCATCGAAACAACGTTTTCCAGCATGACAACGCCCGTGCCCACACCGCCAGTGTTGCTCGGGATTTTTTTTACAGCAGAACGGTGTCAACGTTATACAATGGCTAGCCGTTAGTCCGGACTTAAATCCGATTGAACATCTTTGGGATGAAATTCAGAGGAGGCTTAATAACGTCGTACCGAGACCAAACACAGCCGATGGATCGCGCCAAGCTTTTTTGAGAGTGTGGTTCCAGGTGTCAATGGCGTTCATCAATCGTCTGGTCCACTCCATGTACAGACGCTGCGCTGCCGTTATTGACACTCGTGGTGGACACACAAGATACTGATGTATATACTGTATACAGACTCTAAACCTTCTCGTAATGTCTTGGAATTGTGATGAATTAATCACTAATGTGTCAACATACTGTTCACAAAAAATTGCTTTGATCCATTTAGTAAATCGTTTTCTAGAATGATTTTATTAAAGTGCCTCTTTGATTTTGAAATCGTACTGACGGTTTTTTGGGGGATTTTTTATTTGGCGGTTTAGTATACATGTATATTAAACATTTCAACCAAATTACTTTATTCTGAGCCAAGTTATCACGGTTTGTAGTTTAACAAGATATGTGTATTGATTGTGTATTAACGTAACCACGGTACTGGTATGTTCAAAGCTTAGTCTCTCTTCTCCGTTTTTAAATTAAATAATTAAATTTCCGAACCACTTTAATCTAGTAAAAATCTCGAGTATCCGAATCCGATGGCACCGAGAGTTGATTATGGTCTTGTCATGTTAATAAATGTCTAATTAATAATTTATAACATTTAAGGCCTAAAGAAAGACCTGCAATAGGCAAATTTAGCTCTTGTATAATGTATCTTTAATAAGACAATCGATGCAGTTTAGGCTATATGCTAGAGTAAATTATTAGAGTCTGTTTAATTAAACAAGCGGGGATGATCGAAAACTATATTTTAAAATCAGCAGTATTTTTATCATCATTTTTATTGCATGAGAGTAAGCTACATAATAATTTATCAACTACATCAAGAATACATTTTAAAAAGTTTGAATCTGAAATAGAAAAGTGCCTAATTGAGTCCTATTGTAATTTTATATTCTTGAGGAAAGTAGCTATAAATATGTACTCTCACTCTCATCCAATATTTTATATTTTTTCGATTATCCTATCTGGGCTTGTTTAGACATACCCGTACTTTACTTTAGCAGTTTACTGTTTTAGGCCTATCTATTACTTATTGGTATTACATTGTGCCTAAACTCTTGGAATCGGAAAGTTTCGTCCAAATTTACAATTTTTCTCATAAACTTTGTTGCCTTCTGCCTGAAGTGATCTTGGGTTATATATTTTCTATGTAAATCGTCCTACACTATAAATAGGCTTATGCCCACCCTTCGGACAGGATGTGGTTGTGGGATCCCCCCAAAAATATGTTTTTTTACAAAGTAATACAATAGTTTAAGGATAGTAATATATTCTGAGAATGTATTTTCCTCCAGTAAATTAGAAAGCACGTTCTTATTTTAACGAAGCCTTCTGTCTCGATCAAAATGACGCACATGTATATTTGGCAATTGGGCAAAACGGACCCACCGCAAATACAACACAAACTGTGAGATTTATACTTGCAATTCATAGTTTTGATACATGGTGTTACAATATTATAGCATAATATCTACATGATGTTACAATATGATAGCATTAACAGTCAGCTCTTTATCTAATGCTTACAGAATGCATCTTTAACATTTGACAAAAGAAGTTGATTTTAAATAGCAATTTGCTCTACCTTTACCTTCAACTACAAACCGTTAGACACTTAAATGATCTTCATTAACATCAACACTTGTAGTAATAAACATGTGTTAACAAGCACGCACCTGTCAAAATTCGACAGATATGTACTTTGATATGTCTTAAATGCAGACGTGAGTAAATGACCATTAAGATGTTTAAGTTGCTCGTAGTCAAAACAAACTGCCCATTTCTGTCTATTAACAATTTCAACATGTCAATCAGAAACACAAACAGGCATGTGTAGATTGTCTGAGTTTGTACACTCTCTTTGTATCTGCCATTTTGTTATGTCTGCAATTTTGTTTCGTCTTAAACATTTCTACTCGAAATTAAAAAATCAGTCATCACATAAATATTAGATCAGATTTTGAGATGTTTTTTCGATGGCTGAAGAATGTAAACTTACAGGGAAAGGTATCAGAATATTTTCACCACTTCCTATTAGTTTTATGTGCGTGTCGCGAAGAAGGGTTAGGGTTCCAGTAAAGCAAGGTTGCAAGCTAGTATTTCAAGTGAAATTGCAGAATTTTGTGATCTCAATATTACTATCAGTTGTACAGCAATCTGATTAAAACACAGATCCTATTTCGTTTCGGTTTTTTTATAGTTCAAAATTTCGTTTTTCTTGTCTTTACTACACTAGGATCTGGAAGAGTTGTTATATAACCGGCATTTTAGTTGAAGTGAGGGATAAGCCAATGAAAGTCTGTTACGGCGACTTCTTGGCGTGCCATGCACGAAACTGTGTGTAGGGTCAAAGGCCGCTCGTACGACCCCTGACACAACCTTCGAGTACAACTTGTCTGATCTTTATGTAGTGTAGGCCATCGGAAGTATAAAAAACGAAACCAAATATAGAGATCTGTATTTTAATCAAATTGAGTTCTACAGCACAATGAAAATAATAATATCCACACTTGCCCTTATAATTCAATGACGAGTAAAATTCAACTGTTGGGTTTTGACGTACCAAACGTAGCTGTAAGCGTTCATCTATTAACATAGTTCTCATTTTGACAGTTTCTACTGAAACTTCGACATAAATTTCCTATTTTTGTCTAAATGAGCAATAGCGCGGTTTTCTATTCAGACTGTAAATCTACATGCAAAACATGTACTTTGTATGTTGTTTAGTAAGAGTGATCTACGCAGTTGAACGGTAAATATATTTGTGCTGTCCGGAACAACAGATTCCAAGTAAACAGTGACAATCGGGAAAGTATTATTTTTGGGCAAGTTTAAAGATGAGTGGCCATAGTAATAAACTTCAGACATTATCAGTATTCTTACACGTTACTGGATTTATCTTTCAAATATGTATCTATACCTTTCATACCACTATTTATTTTGTTAAATTTGTATTCCCATTGCCACTGCTGTTAGATTAATAGGGTGTAATAAGCAATGGACAAGTTGTTTCTACTTATGATATGTTATTTCATTTTTGCACATCATTTTTGTTAAATAGTTTTCGATGATTGCAAAAGCATTGTTGATAGCAAGTTACATTTTAAGTAAATCGGTGGTGAAATAAATCTATAACCGAAAAGTTTTGTCTTTTGAAAATACAATCGTTGATAGAAAATCGCAAGGGCTGGTTCATAAATATGAAAAAAAGAATATGATTTTCTAATTTCTTGTGTATAATTCAACACTTTATTGTAAAATCAAGGGGGTTTGAAGTCTATAAATGTTTGTTCCTCTATTGCCAACATCTGCGAAGTATTCGTTTTGC
Organism: Patella vulgata; assembly: GCF_932274485.2. Lineage (NCBI taxonomy): Eukaryota > Metazoa > Mollusca > Gastropoda > Patellidae > Patella > Patella vulgata. Next base: position 30,729,122 of record NC_065887.2, read on the forward strand.
ACGAAGGACTAGTAGATTTTCCATCTGAATCTTTAAGGCGAAAATATTAAAATTCTGTTGAATTTTCAGTTAAACTGTCAACATGTCACATTGTGTGTTTCGTGCATTGAAAGATCTGTTAATAATTTGAACCCTGACACCGGCGTTTTAAATACAAATTCAACAGTACAATAAGAGCAAACGAGGCATTAATTATAAATCTAAAAATTGTCATACTGGGACAAGTTTTTCCAATCAGCTAGACGCTCGGATGAGACAAAACACCGAGGTTCCGTGAACATCTTGGCGTGCACGTAAAAGAACCCTTGGCAGTTGGAATTCGATTTTAGCGTCGCTGTCCGAGCAAAGTTTCCCCTCATAGCACACTGTATCCCGTCTTCATTAGCTCGTAGGGGCAGAAGGACGTTAAAATCCATTTCATTTTTTACCAATCTGTGTTCTCTATTGCATCTGCTGTCAAAGTTGCAAGTATGTAGATTAGAAGAATTTTTAATAATGACGACTCCTTTCGAAATTGAACACATTTGCATTTTTTATGTTGAAGATACTACTCTCACTTTATTTATCTTATTGTTTCTCAAATAATGTATTTTTTTAAATCAGATGAAATCCCGTTATGCCTGCCAGTCATTAACTCCGGTAAGATTACTAAATGAATTAAAAAGTTATTCATTTATTTTATTTTCAATTAGAGCTTGTCTTCGGAGTTTTCATTACAATAAAAGACATTTGGGTAAGAATACCGAATGAATTAAAAAGTTAATCATTTCATTTTCAATTAAAGCTTGTCTTCAGATTTTTCATTAAAATAAAAGACATAAATAATATTCTGCGAGTTCCAGTTCCCAGACATTGACCGTCAAATCTATTACGTCATAAATAAGAATGATGGATGTAAAAGAATAATGATCCCAAATTAAAGGATAGAGATCGGGTATTTTATATCCGGGAAATGATCACGGCGGTGGTTATTTTGGGTAAAATCAAAAAATACTTTTACGCTTCGGTGAACGAATAGTTCATATCTAAATTCGACAAATATTTATCACTAAGATTGCAGCATACACGAATGAGCCGGTGGCAGATATAAGTTTGATGAATCGAGTAACTGTGATATCGGGACACCATTTATCATTTTTCATTGAATGATTGATTTTAACCAAGAAGGAATTGAAGCGAAATGAAATCAAATAGTCTTCATTAACGCTGATTATGCTACCTGATATATATCTGACTTTTGGTATTTACCAAGTCGGGGTATTTTTTTTATTATATACAAGTTTATGTTATAACCGTTACAATATATAATGAGATAATTATGTTCAATGTACATTTATAATATGTCTGAGATAAGGATAATTATGTCATTTAATAGTAATAAAATTAATGAGATTATCAAGCCACAGCATATAAAATATCGGCTAGTTATCGGAAAATTAATCCTATGTACATGGTTGGGGCGAGTGGTGGGGGTGTATCAGAACACCCAAAATCAATTTCTCATTATAAGTAACAAGAGTGTGCTAATTAGACTAAAATCATAACTATTTAATTTTTATACGCCCACATTTTCATGTGGACGTATATTGTCGTCGCCCCTGTCCGTCCGTCCGTCCAAAATCGTTTGTGAACAGTCTACAGGTCACAATTTTTATCCGATTTCAACGGTTCCTTTCGATATTGGCATGTATCCGACTGTAACTTCATGGATTATGGCCCCTGATTGTACGAAAAATCAGGTTTTTAGCTTGTGAACACTGTAGAGGTCACAATTTTTATCCGATTTGGTTTACACTTGAAATGTATGCTTATAACCCAAAGATCGCGGTTCCTTTCGATATTCGCGTATATCGGACCGTAACTTCCTGAATTATGGCCCCTGATTGTACGAAAAATCGCGTTTTTAGCTTGTGGACCCTATAGAGGTCATAATTTTTATCTGATTTAAAAAACCGTATTATTATATTACCGTTAAACCCTAAGGACGGCTGAGTTGGAATTTCATGAAAATCGGCCCAAAACTGACAGACAAAATGGCCGCCCCTCGTACTCAAGTAGCGTAAAAATATGGTATATCAAGGTTGTGGACACTATAGAGGTCACAATTTTTATCTGATTTTGTTGAAACTTGAAATGTAAGTTTATAACCCAAAGATCTCAGTTCCTTTTGATATTCGCGCATATCGGACCGTAACTTCCTGAATTATGGCCCCTGATTGTACGAAAAATCGCATTTTTAGCTTGTGGACCCTATAGAGGTCATAATTTTTATCCGATTTAAAAAAAATCGTATTATTATATCACCGTTACACCCTAAGAACGGCTGAGTTCGAATTTTGTGACATTCAGCCCAAAATTGACAGAAAAAATGGCCGCCCTTCGTTCTCAAATAGCGTAAAAATATGGTATATCAAGGTTGTAGACCCTATCGAGGTCACAATTTTTTATCCGATTTTGTTCAAACATGAAATGTAAGTTTATAACACAAAGATCTCGGTTCCTTTCGATATTCGCGCATATCGGACCGTAACTTCCTGAATTATGGCCTCTGATTGTACGAAAAATCGCGTTTTTAGCTTGTGGACCCTATAGAGGTCATAATTTTTATCCGATTTAAAAAAAACGTATTATTATATCGCCGTTACATCCTAAGGCCGACTGAGTTCGAATTTCACGAAAATCGGCCCAAAACTGACAGACAAAATGGCCGCCCCTCGTACTCAAGTAGCGTAAAAATATGGTATATCAAGGTTGTGGACACTATAGAGGTCACAATTTTTATCCGATTTTGTTGAAACATGAAATGTAAGTTTATAACCCAAAGATCTCGGTTCCTTTCGATAATCGCGCATATCGGGCCATAAATTTCTGAATTATGGCCCCTGATTGTACAAAAAATCGTGTTTTTAGCTTGTGAACCCTATAGAGGTCATAATGTTTATCCGATTTTAAAAAACGTATTATTATATCACTGTTACACCCTAAGGCCGGCTGAGTTCGTATTTCGTGAAAATCGGCCCAAACTGACAGACAAAATGGCCGCCCCACGCGCTCAAATAGCGTAAAAATATGGTATATCAAGGTTGTGGACCCTATAGAGGTCACAATTTTTATCCGATTTTGTTGAAACTTGAAATGTAAGTTTATAACCCAAAGATCTCGGTTCCTTTCGATATTTGCGCATGTCGAATTGTAATTTCCTGAATTATGGCCCTTGATTGTAGGAAAAATCACTTTCTTTTTAGCTTGTTCTCTATCCATCTCTCGAAAATGTGGGCGTATCCTGCCTGGCAGCCGCTGGTTAAAACGTACTGTCGTCTTTCGTTACAAACATGAAAAAAGAGGAAATGTTGGATAGCCCTGGTGCTAAACGGCGGAGCTAGGGGGTGGGGCGTTAACACATTTGCATCCAGTGGCGGGAATGTAAAAACACCAAAGGCGAGGATGTGAAAATATTGACTGTGTTTATTAAAATCAATTCCTTACGAGAATCAAGTTTGAAGTAAGTTCGTTAGATTCAATTTTTTATATGCCTAAGCGATTAAGAAAAGGGGGTTGAATCCCACTTATACTTAGAGACGATATCAAGTTCTGAGTTGAACGCCGAAACTTCATTCAAAATATGACACTCTTGCTATCACTATTTCCTTAGCTGGTGACTTGATGCCCAATCGCATCGAAAGTTTCATTATCTGCGGATCAATTTATATTGTATATTTTGATCATAGTCTCTAGGACGTATCACCAACCAATCTTGTGTAGCATTCTTCTGCCACTGGTCATAGAAATCGGAATATGTCATAAAAAGACTTCCGTGTTGGCGTATAAGTATCTATACAGCACAACCCTAATAATAGTTTATTTATTGCCATAATGAACATATTCGTGACCTCTCCTCGTTTCTCCGCAAGGTGCATGTCACAACACAATAATCAAACTGTGCAGTTAAAAAACCCACTATAGTTAAACTTGATTAATACATATTTGGTCGAAATCTTTAAAGGTCAGAGTCGGAATTAAGTTCCAGCCTGCCGTAATGAAAGCTCTACAATAGCGTGGGATCGAACAGAAACTAGCTTGCCCTGGTCTTGCTTAGACAAACCTTTTGACAATAATATAGTATTATTTATAATATAAAATGAGTGCTATTTGACTTGGATTATGTAGCATAAAATTCACTGATTAAATTTACCAGAATTATCCGTTTAAGTACATCTCTTTAGTTAACACAGGACGCTGGGATTTTGTGTTTTTAGTCTCAAGATCACGATGCAAGCTGGTAATAGTAGGCAACTTCACATGGTTAAATCAAATTGAAGAGCTATATAGTTTATATTAGATTTATCTCAACATGTGGTTTCAGGTGTTTGCGATATGATGGTAGTCATACCAAGCATTATCTCCTTAATAAGTCTTACAAGCCACATATTCATTTTACTCGGAGCAAGAGGGCTTTCTGTGTAGTTTCAAATTTGCAGAGATCTATTTGCTATAGGCATGGGTTACTGCTCCGCCCCAAATATTAGAGACTTTTGGCAAACGTAAATTCCTGGTCCGTATCGCGTATCCGTAACGATTTTGCGTGTGACGTCATCAATGCGTGTGTATTTCTCATACGTGATACGGCACACGGATACGGCAGCGCGTATCGAACAGCTTTCATACGGAAAAGGTCCATATAACATCGTCGTCTGTTTTGCTACTTTACGACGGTGAAATATTGTGCCGTAGCGTTTTTATGAATATATGTGTAGGCTATCCTTGAACACAAAGGTGTATATTTGACGTGATTTTAACCATGGCAAAGACTGGAATTTAATCATTACTTTTGATGAGCTTTTTGCGGAATTTTCATATTTCTCTTGTCTGTCTACACGCTGGCTGATCTGCGTGATAAATTTAGGGAGATGGGACCTAACAAATCTGTAAAAGGGGTACATGTATATACTTTCTGAAATGATACATTAGTGAAACCAAAATTGTTGTCGAGTCGAAGTCGAAGATTTTTAATAATATTCGACATTAATTTTTAATTATTTTTTTTTAAATAACTCAGCGACTGTCGAACGACTTCACTCCCTTCAGGAATTTGTAGGATAGGTACTTGACTAGTACTGATGTTTGATCTTGGTAGATAACTGTTACTGTCATTATACTGTAATAGAACTAGGCTCAGCTCAACTACCCATACGTACGCGGCGCGAAAATCTGCCAAAACTCTAAAACTAAATTAACGCAACGTATCATGTGACGATACGGATACGTTATACGGATGGTAAAAATTCCACTTGCCAAAAGTCTCTAATGAAATCTTTCTACGTGTCCGTACTGGGTTAATTTTTTGTTATTATCTTTTTGAAAGAAAAAAACCCAAACTTACTCGGATTGCTTTTACATTCAGAAAACCAGAGTCAATATGGTATGGGGTTATTACCCTTGTCATAAAATGTATACACGCCAAATTACTCCTCGTTTTAATGACGGTACGCATTGTTACTGTGAACGTATGTTTATTCGTATACTAGCGTACAATACAAAATTACACAAAAGGGAAGCCATCTGTAACTACTGAAAAAAATTAGAAGTGTTGCCTTGTTATTTTCTTGAAGGTTTAACCACGACACTGGGATCCTTCCATTATACTTATATGTATAGCTAAATGTACTTGGGGTTTAGACTCCTAAACGGGTAATCTCACCAGAGTCACCAGCCAAGTTTTTACATGCGAATGTATATAACCAACTGGACTAAAACTGGTGGCTATATGTTCTAGTTTTAGAAAAAAAACAAGCACATTCAGCTGCGTTCACATTGATACCCCCCTAAAGATAATAAATGTATTTGAGAGTTTTGATGATAGCCTTTGTATATATCAGAAAGCCTTCGATCAAAATTCCTTAGGAAGAAAAATGCGAATTATGTTCTTGTATATTTAGAAAATAAATTTCCAGATTTAGTAGAAGATGGAAGACGGTTATAAATATTCTATAGTATAGTCTCACTAACGAGCAGGAGTAATATTGTGTGTAAGAGAAGGCAGCATTGTGTGCACCTGGCCAAGACGGTTTGCCGTAAGGTACATGTATTTTTGAATTTACTACGGTTTATAGGTTTCAAGTTTTGCATTCCTTTGTTGTATATATTTCTTTTCCGGTAAAGGTAAACATGTATAGTCAATTGTTTATTATTATATTATGGTGAAGAATGATTAAAGTCTAATCATTAAAACTGTTTATATGAACATCAATCATTCGGATTTAATTAAGCGCAAATGTTTGTCAGAATTTTCTCAAATTTCCATCTTAAAGTGTAAGAACTGCTCGAGGTTACTTGTACAAGATAAAAAAAAATGCATACCCTTAGGATGTTTCCAAATACATAACCACAAACCCCATTTTTTCCCTTCAACTTCCCGGATAGCCTCTGGCTTTTGAACATCAGATAATCAAGAACTATACATCATAATACAAGGAAGGGTATTTTAGTTCAATAGATTAACAAGTAGGTTAACCATATGCCATACTGAGAACGTACAATTCATTTGACAAAAACTACTGTTATTACAGTGTTGGCAATGGTTATGACGTTATAACAGAGAAAGTGTTGGACCATACGCACAGTTTCATGTGCGTAATAAACAGCATGCAATGCTTTATTTTATATGTACTGGATTTTGGACTTTTTGAAAAAGACACATGAGAGAGAGTTAACGTCCACTCGACCCAATAATTCGCCTGTACGCAGGGATCTTTAGTAGTAGTGCGTGGGGGGGGGGGGGGCGGTACCAGTTGAAACCCACGATATTGGGAATATGACCCTAATAGTAATCCTTGTCACGTACACACTTGGAATCAAAAGCACTCCACTAGGTTAAATCTAAATTCATTAAATTCGATATTTTGATCCACTCCCAACGATATATTTTCAAGGCATGAAAAATTATATTTATTATCCGCGAATGGAATCATGTTGTTTTATTGATGTCTAATTCGTTGAGTTATCCACTTCTAAGATTTCACTGTTAAAATAACATTAATAATTGAAGAAAATATAATATTCTTCTCGACCAATAATCAATTGGTTCCAGCGATTACGGCATCGACAAAATATAAATTATTTGGCAAAAAATTTGATACCCCAGTTTGTTCAACCTGACAATATAAAATTATATTATCCATATGAAAGCACCTCCCCCCCCCCCCCCCACAAACGAAATCTCGTGCAATCAATAGTCTGTCATTACGTCATAGCCTTATGCTATTATTTTCTGCGACACATGCTATTTTTACAAACGTGTTCACATTTAAAAATAAAACAATTACTCACAAATTTATTGTTTCAAAGCTTAAAGATACATTATGGGAGATTAGATAAAGAGCTGGCAGTTCTCACTATAATAGTTAAAAACTAGATAATGTAAAGGGAATTTGCTGAAAACGTCAGTCAAATTAATCCACTCTGAACCGAGATTTTAGCGATTGAATTTTCGGCCTAGCATCGATCATCATTACTAAAGTCGGTACGATAAAAAAAAACATAGTTTCGATTATCCAGTTCATGATTAAATCATGAATGAAATTTGAGCAGCGGATCCTAATCCAGGGCCTAAAGGAAACCTGCAATAGGCAGATTTAGCTCTTGCATAAATGTATGTTTAAGCTTAAATTTGTGACATATATAAAATATTTTAAATACAAAGGTGTATAAATGTATGTATTATAGGGCGCTTTAAATTTTACCACATAATAATACCCAGACAACTTAAAGAGCTTAAAGTGAGTCGGGAAAGAATGAATGACATGGGATTTAACGTCCTATTTGTCTGAGGGGGGTTTGATGACCGAATGGTTAACGCGGGCGCGTTGTATCATAAAGTTTATCATTGAGTCAAGTTGCGTAGTTACGATTTCCCGCTTGTACGTGACAAAGAGTAAGGTCGCTTGTCCAACCTCGTGAGTATTCTCTGGGACCTCCAGTTTCATCCCACTGCTAAAAACCCCAACTCGCAGGCGAATTATTGAAATAAAATTGAACCATTCGTTAGTCCCGAAATGACATAGCTTGTGTGGAATGGACGCTACCCCCACCCCCTCTCTCTCTCTCTCTCTCTCTCTCTCTCTCCTGTTTGTCTGCAATATCCGCTCTGCACCATCCGCAGTAATGAGGATGATCGTAAGCCATGCAGTGTGCTTTGAGCGACATTTTGAACTGACAGCAGCGTATCCACCTACTCTTCGAAGAATTACAACTTTCATGGTTCTTTACGGGGTTCAAGCCATTTGAAAGTTTCCAATAACTAGAATATTATTATATCAGTTCCTCTTAACAATTAAGAATATGGACCATCTTATATCGTTATTATAACAACTTCAAAAACTAAACTAAAAGGTTGAGTAGAACATGTTATTTCAAAGTAAGCAGATCGTTTTCAAACCACATGGCGCACTTTAAGCCGGATGTAAATAATTGAAACCGTGTAAATATTATGTTCTTTAGAGATATTTCCTGTTAACAGCCAGTTATAGATATAAAACCATGGTGTTAGCCGAACGCCTTCATTATCCCGGTTGGTGAAGAAAAGTAGGGCGTTAAACCCCATTTCATTCATTCCGTTGACGTGGTCAGTCCTTCGATTTCTTGGATCCAAATCCAAACTGCTCTTGTGACAGAAATTCGTGCTTGTAGACACGTCACAAGATTTCTCATATCATATGAGATATTTAAAAAGTAACTTGCCTTTACCTGAATCATTTGAAAACCCAACAAAAGGAGAAATTTCTGCAAGAGTTTGGAATGGTGATATACATATTAATACTATAACAATCAATTATTGCTGGGATCAGAGTCGTCTGGACATATCATTTTTCTTTACAATACACGGTTTTGTTTATCATAGAAATTGCTTATGATACCGACTTCATTATTGTGGCTTTGTTTTGATAATGTTCGTATTAGCCAAACATTTTCTTGTGGGAAGATGGTGCTATCTTGGCTCCTGTGTCAGACACTGAAGCAAAATGGTTATTGAAATGGTGATCTTCGTATCTTTATTGTCATCACAATGTGATTCATTCAGTAGCCATTCTATCCCAGGATGAGTTCAGCAGATATTTAGATACGTATCTCAGCCATAAAAATTCTACAATTCTACTTGAAAGTTTCTAAGTAGATTATGTGTATATTTGCTAACCACATAACACAAAATCATCAGCGAGTCAAGCATACCGCAACCGTTAGAAGAGCGCTTACAATGGAATGTTTTAATATTGCTAAGACTTCGTTAATTCTGAGAGCATCATTGGAGGGTTTGTTTGTAAAATGAGATTTCGAGCAAACAAAAAAACAGAAATAAAAATAAAAATGGATATAAACACTATTAAATTAAAGGGCCACCAGAGATCGGTGGATATGTACTAATGATTTTTACCATTGAATAACCTTTCTAAGAATACAAATGTCATTTCACGATGATCATATTTCTTGAAGTGTACAAACCAATCACAAACCACCAAAAAACTTCTAAAAAGAACGATAAGTGAGCAGATGGTTATAACGGTATTTACACCTTTAATTATTAATAGTCTCAGTTTGTTGCAAAAGGTTGTTCTATGTTTAAATGGCACTTAAATCCACAGGGTTATTTTTATGTTTCTTCTACGTCATAAGTCTATTTAAAAACTGGCTTAATTCTACGTCATATGTCTATTAAGAACCCAGTTAATCCTTTTCAACATTTGACAACAATTCTTATTTTCAGTGCGAATATCGCATTTAAAATAAGAGGATAACAACAAGATTATGTGGTATAATTGAAATATAAATAATTATTATTTATCTATTATTCATGACCAAAAATTAATTTATTTTTTCTTAAATGTAATTATTAAATATTATTGATTTAGTTTTATGGACTGGTGGGCCGTCGTCGTGTGTTAGAACACTTGAAAAGAAGCGATTTTAAATTATTAATTAATAGGATTTTAAAAAAAACGATCGCACAAGTTCGTGATACACGTAAAGGGCCCGTGGGAAGTTTAGATTTCCACTCAGCGCTGGATTCGAATAACTATGCGGGCTGAAAGAGCCTTCGGCATTTCTTAAGCCCGATTCACAGTATCAAGGGCGTGGTCCCTCGGAGCTGACAGATAACATGCGTCTAGTAGTAAGAATGGTATAAAAGTTGGTTGTGCACATAAACGATCCCTTTTTGTATGTTACTAAATTGTCCATGAGAAGTTATGCCCCATTCCTTTAAATTCCATTCTTAAAATGATCAAAGTATTATAAATCTCTTTTCTTGCGAGTTCAACTATGAACATGAATATATGGAAGAATGCGTGATATGTTGAAATAGAACGTTTAATGTTTTCGGGGGTTTCCTGTAGGCCCCCGAAAACATTAAACGTTCTATTTCAACATTATTGTTGAAATAGAACGTTTAATGTTTTCAAATGAGACTATAATTATGTGGATAGCCGTATTGGCCATAAATAATATTTTTCCAGTTCCAGTGATTTAATTTGCTATGAAATTTAAAAGTCTCATGTTAGTTATAGTTAACTTATGGTCCAAACTGATTTGAGTCACGGTGGCTAAGTGGGTAAGATGCTGGCTCGCTAGCCTGGAGGCCGCATGTTCGATCCTTGCATTGGCCGCGAATCGGGGTTTTCTGGCGTGGTTTCCCCTTGTCATTGGTGCAGGACGGGGGGCAGGACAAGGACAGTCGTCTAGTCATTCGGATGGTACGAAAAACCGAGGTCCAGTGTACACATTGGCGTGCACGTAAAAGATCCCTTTGCAGTTGTAATTCGATATAAGAGTAGGCCATAGCGCCGCTGCCCGGGCAAAACATCCCTGATAGCTCACTGTATGGCGTATGCCCGTCTTCATTAGCCCAGTCAGGAGCAAAACAGTAGGACATTAAACCCCATTTCATTTCATTTCCAAACTGATTTTAAATATTATTGTAATATATCAAGCAATAGTGTAATACAATTCCATTTTACTCTTCTTTTTAATATTCCCGGTCGGAGCAGAACAGTAGGACGTTAAACCTCATTTCATTTCATTTCTTTCAGTCGTAGGCTCGATAACCCGGAGGTTCCGTGTTGACTGAGAAAGGTCATCGGAATTTTCAAGTGTGGTACCTCCTTGTCAGTGATGCAGGGCGTAGGGCCTGGCAAGGGATAATGTATATTTGCGTGCACGTAAAAAAACCCTTGATAGTTGGATTTCAATAGAAGAGTAGACCGTATTGCCGCTGTCCGGGAAAAATTTCCCCCAAAGCACACTGTATTCCATATGCCCGTCTTCTTTTGCCCAGTCGGTGCCGAACAGCAGGACGATAAACCAAATTTCATTTCATTTCAGATACATTCCTTGGCAACTTGTCAAGTGGACCAAATGCTAAGAAAGTTGTCGGGTGACTCCCTCAGAATATTATGAAATAGGCATATGTATAGTACATGTAAGACCGCAGAATTATATGACTCTAGCATTAATATTGACTGAGATAAGACCTTGTGAATCGGGGTACCCATTCGCAAGTTTTGAAACTGCTATTCTAAGACTCGATTTTATATCTTCTAGTTAGACAATATCTTTCAAATTTAAGGACTTGGAAGATTTTTTTATGCAGATTTGTAATCCTCCATCAGATTTCCCCTACAAGTACTGCCTACTATGTATGGCGTGAATTAAGCGCCAAAAATCGAAACAATGTAGAAAATTTGCTACAATATGTTAGGGGTTGTTATTTGTCACATGTATATTGTGTATCTATTTTTAGAACAGACATATTGGAAAATTCGCTTTGAAAATCAGCCAACATCGCAAAATAGCAAAATACCTGTATTTCAAATAAGAACTATGCATAGGGGCTTTCTATGTAAAATTTTGAAATTTTGGGATAATGTTGCTTGTAATCGTATACGTGTCTATCAAAGATGAAAGGAGGCCAATCTTTGATTTTTTACTCCTTCATTTTTTTTTGTATATGCATTAAATTTGGTCAACTTGACATGGAATCGCCCTTCATTCTTTAAAATATCGATACTGTTGATACTTTTGAACACAGTGGGGCTCGATCCAGTTATACAGCCATAGTCCGCTGCTATGAACCGGAATTGTCAATCAGGAGAGGACAAGAACAAGAAATATATACCAATTATTATGGTTTGACGTACCGGACTCAATTTCATAAAGTGATCTGTTTTTGACCTCTCCATTTGCCATTTATTTTAACTATTGTCCCGTTAAGTAATAACAATCTTACCAGATTGTAAAATTTAATATTCCAAAACGAAGAGCAAATTGCTAAATGGTTGTATGTTACGCGGAAACATCGGTGCCGCAAATTTTGACATTGAATGTTTTGTAATAGTCATGATTTTTCTAGCTATGGCATTAATATAATACCAAGATATGATATACATATTATTTAAAGATACATTATGGGAGATAAGATAAAGAGATGGCAGTTCTCGCTATAATAGTTAAAAATTAGATAGTGTAAAGGTAATTTGCTGAAAATTTCAGTCAAATTGATCCACTATGAGCCGAGAAAGAAGCGGGTGAAATTTTTCCATAGTCTCGGTCATTATTACTAAAATCATTAATATAAACAGCATAGTCTCGATTATCCACTTTTTCTGATTTAATTATCAACGGCCGTTAGCGGCATATAGGAATCTAATCCAGCCAACATCGAAGGCTAGCCTTGACATCGAGAGTTTATTGTGGTCTGGATAAGTTAATTAACGTCTAATTGATAATTTAGATAACATTTCAGGCATAAAGAAAGACTTGTAATAAGCAGATTCTGCTCTTGCATAATGCATGTTTAAGAAACCAAGCATTCTAAAATCTCCCAAATACATGCGGGTATTTTAAAGTTACGCGGATATCAGTTTTAATGGAAGATAAATTTATTACAAAATTCTTAACTATTCAACTGTACGGCAAAATTTAATTAAACTACCCGTTCAGAGAATAGTGATTTGAAGTTACAACAGACTGCAAATTATTTTATAGCGTTGTTATTGGCATATTTTGCGTCATTAATCTTTTTCCATTTAATCCCCAGAATCATTGACAATAGATAATCTATATATCGGATTGCAGTCAAGATAACGAGGAATTCAGCCATGTGGTTTTGTGTGACATTTAATAATTATTTTTTTTTAAAAAAAAGGCAATGATTCAGCGGCTGAAGTACGTATAGCACTGTTCTTAAGAGGCTTAAAATAGACAGAAATGGGTCTAAAAGCTCATATTAATGTATTGTGAATGTAGATAAACTGATTTACATTCAATTAGTTTTTTTAAATTGTAATTTCTAATTAATTAGGTTAGTGAAATACGTAAACAGTCAAGATTGAACGGCAGTCGCTTACACCTGCTTAGTCCATTTACACGTTTTGGTCTTTTTAACTTGTATTTTGTCGTGTGTGAATCAGATATTTTTTAAGAACTTCTGCATTGTCTTCTGGGATATTCTGTATTTGTTTATTAGAAATGGATATATTTTAAGTTCCATCAACATTGAATAAAAATTGTGACCTCTAGAGCGGCCACAACCTTGGTATTAATACTATATATACTATTTGCGTACGAGGAGCGGCCATTTTGTCGAAATTCCAATTCAATCGTCATTAGGGTGTAACGGATGGTGATATCATTGAACGGTATTTTTTAAAAATCGGATTGAAATTGTGACCTCTAGAGGGTGCACAATCTAAAAACGCGATTTTTCGCACAATCTGGGGCCATAATTCGGGAAGTTACGGTCCGATATGTGTGAATATGGAAAGGAACCGAGATCTTTGGGTTATAAACATACATTTTAAGTTTCATCAAAATGGAAAAAAAATTGTGACCTCTAAAGTGTATACAAGCTAAAAACGTAATTTTTCGTACAATAAGGGGACATAATCCATGAAGTTATACGGTCCGATATATGCCAATATCGAAAGGAACCGAGATCGTTGGGATATACACCTATATTTCAAGTTTCGTCAAAATCGGATAAAAATTGTGAAATGTTAAGTGTCCACAAACAAAATATGAAATGACGGAATGACGGACATCCGGGCGGACAGGGGCGACGACAATATACGTCCACCTGAAAATGTGGGCGTATACAAACAGTGTTACAAATCTAGATTTTGAATCCGATTCCCATCTTCGATTTGAAAATCTAGATCACCTCGCGATCATGAAACCATAGCACAGTAACGACCGTCACATAACTATTAATCCAATACATCTATTTTAATGTTTCAAATCCTCTATTACCAATTTTTCAATTGAAAAGGACAATGACTATATCATAAAATTGTAATTTATCCTAAAAATATTCATAAAAAATCTATTTTCATTCTTCATAACAAGTAGAAAACACGGCGTTTATTGTTACGGCACCATTAGTAGAAATGGATCGTGCAGTATGAGAGATCTATATCAAGGTTAAATATACAGTCGGAAAGGTTATTCTTTATATTCTCGACTCCCATCAAACAAACAGGCATTATATTACTAATCCTATAGGTATAAATAATAGGTGTTGCCTTGTCTATTTTCAGAGATTATTAGACGATAAGGGGTATGATTAGAACCAGTTCGTGATTATACAAATATACAAATGTAATTACGTTTCTGAACCCAGAAATATTAATTTCAAAATGGCGAAGTGTAAAGACCGTTAATTCCGTGAAGGCTTCGTGCACGTGAAGAATGATCTCGTATGAAGGGTATAAATCATTTCAATTTTGTCAAAAGCCTTTTTATGGAATGTATAAGTGTACTTGATATTATGTTACTGTTTAACAATATGTAAGGGGGATCACGTGGCTAAGTGGGTAAGACGCTGGCTCGCTAGCCTGGAGGTCGGGTGTTCGATCCCTGCATTGGCCGAGAAAGTTCATCCAGATTTTCCGGCGTGGTTTCCCCTTGTCAGTGATGCAGGACGGAGGGCCTGACAAGGACAGCTGTCTAGTCGTTCGGATGGGACGAAAAACCGAGGTCCCGTGTACATATTGACGTGCACGCAAAAGATCCCTTGGCAGTTGGAATTCGATATAAGAGTAGGCTGTAGCGCCGCTGCCCAGGCAAAATTTCCCTCATAGCACACTGTATGGCGTATGCCCGTCTTCATTAGCCCAGTTTAGGAGCAGAACAGTAGGACGTTAAACCCCATTTCATTTCATTTAACAATAAGTAAAGGATGGGGTGCCAGGCAAGGAAAATGCAATCAAGTCCCCCGGGCATATAAAATTTCATCAAAGGCAATAATTTTAAACGTAATTTTCAGAAATATCAAATCAACAAAAAAAAACCAACATATAAACGTATAACCTAGACCGCCTTAGCATTTACACGATTCTATGATCAAGGGCAATAACTCGAAAAATGATTGTTGATTATTGGATTTTAAGATCGTGATAATCTGTTAGAATAGTTTGACGAATACATCTAATTTTCCAATATAAAATTGTTTTTCCTATATAAGACAAACGAAGCAGTAAAATGTATAATGTATCACACAAAGAACAAATATGAATGCAAAAACTAAATTATATGCAATTTATGTCCGTTTGTGTAAATTACACTTCATGTGTAAATGATGAACTCTAACTACTAGGGTTACTACCAGGAACAGTGCAGACATTTTATTATTTTAGTTTTAGTTAGGAGCATTCTCAATCGGCTCTCCAGATTAGAAAATACTCAGGGTTTTGCAAGAGAGCATGACAGGTTATTTGGAAATCGTACTCAACATGTCTATTGCGAGAGACTAGGTACGCTTTTTCCCTAAATCAACTGACTTACATGCTTAGGAAATAAAGCCTTTTCTGAAAACAGCACAATGGAATTTACTAATTTGATTATGGAAGTCTAATGTACATCATAAAAATGTCAGGGTATCTTGAACGACCCTTTTTACTAATGAACAGGTAAAATTAATGTTACCTTTCAAATACAAAACATACCCATATACTAAAATACATTTTACATTTGAGATTTTTCAGCGTGCATGTATACTGCAAATACAACGGATGTCGCAATGCCCTTTACGAATTTAAAAGACTAATATGAACTGTTTTATTCAAAATTTATCAGTATATACCACAAAGAGCACCGTATTCCTTGTTAATTTAAGATATAAAAGACGAATAGTAAAGCTAACATACAAAAACAGATCAATAACCTTAATATCCTACAACGACCATGATGAGTTCGTTACCAATTTAATAATAAAATATTAATGTTAACCTTTAAGTAATAACAGGTACGTGTAAATAAAAATATATCAAAAAAGAGCGCTCAATTTCTCACTGATTTAAAGAGGTAATACCACTATGGAGATTGTCACCAGTCAGTAAAAAGATATCATGTTTGAATTGACGTGATTTGACAAAATCGGTGTTTCTCAAATTCAATTGTATGCAAAATTTTAGACCAATCTGTCAGTCCATTACTAGAATATAGACGTTCTAACTATTTTTACTGCGAGGTTTTTATGGAGCTCAACGAATCATAAGATCAGCGGTGGGATGTTTTATTTTAAATATTTGTCCTCAAATGTTATATAAATAATTAATTAGACGTTTATTCTAATGCCAAGCCCATAATCAACTCCCCGGACACACGGGTGATTTAGATTTTCAACGGATTTAAATATGATTGTCCTATAATTCATTTAAAAAAGGGATAATCAAGACTTTGTTTATTATCATAACAATGGTAGCAAGGACAATCGAGACTACTCTGTTCTCCATAACCCCACTCAGAATTTGACTAAAAGTTTCAACATATTCCCTTTTCATTATCTATTTTTTAACTATTATTGCGAGAACTGTCAGCTCTTTATCGAAATTTTACATAATGCATGTTTAAGATTTGGTTTATTCAAAATGTACCTCTTTTTTTTAAATGTGAATTTTCTAGCAAGAAGCAACACGAACTAGCTAAAATATTAATGCTACATAAGTTCCACGAGAGGTTTATAATGATATTTAATGAGCAGAGACCACGAAATGTCTCTCAGACTCTTAGATTATTCTGTTAGCGTGGGCGGCGATTTAATCTTGACTAACGTCACAGCAAAAAGCATTGTTAAAATCCAAACTACTTTAACCATTAACTGGACTTTTTCCGGAGGACCAACAATCAATTTGAATTTGTAATATTGAAGGCTTAAGCGCATTACCATGAACCAGGGTCTTTTTTGAACAGAGAAATTGGAAGCATTTCAATTCACAAAATGTAAATTGAAAAGAATTACATGCATGAACAACTGATCTCCAAGGAATTATGTAACTTTTGAGGTTGGAAATTGATGATAAAAACCAAATCAAAAATCGGTTTCCGGGGTTAATTGGATAGTGCATACTAGTTAAAGAATTTACTTCCGTTGCTTATAAAAAAAATTCTGTAACGATTTATAGGCTACATAAAAAATAGGCATTTTAAGTTTGAGGGGAAACACTCGAAGTTAAGTGCTTTAAAGACTTGAGTATGTTCACTTTCAAGTGCAGCATATGAGGATATCTATTGATTGTGAAAGCATTGCTAGAGAATAAAAGGTTTGTAAGCACCTCGATACGTAATTTTTCACCCGGTCCAATATTATTACCACCTGGAAGGGCATAATAATACGAAAATAAATCGACCTATAAGGTTCACCATGCACACGGAAGCTTTAAATTCAGAGACAGTCGAGATAACTCTACAAAAAGAAAAAAATATTTCAAAATATTTTGGATAATCGAGCCTAAAACACACGCATCATACCATAAGAAACGCATATTCTGGAAAGAAGGTCTCTATGTCCATGTTATTGAGGTCATAAATTTACCGAACGGTGAGAACGGGTGGCCGTTTACCTCCTTAATGGCCAATTTATTTCGTTATTATTATTCCCTTCTAGGCGGTATTAATATTGGAACGGGTTAACTGTTGGACTTACCTGTTTCTAAATGTATCAGTTAAACGTATGTTAAAGACATGCCTTTCCAGAGTGAAAATTGACTCCCATCATCAAGTATGTAACGAACTAAAACACGAAAACGACGGTAAAACATTCGTCTGCCGAGAAAAGATATTTTGGCGGGATGGCGGCAAATCGCGCTGGCGTTAAGGTAAACATAGAAATTGTTGAACCGTAGTTCAAAGCACGTTAGAAACTCGTCTATTACACGTGTGAACATGCAAGTAAAGGTAATAAATAATAATACCATGTTGATGTTGATGTTCGTTTTTATACTACCATGGTATATGGTATTTTGTCATGCCATACTATCTGTTTATATAAGAATTGTGTTATTTCTATTTTAACAAACATAACTATCTGTTACGTATAAAACATACATTTTACTTATCATATCTTATAATATTTATTTGATTAAAAGGTGGAACTTTTTTTTATACCGTTTATATTTGAGATGTGAGTTTGGTTCACTCGGTAAGTTTAGGGTTTACAGTGGTTACAAATTTCTATAATACACTGATGTAATATTTGTGGATAAAATAAAATAGGTGGAGATTTAAGAATATTCGGGAGAAATAAAGGATACACGCCAAAATTAAAAGTAACTCAAATTCAGTGAAATATATAGACAGTACAGTATACAATATTCGGAAGACATCATAGCTAATACATCTACCTGAAGACGTAAAATATTGTTAATTCGTTTACTTATATTTAGATTATAAATAGTTTTAAAGCAAATATTTAGAATAACCTGAAACCACCAACTGACAAGAGTAAATTGAATATTACTTTTTCTAATTGAAAAAAAAAACCCAAACTTATTTAGACCTGGCGCATGACAGATCGGGGTGCCTAGGGGTTGTTAATTATATGCAATCATTTTTGCAATTAGCAAAGTTTACCATTAGATATGATACATAATGTGCTTTTAACATCCAGTCCAAGGTGAACTTAAAATCTTATATTTAATTAGCTATGGTTATTCAAAGTGAGCATTCAAATTAAGCTATGAATAAAACAGTGTGAGGTGATGTTGTTTTCAAAGCACGTTTAGAATTATCATGAAGATTTAAAAATCTCATTTATTTATGTATTTCGTTCTTAAATAACACAAATTATGTACAGAAACTCTAAAAAAACATATTTAAATTACTTTCAAAATTGCAAAAGTAATTGACTTTGTAACATCCTAATTATAGCCATGATTTGGTGTAATTGCTGAAATAAAATAAATTTGATGTTATGTAATATTTCCTGGCTATGTATTTTCCAGACCATTAAATAAAAAGGTACCACAGGTACGAAATTCAATTTGCGTTAATAGACGGAGTACGACATGGCTCAGTCGGTGATCCAATTTTGTTGACCACATGTAATTGATTAACAGAACTCGATACTTAGTAACCAAAATGGCCACTAGGGGAGATGAAATTTATGCAGTATTAGTGCACTGATTCAGTTTTCGACGTGTGTATAAGATAAAAAAAAATCTTGTTACACTCAAGCAAAAGTGCCACTTTACCGCTATCTATAAGATTGAACAGACATCTAGGACTAACCGATTTTATGTGAATTCTGTTGTTACCCCTTTAACATCTACAAACAGGTATCCTCATCCAATTTGCGATACCCGTACGCATAGTTGAAATAAACAAATATGTTAGGTCATTTACAGATAATATAATAATTTATTATTATATTAGCGCTAGTCTATAAGGAGAAAGGTTAGGCCTGGCCCGTTCCCCAAATCGATAGATAGAGATTGATTCAGATATCCTAAGCGGTACTAAAAAACGGTAGCCAATTTAATCTATATAAATAAAACCAAAGATGTGTGTATGTTCGCCCATCATGCTTCTTCGCCGCGATCTGTCCCCTCATACCAGCATGACCTCGTGAATGTTTTAGTCCATGATATCTGAAGGTCAAGATCATTTATTAGTTTAACACAGCCACAAATCAATGTTAGGCTGTTTTACTGCAATTAACGGTTAACGAGAGGTAACCCTGTTTATTATGCTAATTAAGTTTTATAATAGTAACGGATAATGTAAGTTAACGGGAAAGCGTGCAAAAAGAATATTCGAGTAAGTAGATCTTGGGCCCCGGGCGAAGCCTGGCATCGAGTTAGTAAATAATAATGCAACAAGATGGTTTAATATTCGATATACCACGATTGTTCAACTAACTTTGCAAACACCTCATACAGTAGGACGTTAAACCCCATTTCATTTCGTTTCATTTCTCATGCCCAAAATTTGACATCTACCTCAAAAAGATTTGCGCCTGGAACTTTGTGGAATTTATCTGATGAAAGAAAGGTAAAAACATGGCTTTGAAAATTTTATAGTGATCCTAAATGTGGAGCCTTAACTGAATGAACATTATGGCGGGCAAACAGTTGTATAAATATTTTTTACACTTTAGTTGAAATAAAAATTTATAATATGGAGAAAAAAAACCAAGCCCCACCATTAGCACCCCCCCCCCCCCACAGACACACACACACACCCGACCCTCAATAAAAAGAACGCAATTTAAAAAAAAACAAAAAAAAAAAAAAAAACCCAAAAACCAAAAACCTCGCATGATTAAAAAAGAATGAGAATGTGATTTTATCCCTCTTTGTTTTCAATTTAAGCAAATTTAAATACTAATAACTGGTATTGAAAGGATTAATCGACACTTAAGTAGATAATCTAGTAGTTTCATTTCTCAAGAAGCACTGCAATCTAATTTGAGAGAAGTCTATATCTAAAGTTACCATTCAGGAATCACTAAAATTTCCTTAAAGACTGCATATCAAATTTGAGAGAAACTCTCAAGGGGTTTAGGAGAAGTCTAAAATCAAATGAAAAATCCATGATATATAAAGCTGTTTAAATGGTTATAAATATTCGTCCTTATAAATCAATTATAGGTAATGTAATAAATTACGATCTATAATGGTGTTAGGTTTTAATATGGATCAGAACCTGACGTAATCGCAGCCATCTTGAAATTGTACACAATGTCCATGGAACAAGCATGCCAAGTTTCATGTAGATCGTACTTGAATTGGTGGAACCTTCGCCACTAAGAACAACAAGAACTACAAGATGAGCAGCGCGTGGGGCCCAGTTCAAGGTCCAAGAGACCAAAAACATTATAAAAAAATAAATAATTTTTTATGATTAATAACCTGCCGTGTCTACTGTCTTTCAAGGAAGTGTCAACAATTTTTTAGATGGTGGGAAGGGTGATGGGGATTCTCATGGCACGATCTGTAATAAGCTTTTTAGTAGACATTTGTACCAGCGTGAACCTTCAATAACCACGCCAGATGATCTTCGCTGATTATTATCATGTGTCTAAAGAAAATAATTGTATCTGGATATTGATAGGAAAGGATTAGATATTTCCTTTCATACCAGCTGGCCAGACCAGCCAATTGCTACAATTAATGGTTGTTTCTTAATGTAGTGATGTTGGTTATTGTACACCTTCATAACATAGTGTTTTCTGCTTTTTCAGCACGTGGCGTCTAGTAATACAGGTTTTAATCTTAATGTTATCCTAAAAAAGATCCAGTGCATACTACTTAAACAAAATTACATCCAAACGTTATTTTTCTAACACATGTCGTATTTATGATAAAAAAAACTGCTTATTTAGAGGAAAATATTATGGGCGAATAACGGTGGTTTGTGCTCGTGTGGTTATGCCACTAGTTAATCAACAGTGTAATTTCAGGCAAGACACCATATGATATTTCCTATACAGCGTTTCTTACGACGTAAGCAATGATGTTATTTTATGGCAAACATGCACATGGGACTGGTAGACATAAATATATATATGAAATTTAAAAAGTTATGGAAAGAAACACAGTATTATACATTTCTTTTTATCTCAATTCTTTGGAAAATTATTTTAAAGGGACACTATTCGGACGAAAAAGGAATATTGTCTCTCAGACAAATACAATAAATGAAGAGAGAGAGAGAGAGTTTAACGTCCACTCGACACAAACTATGCCATTTCGGGACTAACACATGGTTCAATTTTATTTCAATAATTCGCTTGCGCGTAGGGGTCTTTGCAGTGGGAGGAAACCGGAGGACCCGGAGAAAACTCACGAGGTTGGACAGGCGACCCTACTCCTTGTCACATACAACTGGGGAATCGAAACTATGCCAGTTGACTCAATGACAGACCTTATGATACAGCACACACGTGCTAACCATTTGGCCATCCAACCCCCATAAATACAATAATAAAGATAGTTTTAACACCGGAAAGCACCATTTTATACTGAATACCGGAAAACACCGGAAATACACTAAATACCGGAAAAATCCTAAATACCGGTAACCCGGAGCCTGGTCCTCTGTGTGCGGTTTTGGACCAAGTGAGCGCCGATGAAGGAAGGTCAATGTCATTACGATGTTCGTATTACAAATAGCCCCCCCCCCCCCTCCCCCCCCCCCCCCAAAAAAAAAAACCAAAAAAAATTCCGATTTTTTTTTTCTCCAAAATTTTGTTGATGCCTATTATGTTTTGAATGTTTTAAAAGACGCAATCAGTCTACCTCCATCATTGACCATATTTTATTTTGTATTTTAATTTTAGTTTCCAGTAAATTTCAGTAGATTTCAGTGTTTCAGTATCTCAGTAGATTAAACACAGCCCTCTGAGGGCCCCGTTATATGCCGGTTGCGCCGGTCTCCTGATTCTTACTAGTAACGCTGGCATCAGGGTTGTACGAATTAGTGGAAGGCACGATTGGGCCAACTCCTCCCTAGGTAACAAAAAATCGCATCATAAAACAGCAAGTATCATCAAAAGCGAGTTAATAAATCTCTGAATAGTTCGAGTTGAAGTTCCAGGTTTAACCGCTATGTGTCCTAATCACCAAACGAAATGGATGCCACGCCATTATCGGACAAGCTGTAATCTGAAAAGTGTCTATCCTTTCCAAGAGCTATCCATCTCGTTGGTAGGGCTAAAAATCTACTTGTTTCTGAGCTTACTTTCATTCCAGGGTCAAATATAATCACTTGAACCATAATAATATTCAACATATTCCATCATATTCCGAGGGCCGCACACAGGATTTTTTTCTGGGTTACTTTTCGAGCTTTTTTCCCCAACTCGTTGACCAGTTTTCCTTGAGAAAACCCCAACTTTCGCCCAATTGTCCATGAGAAAACTACATATTCTATCTTATTGCATTGACGGGAAGTGGTAAGCTGGACGTCTGTGAAAAGGGTTGATCGATAAATTTTCAAGGAAGCAATTGTTGTTTTTGTTTGTGAAATAGAGGACTCTAGCCGATGAGGCTACTTTCCCCCCGAGAACCTCAGGCAACCAATTTGTTTTATGTACTACTATCGTAATAAAACATTACTATGTTAACCACTTCCTGGTGGCTGAAGACTTACACCGAATGCGTATTCGGAAAAAAAAATGTCCCCGAGAAAATGTTTTTCCGACAATCGATATTCGAGATGTCTTCTGTTGTACAAATTATGCTGCACTGTGTAAGAACTTGCATCCTCTGATCTGAAGATTGTAGATGGAAAAGTGTCATTTTCACTATTTCAAAGTAAACCTGCATTTTCGTATATCATCCCGTCATTTGTGTTTAATGACAATGACTGTGGAAATAATATGGGTTGAGGAACGGAAGATCTATGTTCGTCACGTGACTGGACAATTCCACCCCCGTCCCACCCTGACGATGATCCCTCCCGGAGCGGCGCGGCGCGCTCTCTAAAAAAAATCCCGGGCACAGTTTACTCTTCTAAGTTTTCCGGTAGCTATTAAGTAATGCGGAGTTTGGTCCTCGTGTGTGGTTTTGGACCAGGTGAGCGCCGATGAAATAAGTTCATTAACATACAAGCGAGCGATCGCTTAACGGTCAAAGAAAAATTTCTTTTCAGATTTTTTTTTAACAATTTCTTCTCCCAAATTTCTCTCAAAACAAAAATCAAATTTTTTCCCAGTATTTTTCTCTGTAAAATTATTTTCTACGGAATGTTTTTTAAACCAATTTTTCGGAAAAATTCGATTTTTTTTTTTTGGAGGGCGGGGGGGGGGGGGGGGGGCTATTTGTAAAACGAACATCGTAATGACCTTGACCTTCCTTCATCGGCGCTCACTTGGTCCAAAACCGCACACAGAGGACCAGGCTCCGGGTTACCTATTTAGGGTGTTTTCCGGTATTTAGGATGTTTTCCGGTATTTAGTGTTTTTCCGGTGTTTTCCGGTATTCAGTATAAAATGGTGTTTTCCGGTTGTTTTCCGGTGTTTTCCGGTTGTTTTCCGATGTTTTCCTGTGTTTTCCGGTATATAGTATTGCCGCAAAAAAACAAAGTAGATATTTATTTAACCAATTATTAAAATCATTCCATCGTAACGTAAATTATGTCCATCTAAAGTTCCCTTTTATTTTTATTGAAATGGTACAGCTCCATATTAAAGTAACATTGTATTGGATGACGTGAGCGGAAACATTTAAGTTGAGCATGATGTTAATGGATACAATAATGATCATCTCGAATGTATGACGATATTTTCAGCCTACTGATTAAAATTTAAGACAATTTTTATTCATAACATTTAATTAACATTCTTACAGATCCGCTTTACTTATGAGATTACAAAACGCAATGCCAATATAGGGAAGAACGAAGGGCGTAGAAGCTCCTTCATAAAAATCATTTCGTTCTCTATTGTGGGGGATCTCGGAATGGTGCATCTTTAAACCACTGCGATACATTTTTTATCATCATTTAATAACATAATTATTTGATATATATAAATAAAATTTTGATTAATTTTACTTGACTGGCTCATTTCTTTCATGTAGCAATTTGTGTTTGTTTTTGTAAATATCTAATAATATTAATATTTAAATTTGTAACTATTATAAACTTTCTAATCATGATGACTAACGTTTACTTTGTTTAAACGTACGCTATTACCGATAAAGCGGATAAATACGCTTCTCGGGCAAACGAGACATCCTCGTGATACCACTGTGGTTAGTTGTCGAATGGTCTAACGCTTGTGCTTTAGATCATAAAATCTTTCATTGAGTCAAGTGGTTTTGATCCCAAGTTTGTACGTGACAAGGATAAGGTCGTCTGTCTAACCACGTGGGTTTTCTCTGGGTCCCTTGGTTTCCTCCCACTGTTGAAGACCCTTACGCGCATGCGAATTATTGAAATAAAATTGTACCATATTTTAGTCCCGAAATGACCTGGTTTGTGTAGAGTGGATGATAAACCCCATTTCTCTCATGGTACACAGAAATACTATTTCCTGCATTTATACTCCCAGGCCAATCTAATTACAAATGGAAAGAGTAAGTTATTTATTTCTAAAACATAATGACAAGTACCGTACTTATGCTTTTGATGGATAATGAAAATAGCATTAACCTCTTTTATAATGTTTTTACTTTACTAACAAAATGTTACGAAAATATTTTTCAATTATAAAATTTCTAAGATATTTACACGGCCTTCAACGCACCGTCATAATACAAATAATTTTAACCGATATAATAGGATGATGTGAAATTTAATAAGATTGCGAAGATAAACTGCTCTTAGTTGAAAATAATCGGTTTGGATTAAGGATAGTAAATCCTCTTATATTTAAAATTGTGAATCGTGAGATGGGGGTGAGAATGACGGAGGCATGTCAGCATCTTCTGTTGCTAAAACAAGCGTTAAAGGGGATGGTCGGTCTTTTTTTATATTCCGATGAAAGGTAGATAATGATGATAGCTGCTCTGTTTTGAACTTTAATACAATATTAACGTGCTCCTATCAACTGCCTGGCCGAGAAAGTTCCTCGGGATTTTTAAGTGTGGTTTCGCCTTGTCAGTGGTGCAAGGCGGGTTGTCTGGCAAGAGACAGCGTTCATTCATTCGGGTGAGACAAAACAGCAAGATCCTGTGTAAGCGTTTCCGTGTACGTAAAATACCCGTTGACAGTCGGAATTCAATGAAGAGTAGGCGAAAACGTCGATGTTCGGGGAAAATGTCCCTTATAGCACACTGCATTACACATGCTCGTCTTCATTAGCCCGGTTGTTTCAGAAAAGTAGAACGTTAAATCGTTTCATTTCATTTTCATTTCGTCTTGTTTGTGCCCAACATTTACAATAATAGTAATATAATTGTCTGATGGTCACGTAATGTTTGTAAGCTTGATAACCAAGACATCTTTTTAAAATTCAACATCGAAAAATCCGCCTGGTTTGGTCTTACAACAATATATATACTCTTCAAAAAATGTAGGGCATATTGAAATGCAAATACCTATGCGGGTTGTGATATGATAAATAGTCATGGACACTTGACATGCTTTGAGAGTATATATGTTCACAGGTGAAGAACTTATCGCCCCAACAGAACCACTGAGCTGCACATGCGACACGCAATAGCGCCATACACGTGGGAGGGGTTCATTGTCAAATTTGACACTTCAAGGAAGGGTTGATGAAAACCTACGTTTGCTGGTTTATCCTATCCATGTTTGCTTTCCTATCGGTTTTTGCATGATATTTACTGTTTAGAGAATCTTTGCTTTAGTGTGTTACGTTTAATTTGATCGGGAGACGTGTTCGTCGACGTCAAGGTCAACCGACAACACTGCAAGAATTGGCCGTGGCACTGCACGAGGAGTGGGTCAGATTGCCCTAAATCGTGATTGGATGGTTGATTAGGAGAATGCCACGACGAATTGCTGAATGTCTGAGGATTGGTGGAGCAATTACTCATTATTAAGACAAAATCAAAAACGTCCATTTTCACTTTTGACAGTGTATCTCTTTGCGAGTGAAATGGGACCGTCAGATAGGCCACCCATATGAACTGTTTATGTTTATGTGTAGGCAATTGGCCTGTTATTAACATACACTGGTTACCTCTAATAAAAACAGCAGTGCATTTCCACAATTTTGTATTGTTTCTGAATATCCCCGACTTTTTTTCAAGAGTATAAAAACTACTGAGAAAAAACTAAGCTGTGATTAAACGAAAATGCAGACTCAAACAATCTGGCGTTTTCTGAAGTTAATAATGTTGATTTGGCAGGGTAGTATTGCATATCGTAGCGTGGCGAATTATTATTGTACCCTATCAGGATAGGTGACAATACAGAAAAATCAATGTAAATATGATTAAATACCATGGATTATCATACCGGTTCAGATAGGTGGGTTTAACGTCCGCTCAATACAAGACATGGAACCTTGGTCAAGCACAAGCCGGGAATCGGAACCACTACACTTGAATCGGTGACAGACCTTACGGACTAAAGTTAGACCACTTGCCCCCACCATCCATCTCTCCCCTTACATTAAAAAAGCAACGGTATTATATGTTAGTTGTTCATTAACTTTCATTTTGGATTTCAAAATAAAACGGTTGAAACAAAAATGTAGTTAAGATATTTTAAGTTGTTGTTCATCGAGAGAGATGAAAGAAAATCGTAACTAGTAAGGGTTATTAAAACTTAATAAACGGGAACCACTTTGATGATTCCCTTTTACGAAAGAAGATCACAAATAACTCATTTGTACTTTTCTCACTGATGAGATAAACAAGTCAAGCTATTCTGGAGGCGGCTAAGTTTCTCTTACATGCTAAAGAGAAGTTTTATGATCTTTGATTTTTTCATGATGTATACCAAATAGGCTATTACGTCTCTCGTCAACATGCAATACAGAACTTATATGGGAAACTTTGAGACAAAAAAGCGCAATCATAAGTTACAGCACTTACTGCAAAGATTAGAGAAGTAAGTTCTCTTGTACAAGACGGAATACTAAAGTTATATGGAATACATAATGTTAGCAATGTGAACTTAGCTACAGGGTCGTAAGACACCGAGTTGCGCTTTTTAAAATGGATCCAGTTTCAAACATCTCAAACATTGAAATCAATGCAAAAGAAAAAAATCGAGGAGACGGGGGCCTTTGAATCGGGGGTTGCCTTGTAAGTAATATAAAGATACCTTGCCTCTTGCAAGACTCGCGACATATTTTTTATAGTAACTCAAAGGGCTGTAATAAACGTTAATAATGGACTATACACAATTCAGATTACCTTTATTAAAAGGAATTCTGGTTCAAATATTATTCTAGCATAATTCTAACAAACATACGTTCGTATTATGGCCATTTATATTTGCATTGGTTTCTATTGATTTCACAAAGTAATAATAATTCTGCCATATTCTTGAATTCACAATTATCTTATATTCACCAAAACATTTACACTATAGTGCACGGCAGCATTATATTTTCTTATTTAATGCCACTTCATTTATATCGTAAATTTTCTAATAAAATATTTGATATTTTCGGGATGGGTCGATAGAAAGGCTTAAACGCAATCTTCAGTTTATATCAAGATTATATTTGAAAGATTTGGCAGTCAAGGTGGCATGCTGTCTTTGAGTATAACCAACCTGTCGATTTTCACAAATCACGTGATTGGTTCCATTTAGAGACCCTTTAATGTTTATCTTTTTTACGCCTTTGATTTCGGGCCAAAATGAGCTTGGTCAGGCGATTGATTTTTTGGTTTTGCTTATTTGAAGTCCTGACGATATCAAATGAAACCACAGATTTGCTCTGGGGTTTTTTTTGTTGCTTTTTTTTAACATATTTATGTTCCTAAAGTTATTCTGAAATGGACGTAAATGGAGATGTGGCGACTCATTATAATTAAGAGAGAAAGAGTGTGGTAGGGGGTGTGGGGGAGGGGTAACGTTCACTCGACGCAAACTAACATCGATGGTTCCATTTAATTTGACTCAATCGCTTGTGCGTAGGGATCTTTAGCAGTAGGAGGAAACCGGAGGACCCGGAAAAAACCCCACGGGGTTGGACAGGTGACCATTCTCTTAGTCACGTACAAGCGGGAAATCGACACCACGCCACTTGACTCGACTCAATGACAACCTTATGATGCAGCGCGCACGCGTTAACCATTCACCCCCACCCCCGCTATACCTAAGACTATTGCGATAGTTTCAAACAGTCTAAACACGTGCTATCAGATATCACGCAAGATGAAAATCTTGCAATGTGAATTTTGGTCCTTGTTTGCGAAAATGTCGCTAAATTTTTATCAACATTCAGACGACTGGAAACCAATTTATGGATGGGTAGTGCCCGATTCACAGTTTTGGTTAAAAAATAATACAATTAGAATATTTTTCGTAATTAACGCTATTTACGATATTATCAAAACTTGCATTATACATACGTATCATTTTCCCACCTTTAAGGTCCTTGTAATATTACACTATCTTAGACTATTAAAGCAATAGGATTTCCAGTTTTTCTTCTGGTTTCTGAAATGTTAAGTGGGACTCAACCAAGACTAGGCACATGAGCGCATCATTAGGATGATTAAAATATGACCATTATTGTAGTGAGCTAAAGCCAACTAGCTCCTCGACTCTCATCTTTAAGGGAATAAACCTGTGTTACTTGTAGATAAAGTGGGCTTAAAATCTACATGATAATACTACCGTCTTGACAATGTCAAACTTCTAATAGATCAATTAGCTATTCAAATACATGGAATGGCGTTAAATACCAGTGTGTCTAGTTATCTAGTAGAGTCGCAAAACACCCTTATAAATCTTTTGCACAATAATGAATTTAATTCAATAACTCTTTGTAAGACAGTTAATATCCCTTAAGTAATTCCACCCCACCAATTTCCAGAAATCTATTACACGCTGCGATCCCGCGAGAATGAGTTTTGACGAGACAAGGAAAGATTGGTTAGCAAAATGGCGGATACAACGTAGTTTATAGTCGCCTTTGGCATATTCTGTTGTCCTTTCACAGACATAAATCAATTTTAATTTTGATTTTTACCCATGATAAATCACAGGCGAAGTTCCTTTCTATTCTTAGGTCGCATTGGCGGAAAACAATAGCCTTCTAGGAATGGGCAAATTAACGTAGAAAGACTTCAATCAAGAACGTTGAGACATTGAATTACGAAATCTTCCTGTATTTTAACTGTATTTTATTCAATATTATAATTATCGAGAGTGGCTTTAATTGGTTATTAACCAATTCGTTGTCCGAATTAATTCCGGATCAGTTTTTTTTCTTGTCGGATCCTAAGACCAATTTATGATCAAATGCTATTTTGTGTCATTTTAGGAAGTTAGTGATTAATTTAAATATCATTTCAATTATATAACAATTTCTAAAACGCCTACAAGAGTTAATTTAAAGAAAGACTGAACTGTAATAGTTTGTCTTCAACGCGCGAATAATGAAGCGTTGCCAGGAATGTCTTTCGCAAGTCTTGGATTCTTTTATCAAATAACATAATACCAACATAAGTCTTGCTTGACTATATATACGGTCATTTCTGTGTCCAATTTGCTAAAAACACTTTAACAGCCAATTAATTATCCCATGATGAATTAGAACGAAATGAAACACAGCCAGAATTTTTTTTATACGAAATAAAAGTATCAGAGACAACCCAGACCAAATATGTGACTAAGTAGGAAATCCCCACATTAAGTCAGATAGCCCTTGGACTAGGCGCAGTGGTTCGACACAAAACTTATGAATTGATATAGCAGTGTTGAGTGTAGATTTATCAAACGAAACAACGCACGGGGTATGTGTCAAGAACTAATACTTCGTATCTTGACTATTTCTTTTCCCGATTTATCTGGTCCGAATCAAATTTTGAAATATTCACTAAGTAGGAAATCCCCGCCTTAAGTCAGATAGCCCTTAGTGTGGCTGACCTGTAGACCACAGGCGCAGTGGTTAGACACAAAACTTATGAATTGATATGGCAGTGCCGAGTGTAGATTTATCAAACGAAACAACGCACGGGGTATGTGCCAAGAACTAATACTTCATAACTTGACTATTTCTTTTTCCTATTTATCTGGTCCGAATGAAGTTTTGAAATATTCCTGATTAAATTTGTTGTTGAAATTTCCTGCTTGGAGGGTTTGGTTCACATATTTGTTATCATATGAAATCATGCCTTGTTAATAACTAGTTATCTAAATTAATATAAAATGTCGGTTAATAAATTCCTAATATTAGTGTAAAATTTAATTATTTTCCGATAATGATAACACTTTCAAATAAGAAATGTCTAAAAGAATTTAATTTGATTTAAGAGTCTTGTCTCGCTACATTTTTGATGTGTGAAGGTTTCTTGATAAATTGTTAGTTGATTTATTAAAATAGCTCTAATGAATTTAGATACATCTTCATTCTTGATATATAAATTACAAAATTCAAACTTTTAAATTTAACTGATAATGTTGATTTATGACGAAAAATTTGAATTATATATTACAATTTATTCTTGAATATGCGTCAAGATATCTACCGTGGATCCAATAGTCATAGCTTTGATTTGAATTTAATTTCTTCCGGGAGATAATGTTTTACCAGGTACAATCTGATAAGAATACAGATCCTATTTCGTTTCGTTTTTATAGTTCAAAATTTCGTTTACTTGTCTTTACTACACTAGGATCTGAAACAGTTGTTATCATTGACGTTTTCTGAATGATGTGAGGGAATAGCTAATGAAACGTTCTGTTACGGCGAGCTTTAGGCGTGTTTTGCGCGGAACAGTGGGTAATCCACTAGTAACATCAATGATGATTGGTTAATCAAATGTCTGACGTCATAGGGTCAAAAGCTGCTCGTAGGACCTCTGACGCGACCTATCGCTACAACCGGTCAGATCTTCATGTAGTGTAGCATTCTGCACACCGAGATTTATCTACTTCATACCTCAAGAATAAATCTTTGTCCTGAATGGCCGCCAAATCCAAAAATTAGTATATTGGTTTGCAATGCGGTTCTACTCCGTTTCATATCTACCATACACACAAAAACTAAATAAACCTATTCAGTTCCATTAAATTCGATTTAAAATGATATGGTATTCGAAAAATTGAAATTAAATTAATAATAATAAAAAAACAACAACATATGAGGCGTTTGTCTCATCGTAGATATCTCCCCAACGCACTGCTTTCTGCAAATGGATGTTAATGTATACTTGGATCTCCTCTGGCTAATCGTCTTCACCTCGATTACAATTAAAGGAGATAAACCTCTAACTCAATATTTTCCATAATGAAATTATAAATCACTTTATATACATTCATATTACATTTTTTTAAAAAATGAACATAAATCACTTTATATACATTCATATTACATTAATATGGGCTTTTAAGAACCAGTTTCGTCTATTTTAAGGTTCCAAAGCAGTCGGTCTCAACCTTTTTTCGCCAACGGCACACCTTGGAACACATGAAAAAATAGCGGCACACCTGGCTAAATATATATGAAAGATATTTAAATTTTGTAAAATAAGAACATGGTAAGTCAGACGGAATACAACCGTAGACAGAGACAAGTCAAAGACACATAGAATGACTCAAAGAAAAACACAGCTATGAACTTATCAGTAGACACCAGTGAATTCTCAATTGGGATCACGTGGGGTTTTTTACATTTTCTTAGTGTGCCATTCAAAATTTCGCGGCACACTTAGGAAGATCTCGCGGCACACTGGTTGAGAATCACTGTTCCAAAGAATCGAGCCATGCACCCTTTAATACTAGTCTGGACAGAAAGCCTTTATAGTGTATACAGTGTAAAAAGGTCATACTGAGATTTACATACATCTTACAACAACTATTCCTGGTTATTTATAAAGAAAATGAGAAAATGTGAAGTGGCTGTTAAAAGATATTTGTTTCAGTAGGGTAACCATCAATGGCTGCTTTCAAGCCAGTATGTGTTCTTAAACAAACCTTGTCAGTGGGTACAATTTCTTTATGTTTTCTTCAGTCGGAATGGCTGAATACTATTCAAATTACTCAAAAAGACATTTGGAAACCGAGACTGTCACTTACAAATAGCCTACAGATTCGAGATCACCAGACCGTAAAGCTGGCCATTTATACACACTCTTAGGTCTAAGCACGTTTAATATCAGCAAAAAATGTGAAGAATCTTTAGCGAAGCACAGGCAATATACCAATGTTCCACGTTCATGGTTGGGGAGAATGAGGAATTGATGGTACACTGGATACACAGGTTCAAAAAACAACTTTAATAATGTTTCAACTCAGTTTTCCGATTGATGGGGAAAACGCTGGTGGAACTCGTATGAAGGGTAAACATTTATAGCACACGTAAAAATTTCTTGGTTTCTGAATTTCGAAAAATAGTATAGGAAAACGCAACTGTCCAGGTGAATTGGCATCGGAATAAACATTATTACGTTGTGGTACTTTTAAAATGTCTATTGTGATATGCTGTCGAACAGTTAAACCACATTCTCCTCTTTTTATTATTTACTTTAAGTTCAAAACTGTATTTACATTAAAGGACACTATTGGTGTCAGCCATTATCACATGTGTGATAGAACTGGTTAAACATGTTCCAAATATAATTTTAACACAGATATCATTGCTACGATAGATACGTAAAGAAGATTTGAAGAAACGGAAGTGACGAAAGCAAAAGAAAAACACGAGTTATCCTTCTATCCTGACTTTACTTTTAAGTTCGTGGTTGTCTTCACTTTGAGTTCATGACTGTCTTTATGTTTTAAGTTATTGACTGTCTTTATGCTTTATGTTCATGGCTATCTTTCCTTTAACTTCGTGACTATTTTTTCTTTTGGTTTAAGACTATTTTTGTGTTCTCATTCATGACCTTTTTTGTTGGCTACATCTTCTGCTGATGGTAATTACACCGCGATTAATCACGTTCTATACTATCGGTCCAATTAGCTATAAATGACGATGGGTGTCGTACTCGAGGCAGGATATGCCCATTCCCTTCAGATTACCTGATACTAATTCGCATTTGTTGTAAGTGTTTCTTTCCTTGCTTATTATACAGATTTTTATTTAGATTTTACAATTCGTTATCAATGGCATTCATCATTCTGAATCTTCTACAAATTTTCATAACGTTTAATGTTTTATGACAACCTTTCTCGGAAAACCTTTTAAGGGGAGTTAATATACAGGCCATAAATATGTCTGATGATGATCTTAAGCAACTCCATAAAATGTCATAAATGTTTTTATTATGGTTATTGTGTTGTGGGGGCGGCGGTGATATAACATGAGATTAAACGTGTCGGGGAAAACACAGAGAGAGAGAGAGAGAGAGAGAGAGAGAGAGAGTAGTAACGTCCACTCGACACAAACTAGGCCATTTCAGGACTAACATGGTTCAATTTAATTTCAGTAATTCGCTTGCGTGTAGAGGTCTTTAGCAGTGGGAGGAAACCGGAGGGCCCGGAGAAAACCCACGAGGTTGGACAGGCGACCTTACTCCTTGTCACGCACAACGGAGGAATCGAAACTACGCTAGTTGACAGACCTTATGATACAACGCGCACGCGCTAACGATTCGACCATCCAACTCCCGTCATAAAATATGATGTTGTTGTTGTTTATAATATTGTATGTAATGCGAGGGCTAACATTTTGGCTATACGACTATGACTATGGTGGTATAAACAGTATTACATCCAAGATAGAGCTTTACATTTTGTCAAGTTCTTCTTTATCTACAACGGAATTCCAACCCGTGACATTCTACCGAGAGTCATGTCCCTCAACCACTCGACTACCATGCCAATATTTACACGGATGGACATTTGTTTTTGACCTACCCGAAACTCTAGGCAGACTGTCCATATCATACAAGTTGGTAAGAAGGCATTTCTCTATTGACTGGAATATGAACATACGCCGGTTTTTTGTCCCATCCGAAAAAATACACGCCCTTACCACGCCACCGCAGACCCTGACATGTGAGCATTGGCTTCAAAATTATCGAGGGCTCTCCACGATCGGATTTAAAACCCGAGACATTTGTAACGGCGAATCCCATTCTCTAACGGCTCGACCTGCTCGTCTAATATGAACCCAGATTTTATCATGGCGTATAGTGTAGGCGTGTGTATAACTATGAGTTATCTGATCAATGTTATTTTCACATCGTACATTTAACAATCTATCTCTACACCTTCTCTTATTTATCTTTCTAGATGATCTGTATTATCCGCCACCCAATAGGACACAAACATCTTCTATCTGTACATCTTTGAAATTTTATGACAGTTTCACAAGTTTCTTCGACAGTAACGAGAAACAAGAGTCCAATAGGGCTTAATCCATCATGGCTGGTCAATGATAATTTCCCTATTTCTGAGAACCTGTATACATTCGTATTTATATTTGATTTAAACAATATTTTATTCAGTTACTTTAGAGAAATAATATGATAAATATAGGATACGTAAAGACCAACACTACCACTAAATGTTGTTCGTATTGGCAAGAATACAATGCCACGTAACACAGATCTCACCAATATGGAACTGTGCAAATAAATTGCGGACAGGTGAGTTAGCTGTCGACAGAGGGTATGGACAAGTGTTTCCACAAAAAAAAACCCATAAAAAGTACACAGACTGAAGTAGTACGGTACTAAATGTCATTGTGCAAGGCCACCACGTTTTATTCATTGTATTTTACTGTTTAAAAAAAAAGTTTAGATGCGCTTATTCCTGGCTTTGGAGCTAATAAGCACTCTGTACTAATTTGACACACATCTGTCAAAAACCTTATTGGACTAAGAAGCAAAATTTAATCACACAATCGGATTTTCAAAAGACGGATAAATTTCAAAAAACAAAAATATATATATATATATATATATATATATATATATATAAATGTAATCTCATATGATTATAAAATAAAAGGTTGCGTAATTTCAATTTTATGCTTCGTGTGCATTTAATCCAGATATCACAAAAGGAGGAAAGGTTTTTTGTTTTTTGGTTTTCATTTTCTCTTAAAGAAAACGAAATGAAATCAATTTAGAAATGTATCCTTTAAGACCACATCTCAAAATCTTACGTATTATGAGATTATAGTTTGAAAGCTTGTTTGATGAAATGTCCCCAGGGTAGGAAAAAATAAGCAGAATATTACTGGTTGTATGAAAACCACCTCCGAAAAGAATACATGAAATTATAGCTAGTGTTTATTTATGTAACTATAAATAATTTTCTTCGATATTTATATCTTTCTATTTCGTCATGGTGCTCAAAAGGTCTTGGCCTTCGTATTTAGCGTGTGATCAACACGTAGATTGAATGTCGACACTTTTGTTATGTTTGATGCCAATGGGTTTTTTTCTGTTAACCCCGCGATTGCTAAACTCATTTTAGTGAAACGAAAGTGGTATTCCAACGAGCTTAACATGTATTAGTCAGTAATGCCATCCAACGCTGTCTTTTGTAGCGAATCTTCTCACATGAAACGAATCCGGGTAATTTCTCACAATTCGTCTTAAGACTGTTAATTGACCAAATCTTTAGAAGAGATTAACCAGCCCTGTGCACGATATATCGACATCTAAAGAAGACAAGTGAACCAATATGACTTAAACAGAATAATATATGGTTAAAACATACACCAAAACATGTACACAGAAAAAAAGTACACGGTGGTATTCTCTTTGAGCTCTTTGAGATCATAGTTGCAATAAAAATGACTCACAAAAAGTCACTTCAACATGCCAACAACAGAGTAATTATTTACTGAACTGTATATATTTCTGTAATTTATAATACAGCGACAAGACGTGTGGTAAGGATAATGGACTCTTATAAAGTCCAGCGACAAGACATGGTAGATGACGGTGTGTGGTAAAATGAAATGAAATGAAATGGAGTTTAACGTCCTACTGTTCTGCTCCTAACCTGGGCTAATGAAGACGGGCATACGCAATACAGTGTGCTATGAGGGAAATTTTGCCCGGACAGCGGCACTACGGCCTACTCTTATATCGAATTCCAACTGCCAAGGGATCTTTTACGTGCACGCCAATGTGTTCACGGGACCTCAGTTTTTCGTCCCATCGGAACGACTAGACAGCTTTCCTTGTCAGCCCCTCCGTCCTGCATCACTGACAAGGGAGAACCACGCCGGAAAATCTGGATGAACTTTCTCGGCCAATGCAGGGATCGAACACCCGACCTCCAGGCTAGCGAGCTAGCGTCTTACCCACTTAGCCACGTGATCCCCCGGTGTGTGGTAAGGAAACCGGCTAACGAGTTTGAGAGAGCCATGGAGTTTAACTCCACTCGACATAAACTAAGTCATTTCGGGACGAACATATATGATTCAATTTTATTTATTTAATTTCCTTGCGCGTAGGGGTCTTTAGCAGTGGGAGAAAACAGGACGATTCGGGAAAAAATACGTAAAGGTTTGGGATCGAAACCACGCCACTTGACTCAATGACAGATCTTATGATCTAAAGTGCCCGTGTTTGACCACACGACCACCCACCACCGTCCCGGGTTGGAATCCCGGCATAGACCGAGAATAACTTTCGTGATTGTTCAACCCCAAACTGACCTTTCGGTTGGGCCTATGCGTCTGACAAAGAAGTGAGTCTAGTCGTTCAAATCGGACAAAACCCCGAATTCCCGATGTCGATAGGAATAGTAGGCAAAAAAAGATGCAATGGTAGTTAGAATTCGCAGAAGGATATTGGTAAATCCTGTTGTCCAGACACCCCTCCCCGCACCTCTTGTACACGTTACCATAGACCTACTTTTGTCTCAAAATTTTAAAGTGTTGACGAGACGTTAACAATTCCAGAAATCGGTTCAACGGTCGCCGATAAAAATGAATATTTATACAAAGGTGCACCAGCAATGTGCTTAACTAATTTGTTTTAAAAAAAAAAACAAAACCCAAAAATCCCCACTTCGTCGGGATATTGCGTACTTTTCTTTTTTTTTTTCTTTTTTTTTTAAAGTGCCACGCTCTTTTAGGTACGGCTCTTGTTTTGTTTATTATACATGTATCTCAGACACAAGATTAGTTTTCCCTATCATTTGGTTGTTGGGGTGGTATTAAAATTGGTATATATCCATTTAAACAATAATGCAATAATGAATTATCACTACAATCGAACAAATATTTCATTACGACAGAAAGAACATTATTTATTTTCTGTCATAATTATTAGTTTCACAATTTATTTTCCAACAGACGCACCCCTACTGCTCATGTAATTACATATTTAAACAAATTCATGTTTCTGTTATATGGAAATAATCTTAAATATATGTAATTATGATCACGTTTTCTGTGTAATAAAACAAAACTATGCAATTAAATGTCTTTAGCACCCGCGTTAAATATGCAGTTTACTCAGTTATTAATAGCACAAGGATTCGTGGATTGTGAAAACAAAACTATGCAATTAAATGTCTTTAGCACCCGCGTTAAATATGTAGTTTACTCAGTTATTAATAGCACAAGGATTCGTGGCTTGTGAAAACAAAGACGTAGCTTGTCAGAAACAGTTCACCCACAGTATAGTCGACTATATGCGGGGTATAAAATAATGTGCTCACAAGAAATGGTGGTCTGTCGATTCGGAGGAACAAGTGACAACAATATACGTTTCAGTAAGATAATCAGATTACTGTCGATATATCTTGCTACTGTGACCGTTGTTATATAACACATGGAAGCCACGGTGCCTCAGTGAGTAAGTCATTGGTTCGCTAACACGAAGGTTCGGATCAATTCATGTGCTAACCCAATCTGATTAAAATGCAGATCTATATTTCGTCTTGGTTTTTTTTATACTTTCGATGGCCTACACTATATGAAGACCCGATAAGTTGTACTCGAAGGTCGTGTCAGGGGTTGTACGAGCTACCCTATGACGTCAGACATTGATTAATCAATCAGCGTTGACGTTTCTAGTGGTGTACCCACAGTTCCGTACATGACACGCCAAGAAATCGCCGTAACAGACCGTTTCTTTGGCTTATCCGTCACTTAACCAAAACGCCGGTAATATAACAACTCTTCCAGATCCTAGTGTAGTAAAGACAAATAAAACGAAATTTTGAACTATAAAAAACGAAACGAAACTGGATCTGTGTTTTAATCAGATTGGTCCTAACCGAAAAAATTCATTGGATTTCTCCTTGACGGCGTGCAAGTAAAAGATCCCCTGGCAGATGGATTTCGATATAACAGTAGGCCATAGTGCCACTGTCCGGGAAAAATTTCCCTCATTGTACGCTGTATGCCCGTCTTCATTAGCACAGTCGGGGCAAAACAGTAGGAAGTTAAACCCCATTTCATTTAAGTTACATGTATAAAACACATGGTCATATGCCATTATCAAAATAAGACCTTTGATAAGTTCACAAAGTGTGAGAAATGGTATTAAATATGTTAGTTACATGCTATAATATTAAATAGCTATTAAAACACCAGATGGTTCACATTATGTATAGATGGGCTTTCCCAAAACCTAGATTGTGTGAAACAAAATGAAATGGGTTTTAACCTCCCAATTTTCCTCTCCAACTGGATTATGTGTATGACTGAATCATTGCATTAGGTTGATTTAAAAATTGTTGACATAGTCCGGACATTGCATTACAAAATAACAGATCGAATATTAAAAGGATTACATCATTTTACAAACATGATCGACGTCAACGTCAGTAATTTGCACTTGGCTAGATAGACCAATGATGTCAATAAGTGTTGACTGAAACCCCGTTGTAAATTCGCTTATCTTTTAACTGCACATTTTGCTATGGAATATAGAAATATAATAAATTGATATTAATTACCCTTACAGCAAAGCATTATTGGATGGTTCAGTGAAAAAAAGAATATGAGATTTACCGGAAAGATGAAAGATAACTAGTCTCTATATTTTAGAATTCTGTTCTTGCTTGTCCTTGTGTTAACTGGCTATCACTTACATATTTATCATTTGATTACACACAATAGCAGCGATCTATGTAAACAGGCTGTTTGTTGTTTGACTGAAGATGTTTGATGTCCGTATAATGTCTTGAATAAATGAATGTTCTATCATCAAAGAGCACATTACTTTGGGAGTCAAAAGTTTCTGGGCGAGATCTGAGTGATATCGGAGTCCCTGGCAAACTCAACTAAATTCACAGTTTACATGAAGTATGGTCCCTGATCTGACTTATTATGTCGGACTACCCCCCCCCCCCCCTCCTAACCCCCCGCTCACCCCAAGCACACACACTTCCACACTGCAAAAGAAGCCTACAAAACAACTAATGGTTGGAATACTAAAAAATATGTTAGTCCTGAGGTGGACTTTAAAACCTCCTTATCCCCTACGTTCAATTTGGTATGAATTAATTATATAGCAAACATCCGTCTGCATATAAAAGTAAAGGGAGCCAACTCTTATCTCTTTGCTTATTTTCGTTGGTTTGAACCTTTCTAACACAATTAGAGTAACATGCGGCAATGTCTTGCTTAAAAGCATGTTTGAGGTTCACCATGAAAATCTTGAGATGCAAAAACTGGAAGTAGCATACTTGTAAAGATGCAACTATCCACTGTATATTTTAATGTAGCCTTCTAACACCTATTATTCTTCACAAAAAACCTGGCAGAGAATTTAAATTCAAATGAAAAAGGGAAGGGGGGTGGGGAGGGGGACCAGAAGCTTAGAGAAGGAGAATTAGTGGTCTCAATCCAAATAAGACACAGTATTTTTGTTTTTTTGTTTTTATTTATAACATTGATATATACACACACAATAAAAAGTTCTTATCAAGATGTAGCTGATGATGATGACATACTTTTTAGTCCATCAGGTTTTCTATATTTACACTGAATCCAAACACGGTACATTTTTAATTGTTTTCCTCGATTAACTTGCAATCTACGATCAACTATATTCTGTATCTCTTCTAAACCTGCTTTCTCAAACATTTTCCTTAATTCATCTGTAAGTAAAGTGATTGAAAAGAATTATTGGATTTAATACCAGGCAACATTATGCCTATGCGTCTGACAAAGAAGTGAGTCTAGTCGTTCAAATCGGACAAAACCCCGAATTCCCGATGTCGATAGGAATAGTAGGCAAAAAAAGATGCAATGGTAGTTAGAATTCGCAGAAGGATATTGGTAAATCCTGTTGTCCAGACACCCCTCCCCGCACCTCTTGTACACGTTACCATAGACCTACTTTTGTCTCAAAATTTTAAAGTGTTGACGAGACGTTAACAATTCCAGAAATCGGTTCAACGGTCGCCGATAAAAATGAATATTTATACAAAGGTGCACCAGCATTGTGCTTAACTAATTTGTTTTAAAAAAAAAAACAAAACCCAAAAATCCCCACTTCGTCGGGATATTGCGTACTTTTCTTTTTTTTTTTCTTTTTTTTTTAAAGTGCCACGCTCTTTTAGGTACGGCTCTTGTTTTGTTTATTATACATGTATCTCAGACACAAGATTAGTTTTCCCTATCATTTGGTTGTTGGGGTGGTATTAAAATTGGTATATATCCATTTAAACAATAATGCAATAATGAATTATCACTACAATCGAACAAATATTTCATTACGACAGAAAGAACATTATTTATTTTCTGTCATAATTATTAGTTTCACAATTTATTTTCCAACAGACGCACCCCTACTGCTCATGTAATTACATATTTAAACAAATTCATGTTTCTGTTATATGGAAATAATCTTAAATATATGTAATTATGATCACGTTTTCTGTGTAATAAAACAAAACTATGCAATTAAATGTCTTTAGCACCCGCGTTAAATATGCAGTTTACTCAGTTATTAATAGCACAAGGATTCGTGGATTGTGAAAACAAAACTATGCAATTAAATGTCTTTAGCACCCGCGTTAAATATGTAGTTTACTCAGTTATTAATAGCACAAGGATTCGTGGATTGTGAAAACAAAGACGTAGCTTGTCAGAAACAGTTCACCCACAGTATAGTCGACTATATGCGGGGTATAAAATAATGTGCTCACAAGAAATGGTGGTCTGTCGATTCGGAGGAACAAGTGACAACAATATACGTTTCAGTAAGATAATCAGATTACTGTCGATATATCTTGCTACTGTGACCGTTGTTATATAACACATGGAAGCCACGGTGCCTCAGTGAGTAAGTCATTGGTTCGCTAACACGAAGGTTCGGATCAATTCATGTGCTAACCCAATCTGATTAAAATGCAGATCTATATTTCGTCTTGGTTTTTTTTATACTTTCGATGGCCTACACTATATGAAGACCCGATAAGTTGTACTCGAAGGTCGTGTCAGGGGTTGTACGAGCTACCTGATGACGTCAGACATTGATTAATCAATCAGCGTTGACGTTTCTAGTGGTGTACCCACAGTTCCGTACATGACACGCCAAGAAATCGCCGTAACAGACCGTTTCTTTGGCTTATCCGTCACTTAACCAAAACGCCGGTAATATAACAACTCTTCCAGATCCTAGTGTAGTAAAGACAAATAAAACGAAATTTTGAACTATAAAAAACGAAACGAAACTGGATCTGTGTTTTAATCAGATTGGTCCTAACCGAAAAAATTCATTGGATTTCTCCTTGACGGCGTGCAAGTAAAAGATCCCCTGGCAGATGGATTTCGATATAACAGTAGGCCATAGTGCCACTGTCCGGGAAAAATTTCCCTCATTGTACGCTGTATGCCCGTCTTCATTAGCACAGTCGGGGCAAAACAGTAGGAAGTTAAACCCCATTTCATTTAAGTTACATGTATAAAACACATGGTCATATGCCATTATCAAAATAAGACCTTTGATAAGTTCACAAAGTGTGAGAAATGGTATTAAATATGTTAGTTACATGCTATAATATTAAATAGCTATTAAAACACCAGATGGTTCACATTATGTATAGATGGGCTTTCCCAAAACCTAGATTGTGTGAAACAAAATGAAATGGGTTTTAACCTCCCAATTTTCCTCTCCAACTGGATTATGTGTATGACTGAATCATTGCATTAGGTTGATTTAAGAATTGTTGACATAGTCCGG
This sequence comes from Patella vulgata, assembly GCF_932274485.2. Classification (NCBI taxonomy): domain Eukaryota; kingdom Metazoa; phylum Mollusca; class Gastropoda; family Patellidae; genus Patella; species Patella vulgata. The sequence goes on from NC_065887.2 coordinate 30,772,096, forward strand.
ACATTGGATTACAAAATAACAGATCGAATATTAAAAGGATTACATCATTTTACAAACATGATCGACGTCAACGTCAGTAATTTGCACTTGGCTAGATAGACCAATGATGTCAATAAGTGTTGACTGAAACCCCGTTGTAAATTCGCTTATCTTTTAACTGCACATTTTGCTATGGAATATAGAAATATAATAAATTGATATTAATTACCCTTACAGCAAAGCATTATTGGATGGTTCAGTGAAAAAAAGAATATGAGATTTACCGGAAAGATGAAAGATAACTAGTCTCTATATTTTAGAATTCTGTTCTTGCTTGTCCTTGTGTTAACTGGCTATCACTTACATATTTATCATTTGATTACACACAATAGCAGCGATCTATGTAAACAGGCTGTTTGTTGTTTGACTGAAGATGTTTGATGTCCGTATAATGTCTTGAATAAATGAATGTTCTATCATCAAAGAGCACATTACTTTGGGAGTCAAAAGTTTCTGGGCGAGATCTGAGTGATATCGGAGTCCCTGGCAAACTCAACTAAATTCACAGTTTACATGAAGTATGGTCCCTGATCTGACTTATTATGTCGGACTACCCCCCCCCCCCCTCCTAACCCCCCGCTCACCCCAACCACACACACTTCCACACTGCAAAAGAAGCCTACAAAACAACTAATGGTTGGAATACTAAAAAATATGTTAGTCCTGAGGTGGACTTTAAAACCTCCTTATCCCATACGTTCAATTTGGTATGAATTAATTATATAGCAAACATCCGTCTGCATATAAAAGTAAAGGGAGCCAACTCTTATCTCTTTGCTTATTTTCGTTGGTTTGAACCTTTCTAACACAATTAGAGTAACATGCGGCAATGTCTTGCTTAAAAGCATGTTTGAGGTTCACCATGAAAATCTTGAGATGCAAAAACTGGAAGTAGCATACTTGTAAAGATGCAACTATCCACTGTATATTTTAATGTAGCCTTCTAACACCTATTATTCTTCACAAAAAACCTGGCAGAGAATTTAAATTCAAATGAAAAAGGGAAGGGGGGGTGGGGAGGGGGACCAGAAGCTTAGAGAAGGAGAATTAGTGGTCTCAATCCAAATAAGACACAGTATTTTTGTTTTTTTGTTTTTATTTATAACATTGATATATACACACACAATAAAAAGTTCTTATCAAGATGTAGCTGATGATGATGACATACTTTTTAGTCCATCAGGTTTTCTATATTTACACTGAATCCAAACACGGTACATTTTTAATTGTTTTCCTCGATTAACTTGCAATCTACGATCAACTATATTCTGTATCTCTTCTAAACCTGCTTTCTCAAACATTTTCCTTAATTCATCTGTAAGTAAAGTGATTGAAAAGAATTATTGGATTTAATACCAGGCAACATTAAACATATCCAACGTGATCACTCCATCTAAAGAAAACCCATTCAGATTTAATGGTATAAGTCGAAAGGGGTTACAGTAACTGTTTCTTAAATGGGTATTACTGCATTAAAGCGACGTAATAAAGTCCAACTTAACAATATGAGAATTAACTAGGTTAAAACAACAAAATATAGGAACTATATTTGAACTGGTCTTTTAAGCTTACACATGTATTTACTTTTTACAAATAATAGCATATCATGTGTAAAAATTAGATGTATACGTAAAAAGATGGTTTGGCAATTGGAATTCATAGAAGTGTAGACGAAATTTGCAATAGTCCAGGCAAAATCTTAGGTTTCAAAATGACCTAAGCAAAGTGTCAATGAAACATTGAACCTATTCACTTCAATTCTATTTATTACATATAGGAATTTTTAATAAGTATTCACAGCTAGTTTTTCAATGAGATAATGTGAGATTGTAACTTAAAAATTTGATCCTTTTGTTGATGTAGTTAATAATTTGGTTAAATATTGCAATTTCACAAAAATATTCAAAGGGTAATTAAACTTACCTTGCTCAAAAAAATAAACCCTTGTTCCATCTCCTCTAACATAAAAATTTTCACTTAAACATCTTCCTGTAAAAGTTGAAAATATCATTTTTTTTATAAAATGTAGGCCGGAATACAGCTAAGATCAAACAGCAATTAGTAAATGAAAAAACTAAATTAAAAGCACAATATTCCAGAATAAAAAGTAATTATAGACTTTCACCAAGTATTATTCAAATCAATCCCCAAGGTCGTCTGTGGGGGGGTTGCGTAGCCGAATGGTTTAACAAGTGCACTTCAGATCACAAGGTCTGTCATTGAGTCAAATGGTGTGGTTTCAATTCTCCACTATTGCGTGACAAGTAGGGTCGCCTGTACAACCTCGTGGGTTTTTTCTTGGGTCCCCAGGATTTCTCCCACTGTTAAAGACCCTAATGGGCAAGTAAATTATTCGAATATTGAATCATATGTAGGGCACCCCAAGCTGTCAAGATTTGCATTATCCAAAGTTGAACATACGTCTTCGAATATTTATGCTCAAATGACGACTTCTCAAGTGATTAAACAACAGACGCAGCACATGCCTTGTACGTAGTCGTCAGTATTAAACTATAAATAGTCATCACCGAAATGTCAACTAATAATCTAATACTAATGATTCTCAATTACAGTAATTGTCTTTTTTTCATTTCGCTAATATTATTGACTATACTGTTAGGAGCAGCATCTTTTGGTTTAGTAATGGTAGTGCTGTCTCCAAGACACTCGTCTTAGACAAGAACAGAATTCTAGTAGCATTTTCCTTTTCCTATTACAAGGTTCTTAAAACAATAGTTGAGTTGCTAAATTAGATTTCTTTTTCTAACTTTCTGTAATACGTCGAATGAAGTTTGAATTATCCAGGTCTGCCAAATAAGCCATAGACTGGATTAGTGCGACCAATGGAAAACCATTGCACTCAAAAATGCCTGGACGTTATGTCCACTACTAGTCGCAATAATCTACACCCCTGACGATATGTAGTTTTCAGAATTGGAAAGCAATACTTTTCATTTTAATTTACCTTTTCGACCTTTTGTTTGAAATTGTGCTATAACAGACACAACCTACCCTAGTTGCTATACAAACCGTTACTAAGAAAAATAATCCCTTTCAATTGTTTGAAATGGTAGGTTAAGTGATTAGGTGACAAGAAGAAGACTGTCAATCATTATGAAAAGATAGGTTGCCAGGCAACAAAACATACGCCCACAGCAGCTAAATCATCCGGGCAGTCAACAAGAGTTGTCGCATATTTTTACTTTTGTTGGTAATGAAACATTTATAATACACTAAAATCTGATTAAGAGTAAAAACTCATTAAGTAATTATCAGAAAATCATTAGAATTTGTTTGGCTTTTAAAAAGTTCTGCCCCATGCTAACGTTTAGTATACGAAACATTTAATATCATGGATTTAGCTGTTCAAGTTATCAAAATTCATTGAAAATCAATATACTTGTTCGTCTCAAGAGCTTAAACTTTGTATATCAATCTGAAGTCAATCGGATATTAACTTTAGCCTTTAGAGCATCCACAAGATTTTTTGGAGTGATCAAGGGCCATAACTCTGGCAGTAATTATCGGAAATCGATGAAAATCAATAGGATTCTTCGTCTCATGACCTTAAACACTGTGTATAAATTTAAAGTCAATTGGATATTAACTTTAGCCTCTAGAGTGTCCACAAGAATTTTTGAAGTGATCAAGGGCCATAACTCTGGCAGTAATAATCGGAAATCGCTGAATATCAATAGGCTTCTTTGTCTCATGACCTTAAACACTGTGTATCAATTTAGAGTCAATCGGATATTAACTTTAGCCTCTAGAGCGTCCACAAGCAATAGTAGACGCCGGCCAGACGGACGGACAGGGGCGACGACAATATACAACCACATTTCAATGTAGGCGTATAAAAACCTGTAGAAGATCTGACTGGTGCAAAAGCCTATCAAATTACTATCAAATTAGTAGATTCTCATGAGATTACTAGTATTATCCAAAGATTGACAATTAAAAGTTGCCACATAGTTTATTTAATAAAACTCTGTTTGAGAAGAGAAATATGTCAAACTGTTGTCAATTAAGTGAGTGTTTAAGATGACGGATGAACCTTTACCTCCACTGGGAAATGGGTTTGGTGTGATCTGTAAGTTTACCCATATAAATCTAGTCCTTTGGGTAAATCTCTACGGATTTCAATAAAAAAAAAATAATCAGATAAAAACTAATGATTACAAAAGCTCTAAATAAGGTGAGTTAATTATCAAGGGTGAGAAATTAACTGAAAGGTGAATTAATTATTGCTAGGTGTAAAAAACTGTGTGACAGTGCATTGTCAGTACAAGGTATGTTAATTAACGGACAGGTTAAAAAAAACAGATGACACAGTGGGTATTTTTTACCTGACAGGGTGTTATAACTGCACCAAAAGGGTATAATCAAGGATCAGCAGACGTAATAAGACAATTTATTGAATTATGTTAAATTGGCATTAGACACTCTCAAGTCTTAACCCCCAGTTTATACCAATTTGAAACAAAGAGCTACTGTGATTCAAGAACCAGTAGTTACATTTTCTATAGTGAAAAATTTCAAACCTTTTTTAAATCTAAGTTGAGCCATATCATAGCGACCATAATCTCTGAACAGAATAACACCTCCAGGTTTTAAATATTTTGTTAGACGATCAATGACACTTGCAAACCTTCAAACAAATATAATTCAGATAAAGTTTTGAGAAATCAACAGCAAATAAAACAAAAATGAGAGAGAGAGAGCGAGAAATGGGATTTAAGGTCCACTGAAAATAAAATGGGTTATTTCTGGACTTCCACATGGTAATCTTTATTGCAAATAAAATGGGGTTTTCTGAATCATCCGGGCTAATGAGGTGCTACTCTTATGTCAAGAATTCTTTTACGTGCACGTTGACGTGTACAAGAAACTTGGTTTTTCATTCCATCTGAAAAGGGGAAACCCCTTGCCTATGCCTTACTCACTGAGCCACTTGCAAGTAGGGGTAGTTTAGTTGTTGACTCACTATCAGACCTTATGATCTAAAGCTCACTCATTAAACCACTAGGTAAAACAACCCCCATACCACTCCCCCATTATCAAACAAGACACATTTCTCAAAACTTAAGGTAACAACTAAAGACTTTTTCATGAAAAGACATTTGGTTCTAAAAGTTGTGAAGCATGGATGGACGAATCCTCTTTAATAGTCAGTCCACTTCTTTATCTGTGCGACTATGTGACCAAAATGAACAGGACATTATTATATATTATCTTACTTGTCAGGATGTATAGCAGAGAGTACAAATATCATAATAATAATATCTAGTGAACATTCTGGAAATGGTACAGTAGATTCTGGGTTTGAAATATCACAAACAAAAGCATGACATCTGCTTGGGTCATAATCAGGATGATCCTAAAAAATATATTGTCAGTAATCTAGTACTTCTTGTAAGTTAATTGACGGAACATAATACTTAAAAGACAATATTGGTGTCAGTCATTATGACATTTGTGATAGAACTGGTTAAACACGTTCCATATATAATTTTAACACAGAGATCATTGCTTCAAGATGTGTAATGAAGATTTCAAGAAACAGAAGTGACAAAATCAAAAGGAAAACACGAGTTATCCTTCTATATAACTGACTGAAGCGACAAGTGATAACAGATACACGGGCGAATTTCTGCTCACTAATAATTCCTCCGAAGACCAAAAGTTGTTACATGAGACTATGGGAGGACATCTGACAATTCAAAAAAATAATTGACTGTCACTAGATAAAACGAAAAAAATAGAAAAAGTCTGTGCATTACCATGTTTTATTAAGTATAGAATAAATAAACACAAGGGAAAGTACGGACTATTTCTATTTTTCTCGGACTATTTCTATTTTTCTCGTTTTCTCTTATCCAGTGACATTCAATTACTTTTTTGAATTGTCAGATATCCTCTCACAGTCTCACATAATAACTTTTGGTCTTCGAAAGAATTATGTTAAGGTATGTTTTTTTTATGATAGACAGTGTGACAGGCCTAAATGTATAAACCTTTATAGTTTATAGTGTGTCACTGTAGGAATATAATTATATAGCTGCATATCAAACAGGTTGAACTGGATATAATTAATACAATATCACTAAGATTTAATATAAATACCTTAACGTGTCCGACACCAGTAGCTGAGAAATCACAACAATAAACCATTAAATCTGGATTACTGAAAGAATATCACTATATTTTACAATAATCATTTATAATTACTTTATAAAAACATTAATGGTCTGTGCAATCTGTTCTAGAAAATGCTTTATAATGCAGAGTTTGTAAAATATTTTCTAATCGTACCGGAGCAAAGGCTATATATTGCTGGGTTTGTGCAATCTGTTCTACATGTAGTTTTCAATTAGAAATAGCCTTCAAAAATAAAATATGTATGAAAAGTATGAACTATATTGATATGTTACTCACTTGTTTGTCTGAACAACAGGAAAAACTGTATTTCCAACACCACAACCCACCTTCAAATAATAATTAATAATATTTAAAGACACAACAATCCACATCATTCACATAAAAGTATGAAACCGAGAAAATTTTGCTCGAGGTTTTAATACTGAAATATTGAATGTTATGAGATAATCTTTGCTTTGTGGAAATGGACACAGACGTACTGAGATGAGGTTTAACAGCAACTCAACACTAACTAGTTCATTTCGAGACGTATATACATATATGGTACATAATAGACTTTAGAAGTGGGAGGAACCTAGACAAAACCCACAAGGTTAGACATGCGACCAGGTACTCCTTGCCACACACAAGACTTTGTGAAAATGGAATTATGCATTGTTTGAATATTTTATGTAAATGTATGATAGAAAGTGTTATATTTCACATACATGTCGTTACTAACAAGAATTGTCAGTACAGTAGCTTAAAGATGCATCATGTAAGATTTTAGATAAAGAGCTGGATATTCTTGCTATAATAGTTCAAAAATATATAATTAAAAATGAATATATTGATAATTTCATTCAAATTACTTTATTCTGAGCTAAGTTATGACAGTTTGGAGATGTAGCGCAGATTGTTTATTATCGTAACAACAGTACTGGACAAACAAAACTTGTAACATGGATGAGGAATCTTCCTTTGTCCTTTTCATTAAATAAGCAGATTGTTTTCACTCTACTATTTGGGTGGTGCTTAACCCTGTAACATCATTGCACACTTTTGCTAGTTTACACCAGTTTTAGTAGAAATCATGTGCAATAATAGTATTATTTCACCACGTCACTGGCGAAGACATGACTACTCTGCAATGCCTTCATCCGATTGGTTGACTGACACGTGTGTCGCTCGCTCTTATATTGTTGACAGGTGTTAATGTTGCAAGTTATTTATAGCACGCTTCATTCGTTAACAGGTGTAATACTTCAGTCTGATGGCTTCCTCAGTGGTTAAACCTGTTAATTCATTAAAACCATGCTATAAATATACCTTAGTCTCGATCATCCATTTTATTATTAAATTTTTTAATCTAGTAGGGCATTCTAATCCATCTATATCTCTGTCAAATAATAGTTTGTATAACATTTGAAGCCAACATAAATACCTGCAATAAGCAGATTTAGCTCTTACATAATGTATCTTTAATATAATACAAAATATAAAATTACTAACCTCAAAAAACCTGTATTTTGCATTTTGACCTGGGTAGATTTCAATTTTATCACATTTTGGGGTATTTTTATTGTCTTTTGACAACAGTTGTTCATCTTTCTTGTCAATACTAGTGTTTTCAGTCTTTGTTAGATTTGAACAGTTAAGTTCTGGGAATTCAGTGAACAACCAATGCCTATCTTTGAAAAATCGATTTTGATGAATACCATAGAAATCATCCCAAAACACATCTGCTTTTGTATCATATTTTTCTAAAAAATTAAATGAAGAAAGAATCTACATGCCGTACCTATTCTATGATGTAATAAATAGTTAATATCATCTACAAAAGATGACACTTCAAATTTCTTTCTTACAAAATCTATTAAAATATTCGGGGATAGAAATCAATTATTGTTCAGGTACTGGATAACAAGTTAAGAAAAACAAAATGGCAGCTTTGATCAATAGCAAGTATTGGGAACAGTGGCTATGGCCATAACTTTCAATGGTCGATTTGAAGTTTCGTTGACTGTATAATATTTGCAAGTTTACACGGAATTAACTAACTCATTGATATTGAAATAATTGCAGTATACTGTCAGCTTTTGATCAACAAATTTGTATTATTGGGTGGTATAAGGTAAATCGTCCCATGCTTTCATAATATTGTTGTATTCCAACAAGTACTTGTAAATGAATTAGCCAATACCTTCCTGCTGTACTTTCCTTATTTTAATGTTTTCCAGCAAGTAAGAGAATATTGGTACTTTAATGCTGCAGTTTAATCACCTCTCTACAAACTGTAGGGAACTCAATGAAAAATTGGAGGAGGGTGCTCTAAAAGAGTTATGGAACACCTTTGTTTTGGCAATCAATTTGAAACAGCTCAATATTTTGAGTTGAACTTTGAGACAAGATAAATTAGCTATTTCTGCAAATTTTGGTATCTGATCTTGAAACAAACTAATTTGTCAGAGACCCAGTAAAAAATGTGGATTGGTTTTAACCCGTTAACTGCGTAGAGCGTTATATAACGTCCTGGACAACTGCCACTCACCGGGTGTAGGACGTAATAGAACGTCCTGGAGGTATTTTCCCCAACCTATTCTTCGAACACGATCGCAGCATGTGTAAGACGTTATCTAATTGAAGGGAGACAACTCTATTTACCGTTAGTTTTAATTTGGTTTCAGACTACCAAATTTTGTATTCAGGAATGAAAAGGTCCAAAATGACGTTTTACGTCAAATTAATTACGCAATAGGGGGTTGTTTACGTTTTAAAAACAACGCAGTTAAGGGGTTAAAGAGATCCTAATACAAAAAGAGCTTCCCGATATCATTATTGAAGGAGCCACAGATTTGGGCTAACTGAAATGAAATGGGGTTTAACGTCCAACTGTTCTGCTCTAATGAAGATGCCATACAGTGTGCTATGAGGGAAATTTTTCTCGGACAGCAGCGCTACGGCCTACTCATATGCAGAATTCCAACTGCCAGGGGACATTTTAATTGCACTCCAATGTGTACACATGACCTTGATTTTTCATACCATCCAAACGACGAGACAGCTGTCCTTGTCAGGCCCTCCGTCCTGCACAACTGACAAGGGGGAACCACACTGGAAAATCCAGAGTAACTTTCTTAGCCAACACCAGGAGCGAACCTGCAACCTCCATGCTTTGTTAGTGAGATCTCACCATTTAGAGTCTACACCTACAGATACCAATATTAAAATTACTTAGTATTTGTACCTTGTTCGTCTAATGATAAAGCATGAGCTGCCTGTTCCAAAGTTTTCTGTTTGGCTTCCTGTTCTTGATCTTCATCCCAAACTACATTGTCCCTGTAAAACATAAAAATGAAATGGAAAAGATTTTTAATTCTCTTAAAGGGGCATTAGGTAAGATTAGCTTAAGCGCTGACATTCTTCCTATAACAGTTAAAGAATAGATAATGGAAACAGAATATGCTGAAAATTTCAGTCAAATTGCGTCACTCTGAACCAAGATATTAGTGATTCAATTTTATGCTAGCCTCGACGTCTAAAATTCCTGTATTTTTTAATGCTTCATTTTCCATTATGTATACTGTAACTTGACTTTTCCTTAATGGTCTAGTGTATGTAAGCGTTCAAAAATATCAGCCGAAAATGTAACTGAAAAATTTACAACAATGTTTCCTTACATTTGGAGTTGTTTAGTTCCATTTCGTGTAAGGAAAATAAATTAACAATCAGTTTTAAAATTATTTGTGGTTATGAAATATATCAATCTAATTTGTCTTGTAAAAGGGACTATCGTCCTATTTAAGAAATGTGTTTTTTGGCCGGACATGCATTATGAATAATCGCCATCTTACAAATGCAGTTTATCTAAAAGGGGCTCTGGTGCAATTTAAGGAATTATTTTTGACCTGACATTAACCATAGCCAAATTGCTTAATAACGTTGATCAACAAACAATACCAGTCAACTTTAGTACAAAAACATTGGTGAACTGATGGTAATCAACAAAAAACACCAGTAAAATTATCTTGAGCATGATCAGTCAACCAAGCTAGATGATTATTGGGTAAATAAAATAAAACAATATAAACAACCAATGAGTAAAACTTATATATTCCATACAATTAAAGTGTGCCTTATTCAAGTATCTATCAGTTATGGATGACATAACCATTAGTGTGGACGACAATATATCGGTAGCACGTCATTTCGGTCCCGAATCATTTCAGACTCAACACAGACAACGGTTCGGACTTACTTGAAGACAGTTCGGACTCGGTCTGGCGACGTTTCTGACTCGGATGAATAATTAAAAGACTTGAAAATTTGTGTTTTTTCGTTTTATGCAAGTCCGATAGTTGTTTTGTTTTATTTAATTGATTGGCAATTCTTGAGAACGCTAATAAAAAGACAACACTGATTTTACTCTGCTTGTTCTATTTTGTTTTGTTTCATCAGCGAGTATTGAACTTGACAATAAGATATTGTTGAAAATGTCTGTATATTTAGTAATACTGCTAATGTTTTTATAATTGTAATAGTTGTTTTGTTTTATTTAATTGATTGGCAATTCTTGAGAACGCTAATAAAAAGACAACACTGATTTTACTCTGCTTGTTCTATTTTGTTTTGTTTCATCAGCGAGTATTGAACTTGACAATAAGATATTGTTGAAAATGTCTGTATATTTAGTAATACTGCTAATGTTTTTATAATTGTAAAAACCTAAATGTCTTTTACGTGAGTCAGAATAATTGAATCAACACACGGCTGCCATAATCGCCAATTTACAACTCACATTTTTCCTCGTCCACTAAAGAACTAGGTTTCTTTGTGCATACTACAATAACATAGGGATTATCGGTTAATCACTTTGATCGTTGCCATTTCTAATAATATTTTCCAAAAATTTATCGATTGCTACATGT